>NC_138141.1:20814343-22076843 GCF_964188305.1 Podarcis bocagei
ATGTAACCTGAAGCATATGTATATATTTTTTTTAATGATATTTATTGAAAGTTTTAAAATTACAGTGAATAAAAAATAAAGGAGGAGGAGGAGGAGGAGGAGGAGGAGGGAAAAGAAAAGAATATATATATATATATATATATATATATATTTGCTTTCGTAGATTTTCACGGGTACAGGAATGCAGGTTTTGGTGTCTTCGGGTGTCTTCCCGTGTAAGAGTTGGGGTGTCTAGGCGCCTAGACACCCCAACTCTTACACGGGAAGACACCCGAAGACACCAAAACCTGCATATATATATATATATATATATATATATATATATATATATATATATAATCAGAAAAACAAGGAATTAAGCAATACAAGTCAATAAAAAGAAAAAAAGAAAAATACAAAGCACACAATACATCAAAACCAACAACAAAAAAAGGAAAAACAACAAATTTAAAAACAAATCCAGTATTCCCAAATCTTTATCTTTCGTTAACTTGTTTCATCGACCTCCTCACACCTCCCTTTTTTGTATTCTAAATGTTAATTATCTCAGCAAATCCTTTCCATCTTTCACTATATTCTATCTTTAAATTACCTTAATTTATTTTAACCTTATCTTACCATAAAAAGCCCTAGAGCTTAAAACTTAGAACTTATTTATACATGATTCCTTATAGTATTTCTACTAAAGCCAAATAGTTTCATTCCAGCATTTTTCTAACACTCATTAATTTTACAATAATTCTCTAAATGAATTTTTAAACTTTCTTCCAATCTTCATCCATCGTCTCTTCTTCCTGGTCTCGGGTTTTGTCAGTCCTTTCTATCCCTTCCATCTAGTCCATTAACCTGGTGACCTTCTATCCGAGGCTCTTAAGTCTTTTCCATGTCCCTTCTGCAGGTCTTCTTCATGTTTATACCTGCACTTTACTTTATCTTCTGCTGATCTTATTCTTAATTTCCTTCCTTTCTCACTGAGGGGTAGATCTCGGGGAGACTCCAACTTGACAATGTCTTTATCCCTTCTCGACAGGTCAGCCCACTCTCCACAGTCAGCACTGAAATCCAAAAGATATTTAAAGGCATGTTTCAAAGTCCCTCCAAAGTTAAGGGCCCCCACAACTCCAAGCTCCCCCTGGCCCACAACCAGATCCCAAAAGTCAGAACATCCCTGCATAGGGGGATCCATCCAGCTTCCCATCTCCAAACCAAACAGAACTCCATCTCTCCCAATCTGACTTTCTCCAGGTTCAGTCGTCAGAAACAACAACTTATGTTCCTGCAAGGCTGCGGCTCTCTCCATTTCTATTACTTGAGGTTCAGCAACAACCTCCTCCTTTGTCTTCTGCACAACTTGCCCTGTCAAAGCAAATTCCTGAGATGGTTCCTGAGTAGTTTCTATGTAGGTATTCACCGTTTGTCCAAAATTGCTAACTGCAACAGTCATCAAATCCATCTTTTCATGTAGCTGTTCCAGTAAAGCGCTTGTCTTGCAAAGAGCAAGCACTAAAACTTCTTCTAGGCACATTCTTGCTCAAGGTCAATGTCTGATTCCCACGATCTTTAATCTCTGCAGCTGTAAAATTCCCCAGATCGACTCCAGCAACAGTATCACAAGCTCCCTCTAGAGGAAACAATTTCTGTTTGTATCTGTCTTTTTGAAAGCAGCTCCAGCAACAAAATTACTTTCGTTTTCCAGATATTTTATTCCTTTTTATATGCAGAAGGAAACATTGGAATCAGTATGTTTCTCTTTTTTAACTATCTGTCAAAAAACGTTTTATTCACAGTCAATGAACTTCCCCAGAGCGTCTGTCTCTGACACCCCGTTCCCAGGTTCAAGACGGTGGAAATTTATCTTTCTTTACTCTCTCTCCTGCAGGTTTAAACAATCTGAGATTTCCCCCTCTTCTCCTGCTTCCAAGGGGGGTTTGGTGTTTTTAGCTGATGAAAATTTAGTCCTTTACAAACGACTTTCCAGACTTTAGCTTGCAATGTCTTTGCTTCAATCTATTTACAAAAGCGGAAGGCGGACTTCCTGTTTAGACTTTCCCGCTTCAGTGCCAAATTAGTTCAACTTTTAAAACTCCAATTCTTCACTTTACTCACGGGTAGTTACTTTTAAATCCAATTGTCCACAGGAAAAAGTCAGCGCTCTCCGGCAACAGCTGTGCGGCTTCACTCCGTGAAAGTAGCAATCAGTTCGAAGCACCGCGCCGCTCACCCCACTTTGCTCCGGAGCCCCCAAATGGGTTTCCCCGCGAGTAGGGGAGGCGCTCTTGGTGCCCGCCGAATCCCACGTTCCCAGGCTTCCTCCGCCTGGGATTTTTAAGGGGTCCCCGTCTTCGCCGCGGCAGCAAGACCCGATTCTCACGGAGCGGGTTCCTCTCGGTCAGAGGAACTCCGCCATTGCCGATGGCGCTAACCCGGAAGTCTAACCTGAAGCATATGTAACCCGAGGTACCACTGTACCTGTTTATGAAGTATGGAAAAAATTTAGAGCCAGCCCAGGTCTCCCTTTATCCTACACATTTAATTGCCTTGTACACACAAAGCGTTGTCTTGTCTGCTATCTTAGTCATACACAAAGTCATGGACAAAGCTAATTCAAGTCTAGGCTGCATCGTCATCAGCACTGTAACAAAAAATGGTGATTCAGCATGTTTCTATATGCTTATTGGGTGGGGAAACCTTACCTGCATTGCTAACTATTGCAAGTAAGGGATTTACTGTATTTGTCAATTATTGCAGAATAACCCATATGGAGATGGAGGGTGTGCTTTTGTGGCATGTTACCAGACATTCAGCTGATTAAACAAATAAAAAAAATCATTCCAGAAACAAATGAGTCAGAAGAGGAGGAAATGGCAGAAGGCAGAAGAATAAGCTAACACTACAGCAATATTTCTTAGTTTAAAATGTTGCCTAATTTTTCTTCTGCCAGCATGTATGACATCATTCTATCGTTACACAATTAAAATATATTTGTTAAACAGAGAATTGTTGTGCACAAGACACATTTTAGCAGAATTGTTGCTGACAAAACCATTACTGTATAGCCGTCCAGCTCTTAGAGTTTGAAAGAAACCCTAGTCACTGGTCCAAAAATATTCTTCCAATTGTATCCAGCTCTCGTTTTTCTCCTTCCTATCAATATGCCAGGAAAACTATTCCAAAAGCTTAGACTTCTAATGGCTGAAAACATTGTCTCATTAGCAACCCAAATATACAGTCTTTGCAAGTGAAAACTAATTATTTGTTTTAAACATTTGTACGCTTATGCTGTAATTGTGATGTTTAGCCTATTTCTTAGCTGCTGCTTTGCTAATAGTGCTTTATAGATTGTAATTGTTTTATTGGCGTTTTGTTAATTATATGATTTATGCTGTACTTGTGGCATTTTGTTTTGTTATTGTTATTTATTGCTTGTAAGGCACTTTGGGATTCATGTGAATGGAAAGCAGCACAGACGGACTCTTTGGTGAGAGAACCCCAGCAGAGATTTAAAATCACAAAATGTGCAGCAAAGTAAAGTGTGGAAATATAGGCTATTAAAAGGTAAAGGGACCCCTGACCATTAGGTCCAGAAGTGACCGACTCTGGCGTTGCGGCGCTCATCTCGCTTTACTGGCCGAGGGAGCCGGCGTACAGCTTCCGGGTCATGTGGCCAGCATGACTAAGCCGCTTCTGGCAAACCAGAGCAGCGCACGGAAACGGCGTTTACCTTCCCGCCGGAGCGGTACCTATTTATCTACTTGCACTTTGACGTGCTTTCGAACTGCTAGGTTGACAGGAGCTGGGACTGAGCAACGGAAGCTCACCCCGTCACGGGGATTCAAACCGCCAACCTTCTGATCGGCAAGTCCTAGGCTCTGTGGTTTAACCCACAGCGCCACCCGCGTCCCACGTCTAATAGGCTATTAGATCTTTCAAATATGCCCTCATGAGTTCCAAAACTTCCCTCTTCCCCTAGCATGGAGAAAGACCAAATATTTGGTTAAAATGGTTTACTTACAAACTCTGTCGGTCAGATTCATGTGCTTTTCCATACAGCATTCAGAAGAAGTTACACGGACAGTAAAACTTGGCTTAGTTACAGTGGTGAGAGTTCCAAAATTACTGGTAAATGAACTCAAGAGTGGCTTCTGAGAGCCATGCAGCTAAACTGGAGCAACCAACTTAGCCTCTTTACATGCTGTGCTCAGGTTGGTTGGGGGTTGAACAATAGGCTTGATTACTCATTTCTTCCCAAGGTAAGGGAAGTGGACATAGCTAAGCCTTAATTAGACTTAAGCATGTTGGTTATATGAGGCTGGTTATCTCACAGTTAGGGCCTCTTATCTGTTTTTCTCTCCCACTCTTAATATTGTCTCCCAGGCCCTTTGCAGAAAATGACAGTTACAGGGGTGGGGTTCTCCTTCACTATCTCATAAATCTAAAGAGTGTCCCACAGCTGCTGTCCCTTCACATCCAAGTAGCAGAAAGGGTTGGGTGGGCAATATACCATATTTTTCGCCCTATAGGACGCACTTTTTCCCTCCAAAAATGAAGGGGAAATGTGTGTGCGTCCTATGGGGCGAATGCAGGCTTTCACTGAAGCCTGGAGAGCGAGAGGGGTCGGTGCGCACCGACCCCTCTTGCTCTCCAAGCTTCAGGAGAGCCCCGTCGCCAGCCCCGCAAACTCGGGGGACAGCGGGAGGCGCAGCGCGCCTTTCCCGCTGTCCCCCGACTTGGCTAGAAGGCTGGCGGGGGGAGAAGCCTGCTCCTCCCCGTCGCCAGCCCCGCAAACTTGGGGGACAGCGGGAGGCGCAGCGTGCCTTTCCCGCTGTCCCCCAACTTGGCTAGAAGGCTGGCGGGGGGAGAAGCCTGCTCCTCCCCGTCGCCAGCCCCCCAAACTCGGGGGAAAGCGGGAGGCGCAGCGCGCCTTTCCCGCTGTCCCCCGACTTGGCTAGAAGGCTGGCAGAGGGCTTTCCCCTCCTCCAGCCCCGCAAGCTCCCAGAGCGATGCCAAAGCTGCACGCAGCTTCCGCATGGCTCTGGGTCCTGTTCTGGGGGCTGGGGGAGGGGGAAGCTCCACTTTCCCCGCCCCCAGCCCCCCAAGCTCCCAGAGCGATGCCAAAGCTGCACGCAGCTTCGGCATCGCTCTGGGTCCTGTTCTGGGGGCTGGCGTGGGGGAAGCCCGAGCTTCCCCCGCCCCAGCCCCGCGCCTGGGGGGGGGGAATAAATTTTTTCCCTTTATTTCCCCCCCCCCAAAAAATCTAGGTGTATCCTATGGGCCGGTGCGTCCTATAGGGCGAAAAATACGGTAGCTAATGAAGAACTTGCTTTTTTCTTCCTCCCTCCCAATAACCCTTCCTTTTGTGTCATGTCTTTTAAATTGTAAGCCTGCGAGCAGGGACTAGTTTATCAGTGATATATGCAAGCCTTTCTCGCCTGAAGAGCAGGACAAAAATAAATCCTAGATAAATAAATAAATGCAACAATCCTAAACCCAGTTCAGTTTTCTAGGGGCTGCTTCTTTGATTTGCTTTCAAAATGGAGAAGATATATAAAATGGTAGGCATATGAGGGATAAAAAAAATCAGATTCTGCAGAGAAGTGTTCAAAGATGTGCCAAACAATTTCCCCAAACTATGGTTAAAGCATGTGGTTAAAGGCGTAATCTCACAGGTTATAAGTAAATACAGTGGTACTTTGGGTTACATACGCTTCAGGTTACATACGCTTCAGGTTACAGACTCCGCTAACCTAGAAATAGTGCTTCAGGTTAAGAACTTTGCTTCAGGATGAGAACAGAAATCATGCTCTGGCGGTGCGGTGGCAGCAGGAGCCCCCATTAGCTAAAGTGGTGCTTCAGGTTAAGAACAGTTTCAGGTTAAGTATGGACCTCCGGAACGAATTAAGTACTTAACCCAAGGTACCACTGTAAGGCTAGATAGATATAAAACAAAATATATGGTTATGGATTTGATAATGGGTGACCTTTGGGAGGTAAATCTCCATAGATACATTCCAGAGAGAGTAGAGTGGTGGTTCTGAAAAGTAAGATAAAAGGAAGTATTTGGGCCCAGAATGGTTGTTTCTGCCTTTTGATTGTCATAAGGAGGACAGTCTGTGTCATTTCAGGGTTGCTGTCAATTCATTGTATTTGTTTTAAAACAATGTACGTGGAGCTTCCAGGTGGTTCCTCATTCAAGTACTGACCAACCCAGACCAACTTCATAGCTCCAGCAAGGTCATCTGGAGTTTGTATGGTTTTTCCACTTAAGCCAACATCATAGTTATATTTTTCTCCAAATATATATTGCCTGATAGTGTCCAGCTGGAACACTATTCTCCATTAATCTCTTTCTACTTGCAAATTTATACTTTATCTTAGAATCTCCTTACATCTGATATTTCTTTGAATTAATTTCTGCCTAAGTGTAATTTGTAATAATTTCATTTGAAATTGCTTTAATTTAATTTCTTTGAAGTTGGTTCCACTGGTATTATTGCAGGTTGTATTCTAATGCAAACTTGAGTAACAGAATGTTTACAGACCGATGTTGCAAAGAATTCCTTGCGGTAACATATGTACGGATAGCATATTTTGTACCATAACTGTGACAAATCATTACCGTCATGCTATTTGTTAACTGTACTAACATAGCAAGTTACTACCAGGTGTGTAAGTGGCATTTAAGATTGGGCTTCCAAGGACATGAGAATGTAGTTAATAAAGTTATGTAAAAAGATTTGCATCTAGAAAGAAAACGAGAGAGTGAATGCCAGAAACTGTATATAAATTTAACAAATAATAATAAAACCCTGCAACCTCACACTGTGGCAGAATTCTCTGCTAGAAGGCCCTGGAGAAAAATTAGACACTTCATATGATTCAGACACTTTCAACCAATGGTAAATGATGCTTATTAAGACCTGAATAGGAAAGCAGTATTTTAAACTAATTTGAAAACTTAATACAGTGGTAAAACAGCCTCCCTGCCATTAAAGATGCTTTCAAATGGATTTTAAACAGTCTCTCAGCTGGATAATTTGCCATTTTACAAAACTGTGGAAAAAGTGTCCAGCCAAGAGGCAGGGCCAATATAATTATAATAGTAAATGCAAATACTGAAGGAAAATTAAGGTTTCCAGAAAATGAGCAGAATATCTGGCATCAACTGTTATTATACTGAACTGAATGAGGACACCAAGTTTCCTAATGCTAAATTGATTTCAATAGGGAGTCTCCTGGAAACACAGGAATCTTAGAGACAAGTTTTTTCACTGGCTGAGAGACAGACCAGTGATTTGATTACAGGTTTTAAATATACCTACCAGTAAGTCAAGGGAGTGAGTGCAGGGTTCCCACATCCCAATTCTTATGAATCATCCTTCCACTCTGCAAATGCAGTTTTCCCACACCATGCTGCCCACAACATACTGATACTTCCTGGACAAATTGTGGGCACTGCAAACACCCAAAAAACCCCAGCTACTTCCTCTCCTTCTTTCAGTTCCTTGTTAGGACGCTGAACCTTTTATTCCGGTAATATTTCCTCCACGACACAATGCGTAGTATTGAAACATTATCACAATGACAACAGTGGTACAAAATGACTTAGACTGACTGTCAGGGGTTTAGGTGCAGAGGCACGGGCAAGGGAGGAAACAGAGAGCGAAGGGGAGGAGACAGAGGAAAGGATGAGTGATGACGACGACCCGAGATCTCCCAGTCTTTCCAGTGAATCAGAGGATTCACAGAAAGGAGCACCAGTGGCCAGGGCAAGGGGGGAGTCTAGGGAGGCACCCCAGGAAGATAGAGCCAGAGGAGACTCAGGGGGGAGCAGCTGGAAATCGGGACCAGCGTCACCGCCAGGAAGCAGGGAAGAGGAAAGGAGCCAGGGGGGAAGCGCTGGCAGCTCACCACAGGAGGGAGGGCAGGAGTCAGGAGTGGCCACACCTCCATCGGGGAGCGAAGAAACGGTTAAGAGGAAAGTGGAAGGTTGGGCGCGCGCGCCAAGTTCAAATGCAGAGGAAGGCGGCGCAGTGAGCAGCCCCGAAAGGGAACCAGGTCCTAAAGCCCGGCGCAAGGAGGCAGAAGGGTCCGGGTCAGCGTCAGAAGAATCCCGGAAGGAAGAAGCCCCGGGGGGTAGAGGGACCCAGAGGAGGACAGTCAGGAGGAAAAGGTGGAGCAAGGCTAGGATATTAAGTTGGTGCGCACGGGGCGGAGACTCAGACGGAGCCTCGCCGATCTAGCTAGTAGACGTAGAGTTGCAGACAGCAGCGTGAGAATGGAAACTGTAATTCAATAAAGACTTTTACTTAATGACCGCTGGCTAGCGTGATCCTCTGTGAGCTAGGATCTTGAAGCAGCTCTGACAGTAGGCTCCGTCCCTACATTGTGGGCATCTGCAGCCTCGAGGAGGGGAGAGAAACAGGCGCCCACTAGCGAGCTCACGAACGGCAGGAGACATGACGGCTGAGCAGCAGATAGAGGACCTCAGAAAAGCAGTGGCACAACTGAACGCCGAGGTTCTCGCATCCAGGAAGAGAGAGGACGAGGCAGCTGCCGCCTGCAGGGATCTCCAGGTCAGGTTAGACGTACTGGCAAAGCAAACACCCCGGCAGGAGGGAATTGGGTTGGCGAGACGGACAGGCGGGCTACTCTCTCACTTCGATGGGAACCTGCAACAGTATCCCAACTTTAGAGCCGACGTACTGTGCGCACTGCAACTGTTGCATAAAGACTTTAGAGATGAACAGGAGAGAGTGGGGTTCATCATGTCCCATCTGCATGGGGAGGCGAAAGCATGGTTGCGCAATTTATGGAGAGATAACGATCCGGCGCTCCAGAATGCGGATGCCTTTATTAAAGCGATGGATGGGTGTTTCTTATCAAGTATTGACATTGATCTTGCACGGAAGGAGGTGCATGGGCTGAGACAAGGGAGGGCCAGCGTCAGACAGTATCATGCCCGCTTTTTCGCCTTGGTCAGCGCCCTGGAATGGGACAGAGATTCGGCTCCTGTAAGAGACCTCTTTTGGGAGGGACTGCACAACTCGATTAAAGATGAGATAGCGAGGGGGGAGAGACCCCGAACCACCCAGGAGGTCGTTCAGAGGGCACTGGCAGTGGGGGTGAGGCTGGAAGGACGTCCGTGGAGCAAGGACGAAGGACGTGGAGGGCGCGAACCAGCCGGGGGCCCCTCCTTCTTTCCCAGAGAAGCAGCGCGGGCGCAATCCACGCCTCCGCCAGGAGGAGGAGCCGAACCTATGGAGGTTGGAGGTGCAAGGGCTCAGTCAGCAACCAGAGCCCTAGCACCGGCAGCAGTGAAGGCGAAGCCTCCTAGAGGGACCAGGAAGTGTTACGTCTGTGAGCAGCCAGGGCATATGGCGAAAGAGTGTCCCCAGAGGCCCCACAAGCTTACTGCAGCCTCAGCAATGGTGACTGCAGCAACGCAGCAGGGAGGACCACAGCAGGGAAACGACGATGTCTGGCTGGAGGAAGAGGCACTGGGGCCCAGCCAGACGTGTTAGTGACGCAGTCCCCAGAAATTTTACAGCCAGTGAACCCCCTCCCGCCCAAACCAGTAGTGAGGCTCACAGCATCTCTCCAGCTGCCCAATGGAATCACCATGGACGTGCCAATCACCATCGACTCCGGCAGCAACGCGGACTTTATAGGGCAGGAATTTGTCGACAGGCACGCTGTGCAGTTGCTGCCGGCCACACTGCCCCTGCAGGTTGTCACGGTGGATGGCAGGGAGCTGCTAGGGGGGCAAGTGGTGAAGCAGACGCCACCAATGGTGATGCGACTTGGGAATCACAGGGAAGTCATCAGCTTCAACGTCACTCAACTGTCTGACACGCCCATTGTATTGGGCATGAGTTGGCTGGACAAGCACAGCCCAACGATGGCTTGGTTCCAGAGGCAGCTGGTCTTCGGCTCTTCCTTTTGTGCTGAACACTGCATCGTACCCAGGCAGGAAGGAGAGGAAGAGGAGTCACAGCTGCTGCTAGGCACGCTGCAAGCGATTCCCCACAAGTACGCAGAATTTCTAGAAGTTTTCTGCGAGAAGGAGGCGGACAGGCTACCCCCTCACAGACCATATGACTGCAAAATTGACCTGCTGCCGGGGGCGGCGCTGCCTAAAGGGAAGCTGTATTCCATGTCTGAGGACGAACTGCAGGAACTCAAAGACTTCATCGATCATAATTTGGAGCGCGGTTTCCTCCGGGAGTCTAAGGCAGCGGGGGGCAGTCCTGTATTCTTTGTTAAGAAGCGAGACACGCCCCAAAAAAGACTCGTAGTGGATTACAGGATTTTGAACAGTGTGACCAAGCCGTCGGACTTCCCCATGCCCCGCATCGACGACCTCCTGGCGAAGGTACGGAAGGGAAAGGTGTTCACCAAGTTGGACCTGCGGGGGGCGTACAACCTCATTCGCATGCGGGAGGGTGATGAGTGGAAGACAGCCATGTTCACGCCACTGGGTACCTACGAATACAGAGTTATGCCTTTTGGACTGCAAAATGGCGCTCACGTTTTTCAAGCATTTATGCATCACGTGTTGGCGGGACTTCTCTACAAGACGTGCGTCTGTTTCTTGGATGACATCCTGATCTTTTCGGAGTCGCAGCAAGAACATGACAAGCACGTCAAGGAAGTGCTGGGCAGGCTAAAGCAACACAGGCTCTACGCCAAGCTGGAGAAGTGCCAATTTGACGTGCCGGAGGTGGATTTTCTGGGCTACAAGCTGTCTGACAAGGGGCTCGCCATGGACAGCGCCAAGGTTCGAGCAGTGTTGGATTGGAAGAGCCCACGCAACCGGAAGGAGGTCCAACGGTTTGTCGGCTTTGCGAACTTCTATCGCAAGTTTATCAAGGGCTTCGCGATGCAGACGGCGGCCATCACTGACACCCTTAGCTCCAAGAAGAAGAAGTTCATCTGGACAGAGCAGGCGGAGCAGTCCTTTCAGGCCCTCAAGCGTCTCTTCGCGTCGGAAGAGCAGTTGCTTCATGTCAACCCCAGCATGCCGATGAGGGTGGAGACAGACGCTTCGGACAGAGCAGTGGGGGCGGTCCTGCTGCAGAAGGATCCGCAGGGCGTGTGGCGACCGGGAGCGTTTTACTCCAGGAAGCTCAGCAAGTCCGAGCAGAACTACACCATATGGGACAGGGAGTTGCTGGCCATTCATGCAGCGTTCAAGGCGTGGAGGCACTTTCTGATCGGCGCCAAGCACACGGTGCAGGTTTGCACGGACCACAAGAATCTGGAACACTGGCGCACGGCACAGTTCCTGAACCAGAGGCAGATACGTTGGGCTGAGTTCTTTGCGGACTTCGACTTCCGAATAGAGTATGTCCCGGGGGACACCAACATCATGGCAGACGCTCTCTCCCGCAAGCCACAGTATCTGGAGGACGCAACACCAGCGGCCGCCATGCACATCTTTGCACCGACAGTGTGGGCGTGCGCCGCGGCGACCGTGGACCTAGAGGCGGTGCGGCGAGCGTTGCAGGGGGACTCCTTCGCACAAACGAAGATGGCAGAGGTGCGAGGGGGCAAGGCAGCGGCCGACGGTTTCCAGCTACGAGATGGATTGCTCATCCGTAAAGGGGCCATCTACGTGCCGGGTGACGAACTTCGAGCCAAGGTGCTACAGCAGCTGCACGACGCACCCACGGCCGGGCACTTTGGCAAGGAGAAGACGGTGGAATTAGTAGCCAGGGATTTCTGGTGGCCTGGAATGAGAGGGGAGGTCGCAGACTACGTGGCGAGGTGTGACACCTGCCAGAGGGCAAAGCCGGTGCACAAACCGCCGGCTGGACTGTTGGAGCCGCTGCAAACTCCGGTCGAACCTTGGGAAAGGGTGGCTCTGGACTTTGTCACGGATCTGCCCAGCTCAAGGGGCAAGACGGCAGTGTTGGTGGTTGTGGACCTGTTCTCCAAGATGGCGCATTTCATTCCGTGTGCTAAGGTGGCCACGGCAGAGCAAACCGCCAAACTGTTCATAGACCACGTGTTCAAGGTTCACGGTCTGCCACGGTCTATTCTGTCCGACCGCGGGCGGCAGTTCATCTCGAACTTCTGGCAGAAGCTGATGGGCTTCCTAAACGTCAAGATCAATCTGGCGTCGGCGAGACACCCGCAGACCAACGGGCAAGCGGAGCGAGCCAATGCCATCATGCAGCAGTACCTGAGATGTTATGCAAACCAACAGCCTGCGACGTGGGTGGATTACCTGCCGCTTGCAGAGTTTGCCTACAACAACACGAAGCACGTATCCACGGGCGTCACGCCGTTCTTCGCCAACAACGGGCGGCACCCTAGAACCTTCCCGGGACTGGAATGCAGGGGAGAAGGGGAGCCGCAGTCAGCAGATGCGTTCGCGTCGGAGCTGCAGGAAGTCCACGATCAGCTGCGGCGCCACCTGGAGCTGGCTAAACACGCATACAAGGTACAAGCGGACAAACACAGAAGGGTTGGCGAAGAGCTCCACGTGGGAGACTGGGTCTGGTTAGCAGCCCACGCAGTGCCGGCCAGGTCGTTGGCCAAGAAGAAACTAGGGCATAAACAACTGGGGCCATACCAAGTCGAAGAGCAGGTCAACCCGGTGGCTTTCAGGCTGGCGCTTCCGGAGGGTTCCAGAATGCATCCGGTGTTCCACAGATCGGTGCTCACTCCCTACAAGGCACCGCACAGGTTCCAGGAACCCGGAACGGCGCCGAGTCCGCTCAGAGAAGGAACGGGGCACGCGGGAGTGGCACAGGAGGAGCGCATCAACGAAGTCACGGAGATTTTGGACTCCAGATGGGGGGAAGAGGGAGTAGAATACTTTCTCGCCAGGGAAGGCACCCCGGCCAGTGCGAACAGCTGGGTGCCGGGCTACGCTTTAGACGAACCTCTGCTCAAAGACGAGTTTCATGCCCTCTTCCCACATAGACCTATGCCAGCAGACTTTTTCGACGACTGGCTTTTCACGCCCACGCTTTCGGACAGCACGTTCAGGGGGTTCGACTCGGACGAGGAACCAACACGAGACGTCCGTTCCCCGGAGGGGTCACCCTCGGGATCTGTCTCAGAACCCTCGTATTGGTGGGACGATAGGCCGGAGGAGCAGTTCCGCAGGAAGTGGCTGGACTGTTCCGGCCGAGCAACGCCGCCTGGAGGAAGTGCGGGAGAGACGGACATGGACATTTTCGGGGACGACCCTGGTTTCGAGCACGGCGGCACAGAGATGGAAGAGGAGGTGACTGTCGTCAACGAGAGCAGAGAGGAAGACCCGGAAGAGTTCCGATGGAGGCCTGCCACGGGAAGCGACCGATATCCGACGTTCGTCCCTTTGCAACAGCAGCCCCCAGCTCCAGCACCGGAAGGAGGGGAGGGGGGACTGGGGGGCTTCGAGGGGGGGATGGATGTCAGGGGTTTAGGTGCAGAGGCACGGGCAAGGGAGGAAACAGAGAGCGAAGGGGAGGAGACAGAGGAAAGGATGAGTGATGACGACGACCCGAGATCTCCCAGTCTTTCCAGTGAATCAGAGGATTCACAGAAAGGAGCACCAGTGGCCAGGGCAAGGGGGGAGTCTAGGGAGGCACCCCAGGAAGATAGAGCCAGAGGAGACTCAGGGGGGAGCAGCTGGAAATCGGGACCAGCGTCACCGCCAGGAAGCAGGGAAGAGGAAAGGAGCCAGGGGGGAAGCGCTGGCAGCTCACCACAGGAGGGAGGGCAGGAGTCAGGAGTGGCCACACCTCCATCGGGGAGCGAAGAAACGGTTAAGAGGAAAGTGGAAGGTTGGGCGCGCGCGCCAAGTTCAAATGCAGAGGAAGGCGGCGCAGTGAGCAGCCCCGAAAGGGAACCAGGTCCTAAAGCCCGGCGCAAGGAGGCAGAAGGGTCCGGGTCAGCGTCAGAAGAATCCCGGAAGGAAGAAGCCCCGGGGGGTAGAGGGACCCAGAGGAGGACAGTCAGGAGGAAAAGGTGGAGCAAGGCTAGGATATTAAGTTGGTGCGCACGGGGCGGAGACTCAGACGGAGCCTCGCCGATCTAGCTAGTAGACGTAGAGTTGCAGACAGCAGCGTGAGAATGGAAACTGTAATTCAATAAAGACTTTTACTTAATGACCGCTGGCTAGCGTGATCCTCTGTGAGCTAGGATCTTGAAGCAGCTCTGACACTGACATTCTAAGGTAAGGGTAAAGGGACCCCTGACCATTAGGTCCAGTCGTGACCGACTCTGAAGTTGCGGTGCTCATCTCACTTTATTGGCCAAGGGAGCCGGCGTACAGCTTCCGGGTCATGTGGCCAGCAGGACCAAGTGACTTCTGGCGAACCAGAGCAGTGCACGGAAACGCCATTTACCTTCCCGCTGAAGTGGTACCTATTTATCTACTTGCACTTTGACACGCTTTCGAACTGCTAGGTTGGCAGGAGCAGGGACCGAGCAACAGGAGCTCACCCCGTGGCGGGGATTCGAACCCCCGACCTTGTGATCGGCAAGTCCTAGGCTCTGTGGTTTAACCCACAGCGCCACCTGCGTCCCAACTAACATTCTACTCTAACCTATTTAGCATATCCAATTGCCATCATGAACACAAATTTGGCATATCCTTTGAGCAAATACCTAACTCCTTAGCACCTAGGCTGCAATACTACCCATGTTACCTGGGAATAAACCACAGTGCATTCAATGGGACTTATTTTGAGTCGACATGGTTAGGACTGTGCTATTAACTATTATTTTCATCACTTATGAAAAGTGAATGGGGTATGCTAAAATAGATTAGGCTATCAAAACAAGCAGCTGAGCAAATTGACACCTCTTACTTTAATCATTTATTTACATGAATAGCCTGCCTCCTTGTTCTTTTAAGAAGCATGGTTTGAATTCCAAAGACAGATAAAGAAGTAGAAAAGTCTGGGCATTTATGTTAAGAGACATAAATACAAACTCCAGTTTTTCCCAAAGGCAAACAAATGGGCATGTTATTCACCTGTGGCCTTGTGGGAGCAGTACATTCCCAGTCTTACTTATTTTTTCTCATGAAATTGCATAGTTTGTTTGCCATGGAGACGCAGATTGCAGCTATAACAAAGGCGGGATTTTTTCATCTCTGCCAAGCTAAGCAGTTGGTCCCTTACCTCTCTCGCCCTGACCTAGCCACTGTGATCCACGCAATGGTCACCTCCAGACTTGATTATTGTAACTCACTCTACGTGGGGCTGCCCTTGAGACTGTCCTAGAAACTACAGCGGGTGCAGAATGGCGCAGCGAGACTCCTTATGGGGTCCTCACCGTGGGATCACATTCACTCAGTGCTATACCAGCTGCACTGGCTCCCGGTGGAGTACAGGATCAGGTTTAAGGTGCTGGTTTTGACCTTTAAAGCCCTATACGGCCTAGGGCCCTCATACCTATGGGACCGTCTCTCCTGGTATGCCCCACGGAGGACCTTACGGTCTTCAAACAAAAACATATTTTTGGTCCCGGGCCACATGGAGGTTAGGCTGGCCTCAACCAGAGGCAGGGCTTTTCCGGCCGTGGCCCCGATCAGGTGGAACGCTCTGTCACAAGAGACTAGGGCGCTGTGGGACTTGACATCTTTCCGCAGGGTCTGCAAAACAGAGCTGTTCCACCAGGCCTTTGGCCAAGGCACAGTCTGACCCCCTCCTTTGGTAATCCTCACGGAACTCTAGCCCAATGGTTGCCATTAATTTAATTTAATTTGATTTTGAATTGATTTTGAATTGATTTTAGAATGCTGTGTTACTTTTATTGTTGTTAGCCCTGCTTCGGCTGGGGAGGACGGGATATAAATATTTTTTAATTATTATTATTATTTATTATTATCATTGGAATGTATAATTGTTCACATCAAACTCCTTATTGATGCTCAGAGAACCAACTATCAGTAAATGTCTCTATTTAAATAATAATAATCTATGCAGAAGTTTGATAATATTTTTGTTGTTAAATAAAACAGCCCTTCTAGTTCGGCATCTTATTCCGGCTGACCATTTGTGAAGTAAGTTATTTAAACTGATTAAAATTAAATTAGATTGCCTGTTAATACTCAAGGTTGTTAAGCTAAAGAACTATGGAGGTTTTTAATCATCCTGAAAGGTTTATTATGACTAGGAACTCTTCATGTACAGTTAAGGGCATACACTGTTTCTGTAGTAAAGTAGGAAGAAAGGGAATGTTGTTAATGTTTGAAGAATTGAAATGGGAACTAAAGGACTATCATTCTGCAGTTTACTGACACATCAGCTGTTGAGGGACATCCTTGAGGCGATTGTGGCTCCATTTCTGGAAAATGAGCTAAACAGATGCAAACAGTTTGCAGAGACCTGTAAATGAATAAATAATTATTAAACAATTAGAAAAGGTTTCAAAGATTCATACAGCCCGAAATGCCGACTCCTGAAGTGAAGGATTTGGAGCGAAGGCTCAATCCCAGGCGGACACAGCCAGAACCTACATTCAATGCCAGAGCACAACTCAGGAGCAAATAAAAAGCAGCACTGAGCATGGACAGAGTGCACAGGCTTTCCTGGTCTGAGAGGCATCTGCTCCATCGCCACTGCTGAGAAATAAGCTACTCATGATTCTACATATTACAAAGAGAAATGGGATATGAGCATTCTTGATTCTTGAATTTTGGGATAAAGAGAAAAGATTGAAGGGGGCATACTTGTGCAACCCCAAATCATGTTCTTGTAGTTATAGGGTATTTATCAAGTTATTTAAAACATTTCTTTCTCATTTTTCAAGGAAGTCCAGAAAGATAGGAAGGAACCTAAAAAAGCTACCTTAAACAGGTAGCCAGACCATTGGTGCATCTAGATCAGGACTCTCTACTGCAGGCTATAAGGCTATCAGGTTCACCTTTGTTTTTGGAGACACACCAACCATACACAAAAGCCATAAACTTTGAATCAAATAATTCTAAGTCGAGGCCAGGAATGTAGTTTGAGAGTAGCATAGATGAACTGACTTGGCAGTCCTTCCACACATCCTCTCCGACCGCCCTCCAGTTTTCGTATTTTCAACAGTAATAGTTCTGTTTGCGTGGATGCAATCCTGCTGTTCATTTTTCTTTCCCAGCTCCGCCTGGAAATGCCAAGAACCTGGGACCTTCTTACATGCACGGCAGCTACTGAGCCACAGTAGCCCTTCCTCAATTACAGCACTATACAAACCAATAAAAAACGTCATATGGTTGGTGGTAAAACTGTCTGGTCTGGTGCACTGCTTTCCTGTCTGTTCCTCCCTTCCTCTCCGCGCACCGCCCAGCTTGGCTGTTCTCCTGCATCATCCACATATACTCAGACCTCAGCCACTACTTCCCCAGTCGCTTGTGAAGGTTCAGCTGACTTGGTTGCCGTCGGATCTTGGGCTGCGCAGGAGGCAGGTAGGTGAGGATGGGCAGCCTGTGCTGCGATGATGCGGGTGGCTGCCTGGCTGCGTTCAAGAGGGGCAACAGGGCACCCTTCCTAGCTTGGCTTCCTGCTTGGGGCTGGTACTTTAGGGCCAATGAAGGTCTGCGTTGCAAAGGAAGCCAGTCCCAAGGCTGCAGCTTGGAAATCTCTCAGGATATGCTAAGAAAGGGGGATCTGGGACTGCTAAGTCGATCCATCTACTCTGCAAGAAGTGGGAGCGGAGCTGGGCACAGCTAGGCGGGGCCACCAACCTCTGTCTCCCCCAAACGCAAGAGGGGCACCCCAGAATCCCTCACAGAGGATGCTGCTAAGACACAGCCCCTTGGATTGGGATCTGCTTCCTTGACATCCCTAAAGATAGCCCTATCTGAAGTAAACCAGCTTGCAGCTGTAGTGGGCACAGTTGTCAAGTATTGAGGATAGGGTAACAACTGGAGCATTGCCACAAGGAACCATAGAGTATTGCCACAAGGAACCAAGGTGGGTGCACTCTTCCCACCTTGGATCAAATCTATGCTTCCAGGTGCCATAAGAAAGCTGCAGAAATAGCGCAGGATAGTGCGCACCCCGGAAATGATTTCTTTCAGCTTCTGCCTTCTGGAAGAAGGTACAGGGTTATAAAGACTAGGACTAGCCACCTGATAAACAGTTTCTACCCAAATGCAATTTTGGTTTTAAATGCATTGTAAGGAGTCTGTATTGGAGTATATTGTATTTAAAAATGGGGTATCAGAGTTTTTAGGGGGCTAACCAGGCTGGGATAGCTGGGATAGCTGGGATAGAAGGCTTGTTGGGTTTTGAATGTCTTATGTAGATTTTTCAGTTTCATTGTTCTGTATGGGACAATGACAATAAAGATATTGTATTGTATCGTATCGTATCGTAAACTTCTGCACTAGCTTACTTTGGGAAGATTTTCCTAGCAAGGAGATAAAGGGATGGGGAAAGTTTACCATATTTTTTGAACATCAGACAATTCAGCTTGAATAGGATACCAAAGAGGACACCTACGGCATCAAGATACATTATTTGTAGGGACGCAGGTGGCACTGTGGTCTAAACCACTAAGCCTCTTGGCTTGCTGATAGGAAGGTCAACTGTTTGAATCCCTGTGACGAGGTGAGCTCCCATTGCTCTGTCCCAGCTCCTCCCAAACTAGCAGTTTGAAAGCATGTCAAAGTGCAAGTAGATAAATAGGTACTGCAGCAGCAGCGTTTCTGTGCACTCTGGCACTTGTCACAGTGTCCTGTTGTGTCAGAAGCGGTTTAGTCATGCTGGCCATGACCCGGAAAGCTGTCTGTGGACAAACGCCAGCTCCTTCGGCCTGAAGTGAGACGAGCACCGCAACCCCATAGTTGCCTTTGACTGGACTTAACCATCCAGAGGTCCTTTACCTTTTTTTTACATTATTTGTGTATGCATTACATTTCTGGACTATGTAAATTATTACACTGGTCAACAACAAATTTGTTGTCTGCATTTTTTCTGCTGATTTAGGATGAATCTGATGCGCTGAATCCAAAAATCACATTGGTTTTGCTCAATCGGGTCAAGTTTTTGAGCTATGGCCACATGTCGTTTTTTTACGTTTTTGTTCACATGTACGCTTGTGTGGAGCATTTTAGAAGAAGTTAGTGGGGGTAAAATGCCATGTTGAATAATTGTTTTGATTGGAAATGATTATTTTAATGACAAGAAGTATTCAGGTCTGATAGTTTTGGGTGATTATGTCGAAAAGGGATCAGTTTAAAGCCATAAAACCTTGAAATCTTCCATAAATTGGTGCGGCTCCATAAATTGGTGGGATCAACAGAAAGAACAGGAGCAGCCTCATGTATCCTGATCTTCAATCAGCACATCGTCCTGTAGCTCATTGTGATGAAATTCCAGTGCCTATCTTCGGAGAACTTCCTGACATTAGTGACGAAGATGCCTCCAGTGTTGAAGGACATGAAGAAGAAGAAGTGGTTCTTGAAGATGATGCTCCACATCCATTTTCCCAAAAGGAGTTGAATAATCTAGCTCGCGACCTCAGCTCGTCAAAGGACTCTGCCGAACTGTTGGCATCCAGATTGAAGGGAAAAAACCTCCTCTCTGACAGTGCTTGCATCAGCTTCTTCCGCAACAGGCATCAAGAGTACCTCCGTTTTTTCTCGGAAGAGAAGGACTTGGTGTACTGTGCAGATATTGCACAGCTTCTGCTCAAGCTTGGAGTGCCACAGTACGAACCCAAAGATTGGAGACTGTTCATTGACAGCAGCAAGCGATCACTGAAATGTGTTCTGCTACACAACAGCAACCAGTTTGCCTCTATACCCCTGGCTCACTTGAGTACACTGAAGGAGAACTATGAAGCGGTGAAGTATATGCTGGAGAAAATTGGTTATGATCAGTATAAGTGGTTTATTTGTGTTGACCTGAAGATGGTGAACTTTTTGTTGGGACAACAGTCTCGCTTCACCAAGTACCCATGTTTTCTGTGCATGTGGGATAGTAGGGACCGTGCTCAGCATTACACAAAGAAGGACTGGCCTGTGCAGGAGGAATTGGTGCCTTGCAAAGAAAGGAACGTCATCAACGACCCTCTGGTGGACAGAGACAGAATACTCTTCCCACCGCTGCACATCAAGCTTGGCTTAATCAAGCAGTTCACCAAGGCTCTGGACAAGGATGGTGACTGCTTCACTTACTTGTGCAAGGCTTTTCCAGGATTGACCATGGAGAAGTTGAAAGCTGGCATCTTTGACGGTCCTCAGATTGGTCAGCTCATCAGAGATCCAGAGTTCGGAAAGTCAATGAACGAAGTGGAACTGGAAGCGTGGAAGGCATTTGTACTAGTAGTGAAGAACTTTCTTGGCAACAATAAGGCCAAAAACTACGCAGAACTTGTCAACAACATGCTGACTGCTTTCAGAAACCTGGGCTGCAACATGAGCGTCAAGATGCACTACCTATTTTCACATATGGACCTGTTTCCTGAGAACCTGGGTTCAATGAGTGATGAGCAGGGGGAGAGATTCCATCAGGACATGAAAGAGATGGAGACCAGGTATCAGGGTTACTAGGGCGCAGTGATGATAGCTGACTACTGTTGGACTCTGAAGAGAGACCTCCCTGCCGCTGAGCATTCCAGGAGTTCCAAGAAACGGAAGTTCAAGCCCTGAAGTTTGAAAAATGGTGAAGCAACATGCAATTTACGTGTACTTACCTTTATCAATGCCCACCATTCAGTTTACAGTAAACCTGACCTGATGGAGAGAAAAGGATGCCATTTCCTGATTCAGCAGTGCAAAAATACCCTAAATCAGTTGTAGAAATCTAGACGACATTCAAAAAGTAAAAAATTGTTGCCCAGTGTTATTAATAATCTAGTGGTGTCATTGCAAACAAGAAAGGTCAGTGTTCTGTGGCAGAGAAGTAGGAAACCTTCATTCATAGTTTTCACGAGAAATATGCAGCCACTACATCCCTCACAACTCGCTTTGTGCAGGCCTTCACCAACTCTGTGACCTCCATGTGTTATGGACTACAGCTCCCAAAAACCCTTTCATTGGTCAGCAGCCATGGTACTAATTCCAGCTGCCTGAATTCTGTGTGTGTGTCTCTAACAGTTCTGCCACACTATGTTGTGGAGCACCTTAGCATGGGAGCAGAAAGGCATCATGTACCTTGGAACACTCTATAGAAAACTGATACATATTATTAACACTTTTCTTCCTCCTACCCCACTCCTAAAGAGCAAAGATGGCTGATATAATTCAGATGTGTCCACTGCGTATTGAAGATGATGGGACCCTCTTTTTTGAAGGTAACTCTCACCTGGATTATTTTGGTTTCATTTTCTGCAGAGGTGTTGCTATGGCCATAATCAGGGTCCTACCCCCAAATGACTACAGTGGTACCTCGGGTTACATACGCTTCAGGTTAAATACGCTTCAGGTTACAGACTCTGCTAACCCAGAATTAGTGCTTCAGGTTAAGAACTTTGCTTCAGGATGAGAACAGAAATTGTGTTCCAGCGGCACGGCAGCAGCAGGAGGCCCCAGTAGCTAAAGTGGTGCTTCAGGTTAAGAACAGTTTCAGGTTAAGAACAGACCTCCGGAACGAATTAAGTACTTAACCCGAGGTACCACTGTATTCAGAGTGGCAGATGGAGGCAGTGGCAAACAGACCTGGTGTCAGCTCCTGAGTCAGCATGGTATGCTGGTCACCACGGGATCAATCACACACTCACACACACACACACACACACACACACACACACACACACAAACTTCATAGTTAGTGTGGCTGAGCATGTGCATAATTTCAATGCTCATTTTATTTTTTTAAAAAAACATCATTTTCTACAACAAAATGGTGCTTAACTGTGTTTAGCATCAGGGCAGCAAGCCCAATTTTATTTTCAACATTGACTGGTAGCGGTTTTCCAGGGTTTCCGATAAGGGTTTCCCAACCCCACCTGGAGATGTCAGGATTGAACCAGGGATGTTAGCTCTGCCACTGAGCTATGGGCTTTCCCCATATGGAGCAAGGATGGCACCCCACATTTTAAAGTTAAATGAAGTCATACATGTTGCCATCTGAAGAGGAGTGTTGGTAACAAACCATTATGGCCAGAGTGCAAGATTAGCAAATTGCACCGCTAGGACTAAACACGATTAATTCTGATTTGGATAAGGCCCAGTATCTCCATAGAAAGCATGTAAGGCAATAAGGTAATATCTGAAGGAAAATGTATGATGTGGGTTGTGACTCTTTAAAAAAAATTAGGGCAATGTTTACATAATAATATAAGCAGAGGGCAAAATAGACAATTGGCTGCCCTTGTAGGTGAGCGATTCAGGGGCTGTTCTCCACTGCCTGTGGGTACTCAGTATATTTCTGTTGGTAGCAACACTTATCAGCACTTAGGAAACAGTCTGTGGTTCAGTGGCAGAGCTCCCATTTGCTATGGTTAAGTCCTAAATTCAACACTAGGCACCTCTAATTAAAGGATTCCTTGTAGCCTGGCCGCAAACTAGGAGATCAAACTGCCTGTCAACATCAGTGGGCTACATGGACCAAGTGGTTTGATGCAGCAAAGAGTGGGGGGTGGGAAACCTTCTGCTATGGAATTAGGAAATTCTGTTTCCTTGTTTCCAAGCTCCCCCTCCCTCTGTCGAAATTGGGCTTGAAAGAAGTGTTCTCTTGTAGCCAATGCTAACAGGCTGTGGTATGTATTTGGATGCTGTGTGCAGTGCCTGCTGTTTCTCCAATTTGCAAATACAGTGGTACCTCGGGTTACAGATGCTTCAGGTTACAGACTCTGCTAACCCAGAAATAGTACCTCGGGTTAAGAACTTTGCTTCAGGATGAGAACAGAAATTGTGCTCCAGCGGCGCGGCAGCAGCAGGAGTGGTACCTCAGGTTAAGAACAGTTTCAGGTTGAAGATAGACAAAGACTGGAAGGTGTTTAAAGGATACTTGGAAAATCATATTGAAAAATCAGAACTCCTATTAGAATAACCAAGTTCCGTTATAAATACCGAAATACTAAATAAGATGGATAACAATGTGTAACAGAAAAAGAAGTAGAAAAGTTGGTTTAAAAATGTGTGAAAGAAAGTAAAAGAAGTGGAAAGAAATTGCAATTGAGTAGATTGGAAGTCTAACACAAGGGTGGTGTAATGAATATAGGGGTTGCTCGTGCGTAAGTTGCCGCCACTCCTGGCTATGTTGCCTTGTTAAACCTTTTCTGTCTGGACAGCCCTTCACTTTGTGGCTGCCTCAGTCGCTAGCAGAATCCGTCAGTGGGCGTTTCTTAAACCTTTTCCAGCATAAAAGCTGTTTGACGCCAAGTCTCCTCCTACTCTCCCTGCGCGGAAGTCTTCTGCGCAGGGAGGCTGTGGGTAGCGGAGGACCCATGCTCTCCCCACTGGTGTCCGGTGAAGAGTCCTGGAGCCCTCTCGCCGATTCCCCCATCTGCCCCCCTTTATCCCTGGTGTTGCGCTGATTTCCTCCCCCAGCTAACGGGCTGCCTTTCTCCCTGCTGGGTCCCTCTCCAGCATCACTTGGGAGCCTTCCCTCCGCCTCTGGCTCCGATGTCAGTTCCCTGACAGGTGGGGTGAGGGATGGTGGTGGGAAATGGAAGTATCTATGGGATTGAGTGTGGGTATGTATGAATATTTTTAAGGATTATATGCAATGTTTGTTTGTTTGTTTGTTTGTTTGTTTGTTTGTTTGTTTGTTTGTATATTCGTAATATGTATGTATGAATGTTGAATTATTTTTATAATAAAATATTTAAAAAGAACAGTTTCAGGTTAAGAATGGACCTTCAGAACGAATTAAGTTCTTAACCCAACGTACCACTATATGCCCACAGGCAGGGGTAGCCCACCCATGAGGCAAGATGAGGCACCTGACACAGATGGCAGGATCCTTGGGGCAGCAGATCTGGCTTCCAAGAAATGCATCGCCTGCTGCCGCTGCCATGGTAGCAGCTACAGCTGTGGCATGCTCCTTGGAGACCAGATCCGTTGCCTTCTTGGCAGCTCCTCCACAGTAACCTCTTGGCAAATAGAAGGCAGTTTTGGTGCCACAATGTAGATCTTTATCCCCTCCATTCCTGATGTAGATCTCCATTCACTCCTGCTTCCCTTTTTGGCTGGGGGTTGTGGTTTACCTCAGGAGCCAAAATGTCCTGGGCCAGCCCTGCCTATAGGCCCCAAAGGGCTGACAACCCCTGTTCTAATCAAATTGGTAATAGGCAGGGGGGCGTGTTGGGGGGGAAATAAATATGAATTCATTTGAATTCAGCGGGATGGGGGGATAGAATACACCCAGCTAGCAAATAATCAATTGTCTGGATGCACTCTAACAACATTTTCCCATTCTCTCCCTACTCTGTTCGTGGTTTGGCTGGAACAGAAGATGAAGGTAGTTGTAAATTCTCTGTTATAAATTACTCAACAAACAAGAGTTGTGCCAATGTTTTGTGGTGTTACACTTTTGTATGGAGAATTGCGGCTTTATGGGATAGGTGGTTTCTCCCCCCCCCCCCCCCCATTTAATCAAATGCTGTGGAAAATCAGTATTGGGCCATTTCCTCACTGTCAGCTTTCTTTCTAACTTCAGGAATGAATTACCGTATTTTTTGCACCATAACACTCACTTTTTTCCTCCTAAAAAGTAAGGGGAAATGTCTGTGTGTGTTATGGAGGGAATGCCTACGGGTGGCATGCCTACAGATTTTCCTCCTCTAAAAACTACATGCGTGTTATGGTCGAGTGCGTGTTATAGAGCGAAAAAATCGGTAATAAGATCAAGTGGTTCCACATGCCCAGCTGAACATCACATAGCAAGAATGGCCGTGGTTTCGTGCAAGACATGATGCAAAGCCACCAAACTTTCAGTAAATTAAATCACATGTAACAGCACAGCCAATCAGATTTATGCACCAATATAACAGCAATTGTATACAGTGCTGTGTTACCCAAGACAAAAGAACAAAAAATAATAATCAAGAGGTGGAACCGATGTAGTTCAAAGATTATAATCCTTTTCCAGAATTATGGTTTATTAAACTGAGAACAAGTGTTGTGACCACATATTTCATTGTCAATCCTCACTCAGCTTCAGCACATCAATCAAGTCTTATTGGCAGTGATTCCCCTTACTTCCGAATAGGGAAACTGTGGTTTAATTTCCATTTATAAAACAGGATATGAAACCAGGGTTAGTGAGTGGTTTCATATCCTTTCTGGCTAGGAGCAGTGCTCCGAGTTTCCCAGTTCAGGTGTAATGGGAAACTGCAGCTTAATACTCAGAAATGATCTCAGAAGAGAAGAAGAGAGGAAGAACAGTGCTTACACATGGTGTAATAAAATATGGTTGGGGCAGGGACAAGATCTAGGCCTGCTGAAAATACTGATTCAAGGGTGAACCTGCCTGAAGAAAAGTTAATTCAACATTCAAGTGTTAGAAAATTGCCCCACTTCAAAGCACTCATGTGGGGTACAATTATTACTATTATTATTATTATTATTATTATTTATGTATTTATACCCCAGCCACTCTGGGCGGCTCCCAACAGAATATTAAAAACACGATAAAACCTCAAACATTACAAACTTTCCCAAACAATTACTTTCTGGAAGAGAAAAATCTACAGCCCTCCTTCTGAATCCACATTTATCATGTCTCTTTGAAGGTTTAGAAGCAGACAGCTTTAAAAAATCTGAAAAATTCAAGGCAGCACAGATCTTCCGAAACCAAGAAAATCACGTGCTCATCGTGAGACCAGAGGATGATGCTGATGCCACGGCAGCATTTGAGTCCATGACAGACGAAGAAATGATAAACGGTACAGTAATATTTCCGACCCTTCCTTGAAGTCTGAACCGGTTTCACCTATCCCACCTTATTTTTTTCTCTTGCTTCATGTATTCAGGAACAAAATAAAACATTTAAAAACAACAACTGCAGGTGTGTACAGTTAGATTGCTCATTAGGAAATAGCTTTGTAAGGATAAGAGAAGTTTAATAATGGAACAAGTTGTGCAAGGGGAGTTGTGAATCCATTGCAGTTTTTAAAGACAACCTATATTAAACAGGAAATGCATTTGGAGCACACGGATAGTTAAAAACCACTAGTTGTCTTACAAGGTGCACTGAGCTATACCTGTAAATGTTCATGGCTCTGCCACCACATCCCTCTTTGATGAAACACAGAAAAACAACTTTTGGGGGGGAATCACAAGTAAAAGGGTACTACAGTGATACCTTGGTTCTCAAACGCCTTGGTACTCAAACAACTTGGAACCCAAACACTGCAAACCTGGGAGTGCTCCAGTTTGCAAACTTTTTTCAGAAGCCAAACGTGCTCTGGTTTGAGTGTTATGCTTCTGTTCTGAGTGTTACGCTGACGATTTGAGTGCCACACTTCTATTTTGAGTGTTATGCTGAAGTCTGTCTGGTTTTACTACTTACCGTATTTTTCGGCCCATAGGGCGCACCTAGGTGTTTTTTTTTGGGGGGGGGGAATAAAGAAAAAAAATTGGGGACGCAGGCAGCTCTCCGCAAGCCGTGGGAGACCGGCGCGAAGTCCTGCGGGCTCTCCCGGCTTGCGGAAAGCTTCCTGAAGCCTGGAGAGCGAGAGGGGTTGGTGTGCACCGACCCCTCTCGCTCTCCAGGCTTCAGCGAAAGCCTGCATTCGCCCCATAGGACGCACACACATTTCCCCTTCATTTTTGGAGGGGAAAAAGTGCGTCCTATAGGGCGAAAAATGCGGTATTTTGCATTTTTGTTTTTGCAGCTCTTTTTTGTTTTGTGTCTGTGTCTGTGTGGAACCCAGTTCAGCTACTGATTGATTGATTGTGTGACTGCAGTACATTGTTTATTGCTTTCATTTTATGGATCAATGCCCTCGTTAAACAGTAAAATCCATGTTAAATTGCTGTTTTAGGGATTGTTTTTGAAAGTCTGGAACAAATTAATCCATTTTGCATTACTTTCTATGGGAAAGCGCGCCTTGGTTTTTGGAACACTTTGGTTTTGGAACGGACTTCCAGAACGGGTTAAGTTTGAGAACCAAGGTACCACTGTATTGTGCTCATGACCTGCTTCTGAGCTTCCCATTAGAACATCTGGTTAGCCAGCATGAGAACAACATGCTGGAGTAGATGGAGTCTGACCCAGCAGTACACTTAAGTTCAAACTGGGGGGGGGGGGAGATCATATATCATGTTCTTAAAAAGCCATCACTTTTATGCAGATATCTGGTCAGCCCATTGCCACCTGATTCAGCTTGTCTTAAGCAAGCAACCGCTGCTTGCTCTTGTAGAAGTGTTGAATATTTGCTCCAGCCTTCACTAAAAACAAGGCAGAGACCATCAGTTAATCACACAAAGGCTGCATGTTCTTGTTGTTGTTGTTTAGTCGTTTAGTTGTAGTCGTTTAGTCGGACCCCCTGGACCAGAGCACGCCAGGCACTCCTGTCTTCCACTGCCTCCCGCAGTTTGGTCAAACTCATGCTGGTAGCTTCGAGAACACTGTCCAACCATCTCGTCCTCTGACGTCCCCTTCTCCTTGTGCCCTCAATCTTTCCCAACATCAGGGTCTTTTCCAGAGAGTCTTTTCTTCTCATGAAGTGGCCAAAGTATTGGAGTCTCAGCTTCAGGATCTGTCCTTCCAGTGAGCACTCAGGGCTGATTTCCTTCAGAATGGATAGGTTCGATCTTCTTGCAGTCCATGGGACTCTCAAGAGACTCCTCTACTGCTGGTCAAATGCTTTTGAGTCACCAACACAAGGTTACACACTTTTGAGGTTTCTTGGTGCAGAAATCCAGCATGCTGAATACATCACATCTTACTGAAGTTGTGCCCACTTAATCAAAGGGAAGGGGTGATGAATGATGTTGACAGTAGGCAATAAACCTCAAGGAAAGTGGTGCAATTGTAGGCACTCAGCTCTGAGGCTTTGTTAGCCACTGCTAGAGACTTTTTCAAAAGGTGCCCAATTGTCCTTTGTGCGCAGAACCTGGAATCTCGTTGAATATTCACATTTACCAAGACAGCAACCTGAGAGGACTGCCAGTGGCCTTCAGCACAAAGTGGAACGGTGAAACATACATCATGCAAATCGTGAAAGACGGTAGCAACATGAAGGTGGTGTTTAGGGTAAGCCACTGCCAACTGCCATAAAGACTCACTTTTAAAGTTCTGTACCTTTAACGTTGCAGCCTTGTTGACTCTCTAGGAGGGAATTGCACAGGTCAAGAAGGGAGGGATGAGGAATTGGCTGAGTGATCTTTTCGCAGCAGACTGACCCAGTTTGACAGTCCCAAACTTCCTTGTGCACTGGAACATATACGTTCCAAAAATACATATGCTATGATTAAAATGTGTATAAGACGTATATTTCACAGGAAAGTGCATGAAAAGAATTGAAATTTATGTATTTTGAGAAAACACATAAAATAATGTGTCATTTATTATTATTATTTAATTTATGATTTTCAGTTATATACATTTCAATAGTTTTACAATCATTTTAACATTTCAAAACCTGACTGCCTTCCTCTTCTTTCTGCGGTTCCTTAAATTTATTAACTCGATATAGTTCTGTATAAAAACTCATAAATTAATCTCTTATTTCTTTAGGGTTTTTCCACAACTCTGCCTCCTATACTAATTTTATTTATACAGGGTTTCCCTTGTCTTTTCTTTATTTGCCATGCTAATAGTTTCCCTGGTTTGTTAGCCTATTTGAATTGTTTCTGTTTTAAATATTTAATTTCCCACTCTATTTCTTGAAATATTATCAATGAGAACTGCGTTTGCAATATCTTAATATTCTGTTTCAAAATCTCTTTTCGAGGGGAATTTATTATTCTTTTTCTTTTCATTTTATTTCTTCTAAGGTTTCTTGCTTTTTCAACTCTCTCTTCTTTTCTTGGTATGCGCTACAAAATCCTTTCCCAATCTTTTATTAATCAAAATCCTTCTGCGTTTCTTCGCAATGTGTGTTTCCTGGAGGCAAATCATGTCTAAATTTAACTTTTTTTCTGTATTAGCCATGATTTTATCAACAAAGTTTTTTTTAAAAAAAGGTTCAAAATTAGTTATTATTTTAAAAAATAAGAAGTACAAAATGGGGCAGAATGGACCAATGATTGAGCACCAGTGTAAGTGAAATGGGACCAACTTTGGAAAAGCCCAGTAAAACATTTTAAGTAGATTAAATAATATCAAGTAGTTCCATTTGTCTCTGTGCATATGCTCAAGTAACACAGAAAAAGCAGATTTACATGTAACACCAAACCAGTTTTTCCCAACAGTCGTATGCACACCAGCTTCTCAATCCAGGTTTCAGATCCTGGTTTCATGGACATTCACAAACCATGGTTTGTCTGATAGCACAAATTCAGATATCACAACAAACTGTGGTTTGTTGTATTACATCTCACTGTGCACAATCACGGCTAGAGCATGGAGCGACCAGGGCAAAGTCATGGTCATGTGAAACTGTCTGATGAGCATCTACAGTGTTGCATTTTCCATGTGAGTTACATATCAAAGTATTAACCAGTTCCCAGAACTACTTACAGTGACAGGATCCTATTGCTTGAGTCTACTCTCCAACAAGGGTCTTAAATTACAGAGAGGTGTATTTTATTCAAACACTGAGAAGCCTTCCTAAACTGGCGGTTTAGCATGAGGTCTCTCTGGGCTTCTTTTGCCTCTGTGTTTGGTGATCTGATCAAGGCCTTGCTTCAGACACTGTTTGCAAGATTCTGAACTTTCTTTAAGATAATACATTTCTAATCTTCCTTCTTTCCAGCCAAGAGACGTCCCAGAATTCATTCCAGGAGAAAAAAGTGATATGCTATTCTTCAAAACCCCATTTTCCAAAGCTGACAGACAATTCTACAGATTTGAGTCCTCACTGGAGCAAGGCTACTTCCTTGCCTTTGAGAGAAATGAGAGGAACAGAGTCACACAACTGGTGATAAAGAGAATCGATGGAATAGACGAGTCTATAAAGCTACATACTTCCCCACTTCCCAGAAGAAAAATATAACCATCGCAAGAAAAACATAAGCAAAATATTCTAGAAATGGAATACAAACAAGTAAAACAAGTAATATAGAATACTGTAATGAAAAACATCACATCCCTAATAAATAAATCTTGGAATATCTGTATAACACACTGCAGAGCCCCGAAGGAAAAACACACAAGGTTTATAGGATCGCGGGATTTGCAGTATAAAGAAATGTTTTGTTATAAAGCTGTGTCACTTTTCTAAGTGGCTGTTTCATGACTGTGAATGCTGTACGCAATTTGAGTTGATGAATATTTTTGTACAGAGCATTTTGGACTAAGGCCTACTATTCAGTGCTCCTGATAAAGTTGCGTAATAAAATACATTGGGCATTTTATAACTCTTAGTAAAGTTTCCTGCATCTTCACACCATTTTGTGTCTTGCCTTTTTCTCATGCATTTGTGTTCCTGCCCATGATTAACCAGTATAGATGTACAATAAGCCATCTTTTAGCAGATGAGTTCCACCTAGTCCAGAACCAGCTGAGGTATCAAATATGGGCCTTTGCCGGCTAGGAACCTAAAATCCTTTTACTGGAGATTGACCCCAGAACTTCCTCAGTGTGCTCTACAGATGCTGAAATAATCATGTCATTCACACAAAGAAGTTTATGTGCAAGAAAGTGCTTCCTCATTGTATCATCAGATACACGCACAATGACTCATTTATGACCATCTCTGTTGCCTTATCCTTGAAAAATGTGAGTAAGCGTCTAGTCACATTTTCACAGCTCTGTAACAAAATGTATCCCATTTTTAAAAGGGTTCAACTTATTAAGAACCATTCCAACCAGTTTAAAAACAGTAGGCTGACCTCCCCGCTACAAGTTTCCATATTTGTCACCAAAGAAATACATTTATGCAACAAAATCTACCACTTCAGCAAAAGCAACTATGAACAATAGATTTTCTTCCTGAGAAAAATTGGCTGTGTGAAGGTGACAGACTGGGGAAATCTCTTGCAGCTGCAAATCAAAACGTGCTGTGAATACCTTGATAAACATGGTGGATCAATTTAGATGTTACCCTATTAAAAATACAGCAATTTGATTTAAACCAGTTTCTGTTTGAATGTCACCTTGTTTACTTATAGCTAGTTTATTATGATTTTTAAAGTGTGTTTTTCTAACCTGCTTTTATAAATCAACACAACATTTAAAAACTCATCCAAACTTCTGCACATCTTCAAGTCCGCACCACACAAAGGAAGTACTGCAAAGATTCCAAAGCAGCCTTTACCAAGCTGGTGCCCTCCAAATGTTTTGACTACAACACCCATCAGCCACAGCTAGCTGGCTGTGGCTGATGGGTATTGTAGTCCAAAACTTCTGGAGCATAACCACCACCTTGATGAAGGCGGCTCTAAAAATTCTATTTAATGCACCAGATGAAGAGGCTAGAAGCAACACCACTCAAGGAAAGAGTAAAAATTAATGATGACACAGCCCTTCTCCAAAGGCAGTACAGGAACTTATTATCAAACCATTTCACCTTTAGTTGTGTGTGTTTGTACAGACAAATTGCATGAAGACTACAAAGTTAAATATTGTAACAATTTAAGTATTGTAACATGCAGATAATTTGCTCTCAGTTTGTTATACGCTTTAAGAGTGGTAGCAAAATATTTAGCTGCCTTCTCTGTCACGAGAGGTGTAGTATCTGCTAATAGTTCTGTGATTGTTGGTTAAACAGTTTTTTTATACAGTGGTACCTCAGGTTACATACGCTTCAGGTTACAGACTCCGCTAACCCAGAAATAGTACCTTGGGTTAAGAACTTTGCTTCAGGATGAGAACAGAAATCGGGTGGCGGCAGCGGGAGGCCCCATTAGCTAAAGTGGTACCTCAGGTTAAGAACAGTTTCAGGTTAAGAACGGACCTCCAGAACGAATTAAGTTCTTAACCCGAGGTACAACTGTATTGTGTTTCAATGTTGTAACCCCCTGGGACCTTAGAGTGAAGGGCAGGTAAACAAAAACCACAATATAAAATTAATATAAGCAATGGACAAATAAGTGCTTCACGTAAGTCACTGCAGAATTTGCATGAAAAAGTATGTGAAAGAAAATTTCCATCTCCTCAGACCCACATGGACAGCCCATCAGTAGGGCCTTAAATCAATTTCGACAAGCCCTAACACAAAAGAGAGATTTGAAATGAGGAATAAGGCTATTTCAGCTACAAACCAAGAGTTAAGTCCAACCACTGCCAGTGAGGAAATCACTTACTGTAAGCAAAAGCAATGAAGTCAAAAGAAATGCAAATGCAAATAGATAAAGAGCTGTTGGTTTCTGCAGTTTTGTAGTGTTTTCTGGTACAGACACCTGAAAATCTGAGGTTTGTTTTTAAAGCAAGTTTCTAGACCTTGTGACCATGGAAATGCATTGTGGGGGCGGAAATGGGGAAGGTAGGAACAAGCAGGAACCTCAGTCTCAAACTCCTTGGTTCACACATGGGAGTTTAAGGTCATTCACTGTTCTGGGAAAATCCCTACTTCAGACAGCCCTCAGATATGAGCATCAGAGCTGTTGGACTCAAGTGAGTCATCGGTGGGTGGCAGTTCTGTGAGTTGTCCTCCCACCAAGGCCTTTTGCACTCATCCTTGGTCTTGAGACAAAAACGCCATGCTTCTCCAAGAACTGAATAATTAGGCTTAAACTAAAGCCTGCAACAAGTGACGCAGCAAATGATGGGATCTCATCTCCCAGTCTCTAGTGCCTTTTCTGTAACATTTGATGGTGTCTGAAAACATGAAGCAGGGAACTTGAGCCAAGGTCTTCTTTTTCCATATACTTCAAATGTTGCTAAAGAAGAGATTAGTCAGCTAATTAAGGAATATTTGGGCAATTAGGGATGTGAGTGGCACTGTGGTCAAAACCACTGAGCCTCTTAGGCAGGCATAGGCAAACCCAGCCCTCCAGATGTTTTGGGACTACAACTCCCATCATCCCCGACCACTGGTCCAGTTAGCTAGGGATGATGGGAGTTGTAGCCCCAAAACATCTGGAGGGCCGAGTTTGCCTATGCCTGCTCTTGGGCTTGCCAATCAAAAGGTCGGCGGTTCAAATCACTGCAACAGAGTGAGCTCCCATTGCTCTGTCCCAGCTCCTGCCAACCTAGCAGTTTGAAAGCACGCCAGTGCAAGTAGATAAATAGGTGACTTCCCTTTAAATAGGTACCGCTGCGGCAGCATTTCTGTGCGCTCTGGCACTTGTCACAGTGTCCTGTTGCGTCAGAAGTGGTTTAGTCATGCTAGCCACGACCTGGAAAGCTGCCTGTGGACAAAAACTGGCTCCCTCGGCCTGAAAGTGAGATGAGCGCCGCAACCCGTCACCTTTGACTGGACTTAACTGTCCAGGGATCCTTTACCTTTATTGGGGCAATTTCCCCAAGTGAGAGGCCATAGCTCAGTGCTGCAGCGCATGCTCAGCAAAAGTTACAGGGCTCTCCCCTTAGCATTTCTTGGGCAACAAGGGGGAGAAAGACATCCCTCTATGCTTCAGAGCTACAGAAGTCACAGCCTGTCAAAAGCAGCCAATACTGTGCTTGGTGGCGCAATTGTCTGACTCGTATATGACAGTTTAAAACATGTTTCTTAATATATCACTGCAAACAGCACTGTGCCCGTTGGACTGGATCCCTACTCGTTGTTGGGCTCAATAAAAAGTGTTGCTTTTGACCTTAACAGTTTGAGAACAAGTTATCTGAAATTCTACTATATTTTTATTATTGTTTTAATCTTAACTGTCCATTGCAATGAATGCCCAATTCCAAACCTCAATACAGGTGGATTTGGGGGATAAAAGGGGGTGAGAGGCAATTTACAACATAAGCTACCACCTTTGGTATCTTCTTTTTAAATTCTCATTCTATCAACTCAGAAGAACAAAAAACAAAAGGAGTTCTTAGCACACAACCCCAATCAATCAACTAAAGCATTCATTGATTTATCTTCCAAATAAAAATTTAACTGTTTTATTTAAAGTGTTAACTGCCTTGGTAGTAGTAGTAGGAGAGGACACAGTGTGCTGTTAGCTTTTAAAGGGATTGTGGTTTTTTTTAAAGCTAAGCAACATCAGAGACAACTGAAAGGATTTTCAAAGAAAGAGACTTCAGAATCAAACAGCTGAGGGTTCTGTAAATTCTTTATTGTACATCAATTAAACAAACAAAAAAAGAAAGAAAAATTCCCTTTTGCACAGCAACTGCTTAGGGCCCAGCCTGAGCACCATGCAAGATGCCGTGTACACAATCCACTAATTGCAATATCAGGACCAAAAAAAACCCAAGTGACTGGAATTCAAGACCAGTTCTGCTGCACCCGTTGAAACCAAGCTGCCATTTGACAGGGGAAAGGGTCAGCCATACAAAAAAAGGCTGCCACTACAATCACTACTAGTCTGCCCTTTGCGTTAACACCAAAACTTTGTGAGCTCTCTAGCCTGTCTCAAGCCTAGCTCTTTTCTCAGCGAGAAATCCCCACAATTTGATGAATGGCTATTTAGATGCCTCTTTCCCCAAGTCATTCTGCTATTTGCAGCGTGGGACCCCCTGTTGCTATTTCTCCCTCATTCAATGACTCGGCAATAATACAATGAAGCAGAGGCAGCGGTGAACAATCGTTGAATGTTGCCGGCAGGTGACGTATTGTGCCTCAGAGGCTCCACAGCATGGCCACGGCCCTGCAGATGCCCACATCGTGGTAATTGAAGTAGCAGAGGCCAGCAAAGGTGAGCGCTGAGAGCATGTAGAGGCCAGCGTTGGCCAGTTTAATAGATGTCTCTCCATGGACGTAGTCAGTTACTATTTGCCCAAGACCCCTACAAGGAAGAAGAAGAAAAAGCTAAAAATGAAGACGATTCAACCCAACATAGTTTCAAATGTTTTCTAGGGCATTTTCCATAGGAATTGGCTGATCCCCAAAGCAACATCCCTTTTGGTCATTTGACACACCCCTTAGAGGGGTGCTGGCGGCCTTCGTCAAAGATCAACCCCTTTCCATTTCCGCAAAAAGACATTATTTGCCTTCTTAATTGGACAGTTATCATTGCTGAGATCAGGTGTGAGATGTATCAGTGGGAAAGAGAAAAGCTCAAAATCTAACCTTGATGGAACTGAGGACCACAACTGCTTTCACAAATTATCCAGATAGCATTATTAAGCAAGTCAGAAGGAGCATAGGTTGTGCTGAATGACTGATTGTATTACCGAAGCAGAAAGGTATTTTATGAACATCGCATTTAACCAATCACTATGCAACAAGCCTATGGAGGAATGCCAAGGAGTATTACAGCAGCTCTTGCAGACATGTTGCCTATGGGCACAACAAACAGCACTGTCAGCAAAAAGCACAGCAGAACACAGCCCTGGCACCTTTAATCAGCTGCCAAGAATTCATAAGCCAGGCATTCCAAGACTGCACTATTATTTCAGGAATTACCAATTCAGCAGAAGGTTAAGGTTGGTATCACTGATCTTGGATGCCTTTAAGAAGGGGATTAGACAAACCCACACAGAATACAGCCTCCGGTATAATAAATATGTCTATGAATGCCAGCGCTTGGGGGTTATGAGTGTGCTGTTGCGCTTATAGGCTTTTCAGCAGCATCTGGTTAGCCGCTATGGAAACTGAATGCTGGACTAGGTAGTGGGGTAGAAGAGCTGAAAATAATGCCAATATATTTCACATATATAAACGCATCCCTTTGTTTTCAGATACTACATGCGTAGACGAGTTTAAAAAAAATAAGATGCCTAGGACACAATACAAAGCCTCCTAATGTATATTTTGTTCTGGGAGGATTAGTTTGGTCAGAATCGAGTTTACACTTCCAGAGTTAATGCTAAATACAGTGGTACCTCGGGTTACATACGCTTCAGGTTAGAGACTCTGCTAACCCAGAAATAGTACCTCGGGTTAAGAACTTTGCTTCAGGATGAGAACAGAAATCGTGTGGTGGCGGTGCGGCAGCAGCAGGAGGCCCCATTAGCTAAAGTGGTGCTTCAGGTTAAGAACAGTTTCAGGTTAAGAACAGACCTCCGGAACGAATTAAGTACTTAACCCGAGGTACCACTGTACATTGCTTCTGGTCAGTGAGCCACCACAGCCACTGGGGAGCCATGAAAAACTGTGTACCGGGCTTTTTCGACTCATCTACGAATGTAGAATCTGAAAACAAAGGGGAGCGCAGTCAAAGTGCAGAGAGTGCTGAGCTTGAGAAAAACACCGACAAGAGTTTTTAACAAGAAAGCAAAAAAGCTCCTCCTCCACAGTAACAGGTTCCATTACCAGCAACCCGTTCCAGAATTCAGGTGCCTTATCTTGCAAGAGACGAACAGCCACCCTCACTCTCAAGGTCTTCCTCTGATGTATCCTGTGTATCAAGTGTCTATGGTATGTTTTCTTCTCTGAGTAAAATCTTTGCTCTGTAATGAACATACCTTAAATCTGTGGAGCTACTGTATGAACGGCTTTTTGTTTAGTCTTTTATGGGTCCCTCCCTTTCCTGTTTCTCCTCTTTATATTACATAAATGTTCTATAATCAATCTATAATGTTTGTAATCTTGTAAACTCTTAAGAGCTTTTTTTGTTGTTGTTGCAAATTTCTAATAAACATTAAAAAAACAACAGTTTGCCGATTAACTAGTTGGCTTCTGGGTGCAGTTCAAAATGCTGATATTGACCTACAAAGACATACTGCAATACCTGAAGGACCTCCTGTCTCAATAGGAATCTGCCTGGATGAAGACATATCAAAGGACCACTTCCAGGTGGCCTTCTGAAATTAAGGAGGTTTACTATTAAAGCAAGGCTTTTCCACTGCTGGCTCCCCACCTGTGAAATGCCCTCCCCAGAAAAGTGTGTGTAGTCTCTGCTCTTCTCTCCCTCTGATGGCAAATAATTTTTTTGGGTTGTGGGGGGAGAGGAGAGGACCTTTGGGAGAGAATAGCTGCTTCTGCTGTACTGCTGGCTGGGGGTGGCCATTTCTAAGAAACTGTTATTCTTACATTGTTTCACTGGCAAGTTACATAGTTTCAGGACCAAACTGGGTCTCTGAAGTTCCACACTGCCCTCTAGCGTTAAGTCAACCAACAGACATGGATAAGCCTCTATATGGCATATTCCTGTGAATGCTTGTAAACTGTAATTGTAAAATGCTTCTAAAGGCTTGTAAGAAGCCCAGGAAGGGAGAGTAAATTTCTAGGACAGCATGTGGAAAAGGCAGAGAGCAAAAGTGAGAAGCCGTAAGAATTGACTAAAAGCTTCTGCCTCCAGCGGTGGTCAGCCAGATGCTCCTGAGAAGCCTACAAGCAGAGCATGGGGAAAGATCATAGAACTGGAAGGGACCCTGAGGGTCATCTAGTCCAACCCCCTGCAAATGCAGGAATCTTTCGTCCAACGTGGGGCTTGAACACGTCTTGCTTGCTTGTCCAGCACCTGGCATTCAGAGGCAGGACCAATCCCAATGCAACCAATTTGTGACAATTTTACTGAAAAGTAGGTTCAAACGTTGCAAGACTGGGGGACCTGGTGCCCTCCGGACGCTCTTGGGACTACAACTCCCATTATCCCTGACCAATGGCCATGCTGACTGGGACTGATGGGAGCCCAACAAGATCTGCAGAGTGGCAGCCTCTCCATGCCAGAAATAAAGCACAGAGGTCCCTGTGCATCTCTAGGGAAGTGGCAGCTCCCTCGGTTACAGCAACCCCTGCTGTTGTTTACAGACTCATCTTTAGTTGAGCAATGTGGCAAGCCAAGAATCTGCCCCAACCCTTTCACACTCTATCTATTTATTTATTGTTTATTTATTAAATTTGTATACCACCCTTCAACTGAAGGTCACAGGGCGGTTCACAAGATAAAAATACACAACAAAGCAAAAACAAGGCAATGCTGTAATCCCTCTCCTACAAACATATTTAAAAGGGCCATAGAACATTATCAGCCAAAGGCCTATCGAGAAACACTTTTGCCCGGAGTCAAGAGAGATGTGACGAAGGTTCCCAGGTGAGAGCATTCCAGAAATGGGGAGCCACTACAGAAAAGGCCCATTCTCATGTTGCCACCCTCAGAACCTCTCATGAAGGAGGCACACGAAGAAGGGCCTCAGAGGATAATCTCAGAGTCCTGATCAGTTCATATGGGGAGAGGCAGTCCTTGAGGTATTGCAGTCCTGAGCCGTTTAAGGCTTTATAGGTCAACACCAGAACTGTAAATTGGGCTGGGAAACTAACTGGCAGCCAGTGCAGTCAAGCCAGGTTTGGTGTTATACGCTCAAACCATCTTGCCCAGTGAGCTGCCTGGTTGTTGAATTCTGCACCAGCAGAGTTTCTGAACTGCCTTCAGAGGCAGCCCTGTGTAGAACGTCTTGCAGTAATCTAACCTAGAGGTAACCTAGAACATAAACGACAGAAGTTAGGTTATCCCTGACCAGATAGGGGTGCAGCTGGGCCACCAGCTAAAGCGGGTTGAAGATGGCACTCCATGCCAATGAGGCCACCTGAGCCTCTCATGAACTTGCTACCATGCTTGAAAGATGTCCAGATCTCAGAAGGAATGGTGGGATGAAGCAAGTTCCAGGGCTACAGAGCCAAAACAGCACAGAGAAACCAGCCTCTGGACCCCACTGCAATCCAGGGTTCTGAACTGAGCAGGAGAGGCAGCAGGAATTAATCCCGGTTGGGTTGCTTCCCTCCTTACTCACCAGTGACCGTGGAGTGTGAGAGTGGCAGCCAGCGAGTAGTCCATGGCTGGTCCAGGATACAGGTAAGCTGCAGGCAGGAGCCCAAGCAGGAGGACACTGACTGCTCGCTCACCTGTCCAGTGCAGAGAGGCAGCCTTGGAACCAGCTACAGGGAGAGAAGAAGCACTGTTAATAATCTCCAGGAACGGCTGCTCAAGAGCTGGGAATGGATAAAGGGTACCTTTAATGATTCAACATTTGTCAACAAATCAATGCAAGCTAGTTGGATTTATAGGTCTCCTCCATTCCCCGAAAGGTTCCTGAAATTCGACAGCAGTTGGCTTCTTCATGCCAACGATCATATCAGTTGAGCCTCCAAAGAGGAAATGGTAACTGATTAATGTTGGCAGAACTGAAGTATTGTCCCAGATCTGAGGTCAAACAGATGGCAAGGAAAAGGACCACATAACCCCATAAAAAATCACAAAAACCTTGCCTCCGACAGGACTCTTACAAAAAAAAAATAATATGGAATTTTTTCATTTATTCCCAGCATCAATCACACATGGAGGCAGTTTGCTACCAATGTTACACTGATTTGGGTGGAAGGGTAAAGACTTTTTTGTCTTCTCTTCTGGCCCTTCAAGATGCATAAAATAGTACATTTAAATATATTCATCTGATTATATGTATGCCACTTTTACACACAATTGTGCCCAAAGTGGCTCACAAGGTAGAAGAAGAATATAAACAACAATTTGATGGCACACAAAAAAACCCTTCTCCCAGCCTCCCACAACCAAATCAGGAGCCCAAACATCATTTATGCAGATTTGCTTATCAATCATTTGCATGCATTATTCTGAACTGAACAGTGAATATTTGCATACCTTCTTTTTTGTGGAGATGTAGCAAGTTGGTGGCAGAAGTAAATCTACAGGTGACAGAGGGATGGTTGAGTGTGTCTTGGAAGAAGAATATGACTGGAGCTGAGAAAGGAGGGGCAGGTAGCCTTGGGAGAGGGGAGTACATAAGCCTGACCCCCTGAATATTGAAGCTTTTGCACACACAACCTGGGTGCACCCAAGCATATCTCCACAGCCACGAGGACTAGAAACTTGCTTTTTAAAAACCTGGTACGGTAAGAGACGAAATTTCCAAAAATCCAAGTTGTGAGCAAGAACACCAGATTCTATTTAAAATTCTGCATACAAACTGCAGGAACTTAGCAGATGCAACAGACAACACAACTAGTACCACAACTAGTATATATGGACTAGAAAAGAACTATTACACACCAGGGAAAACACCAGCTTCATTCAAGACTAGCTGTGGAGAGGATCATCCACTGTGAAAAGTTGAGTTGGCACATGTCAAAAGCAAGAGTGTTTAATTACAAAGGCAGATGGTCGAAGATACGGCACAAGTGTATTTTTCCATCACCACCTACATCTTTAAAACACAAGCTTTGACTTTGAGAGTATTAACAAACACCTGCAGGTTGCACTAAGGTGCTAAGTTTGCAAGGAGAGTTGTAAGTGTTCTGCTTTCATCCATCCGTGCTGGATTACTTTTAAGGAACCTATTTCAAGATATATTACATGAAAGTAGTTACACAACAACACAGACTCCGAAACGGCTTACTTTCATGCAATGCATTTGGGACAAGAGCACTAATCAGTGCTAAAAAAAACCTCTAGAAGAGAACACCTTTGAGTGAAACAGCTTAGGTCTAGTTACCACGCGCTCTACACCACATGGGGCCTCAGCCAGCCTCTAAAAAAACTGCACCCAAATGCATTCTTAATTGTAGGGTCATCTACTGCAAGGCTGTTGTGTAGTTCCCATGAATTCCAACAGACTTGGAAACCAAACATCCAATTAGTTGTCCTATTTAAAACAGGCCAGAGGCAGCAAAGTACATAATTATCTATGGACCGTTATGGAACAGAAGGAGATTGCATGGCAAGCAGGAGAGCAAAATAGTGTTTCTTTCTCAGCCCAAGAGAACAGATTCCTCTTTTGCAGATGATCACGGCTGTCCATTATATGAGCAGCCTGAGACTCCACTACATTCAGGGATGCAATTCAATGTCCCAAGATTGTTCACCACATCATTCAAGTTCAGAATAAAAGGATGCAAATAAAGCAAACTGCATAAAATGAGTGCACATCTTTTGTGCTGGGATGTAAACACACAGCTTTGCAACATATACATTTGAGAAAAAATAAATAAATTGGGAAAGTAGGAGACAGGAAAACAACAGGCATTGTCTGGGGTGCATGTTTGAAGTTGTAGGATGGAACCTGCATGGTTCAGGCAGGAGACAGAGGAAAGCTGAGAACTGAAATTCCACCAAGTTGACCCTCTCTTCCCAACTTTCTGGCTTTTCAGACACTCCCAGGTACTCCTCTGCAACCATCAAGACTAGAAGCTTTAGCTCCATAACTGAAAGGAATGGGGTTTTTCATAATTATTAATCTAAAACTTATTTTGATAATCCTAGGATCTGCCCCAAGCTTTCAGGGAAGAGTGAAATAAATTAAAAAACAATAATTAGTTACTGAAAGCACTGTCAATGACAATAGTTTGTCATTAAAATGACTTCATTTACCACTTGTGAAACTACAGAAAGCAAATTCTTTCTAACATGTCTCTAGCTTTAGCTTGCCAAGTTGAGGATGACTGTCATAACTACAGAGAGAAAAAACACATGAACTATTTTGCATGGCCACATAAAACAAAAGCACAGTAAAGGAATCCAAGAAAGACCTACCTAAACTCCTGGGGGATGTGTGGATTTTACATGTCAGAGGATGGCGCTTGTCAGTTGCAACACAAACAGCTGGTCTGGTGAAGACAATCTTGTTCAGGAGAACTGTGGGTAGAACAGGCAAATCTCACCCAAGGTGGAAGAGGACTTTAATCCTCAGACTCGAGTAAAGTGTTTATGCATGCAATAATAAGTACTAATGACGTGCTAATGTTAAAAAAAAAGACTTTAGAAGGGAAGCTCTTAGGAACAAAGGAAACTGAAAAGAGATACAGCTCTCCCAGCCACTGAATGACAAGAAAATCCACTATGAGAATCTACAGAGAGATGATACAAGAAGTCAGTGTGGTACCAGTATATAAGTATCCTCTAGATACTGCCTCACATGGCAACGAAAGGGGGTCCCAGGCCTCCCAGGATCAAGTTATGAACATGCATGTGTGAAGCAGCCCATAAGTTAGTATAGATGGGATGCTGGATAACAGATGGACAAGATATCCTCCAGATATGCTTCACTGGAATTTTGGATGCATTCCAAAATCATATTGTGCAAACCTACATTTCCATATATTGCACAAACAAAGAGGTATGGGTAGGTAGCAGTGTGAGCAAAAGAGAGAACAGTTAGGTCAATGCATGTCCCCTTTCAATGCTCTTATTTCTTTGCAAAGAAAAGTAAACTACCCTCTTCTCCACTCACATGCTAGCTCTTAGGTCACATGTTACAGGGCAGTGCATAATCTTAGAGGCTGCTGCACAACATCCCAAAGTATATGTGACCAAGGGTTTGCGATAGCAGCAGCGATACTGGTTAATCTTTTCTATGCCTTGGGGCACTCATGTATTGCAAGTTGATGACTTGCATGTGTAATTATAACTCTGTGTGTGTGTGGATTTACAATTGGTAATTAAATATTGCTCTTCCACATCTGAAAGAACAAGCTGCATTGTTCTGATCTGCACAAAATTGTCTCTGTCTATCACACAAAACACATTTTAGTAAAAACGTGTTTTACTAACATAGGAGAAATATCTCAGTCTCTATTCTAATTATTAAGACATGCTCCTTTCAACACCCCAACGAAATTCTTGAAGCAGAAAGGTGTGGAGAGTAAGTTGCTTGTGAGCTACAGCAGGAAGGTTAGCGGGTATAGAGTGAAGAGAAAGCAAAGGAAAATGCAGCTACCAAAGCAAATTAGTCTGACATTAGCAAATGCCTAAGGACCACAATGATAAAGAAGCCTTTACTAAGAAGGGAGAAAGAAAACCAGGTATCTCATCTAGGGAACCCCAAAGCTTGCCTCTTGCTTCAAAAGAGAGTCACCTTCAAAAGGATAACGCTACAGCTCCATGCAACACAGCAAGAAGCGGACAAAAGTTGCAGCCAGGAAAGAAGACCTGAAAGGAAAAGCTTCCCGGCCACAGGGACAAATACCACTGAGACAGCAGTGGAGGAGAAACAAGCAAGGAACCACCAGTACCAATATATATTATTTTGTTCCCAAAAATGGCTTTCTGGAGGGGGGTGGGGTGCTCAGTGGCAGAACCACCCGTGCCCTGCAATGCAAAACCTCCCAGGTGAAATCCTCTACAGCTTCTCGGAGCGGGACTAAGAAAAGACTCCTTTGCCTGAAACTCTGGAGAGCCCTTGCTGCCAGCCAGTGCAGACAACAGTGCACTAGGCTACAGGTCTGACTCAGGACGAGGCAGTATCCTATGTCCCTCTGCCTTATGGGGAAGGGCAAAGCACCCGCCTTCCATAGCGCCCCCTGGCAAGGCAGGGAAAGGACTCCCTGGTATGATACCCTGGAAAGCCACCGCTGCCAGTCAGTGCAGACAATACCGAGCTACGTCGACCAAAGATCTGGACTCCGTACAAGGCAGCTTCCTCCGTTCTCAAATGTCAGTTTAGACAGGGAGGAGAGACAAGGGCGAGTCCCTGCGAGGCAGAAGGCAAGTCAGGTCCGCCTCTCCCCCCCCCGTCCCCCTCCGGTCACTCACCGACTCCCCCGCCGTGGGGTCTGCCCAGCCCCGCCCGCAGCAGCAGCAGCCCCGCCGCCATTTTGCAGCGTTCCCGTCCCCCTTCTGCCTATTCGTGCCCTCCCGCTCTGAGAGGGGGAGGGATAGGGCCCAAGGGCACTCGCTGCCCCGGAACAGGAAGCGTGACGTTGCGCTTCCGGTCGACGAGGCGCCGCTTCCGGTCGACCCTTGAGCGCGCGGATGTGGGGAGGGCGGTCTTCGCCTTTGCCTTCGTCCTTGTTTTGAGGAGGGCTTTTCGTAGCACCTCGGTTCGGGGAGGCCGCGGGGCAGAAGCTCCGCCATGGAGGACCCGGAGAGGGAGGCCGACGTCTCGGAGCTGCAGCGCCTGGTGGCCGTCGAGGAACAGCGCGCCCGCCTCGCCGCCCAGGTACATGCCGCGAGATACGTGTGCGTGTGCATGGAGGTACAACAAGCGTGCAAGATCGGCTAGGTTGAAATAGGAGTGGCTGGCTGAGTGGGGCGGGGGCTTGAACCTGGCCTTTTCTCCATGGAACACCCCGCCCAGAGCAACCGTGTTACGAACTTTTTTGTCTCGTCTGAACCCACATGCGTGTCCACGACTCAGATTTAATTGTAATTCCCTCTCCCCTCATTCCTGCGGGTCTGACAGATGCCTAGTAGCACGCCCCTTTACCCCACCCCGCTCCTTTCTAAGGCCCTTTCTGATCTCTTCTCCCCTTCCTTTTTGGGGGGAAACCAGGGACTGGGGACCTTCTTGAGCCCCAGGGCCATGTTCCCTCTGGGAAAGTTTCTGGGATCTTCTTACCAGTGTGGCACCATAACTTTGCACGGTAGCATTTGCCTTGCAGCCATACAAAGGCCAGAGGTTTCTGCACACACCCCTTTCTATCCAGGCAAGTGAAAGACATTGCCCCAGTTCAAGGACACCTTCTGGCCCAGGAAAGCACTTAAGCAGGGCCTTGTAGTGTCCAAAGGACCAGAGAGAGACCTGGAGAACCCTCAGACTTGAGGTTTACCATGCCTGTCCTCCAAACAGCACTTATTTACTATACCTGCTTCCATTAAGAGAATCCAGACTGGATCCACCCTCCTGTTAAGAAACCTGAGCTATAGTTTACTTTACAGTATTATTTTGCCTAGAAGGCTTTAAAGGTGGCTGGGCTTTCTGAAATGGCTGCACCTGCCTTATACCCTTTCTTCGCCCAGACCTTCTGCCCCTTCTTATACCTTAAACCTCCTCCCCAGAATTCATTCGGAGGGTGGGATCTGCTAGAATTGCAACCCCTTCTCACAAATACTACTTTTGAGGCATGCAAGATTGGGAAGCATCATTAAATTCAGTGGGATCAGCTTCTGAGTAGATAGGCATAGGACTGGGCTGTTGGAACATAGCCTCATGCTGCACCACTGTGGCAAAGACAGTTCCTCCCAGATGTGTGTTTGGGGTGGGGAGTGATCTCCTACGGCTTCGCTTCAGCTCTGCTGTGAGAAATAGAGGAGTGATTTTTTTAGCCCAGATGCTTCTAAATGGCCAGTTCCAGGCTTCTCTGCCAGATATCTCAGTTTCTCACACCAAAAGTTCCCCACAAGAATGTAGGAAGCTATATTATACCAAGTTAGACTATTTGTCTATCTAGCCCTGTATTGTCCACTCAGATTGGCAGCAGCTCTCCAGGGCCCTACCTCTTCTTTTCCACTAGAAAAGAATTGAACACGGGACATTTTCCATAGAGCATAAACTATACCACTGGCCCATACTCAAGAAATGATAAACAGAGCTTTGAAGAGTATGCACATCCATTATTATTACAGTGGTACCTTGGTTTTCGAACTTAATCCATTAGACTCCCGAAATGGTTCGAAAAGCAAGGTGCAGCTCCCAATTGTCTGCAGGAGCCTCCTGCACTCAATTGGAAACCGCAGAAGCTGCATCAGACGTTCAGCTTCCAAAAAATGTTTCCAAACCGGAACACTCACTTCCGGGTTTGTGGCGTTTGGGAGCTGATTTGTTTGGGAGCCAAGCCGTTCAAGTACCAAGGTACCACTGTGTTATTGTTGTTATTATTATTATTATTATTATTATTATTATTATTATTATTATTATTATTATTATTATTGGGGGGGAGGAATGGGACTCATTGATCCTTGGTTGTTGTGATTTCTGTAGCTTTGGGGTATGAGTGTTGTTGTCCTCAATGTTACTAGCTACATGTGTACATGCTGTATGGATGTCTGTGGGAAATGTGTATTTCTCAAATTTGGGAGTGTTTCAGATGTGCTGGGTTTTTTGAATATGTGTTAAAGCCTCACTTACTTTACCCACTAAACCCATACTTTTGGAGGGGTGGGTTTTGGGGGTTTTTTTAGATGGGCAAGACAAGGGCCTATGCCACACATCACCCAAACAGCCAGATTCACTTTCTGAGGGTGTGAGTCTCCCCTGTAGCTATGTTGTGCCATCAAAAGCGCAGCACGGCTGCAGGGATATCTGCTACATGTACACCAAGCTGGAGAGGGAAATGGGGCCTCTTGTTACCCTTCACAGAGAGCAATGGAAACCAGCCATGTTGAAGGTTGTGAGTGGAATTGAAAGAGGCTGGTCCTAATGGGGAGTGCTGTTAATACTTGTATCTGTTCTCATCTCTCTCTCCCTGCTTCAGGTTCACAACTTCATGGAGGTCTGCTGGGAAAAATGTGTTGACAAGCCAGGTTCCAAGCTGGACTCCAGAACAGAAACTTGCCTCGCCAACTGCGTCAACCGCTTCATAGACACAACACTGTCCATCACCAATCGCTTTGCACAGATAATACAGAAAGGAGGCCACTGACTACCGCATGGTGGAGTCCCCTTTGGTCAACGGACTTAACAAGATCCAGGTCTTTCACTGGACCCCTACTCTGTCAGTTGTTCTACCTCAGTGCAGCAATGCTTGAAGAGCCATTTGTACATGACTGTTCATGCCTAAGTGGCATTAGACTGAGTCACGTAGAACAAAATCTTTGCTCCTTTCAAGCTAATAAATCAAGACTTGTCTAAACAAATTGACTCTGTAGCAAAAGGTTAACTGCTTTGCTTTCTTCCCAATGCAGGATAACAGGGATAACATGTACCCTCACACTAAATAGCATGCTCTTAAAATTCTCTCTCAAAGGTAGAAGTGTTTTCAGGAAATCTTAGGAAAAAATGGGGAGGGGGGAGCAATTGTAAACTCATTGCCGGAGGAGCTGTCTTCTTTTGTCCCCATTTATTAGCCTCTTTGAGGGATCTTATAGCTCACGTAGGCTCTCTTGTGTACTCTTTCCTCCTCCATTTGATGTGAACAGAAAGTTGCTTTCCGGCTCAAAACTAATTTGTACAGTAGTTACTGCTGCTGATAATGATTGCAGTCAAAATCCATTCAGCCCTCCCATTCTCTATTTTGGAGTTTATACTGCTTCAGTTTCATTCTCCGAGCATGCCAATTTGTATCGAAGCACATTTCTTAATGAATACCTGTGAACCTGGTCAGCATATTTTATCACTGCAAAACACATGTTCTGCCATTTGAGGAAAGAGCTGCTTTCAAACAGAGCTTTCTACATCTGTGCCAGAGTGCTGATTGCAAGTTCTGCAAATGTAACTTAGGATTTCCTGGTTTGCACTTAAAGGCCAGTAACAGGTATAGATCCTTCACTCTGCCATCCTCCCTCTAGAAGTTGGAATTCCATTTATAGTGAGTGTGCTGTTCTTCAGATTTATTGTTGAAGCCCACCCCTTTCACAATGCCTTTCTGATCTAATAGTGTCTCATCTCCCCCACCTCCAAAATAATCAGTGCATGTTCACAATGGTGTATAAAATCTTAAATGCTATTATAAAGACTCTTCATTTTGACTGCCGTTGGGTGAAACCAACATCGTTTGTTATTGCGGACCATCTGAATTTATTCATGCCGATACCTTGCACATATTAAAAATAGTTGTTTTTGTCAAAATAACTTGAGTTGCTTTGCTTTTTATAGCAACACATTAGAACTACTTTCAAAAAAATAAGCTTTGTGCACTGGTACCACAATGTAGGACAGAACCATGTGGCATTCTGTTCACTATTCCCAGATATGGGGTGATGGCAGACAATTGTATTTGTGCAGGGAGGCCAGGCAGAGGGGAGAAGGTCAAGAGACTGATAAAACAGCTCCAGCAGGATGTTACTGTGAGAAGATAAGATGTGACCATTAAGGATAAGGAAAGAGGGGAAAGGTCCAAAACCCTTTACTCTAACCAACCTGTTAATCCTGTGTGTCTTGAGTTTACAATGGCCCACTTTAAGAAAAAGGAGGGAATGATGAATTATCTACACTACAAGCTTAGTAGTTTTATAGGTACTTTAATAGTCATGGTTTCCCCAGAGGCATGGTGGGAATTTCAGTGGGAAATTGGTGAGGATGCGAAGAAGCCACTAATGTATAGCCCCAGTCCTCCTTACAGGGTCTGGGTAAGAGGGAATCAATGTTTGGTTTATGGTGTAGACTCTACCTCTTGACAGCATAAGATGCAGGGCAGAGGTAACTACTGCCAAGTTCTTTCTTCAGTGTGCATCTTTGCAGCCCCTAAGCTGTAGAATGAGCTAAGCCAGCCTTCCAGCAAACTACTGAAACCCTTCTGCTGCCTCCTGTCAATCATAGAAGGCATGTGGAGGAGTCTTTTATGTAACTCCATCTGGAGGAGGGAGTTACATGAAAGCCAAGCCGCATCTGACTAGTTACACCATGGATGGGACATCTCTGATCCTTCAGATGCTGGTGGTCTCCCATCAACCTGAGAAACCACTTCTCTTGTTAAGAAAGAACAGGAACTCTCTCTCCAACTGCTCTGTCATTCCCTGACTGGTAGCGAGATATATATTTTTCCAGCAAGAGCTGGCAAAACCAAAGAGCAGGCAGCTTGGACACACACCATCAAAGTTGACAACCAGTTTACCAGAAGGAATAGGATATGGCATTAAGCATACTCTTGCAGGGGGTGGGGTGCTTATAACCTCCATTTGGCCAAAAAACAGCCAGCAGAGGTGGCTTACTTTGAATCTCACCGTGGCTTGTGTTTGGATAGTTGTCTCTGAACCCCAGTAGATCCTATTTGAACTTAGGGTGGCCACATGCCCTGTGCTGTTCTCCACTTGGCCTTTGGACCTGATGACACATCTTGTATGCCACCATCTGATCAACCTTGCAAATAAGATGGGTACATGCAAAACACAGGCTGGCAACCTGAGGAGCTTCTGATCTCCTTCATTGTTTATTGCAATTAAATGTTAGGTATTGGCCATCAAAAATAGATTTTAGTTTTTGAAAAAAGGCAAAGGGTACCCAAGTTCAGTTCTGTTCTATGCAGACTCCAATAGTAGCTGTCACAAATAAACTCAAGTTTGAACCTGGGCTGGACAAACAAGCCTTGGGCTGGGAGCTTCTCATTTCCTGACCAGTTTCTGACCTACATGAAACTGAAAGAAGCCCCCTGCAAGTAACTGAGGTTTGCGGCATCTAGATCATAGAGCTTTTGCCCAGACTACTTTTGTTCCAAAGGGGCAGCACTTGGAGACCAATCTCCCAGAACGTCAGTGCCCCTGCCCTGCGAAAAGCACCGACTGTGTTGGTCCCTTTCCCCTAGTCCTCATCAGAACTGTCCTCTGAATTCTCATCAGCAGCCACTTTCCAGTTCTTCCTCTTACTGCGCTTCTCCTGCACCCTTTCAGCACACCGTTCTGAGAGAGACACGTGGCGTTTCCGTCTCTTTTTCTTTGGCTGCTTCTCCTGCTTTTTATCTGGCTCACTGTCCTCAGAACTGCTGGAGGGGCAGCTGCTGGCCTTGCTGGAGTCACTGTCTTGCCCTGAGGAAGAAGAGGGGGCTGCCCTTGCAGAGCTCTTCTTGGCCTTTTTGTGACGCTTCCGCTTTCTCTTGCCAGCGCCTCTCTCCGACGAGTCAGACTCCTGGGAAGAATCTGCCGTGGCACTTGGCTGCTCCTGTTTCTTCTTCTTCCGCTTCTTATGAGATTTCTTTTTCCGCTTCTTCTTGTGTGACTTTTTGGCTTTTTTCCTTTTGGGCAACTCAAGGGAAGACTGCGTGCCGGGCTGAGACTTCCTTTTTCCGTTCACAGAGTTTTGTTCATCTCGCTCTCGGTCACTGCAACACAGCCAAGAGGACAAAAGTTTAAGACATGATATTGAAGAATAATCAACAATGTTCTAAAGTGGAGGTGGCTTAATCTTTTTTGCTCTAAGGATGCTTTTTCATCCTTGGTCAACCCTCCACAAGGGCTGTGTGCTAACTGGGGTGGGGTATGGTTACCCATGCATAGAACACAGTCTGGGATACAGAAGTCCATGCGTTTAAGACAGATTCCTGCAGGAACTAAATTTCACCTGGAATAAGAGGTATAACACTGAAAATAGACACCTTACTTGTTTTGTAATGGAAATAAGGAACCATCTCAGTTTGGACACAGTTTAATTTTTGCATTTTATTTAAAATAAAAAGTTATACAAAAAATAAAACATGTCCACAAGGCTCATGCGCACACCATGTCTCCTTCTCTAGAACAGCCGTAAGTCAATCAGCACCTGCTTTTAAAGTGAGAAGAAGACTCCAGCTCCCATCAGCCCCAGTCTACAGAGCTGATTTGTCAGGGATTATGGAAATTGGAGTCAAACAACACAGGTTCCCCACCACCAACGGTTGAAACTAACTAGAATTCCTTGTTATAGCCAAACTTGGGAGAACCAGCCCCAAACACACGCTACGGTTTCATCCTGTATAGTGTGAACAAACCAGACTTTAACCAGAGTTTTCTGAAGTTTGGATGTAATGTGAGTTCAGCTTAGTTTAGAAGCAGAGATTTCTTTTTTCTTTTTCAATTTTTTAATTAATTTTCACAAAATTATAAACAAACAAACAAACATAAATCATAACCTTATTAAGATTACACTTATTAACATTGTTAAGTGACTTCCTGGCTTCCCCTTGGTTGGGTTTCAATGCATATCCATTTAACGGTTTTCCAGATCATAGTTCTTATAAACTTAACTTAATCATTTAACATCATTCTATTTTTCCGATTCAGAATTAAACATAATAATTGATCACTTAACTTATATAAAATCCTAGGCTGATCTAGTTCTTGCAAGCTATTTCCAATTAATTTAACTTAACATATTTAACTAAATAGTCATTAAATTTCAACCATTCTTTCTGATACTCCTCCTCATTCTGGTTGCGGTCTTAGAAGCAGAGATTTCTGAAATCCTCTTACCTGTGCTAGAGGGGAGGAAGGAGCATGTGCATTTGAGGTTTGTACAGGCAACATTGAGCCAGAGATTAGTGTGAAGGTCTAAAAAGGTCAAACATACTTTCCCACCACCCTTTTTACAAGCAACCTTATTGGCTTTACCTGTCTGTATCGAATTCTTCTGGATACAGCTCCTTGTAGCCACTGTGGCCCCACCTGCAAGAGAACACCATGCTGTCTTAAGAGGTTCACAAACATACAAGCTATGCAACCACAGAGCAAAGCGACACATGATGCAACCTTTGTTGGACTGCACCACTTCCAGCTGCAGGCCACTGGATGGAGGGAATTGTACCCTTTAGTGCTGCAGTGCCTCAATCTACAATGTGCTTTGCAGATTCAAAAGAGAAGAGAAATTGTCACTGTAAGATATTCCTCCAACTTTAGGATTCCCCCAATTGGCAAGAGGCCTAAAATATGTCATAACCTTGCCTCACCCCTGCCAAACAAAATCTAGAAAGCAAAATACCTTGGGGGCAGAGGTCTGTCACCTGAACTCATTTTTTTCTTGGGAAAGCACCACATGCACGAATGGACTTCTTATCAACGACATCGGTAAACATTCAGACCTGTCTGGCATGTTTGCTTCACATTCGTAGAGCTTCTTGTTCCAGTAGCGGGCATGCCGGAGGTCGTCTTCCATCTCTACTGACACAGGAGCCAAGTTCCTCGCCTTCCAATTGGCCTGCTGGGTCTCTTCATCAAACCCATCGCTACGCATCCGGCTGCTGCAGACGAAAGACAGCAGGCTTTGTACATTTTGAAAGGTAAAAAGGCAAGTCATGAAAAGGCTAAAAAGAAGGTCCTTCAGAAGGAGCTCCCCAAACAATATGGGATACCGAGTTCACCCCATTGGTCCATCTAATTCAGTATTGTCTACTTTGACTGGGAGCAGTTCTCCAGGGTTTCAGATAGGGGACTTTTCCCCAGCACTACCTGGTGATGCCAGGGATTGAACCAGAGACAAGCTGCATGCAAATCATGTATTCTATGGTAAGCCCCTCAGTTTCTTAGACTGGTTGCCCTATAAACACTTAGTTGGGTTTGGGTTTGTCAGCGTGCATTGAGAGAAATGTCCCACTAGTGCTAAGTTTCCCGGAGACAGTGCTGTAGTAAAGAAAGTGTCAGTTTGCATTTCTTGGTACAGAAAGTATTGACCTGACGTGTAGAGATCTTTCCTATTCTAATTAATTCAAGATGCTTCTGGAAGCTTCTCTGTGTGATACAAACTGGTGCAAGCTAGAAGTTCTAGCTGACAAATAAATTTCTATTCTGCCTAGAAACAAGCAGAAAGTTCATAATGTTTGGATTATTCCTTCAGAGAAGCTGGCTTAAACTGGTTCTGTTATCTCTTTCTGTAAAGGTCATGCTGACTATAATAATGCGGCCAGAAGGAGCCTGGGCTTCACTTTCTATCTCTCTTTCCTTCTGGTGTGGTGTTCTGTATATAGTATGCTTAGTGTTAAGGTTTTTGTCTTATTATGTTATTGTAAGTTTAAGTTAAGTCTGTTGCAACTCAATTTCTTATGGACAGTGCCAATCCTAAATGTATTGGATTTTTGACCATTATGCTCATTTGCCTTCAGTAGCAGTAAAGCTCTGCTGGATGAAATATTACCGTATTTTTCGCTCTATAAGACAACCCGACCATAAGACGCACCTAGTTTTAGAGGAGGAGAACAAGAAAAAAAATATTCTCCCCCTCTCTGCTCAGTGCCTCTCCAGCAAAGGTGGAGGAGAAACGGAAGGGGCTCCGTTTCTCCTCCCACTTCGCTGAAGCTGCGCAGTGCCTCTCCAGCAAACCGAAGCCAGGAGAACAAGAGGGATCAGTGCACACCAATCCCTCTTGCTCTCCTGGCTTCAGCGAAAGCAACAAAGCCTGCACTCACTCCATAAGACGCACACACATTTCCCCTTACTTTTTAGGAGGGTAAAAGTGTGTCTTATAGAGCGAAAAATACAGTAATTGCTTCTGGTCTATTTTGGGGGGAATCCTGCAACAGGTTTTAAGTTTTTACTCTGCTAACTATACGTTAGAATCTGCTCTGGAGCGATATGAGGAGAATTCTTGACAGAAAGATGGTACACTGTCTCCCTAATATGAAGTTCATAAAGGATATTCCCTGGCAGGATAGCTCAGTTGGTTAGAGTGTGATGCTGATAACGCCAAGGTTGCAGGTTCAATCCCCATATGAGACAGCTGCTCTTCATTCCAGGGGGTTGAATTAGATGATCCTCAGAGTCCCTTCCAACTCTACAATACTATGATTCTAAAACTGGCCAATTTATGCTAAGATAGAACTTCCCTGCTGTCCTTCCTTGGCACTAACTCCTTCAATCACAGATGGGGAACCTGTGGCTCTCCAGATGTTGTTAGAGTCCATCTCTCACCAGTCCCAGGCAGCCAGGCCAATAGAAAGGGACAATAGAAATGGCAATCCAACAACAATCTGAAAGGGGCCAGAAATACCCCATTCCTGCTTTATAAGCTCTGGTTTTAAGAGAAGCACTGTCCCTCCCTTCTCTATACTTCTGCTGGGGTCAGGCTGCCGGACCTTTCCCTTCCTGCCATATCATCAGTTGGTGGGGGACACGAAGGGGAGGGTGCAGATAAGCTTCTCCTGACTCCCAAACCTTGACTGAAACAAGCACAGACTTCTGATCAGGGTAAGGAGCCACAAAGTAGTTGGTGGTGGAGAAGGATTGCTGCAACAGATGCAGCACTGGCAGCACTGCAAAGCAGAAATGTCACTTGTTGACACATGCAAGTCCCACCTGGAACAGTCAGGAAGCAGTCTCTTTTCCTTGCCCCACTGAATGTCTTTGTTCTGCTTTTCCATTTCCCGAATTTTCCACATTTCCGACTCTTCTTGAATCTGAGGTACATAAAGAAATATATCAGTTTAAGAAAGTACCCACCAAATTGCTGCATTTCTACAGGAATGACCCCATTGGTAGGAGGAGGAACTACCAGCAATCACCCCCCCCCCCAACTAGGCTCTTATTGTCAGGTCAGAGGAGCAGTCTTGTACCCCAATGCCAGCTTTTTCTGTCCCCTCTCCCCCCAGAAATACCCGGAGGAAAAATGAGATAGAGCTGTGTCTGTTGTTGTTATTTAAATTTGTATACTGCCCTGTACCCACAGGTCTCACAGGACTAGCACAGTTTCTAGGGCTAGCATAGTTTAATTGCTGTTTTTAGTGGCACTTCAGGGACTGCGAAGCCTACATATCCTTTCTGAAGGCCATGGATCCTACTGAGAGTTGGAGCTCTGACATCAGTTGGACCAGGGCCACAGAAGCTGCTGCAGTGAAATGGAGGGGGAATCTGACACCAGCACTCCCTCCACCCTCAAAGATGGAGCTAGGCTATATCCTACATCCCAAGAGATGTTTTGGGCTACAAAACACACTTCTCAGTACCTTGTTATGTGCATCAGTGTGACGGATGACATTTCGCAGGAGGACTTTCCCCAAGGGGACACGGGACATCCTTTAACCTTAAAAGCAAACAATAAACAAAACACAGCATAAGCAATAAACGACAAGTATATAATATACCTTCTTGAAACTCTGAAAACATCCTCAGTGGCTGTTTATAACAGAGCCTTATCCCAGACATGGTAACTGCTGATGCCGTTAAGAGTGAATGCAGGGAGGCTTTTTCCCCTTATGCAGAACCTTCTGGAGGCCTCATCCCAGTCCTGGACCAGGTCAGAGGCAAAGATGAGCAAAGCAATGAATGTGACTGTCAATTTTGTACAAGAGGCTACATTTCACCCACATAAAATCCATGCATTTACAGTGAGGGGGGGAAGTATTTGATCCCCTGCTAAATCTGCCCATTTGTCCTCTGACGAAGAAATGACCAGTCCATAATTTTAATAGTAGGTTTATTGTAGCTGTGAGAGACAGAATAACAACAGGAAAACCCCCCAGAAGACAAAAGTCAGAGATTGATGTGAATTATAAGTGAAATAAGTATTTGATCCCCTATCAACCAGTCAGATGTCAGGCTACCTGGTATCTTCACTGTATGTAACGAACTGAGATTAGAAGCACCTGCTGTAAGGGAGAGGTCTTGCCTGTAATCCCAGCTCGTTACAGTACCTGTACAAAAGACACCTGTCGACAGAAGCAATCAATCCAGCAGATTCCAGATAAAGACATATTTCTCTTCCCTAGGAACTCCTTATACCAATGTAAATTCTCAAGCTCCCGGGAACCTACTTGTGTCAAATGCAACAGCTAGCAGTTTGGAGATAGGGGGTGGAGAGAAGGGTGGCTATATATTTAGAATAAATTGTGCATTTGATAACAAAATGCAAATAAGAGCAAGGGTTATGAAGCTGGTTCTTTCAATCCATTGCATGGCATTTTTTTTTTAGCAAGGGACCACTGGGGTTGACCACTCTCCTCACATGCTTTGGGAGCACTTCTGTCCTCTGAAATGCTCTTGGGTATTCCAGACAACTTGGTGCAAATCATTTACCCAATTCTAGAGTCATACCCATAAATCAGAAATGCAGAACAGCTCCCATTATCCTTGACCGCTGCTCAAGCTCAATATTAGATTATTCAGGACAGAATAAATAATTTTATACACAGCACATAATTAAACCAGGAAATTTACTGCCTCGAGAGACACAATGGCCATCAACTTGGATAAAGAGGAATCGGACAAATTTATGAAGCATCAAAATACAAATAATGCCTACCAGTCATGATAAACATATAGTGTATCTGAATAGCAGCTGCTAGGATTCACAAGTGAGACAAGTGCTTTTACGGCTATATACTGCTTTCGGGCTTCCCATTGGGTTGGTCACTATGACAACAGGATCCCCTTATGTTCTTATGAATATTAAGAAGTTTTGGAGGCCCCGCCAGTTCCCCAGCCCATGCCAAAAACAGCACCCAAGTTTCTTAACAGCTGCAGAGATTTTTCACCCATGATTTGCAACTACAAAAGGAATGGACCATCATTATTTCAGATTAGTGATTATTACAGATCAACTAACTAGCCCAAAGAAGGATCTGATCCTGAGGGGGGGAGCTGCTGCGATTTTCTTCCAAGTGATCGCTGCTTCCCCAGCTTTGCTATTGGGCGCTTGCAAGGCGGGCACGGCGCGCCGCCCAGCCCAGGCGTCATTCAACAGGCCCGGGTTCAAATTCCCGCTCAGGCAGCACGAAGCTCATATTGGGCCAGGCATCGTGTCGGAACCTGGCCTACCTCACGGGGTTGTTGTGAGGACAAAATAGGATGAGCGGAGGGGTGGAGGGAGTCACGAATGCCCCCCCCCCGCCCCGAGAGACCTGGACGGGAATAGAATAGAGCGAGCACCCCCCTCACCTAGTTAGCGAGCCTTGCCAGTCCACGAGTCACAGCCGAGCACCCATTCACACGTTCCTTCACCACCCGTGTCCCGAGCTTTCCCTCCTAAGGAAACCGCTTATTTATTCCTTTCTTTCCCCCAGTTTCCTTCCGGGGACCTCGACCACGCAAGCGGCAGACTCCCGAGCTGATGATTCGTCAGGCCTCGGAACCCGGAAGGCGTGGGGCGAGAAGAGCCGGGGGAAGAGAGGGAGAGGACGCCTCGCTTCCGCTTCCGGCGGACGCCCCTTTCTCCTTCCGGCGGTTGCTAGGGAGACGGCTTGGGTCCTCGCGGGCGCGCGCGGATCGACTGGGTAGGTTGCTCGTGGCCTCCGCAAGGGAATCTCAGCGCACAAAAAAGCAACACCCAAAATGATTTGTACATTATTAGCTCTTTTATAGTTGTTGATATTTTTCTGACATCCCTTTTTTTACACGTGTAAGATTCTTCGGCTTGCAAGTAAGCCCCGTTTATTAAGTCAGCGGGATTTACTCTTGAGTAGTCACGGCCACGAATCAGGGCCGCTCGCTCGTTTTTCTCCTGGGTAGCGGGGAAACAAGTGCGTGCTTGGCACCTGAAACAGGCAGCCATCAATATTTATAGCCCAATCCTGTGTATGTTCTGCTGTGAAGTCAGTGCCCGATTTAAATTGAATTCTCAGGTGGTTGGATATAGGATTGCAGCCTTATGAGAGCAATCATTTGCATGTCTGCTCAGGAAAATGTTCCGTTGTGTTCTGTAATATTTATTCCCCAGGGTAAGTGGAAGTCTTAGCCTTTTTGTACTGCTTTTCGAAGTTTCTATCCTGGGCATGTCTATTCAGAAGCAAATCAGATTGAATTTGGTAGGTGTATACTGGATCGAGGCCTCATGGGCGCTATCTCAGTCACTCTTATATTTAATGAAATGGTTTTGGGTGCAGTTTTTAGCTTTGCAGATTTTACTACTGAGTTTTTATTGCTTTACATTTTGGAACTTGCCCTGCAAAGGTATATAAAATAAAACAGTCCTACAAAGTAGGCTAGTATAATTACCCCTTATGACAGGGGGTGCAGAGAGAGAACAGGTTTGCTTAAAGCCATTTACAGAACAATCCCATGAATGTTTACTCAGATGTTCTACTGTGTTTGATGGGGTTTGATTCCAAGGCATGTTCGGATAGGATTGCAGTCTTAGGAAGCGCGTAGCATAGAATATCTAAACTTGGAACTTCCCTTTTTAGCTACTTTGTCACATCATCTTTAAACAGGCGCAGCTTTGTTAATCACATTGGTTTGGAAAAGCTGCACCTGTTGCATTCATGCCTGCCAAGCAACTGTTTTAAAGTTGCTTTCCCCAAGTTAGTGTTTTCCTGATGCCTTGGATTACAAATCCCATCTGCCCCAGCCTTCCTGTAACCCCAAATCTCTGGAGAGCCCTGTGTTGGAGTAAGAGATCCTGCCACCACACAAGCCAGCAAGGCAAGTCCTGTAGGACTAGCTCATTGATTTTCCCAGTTTTTTTAGAGAAGGAATGGAGGCTAGTGTTGAAAGAGGGAGTTTTAGGAACTCTCCAAGGACAGCCACAATGAATTTCTCCCTGTATAGATTTTACCGCAAGACAAAAGAGGCCCTGGAAGCACTTGCTAAACTTCACAGTTCTCTTCCCACAGTCTTCTCTGACTCTCTTCTTGTTTTGCTGCAGCCGCCCACTGTTGAAGAGACAATCATGGAGGCTCTTTGTAACTCTGAGGATATGCTGGCAAAAGCGAACCAACTCTGGACGATGCTTGATGACTTGGCTGAGAGCAATCCTGAAAGTTACCACCAGTTCATGCAGCAGCAACTCAAAGACGCAAAGCAACATTATGCTCCTGCAGAACCATACATGTGCCTGAAGACCTGCATCTTGGTATGTTGCAAGACACCTGCACAGCAAGAAGGAAGCTCAGACATCAAAATGTGCCTCCATTTTCACCAAACCTTTACTCAACTAGCCAGGCAGATACAATAGGCATGTGTGCACTTGATTTGCATTCTATATTTGTTCTATTGCTTCTCCCTATTTATTTCTTATTTATTTAGAATAGAAAACAAGATGGATGGAAGGTAACAGGTGCAATTATCTTTTCAGTTAATCCAAAAATGCTGGACCGTATCCAAGACCAGAAATACCAGAGAATGCAAACCAGAGTTTGACCGTGTTCCTATTCTAGTTCATGCCTGCATGATGTAGTAATAAACCATCCTCCTTTATTAATCAACTGGTTTTGGATTCTTTTTCCAGGAGCCTACTGAAAAATCATTGTTCGTTAACCTCTGCAGGTGGAATCAGGTTCCAGCACCCCAATCGCCATCTGACCCAGTGCCATTGAGGGCTGGCAAAATGGAGGAGATATCTGAGAAATCAGGTCAGCTTTGCTCCTTGCAGAAGGTTTAGCTTGCTGTGTAGAACAGTGCTCATTTCTATAGGTCTATTTTAGCCCCTTATATCCCAGCCCATTTTCTCTCTCCAAATGGGTGGGGTGAAAATGACAGGAATGTACATTATAAACCAATAAGCCTTAGCTGAAAGAGTAGGAAAGTAACAGCCAAAAGAGCAAAATTAAGTGTAATCTCACAATTTAACAACTGGTTTTTTTTAAAAAAAAAACCCACAATTTTATAACCATGTATATACCCCCATTGTCTTCTACAATATAATGTATATGATAAAACAATAATTAGACTTTTTTTCTTCTAGAGTTTTATACTGTCCTTGATATTGCATACAACCAATCTGTTATCGAGAAGGGTAAGGATGACCCAAAAATGAAGGACCAATTGATACGTCTATCACTTAAGTATACTGAGGAGCAATATAACATCATTCTGTCAAACTCCTATACTATAACAAAATTTAAACTGAAGGGAAGCCTGGCAAGGATGAGACAGAGCTTAAGGAGAGAGCAAGCACCAGTGGCTTTGTCCCAGAAGACCTTGCAGAAAGGTAAGTACCCTCCCAAGTCATTACCAGGAGTGAAACATGATGGGGTATGATGAAACTTCTCACACCACTCTTTAGGAGGCAAGTTATAACCCACATTAAGAGGCGCTTGCAGAAGCGTGCTTGGTTTCAGCATGCCTCAGTATATTGTTTTATGAATTTAAGATGAACAGTAGGACCTGAAATATTTTATCAATTGTAAAAAAGAGAGATCAAATACTTATTTCACTCAGTATAATGCACATCAGTCTCTGACTTTTGTCTTCTGGGTTTCTGGGAGTTTTCCTGTTGTTATTCTGTCTCTCGCAGCTACAATAAACCTACCATTAAAATTATGTACCGGTCATTTCTTCGTCAGAGGGCAAACGGGCAAATTTAGCAGGGGATCAAATACTTTCCCCCCCTCACTGTAGAACATATAACTGATACTTCTATAGCTATGTGATCCATTAAAGTATTTTTTAAATTCCCATGTCTAAAAATCACCTTGGAAAGAAGTGACACTTGACCAACTGAGAAACATCATAACAAAGGAAGATAGCAGTGACCTTACTTTGCTAATGGAGAACACGGTGCCCTCTAAAACATGCCTCATTGAAGAGATTTCCACTACAGAGCAGCCAGAGGAATTGTGCACCCCAGCCTATGAAGTCACCATCATAAAGGATATGAATGAGAAGCCTCTGAAGATTGAACTGAAAGTTGAATTGCCAGAGGTACACTGTGTCTCTGAGTGTGACCTAAGCGTTTCTGAGGTAAGTTTGTCATGAATGACACTCAACTCTGGCTGCCCTTCAGACAGCCCTATGTCCATCTGGCACGCCTCACCTGTAGCAATCACATGTATGTACTTCATTTACAAAGAAAATTCTTTTTCGATTTTAGGATGATGTATTGATTGAATGCCCTGCAAAGTATAAATTACACTTGGATCTTCCACAGTCTGTGAATGAAGAAGCAACAACAGCAGCATTTCACAGCCAGAAGAGAGTCTTACTTATCACAATGCCGGTGTCTGAAAAGAAGTGATGTTAGCAGATTTGATACGGCATGTGGGCTTGGGGGGTTGGATACTGCCCACTCAGCACTTCCAAACACTTTGCATAGGTTAATATTAAAGTCTGCTGGCTGCTTGCCTGCATTTCACACATTGGATCATTAGAGCAGGCATCCCAGCTGCCCTTTGGACAGATGCAGAGCTGAGTAATGCTAACTTGAGATAAGATACGTTTCTAAGTACAAAACTGAAATTCAACTCCAATGGAGAATGTTCCAATGCTTACTTTAAATGTTTCTCTTATCAGTCATGGAGTTTCTACTGTATTGTGCAAACTGTAGGCTCAACAACTACATGAAAATCTTATAAAAGCACTTGTAAAGTTTACATTTTCATTGATCCCTCAATTAACAAACAATACAAGATAACAGATTCTGGGTTTGAACTGTGTCCCAACACCTATTCACAAGAACTCAGCTCAAGGGTGTAAACTTAAATACACTACAAGTTTTTCCATGGCACTATTTAAAGACCATGTGGTTGATGGGAGATACATTTTGAACACAGGACAAACAGGACTTAGCTTACAAGTTGTGGCTTTCTTGAATCTAAAAGGTTAGATTACTCTTTGTAACTGAAGCAGAAATTCCTGGCTCAAAGGCTGTCCATACTGTTTTTCAGCTACAGCAGCAGCAAATATACTAGAATTGTGGAATTGTAGAATTGGAAGGGGCCACAAGGGTCATTTATTCCAATTCCCTGCAATGCAGGAATCTTTCACCCAGCATGGGACTCAAACCCACAACCCTGGAATTAAAAGTCTTATGCTCTACAGACTGAGCTTGTCAACCTCATACCATAGCATCAAAAAAGAAGAAAAATAGAAGCTAGCCATTCCCTACTTATAAAATAGTAAAATAAAAAAACCAGTAAAATAAAAAGTCAAGTTTTGGATTATTACAATGAAACAAACACAAAACTTTCAAGGCTTTAGTTCAGTTAGATTCTAAAAATAACTGAAGAACATTCAGAGCAGCTATGGAGTTAGTAGGCAAAAGCTATCCATACTTGAAGTGACAAATCTCTTGTGACTCCCAGCCCCTGAGTGGCACAAGTTAAGAGTCATGTTTCACTGATTCAAATAGTGAGGCAAGCTCAGCAATCCTCCTTACCAGTAGGGTCAGTTCCACACATACCATAATACCCTCAGCAAACAATGAAGCACCAGGGACAAGGAAAAGCCATCTAATAAATTTTAAACATTTAATGGAACACAACTGGCCTAACTGGCCAGACGGGAACTGAGTTAGGACGTTTTAAGTGCAACTTGCTTCTTACCAAAACAGCAAAAGATTTTATGCAAAACAGCAACTAAATTAACAAAATATTAGATAGGTCTCAGAAAAATATTTAATCTCCACAGTATAACCACCTTGAATATTCTTTTAGTGGATTTGGTAGCACAACTTTACAATACTTAATGCAATGCATATCGTACAGAATAATTTTGGGTATATTTATTAATGGTATACTTGGCTCTCCAGGTCACGTCACTTGGCTATTACATGATCCTCCTTTGTAAATTAACATTTTCTTTGGAAAGCAAACATGGGAGTGTTTTCCACTAGAGAATCCTTCCCTTTGTGGACACAATCTTAAATGCAAATGGGCACAATTTCAAAAGAAAACCATTCCAAGCAATTTAAATTTTTACACTATTTACATGGCCAAATAAATTTTGCCACTTCCCCAAGGCTGGGATTGGCAAAAGACAAAGTTGTTACAGAACTGACCCCAATTCAGAGAAATATAGTCACACCTATTTTGAAATGAATAGGACTTCAAGTCACAACTCATCTGTCCCATTGATTTCAATGGAACTTAAGCAAAACTCATTTACTCTGAATTATGGCCAGTGGTCACAAGCCACTCAGGTTATCTTTTCTGCACAATCTTTTTTTATATGAAGGAAGACAGTGACCTCACATTCATTTCAATGACAGGACAAGTCCCATTTGGATTGCACCTAGTCCCAACACCTCTCAGAGCTTCCTAGGGTCAACAATGTGGAAGGGGGGAGGGAACCCTAAAGTCAGCATCCAGATGTTCAGACCGCATTGGCTTATGTTTATCAGCCCCTAATGAATTTCATCATTTCCCTGAACAATGACTCCTGCTTCAAGTGAAGCAGCATTCACTAAACTAGAGGGGGGGGAAGCAGTCTCTTAAAATGAAAGATTTAATGCCAAAAAAGATGGAAAGTTCATAAAATGCACTAGAAAGAACATATATGGTCAGCATTATTTCAAAAAAGAAATGTTGCCATACAATGTGGGGAGTCTGATTGGAGTTCTTGAGTTAAAGTGCTCTCAAAGAATTCATGTGGCTATAAAATCTGAGTAACTGCTGAACTCTAGAAAAAAAGCTGGCATGTGGACCATTAGGGAACCCTGTTCTCTTCCATCCTTCAGGACAGCCTGCTAATCTAAAAGGACAGGAGGACAGAATGCACAAGCTCCCAGCCTTTGCTGGTAAGGGGATTTCAGCCACCAGATAGTTCAACTTGTGTTTTTGTTTTTCTTTGCTTTTATAGTCTTGGTTCCTGTTTTTGGGAACACAGAATGAGTCATCAGGTTGCTGGGTGGGCCTGTGTTCCCTTGATCAGAAGCACGAGCTCCTCCACATGATTTCAATCACTTTGGGCTATTTAGGAGGGGGGAAAGTTTGCAAATTCATTTCCCTGTATAAAATACAGTATAACCGAACCAGGCTCCAGAAAGCCTATGCAAACCATTTTAATATGTACAACTGGTAATAAAAATTACCAGCAACCATATATATATATTTAGATAAGATTTTTTTTAAAAAATAAAGAAGGGAACATTTGTTTAAAAGTCTAAACACTAGATATATAAATAGCTTCTTTAGAATGAAGTGATGTGACCTAAGAAAGTCCTGGTGGCCTCAAGGGATTATAGCAGCATGGTGGCAGGCTTCTCAAGGAACTTCTTGAACTCGGCCAGCCACTGGGCTCCAACTGCTCCATCCACAACGCGGTGGTCACAGCTAAGCGTGACAGACATCACGCTGGTTACGTCAAATCTGGGGTGGGGGAAAAAGCACATTTCAAATGCTCAGCCTCCTCCATGAACCAATCAATAGGAATAGGAAAAAAAGTTTTTTTAAAAAAAGGAATAAAAGCAAAATGCAGTAATTGAGGATTAAGTCAGCAGGGAAAAAAGCAGTAACAATGGGGCTGCCTTTGGGGGCACACAGCTTGTGCATAACCAGCATGACCAGCCATTTTTAGTTTTTTCTTCTATACAAATTTTGGACTTTTGGTTTGCACACAAAGTTAAACCATGATTTGAAATAAACTATGGTTTAACATGCACTTTGCACCTGAGTGTACCATGCCCTAGGAGAAACAAGCTAGGTCTAGCTCAGGCATAGGTAAACTTGGCCCTCCAGATGTTTTGGGACTACAATTCCCATCATCCCTGACCACTGGTCCTATTAGCTAGGGATCATGGGAGTTGTAGTCCCAAAACATCTGGAGGTCCGAGTTTGCCTATGCCTGGTCTAGCTTGTTGTGAGATATGAATCCATACATATAAGGAGGTAATTATCATAGAAAAGAAGAAGTTCTAGGGTAAAAAAGTGGTTATAGAAATGCGAGAATTTAATAAAAAGGGTTTGGAAGTCAGAAAGAGGAGGGGGGGAGGAAGTCGATGCTCTGTTTGAGCAACACTTTATGTTATAGATTTGTGTAATGAGATGTAATTAAATATGAAAACTTAATAAAAATTATATGGGGGGGAGAGATGTGGATCCAGGCTTGTGCTTTGTCTCCTCCAAACCACAAGCAGTGAAGCTAAGAAGAAAACTTGGCTGCCACTTGTGATTTGATAGGAGAGAAATAAAACATGAGCCTGGATTCGTATGTCACAAGAAGTTGGTTTCCTCTACTCCATGGAACGACTAGAAGCACGGGAGAAGCAAAGTGCATGTTAAACCATAGTTCATTTTAAACAATGATTTAACAATGCATGTAAACCAGGCCACACAAATTCCCTTGGGTGCTACCCTATTTAAAGAGGTACTTTAAAAAAAAAAACTTACCCCTTTTCATTATCTGCTGGGACCAGCCTTTTCTCAGAGGCACCAACTGCTAAAATACAAGCCTGTGGTGGGTTGATAATCGCAGAGAAATTCTTAATCCCATACATTCCTAAATTTGAGACTGTAAAAGTTCCTCCCTGAAAGGAAATAAATACATTAGCATTCTTTGACAAACTACTGTGTTTGGTATGCTGTCAGCTGTGGAACGTAAAAGGGTAGCTCTGAGAAACTGTTTGCTAAACAACCATCACCACTACAAAACATTTTTCTCATCTCTCAGAAAGCAAATCCAGAGCACAGTCACACCTTTGGAAATCACGCCTGCTCCATGTAGCTTACCTGAAATTCATGCGGCTGTAACTTGCCTTCGCGAGCTTTGGTTGCCAACGTTACAACATCTTTGTTAATGGAAGCCAATCCCTTTATGTGTGCGTTAAATACTATTGGGGTTATAAGCCCTGCTGGAGTACTGACTGCAACGCTTACATCGACTACATGATTCCTGGAAGACAAAAGGGGTGGGGGTCCATCTGTATGAACCTAGCAACTCAAAAGAAATTCAGACTTGAACAGAAATTGGAAGGCAGTTTCACAATCCATTATTGGCTGCCTTATACCATAAGCCAACCTCCCCCACCCTGACCCCCTTCAATTTAATTGCACAAAAAGACATCAAGCTGCTGCCTCTCTACTGCTGCATCTCAGTTCCAGCATGCAGTTACAATGGGACCAACAGTTATGAAATTTACTTGCTAACTTAAGGACTGTACACTTACTGTCTAATGACTGTGTCCAACCAAGAGGAATTCGCTTCAGGCACTTTCATGCAAGCCAGAGCTGAAGCCTTAATTATGAAGTCATTGACAGAAAGCTTAGTGTTCTGCGGCATCTCCTGCAAAGACAAGAGAGACAGAATGGACATATTTGCAAAACTGTTCATCTGCCAGGGTCACCTTAGAAGGCTGAAAAAGGATGAATTCATGCAACCAGGTATTCCACATAATTACAATGACTGTGGAAAGCAGCTATTCAAGGCCAGCTGTTACACAAGGAGTCAGTGAACCTAAGTACAGTGGTACCTCGGGTTAAGAACTTAATTCGTTCCGGAGGTCCGTTCTTAACCTGAAACTGTTCTTAACCTGAAGCTCCACTTTAGCTAATGGGTCCTCCCGCTGCTGCCGCGCCGCCAGAACAAAATTTCTGTTCTCATCCAGAAGCAAAGTTCTTAACCTGAAGCACTATTTCAGGGTTAGCGGAGTCTGTAACCTGAAGCGTATGTAACCCGAGGTACCACTGTATACAGAAGGCAATGCAAGCAAGAGCAGGCTGTCTGTCTAATGCTGACAGGTCAACCAGGCTGAGAAACCCAGAGCATACAACTTGAGTGGTTTCCCCTCTTCCTCCAGTTTACCAACAACACACATCATACTTCTCCTAAGCCTAAATCTCAGAATGAAAGATCTTTATTCCAATTGAATAAGAAGGTTTATTTCCCCGAGCATTGTGCAACTTTCTCTCATTTCACTTCTAATAATGTAGAGAATAAAACAACACATTGAACTAGCTCTGATATGGTCATCTTTCCCTTATAGTTTACAATCTTTTGTTATATATTCTGTGATCTTGACTGGGAATGCAATGTGGGAAACCAGAAATGCATGTACCGTATTTTTCGCCCTATAGGACGCACCATCCCATAAGGCGCACCTAGTTTTTTGGGGGGGAAATAAAGGGAAAAAATTATTCCCCCCCCCCAGGCGCGGGGCTGGGGTGGGGGAGGCCCGAGCTTCCCCCGACCCCAGCCCCCAAACAGGCAGCTCTCTGCAAGCCGTGGGAGCCCAGCGCTGGCTCCCGCTACTTGCGGAGAGGTCCGCGAAGCCTGGACGCACTGATCCCAGCGCGCGCAGGCTTCGGCATGCCGGCAACTCTCCGCAAGCAGCGGGAGCGCTCCCACTGCTTGCGGAGAGGTCCGCGAAGCCTGGATGCGCTGATCCCTGCGCGCGCAGGCTTCGGCATGCCGGCAACTCTCCGCAAGCAGCGGGAGCGCTCCCGCTGCTTGCGGAGAGGTCCGCGAAGCCTGGAGAGCAAGAGGGGTCGGTTCGCACCAACCCCTCTCGCTCTCCAGGCTTCAGCGAAAGCCTGCATTCGCCCCATAAGACGCACACACATTTCCCCTTCATTTTTGGAGGGGAAAAGGTGCGTCCTATAGGGCGAAAAATACGGTAAATGCGTACACTGCTGGAATATCCATGGATGGTAGGCTGTTTTGTATTATGTTAAAACTTCTACATACGGAAAACTCAAGGAAACATTACATCATTACAGAGCTGCAGTCCCCTACAACATAGGAAGCCACAATATTGTTTTAGGGACTACCTACAATGCCATCACAAATCTTCCCCCACCATAGCAAGTTACCTGGTTGAGCTCTTTTCTTAGCACCAGTATTTCTCCCATGTCTACATCAACTGAGAGATAGTAGTGAGGTATCGTTTGCTTAGACTGCATCAAACGCTGGGCAATCACCTGCAAGTACAGACAGCAGGACAAGAAATTAAGACACAACGTATTCTGCCAAGAGTTGGTGTCATATCCAAGCTTGGTGGCTTTCAGTTGGGTGGAACTGTTTAAATGCGCCACACAGAAGCTTACCCTCCTCAAATGTCAGTAAGGAGCGGCCTCTCTCTTCCTCAAAACACACCTTTCACGTGCAGCCTTTAGCCTTTATCATCGCCCACAGCCAGAAAAAAGCACACATGCTTTTGCTCCCATTAGCTCCTTATTACCTTGCCCCCCTGCATCTAAAATGTGAACTTCTCAAGGTAGGAATCACCTTTTTTCTACCATTTGCTACTCTAAAGCATGGCACACATCTGTACAATACCACCCTTGACATGATGGGAACTCCAAGACTAGCATTTGGAGGCTATGTGTGCTAAAACTCTGTGCTAAAACATCTGTTAGCACCTGTTCACAGGAAGCACTTAAGAGGTTAACAAGCCAAGGCTTCACATTTGAATGATGCTCAACAAGAGGCATTGACTGTTAACACACACCCTAAGGCAACAATGGTGGTGCCTTACCTTGCGAATATTGCTGATTGGAATATCCGTGAAGACGCCTGTGGGAAGAGCTGCGGCAGCTGCTGGTGCAGGTGCTGCCAGAGGAGGTGCTTCTGCTGCCCGGGGCTGTGTGCAGAAAGACCTTTTTAGCTACAATGTTTTTTGTGAAGAATATTGTTGGGCTGAGGGCAGAGACGGCTCATTGTTCTTTAAGCTATTCAAACTTAAAGATAAAGGTACCCCTGCCCGTACGGGCCAGTACCTATTTATCTACTTGCACTTAAGAGTGCTTTCGAACTGCTAGGTGGGCAGGAGCTGGGACCGAAAGACGGGAGCTCACCCCGCCGCGGGGATTCGAACCACCAACCATGCGATCAGCAAGCCCTAGGCGCTGAGGTTTTACCCACAGCGCCACCCGCGTCCCCCCAACTTAGAGGAGCTTTAAAGGGTTGCCATCACACATATAAAAGAGAACAGCTTCGAGACCCATGCTTCCTTCCCACTACCTTATTTTCTCCAGCCTACAGAACACAGCTTCTAATTCCTATGCTTGTGCCATCAACCTAATTTACAGTCCATTTCTGTTTATGAAAGCAAAATTTCCACCAGAAGGGGCTCAGTGTGCTTGGTGGGAAAGGTCAAAAAAGGAGTGTTAAAGGCGTTGGGGAAGTGGTGAGGAAGTTGTACGCAGGTGTATCCATGCATACTGTACCAACAATGCACAACCTACAATAGCAATCAGAAATATTTGAAGAATTTATCAGTACATAATTCCATGTAGCTACATTTAGAAAGCCAGATGAAATACTACATTAGCATCACATTTCTCAAGAAGTATCTCTAAGAGAATGCCAAATTGGCACAGGAGGTGCAAACAGTTCTGGACTTTAAAAACAAAAAGCACCTGGGCATAGAACCATTTGACCAGTTGGCATACTGAGGGACAGACCCCTGGAACGTGCTGCAAGCCATTTTCTCACATCCCAGGGCTGAAACATCAGCACTCAGGTCAAGTTCTGAGGGAAAGCCCCATTTAAAATAATACATTGGAGGTAGTCTTCAGTAAAGGTTTAGCCTTGTCAGATATATAACTTTGATGCAACCAAGGCAGAAACATCAAGATGCTGCATTTCTGTGCGCTACTCACCGGGGCAACCTTTGATGGCACAAACGACTCAATGTCTTTCTTTGTTATCCGTCCATCTGGTCCCGTGCCTGGAGTGGACACACAAAAGGGAAAGTGTTTCATGGAAGAGCTAACCAAATGAACTGGGGGTGTGGAGTGACAAAAGTATCCTGGGGATGGCCACTCACCTTTCACTTGTGAAAGGTCAATTCCTTTCTCTGCTGCCAGTTTCTTTGCCAGAGGGCTGACTATTGCCCTCCCTTTTTGTCCAGGAACCTTAGCTGAAGGAGGGGCCGCTGGCTGGGATGGAAAAGAAGGAGTAGGTGTTGCTGCCGCTGCCTTAACAGAAAAGAGAAGGCCAAATGTTTAGTTAGTTACCAACACATGGAGGCTCAAGAGAATTCCCCAATGTTCCAACCTGTGCTTGACTAGATGGACGGGTGTTTGGCATGGGGCACAGTGCCAGCAGTTCAAGTCCAGTACACAGTACCACAGTGGAATTGTGCTAATACATGCATGACCCAAGAACGCAGGGTCCTAATGGGAGCTGGACATCTTACTTAGAAGAGGCGTGAGAGAGAGAGAGAGAGAGAGAGAGAGAGAGAGAGAGAGAGAGAGAGAGAAGTGTACTGAATGGGGGGGGGGGGAATCACATACGTTGGGAAGTGGGCAAAACAGCCTCAGTGACTCAGGAAAAGCTCCCCAATCCTCTGAAGAACAAAATTTAGCAAGCAGATAGGAAAGGTTTCTTTCTAAGCTGTCTTGTAGCCCCTTTCCTTGCAAATATATGAAAACAGGCATCACACAGTTGATCAGGTTGTAGAAGCAATCCTGCATCTCTCCTATGTGGAGATAATTTCTAGAGCAACAAAATCTTCCTGCACAGGAGAAGCAAAAGTCCAAAAATCTTGGATCCAGCTGATTACATGGGGCTACCCAACAGATACATTTCCCCATCAGAGGTATCATATATGCAGGTTGAACTTACAGGACTTGGGGGTGGCGGCAGCACTGGAGGCTTGATATCTGCTACTCCAGCATCCTTGTAGTCTGCAAACGCTGGAATGTCAGACTCTTTCTCCACAATGATGCAGAGGGGAGTTCCTAAGGGCACATCTCTCGTGCCTTCGGACACCAAGATTTTTGCCAAGTAACCTTCTTCCTGTACTTCAAAGCCTTAAGTGGAGAGAAATTGTTTAGGGAAACAATCACTACGGAGACCAATACTGAAGGAAACTTCACAATCCCACTATGGAGAGAGAGATTCCAGCAAATAAGTTAATTGTGTATTATTTACAAAATAAAATATTTAAATTAGCAAATCTGGAAGATGAAATCCACAGAGTTCTTCTAATTGAGGAGAAATCTTCATGTAATAAGATAACAAGCCTGGAGCACCTGATGCTGTAGTGAGATAGGGTAATGTTCAGTATAAGCCCAGTATCAGCCAATGCTGTGAGGAGAAGGGAATCTTGTCTGCATTACATATTCTTTATGAAATGCAAATAGTAAAGAATCTTCCAAACTAATGGAGGGGAACCTGCAGCCCTCCAAACGTTAATGGACCAGAACACCCACTAACCCTGGCCAGGCTGGCTGCCTGAGACTGATGGGAGCTGGGATCCAGCCACTTTGGAAGAGCCACAAGTTCCCCAACCTTGCTCCAAAGCTTTATTTGTTTAGGATTTAAAAGCTTCTCACCTATCGTAGCTTTGTCTGTCTCAATTTCTGCCAACAAGTCTCCTTCACTTAGCTTTTCACCAACCTTCTTTTCCCATCTCTGAACTGTGCCCATTGTCATCGTGGGTGAGAGGGCAGGGAGAAGAATCTAGGGAAGTAGAGAGTACAAAAGCTTGTATGAACAGATCTCTTAAAACCAAACAGCAACCATCCTCAATCCAAAAGGCAAGGCCAAACAGTGTGGTTACAGTCCTCAGTCTTCGTGACACAATGCTTGATTGAAAGGAGGGAAACAGGGCATAACTGCTCCATGGACAGTGAACTGAGTGGTCATTCCTCCTCCTCCCACAGCATTGTAGAGGATAAGGTAGAGGAACATTCTCTGGCACCCAAAGAAACTTCCTCACTCTCTAGCAGTGGGCATGTTAGTTAGCACAACGTTTGTGTGTGTGTGTGTTCTCTTGGCAGGGAGCAAAGTCAACCAGCTAATACCACTAACTGAGTCAATGTGGTGTAGTAGTTAGTGTTGCACTAGGACCTAGGAGATGAGGGTTCAAATCCTTGCTCGGCCATGAAACTCATTGGGTGACCTTGGGCAAGTCACAGTGTCTCAGCCTAAGCTACCTCCCAGGGTTGCTGCGAGGATGAAATGAGTGGGGCTGTGGAAGGAGTAGGCCAGTTTGAGCTCCATGGAGGAAAGGTAGGATATAATTGTGATAAATAAAAATAAATAAGTAAATAGTTGCTTCACACACAGACATGTGCCAATCTGCCAAGGGCAGAAACTTTTCATCCTCCATTTCCACAGTCCTTTAAAGGCAGTTCTGCTTCTCCTGCCGTAGCAAATGCAAGCTCACAGCTTGCATTGTTTTTGCAGCATGGGAACAGGGATAAAGTTTGAAGACGAAAGAAGAATAAATGATAAAGGACACACAGAGAGAGAGAGAGATACAGTAAGAGAAATAGTAAATAGGGCCTGTACCGTACCTGCATGTGAGGAGGATAGGAGCTGCCTGGAGCTTGAGCAGAGGGTTGAGCTGCTGGCGTGGGGGGAGCTGCTGCTGCTGGAGGAGGAGGAGGAGGCACTGAGGCTGGTGGAGCAGTTGCTGAAGAATCCAAAGTGTAACTCTTAAAGGCATCAATAAGCTCAGGCCTAGGAGAAGGCAGGAAGGAGCCTTGAGCAAGTGCAAAGATACGATATGTCCACAAACTTGACATGAGCCAACAGTGTGACGCGGCAGCTAAAAAAGCCAATGCAATTCTGGGCTGCATCAATAGGAGTATAGCATCTAGATCAAGGGAAGTAATAGTGCCACTGTATTCTGCTCTGGTCAGACCTCACCTGGAGTACTGTGTCCAGTTCTGGGCACCACAGTTCAAGAAGGACACTGACAAACTGGAACGTGTCCAGAGGAGGGCAACCAAAATGGTCAAAGGCCTGGAAACGATGCCTTATGAGGAACGGCTAAGGGAGCTGGGCATGTTTAGCCTGGAGAAGAGGAGGTTAAGGGGTGATATGATAGCCATGTTCAAATATATAAAAGGATGTCACATAGAGGAGGGAGAAAGGTTGTTTTCTGCTGCTCCAGAGAAGCGGACACGGAGCAATGGATCCAAACTACAAGAAAGAAGATTCCACCTAAACATTAGGAAGAACTTCCTGACAGTAAGAGCTGTTCGACAGTGGAATTTGCTGCCAAGGAGTGTGGTGGAGTCTCCTTCTTTGGGGGTCTTTAAGCAGAGGCTTGACAACCATATGTCAGGAGTGCTCTGATGGTGTTTCCTGCTTGGCAGGGGGTTGGACTCAATGGCCCTTGTGGTCTCATCCAACTCTACGATTCTATGATATACCTAAAAATATAACTCAGCCACCCAGAAGGCCTCACAGCTCTGCTGGATAACACCTGCATGTTCCCAACAACACACTGAAGCATGCAGCAGTACAGAATACAGAAGAGATGTGGCCCTGCCCAGAAGGTTTCTAGACCGAGCAAAGTGGACAGGAGAAAGAGCAGAGGTCTGGGCTTGAAAGGGAGAAGCAGAGCTTAATTTAAGCCAGGACTCAGCCCCAGAACCTGCCCCAATATAACAGAACATAGAACATAAGGGTGCCTCTGCTCACATTTGGAGTGTCTTTCAGACCACTGAATGGCAAGCAGGCTCCATACATCTTAGGAATTTGGGCAAGGGCCTTCCAATTAGATTTGAACCCCTCTCATATTAAGAGATTTTACCACTAAGGAGGCCAAGGCCAAGAAGAGGGCTAGCCAATACAACACAAGGGGGGCCTAGAAAAGATTTTGCTGCCGAAGAGGGTTTGAAGAGAGTTTTAATCTGAATGGAGAGGAGGATGGTGTGACAAAGAGATACTTTGGGAAGCTGTTCTAGAAGGAGTAGTTTGGCAAACGTAGGGCCGAGATTGTGGGGTGGGGGAGAAGTGAAGGACACTAAAACAGACATTAGCAAAATGGGAATTCTACAAAGATGGTCCTAGCTCTACTCACTTGTCCACAGTGATGCAGATTATGGCTCCAATGGGAACATCCCGCGTTCCTTCTGGCACCAGGATCTTGGCCAAGTAACATTCTTCCAGGCTCTCAAATCCCACAGTAGCTTTGTCTGTCTCTACCTTCACAAACATAGCAAAGTGGATACAGTAAAGAAACATCCTATTTTCTTGACCTACACCTCATCAACCTCATATTAACGTACACCATCAGAAGAAAAGAAAAAGATGCCAGTGAAATCGACATCCTCCTCTCTCTTAAGCACAGGTAGTCAGGAGAAATTATTAGGCGATGAAGGAGACTGACATCCCTCCAAGATGTTCCTAGGAACTCAATTCCAACAGCTTGCTCAGACACTACTTAATAAAAATGACATTTCAAGGTACCTCTGCTATCAGATCCCCCTCATTGATCTTGTCCCCTTCTTTCTTCTCCCATCGTGCAATAGTCCCCATCTGCATCGTAGGAGAGAGAGCTGGCAAAGGCACCTACAAAGAAACAGGTTGTTAAGGTGATCAATTTTCCACCCTGGAATTTCAGCGTCAACAGGTATTGACAAGCACCCACCAGCATGTCCCCTTCACAAGGAGCCTTAATTTGTGCAGAAGAAAATAGGGCTCCAGGCATGGGAGCAATATCCTATTCATCATTATAAGACCCTAGGGCCAATCAATAAAATACATTTATATACAAAAAAGACACCCGTGGGTAGAGAACAATCAATCAAAATACAAAAACAGTCAATGAAACATTAAAAACAGCACAAATCAATATTAAAAAACCCACTTCATCCGTCTAAATTTCCATGCAGGCCAGTTGTCTTCATTTCTCATAGGACTACAGAATGCCACTATTAATAGGTCTTGGGTGGAGATGTAATTCATACAGGAAACGGACAGAAGTCCCAGGGTACCTCATAGTAAAGAAAGATCCCCAAGTTCTGGATTGTAAGCCCCTATATTGACCTTATAAATAAACCCACACAAGTGATTAGCCTGCCAAAAAACAAAAACAAAACCCTAGCCTGCATTTTCATGCTAGACAAAGAGGCTGAAAAGCAGAATGTAAGAATGCAAGAGCCTTGCTGAATGCGATCAAAAGCCTATCTACTCCAACACTAAGTTTTTCGAGTGTCGAACCAGGTGCCTATGGAAAGCCCCAAAGCAGAACATGAGCACAAGAGCACACATAGATAGGTATCTATCTGCACTGGGGAAACTTACATACAGAGATTTCCATGCACTTTGGAACTCCCATCATACAGGGTCCCAGAATAAGTAAGAGATCTATGTACATAGGCTGCCCTGTAGCAGATGTTCAGGCTCAATGAATGAACATCAACAATCAATTATGGGTCCTCAGTATGCCCATCATTGGGAAAGGCCACTTCAATAAACTGAGTCCATCTTTAAGAAAGGGGTTACTCTAATCAAGTCTTACTTTTTATATCTAAGGTGAGAAGCAGAGGCCAGGAGACCACATATCTGAAGAACCACTACACACACACACAACACTTATGGGGTTGCTAACAGCAGAAAAGCACAGTGTGTGTGTGTGTGAATGGAAGACCCATGAGCAGGATAGAATAACTGATCCAAATACCACCAATAAATACAGAGAAGACTGGGGGTGGGGAGACCCTAAACACCTCTAATGAGGAGAAGCCATCCATATCCAAACTGGGAACACTGAACTAGACTCAACCCTTCCTTCCTTCCAGTATAGCATTAGGAAGTCCCGGGGAAGGGGAAGAAAGAATCTGAAAACATAGAAAGCTGCCTTATCCCAAGCAACAGCCTCAGTCCATCCACCTCAGGATCAGCTGCAACAACTGGCAACAGCTCCAAAGGGTTTCAAATAAAAGGTCTTCCCCAGTCCTTCCTGGTGATGCAGACAAGGACCTTTTGCATAGAAAAGCATGTGCTTTGTCACTGAGAGATGACCTTTCATAAATAAAAAAAATTAAACGCAGATTCCAGCCTTCATCATTATGAATCACAAAAGCACTGGAAGCTGCCTCAAGATATGAATCTATCGTGCTCAGTACTGTGACGGGCAATGACTCTTCAACCTGTCAGGGCAGGTGTATTTCTCACCCTACCAAAAGATGCTAGAAGATTTGGTACCTGGGACCTTTTGCATGCAAAGCCCATTCACCTTCTACCAGCTGAACTCTGCTCCTTCCCCTAAAAATTCCAGTCCCCCGCGGCTCTAAATGAAGGCATGATTCAAATAGCAGCAAAAGAAACTGCCCTACCGCCGTACCCAGACCATTGGGGGGTCCACCTAGCTCTAGACTTGGGTACACCAGGTTTCTTCAACGCTGGGCCCCCCCCCCAAGTGCGACTCCCACCACCCCGGACTACGGGATTTGCAGGAAGGAAGAAGAACCGAGGGCTGCTGAGCTCAAGCCCCGCTTGCACAGGCTTCCCGTTAGGGCACCGGGCTGAGACCCAGATGCTGGGCTGAGAAAAGGGGGGGGGGAGGGCTGTCCGGCCTCATCCAGCAGCCAGGCGCTTCTTACCTCCGCATGACCTTCGTTTCTGCCTGCGAAGCAGGTCTTCTGCCGCCGCCGCCGAGCCCGCAGCCTTCCCAACCGGGAGAAGGAACCCACCGACCCCCATACCAACCGTGAGAGGATCTCCCAGTCCCTATGAGTGGAAGATTTCCCCCCCCGCCCGATCCTCCCATCCCGGGGCCACCGAAGGGGAGGCCCCCCTGCACAAATGCGGGCCCCACTCACCTTCTGGTGGGCCGGGTAGCTGCACCAGTGCCGGGCGGGGCCGGGCTGGAGCCGGGCCTTCCCTTCCTGGAGGAACAGCGGCGCCTCTCCCCCCCGGCGGGGCCCCCAGGAGGCGAGGCCGCCGCCGCCGCCGCCGCTACCACCGGCGACGGCCCCCCAGGAGGCGCGGCCCCGCCAAGGGGCCCCCTCCAAGCTCGCCCCCGGCGCCGACAGGAGCCGGACCCTCCGCGGGGCCGCGCATTGCTGGGCCGCGCGCCTCGCCAGCACGCGCCACATCCCGCCTCGCCTCCCCTTCTCCCTCCCTCAAGAGGAGAAAAAAGGAGGAGGAGGCCCCGGCCTCCCCTGAGTCCGTCAGGCAGCGGCGGCCGAGAGAGGAGCGAGTGACCTCCCTCAGACTCCCCGGAGCGGGCAGCGCCGTAAGGCACGGGGGGAGGAGGAGGAGGGCGCGCGACACTGTCGCAAAAGGAACCGGGAGGCGGGCGGGCGGGTGAGGAAAGGAACCGTCAAGCGCGTCAAGTATGGGCGGGGCTGCCTCCCAGCCGTGGCCTGAGGTTACCTTTCGGCGGCGCGAGAGGCTGCGCGCGCAGCCAGCCCGAGCCACTGGCGAATGAATGAACGGACGAGTGGGTGAAATTCTCACACCAAGGTTTGCTGCCCCGAGGAATCCCTGTAACCTTTTACCTACACACAAGTGCGATGGCGCTGAAAGCTCTTCTGTCTTCCTGTGAACTGTGCTCCTTTACTTGGCAAGAGACAGTCCTGGCAAAAGACAGCCTCTGAACAAAGTGTGCTGGCAGACTACAACTGTTTCCCCTTTTGAAGCGGAAAGGTGTTTAATCTCTCAATGGATCTGGCTAAATTTACTATAGAATGAAGTGTGCATGCACACGAAAGCTCATACCAATAACGAACTTAGTTGGTCTCTTAAGGTGCTACTGGAAGGAATTATTTTATTTTACTATAGAATAATTGCAGGTTTTTTTAAAAATAACTGATTTAAAAAGTTACTGATTAGTGGGTGTGCTGGGTTTTAGCTGCCAAAAGGATTAAAGAAGCTGGTGACTGGAGGGTGGAGGCTTTAGCGAGTGGTTTAAGATCATACCTGATGCTGGCTGTGTGTGTGTGTGTGTGTTTTGAGACCGCCGCTACCACCGGCGACGGTGGCATTTTCTTGGGGCATTTTCTTCTTCCAAAGACAGCTGCTTCAACACACATCAAATACTACTAGTACAATGCTGCCAGTTCCTTGGATTCGCTGACACATCTGAGAAAGCAGCTGTAACTCACACCCACTACTAAGCACTATGTAGCAGGCAGGTTTTCCTTTCACTATTTCTTGCTGAAGAATGAAGCAGGTTGCTTGGGCTGGCACTGATGCTTGAGATTGAAATTGAAGTTCCTCCCTTTGCCAAACAAATCAGGATGGAGGAAATGGCCTCTGTTTCCTTAGTTGGCTGACTTCCTTCTCACACCAGACCCAGGCAGCAGCACCTCCTATGGCAGCCTCAGAGCTTGCCGAAGGGTCCTTCCTCAAGTACAGTACACACCTGTTGACATACAGGAAGCATGTCTTATGTGATGCTCAGTGCACCTAGCAAGTTTTTCACACACACCCCTCCGCTGCACACACAAAAATGCAAATCAGACCTGGGTTTGCGAACTCTCTTTATTGGAGGTTATTTTTTTCTTTAAAGTCTCGGTCCACAAATCCAAAGTATGTTTAACTGTTGCAGCACACAAACAAGCTTCAGGTCTCTCTTGGCCAGCAATGTGCAGGGAGGAGGTTGTGAGAGCAAACCCCCTCGTAATAGTAATGACTGCAGACTTCAGAATTTCTATACAAAATATAGAGCATTTTATACATAGCTTGCATGGGACATGCTGCAAGGATAGGAACTCAAAAGAGGAATTTCAAAAGGAAGCAGAACATCTCTAGACTTTATGTAAAAATCAGGCATAGATATGTTGAGAAGAAAAACCAAGAACTTCTCCCTACTTTTCAGTCTCAAATACAGCCTTCCCTAACTTGATGTTTTTGACTACAACTCCCATTAGCCACAGAAGTTGTAGTCCAAAATACTGAGAGGCACCCAGTTGGGAAATACAATTGCCCCCATGATTCCATGAATGATTAATTTTATTTCAGGCCTATTTTGTACCTCCCCAATGCTCCTCATCCTTATAAGGTGATGATAAATGTGGAGCATATCTACATGGCAAACTTTCATACAATTTAAGCAATATATTGCTGCTTACCCTCAAAGACTTGAGGGATCTGTAGTTCAGATAGTGAAGAGATGCCTATATACTTTCCTGTGGTTCTCTGGTGGTTAGAGTGTGATGGCACCTAAGCCAGTTTTACATCAGCCTCAGCCATGTAGATACACCTTTGGTGTAACTGCAGAAACAAAGTAAAACTAGGTGTTTTGTAGAAAGAGGACAACACTGATATGAAAGAGTGGTGATAGTCTTAGGAAAATGCAAGCGACAACTTCAGCCTTAATGCTACAAGACTGAGGCTGAAACCCTGCACCTACTTTGGATAACTAAATCCCACTGGGGTTCACAGTATTAAAACAGCCCAATAGTATGTAGGACTGCAGCCAACCAGAGTCCTTAGGTCTTTCCTGAGGTGACCCCCTGAACCAGGGTATTCTTTGCTCCCTCTCGCCACCACAGCCACATTTCTGCCAAGAAGCCTGTCTGAAATGGAAGAATTGGTTCAATTAAACTGAAGTTAAGTTGATGAGAAGTGAGTACAAGTTTGAGCTTAAAAGCATAACTCTTCCTGTGAAAAAACAAACCACTGGACAATTCTTCTCTGTCTCTTTGTTTAGTAAATATAATTCCATGCTGCCTTTTCGCAATCTACTAAAATTCATGCAACAGAAAAAAAACAGTAATTCCATGAGAAGGAAGTTTTTCTTTATCAGGGGAGAGGAACCCTGTTTCTTCCCATTTAGTAATAAGCTCTCACCTCCAAAAGCCAGCTTGGTAGTTGCTGTTCTGAAGGACAACAAGGATTGCACTCTGAATTGCTAACAGCAGACACGGATTCTAATGAGGGCAGGGTTTAGAAAGGCACTACTGCACTTTCTGTACACTGAGGGCATTGGGAAGACCAACAACACAGAAAACACAATCAGTACAAGAAAAGGGCTGGCAAAATATAAAACCATTAGGAATCTGTAATACCTTCATAGTAAAGTAAACCTAGTAATGGGAGCCACTTGGGGTGGTGGCATTAACAGGATGCTGTACAAAACCTGCTAGCGTCCTCTAGAAAAATGGGTAAAATACAGCTCAGCATGTGTGCAGAAATATACAGAGGGGAATAATACTTGCACCGGTATAAAAATATACACCATCCTTGAACAACAGCAATGCAAATGGATACAAAATAATTCCAAAAAACAGGAACAAGTTTACAAAAAGGACATGTTTAAAATCTATAAAATGATAAAAGCCAAGTTTTCCTTCAAATGTCCAGCCTCACATGAAAAAGGACACGAAACAGGCTGACATACAGAAACGTTCATTCAGAGTGCTGGTGCAGGCACCAGAGACTTGCAGGCCTGCAACCACCTTCAATGCACAGGACTGTGCTGGATGGAAGACGAGATGCAGATACATGGAGTGGGGCTGGTGGAGGCAGCAATCTCTGGTAGCTGGAGTGATATTCCTGATTTTGCCACTCGCCATCTGCTTTTCAGTTCAGTGATGCCATGGGTGCACTTACCAAGAGGAACCCCCTGCACTCCCCAGTTCATTGCTGGAAACACAGAAAGTCCATATCCAAGAAAAGCTAAAAAGTATCATGTTACATGAAGCAGTACTGATTGCCGGCTGGACTACCAGGAGACCAAATTTGGCATGTGGAGAACAGATGTAAGCAGCAAGTGGATGCGTCCGAAAATGATGTGTAAGTGTGCCCCAAAGACTCTTACTTAAACCTACTTATTTAAACCTGACTGACCATAACGGCTACAATTTTTGTCCAAGCTTTATTATGCTATGAAAAGTGTGTGTGTTATGCTTGAGAGCCAGTTCATGCAGCTGCCCTGCTCGTGGTGCCTGCTGTGGCTCAGAGAACTGGTTAACTCGTTCTCCGCAAGCACACACCACCCGTTTTGCACGCCACACTTGAAGAGTGGTCTGAGTGGCGCTGGGCAAAACTGCAGATTCTGCTTGAGACAAACAAGCCAGTTGACCCCGCCTTAACCAAAGGGAAGGGAACCGCCATGGGCAGTAGAGGAAAAAGACAGCCACCACAAGGAGGGGCGATTGTATGCAACAGTTTTAAACCAGGGGACCAGAGAGGTTATGTGCCTGATGCCTTGCTCCCTTTCAGCTTTCCCGAAGGTGGTTTCACACAGTCACACACTCTCACTAGAAAACTTGCAATGAGACTCACATGAAACAGTTCAATGTGCATTCCACTGTCCAACCACTTAAAATAAATAGCATTGAAATAGCAAAGCGGGATCCCAGTCCCACGTGAGTCTCAGCACAGGCTGATTGGAAAAGAACTCAGATGGTGATGGGAGAAAAGCAGAGTCACGAATTCTTGAGTTGTGGAAGAGGACAAAGAAGCCCCCTTTCCGAGGGACCCACATTATATTCTCCTACTGTTTGGACTGGAGTTTAAGAGAACAAATGCATGGACTGGACTCTCTTCTGCCACTTGATCCCTGGAGAAACAAAGACGTGGAGCCTTCTGTGGCCTCCTCTGCCAAAACGAAAGCAAGAGGGTGACAAGGCAGTTGAAGGAAAGAGCAAAGAACCCTCCTCACCCATACCCCCCCAAAGCAATCCAACTATCGTTTCATGTCCCTCAAGAGTTCCAGGATAGGAGAGCAAAACAAGAAGAGCAGAAGCAGACACCCCAACCCCGCTCTGATGCTGCCAACTCATGATCTGAACCACAATCCAACCCACTTCTTTCTCTCAATAAAGTCTTGTTGGCTCCCGATGCTGTCTGTCTGGCACAGAGTCATTTGGAATGATTGGCTGGCGAGAGCTTTCAATATGGAGAATGTAGCTGTGACAGCACTGCCTGCCTCCAGAGGACAGTTTCTAAGTTTCCGCCATTAAGTGCAAGGTTCCTTGTAATACTGTACGTCTCCCAATGAAAATGCTCTGGATTCTCTGACAGCAGGGGGAAGAGGAAGCAGGGAAAAGCACACCATTAAGGCTGACAATGAATGAAAAGGAGAGGAGGGTCACTCCCCACACCATGGGACTTTCAAACAACGCAACATTTGGCCATGGAACTCAAGTGCCGTACATCCTCTTCGCTTGTGGCAAAACGTTATACCCGTCATTTTGCAGAGAAGTTCCGTTCCTTCCTTTTGGCAGTTTCGAGACAGATGCATCTCAGTTCACACACTTTTTGGTCGGTATCTGGGAAGTGCAGCAGACCAGTGGTGGGGTCGCCCGGGAAAGGAGAGTTCGGGTGGTCTCTGATTAGTTCTCCCCATGGTCCTCTTCCACCCATGCCACAATCTTTCCCTCCCACCCAGGGATGATGTCGTCGTCATGGAAAACCTGTGAGAAAAGCAAAGCGAGAGAAACTCGTTAGCAAAATGAGGGTACGTGCAGATGTTCCTGTGCCAAGAGTCACCAAGGCTAGCGGTTCTTGCAAGTTTGAGTGGGTTGAAGCTTCTTCTCCCTAAGCATGTCTCAGGATGTGTTTTGAGCAGCCAGCTGCTGGCATGGCGCAGTGGCTAAGAGAGCCAGCTGCACGTCAGGAGTCCTCAGTGCAAATGTTATCTCAGCCATAAACCTACCAGGTGACTTTAGGGTAAGGAAGAGGAACCTCAGACCCAGGAACCAAATGCAGCTCCTCAAGCATCTGTATCTGACCCTCAGAACTCTCCTCAGTCCCCACCCCTCAGGATCTCTGCTTTGCACCATCCTTGAGTGTCTGGGGGCTGGTGCAGGACATGCCTGAACTCTTATAATGCCTCTTGCTTGCATGGGTGGAGGAGAGAGAAAGAACGTATGTGCATGCGCAAACTAGCCTGCTGTACAAAGATAAAATTTGCATTTGTTGCTCTGCCCATGCCCAACACTGGCATGCGGCCCTCGGAAGGCTTTCCAGGAGGGAATGTGGCCCTCAGGATGGAAAGGGTACCCTATCACTGCTGTAGGGCAAGCTGCTCTTTTCAACTCTGTATCTGGATTACTATGAGGGATCAAAAGGCCACCCTCATGTTGACAGTCAAATGGTTATCCCAGTGAGCCTCAACCCTATTAACGTTTTTCCTTTTCACAGGCTGATCCTGAGACATGATGACATGCCCACGCCCTCACACAATGAAGCCCATGGCAGCAAGGGGGTAGGTGGGCCGGAGCCCAGCTCCTCCAGGCACAAGCCCAATTCTCTGTTCACCGCACTCAGATTCACCTGTAAAAACCGAGAGCCAGAAAGTCACTCCTTTTTAAGGTGCAAGTGGATTATTTTGCACATTCTGGGGCATCTCACAAGTTTTGCACCAGAAGGCTTATTCTGCAAGCTGCAGGATGATCAGGGACTTGTAAGCTCAGAGAAATTGCAGGTCCTTGCCCTACATGATGACCTAACCTCCTTTAGCTATTACAGTTACATCACCCAAGCCAAGCGCTGCAGAAACCTGTCCTTACCAGCCAAATCAAACAGGACAAGTTCCCAGATCTTTGGCACTCTTATTGGTTGGGTGACATTCATCAGCTAATTTGTATGGAGACTTCACTTTCTGCCTGTATGCTCTTAGAGGGCGGCTGCTGAATAGTCAGGTTGCTTTTATGCAACATTCTTCAGCTGTACTTTAAGGTTGAATGATTTAACCACATGACACCCCACACCTGGGCCAACCCTGGCCTTTCTGCCCCGGGACTTCCATGCCACAGGACACAGGCCAAGCATGAGAACACAGAGATGAAAAAGAGTGACCACATGATTAGGGATGGAGGAATATGTCAAATTCAGTTTCCCTCAATTTCCCATTTTTCCAACCTTAAATTCAGTTCTCCTCATTTCTGCAGCAATTTGAAATTATTTTTTAATCCTCATGCAAATTGGTCAATGGTTTAGGGCAGGTTTCTCCTAATAAAACACATTTTTGTACGCACTTTCCCCCAATATAGTTGCAAGCAATTATAACTAACTTAATGCATTTTTGTATTTTTCACTAATTTGTAGTGACTTTCCCCTAATGCATGCATTTTTTGCACAGTTAGGTTGGAAAGCCTCCATTGCAAAATTCAAAGAAGTGTAGATTTCAAAGGATAGCAGTGTTTCAGTTTGTGTATTAGTTCGAGAAGTGTTTATTAAGAAGTCTTTCACTGGGATGCAAACAAAATCGAACTTCTCCCCTATCCCCACACACAACCAACTGCAATTTTGCCACTCTCTACAAGTGGGCATGTCACACAATAACTGTGAGCGTAAGTCCTAATGAGAGGCTATTACATACCTCCTCTTTTACTGTGCCAAATTCTGGATCTAGGGCTTTGAAGTGGTAGCGATGTGTTCCTTCCCGATCAATAGCTGCTTTGAAGTCCCTTAGAGTCACCTCACCTAACCTGCACAGACACAAGAGTAGGAAAGAGGTAGAGCCAGCCTCACTGTCAGCTTGTGGCATGACTGACACAGGGCCCCTTGGGTGCAGCGGCTGTTGCAGTGCATGCTGGGAGAAAGAACATGCCACAAAGGCACAAATTCTGACTTAAGTCCCCCCATGACAGAGACACGATGCCGGGCTGCCAGCCTCACCTCTTTGGTATGTTCACCATGAAAGGTGTGAGGGAGCGATCCGTGAAGTAGAGCACTTTGGTGCAGGCACTGCTGCTCATTGCAGGGGTGCTGTGAGAATGAGGCAGTTCTGCAAAGACAGACGGACTCAGTTAAATTATAGCCCTCCAACTCTAAAAGAGAAGCTAGAGAAGGAAAACGTGAGAGCTCACCTAACATCAAGGGCTAGAGACCCCACCCTGACAGAAATCTCTCTCTCTGTTTGTGTACATACACACACACACACTTCACACCTCTACAGAGTTTGTCACCAATAGCATTTAGGGACAACACCAGTGGATTAGACCCCAGGCCACACAACACCTCTCCCACAACAGCATCATCCTGCTTGCAGCCTCTGGAGTCAATGGCAATAATCCAGCCAATGATAAAATCAAGAATCCTGTTGTTGTTTTGCAGTCTCAAAGCACAACTCCTGCTATGCCTCCACTGGCCCCAAAACTAACACTACTTGTGATGTGGATAAGCAGAGAATTGGCACGGGGAGAAGCTGCAGGCACACCTGCCTATCAAGGGTTACACAGCACATACATCTCTCCCTGCTTTTGGAATAGTCATGCAGGTGTACGTCCCTCATGCTACATCTATGCTGTTTCCAACAAACTGGATGTGGGAGGAGGGTTTGGGGTTCAACAAGCCAATTTGTCCAGGAACATGAGGCAGCTTTATTCCTGTCTGCCACTGCACACAACTCACAATCTCCAGTGTAGGTAGGGGTGAGCATGGATCAGGCAGGTACAGATGCCAGCTATGCCTGAACTTCTCCAGTCTAAAGGCTTGGCTTGTTACCAGCCTAAGAATTCTCATAATGAAAAAACTCTTCTGTTTTATAGATGCAATGCAATGATGGCGGGGAAGGCCACCCAGAATGAGATAGGAGATGCCCAATTTTTTTTAAAATCCAGCTGCAATGACTGGGGAACAAGGCAAAGAGAGGCACCACTGCCAACTGTGACCACTAGATGGCAGAACCTGTTTGCAGTAAGACACTGCAAGGCCTCAGAGAATAAGGTGGTGTTTTCTGCTTGATGTTAAGAGTAAATATTAATTGGAGTTGTTCATTATTTATGCTGCAGTAGTGTCCAGAGACCGAAGCAGTCTGCTTTGTGCCAACAACTGCACCTTGGCAAGCTTTTAGTTTCAAGTGAAGCTGGTGAAAGAAACAGTCCAAGGCAAAGGAGCGAGTAGGAGGGTGAGCAGGTCTGGGGTGAGAGTGAGGAGTAGCAAGACCTGCCCAGATTTCCCAAAGCATCCCTGCTAAACAGCCTCTGTTCCAGAGTATCTGGCAGCTCCTCCAGATTTATTCTGCATTTGTCCCAATTTGCTTGCACAAAATCTACACTGAGGTTAGACAAATGAGCATTTGTTCTGATTTGTCTACGGGGCAGTATTATTATTATTATTATTATTATTAGTTTATTTATACCCCGCCTTTTTGCCCTAATGCAACTCAGCGCAGCTTACAGATAAAAACAAGAATTGCTAAAAACATAGAAAGAGCAATAATTTAAAAAAACAATTAAACATGAATAAAATTATAACTATATACACATATAAAACCTGTTCAAAGCATACAAATAATTACAATAAAAACAGCACAGCACCAGCCCTTTCAATAAAGCAGCCAGTTCCCAAAAGCCTGTTGGAACAAGATGCTCTTCACCTGCCAGTGGAAGAACAACAAGGAGGGAGCCACTCTAGCTTTTTTAGGGAGGGAGTTCCACAGTCTGGGAACCAAGAAGGTTATACCAGTATGTTAATGAACATTCATCAGAATTTGCTTGCAAGGTGTTTACACGCCTTCCTGTTAACCATTTGTCCATCCTACACTTTCCAGAGATATTTCCCCATCACTTTCCTAACCACAAAAGGTCCATTCTTTTTTGGAAGTGGAGTGCTAGAGCGATAAGAGCGCTTGAATGCACTTGAACGGTGCAAATCTGCTTTTCTGGAATGTAACTGAATCCCTCCCACAAAATACTGACAGTCTAGACCTGAAGCAGGACATTTCCGTCTGGAATGAGAGAACTGCACTCACTGGAGTTGGAGGGCCAGGACTCTCGGTACTCGTTCGTGGCGTGGCCGGCAGGTGATTTTCCTTGGATCTAGAGGGGGAAACCAGAAAGAAACTCTGTACATGCTCATAGGCACATTATTATTATTACTATTAAGATTTCAGGACTGAGCCCTGGCATCACAAATAGGTTCTGGAGTTGGGAATCCAAGGACAGAAATGACTTGCAAGTTGTCCCCTCTTGTTGCAGAAGAAGAAGAAGAGTTTGGATTTGATATCCCGCCTTTCACTCCCTTTAAGGAGTCTCAAAGCAGCTAACATTCTCCTTTCCCTTCCTCCCCCACAACAAACACTCTGTGAGGTGAGTGGGGCTGAGAGACTTCAAAGAATGTGACTGGCCCAAGGTCACCCAGCAGCTGCATGTGGAGGAGTGGAGACACGAACCCGGTTCACCAGATTACGAGTCTACTGCTCCACATTGTTGCTCCTGGAGAGTCTTGAAGAATCTACTTTAAAGCTCTGACAGAAGGGCCTACTTTTACTATTCCAATGCAGGGCAACCATTTACCGGTTCTTGCACTGCTGAGCTGAGCAAACATCACAGAGGCTCAGGAGACTTGAGGGCTTGAGAGGCAAGCCAGGTTTGCCTGCCGAGTAGCAGCTACAACCGCGAGGGGCTCCATCTTAAAGGTCAGCAGAGAGGAAAACAACAGATGGGTTAAACTGATTAAAGAACCATGCGCAAGTGTGCGCACCAATTGGGACAAAGGGAGCATGTGTCGCTGTAATGTCAGCAAGAGCCTGCTCAAAAATGACCCCCACCAAGGACAGCATCCAGTGATGTGAGCGACTGAAAAGCCCTACAGCAATGGCAGCACCTGGCGGCCCTTTAGCCGTTTCACAGCTTGTGACAAAGTCGCCCTCAAGGCTTCCTAGAGGAGGAACCTCGAAGGGGAAAGCGGCAAGAGGCCTGTTAAAGGAGGGAGGGCGCAGCAAGCTTGTGAGAGTCAGGAGCAGGAACCAACACTCCCATCTCCTTGGACATATTTGCCTGGCGTAATATAGCCCAGCTGCAACTAAGCCATGAAGCCTGAAATTGACACACCACAAAACACAAGATCAAAGCCAGGACTCCTAAACCCCAGACACATCCCAGGCAGTGCCTGGAAAAGCATTCGTTTTTGGTGGAGCTAGTGCTTTACAACAGCATGCATCACTACGTCCCCTACCTCAAGAATCCCTCCAGGCTGAATCAGGTGGCTGCAAACTCCCCCTTTGTCACAATGCAAGTCTCAACCCATAACTCTCCCTGTTGCTCCCTAGCACTTCCTTGGGCACTGACGCTTCCTCCATTTTGAATTTACAGGGTGGCTCTAGCTCAGCTCTGAAGGTGAAGCAGCCCTGGCTGTGAAGTAAAGGATTTACAGGTCTGTGCCATCCTTTACTGCCAAGTACACTAGGGAAGCCATTCTCCCTTCTCACTACACGAAGTGATTTTGGAAAATGCAAATAACTACATACATCGATCCCTCAGGAAGAGAATGGGCTACAGAAGGCATTAATTAGGCCACTGAGCTGTAGCAACGAAATTTTCCCCTAAGCAGTCTTGTTACGGCTGGCCCCCCAACTCCCCACAGGCCTGCCCTCTCACCATATTAATTTACAGCATTTTTAACAGTCACGGCTTCCCCCAAAGAATCTTGGGAACTGTAGTTCATTCCTCACAGAGCTTCAATTCCTAGCACCCTGAGAAACTCCAGTTCCCAGGATTCTTAGGGGGAGGCTACATGCTTTAAATGTATGGCATGGAACTCCCCTACAGGAACTCTCACACAGTGCTTTTTCTAGGACCCCAGCAAGCACACATGCCCTGAACTTAGCCTACACTGCTGGAGCATGCATGGCAGAAGGAGGGGATCATAGAAGAAGATGATGATGATAATAATGTACTTTATTGCCCCCTCTTCACTGTAAAGTGTCATGGGCACATGGTCTGCCCATGCAGGGCAAAGGCGGTTACGGAGAAGTGACTCCTCCAGGCCCCATGTGCAGGTAAACCCACAAGCCACAAATGGTGCAGAAAGAGGCAACATCGCCCCAGCATGACCCAGGAGCGCCTCTTACCCTCCTCTCTTGCCTCTTCTGCATCTCCATGCGGTGCAGCCTCTCCATCAGGCTGGAGATGCCCTGCTCCAGGCTGTCGATGGTATGGTGCTGGGGGTCGTGGCCGCTGAAGCTGTTCCGCAAGCTGCGCAGGGCCTCGCGCACCAGCTGCAGGTCGTTGGTCTGTGCAGGAGATCAGGAGAGATCAGGAGGAAGCAAGCCTGGCTTCTCTGAGAGGCTCTGCCCTGCAATACCCCTGAGCCCTTCCAGCAGGTGGCTTGCAAAGCCTCCATGGAGCCCCAAGAGAAGGAGAAAGAAGTAACTTACCCCTCTGTGTGCTGTAGAAGCAGCTCCTTTTCCTGACGTCTGCAGGAAGCCGTTGCTCTGAGAGCCGTGATTGCTGTAGACTATCACCTGGTTGGCGTGAAAGAAAGAAAAACGTTTGTGGCCACAGGCAAGGAGACAGAGCTAAGAATGGATTACAGACCCAGCCTCATTTGCCACCATATTCTGGGGGTCTTCCACAGTGAAGGCAGAAGATTTATAGAGGAGCGAAGTCCATTTTTGGAAGCACTTTCATGAAGTGGTTCTGCAAGTTTGTAGCAGAAACCAGCTGTACATTGTGTTTATTGGCTGGTGTCCATGCTGTCACCACCTCCGAAAATTCCCAGAGCAGTTTTGCACTTTAGATGCTTTTTTAAAAAATAATTACTAATGCTTCAAATGAGTACATGTGATTTTCTTTTCTTTTTTTAAGCCAGAGAATCCACCATCATTTTTAGGGGTGGTCTCACAACAGAGCAAGTGTTCAATTTGCTGATACGCACATCAGTCATTTCAGTTTCAGAGCTAGGTGGTAGCTAAGCTCAATCCTCAACTCTTTTTCTCTTTTCTATTACATCTGTTTCCATCCAGTGATGCTGCTGCAGCTGCTTCCAGTCTAACTGCAGTGTAATCAGAGGTTATTATTATTATTATTATTATTATTATTATTATTATTATTATGCTGGAACAGCTAAAAGCCACACTTGCAAAAGGCAAACAATGAAGTTCTGCTGCTGTTTCACACACCTCTTCTGCATCCTTCTTCATACACTGAGCCAACAGAGCTTCTTTGTGCTCCAGCTCTCGCTCCAGCTCCGCCTGCATACAGAAGAAATGGATCAGCAAGCAACACAACCAAGCGGCCTGGGACATGAACGGGGACTGGTGGCGGCAGCAGGGCAGGGGGTGGGGTGCCGGTACCTGGTGATAGCTGGCCTCGGAGAGCTGTCGCAGCATCTCCTCCATCTTGGCCTGGTGCTGGTGCAAGTGCCGATCTTTCTGGCTCAGCTCCTTCTGCAACACAGTGGGAATTGGGGTCATCAGCAGGGGAAGGAGGCTTGCACTGGATGGGAGCAAAGTTGGGGGCAAAGGTCAGCAGAGGCCACGCAGCTGTTGCTACACGGCTTTCTTCGGAGAGGAAAGATCAGCTGGGCACCCAGCACACTGGGCTGCCTGCATAATGGAGAGACTCAGGAGCACAACCCAGCTACAGGTAAGGGAATGGCAGAATTATAAGGGCACGTGAGGAGGATTTCCCAGTTACACTGCAAGGGTGATCTGGGCAGTATGTCCCCTCTCAACCCCAGAGAGGAAGGAAGATTTCCTTACTTTGTATTCGGCGAGAAGTCGATTCCGCTCTTCCACTTTCCTCTGTAGATCAGCCTGCATAAGAAACAACTGAATAGTGAGCTAGGTGTGCTGTTTGTACCCCCTGGCTCTGGAGACCCAGTGCAACACTCTACAAAATGTCCCATGACACACACAGAGGCCCCCGTTGTTCCCTGGCCCTTCCTTGGGCACTGACGCTTCCTCCATTTTGAATTTACAGGGTGGCTCTAGCTCAGCTCTGAAGCTAAAGCAGCCCTGGCTGTGAAGTAAAGGATTTACAGGTCTGCGCCATCCTTTACTGCCAAGTACACTAGGGAAGCCATTCTCCCTTCTCACTAGACGAAGTGATTTTGGAAAATGCAAATAACTACATACAGCGATCCCTAAGGAAGAGAATGGGCTACAGAAGGCATTAATTAGGCCACTGAGCTGTAGCAATGAAATTTCCCCCAAGCAGTCTTGTTACGGCTGGTCCCCCAACTCCCCACGGGCCTGCCCTCTCACCATATTAATTTACAGCATTTTTAACAGTCACGGCTTCCCCCTAAGAATCCTGGGGACTGTAGTTCATTCCTCACAGAGCTTCAATTCCTAGCACCCTGAGAAACTCCAGTTCCCAGGATTCTTAGGGGGAGGCCACATGCTTTAAATCTATGGCATGGAACTCCCCTACAGGAACACAGGGAGTTGCCTTATGCCTGCACAAAATTACTTGTGCACTTATCCCAGTATTGTTTACTCTGACTTGTTGTGGCTCTCCAGGTTTTGAGGCAGAGGAAGGCCATTCACATCACATGGTTTATACACACACACACACATACACACCCTGGAGAGGCTAAGGATTCAATCTGGAACCATCTGCAAGAAAAGTGCATGCTCTCCCGCTACAACTGCTCCCACAAGTCCCATGAGCTTCAGTTTCCAGAGAGGAAACCTCACCTGTGACGCTGCAACACAAAACGGCCACTCACATTTTGGCTATGCAGTTCCTCCTTGTCCATGTTTGCTCTAAGCAGCTCTTGCTTTATCTGAAGAATCAGAGCATCCTGTTGGGCCAGCCGCTGCTGCAAGGCATCCTGGGAAAATAAAACGCACCCACTTCAGGCTGCCATCCTGGAACATTTGCTAGGAAGCAAGTATAATTGCACTCAGACTTACTTCTGAGGAAATGTGCAGTGTAAAGAACCTACAGACTAAAATGTGAAGAGAAAAGGAAGGTAGGTGCAGAAGGCAAGAGCGCAGTGGCTACAGGAAGAGAACTATGCAGGCCAACCCAGGTGAACTGTTTAGACCAAACTCCAGGATCTCACCACACTCCAGCCAGCAGTCAGCATCTCAAAAGGTATATCTGTCCCCAGGGCTACTCAGGCAGCTAAAGTGATAAAAATATGGGCAAAAATATGTGCCTTTGGAGGTTCTTTTGTGCGGCCCAGAGTCAATTCCTACGGCCACCACTCATTGACCACCTACACAATCCATGAAGGAGAAGCTACCATTGTGTCTTCAAGTGAGCAGAACTATACAACACTCACCTACGAGTACCCTAGTGCCCACTCAAAGATGTAAACATCTACCAGGGCTGAAAAGCTGAGAACGTAACATTCAGAGTATCACTATATGAAGATTCTCAATCCTAATCTCTGTAGCAGAGATAGGGAAGCTATGACCGTCCCGATATTATCGACGCAACATGTACTGTAGCCTGGTAGGATCTGAACTGCTTTACCAAAATTGCCTTTAATTCAGGCATAGATATTGTTTGAGACCACTTGTTTTGAGGGCTGCTAGTGGACCAAGTAAAGATCTCAAAATACTTAAACCATAGCAAGACACATGTAGTAAAATGAATGTGAAGCATGCATGCAATTTAAAGCCTAATGGCCCGGGGAATACCATGGGATTTGAGCTAGCTAAGCTCTGAGAACCACATTGCCCTGCAATCCTGCTGTATCTGCCCAAGCCAGGGTACATTTCCACAACTCTCCCTTCGTGTTTCTCACAGGTTTCTTCCTCCAGCAACATCAGGTGAGGAGGCAGAACTAAAAATACCTCTTGCTCTGGAGCTGATTATCACATGGCCGGGATATAAACAAGCTGAAGGCATCCAAGCATGGCACATAGATTTGTTGCAGATTCCTCATATGTGTGCTGTACGCCTAAGAATGAGTACACTGATCCATGAAGCAACAACCTTCACATTCAGCAGACTGATCGTGCAACCATTTCCTCAAAGCAAGCACTGACTTTTTAAACTGCTGTGCAGAGGGGATGTGACTGTTTTTGACCAATGAGTGTTGACTGCAGAGCCCATTGCTTGGTAGACCCTTTCAAATTGCCTACTTCCACTTGATCCTCAGCACTTTTCAAATGGCAAAGGGAGCATTTATTAGGGAATCACTGATTGTTCTTTCAGTCCACCCAGAATGACCTGTCCTCAGATCTGGTTAAATATTTTAGCTCCTTACAGTCAATAATCTAATTTTTAAGTATCAGTTTCCCATGCTGTCACATATTGTTCTACATCCTGTTTTTGCCAGCATTGGGGGGCGGGGGCGGGTAGGGAATCACAATTTAAAAATTTTAGAGGTCGATGTGTCCAGGCCCCTGGGATTTCCCCAGCCTTGCCTATTCAGTTTGTCCTTTGGAAACTGAATAACAGAGAAGAAGCTGCCTCTAACCCTACAAACTGCTTGCAGAAACCCACATTAACGTCAAGAGTACTTGCAATCAGACACATAAATCAGTTTTTGCACATTCAGCACAAATGCAAATGCTCCTCAAATCGCCTTCACATTTTCTCCAGCTATTCTTCACATTTTAATTTCCCTCTGGACAATCCACCAACTGGGAAATGGCAAGCGCGCTAGGCAGCCGGGGGCGGGGGGTATAGAGTGCTACCAAAAAGACACATTCCTTGGGGGAGTCCTGATGGAGAGAGGCATTTAGACGGGTAACACTTATCTTCCTGGCTGGAGTATCTCCCCCCTTACCCCTCCATATATCCCAGTGTGAGAGATCTTCACCTACAAACATCTGTGTACATTTGGATAGGCAGGTGGGGATTAAATGTTTATTACAAAATGTTCAGAAGTCATCCTGTCGGGGTGAAAAACTCACAAGCAGAATTCAAGGTTCAACACCTCCAGTTGGTTGCTTTTAAAACTCTCCACTGCTCTCAGAGAGAGTTAAAGTTGTGAGTCCGTTCCAGACATTGCTAGCGGTTTAGATCAGGGGTCAGCAAAAATTTTCAGCAAGGGGCCGGTCCACTGTCCCTCAGACCTTGTGGGGGGCCAGACTATATTTTGAAAAAAATAATATGAACAAATTCCTATGCCCCACAAATAACCCAGAGATGCATTTTAAATAAAAGCACACATTCTACTCATGTAAAAACATGTTGATTCCCGGACCGTCTGTGGGCCGGATTTAGAAGGCGATTAGGCCGGATTCGGCCCCCAGGCCTTAGCTTGCCCACCCATGATTTAGATTATCAGATGTGCAAAAGAAGATTCTTTGAAAAGCAAGCATGACCCAACATTAAGGTTGGGTGAGCCATTTCTGCACTTCTTCCCCAATCACGCCAAACTGCAACAATAGGCCTTAGCCAATACTTTAAACTTTATTGTCTCACCTTTACCCCTTGCAGGTTTCTTGCTTCTTGCTTGTGCCTCTGCAACTCTTTCTGCAAGTTGAACAAAGTGAGGTTGCAATGACATCCTGATGTCACTGTCTCAAAATCAATGCTGCCTCTCCCACCTCCCTTCACTGCTCATCCTCCCCCCACCTGAAAATGTTTTAAAGAAACCCTCTTTCATGCTTGAAAATCAAATGGAATTTTGTACAGGACCTGTTTTAATGAGCCTGAAGGAACCAAGAAGAAATCAATGCCTGAATGAATGCCCCCCCTGGGCACCGCCTGCTCCCTTAAGGACTCAACATTAAACGGGAAACGGGAAAAACCGACAATCCCTCAAAATCTCTCTTTCGGCCCAGTGCTGAGCATGTAGCTTCCAGTGAGAGTCCTGGGCTCGCTGCCAACTTCTGCATGGGCCCCAGATGAGACAGACATGACAGAATTGCCTTTTCCTGAGCTGCTTTCATCTTGCCAATGAAAGTGTGAATACACTTAGACATGGCTAGAAATCTTAACTAATGCCCCTGTCAGGGAACTGCCATCGGAGGAACGGGAGGTGGAAGGGCTCATAGAGGCTGGGAGGGAGTCAGCAGCGAAAGCAGGGACCAGCAGGGGGAGAGAGGGGTCTCAGGAGGAAGGTCTCATGAATGCGGAGAGAGACGCAGCAGCTAAAGCAGGAACTAGCAGGGAAGAGGGAGGGATCAGGGACACGTCCAGCGAGAACAGCGGGGAGGTGTCAGAAGCTCCTATAGGGAGACCCATTCTTCGCCGGAAGCTGCCACGTCGTGAGTCCAGAAGACGCGTTTCCGTTAAGGAGCTTCTATGCTGGAAGCGCTTCCGCAGACAACCACTGTCGGAATCTACAAGTGACTAGGGCAGACATGTTTGAGGAGCTCTGTCACACACAGAGGTTTGTGGAGTTGCACAAACTCTGAGGGACCACGATTTTACGCACAAGCAGCTAAATCATCCCATCACAGCATTCCGACAGTCTTTGTAAGCTGCCTGTGCAGGAGAAGGCATCATGAGCGACCCAGCCGGAGCCGGAGAGGCAGGAGTTGGAGCGGGTCCAAGCTTGGAAGATAGGTACCGAGCGTTGGAAATCCAATTGGCGCTGCAGACGGCTAGGCTTGAGGAGAGAAGGGCTCAGGATGCAGACAAGAAGGGGAGAGCCACCCAGTTCAACAGAAAGGTACCAGGATTGGTGCAGAAATTTGGGGGGGACCCCAAGGACTATCATGCCTTTAGAACAGAGATGCAATATGCCCTCAATGTGCAGTTTGATGAATTCCCTGACGAGGAATTGCGAGTGGCTTTTGTGATTGGGCATCTTGAAAAGGGGGCGAGGGACTGGGTTAGGCCCCTGATGGCAACGCACAATGACGTCCTAAAGGACACCATGAAGTTCTTTCGTGCAATGGATCTCATGTTTTCCAGCGATATTGAGGAAGGAGTGGTGCGCAGACAGCTAATGGCTTGCAAGCAGGGAAGCCGATCTGTCCGTGAGTACTGGACTGAGTTCACTATGCTGGTTCACAGATTGGGGTGGGACTTATCGGCGGCACCCATTCAAATGCTATTTGAAGAAGGTCTGGCTTCGGCTGTGAAAGACGAACTGTCCCGGGGTCCTAGGGCGGATTCCATGGATCAGCTGACTAAATCTGCGCTGACCATAGGAGCGTGCCAGGAGGCGAGAGCTTTGGAGAGGCGGGAAGGGAAAGGGGAACGCTGGAAGGAGTTCCGCATTCCTGAGATTCCAGAGACAACTTTCCCGCCGGCAGAGCCGATGGAAATCGGAACAGCGCACGCGCGCGCAGTTTCAAAGCCCAGTGAGGGGGCTAAGAAGGAGGGAAAAGGCGCCCGGAAGTGCTATCTCTGCCAACAGCCAGGCCACTTTGCCAGAGTCTGCCCCCAGAGGAAGGAATGGCAAGGGATGGTGGGAGCTGTTGAGGGAAGAGAGCAGGGAGAACCGGAGCAGGTAAAAGCCAACGCCTGGTTGCCACAGTCAGGGCACAGCAGCCAGGCCAAAGAGCAGTGAAAGTGCCCATGCCAGAAGCTCCTCAACCTGCTCTAGTGATTGAAGTGTCGCTAGAGCTGCAAAATGGACACCCCCTAAAGATAAAGGCGCTGCTGGACTCAGGCAGCTCCTGCAATTTTATGAGCAAAGAGTTTGCTGCTGAACACCAGATACAGACGATCCCTTTAAGCAACCCCCTGCAGGTGACCACGATCGATGGCAGGGAGTTGTTGGGAGGAGGAGTCAGCTTGCAGACCGTCCCAATGATAATGAGGGTGGCAAGGCACACAGAACTGATAGCATTTAATGTGGCCACCTTGGGAGGCGCTCCCATTATTTTGGGAATGAGCTGGCTAGCGCTACATGATCCGCTGGTGGGCTGGCATCAGAGAGTGGTTTCCTTTGGTTCAGCACATTGCTTAGAACACTGCAAAGGGGAAAAGGGTTCAGCAGGGGCCCAAGCCACCCTAGCAGGGACAGAAGTAATGGAGAAGGTGAAGGTACCACCACAATACGCAGATCTCAGCGACGTGTTCAGCGAGAAGGAAGCTGACCAACTACCCCCGCATAGGCCCTTTGACTGTCAGATCAATTTACTCCCTGGAGCACAGCTTCCTGTAGGCAAGTTGTATGCCATGTCAGACCGAGAAATGCAGGAGCTGCGAGAGTTCATTGACAAGAACCTGAAGAGAGGCTTCATCAGAGAGTCCAAGGCAGCGGGGGGTAGCCCAGTGTTTTTTGTGGATAAAAAGAACACGGACAAGCCGAGACTTGTGTGTGACTTCAGGGGGTTAAATGCAGTGACAGAACCAGTGGCTTTCCCTATGCCCAGGATTGATGACATTTTGACCAGGGTGAGGAAGGGAAAGATTTTTACAAAGCTGGATCTAAGGGGGGCGTACAACCTGATACGTATAAGGAAAGGGGATGAATGGAAAACCACCATGTTCACCCCTTTGGGGGCATTTGAATATCTCGTTATGCCATTTGGATTACAAGCAGGCTCAGCGTGCTTCCAATCGTTTATGAACCACGTACTGGGGCCTTTGCTTTACAAGAATTGCGTGGCCTTCCTAGATGATGTGTTGGTGTATTCGGAGAATGAGGAGCAGCATGTGAGAGACGTCAGAGAAGTGTTGAGCAGGCTGCAAGCCAACAGGCTGTGGGTGAAACTGGAGAAGTGTCAGTTTCATACCAAGGAGGTGGAATTCCTGGGGTACCGCCTGTCAGACAAGGGATTGGCCATGGATCCCGGCAAGGTCCAGGCAGTGCTGGAATGGAAAACACCCAAAACCAAGAAGGATGTGCAGAGGTTCCTAGGGTTTGGGAACTTTTATCGTAAGTTCATCCGAAACTTTGCACACCTGACGGCGCCCATTACGGACTGTCTCAGCAGTAAGAAGAAATTTGTTTGGACTGCGGAGGCGGAGCGAGCGTTTGAGGAACTGAAAAGGGCCTTCGCCTCTGAAGGACAACTTCTGCATGTGGATTTACAAAAAAAGCTGAGGGTCGAAACAGACGCATCTGACAGAGCCATAGGGGCGGTGCTTCTTCTTCTGCAGCCAGGGAAGGAGGAGTCAGAGTGGCGACCGTGTGCCTTCTTTTCGCGAAAGCTGAACAAATCCGAGAGGAACTACACGGTGTACGACCGGGAACTTCTTGCTATTCATGAGGCTTTCCGGAGATGGAGGCACCTGCTAATTGGTGCACAACATAAGGTGCAAGTGTGCACGGACCATAAGAACCTAGAGTATTGGAGAACTGTGCGAGTGCTCAACCAACGGCAGTTGAGATGGGCCCAGGAGTTCTCCAAATTTAACTTTGAGATTTGTTACGTGCCAGGACCAGAGAACGTTAGGGCGGACGCTCTCTCACGCAAACCTGAATATTTGGAGGGGGAGGGAGCATCCGAAGAAACCCATGTCATTCCAGAGGACCGCTGGGTGTGTGGGGCGGCATTGGTGGGGCAAAGGGAACTGGTAGAGGGAACGGTGCATGATGAATACGCCCAGGACAAACTCAGGGGTCTCAGGAGGGAGGGAGACAAACCCGGGGGTTTTGAGGAGAGAAACGGGGCGTTGTATTACAAGGGAGCGTTATATATACCTGAAGGTGATTTGAGGGAGAAGGTACTCAAGCAACTGCACGATAGCCCCACAGCAGGGCATTTTGGGCAACACAAAACCATGTGGCTGGTTACCAGGGAATTTTGGTGGCCCAAGGTCAGGGAAGATGTGCGGGAGTATGTGAGAGGGTGTGACCAATGCCAACGAGCCAAGGGGGAGAGGCGGGCACCAGCAGGGTTATTAGAACCACTACCCACACCTGAAAGACCATGGGAAACAGTGGCAATAGATTTCATGACTGATCTGCCAAGGTCCAGAGGGAAAACAGCCATCATGGTTGTGGTAGACCTGTTAACCAAAATGGCCCACTTTATAGCCTGCTCACATGCGGTCACGGCAGAAGAAACCGCTAAATTGTTTGTAGAAAATGTGTTTAGGTTGCATGGCGCCCCCTTGAGGGTGGTTTCAGACCGAGGGAAACAATTTACTTCCAGGTTCTGGAGGAAGCTCATGAGCTTACTGCATGTAGAGGTTAATTTCTCAACTGCCCGGCATCCTGAAACCAACGGGCAGGCGGAAAGAGCTAATGGCGTCCTCCAGCAATATTTGAGGTGTTATGTGAATGACAGAGAGAATGATTGGGTGGAGAAGCTGGCGTTGGCAGAATTTGCCTACAACAATGCAGAGAACGTGTCCACGGGGATGAGCCCCTTTTTGGCTAATTACGGGTGCCATCCCCGAGCCTTCCCAGGAGGGGAAGGGGAGAACTGGAGCGTTCCAGCTGCAGAACAGTTCGTAGAAGAAATGGAAGCGATCCATCGCCAGCTCCAACTTAACTTAAACAGGGCCAAGGAGGAATATAAGAGGCAGGCAGACAAAAACAGAAGAGAAGGTGAAACCATTAGGGTGGGGGATCAGGTGTGGCTGTCAACCCAAGGGTTACCATTCAAAGGGGGTTGTAAGAAGTTAAGACCCAAAAGACTGGGCCCATTTGAAGTCAAGCAGCAGGTCAACCCAGTGGCTTTCAGACTCCGGTTACCGAACCACATGAAGCTGCACCCAGTTTTCCACAGGTCGTTGCTGTCACCGTATAAAGGGGACAGAGAAGGGAGGGTCACTAGGGGGCCAGCAATGGAGGAGAAGGAACACAGCTACCATGTAGCGGAGATTCTCGATTCCAGGTGGAAGGGAGATCAAGTAGAGTATTTGGTAATGTGGGAAGGGGAACCGGAGTCGGAAAACACCTGGGTCATGGCAGAGGATGTAGATGACGAGGTTTTAATAGAAACTTTTCATCAGAGGTTCCCACGTAAACCTCAGCCAGTGGCGAGGTTCCGGAGGGAATACTTTGCCAACACCGACGAAGAAGAAGAGTTGGAGGGGTTCCCTGATTCCGAGGAGGAGGAGGATTCAGCGAGCCGAAACGAAGACCGATGGAGGGAAATGTTCGAGACGTCTGAAGATGAAGAGGATTCTTTTCGGGGTTTTATCTCCTCACCGCCCAGAGGAGAGAGAATGGGCGGGGGGGAAGGGGGCCCTGGAGGGGAGGTGGATGTCAGGGAACTGCCATCGGAGGAACGGGAGGTGGAAGGGCTCATAGAGGCTGGGAGGGAGTCAGCAGCGAAAGCAGGGACCAGCAGGGGGAGAGAGGGGTCTCTGGAGGAAGGTCTCATGAATGCGGAGAGAGACGCAGCAGCTAAAGCAGGAACTAGCAGGGAAGAGGGAGGGATCAGGGACACGTCCAGCGAGAACAGCGGGGAGGTGTCAGAAGCTCCTATAGGGAGACCCATTCTTCGCCGGAAGCTGCCACGTCGTGAGTCCAGAAGACGCGTTTCCGTTAAGGAGCTTCTATGCTGGAAGCGCCTCCGCAGACAACCACTGTCGGAATCTACAAGTGACTAGGGCAGACATGTTTGAGGAGCTCTGTCACACACAGAGGTTTGTGGAGTTGCACAAACTCTGAGGGACCACGATTTTACGCACAAGCAGCTAAATCATCCCATCACAGCCCCCATTAGTTCTCCAAATATAGCGTAACTTTTCAGCGTTAAGTAGGCTTCAAGAACACCTTGCAGAGTTAGGCTTCTCTTAGTTGCTGAAGAAAGGATGTTGTAACAGGGGAGAAGAGGAGAGGGTGCAGAAATTTGCGCAACCAGAATCACACGATAAAAGGGGAGAATTAACTACAGAAAGCCATGACTGCAGTAAAGCCCAGCGCAGAAGTATAGCCCTCACAGTTCTCCATAGGAAAACCTGAAAACACATGGGGAACTTAAGCTTTATGTTAAGAAATTTGTAAAGAGCCCTCGTGGGATATACCATATTTTTCGCTCTATAACACGCACCCGACCATAACACGCACGTAGTTTTTAGAGGAGGAAAATCCGTAGGCATGCCACCCGTAGGCATTCCCTCCATAACACACACAGACATTTCCCCTTACTTTCTAGGAGGAAAAAAGTGAGTGTTATGGTGCAAAAAAATACGGTAATTTCTAGTGCTAGGCATGCTCCCTCACTGCAGCTGGTTCCCACAGTCCAGGCCTGGTTGTTGCCAAGGGATGCGGTTGCCAGTGACCAGAACCAAAGTTGTTCAGGATGAGCATGGTCTGTGCAGTTTGCATGGTTTGCTTCCCTCAGTGAATGCAAGGGCATCCTGAGGGGGCAGGAGCGGGGGCAGGGGATATCTGTGTTTCCCCAGGACATGTCCCTTGTTCCTTGTTATGCTTTATAGCCCTTGATCCCACACTTGGGATAGCCCCGCACTGAAAATTTGTAATGGTTTGGATTTGCATGTTAGACCCCCCCAAAAGCCACCGTTTCCCTGCATGTAGCATTCAACTCCTCCTGTGTAAACACAAATGACCCAGTGAGAACTTTTAAAATGCAATCAGATGAAAGCTTCCCATCTCGCAGACACCCCCAACAGTTAGGTATATATCCTGTACTTGACCATCAGGTCCACTAAGCGGCTTGCAAAATGCAAAAGTAAATACCGTATTTTTCACTCTATAAGACGTACCAGACCACAAGACGCACCTAGTTTTTGGAGGAGGAAAACAAGAAAAAAAATATTCTGAATCTCAGAAGCCAGAACAGCAAGAGGGATCGCTGCGCAGTGGAAGCAGCAATCCCACTTGCTGTTCTGGCTTCTGGGATAGCTGCACAGCCTGCATTCGCTCCATAAGACACACACACATTTCCCCTTACTTTTTAGGAGGGAAAAGGTGAGTCTTATAGAGCAAAAAATACAGTAAGTAAATTCAAACCTCTTGGGCCTCCCCTTGTCTGAAACAATTGGTGGATGATGCTTCCTATATGGCAGAGGCAAGGGTAGTCCAAAGTCCAGGAGAACTAGAGCAAAATGCCCATTTCCAGGTAACCACCCTGTGATGTTCTGTTGGGTCTGTTACTGTTACAAGTAAGAATTCCCCAAACCATCTAAGTAATCTTACAGGTTTATAAAGGAGCAGGCGGTCTTTCAGGCAACCTGGTACCAAGTTGTTCAGGGCTTTATAAGTTAGCTACCAGACCCTGAACGTGGCTCAGTAGCTGGTGCCCCAGGAACCTCTCTCTTGCATCCTGTCTGCCTCTTCTTACCTTCAGCTCTTGATTCTCCTCCATGCTCTGATCCAGACGGCTTCGGACTATGATCTGAAGGCAAAGTATTGCAATTATTTACCAGTGCCTACATAGAGATACTACACACAAAGAAGAGTCTCCGGAGAAAAAGCCTTTCCGACTCACCAGCTGCTCTTCAGGGCAGGCATCTTGTTCGCAAAGGACAAACAGTCTTTCCTGCTCATCCTCAGGTAACGACCCATTGAGCAGCAAGGCCTGGCAAAGCAACAAAGGCAAAGGGAAAGGCCCAATCAGAGACCTCCATGGAAACGCGCCAGAGAGAAATTCAATCCCGTCTGGAAAGGCCCTGTCTGGGATGTGCAACTTTGTCTGTTTCAGCAACCGGTGCCCAACATCACAAAAACTGGATTCTGTCCTCAGATGACATTAAAAGCGGTATTTGGACACAAGGGAAAGCAGTAAGAGTGCTGCTTTTGGCAGACTGCTAAGGCCCTTTTGGAGTCAAGTCCTCAAAGTCGTAACAGTATAAACAGCAAGCTTAGTTTCCCAAGAGATATCTATTTTAACTTGAACTTGAGTATGAATAAGTGCTGTTTTGGCTACCTAAGGATCGACACTCATCTCTGAACTTTGGAAATAGACGGAGGGAGAAAGAGAGACAGACGCAATTCTAGCCCTGTGAATTAAGACTGTAATTATTCCCATTCCGCAGACCTGAGCATGAAAACAACTATAGGAGACAGAAGCTGACAGGAGTTAAGATATGGAAGATGCAAGGCAAGTAGTCTTTACTTTGCAGGCTGAATTTTTGTTTTACTTAGATCCCAGAGAGAGCACTGGAAAGCAACACTGCTGTCCAATGGCAGGGACAGTCCAACTGAGATTCAGCAAGGCTGAAGTTGGCAGAATGTGTGTGATAGATAACTAAGGGAGAGGCAACCCTGGCAGAATGCCAACCTCATACACATTTGCATTCCCTATGCCAAGAGCTCCCAAAGTTTGCCCAGCAAGATATCCAGTTGGGAACAACCAGGGAGCTTCTACTGTCCTGCTTCCCAAAGAAACATGCTAAGCCCTGGGCCTTCAATCAAACCCTCGTGAACTAGAGGCTTTAAAGGGGAAAATTGACTATTCAGATCCAATTTCCTGGACAGTGGGATCAGCTGCCTCCTCACTTCTCCTGGGAGACACGATGCCAGGCAGCTGCCGCCCCGAGTACCAGCTGCCTCCCGTTGGCTCCCGGAGCATGAAAAACCAGAGAAGGGAGTGCGTGATCTCAGAGGGTACAGTGAGCAATCGATTTTCAGCAGGGCACCAAGCAGCCCTGCTTGCTTTTTGAGCCTTTTGTGTCTCCCGTTCACTGCCGGCTGCAAATGCACCCTCCTGCCTGCCCTGTTTGATGCTGCCAACACAATGCTGCCTTTGTGCACTCATACATAAACATTTACAATTCAAAACCAGCACAGTTCCCAGAGCAGAAAATGCTGGTGCTCGAGAAAGTACAGAGCCTTTAGCAGAAGGAACAGAGCACTTGACCTCCAAGCAGAGCAGCGAGGAGGAGGAGGGTGGGTCACGTAACCAGGGAGGGGTCAGAGGTGGAGGAACAAACCGGTCAGGAAGAAACACTATCTCTCATCATTGAAGCAAGGCTTCTCACAAGGCAAATAAACTCAGTCCTTTAGAAGCCTTAGATGGAAACCTGTATTCTAGCATTTTTATCAGCTGTTGATCTGATGAAGGTATTGTCCCCTTTTCTCTATGGTTTTTACTGTGTATTCTTCCCTTTTTTTTAAAGAAAAAAAAGCAGAATAGCGTACTTGGTATGCATTTGTTACACATAGCCCAGACCTGTTCATCTCAGACCACGCTTCTGGTGTGGGGACGTATTTTCCCAGCACTTTGCATCTGGTAGAACACAGTTTGTCCCCCAGATAACACATCCAATCATGATTTGCTATTGCTGTGCAGAATGTAGTTGTGCAACTATTATGGTCATCAAGTGGTACAGAGAATGATATAAATCCCTCCCCAGCCCTATGCCAGTGCCACTTTGTGAATTTTTTACTTTGCCATGCCCTTGGTGATGATGATGTGCTTCCTGAGTGCGCTTCCTCAGCACTGAAGCATTCGTTCAACACATTTCATTAGTTAGCATTGAAAGTTTAAAGAGCAGCATGTCTCTCTTGTCTTCCCTGGGCTATCTCAGAATTTCTAGAACTACCAACCTCAGGAATGGCTGCAGGTCCCTTTTTGGAAACTATTTATTTAACGACATTTGTATACCACTTGATTGTAAGAAAACCTCAAAGCGGTTTACAAAAGAAACAAGACATTAAAATTATCAGTAAAAAAAAACCAGTTAAAAGCAAATATTTAAAGAACAATTTAACTCATCTGAATGCTAAAAACATCTCGGTTTCTATATGTCAGGATAGGCTTACCTAAACAAAAATGTTTTAAGCAGTTGCCAAAAAAAGTGTCTGCCTGATGTCAATAGGCAGTGAGTTCCAAAGTGTGGGTACTACACCATTGCTTTATTACAAGAGGAGGAGACAAGTATTCCATGGCACATGTAACAGTGCCATTTCCGCAAATCCAAATGGTTGAGTGGGCAAATATGGGGCAAGGAGCTGAACCAACAGCCTCTGACTCGCACAGCTGTGCCTCAAATTACATACATCAACTTACAAGTGGCCGCTAGAAGCAAATGGGCTAAATGCAGACAGAGGAAGCAGAACAGATACCTGCAGTCCTGAAATCATCTTCTTTGCTTCTTCCATCTCCTTTTCCAAGTGATCTTGCTGCTCCAGGAGCTGCTCCTCCCATGCAGTCTCCAAGCCTGTGGCAGGACACCTGGCCTGCTGCAACTCTACGGGAAAAGGAGAGCACGTCTCTTCTGCAAGCAAAACAATGTGCTGGTTGAACAACTCTGGGTGGCCAAAATCAGTTTCCTCTGCACTTCAGAAGGCGGACAACAGTATAGCACATGCCTCCAGGTAATTTGTACACTCCCATGACTTCCTGCCATTAACAACAGGATGCTATGTCCTTAGGTGAAAATTCATCTTGGCAGAATCCTCACAAGAGGACACACTGTGCTAATCTGAACTAACGTCTTGCTCTAGTTGCTGCATTTGGGAAACTGTAAGGCAGGCACACAGGCCACGTTCACACTAACCGTCTCTCTGCCCCCACTGCCAGGCAGTGCGCCAATTTGCACAAGGCCCAACAGCAATGCTACTGTTTTTCAGGAGGACAGCTTTCAAGTCACTCCTGTCTCAAAATCTGTAATGCCATGTTGGTTCCCACGTTTGTACAGCATCCTACCTGATATCTTTTCCCCAGTCTGTCTTTCTCTCTGCCCATCTAATGCAGACTATAAACACCCTGGGCAAGGCACCTAATCCCTTCCTTCTACATTATTTAGAGATAGGCAGAGCTCCCCCACTAGCAGAGGCTGACAGATCTGGACAGGGTTGGGCAAAGAGACACCTTAGTTTTATCCAACCCTCCTTCAGCCCAGTAGACTTTTCTGTTGCTTTGCCCTGCTAGGATCCTATGCATAGTGACTTGGAAATTAGGGCTACTGAACTCGGGGAGCTTTACTTCCAAATGAGCATGCACAGGACTGCATTTCGGGAGTGGCAATTGTCATCTCAGAAGTTGCCTGGCTCAAATCTCAATACAGCTATGAACTCATTAGATGGGTCTCTGGCAAAATACTATTTCTCAGCCTCAACCCATCCACCCCAAACTGAAAAATGCTCACTTACAGAGCTACTGTAAAGGGTGGCAGAGATAAAGTTGTGAAATGCTTTGAACACTCACTAAAACATTAGAAAAATGCTACATGTTGTATTTGTTGTTGTTATTATTTAAAGAGCAAGTACTACCCAATACTTTTTAAAGAGTCACTCCAAATGACTGAGGGGAAGTACCAACCCCCATTTTCCCAGGCTCTGTTCCAGCTTCTGCGATTATGAATTCAGACTTAGTCAGATGGGGGATTTCAGGCTTTTGTTTTGAGGATCCCACCCACCCACTGCTTTCCTTGAGTTAAGGACAAAGCATCCTTCCCTGTACTGTGAATGATAAAAAGGACTTCTCTGAGACTCCCCCCCTCCACATACTTTCATAGCTTTAAGCGAGTCCCCCCAAGACCACTACAAATGTGTCCCAGTCACATTATAGGTTTGAAAATTAAGCTCAAACAGGACTTTGCCTCAAATCCTATCATCTGCATGGACTATGGAGCCCTTTGCTGCAGTTTTTCATTCCCATCCTTGTTCTGGGGATCCCATAATCAGGGAGGGAAACTGCACTGTTTTTATCTGTGCCAGCTGAGACTTAGGCTGTTTCTAAGGGGATGTCAAGGATGCTTTGAAACCCGGAATGCATTCCTTTGGAACGTTGTTTTTGTACAGAAAGCAGGTGACATACATTTTAGAGATCAAAATGCATGACCTAAACAACATGGATCATTCAAATTACAAACCTAATTACAAACTGCCGTTATCGTGTGGTGGTTAGAGTGACCAACTGGAACCAGGAAGACCTAGCCCCACATCCCCACTTGGCTGTGAATTTCACCAAGTGAATGTGTGCTAGTCAGTCTCTCTCAGCCTAGACCTACTTCGCAGGGCAGTTGTGCAGACAAAGAAAGGAGAACAGAATCTTTTGTGCTGCCCTCAGCTCGTTGGAGGAAGAGCAGGTTAAAAATCCGCCAACTGATTAAAACCAGCATGAAAGACCACGAGGGTGTGGAAACAGCCCAAACCAATTTTCGCCAAAAAAGAGCAAGGACCATCTTCATATTTCAGAGGCAAACCCCAGGGTGTTCCACAGCGAGTCATGGGCCCCTGGCTTTAAAACATCCTGGGTTTACACTTAACAAAACGCCATGTGGAAAGCTGCCCTCAGAAATGCTGGACTGCTGTATAAGAACCAGTGGGTCACCTGGCTAAGGCCAGTTTACCTCTAAGTGTGTCACTCTCGGAGGCAGTATGCCTCTGAATACCAATAGCTGGGATCCACAGGTTGGGAGAGTGCTGTTGCGCTTAGTTTCTGCTTGTTATGTTGGCCACTGTGAGAACAGAGTGCTGGACTAGACGAGTCCTTGGCCTGAGACAGTGAGCTCTCCTTCTGCCCCTATTGAGCTTGCTATCTGCAGTTTTAATTAATCAGAGGTACCTTTCCAGTACATTAAAAGTGTTAAAATCGCTTAATCTATGCAGAACCAAAGTAAAATCTCAGAGGAAGGCTGTGGCAGCCCAAGTGGTGGACATGTACCTCTCAATTTACCTGGTCAGTTGTTTGTTCCCCTACCTGTTCTGGTATCTGCTTCCTCTTCACGAACAATGTCAAATCCAGCCTTCTCCTCTGAGTGTGTTATACTAGACTCACTCCTTGCACTGTTCACAGGGCTGGGTGATGCAAGGCTGCAAGGGGAGGAGAAGGCAAGCATTCTTTTCATTACAAATTCTTATTATTCCATCAACTTTCTATGTGAAATAAAGTTAGCATGCAAAGTTTGATTACAGCAAATACTGCCCACATCTTGAGAGCAGCAATGGAGTGTAAGAGAGGGAGTGGATTACAGCAAATACATCAGACAGAAATAGGGTAAGGTTGATAGAGCTCTGAAGAAGCAGCAGCCCTACCCCACCCATGTATTCGTTGCCCCACCCCATCTATGTCCTAATAAGTGCAGGACTGCTGCCTGGAGGATGTCACTACCTCCACCCACCTCACAAGCCACTCCTGGTTGACAAGTTAATCAGAGGGGGACATTGTACCTGTGAACTGGGGCTGGTAAAAAACAACAACTCATTGGACAGACTTTCAGTAATTAAAAATGGGGCATAATCCGCTGGTAAGTTATCCTGCGCAAGCCCCACGGAAATGAAGTGGATTTGTGCAAGAGTACAGAAGAACTCCCCAAGGGAATACACTCCATGAGTTCGATCTCGTATCTCTCTCCCGTTTTGCCCCCCTAAATGGCACCTGAATCTGCTATCTGACATTGTTATCTCACTCTTGCCCGATTAGGAGGCCACGCTTCTGCTGCCAAGCCCATTCCTCACCCTGATCTAGATGCTGACGGCTAAACAAAGTGATACTGGGAGAGTTTCTTTTTCTAGCATACATGAGAAGAGTTCAGAAGGGCTACCACATACCCCCAGAAGTCAATGAGTTTATTCTACACTTACACATCAGGAATTCTGCTTACAAGGGTGGGGGCCATTGCGGCCCTCCATATGTTAATGAAGTACAATTCCCATCAGCCCTGACCACTAGCCCTGCTGGCTGCTGGGAGTTGCGAGTCCAATAACACCCAGAGGACAACGGGCTCCCCATCCCTGGCTTACAAACACTTCTTGGGGCAACTTCTGCCCTTAGGAGTTGGAAGCTGCAAACAAAGGCTACCCACAGGATCCAGTCTCTCATTTGGTCCTTGCTTCTAAGGGCCTTGTGCAACTAAAGCCTAAAGTCAAATAGATTATTTTTAGCAAATTGTGAACTCCCATGTGGATAAAGATACCAACTTATGATCTGGCTTTAAATGCCTGAACTCAGCTTTTTTCTTTCTTTTTTAACCCCAGTCCTCCCAGCTGCTTATTCTGCTCCAACCACTCAAACTTTCTTCCCTGTGACCCCACCCCAAATTCTTCTCACATCCATCACCCAGACAACAGAGAAAGGCATCTGAAACTCACTGACCCATTTAACATGTCCCTAAAGAATTTCTCCTTGCAAGTGTGAGCCAGAGTTAATGTATCATTTTCCCAGAGACAGGAAACAAAAGGTAGAGCATACAAAAGAAAAAGTGGGGGAAAGAGTGAAGAGAACAGAATGGATTAAAAACAAAAATAGAAGACGCCTCCCCAGCCAGCCTGCTTTCCAGATATTCTCAGTACTTTTGAGTTGGATCCCACACCTAGAAAGGCACTCGGTAGGAGGCACACACCGCAGAATAATAATATCAAAGCATCTCATAAACCCTGACGTGTTCTTAGCATGTTCGTTTTAACTCACAGGGCAAGAGCAAGGCTTCATCAAGCTCCTGAGTAATGTAGTTCAAAAATCAAAGTCCCTCCACTAAATCTACTGCAGCTTGGCTGCATTCAAGATCTTAAGACACAGGTTGCCATACTACTAGCCCAACCCAAAAGCTGCAGGCAGGCGGGAACACAAAACGTAAAAGTTGTGTGTTTTGTCTATCAACCCCCAAGGAATCAGTGACTTGGGCTACACTGTACCAATGTGGACTAAGGGGCTTCACTCAGCACAGCTGTCAATCCAGTCCTTAGGGATCAGCTCGAAGAGCACAACTGACACACGCATGGATTCTCCCTGACCATGGAAGCACCTTTAGGGACCTCCATGCATAGGAGCAGTATACTACAGAAGAAAAGAAACTAGACAGGGACCCTCAGCATTTGAGGACTACTGATGGAAACAGAATGCTTGAGGGAGATGGACTGTTGTCCGATTCGTTAAGATATCTGAAAGTTCTCTATAGCTCTCATTCTGTGGGATCAACATGGCAATGACACTCTAGTGACAGAAGTCACAGAAGCAGTAGGACTGCCAACTTCTCCTCTTCTTTTTGCAGACATCGCTATTTTGCCTTCGTTAAGACCTGCAGAGATGAAGCCATTTTCCTCATCACTTTATCACCATGCCAGTACTGTATTAGCTTCACCAGTTAAATGTCTGTATAACACAAAGGCATGGAAGCAGGGCCAGTTAAGAAGGTTGCAACCCAGCAGGACAGCCCAGGGGAGGCAAAGCAAGATGAAGGGGGAATGCGTATGGGAGATGGTGGTACTAAGCAGACACTGATCACTGGGATGAGGGCAGCTGGGCATTCTGATCCACAGAAATGCCCACTCCATTCGGAAGGATATCATCCATCACACCCTCCCCTAAAGCACCTTTGGGGGTAGCACACACAAGAAAACGCTCAACCATGCTTTAAAATGCAACTACAGAAGGATTTTAATAACCACCTTACAGATGTAGCTCAGTTTAATGGCAGTTTCACATGCAAGATAACAGCTCCATTTTACAGTTCTTTGGCCCATGATCTACCAGTGACTGCCATCAGGCCACCTCCAAAATAAATAAAGTTACCAAGTCAAAGAGTACACCTGAAACCCAAAACATGAGTCACAGATCATCTCCATCATGCATCCTACAAGTTAAGTGTTGGGGTGGGGTGGGGGTTAAGGAAACTCAGAGTCTTGCTATCAATTCCCTGGAGAATTGTGCATTTTAAGCTGTCAGTTTTCAGATTTTCTTTTAAAAATCCCAGTTCAACATTCAACATTAGCAACACATAGAAATTAGGTCTGGGGCATTGAATCTATTTCTGCAGGATTTATGGTGCAGGAAAATTATTTATATGCATCATTCCTTCCAGCACTGCCTGGTCCCTTACCTAAAAAAAGGTTAGACATAAGCGTCTAACAAGGGACCACTGAACAGTCTTAGCAACCAAGCCCACACCCCTGACCGTTTCCACAACCAACCTGCCCCCTCTTTGAAATGACTGGCTCACCATTTGACCTGCTTCCCTCCCATGATCCCCCCTTGACCTCTGGCCTCACAGAGCCAATCTCCTAGGGAGCCTCGGTCTTCCACAAGTCCCAGCCACGGGCATGCCTCGTTCCTTCACGTGCTCAGAATTTCTGCGCCAAGGATGTCGGCTCCTGTCAAACTAGCACAGAAATGTTTGCCAGGCGGACTCCCTCGCACGAGCCAAGAAATTCACAGCAGGAAGAAGGGGGGAAATTAAAAGAGCAGCTCCGGTTCTTTGGCAGGAACAGGTCGGTGATAAATCTGCAGCCTACGAGCATGGCTCAGGGAGGAGGAGGAGGCTGGACGCTCGGCAGCCGCGGTTTTCGGCTTGGCTCGGTCGCCTGTCGGGTTGTTGTTTGTTTTGCACTGTTGCATTTTGGTCTGACGTATGCCCAAAATCTTTTCAACAGCAAGGATCTCGGTCTGAATGGCAAGTCCTGCTTTTCATCCCATTCTAATCAGTCCAGCTCTCCAACAGCCGCCAGAGAGACCCCAAGCCAAGCCATAGAAACCACTTCTCCAGCCTCGGATCCTATCTCCTGTAGCACAGTAGGTAGCTGTCCCCCAGTCCTCTGTGCCTGTTATGTCTGTGTGCGCAGGCGAGTGTCTATGAGTGCGTTGCTTCTTCCTTCGCTCTCTGCAGCTCCGTCTCTCTCCTGCTGTCACCAGGGCTGTGCGAGGCAGAAACCTATTCTCTAAGATGTCTAAGCACAGGGTGGAGAAGAGGGATGGTCGAGGGGAGGGGAGGGGCTGGGAGTGGAAGAGGGAGGGAAGGAAGACGTGCTTCATGGCCTGGGGAAAAAACAGCATGATTTGGGCAATTCCTGTCTGAAGCATGTCTGCTGCCTTTCCATAACAGTACTCTGCTTTCCGTCCCCAGAAACTGTGGCACTAAGAGTGTGTCTGTGTCTGTGTGTTAATGAGGATCCAAAGGAAATTATCTCTGGCTATGTCACAGTCAGGAGGATGGGCATAGGAAGCAAAAATTGTCCATCTACACATTTTTTTTTAATATAAAAAACAACCAATAGATTTCAGACACTAATAAAATGGTGGCATGTCTTTTCCGGGCAGATTTGACAAACTGCCTCCCTGATTTGGGGGGGGGGGGGGCTTGAAATTTCCATTTGGCAACCAGGATGCACAAGGCAGCTTTATTGGCAAGCCCCTTTTTTTATTTAAAACTGCAACATGCACCAAGTATAAATACAGCAGGGTGATATCAAAACAGCAAAGGAATTGTAGACAGACACCCACACCCTGCCACGGAGTTACCACTAAGTATTTCACAACCATCATTGGGGCCAGTGACGAAACCAAGATGCCCTGTTCATGTTCCACAGCTGGGAAAAGCAAAACACAGAGCCAGGGAGAAAGAAAACAACTTGGGTCTGGCAGTCACACTCTGTTCCTCAGTTACTATTGGCAACAGCTACCATTGCTATATACAAAGATCTCACAGAAAAGAAGGATGGCGATGAAAATGCACTTCATACCCTATCCAAAAGAGGCCAGCTACATCAAGGTAACCCTATGCACACAAAATACCGTAGTAAGAGCCACTTGTACAGTGGTGCCTCGCAAGACGAAAAGAATCCGTTCTGTGATTCTCTTCGTCTAGCGGTTTTTTCGTCTTGCGAAGCAAGCCCATTGAAGGATTAGCGGATTAGCGCTATTAGCGCTATTAGCGGCTTTTAGCGGCTTATCTGCTGATCGGATCAGCTGATAAGTGGCTTAGTGGCTTAGAAAAAAGGGGGGAAAGGGGGGAAAAACCAGCAGGAACTCGCAAGACATTGTCGTCTTGCGAAGCAAGCCCATAGGAAATTCGTTTTGTGAAGCACCTCCAAAACGGAAAACTCTTTCGTCTAGCGAGTTTTCCGTCTTGCGAGGCATTCGTCTTGCGGGGCACCACTGTATTCAAACTTTTGGTGAGGATGGTAGAGAGATGGTTACAGCCACAATGCTCTAATTGATATACCTATCAATATAATGGTCATGCAGAAACCCCAATGAAGTCTGCCTCAGTAAAAGCACATTGTCAACCATCCTGAGCCCTCAAAGCTGGAGGAAAATCCAGTGTGCTCTGCACAAAATCACACCTCAGAGCAGATGCAGGAGTTACCGGTACATGAAAACCCCTTCATACTCCTCTCCTAGTGCTTGTGAATAGGCACGAATTATTTTACATGTGCATTTTTGCAGGAGGGCTGCATTTAATTCAACAGAGGGCTGCACAGGAAGAAGGCAGGTGAAAGAGTGCATTCTTCTGCTCTGAGGGCAAACTTTAAAGCAGGAGAATTTGCCATTCTCCAAACAGACACAGTGAGCTGCTTGGCAATCATGAAAATGTTATCTCCACTCAAGGCAAAAACTGTACACCAAGTCAGACCACTGGTCCACCTACACTGGTTCTGAAGGGGGGAAAATGAATGCCAGGGGCTCCAAAAAGGTATCTCTAAATTGAGCAAATGGGCATCTAAATGGCAAATGTAAGCCAGTGTAAAGTGACAAAAAATACTAACTTCCATATAAAGTAATGGGACCTGAATCGGTGGTGAGTGGTGACTGACAAGAAAAAAATATTGGGGTCATAGTGGATAGCTCAAGGAGGATGCTGACCCCAAGATTAGAAAAACCGGCAAGGAGGGGACATGATCGAGAGCTAGAAAGTTCTGCATGGTGTGGAAAAAGCATACAGAGAGAAGTTTTTCTCCCGTGCTCATAATACTGTGAGTTGGGGGCATCCTATGAAAGCTGAATGTTGGAATATTCACTCCTAGAAGAGGCAGTGATGGCTGCCAGCTTGGATGGCTTTAAAAGAGGATTGATGGCGAATAAGGCTCTCAATGGCTACTAATCATGATGGCCATGTTCTACCTCCACAGCTGAAGGCAGAATACTTCTGAATACCAGTTGCTGGAAGCCACAGGAAGAGAGAGCCCTGTTGCGCTCAGGTCCTGTCTGCAGGCTTCCATAGACATCTGGTTGACCATAGCATACTGAACTAAATGGGAAACTGGCCAGATTCAGCAGGCTCTCCTTATGTTCTCATGCTCTATGGTTCATTATAATTGTATAAACCAAGATTCACAATGCCTATATTCTACCCACAGTATCATGCTTCTGAATACTAGTTGCTGGGGCTCTTGAGAACAAGAGAGCTGGCGTTCTCGTATCCAGTTTGAGGGCTTCCCAGAGGCATCTGATTGGCCACTATGGGAAACAAGATGCTGGACCAGGCGGGCCCTTGCTCTAACCCAACAGGGCTCTTCTGCGTCCAAAGTTTCAGGAAGAGACTTTTCCCAGATCAGCTACCCAGAGCTCCATTTTAACTGGAGATGCTGAGGACTTTATGCAAGGTCCCTCCCCTGTCAGGGGTGGTGTGTCCTTTATGTCCCATGATAATCCTGAAAAATTACGACCCACTAACATAGATTAGAAGCCCAACTTCACCTATGACACATTTGAAAGGCCAGGAGAGAAAGATCCACCCTTTTGCCACCTTCACAGTGAATACAACAGAGTGGTTAAAGAACCATGTTAAGGTGTAACTAATCTGCAGCTACTGAGTCTATGACCTAGATTTTAAGCCAGCACCAATCACCTACATCATCTTTGGAAGCATCAAAAATTGCCTTGATGCTGACTTAACTTGAATTCTCCCTCTGAGTGGCTGTGCCTAGCCTGCAGCCATTATCTCCCCTTACCAGCTTGGCAGTTACGCTGCAGTTTAAACAGGCATTTTCCATGTCTGTGACAGCTCTGGATTTGGTAAACCAGCACCAGATGCCTTGATCCATGACAGGCTCAACAGCCCACCTCCTTTCACATGGAAGAAGTTGTGCATCTGGCACTGCTGGGATGGAGACGCACACAAGGTGTGGGAGAGATGGAGAACCACTCTGCAGGGGAGCCTGGATTTGATGTCTCAATCTGGGACACTGCGGTGGGGATATAAACAGCATTTCCATATCTGCTTCTCCCCCCACAAAACCCTACAGCACACAGAAACTACTGTTTCCCCCTGCAATAATGGACACAATTCTGAAACATCTCCCTCCTTTTCAACCTCCCCCTTGGGTCCTGCTGCTGAGTTTCACAATGCAGCTTCTGCCCTTTGTCTGTACACAGTTACAAAGCCGGCACACAAATCCACATTTAACGGATGGAGAATATCCCCCATTCTCAAGACATTATGATTGAAATCTAATTACACATCACAGCACAGTCCTGGGTTTAATTAAAAAGCATTTTAGTTCTAGCTTGACATAATCTCCGATCAATTTCCTAGCAGGTTGTCTGTCCTTCTGCCTGCTTCCCAGCCCTACAGGATTAGGAGAACTCTGGGAAATTTGCACACTGGATCAAACCTGTCAAATCTTTGGGGGTCTTCTTTTCTCTTGCAGCTATGCTGGGGATACAGCACCTGCAGTGGGGAGTCAACAAGGCTAAAAAAAAAAAGTATTTGGGAAGTTCACACAGCTTTAACACCATGTCTCAACAGAAAACCCAGTCTGAATTTGGGTTCCCAGTTACATACTGAGCTTGCCTATAGGTCCAATTTAAGGTAAGAAATGGACAGGGTAAAAAGCACCCAGTTTCTATTCATCCACAGCCACAATGTGCCCCTATTACCTGGCCTTTGATACCCAAGATGTGTGTTTTCAGGACCTGCCCTATTCATGTGACTGCAATTTTTTAAAACTGTTTTTAATAGTGAAATTTAAATTGTCGTAACCTGCCCTGGAATCTTCTGGTGAATCTACTACTACTACTAGGCTCCCAACCAACACTCAGACATGGACTTTGGTGAAAGTCAATAGGAAGGAAGTTCCTGAACTCTGGGGCAGCCACAATAATGTAGTGCTTAGACTGCCACTATTAACTATGATTATTAAACGAAACCTCCATGTACAGCAGCAGGTGACTAACCTGTGGTCCTCTTGATATTGTTGGACTCCCATCAGCTTCAACTAGCACTGTGAATGGTGGGGCATGATAGGATCTGAAGTCCAACAACATGATGTGTACAGCAACAGTATACCTCTGAATACCTGAAGCTGGGAACAAACTAACAAGCAGGGAAGGCCATCAGCTTCAAGCCTTGCATGTGAGCCATCCAGGGGAATCTGGCTGGCTGAAAAAGATTGGACTAGAGGACGCTAGTAGCACAAACAAGACAGTTCTTGTGGAACACCTCTCCTCCTGTCCTCATTATTCAATCAATGCACAGATGACACAATAAAGGAGATGATCTAGAACAGGGGTCAGCAAACTTTTTCAGCAGAGGGCCGGTCCACTGTCCCTCAGACCTTGTGGGGGGCCGGACTATATTTGGGCAGGGGGGAATGAATGAATTCCTATGCAGAGATGCATTTTAAATAAAAGGGCACATTCTACTCATGTAAAAACACACTGATTCCCAGACAGTCTGCAGGCCGGATTGAGAAGGCGATTGGGCCGGATCCGGCCCCTGGGCCTTAGTTTGCCTACCCATGTTCTAGAATACAACAGGATATAAGAGGCGAGGCAATTTCTGCAATGGGTCAGGCCCCACAAGAAACCGCCATATTCTGTGTGAAGCATGAACATATGCCAAAAGAGCTTGGGAGCTGGGGAGGGGGAGTGGAATTCCAAGTAACATTCCCAAATAATGGAGTCAGCATATTGCTTGCTTCCAGAATCCTCAGCTCCTGATTACCAGAGTTATGGCATACTTTAGGTCAGGAAAAGAGAGGGGGGGAATGTTGCCAATTATAACAGCAGAGGGAACTGCAGGAGGCAAATTGTAATTACCCACCCTGGAAACGGGCCAGGCTCTGTGGGCCAATCACTCTAACTCTTGTGAAATGTGCCATGCAGTTTTTAATGAGATCACATGACCAGGGATTCCATTTACTTCTCTTTCAAAGGGTATTTTTGGTGGCACTGTCTCTCTTTGCCCCATATATCAGAAACCCAGGGACTGGCACAGTTGCTAGGGAAAGGCAAGCAGTTTTTCCTGCCTATATCTTCCTGGGCTAAGAGGCATTCTGCCTCCATTCCTTACCTTCTCACAAGCTGATGTGCAGAATGTGATGTGTATGTAGAATGATACTGCCTTAGGTTAGGGGAATAGAAAGAGCTGTTCTATAGGAAGAGCAGCTGTACACCTGTGGGCCTGGTTAGGTGATATGTTAGCTCCTTCTCTGTTTTGAGTTACAGTCGGCTGCCTTGGAGCATCCTATATAAAACGTCTTATTCTTTCCCTCTAATATGCTTGGGTCCAGGGATTGTCACAAGAAGGACCTCTGTCTACCAATCAACATAGGCTCCTTTTTTAAAATAAAATAAAATAGGGGAGGCGCAAGTCATGCATTTCTTGAATTAACAAGAGTTCTAACAAAAGTTGAGAATCCCTGACTCCACCAGACTTTCTGAAATATCTGTATGCATGGGAGGTACACAGAGATGGGGTTGAAACGAGCCATACTATTTTCACTGCGCGTAACAGCACACCTCCTAGGATTATTATTATTATTTTAAGCACACCACCGCAATCCAAATCAGTGGGCGTTTTAAGTCTGAATGAATGTAAATGAACTGACATGCAAAAATGATGAATGCCTGTTATTCCATCTCCCTTGTCTCCCTTTCCCAAACAGAACGTGAGTGGCAGAAAGCCCAGGAGAACTATGTGCTTTCACTCTTGTATTTAACAACTTGCTTGGCAGCTGCGGGAGGTAATGAAGAATTCCATGCAAGAGGGAGTAAGTGGCGGAGGAGGAACAGATCTCTCCACCTCTCTTCCACCTGTCTACTTGGTCTCTGTACTAGCTGCAGAGAAAGGGAAGCTGCATCCCTCCTCTGCCAGCCCGCATGGTAGAAGGTATTTTTAATTTTTTTTTTACAAGCCCCTTAACAGAGTAAGATGCCGCATTTCTGTTACTTGCTGTAGAAAAGAGGGTGTCTTCTCCTCCACGGCTAGCATGGAAACACATTTAAAATACATGGCTCCCTGCCCCCACAAAGAACCCTGAGAACCGTAGCTCTGCAAGGGGTAAGCTACAGTTCTCAGGATCACCTGGAGGAAGCCATGTGTTTTAAATGTATGGTGTGCATGTGACCTAGCTCCTTAGGTAGTAAAAAAAAAAAAAGTGTGCTTGTTACCTTTCTGTGAAATCATTAACAGGCTAGTGTATGTCTTCTTTTTCTATTCTCTGGTGGCCATTATGAATGACCTATAAGTTTCTGTGGTGCACAGCTGTCTTGCACGTTTCTTCCCATATTAATGAGAGGGTTGCAAAAAAAAAAAAAGCAGATCAGGAGATAATTTTGTTGGTTTCTTGTTGAAAAATGCATATCTGTTTTTAGCAATTGGAATGCTGTAACTAGCTATATGATTTATTTGTGTATCCAGTTTTAATGTTCCAAGACTATGCTAAATAATTCATCAATTAATTATTTAATCTGGTGTGGGGTCTATACAGAGTCTGTCTGCAACAGAAGCTCCAGCAAAAGAAGAAGAGATTGGATACAAATTCTACCTTTGCAGTAGAAATACCATGGCATGGGACACCATTTTGAGGATACAGTGGTACCCCGCAAGACGAATGCCTCGCAAGACGGAAAACCCGCAAGACGAAAGGGTTTTCTGTTTTGGAGGCGCTTCGCAAGACGAATTTCCCTATGGGCTTGCTTCGCAAGACGAAAGCCCATAGGGAAATCTCCGGGGACCTGTTTTAAATTGCTGGCGGTCGGGAGCAAAGACTTTCGCCCACAGCCGGCCTTCAGAAGAGGTCCTGGACCTCTTCTGAAGGCCGGCGGGGGGCAAAAGTCTTTGCTCCCCGCCGCCTGCCTTCCCGGGACAGCGGAGACTTCTCCGCTGCCCCGGGCAATCTTAAAATGCTGGCGGGCGGGAGCGAAGCGTTCGCTCCCGCCCGCCAGCATTTTAAAATCTCCCCGGGACAGCGGAGGATTCGCTCCCGCCCGCCAGCATTTTAAAATCGCCCCGGGACAGCAGGGGCTTTTAAAATGCTGGCGGTCGGCAGCAAAGCCCTCCTGTCCCCGGAGCTTGCGGGGTGGGAGGTGGGAAGAAGGGCTTTTCTTCCCACCGCCAGCCTTCAGAAGAGGTCGGGGGACAGACTGTCCCCGGACCTGGTCTGAAGGCGGTTTCCCTAGGAACGCATTAATTGATTTTCAATGCATTCCTATGGGAAACCGTGCTTCGCAAGACGAAAAACTCGCAAGAAGAAAAAACTTGCGGAACGAATTAATTTCGTCTTGCGAGGCACCACTGTACTGCTTTTAGGGTGAGGAATACAAAGGTGAAATCACATCTATGTGCAACAGCAGAAGTGACAAAATACACTGTGTGGGTCACGTCATGCTGTTCTGATGTGCAGATGACCTCCCGATTTGCATTATTGTGTTCACAGCTGTAGCCCTATAGGCCTGGCAGAGAAACAAGGAATGGATTCTGCTGCCTAAGCTGCAGAGGCACACATGGCACTCGTTTTAGACTTCTTGGTTGGGTCTGAGTAAAAATAAGCCATAATTACAGTCAAGCTCCACTTCCTGCAAGGTCCTTTTCCCAGGGGCCTCCGTCTCAACTACTGCCAAGGCTCAGACCTCAATTAGCTTGTGAGGTTCTCCAACAGCCATGATAGCATGGATTTTTATAGCGCGGTGCAAGTACTTTGCCCTGAGTTTCAGTTCCAAGGGAGAGCACCCGCTATGTGGACTGTGGAGAGCTCTTACTTTTCCACCACAGGGGAGTTGTGGGAGGAAGAGGTTTTCCACAAACTAACTACGTGCTGAACTGCACCAAATGTGAAAATCCAGAGGGGTCCATGGGGTTTGAGGATGGAGAAACAAGAGAATGAAAAGCCTGGGGTGATGCCAAACAATAGATGAGGCATCATGGTAGAAAAAAACAGCTGTAAACCACAGTTCCTTTCAGTCAAAGAAAGTGAGATTTCTTGCTGTCTCTCTCTCTCTCTGTCTGTCTGTCTCTTTGCAACTGACTCCACGACTTAAATCAGCTTCACTCTGCCCAGCTGGCCCACAAAAGGTCCCTGATACAGGCTATCAGGCTTTCTCCACCATGCCGTCAAAGGTTCCTTCCTTTTCTTGTGTCTCCCACAGAAAGAAAGCCGCTTGTAAGCACCGACATTTTACTGTGCCCTGCAAAATTTTGCACCCAAAGAGAAAATGCATGTAATAGAAATCCAGAGGCAAGCGGAAAAAAGCCCAGCAAGCAGAAAATAGGACGCAAATTGGCAGATGCAGGCAAACTGATTAACACACAACGCTCTGAGTTCAGAGGGTATGCTTTCTGATTGTGCAATTGTGGAGGGTATCAACAGTGACTGAAGAGCAATGGCCATCACAGACAAAGCACTTGGAAGGAATTTGGGGGGGCAATTAAGAGAACATATTTGGGAGGTGGGGAAGGCATTTGGTAGTCTTATGATAAAATTCTGAGAGAATTGCTAAATTCTAATGAACATGAGCACAGAATCTCTCAATTCTAAATCCAGAGAAACAGTATAAAAGTTAGTGCAATTTAAACAGTGTGCTGCTGCTGCTGTGTGTGTGTGTGTATAGTAAGAAATATTTCTAGCACAAACTGAGGAGGTAAAGGGCAAGGAGCAATATACTTGGGGAATCTGTGCGGCACAGGGCTAAAAGCTATGGGAGAAGGCAAAGAGCTAGACTGTGCATGAAAGCACCACAACATAACTACTCAAAAGCATTGGGAATGCTTTTGCTTTAGGGCCTTCAACAAGCAGTGCCTGCTCTCCAATACATACATATTCATGAAGTCTAGATGAAACAAAACTTGAGATTCTAAAGGAGCTAAATTCTGCATCAGACTGAAGATTCCATGCAGCTCATCATGCACATGGAAAATAGCCTTACTTGTTTTTTAAAAACCATTACAGGACCAGCTTCTACAAAGGGTAGATTTGGAAAAGCATGGAGGTAGGAGCTGCAAGGAGCAAATTTAGTACCTGGAGGAGTGGGACTCGGAAGGCACACTTTGCTGCCCCTCGTATTGCTGTACCAGTGCTCGGACACTCCAGTACGGATGCTCAATCTCTTCATCCATGCTGCTGTCTCTGAAGATTAAAGACCACACCATGAGCAAGGAAAAACAGTGTAAAATAACAACAACAACAACAACAACAACAACAACAACAACAACAACAACAACCCCCCTTGGCTTCAATTTAGGCTAATGAGGCATATTCATAGGATTTGGTTGGCACTGCCTCCTTAATGAAATGATTTTAGAATGTTGTATCATTTTACTGTTGTTAGCCACTCTGAGCCCGGCTTTGGCTGGGGAGGGGGGATATAAATATTATTATTATCCAGTTTTTAAAAGGCACATCATCACTCCTTGCATATAATTGGTTTAAAGATGTGAATTAAAAAAAAACAACTGTTGTACCATCAGCTACACAAGACAAAGCAAACTAAACAAATGTTGCAGAAAAATGGCAAAGTGGCAACTGTGGATCCAAAGAGAGAAGTAGATAGGTTAATGGTATGAATGGAAGGGGCCAGGTCTGCAATCCCACCGGCCTGTGGAAATACAAGTCTTTAAGGCTTTTGTTAATCTCTTCTCACCAGCCTACAATTCCATTCGCTCCTTTTAGCAGCTCCTGATGTTACATTTTTCCGTCACAAGTGTACCTGAACAATCCATACCAGCACACTACTAGAAAATGGCAGTTGCATTGCAGAAAGGTGTTGGCAAAGCATATAACCCCCAGGTATCTCAAGAATGGGAGCCAAGTCACCTGCTACAAAAAAGGCAAAAAAAAAAAAGCCTTCCCCACCCAAACAAAAACAAGATGATGAGTCAATCCACTCTAGGGAAAACCCCTTTTTGATCAATTCTAGATACGTCAATGAGGCAGAAACTTGAATATCGGCAAAACTAATCAAAAGGTGTTTGTTGGAGTTCCAAATAGCTCACATGATCAAAATGAAACTGAACAAGTGAAATGAGTTACCTCTGTCTGTGCCGGAGAACATCACGCCCCAAACGCAAAACATCCTGGCGAACATCTGCCAGGGCAGCCACTGCACCCTGGGCAACAGCAGCAGCTGACTGAGGCCTGTGATTGGCTGATGACAGTCCTGTTCCTGCCGAGTTCTTTCCCATCATGCTCGATGGAGTCTGATTGGCAGCTTTACTTGAGCCAGGTTTAAAATGAGCAGCTAAGGCAAGGATTAACCTCATGATGCATTTCAGGTTCCCATCAACAATGTCTATAAAATACAACCAAACCCAAACAATGAGGTTATTTGCCTGAAACCCAGCATGACTCAGTCTGGACAATTGTTGCAACCATATTAGTATATTTATATCCCAACTTTCTTGCACCATGAAAGTCAAGGCAGTGTATATGGGATTCCCAGGCTCCAACCATATCTAACCTGCTTAGCTTCAGAAAGGTGGCTGCACCATGAGTCTTCAAGTCCATGGCCTGCCTTCCTTATCCACTGGCAGGTGTAGTTCAACTTATACAGAGCCCTGATGCTGTTATGATATGCATTTCTTGCTCCCAAGACCACCTCTCCCCATATGAACCAACCCGGACTCTGTGCAGTGTTAGAAACTGTGTTGTGAAAGCTAGGAGCTAAATGACACCTTAAACCTAGGTTGTGGGCGCACGGAATTATTATTATTAAGGGAAGTTTTTAATATTTAATGCTGTATTGTTTTTAACACTCGACTGGGAGCCGCCCAGAGTGTCTGGGGAAACTCAGCCAGATGGGCGGGGTATAAATAATAAATTATTATTAATCATTATTATTATGTCCAAGCATGCTTTTTTTATAACAAGAACGCAAAGCTGACAATGAATGAACCGCAGCTAAAACATTCTGTTCATTTTTCACACTGTCTAGTCCTTCCCGTGCCCACCCCCCTAATATTCTTAAGAGGGTCTCTTCTCCAGTCTTCAGATTGTAGCTGGAAGTGGGGAGGTAGAAAAAGGTCCTCCTTTCCTTCCACTCTGCAGTTTTAATCTGAAATCTTAGGCGCAGTACTGCGCCCAGAGCTCAGAAACGAATTCCCTGTTGCAAAATGCACCTAGAACAATGAGTGTTTTGAACACAAGTGGTCCAGAGTGCAGCAACATGAGAACAAGCTTTTTCTGCAATGGCTCCCCGCTTTTGGAATACTCTCCCCAGTAAGGCTCGCCTGACACCTTCATTGCATATCATTAGGCGCCAGGCAAAAACATTCCTCTTCTCCCAGGCCTCTGGCTAATTAAACAATCTATGGCCTTTTAAACTGGGGGGTGGGTGTTCGTTTGTTATTATGCTAAGTATGTGTTTTTATACTGTAAACTGCCCTATGAACCTCAGATGAAAGGCGGTATTTAAATTTGATAAAATAATGAATAAATAAAAATGCATAATATTGTCTGGAAGACCCAGCTGAAGCAGAGAGGGTTTAAGGGAATCCAGCTTGCAGCTGCCACTTTTGGTAGCTACACCCATTACAACTTTTGAGAATGTAGCTGAATAAGTGACTCAAAAGAAAATCAATTACTGCCACCTACAGATCAGGCCTTTAACTGCATGGCACACTTCCAGGTTTGCTGGATGGGAAACTATCTCATCATAATTATGGGGACACTTTCCAGGAAGCAAGCCCAATTAAGGCCTAACTATACATTCAGAGCTATCACATTTTATTTTAAGCAGGTGTCTGCCCTGTTCACATATAAAACTGGGAGGGGAGGGGAGTCTACTTCTAACTCAAAAAGAAGCAGCAAAATCTAACCCACAGGTTATCACACATCCCTAAGTAAATTTTAAGCAATGCATTGAAACGGGAAGTTGCAACTAACTTGTTGCAGGCAATCTAGATTTCTTCCTTCAAGCTAGGGCTTGCTTTTGTTGCACTGGTTTTTCTTTTCTTTTTTTCTTATTAACATTTTATTGTCTTCAGAAAACAGTACATACCACATACAAAGCTAGGAAACGATTTTCTAAGTTACGAAGCATCGTACTTTTAAAGCACAGATATCTGGATGTGGGGGAAATGCACCTTGCTAAGGCATGCTTTTATACTGTTTTTTATGCTGCTTCTACAATTGTTTTAAATTTGTTGTTAGCTGCCCTGAGCCTGGTTTTCTGAACCAGGAAGGGTGGGGTATAAATAAAAAAAAATTATTTATTATTATTTTATAAGTGTCACAGGCACCACCTAACTGAAACTCTTGTGAGAAAACTTCTGGTCCCATGCTCACACCATTTGGGGATTTATTTAGTTTTATTGATTTATAAACCACTGTCGTCGTCCACACACACACACACACACACACACAAACACAAACACTACAATCCTCTAGAAGAATGTGGCTGGGGGTAAGTGTTCGTTGAATGTTTAGATAAACCCAAGGGAAACAAACTGCAGAATCCCTTTAAAAAAATCTAACTGACACTGTCTGTGTAAATTAGCAATGCTGCTGGTTTTCAAGAACCAGCATTAATGTAACAGGTGAACCTCCTGGGAATGGTTTAAATATTAACAAATCAGTCTGCATTTCGGATGCCGTACCTCCAGCTGTGCAGTCTTCCTCCTAAGTGCAGCCAGCACTCTTCACAAACCCATCCCTGCCAGTTGCAGATAGGTAGCCGTGTTGGTCTGCCATAGTCAAAATAAAAAAATTCCTTCCAGTAGCACCTTAAAGACCAACTAAGTTAGTTCTTGGTATGAGCTTTCGTGTGCATGCACACTTCTTCAGATACTCCTAGGAGAACACTTCAATCTCCCAGGACATTCTATACAAGATCTCAAAGTAGCTGTTTTACTACAAAGGAATTTCAGAAATAGACTGGAAAGAGAAGCTGCTGAATTGCAACTCATTACCAAACTTAAAACCATGGAGAGACCTGGTCTGAACAGAGACATTGGATTCTTATCTCATTATACATGACTAAGCCATTTCTCACCTTCTCACCCCTTGCCTTTTCCTGTAAGACCTATTACAGTCGTTAAGAGTCGTCAACAGGCTCATCTCGGCTATCTGCCAATCTCCCATTCCCACCACCCTTCTGAGTAATACCCCTCCCCACCTTCTCACTATATAGAAGGATCTGGCAACTTCTGTTTCAGTGTATCTGAAGAAGTGTGCATGCACACAAAAGCTCATACCAAGAACTAACTTAGTTGGTCTTTAAGGTGCTACTGGAAGGAATTTTTTTATTTTGTCCATTCCTGCCAGGTTGTGATTGTGCTCATGACAAAATTGCCAGAATACAATGGTAGCACTTCTATCCAAGCTCCTGAATAACTTATTCTATACTATTTCAGGGGTGGAAATATCCCAAGCCCCAGCCCTACCTCTATCCTGCTATCGTCTGGTCTTCATTGAAGTATGATGGTGCACCCAATTTCCTGAAAAAGTAGCTGAGCTGGGTTAAGCACAAGGAGTTTTTACCATGAAAACCCTATTTATCGTTTCCCAGGATTCCACCTAAAATTGTAGGAAACCCAATCTTGGTTAAAAAGAACAGACAGATGGTTTCCCAGGGTGCCATAAAAATCAGAGGCCTGATGCAGCTTACATAAAAGCTGGTACAAACTCTTGGGTAACATCTCACGGCTTCTCAAGAATGCTGCCGTTGTCACAGAGAGTCCACTGTTTCCCCCCGTATGTACAGAGGGTTCCCAGCTGACATCTGCAGCCTGCAGGGCTGTGCTCTTCTGCTCCTGGAAACAACAGAAGCCACTGTGCCCCTTGTCACCCACACCCAGTGCCTCAAGGTAAGCAGTATTTCCAACGAGAGCACTCTGAAGCTCACAAGACTGGGAGAACGTTTCTCCCGATTCATGTGATGTTTGTGACTCATGTTGATGCCAGAGGAAGACAGAACAGCATCTGGCTTTGCCTTTTATATTTCTTTTCCACTGAATGTTTTGTTGTACTCAGCAATGGAAATGCTGGCAAACAAGGCTTGCAAAAAGCAAAGAGGGAGGTGAATGCTTGCTTCTACTGACGTGCAATGCTATTTCATTGATCTGTATACATCAAACCAAGGAGCCCTCACCTTTAGCTGATGTCTGGTGCATACGAATCTTTTTGGATGCCACGAATTGCAAGACTTTCTCCACATTCTCCCTCATTTCTTGAGGGCTGGCGGGGTTGACCTGCACTCCATTCAGTTTCTCTCCAGCTGTGGAAGAGACACAACCTAATTATCAAGAAGAATGAGCTTGTGTGACAGTAACTGCCTACTGGAGCTGTTACAGGTGGAGGGGAATAGTTGTTAGCCTCAGCAGCTGCTTCTCCTCGGAGGCAGAGGGGAGTACAAGCTGTGATTTCACCATCCTCTTAGGGCACTGGAATGCTAGAATAGACAGAGCTCATGCACTTAAATGAGCTGGCAAAGAGGGATCTTTCATTATCTGCTGTATCAGCTGGATTCAGCCATGTCCTCCTGCTGGCAGGCTCCACCATGTGGCCTTTGAAAAGAGTGGCATTATCCCAACAATCGTTATGGCAAACCCTACTATTTCCTCCTTATAAATAAATAGTGGTATCTCAGCAAAGAAATTAGTACCCAAGGAAGCCCTGTGAAAAAAATAAAATCACAGTTTAGACATACTCTCATTGTCTGCCAAGGATACCTACCATGAATAAGGCATTGGTCAAACATGGCCTTCAGGGCAAAAAGAGGTATTATTTTCGTTCCACTCCAGTACAGCGGTACCTTGGGTTACAAACACTTCGGGTTACAGACTCCGCTAACGCAGAAGTAGTACCTCAGGTTAAGAACTTTACCTCAGGATGAGAACAGAAATTGTTCACTGGTGGGGCAGCGGCAGCGGGAGGCCCCATTAGCTAAAGTGGTACCTCAGGTTAAGAATGGTTTCAGGTTAAGAACGGACCTCTGGAACGAATTAAGTTCGTAACCAGAGGTACCACTGTACTGATTAGAACTTAGGTTTGCTTTGGGGGGGGGACTAGCACTTCTACAGCCCAATCCTGTGTGACCCAAAGAGAGGTAGAAGAGAGACCTAGAACTGGGAGCTGATGGGACCATCAACAGCCTAAGAGCTTCCCCCACCTTCTGAAGGGCTACTTAAGACACAAACACCCTGATGAGAGGCAGATTAAAAGAAATACAAGGTAGGGAATTCCTGCCATCCTGAGAGCCCCATTTCTCATCTTTTAAAAAAGTATACTACATTTCAAGCCATCTTGGCAGAAAGGTGATATACAAAGGGAATCAATCAGTAACTCCTACCCATGTTTACTTAGAAGCAAGCCGCACTGAGTGCCAGGGTAAGTAATAGGATGGCAGCAAACTTAAAACTTTTTTGTTGCTACTAATGCTGCCTTTATTCTCCTAAAAACATTTTTAAATGCTACTGCTGGTGTATACAACCATTGCTTGTTGCTGGTGCTTTACCTAAATTTATCAAAGCCATAGAGCTGTTTGGGAAACTTATTTTCAGCAGGGGCTGGGGCGAGTCTGCTTTGTGGCTGACTTGTGCAAAACCTCTCCCTTTCCATCATTGACTTCTTTCAGCCGCCTGGACGCTGACTAAGGATTTGTATTGAAAGCTTTGTTTGTACCATGATTTGGAACAGCCAAAAAAGTTCCAAACAATCTTTACAACAGGTTAGAAAGGCAGCCTTAAAATAAATTCCTGCTGTTTTTCTACTCCACCATAAGCAGATGCATATAGCTCATTGCTGTGCCATTTTGTGGGTACTCATTTACCACCCCCTACTAATGAAATCCCATTCTGTCTCATCAATATATGCAACTCCTACTCTGCTTTGTAAACGACAAGAAAAGGGATCAAATTTTATTTAAGTTTCTACAGTCCTAGCAGTATGAATGGCTCTTCCTAAATGCGGGCACTGCTGCTTTTAAATAATAAGAATAATAGATCTAGGAGTAAAGGAAATCCTTTCATCGCTTCCCTAAAACGGTTCTTGGCTCAGGTTGTCAGTCATGAAAAACATTCTGGCATCTATTGGGACATATATGGAAGTAAGGAACGTTTGCTTCTGGGATTCACAGGTTGTTCTCTTCTGAAATGGGATCGTGGAGACCTGGTTGCAAACATCTTGAGCCTACGTGAAACTAAAGAAGCCCTACCTACCCACCCTTCCTGTTTTGTTCCGCCATTCCCACCAGCAGTTTAAAGATTTATCCTTAGCAGTCCAAGCATAACAGGTACCGGGGAGCTCCTCTCAAGGGACAGTGCAATGGAAGTGCAGGCAAACAAACTGGAGCAATATTAGATAAATTTCTGGTGAAGTGCTATCATGGATTTATTATTTTATGTTATTTTACTTTGGAGACAGAAGGCATGAACATAGTCTTTCTTCACAGCACACTTCAGCCATTGTGCATCACTCTAGAGTAGCTTCATTCAAGTTATGGAGGAGGGTGCAGTTGAAAACAGCCCTGACATGTTTACAATGAGTGTCTTCTGCCCGCCATGCTACTGACCTACGATCTCAATGAGCGAAGCCAGGACAACGCCATCTCGGAGATCATGCCTCAGGTCCTGCACTGGCTTAACTGCCGGCTTCTTCTTCAGCTGTGAATTCACCCAGGCCACATATGCTTGCAGCTGTTGCTGGAAAAGAGGAAGCAGTACACCACACCATGACCATCTTAACAATTGCTTGAGAACCTTTGCACAACTGCATCCTTGCATGTGGGGGGGGGGGAGTAACAAGGCAGCAATCTGAAACACCATGTCCATCCTGACATACGCAATGAACTGCACATGCAAGGGCTCACCCACTGACTTTACACTCAGGTGTTCAGCAGTTCACAAGAAATGAAGAGGAGACCAAGGAGCTACCCCCTTCTGCTGAAGTAATCTGAAAAAACTTATGCACCGAGGAGGTTCAACACACACACACTGTAACTCTTGTGCACACTGGATCCCAGATGGAGCTAAGACCTCACTTTCAAACACCATGGACGGAGACTTTTATCTGAATTGCAGGTAAAACCACAGAACACTGTTTCTCATGGTGTACACACAGTTCCATTGTTGCCTCTACAAAAAAAAAACAAAACAACCCTATAAACAGACACCATAATGGAATAAATATTGATGCCACCTCTTTTATACATTTTGGAGGGTATAAAAGAGGATCAAATTTATGTTGGAAATGTTCAGATACAGAGAGAACTTTAATTCACATGTGGTGGCAATGCAAATTCACCCCCCTATATATATATATATATATATATATATATATATATATATATATATGGGAAATGATGTATGATGAATTTAAAAAGATGCTTAAGTGCACTTTCCCCAAAAACCCATTAGCTAAAGTGGTGCTTCAGGTTAAGAACGGACCTCCGGAACAAATTAAGTTCTTAACCCGAGGTACCACTGTATGACAGCCAAAGTAAGAAATGTAGATGGAAAGATAGTAACAAGCAAGGGGGAACAATCTGAAGTGTGTTTGAAATGAAGTGGTATTAAGATAAATCTACAAGCAGGGATAAATCTGTGATCAGCAGAAGACAAAATAAAGGATCATGAATGGAAGGAGAAAAGAATCGATAATCAATGGAGATGTAGCAAACTAAAGAATGTGAAATAGGATGTCAACGAAAGAAATGTTGGGAAGCCTGTACAGTCGTACCTTGGTTCTCGAACAAAATCCGTTCCGGAAGTCCATTCGGCTTCCAAAAACGTTCGGAAACCAAGGCACGGCTTCTGATTGGCTGCAGGAGCTTCCTGCAGCTTCCTACAGCCAATCAGAAGCTGTGTCGGACATTTGGCTTCCAAAAAACGTTCGCAAACCGGCGTTTGGGAGCCAAAACATGCAAGTCACAAGACGTTCGAGACTGGTCCTGGAATGCGTCTTGTTCTGAAATGTGTATTTAAGGACTTCCTACTCCCCATTGAACCCACCTGTGTGTTGAGATTTCCTCAGAAACTTTGCTTCACATGTCCTGCAGCATGCTCTGCAGCAAGTGAGAACATGAGACAGGGCCTTCTGTGAAACTCTCTCCCTAAGGATTCTGGACTCACTTCTTCCTTCCTTGTTCTTGGGTGCCAGACCAAGGTGGCTCTCCTCCCTGCACCCCCAGGCTTCTTCTCATCTAATCACTTTGGTTGCTACCTAAATGTAGGGCATTTTAAAAATCTGACTTGCTTTTGTGTATTCTGACAGGTAACAAATATCAGGGGGGGGGGCACACACACACACACACACACACACACACACCTGTGTTTACCAGTTTAATTAACATGAAAATATATAGTTTCCATCCTACAGTACAGCGGCAAGCAGCAATCCTATTGTGGTGGGAACTCCCTAGGGGCAGACAAGAGCCTGTGCCATTGAGGCGACATAATCCAGTTTATTCCTTTTACGGTATATTGCCTTCCTTTCTGTTAAGCTCCCTGTTATTCTGCCGATGTGGCAGGTTTCAAGCCATCTCAGCAACGTCAGTCACAGTACATGCTTCTACGCAGCCCATCCGCCACAAAGTCTGATCACAGCACCACTTGTAATCATCCTGACAAGAAAAATCCAACTCCAGCCGTAACACACGACATGGTTTTGGTCTGCCTTGCTCAGAAAGGTGTTCAGGCACTGATGTCTGTCGGATGCCCCTGCTCAGCAGAAAAACAGGGGGACACTGGGAGGGTGGAGTGGGCTGCCACAATGCAACACAATGCAGAAAATCCTGCATTGGATTTTCTGGAAAACCCTGAAGGACAGGACAGTGAAAAACTGTGCTGCAATGGGATGAGGGTACCTTTGATTACTTGCATCAGCCTGCGGCGTTGGTCAAAGGAGACATATTGAAAGAGCTTCAGAGTTGCCAGTCAGCTTCTTGGCTCTGTTCAAGGGGGTTGGTTTAACAGTTAAAGCTCTCTAAGCAGCCTGGCCCCAAGGCATTCTGTGGGGTTTTCCCCCCTTTATGAGCCACCACAATGTGGTGTGGTCACCATATGGAGAAACTCAGCTATGAACTCCTAATGGAGGTTTAACTCATCTGTGTTTGGAACAGGGCCTTGTCTGTGGTGGCACCTTCCCTGCAGAACACCCTCCCTGGTGTTCTGCAGGAAAGCGCATCAGCTTCAGTCTATAGAAGCCTTCAAGAAATTGGTTAAACCATTCCTTTTCTACCGGACTTTTGTCAATGAGTTACCTATCACTCCAAAGTTGGATTAATTACAAGTGCGGAGGTTGCTTTCTAGAATTTTGTTTTAGAAATACGTTTTATCCAGCTGTTGCATTATCATTACACATGGAAATTGAGGGTTTTTTAAATGAATAATGTGTTATGGTGCATGTTGCGATAAAACTCTAACAGCTGAATAGCTGGGTAAACCTTTAAAATAAATGTATTTTTAAAAATTACCGTATTTTTTGCACCATAACATTCACTTTTTTCCTCCTAGAAAGTAAGGGGAAATGTCTGTGCATGTGATGAAGGGAATGCCTACCGGTGGCATGCCTACGGATTTTCCTCCTCTAAAAACTACGTGCGTGTTATGGTCGGGTGCGTGTTACAGAGCGAAAAATACGGTAAATCCAACGGAATTTAATTCTGTTGCAATTGCAAGCATACTTTACTAGAGAATAAGTTCCACTGAAATTCAATATGACCTACTATGATCACCAATAGTCAGCATGGATTTCTGAAAAATAAGTCATGTCAGACTAACCTGATCTCGTTTTTTGACAGAATTACAAGCCTGGTAGATGAAGGGAACGCAGTGGATGTAGCCTACCTTGATTTCAGCAAGGCATTCGACAAGGTGCCCCATGATATTCTTGTAAAGAAGCTGGTAAAATGCGGTCTTGACTATGCTACCACTCAGTGGATTTGTAACTGGCTGACTGACCGAACCCAAAGGGTGCTCATCAATGGTTCCTCTTCATCCTGGAGAAGAGTGACTAGTGGGGTGCCACAGGCTTCTGTCTTAGGCCCGGTCTTATTCAACATCTTTATCAATGACTTGGATGATGGACTCAAGGGCATCCTGATCAAATTTGCAGATGACACCAAACTGGGAGGGGTGGCTAACACCCCAGAGGACAGGGTCACACTTCAAAACGACCTTGACAGATTAGAGAACTGGGCCAAAACAAACAAGATGAATTTTAACAGGGAGAAATGTAAAGTATTGCACTTGGGCAAAAAAAATGAGAGGCACCAATACAAGATGGGTGACACCTGGCTTGATAGCAGTACATGTGAAAAGGATCTAGGAGTCTTGGTTGACCACAAACTTGACATGAGCCAACAGTGTGACGCGGCAGCTAAAAAAGCCAATGCAATTCTGGGCTGCATCAATAGGAGTATGGCATCTAGATCAAGGGAAGTAATAGTGCCACTGTATTCTGCTCTGGTCAGACCTCACCTGGAGTACTGTGTCCAGTTCTGGGCACCACAGTTCAAGAAGGACACTGACAAACTGGAACCAAAATGGTCAAAGGCCTGGAAACGATGCCTTATGAGGAACGGCTAAGGGAGCTGGGCATGTTTAGCCTGGAGAAGAGGAGGTTAAGGGGTGATATGATAGCCATGTTCAAATATATAAAAGGATGTCATACAGAGGAGGGAGAAAGGTTGTTTTCTGCTGCTCCAGAGAAGCGGACACGGAGCAATGGATCCAAACTACAAGAAAGAAGATTCCACCTAAACATTAGGAAGAACTTCCTGACAGTAAGAGCTGTTCGACAGTGGAATTTGCTGCCAAGGAGTGTGGTGGAGTCTCCTTCTTTGGAGGTCTTTAAGCAGAGGCTTGACAACCATATGTCAGGAGTGCTCTGATGGTGTTTCCTGCTTGGCAGGGGGTTGGACTCGATGGCCCTTGTGGTCTCTTCCAACTCTATGATTCTATGATTCTATGATTCTACTTCTGGGGGAAAAACATTTGTGTAGGACCATGCTACACAAGCTACTGAAATCAGTTATACATTTAAGAAAAACACTTAATGTTTTTGGCCCATGGATTTCAACAGGGCTTTGGGGTGTTAATCTGTGTTGTACCCATTGCGTGGGGAAAGAAGTTCAGTTTTTAATATTAACAATTTATTTCCAAAAGCGTCCACACAAACATTTTAAACTGCAAACTTCCCAGCCTCCCATCTCTTGCTCTCCGCTTCACCCAGCATCTTCTGCATCTGTTTGCAAAGTGGGTATACGTTACAGATTAGCTCCACTTAAAACCACTGCACCAATAGTAGACCTATCAGACATATTAACACTAAGATCTCAGCATCATAGGGTGCCTCCAGACTATCATTCAGGCAGCTATCATAAGTTTTGTTGTTGCTGTTTAGTCATTTAGTCGTGTCCGACTCTTCGTGACCCCATGGACCAGAGCACGCCAGGCACTCCTGTCTTCCGCTGCCTCCCGCAGTTTGGTCAAACTCATGCTGGTAGCTTCGAGAACACTGTCCAACCATCTCGTCCTCTGTCGTCCCCTTCTCCTTGTGCCCTCCATCTTTCCCAACATCAGGGTCTTTTCCAGGGAGTCTTCTCTTCTCATGAGGTGGCCAAAGTATTGGAGTCTCAGCTTCACGATCTGTCCTTCCAGTGAGCACTCAGGGCTGATTTCCTTCAGAATGGATAGGTTTGATCTTCTTGCAGTCCATGGGACTCTCAAGAGTCTCCTCCAGCACCATAATTCAAAAGCATCAATTCTTCAGCGATCAGCCTCCTTTATGGTCCAGCTTTCACTTCCATACATCACTACTGGGAAAACCATAGTTTTTACTATACGGACCTTTGTTGACAAGGTGATGTCTCTACTTTTTAAGATGCTGTCTAGGTTTGTCATTGCTAGGTTTGCACAATTGAAGGGCTCTGCCCTCCTAGTACAACAAATCTGCTAAAAATTGATTTTTTTTGCAGTTAGAAAAATAAAGAGGGGATGCATTAAAAAGTGTGGGATGAACAAATGATCAACAGGAAGATGTGTGAACACACTTCAAGCGAAACACGATGAATGCTCATTGACATATATCCTCCCTGCAAACAGATCAGAGTGAATGCTCAATAAAGACTGGACAATGTCTAACGACTACATAAGCTTTGGGCAAGCAAATCAGGATAGATGCTCAAATAAATAGGTTGCCTGGAGGAGGAGCTCCCTCCCATAATAGCTCTGACTTGCATTATCTTTGATTAGGCCCAGAAATTTTAACATTTCATTTTTTTGCCAATCACTTCAAAACCTTTGCGACTGTCTGCCTTGAGAGTCCCTTTCAAAGGGAGATGAGTTCCTGCTACTATCAAACAGTGATGCTGCTCTCCAAAACAGAAGCAAATGGTGTTGCAGTTGCTGCAGACTCTCATTTAATTAACAATTTCAATAATCTTTCCCCTTCAGAGCATCAGACTTTCCTGCAGCAGTTTCAGGCGTATTATGTGTCTAGAACTCTCTCCGCACTTACGACTTTCCTGCAAGATTCCACAGAGATTTCATTTTCCTACAAAATGAAAAATCCCCAGCAGCCTGTCATTCCTGGCAGCTGAGATGAACAGGCAACAGAAATGAAAAGGCATTAAAATTTAATGGCTAAATAGTGGCAGAGTGGCATTAAATGCGCAGAAATGGGAAAACCACGAGGCACTGGACAACCATGAAAATTCTGAACTGTCAAAATGAAAAGCATTTGGTTTGATCACTTCCTTACATCGTAACTGCCCTGCGCATCTTCAATGAACCGTTATGTTAATACAGCAGAAAGTGTTATATACAGAGTCCTAATCTAGAGTCAAAAAAATAAGAATAGTTGCACCTTTGTTTAAAAACAACAACCACCATGTTAATAAATGCACCTTGCACTTCACAAGTCTAGAAGTCCTTCTGCATATCTCAGGGAATCATATTGCTCCCAATCCAATCTTGGTCCAAGAACAAGAGGGAACTCCAGAACCAATCCATTCTATTGTGTGTGTGGCTTGGCTTGATTTCGTCAAGCTGCTCAAGAGGCAAACTTTGTTGTTAAGGTACATCTACCACAGATAGAAAGCTGGTGTTTTGTATATGTTTACTCAGGGACTCCCTAATTTGAATTTTTTTTAAAAGCATCTGAAGATGGGACATTTATTCCCCAATTTCCAAAGTTTCTCCCAGAGTTTCAGATCTATATTGTGTCCTATATCTATTGCCCAGAGCTTGAACAAGCTCACCTTTTGTTTCCCATTTTAATTAAAAATATATACATTTTAGACAGAAGTTTATCCTTATTTCGTAAGAGTTCTTTTTCAAATTTTGAGCTTTGGTCCAGAAATCCATTCTTTCTGTGTAATTTAAATATGTCGTATATCTGGTGATATTGCAACCAATCCATAACTTGGCTCCTTAAGTTTTCCACTGATTTTAGTTTGGGTCCCCCCCGCCCCCTGAAAAATCCAGCAATTCCCTGTACAGTAAGCCATTCAAGAGGCAGACTTTGTGCCCCAGGTCTCAGGTGAAAGGCAATATATGAAAACTTTTTGTTATGGAGCAGCAAAACAAATAGCATAAATAAAAATTATAAATAAACGTCCAAACAAAATATCATGAAAATTATGCACAGTTTTGGTTTCATCAGAATTCATCAGGCTAGACGGCAAACAAAGCAGGCCGGTTGTAAGGATGGATACAGGTTTTTGAGCAGAAGTTCCACTCTGTTTTGACCCTGCATGGAAATCAGAGCTAACTGAGAATAGGGTGGGGAAAGAACACCTATAAAACCCATTTGCAGTTATTAACCACAATCAGAAACATTATAATGATGTCTGGATACAACTGCAGGCAATGAAGCCAAACTCAGCTCTTGTTCTTTCTCTAGAGAAAATTACTTCACGGGACTAATTACTAGCTTCCATCTTTAAAGACTAAAACTTTACCCACCATTATTTTTATTTAGGGAATATGAATTCCCCTTACTTCCACAGCTGGTTATCAAGACCCAGCAATCACCTTAGGCCAATATTCTAAGGCTGTAGACTGCCAACTACTTCAAGTGAACCAAGGAATTGCTTCCTATATTATGCTTTTACCTGCTGAAGAGCTTCTAGGGTTTTTTTTTTCTTTACAGTGCTTAGCTGCACCAGCTATTTCCTTCAGGCCAATGCCAAGTTGAGGCATCCAAAACACATACACATTACAACCTAAAAGCTCCCCAAAATACACAGAATCTGCAGCGCCAACCCATAAATCTATGTAATTGCAGTGTGGTGTGGAACGATCATCATGAAAATTACACAGAGGGAACAGGTGAAGCTCTCCTGGTGGTCTCTGCATTTTCAGTGGTGGCTCCATGTCTGCCAAATGCCCTCTCCACAAAAATGTGTCTTGCTCAAACTTGGAATCCATTTAGGTGCCAGGTAAAAGCTCACCTTTTTCTGTCAAGACTTTTAAAGGCCAGTGGGTTAAGTTATTTTTAGATTATGGTTCTGCCAATCTGTTACTTATGTATTTTATGAGTAATTTTTTCAGTGTTTTCTGCTTATCATGCATTATGTGTTACATGGCCTCATTTCGTTGTAAATTGCTGTGTACTCATTTTTGATGAAGGGCTGTATAGAAAGACAGAAATAATTTAGCAACACACACACTTGTCTTTGCCCCAAACTGCTCAACCTCAAGCCTCTTTCCTTACTATGTCACACATTAAACTTTGTATCCTGCAATCTGATGTCCTGGGTTCGAACACTTCTGCCTTTTTTGCAGACTCTGCTTTCACGTTCACCTGTCATCAGACTGCAAGATCTTATCGACCACTGCAAAGGTTATTCTCTAAGAAACAAGTATCCACACCCCAGAACAAACCTCCACTTTCATCAGTCTTGCCTCCACTATTTACTTGTGAGACCCACACCTCTCCATCCTCCTCCTATCTAACTGATGTACTGTACATTATAAACTCCTTTGGTCGGGGACGACATCACTGCTCTGTCCTGCACATCACACAGCCTGGCATGGGACAAATATTAAACAATAATAGCAATCGAAAAAGCAGAATGATGGCACTGGACTGTCACTGAGAAAATTATCATTGCATGATCATATCCTGGCACAGAGAGCATCTTCCTGCGGCTTGCTTAAATACTTTCCCCACCAGCCGCTCACCATATCCACCTGTGTCCTTCCGATGGAGCGCAAAACTCCCTGTGGTCTCATTACATTGCTTCTTGTGACATGGCTAAGCAGCCCTGCTCCAGCTCAGACATTTCCAAACAGCACAGTATTTAACAATTCCCTGAAGGTTCCCCCCCTTTTGTCACTTTCTGATCATATAACGCTCAGTGTTATAATTCAGGAGAGGTAAGGGCAAAAGGTGCTTTAAAAAAAATAAAAAATCCCCACTTTCCCTCGCCTGGCATCTTCTGAGTCCTCAAAGATTTACTTCATTATCTGCTACTGTTAATAGCTCTAGGATCACTCTGAGCTTTGGCCAATGGCCAAACTGGAGCAAAGAAGCGCTAACCCCCAAAGCAAAGTCCAAATTTCTCCCTGTATCTTTCTCAGTGCAGGAGTTACTATACAAGGCACCGATTGGTGGGATTGTCGTGGGGTTAGGCATAATCCTATTTATATTAACACGGCTTTGCGTTCCAAAAGAGTGCCTGCTTTACCTTAGCTCCACAGATGGGAAAGTAGCTGCTCTGTTCAGGTACAATCTCTCAGGCAGTATTCCTTCCTCATATTAAACCTGTTGGATGTACGTGTCCTTCACATACTTTTAAGGTCAACATAGATGTTTCTAAAAGAAAGGAATTGGGGAATCTCCTGCTGCACCTTCAGCGGCTGAATCACAGCGGACCATTCTTGCAGCCAACAAAAGGTCTGCAACCATTTATGGCACCTGTACAATGCAACTACACTTGTATCGTTGCTATTTTAAACCCTCAAGTTGAAACAGCAGGTCAGACTTAGACTGTGCCTGGACTAGTTTTTCACATGATCTAACACAGACAGAGAGACAGGTTCTGAACCACTTGCTGTGAATTGCTGCCGTTTTATTTTTTCCTGCTTAATAGGTGTACGTAGACAATAGTGAGAATTCACCAGTGTAGGGGGATGGCGGAATGACTTTAAATAGGCCCCGACAGTTAAAGAGGAGAAGTGCGAATATCATTTATCTGAAGCAATTCTCCAGTGCACTGATACACAGCACTCATCTTGATGCAGCACCAGTGGACTGATAACGACACAGACTTAAGATAGGTGGGGAAAGAGAATTCTCACCAGCAAGGTTAAAGCCTGTTTTATTTCATATTTCTAATGGCAGGTGCTTCCCTTAGCAATTCTGCAGAATTCAAAAAAAATGTTTTAGATGAAAATACATAAAAAGCATGGCTTCTCCTAGTCAACTTGATTCTAAGGAATTTTTGAACCCCCTTACCGCTTTTGCATGCACGTTTTCTCTTATGAATTAATTTAAGAAAATGCTTTTCAGAAACTTGAAATCACCTATGTAAAGCCAAATATTGCAGGTACTGTGATTCCTGTGGCAAGAATGATGATGAGATGCAAATCTGGCATTTATGGATGGTCCAGACCACCATATTGATAAAAGAAGCAGAAAAACAAAAGGCTGGATCATCCAGGGCAGTTGTGAATTAGGGTTTGTTTGTCCTTGGTCACGTTGCTCAGTCAAAAGTAGCACATCTGCTTTATGGCTGGGAGGGCGACTGTGTGCAGAACTGGTGAGGGCACGATGAGGCATGATTCCATCTTGCCCTTGCCTGTCCCTTTAAGATACACAAGTTATCCATCACCTCCAAGCAGAGAGGTCACCCCTCCAATCCACAAGCTGAGGACAGGCTGTTATATGGTAGGAAAATTAGGACAAATTAGACAATATTTTACATTCTCACTGCCTCATTTTCCAGCTTCCCAAAGATGTTAAGTACATGGCTGTTCTGCAATTCATTGTGCCAAGGAACTTGTCACTAAAAGCTATCTGAACACAAGAGACCATAAATATCATTATGTATTCCTTTGTTCCCTCTTGATCCCGCATCCTGAAACCAACAAAAGGAATTATCAAGACCTGAGTTGGCCAATGAGAGTGATTGACCAATGTGAGTTTCACCAAATGTAGGACCAGGGGTGAAGGAAGGGGGGTGCGGTGGGGGCGATCCGCCCCGGGTGTCACCACCGAGGGGAGTGACAAAATGGCTGGCAGCACTGACCACGGGCCCTGCAGCACAACCGAGTCACACATCTCTCCTGGGAGTGATGCAGTGGCTTGGGTGCCCACAGGCTCCGCGCTGCCCCAAACTGTCTGCCCGCCGCCTGCCCCTCAGCTGTAGGGCGGATAAGTTGGAGGAGGCAGGCAGACTCCTCGGAGGCCCCACGGAGTGTCCTGCCCTGGCTCGCCTCGCCTCTGGGCACAGGGCACGCGCGCCACCCCGGGCACCCAATCGGCTTGCTGCGCAGCTGTGTAGGACTAGTTAGACCAATATTCTGGTTTAGTGTTTTATTTTCATTTTGATTTTGCATTGCTCTTTTTCATTTATCAATTCCTCTTGAATAAACTGGATTTCTGGGCTGTACTGGCACCTGAACACATTCCTTGAGGACACTTCACTTCTAAAGCAAGAATTGCTTTTTTCTGGTCTTAAGCATCAGGACATATTACACAACAAACGCAGGTGAAGCTTAAGGAGAAAGCCACATTTCCCAACATCCATCAACATTTATTCCTCGCCAGATATAATGCAGATCAAAAGGAAAATGCCAAGAAGGAAAGACAAATTTTATGCCAACAACCCCTGTGAATTCCATAACTAGAAAGTTCAATTCTATTTAAGCATGATGACTGAAGAATGAATTAACTAAATGCGCACATTTTACATTATGGTTATAATTTTTCTTTTCTCTTTCTAGCAGAATAAGGATCTATGAGCCACTGCCTCTGTTCCTCCATAGTTCCTTCCTATGGAGGGTGTATGTTGTTATTGTTTCAGTGTTCACATAGCACTCAGGGCTCTGCAGGCCAAACAGTGAAGCAAGGAACGAAGCTCAAGGCATTAATTGCATCAGGACATAATGTGGGTAAGGCCTTGCATAATTTCTAAGCTCCTAGACATTATCTTAATTAGATGATCTCAGTAATCTCCTGGCCAGAGCTTGGTCAGTTTACATTCTTGTTGTTTTTCAAAGCAATGAAGTGGGGTGGGGAAGATTTTTACAAAAGCATGATTGGAGGTATGGAGAAGAGAGATTGTGATTAATTCCAAGCATCCATCTGGAATAACCTAAGCATCACCGGGGAGGGGGGATTCTATTTTTTCTTCTGATGTGCTAGAAAATGAAGGGTTTGTTCCCTAAAGGTCAACTCCCTTGGACACCAGTAGATGTGGTCAGTTGGATATAGTTAAAATGGGTAGAATACAAAGCACAGATTACTTATTAAAGGAATCTGTTCCCCAAAGCTGGTCACCACTACAGTGGGCAGCCTGGAGACTTGGACAAGGTGCTAAGTCCGAATTTCAGTTCCTGCCTATATTTCTGACAAGACCAAGACAGTCAGAAAGGCTGCATTGAGACCCAGAGGTCTGAAGCTAATCCATCTCAGACGTTCTCCCCATTCAGTGATTTTTCCTGCACTGCTTGTGCCTGACCACCTTGAGCTCAGCAGTGCCTAGCAACAGGTTCTGCAAGTTTAAAAATAGCGGTAACATTTTCCTCCTGATTTTAAGGCTGTTTCCAAGGAGAGGCAATCAGGGACGAGTCTAAGGAGGTATGACTGTCAAAATCAGGGTTTAACCACTTTGAATCCGTAAAGAACAATATGAACTGCGGTTTTGCATGAAGCCCAGCAAGTTGTCCACCTCCTTCACTTCAGAAGGCCAGGCAAATTCCAAGGCACAAGGGATGCATCAACTGGTCCTTAAGAGTCATGTTTTCCTGAATACAGATCATGAGCTCCAAATGATCACTGGAAATATTGTCTGTCTCTCCGCACTGGCAGGTCTACAAACTGTTTCTAACCCCATCAATCTGCAACAACCACCGTTGCCCTTCCTGTCCTCCAAAATTACATCCTACCATCCCCTCTCAACCCAACAAGCCTCAGTGATTTTCCCCAGCACTTGTATTCAAAGGTGGGAGATCATTATGACGATGATTATCTTCACCTTTTCAAGGAGAAAGAATATTTCCAATGCCTGCCTCCTTGGAGCAAGTGCTTCTTTATCAGAAATCTCAGCTGGTTCTGCCATATCAAACAAATCAAGGGCCATCATTCAAACATATCTCTGTGCAACATCATCCGGTGTTTCGGAAAAGAAAATTACTCCCCCCTCTTTTTTCATTTGGGGCCAAGTCATGCTCATGATAAATGGAACCAGCAGCTTAATAATGCAGTCGTCTTCCCACTCCTGACAACTCACTTTCAGAGTGAGGGAACTGTAGCATCATCAGTGGGTATTTCCAGATAGTCACTATTTTCTTCCTGCTAATCATTCATTTATCCTACAATGCATTCATTCTTCTTTTCAATGCATTTTCCCATCACTTTCCAAAGCTGCAAAAAAGTCTTTCTTTTCCCCAAGTGGATCTGGTGTGCTAGGACAGCAGACTGCCTTAATCCACTTAATTGCACAAGGCTAAATTTCCAGAATATACTTGAATCCCTCCTGCAAAATATTGAATCTGGAGACAACTGACACTATGGAAAGCCTCTGTTGAGCCCAGATATCAAAATCAAGTCTCATAGCAGCCTTCCCTAACTTGGTGCCCTCCTGGTGTTTTGGACTACAACTCCCATCAGCCCTAGCCTGTGTCAACTGAGGCTGAAAGGAGTTGCAGTACAAAACATCTGGAGCACACCAAGTTGGGGAAGATTGTCTTATAACTAAGAAACACAGTTCACCCAATTAAGTGTCTTCACAGTGCCTTTGATTTGTTTTGGGGGTTGTAATTTTTGAAGAAAACCGCAAATGCTGAACCACACTCACGTTCCTGCTAAGTTTCTTCACCGTGCAACCTGCCACTTATACCAGCCCTGCAATATCTTGCCTCCATCCTGCTGGAAGGCTGAATTATTAAAGTGCCGAAAAGTGTGGAGAGCATCCTTTAGAAATAGCGGGAAATCAGTCTAACTGCAGAACATAATCCGCTAATGAATGAAGGGCTAGGGGCTGTGCAATCGCCTCAAGGGGCCTTCCAGCTTTTAAACTGCAGCCACTCTGATTTAAATGAGACACACCGTATCTTATCCAGGAACTGAAGGTTCATTTAGCCTAAGGATGCTCCCCTGAACCCTGATTCAAGGATTACGTTAGCGACCAGGGGTCAAACGACATATGAAGCATCCCTTTTTGAAAAGGGTACGTTTAACACTGGCACTCTTATTTTAAAGGAAAAACATCTGTTCCTAGTGAAGAGAAGTCAACAGCAGTTTCTTCTCCCTTACCCTGTCATGTACAGAAGGGAAGACCACACACACACACACAACGCTAGGAATCCTCCTGGAGCCTATCGACCCCAGCAGCACACCCCCTTTTGGTCTCTGCCTCTTCTGGGGGAAGCATGCAAAAAAAAGTAAGCAGTGGCTGTTCTTGTCTCTACTCTCTTGCTCACCCCCATGGCAGCAGACTGGGTCCATGATGCTACTGAGACAGCAATCTCAAACAGCCACATCTGCCTCCTCATTCATCTTCTGAAAGGAATCACAGAGTGGAAATTTTGTCCAGAGAGAGAGAAAGAGGAAGAGCGAGCAGCTTGCAGATTCGCCATAAGCAGCTATGGGCACAATCCTCCCAACCACTATGCCCACGAAACATGGGCATGAGAAAGGAAGTGGGAACAGCACATTTCCACACCCTGCTCAGCAGCAGTGGTAGAGATAAGAAGAGGAAGCATCACTGGAGAAGATTCCATGGGGCTTCCCAGCCAGAGGGGCCTTCCTGCTCTCTTCTCCATCTTCTTATACAGAGCTGATGGAGAGAAAGATTGCTATTTATTGTTTCATTGCTTTTCTGTACTACCAACTGCTCTGCTGATTATATGCTTTTCCCTCAAATTAAAAGTGGCAATGTTAATGCGCAATGGAACCCCTGCAAAAACAGGTTTCGATTGGTGCAGAACTGGCCCTGCACAAATGAAGGCAGTAAGGCCCTCTTTCTGGGTCACACTCATTCCCTGTGTTAATGGGTCTGGGTGAGTGCTCACAGCCAGCAAAAAATGAGGCAGGAGAGACCAGCAGAAACAAAACCACCTGACAAATCCAGATCCCAAAATGCCAACCACAGAAGCAGTGCTGTGATCTTGAAACAAGGCGTGTATTACTGTAAAAGCAGTAGGGAGATTGAGAGCCAAATGTTCGTGTGTGTGCACGCGCACACAGCCCTCTATATTTGCATTTAAGAACTTTTTAATTCATCTTCATGAATATTAACACTTACAAAGTGTCTAAAATGTTCTAAGCTCTGTACAGATGTTAGAAGGTAAGTCCCCGCCACAATCTTCTTCCTAGGGGGCAGAGGAGCACCCTCCTTCCTATGTACCGTATTTTTTGCTCTATAAGACTCACTTTTTCCCTCCTAAAAATGTGTGCGTGTGTTATGGAGTGAATGCAGGCTGCACAGCTATCCCAGAAGCCAGAACAGCAAGAGGGACCGCTGTGCAGCGATCCCTCTTGTTGTTCTGGCTTCTGAGATTCAGAATATTTTTTTCTTGTTTTCCTCCTCCAAAAACTAGGTGCGTCTTATGGTCTGGTGCATCTTATAGAGCAAAAAATACGGTACCTTGGTCCCCTGGCCCACTGGCAGAGACCAGAATGTGTTTTCTTTGCAATTTGTTATTCTTTTTTCTAAGCAGTTAGTTTTTGGGGTTGTGTGAATATATAAAGGAATGGATGTATTTCTGTTTTGTTTTTTAAGCCGAATCCATTCTATTTTCCTGCACTGTATCTAGGCCCAACCAGCAAAGTTATGCAAGGTTTGTGATTCCCATGCTTCATATCAGGGCTGGCAGGAGCACAATTACCATTCTGCTCCAGGCTTCATGAAACAGGTCCATTAATTTCTGTGAGACACTTGTCACATTTGCAAAAACTGCATTCAAAATGTATTAGCTGCATGCAAGTAAAATATCCCACTAGCTGCAGCATTTTCTAAAGCAGCTACTAGTGCTGAACCACTTTCTCACTCCTGCTGTAATCATGTCCTGAAAAGTCCTCTAGTCCAACAAGCGTCAGACAACATCACCTGGCCAGCTGGGGGTGGGGTGGCGGTCACACATAGCTGAGACTGCAACTGCTCCGAAGTCTGGTGAGTTCATGAATAAACCTCCTTAAGACAGTAGAGCGGAAGGACTGTGGTTAGTGGATCAAAGCACAAGATTACAAATCAAACATCCTTGCTTCCCTTTCTTAGCTCTAAGCATGAGACCTAGAGCAAAACAGTCTTACTTCTTATGCCTCAGAAGCTGAAGATGATGGTAGCAACCTATCATAGTGAGTCCCTTTTAACTTGAAGCTGCCCAAATAAAGGTGGCCCTGCCTTTTGCAAGAAAAGGAGGCTGAACCTCAGTTGCAATTTCCTGATCTTTGGCTAAAGTGCTGTGGATATTTATGAAGGGCAGCTGAGAAATTCTCAAGCCTAAAAGCCAAGCTGGACAAGATAATGGAAATCCATGATCGGATTTGCAGTCACTATAAATTTTAGCAAACAGCAGCCACAGAAGGAATTGTGGCACTGGAGGGAGTGGTTAACCCTTTCTCATCAGTTTTCCTAGATGAAAATGGCTGTTTGCCTCATTAGGAAAATCTTATATGTACAAGCAACTCCAAAATCTTGTCCACAAGTCCAAGTTTAACTCATTTCTACTTAGTCCAATAACTTTTCAGCTGTACTTACGTTTATTAGCACTGTTCACATTTCTACTTTCTTAAAACATTTTAAACAATTTGCCCAAGGCCCTGCATTCCCTGCTACATATATGATGCAATGATCCAGCTATGGCTAACAAAAGCAAGAAATGCCACAGCTGGTGAACAGCCAACAATAATACCTCTGTATGTGTTCTTATTGTTCAATGGTATACTCTTGGTTGATTTAAGACACTGTGATGGCATATGGGAATGGAAGTAGTCTCGTGAAGTTCATGACATTTAGGGCTGTGTAGGTCGAGATCAGTACAATGAAATATGCTCAGAAATCTATAGAGAGACAGTACAGAAGCTATGACATTGCATGCCCTCTGATGCCTATTCCCCATCTCACCCCTCATTTGAACTTATCACAATGAAAAAGGGAGGAAGGATCTGCTTCTCAAAGCTCTGAGACCCAGCCTAATTGAGATTCCTGCATGGTTCATTTCAGATGTAAGAACTGAGAATAGTATGATCTTGTTACCCTATTTGGCAGTTTCCCAAAGTCAGTTGGGAGTCAGGGGATCCGAAAGCCAAAATGGCACCCAGCCGGCACACCAGGAGGTTAAATCCCAAACTGACCTTGCTGTGAAGTTCAAGACAGATTTGTTGCAGAGGATCCAGGAGTCTTTTTCAATGTGCTTTCGGGATGATTTGTGCTCATGGTGGTATTGATGTGGGGATAAGCAATCCTGCTCTCAACACTGTTAATACCCTCTAAAGTTTTGTGCTGCTTTGTTTTTTAGTGGTGCACATCCTGTAGTTTCCTGCTAAAATCCTCTAACTTTACATATTACAAATGTTCCAAGAAGGGATTATAAAATGAAATTTAACACACACCTTGGCCTGAAAAAAGAGATTTTTGGGTGCCTACTTTAGTTGTCCTATTGTGCAAGGATGCCCTTCCAGATGGAAGTAACGTGGTAACACTAGGGAAGCATTGCAGAGAAATTAATGAAGCAGAATGATGTGTGGGCGGTCCAGCAACTAATGCACTATTATTGTGTCAGTAACACATTGCACAATACACCAGCAAAAAATCCACGAGTCTGTGGGGGAATCTCTGCTTTCCTGACCCTCAAACTATGATATTTTATTCCTGGGGAAATGCTCAGACCAGGGTGTAAACAGCTGTTCGCCCATGGCCTAATCCTATGCGCATTTACCTCAGAGTGGATCCCACTGCTTGCTTTAAAAATGAGAAAAAATAACAGATTCTGGCCACAGAAATATCCTTCCAGATTCCTCTGCTTCTACCTGCCACCCCACTCCCATCAGAGACTAGAGAGGAGGACAGACTAAGCCAGGTGTGGGGAACCTGTGGCCTTCCTGATGTTGCTAAACTATAACACCCATCAGCCCCAGCAAGCATGGCCAATGGGATGATGGGAGCTGTAGTTCAACAACATTTGTAGCCTGCCAATAGAAAACAGAACGTTAACTGCATTTTTTACTCTCGTTACAGAGCACTTGGGGACTTTTTTTTTTTTTTAGTAGGAAGCAATGTATACGTTGAATAAACCTAAAACTCATAAATGACAGCAGGATATTCAAACGAAAGGGGGGGACAGCAGTGAAAGAAAACTAGAGAGAGAAGTGCTCATTTTCTATATTTAAAAGTCTGAAGTTCCCCCTGAGCAGTCTCATTTATCTGGATGCACTGTGAGATAGGAGTTTGTAAATAGGAAAAGAGGGAATGAAACATCTGAGAAGAGCTGAGGCCTGCAACCGCCAAAAGAAGCGTTACAAGCAGCCAAATCAAGACACAAGGTTAAGTCTGGAACACAATGTAAGTTCTGTCAGGTGAGGGGGAAAACCACCATAATCCTGATCACTGAACGTAAGTCTCACATTGGTCTCCTGTCTTCTCAGCTTACTGAGCCAGGAAACCCTGGACTTAGCTGCACCGCCACTGATGGCATTCCTTGATAAAGGCAAACAGATCAAACTGAACTGGCTTTGCACCAACTGCTCGCAAGCAGGACTAGGAGATGCTGCCCTCGCCCCTCAATGGTATCAGCCAGGTATTTCATCCCACAACTTAAGAGTTTATTTAACATGCTTTCCTTCAACTTCAGAATAATTGATCAAATTACGCACACACACCCCGCCCCGTATGTGCCGATTTCTATGTCCCCAACTGTTTAGAATCAAGATGGACGGGAAAAGGGGGCGGGGGGAGCAACCAGCATGTTAAGTCCCTACTCCAGGAATCTGCATGCCCATAAAAACAGACTTTACAGCATTTCAAGCAGACACACACACACACACCCAGCAAAAACCTGCCAATTCTACAAGCCAGGTCTTTCATCCTAATGTTTCCGCACTTTGCTGCTGAGTCAGTCAGCAAAGGTTGCTGCTGCAACTTGGTGCATAAACAGCTAGCTAGGAATCGCTTACACAAACTCTCCAAAACTTAACGATGCTCCGCAAAGCGTCAGCGAGGCTTGCTGGGTGCTTCCAAGTCCTCACGTTTGGAGGTCAAGCTCTTTCCCGTTTCAGTTGCATTTGGGGCGCTTTAGCTTTGCAGAAGACAAGATACGGATGACAGATAAGTTTTATTTACCTCCGTGAAGCCCTCGTGCAGGATATCCAATAAATTTCCGCGCGCCAAGCAGGCAAGCATTCTTCAGAAGCCCACCCAAAGGGCCGAGTTCTCGGAGCATGCAAAACAATTCCTCTAGCCTGGGGCACGACCCCCTCCTCCTTCTCCCCCTCCTCCGCCTAAAGACAAAGACTTGCAGCTCATGGGGGACCTCGTTCATAGTCCCATATGTGCAGCCCGTTAGTGCAAACAGGATACTTGAGCCAAAGTCAAGACTTGTACTGGGCATGCTCGGAGGGAGCCACTGGGGGAGCAGCAGGAGAGATGTCACACCACTCTGTTCCTATAGAAACGCCTCAGCTTAACAGATGCAGGCTGAGGAACTGGTCAGGGAAAACATCTGAAACCTATTTCCAGAGGCTGGCCCCTCCATCTGATACAGAGCTCTGCTCCGAAGGACTGGGGGGGGGGGAGCAAATCTGGTTCGGCTAAGAAGGGAACGTAGTCGAAAGAGAAGAAAATCTAAAATGGAACGTCCAACTTTAAAACTTTGCGCAGGAAAGCTGAAAGTCAGCGCCAGTGTGGCTGTAACAGGCTATGCCCAATTTATTTGCCATCTCTTCAGTGTTAGGGTACATTGCGTATATACCTGTAACCACACAAGGCAGTTCATTGCTAAAATGTGGTTTGAAAACATGCTCTATGGCTTGGCTATGCAAATCGATCCTTACAGCCCAGGGGGAGCAATAAACAAATTAAGTGTGTCCACATCCTGGTAGCATTTCCTTTCAAGTTGCTGGAATATTTTAGGCTGCATTCCTAGGCACATGTACCTGAGAGTAAAACTAACAGAATACGGACTTAATTCCAAGTAAACGTGCACAAGATTGTGTCATCTTTGTCCCGTGGTACACACTTCCTTCTCTTGGATTTGTAAAAATAGAACTCTATATTTGTTACGCACCAAAAAATGTAATGTGGACTTCAAAAGGGGTGAGGGTTGGCTATACGTCTTGTGAGTATGCTAAGTGCCTCGAGTCAGTCACAGCCCTGTTCTCCCACCCTTCTCATCTCCTTACTCTTTTAAAAAAAGAAATAAGCAAGATTTGTGCAAAATCAAGTTTTTGTTTTGGCATTTGTTTGTTTTCCAGTTAACAGAGGCTCTAGGAATGGAGGAGGCAAGGCACAGTGATGGCCAGGATTAGAGCTATTATGAGATATTCATCCAACTAAAGTGGGAACACTGGTACCTTTAAGCTATCAGTGAAGTTAAATGCTTTTCTGGAACAAACCACACTGCTCAGCAAAAGACTTCACCCCCTTCCTTTTAAGTGAACAAAACAATGGGAATTCTCAGCACTGCTTAACAAAACCAGATGCAGAGTTATGCAAGAACAGCCCTGAGACAATCCCATCCCAGTACTATTTAAATTGTTTGTTAATAAATTCCTGAAATGACACACTTAAAATGGAGCATATTGCTGCCTTTCAGTCCGATCCTATGCAATATTACTTGTAAGTTACCGTAAGTTTCACTGACTTCAATGGGACTCACTCCTAAATAACTGTACACAGGATTACAGCCCATGTTAGAAGTCACAAGTAACTATAATAAAAGTCGGTGTACAAATAACATATTATTACTTCCTAAAACATGAAAATGTCCTATGATAGGCACACACAGAAGAGCCCAAATTATAAGCCACTTTCAACACACTGGCTTAACTTGCACCATTTCTCTGTCCATTTCGCAAGGTCTGGAAGGTTGGAGCTGGGAATGAAAGCTGTTGTTTCAGCAGTGAAGCAGCTCAGATTATATAGGAGCTGGAGGCTCTATCCCATGGGTAGGCAAACTAAGGCCCGGGGGCCGGATCCGGCCCAATTGGCTCCTAAATCCGGCCCACGGACGGTCCAGGAATCAGCATGTTTTTACATGAGTAGAATGTGTGCTTTTATTTAAAATGCATTTCTGGGTTATTTGTAGGGCCTGCCTGGTATTTTTACATGAGTAGAATGTGTCCTTTTATTTAAAATGCATCTCTGGGTTATTTGTGGGGCATAGGAATTCGTTCATTTCCCTCCCCAAAATATAGTCCTGCCCCCCACAAGGTCTGAGGGACAGTGGACCAGCCCCCTGCTGAAAAAGTTTGCTGACCCCTGCTCTATCCCTTCCTGACTCTCAGCCAGTCCCTGATCCAGGTGGGAGTTTCCATGCATTTCCTCTCCTCCCGAGTAGCCTCACAGGTAGCTAGGTGGGCACTTTGCTGGAGACTCTAAAGTTCCTGCCTGGGAAGTTCCTGCCTGGATTGCTGTCTCCTCTGTTCCTGTAACCCTGGGAGATGGGATGGGTACACCCGAAAGCTGGCCAGGAATCCAGGCAACTGGTGTAGGGACCTCAAGTAGTGGAGCAGGGACATCTGGATCCAATGACTACTCAGAATCACTGGCAGTGTGGAGACCTGGTGTAGCATCCTGCTTCCCTTGCTCTTCAAGTTCAAGTCCTCATGATCACCACTTTGAGTTCAAGACCTCAATCAAGTTTTTCTTATAAATTTGGGTTAGGACTCTTTGAAAGAAAAATAAGACCAAGCATGAGAATAGGGTAAGAGAAGAAGCACATAAGAATAAAAGGGACAGACAACAACACGAGGACACAAGGATATGAGAAAGGAGAGAGAGAAGGTTCGCAGGCTATGAAGGACTTGCCCACAAATTTATTGATAGCTGCACGAATTATGAGAGCTAGGAAGTGGAAGGGGCAAGCAGAATACAAAATGGAAGAATGATACAAAGAGGTGTGGGATATAGCTATGAATGATAAATTAACATGTGCCATTAAGGTAAGACGGGGCATATGCAGGAGAAATGATTTTGAGGAGATATGGAAGGTGTTTGTAGAATTTGTACTGTTAAAATGGAAAGGGGTCAAACCATCGCAAGAGGTGTTGAAATTTTGGGAGGTTGGATAGTTACAATGGAATGGTCTCAGTGGTGGGGTGCACATTTTTATTCTTATTTATTTATGATTATTACTTTGTCAAAATAAAATAAAATAATAAAAAAGAAAGGAGAGAAAGCAAGCTGCAGTAGGGAAGCTCCATGTTCCAGCCATAGACCACTTCTGCATCTTTTAGCAGAAGCAGCTAGCAAGTTAAAGCAATTATTTTGCCACCGTACGGATTGGAAACTTTCTATTTAATAATAAAGAATGAAAACCAGAGCTCTCCACTTCTGGATTCTAAACTATGCAGTGTATACAAAGGAAAGGAACAATATGCAGATCTGTCACCAAGACAGATTACAATAACTCAAACAGGTCAAGATTCTGCATTATAGCCCACGAAGAGTAGCATGATATTCTATGAGACCTTGAAATAAGGAACGATATGTAGCTTTGATAAGAAGCAATACAATTTTAAGACTGTTATTCTTAAAGCATTTAAGGTAAACATTTAAGCCTCAATATAAGAACAACCGTTGCCTCAGAAATATGTAAAATAATTGCTGCACACTGGATAAAGATTTACAGACAACTTTTCATCATGTACTAAGTATGAGTTCAATGTATGAGTTCAATACCCTACAGGATACAGAAAAGAATGTTCACAACATGGATGCTGCTACGCCAATCCTCTCCAAAAAACAGACTGCATAATGCTTGTTTACTGTTGCATATCTTTAAATGGCCCCCAAACGCAATATTGTGAACATGATAGCATGTCAAAGTTCCTCTGCTGTAGCATCCAATAACTTAACATGATGTGGGGTGGTATATGAAGTGAAGCCAAATCAAAAGTATTAGTATAATGCTGCCCTCCCCAATCTAGTGCTTTCCTAGTGATGGGCTAGAGTCCCACGGGTCAGCAAACTTTTTCAGCAGGAGGCCAGTCTACTGTCCCTCAGACCTTGTGGGGGGCCAGTCTTTTTTTTGGGGGGGACGACGAATTCCTATGCCCCACAAATAATTCAGAGATGCATTTTAAGTAAAAGGACACATTCTACTCATATAAAAATACGCTGATTCCCAGACTGTCCGTGGGCCGGATTTCAAAGGTGATTGGGCCAGATCCGGCCCCCAGGCCTTAGTTTGCCTACCCATGGGCTAGACTGATGGGAGCTGTAGTTCAAAGCCCCTGTATATGGAAGGCTGCACTAATGAGTGCAGAAGTCCATGCTCAACATCTTGATGTTGACATATAAAGCTCTGAACAACTTGGGATCAGGTTACCTGAAAGACCACCTGTGCCTGTAGAGAACTGTAAGATCACTTAGACCATATGGATAAATTCTACACGTGGCACCGCAGCCTACAGAATATCACAGGGTATACTGAAAACATACATGGTCTGTTGTTGTCCCTGTATTATAGAATGCCATTCCCTCGACCACATGTGAAACGTTCAGACATTTTGCAAAGATTTATCTTTCTATCCAGGCTTTCCTTGACGCATAAGATCGGACCCTGTTGCTGGCTCCCCTGAATTCGTGTTTTACTTGTTTTCATATGTTTTTACATTGGGGTTTTATTAGCATTGTTTTACTGATATTGTTTGTTTTTAGACTGTACACGACTTACAGATTTTTGAAACGTTAAGTAGTTTATACATGTTTTTAAATAAAACAAATGCATAAGTAATGAATAATCTATGTTAAGGGGTGACGGGTGTCTTCTAAGAGGTCTCATGTTCTTAACAAATCTGGTTTCCCATTTTAACATGTTCTATTTTCCCATAAGTGATACAATCCACAAACTGACATTATCAGGGTTGAGAGAATGATGGAAGGTTGCCTGTGTCCTACATCAGAAGCATGGGGGAAGGGGAGAGTGGGGAGAAGTAAACCAACCCTCTACACTACAAAGAGAGAGATAATCCTTCTGAATAATATTGATAGCAACGTGGAGGGGGAGGTGCACACAGGACTTAATCCCTTCAATGCCCTGTTTAAATTATGAAACAGGAGAAGCAGCAGATCAGGCAATAGCTCTTATCAGGCAATAGCATCTGGGAGTGGATGAGCTTTTTGAGCTTCACTCACAGCTCTTTTTCCAGGTTCAGAAAAGGTGAGCCAAACTGCTGTTTTAGACATGGAGCAAGCCCTGCGCAACTTGCCACTTGATGGCGAGAACTAATTATCAAGTGATCGCTCCTTTTTCATAAATGTGATCACACACAGAAGCTTTGGTGGCTGGTACCACCACGGTTCAAATCCCCGCAACGGGGTGAGCTCCCGTTGCTCGGTCCCTGCTCCTGCCAACCTAGCAGTTCAAAAGCACGTCAAAGTGCAAGTAGAAAAATAGGTACCATTCCAGCAGGAATGTAAACAGCGTTTCTGTGCGCTGCTCTGGTTCACCAGAAGCGGCTAAGCATGCTGGTCACATACCCAGAAGCTGTACGCCGGCTCCCTCGGCCAATAAATTGAGATGAGCGCCGCAACCCCAGAGTCAGCCATGACTGGACCTAATGGTCAGGGGTCCCTTTACCTTTACCACCATTGGGACTGGCAGGGTGGGAAGTGGGGACCCCAACAGAAGGTGGCGATTGAGGCAACTAATTCTAGTTTTGTCCCCCATTGTCCTCCTGCCAAGTTCTACAAGGGCAACACTGGGACTAAGGGGAAGAAGCTGACAGGCACTGCCATCTCCTGGGCTGGTTTATATGTAAGAAAGCAGGCAAGTAGGGTCTGGCTGAGGACAGACAAAAGCTGCCCTAGTAGACCAGCCTCTCTGCACAGAAGGCAAGTTTCCTTGCCATTCGCCTGGATGTTCTCATACACAAGCACCATTGAAATGAATGGGAAGCCCCTATTTATTTCAGTGGGCCTTGTGCAGGAGAACTTCCTTTTACTGTGCCCTTCCACCGCAACAATTCACAAAGGATTGGGCTTGATTTCAGGGCATCTGATGGGGGGAAACTACGTTCTGAAAGGGACCTGCAAGTTCCAAAGATCTCCTCCTAAAAGACTTGCGCTTCGGAGCTGTTGATCATGGCAGCTGTTCAGATATTCCCACAGGATCTGCATCAGCTGTTATACCAAACCTATCTTCCACAGAGCATTAATGAGGTTTGGCTCATGGGGAGCTTGGTTTTATTGATAAACGTGGAAACCCCAGAGGCAGAAGCCAGATGTTTAATTATTAATAAGACGGGGACATGTGGCTGAGAACAGTGGTTGGTCCAAAGACCCTCTCTCATGGTGAGAGCATGGCTACAAAGGGCTTCCTGCTCCAAGCCTATCCATGTGGACCAAACTCAATCATGTGACATAATGCAAAGGTCATGACCCAGTGCATAGCTGTCAACCGTCCCTTATTTGGCGGGAAACTCCCTTATCCCAGCGCCTTGCCCCGCTGCTGTCCCTTATTGATGATGTCCCTTAAATTTCCCGGGTTTCATGCTTGCCCGGCTCGGGAGGGAAGCAGCGGCTCGGGGTCCTCCGCCGCGCAAGAGAGAGAGAGCGCTGGCGCCGTCGTCCTGGCGCGAGGAGTTCCATTGGCCCTTTCCTGCCCAAGAGGAGGGGGGAGGGAGAGAGACTCTCGCCCACGCCACCCGCGAGCCCGGAGGCGGCAGCAGTGGTGGCAGCTGAGGAGGTGGCCTGAGGGAGGAGGAAGAGGAGGGGATGGGGAGGGATGCAGAAGGGCGGTGCTTCAGCGGCCGCCGCTGCGCTGCAACCACCTCATACCGGATTGACAGCATCTGTCAATCCTACCAATGTATGTAACTCTTTACAATAGCAAAATCCCTTATTCTGGCTGCCGATCCCTTATTTTCGAGGCTGCTGGTCCCTTATTTTCAAATCTGTAAGTTTACAGCTATGACCCGGTGGGAGCTTCCTGTGCCTACTGATTTGACGCAATCAGGCACTCAGAAATGTCCCCAGAAAAAGCAGCAGGCCTGCCCCTTCCACCCTCTACTTGAAGCAACTGTACAGACTAAACATCCAAAGCCACCTCAAATTATAGCAAGCCTGGCTCACTCCAACACCATGTTCTCTACTCTGACTTGACAGTGGATCTCCAAAGTATCAAGCAATGGTCTTTCCAAGCCCTTCAACCAAAAGTCCTATTAAAACAGGAGAGGCCAGAGATAAAGCCTGGGTCATTCCATGTGCAAATCATGTGCATCATATCACTGACCTATCCTGCCTGCAAACAAAAAACCATTCATACATGTACAGCCCTTCGTGAACCAGTAGAGGTCCAAATTAGCCACATGGACCAACGCGCCCTCCCTCGATGTACCGCAGGGAGCAAATGCATTTGAAACAACACACCAAATCCCTAAAATTTCGGGATGTGGATGTGCCCCATCCTACAGACCAAAAGGCAAGAAAATATTTCGCCTGACCAAAGCAGCGGATGCTGCCAGCTGCTCTGGATAGCTTATTCTGCCTGCTAAGTTACAGCAGACAATGTAGCCTTTCATTCGGGCTCCAGAAGTCATAATAAATGAGCTCACAGGAGAGAGACTACTCTGGCCTGTCTGGGTCGCAGATTTGCTGTTGACAGAAGTGGGGTGGGGAGGGGTAATAACATCATCTGAAGTACTAATCCCCAGTTCAAACACGGGGCCCCATATGGCACTGTTGCCTGGAAAAAAATTATAAAACAGGAATTGGAGTCCACTGCAGCACAATATTAGCGCATGGCACTTCACAAAGGAGGCAGGAGGAGGATGGGGGACCAAACAGAAACCTATGGCAATAACCTTCAAAGCATTCATCTTCTAACACAGGTGTGGACAACCTTTCTCACCGGAGCGCCACATTCCCTTCTGAACAACCTTCTGGGGGCCGCATGCCAGTGATTGGCAGGGCCAAAGGAAAAAGCGGGTGGAGCATTGAATGTTGTTTTTGCACACACACACACATGCACACCTCTATCATCAGTATCATCAGGGACACGGGTGGCGCTGTGGGTTAAACCACTGAGCCTAGGGCTTGCTGATCAGAAGGTCGGCGGTTCGAATCCCCGCAACGGGGTGAGCTCCCATTGCTCTGTCCCAGCTCCTGCCAACCTAGCAGTTCGAAAGCACGTCAAAGTGCAAGTAGATAAATAGGTACCGCTCCAGCGGGAAGGTAAACGGCATTTCCGTGCGCTGCTCTGGTTTGCCAGAAGAGGCTTAGTCATGCTGGCCACATGACCCGGAAGCTGTACGCCGGCTCCCTCAGCCAGTAAAGCGAGATGAGCGCCGCAACCCCAGAGTCGATCACGACTGGACCTAATGGTCAGGAGTCCCTTTACCTTTATCATCAGTCTAGATAAGAAAGACACATTAAATGAGTGCAAGGACACATCATAGCCAGGCAAAAAAACTCAAGGAGGGTGCGAAGCATAAGGATGCTATAGACCAGCCTTTCTCAACCTGTGGGTCCCCAGATGATGTTGAACTACAACACCCATCACCCCTAGCTAGCAGGGCCAGAGCTCAGGGATGGTGGGAGTTGTAGTCCAACAACATCTGGGGACCCACAGGGTGAGAACTGCTGCATAGACCATGGGTAGGCAAACTAAGGCCCGGGGGCCGGATCACCTTCTAAATCTGGCCTGCGGATGGTCTGGGAATCAGCGTATTTTTACATGAGTAGTAGAATGTGTGCTTTTATTTAAAATGCATCTCTGGGTTATTTGTGGGGCCTGCCTGGTGTTTTTAAATGAGTAGAATGTGTGCTTTTATTTAAAATGAATCTCTGGGTTATTTGTGGCGCATAGGAATTTGTTCATTTCCCCCCAAAAAAATATAGTCTGGCCCCCCACAAGGTCTGAGGGACAGTGGATTGGCCCAATACTGAAAATGTTGGCTGACCCCTGCTATAGACCAATGGGCCCTGTGGTGCTATTGCGGGACAACAACTACCATCATTCCTGACCACTGGTCATGATGGTTGGAGCTAATGTGAGCTGGTGCTGTATTAGGTGTTCCAAGAATGGGAGAAACTGATTTAATTGTTGGAAGGCTACAGTGGCCTGAGTGCCAATCCTCCATTGCCTTAACTGGTACTCAAGAACGGTGCCATGCAATAGGAAGAAAAGGTTCTCTGACTACTTCTTGCACTTTTGTAGCAGGGGCAGAAATATTTAATCATCCAGTGGATTTTGGTGTGGTGTATACCCAGCTTCCACAGCAGAAAAATTGGAAGGTGGGGGACTCTCTGACTTCAGAGGTTTTTAAGCACAGGTTGGTTGGATGGCTGTCTGTTAGTTGAGATTCCAGCATTGCAGGGAGTTGAATGAGATGATCCTCAGGTTCCCTTGCAACTCTACAATTCTGCGATTCCATGTTCCATCCCTGTGTTTGGAATAGTTTATAATGCAGCGCTATTAATCAAGCACCCTGTTAACAAAGGACTGCAAATCCGAATTAAAAGATCAAATATAGGCACCTTAGAAATAATAAACACCGCCACATATTTTAAGAGTGAAAATAATCTCTCCCAGACTTTGTACAAGAGATAAGTAAACCCTTTTATCAATTTCCTGCACACATACAAAAACCCCAAATGGGAAATCTCCTGAGCCACCTTCTTAATGCTGGAGGAATCATACAGTTCAAGAGAGCGATGAAAAAATAAAGGGCAGTCTAAATATTTACCAAATGCACCCAGATATAATATTAGCTGTAAGTCAGGGAACTGCAAGACAAAGCTGCTCATTATTTAAAAAGTAAAGCAAGTCGCAGCTGTTCTCCCCATCCCTGATTGGATTGCAGACTGCAGGCTTTTAAATTCCAACATAAGGTCCACATCTACATCTTTAGGCATCTTGTGCAACACCCACCCACTTCGAGACTCTCTGCCCCATTCTCTGGCATTAGCTATAAGCTATGAGACACTATTACACAAGACTCCAAATGTTCAGCTAAAAGTATTCCTGCAAAATTTGTCATTATCTTAAAACAGCCACAGGTGAATACAAATGAAGACAGACAACCAAGTGTTCAGTGGGAGCTGTTTTGTACAGACTGGCCACCCATGACCTTCAAAACAAAATTTACAATTGGTTGAGAACAGTGACCCCTGGTGGCCAATTTCAACAAAACATGTGCATCGCCCTGCCTAGGCAAAAACTTTATTTGATTCAGTTGTTATTATTATTACTCCATGTTTAACATTTTTTAGTACTTACCCCTCCTTACATCTACCCTTGGGTATTGACAAACATACCCTGGACTTCCAATCTGACATGGAACTTGTGTTTCCTTTCAACAATGTAAACCAATCTGGGGGTGGGAGGGGTGTTAAGTAAGTTGTAAGTAAAAAAAAAACCCTTACATCCTTACATAGCGCCCACATCTTTGTTAGTTTATTAGAAATATAAGTTAACCTGGAAGTAATTCTCACAAAAAAATTATGTTCACTCTCCTGTAAGGAAAATCTATTATAAGTTAATTCTCAAAAAGAAATTATATAAAAATATGTAACTGTGTAGTATAAAGTAATGGATAGACAAAGTACAATGAGAATAATTGGAAGTCATTTTTAATTTTTCTTTCCCTACGAGTTTTATAATAATTTTCAGTACCAGAAGTATAAATGACGTTAGTTATATTAATCTTGTTGTTGCTTATATGGTGGGTGGTTGTTTGTTTGATTCTTCTATTATTTGTTTGATTGTATGTTTGTTTGTTCATCTGTTTTTTCATAAATGTATTTGTTTTTAATTAATAAGGATATATACTAAAATATAGGTTAATTCTCAAGTACAGAACTGTGTTTCTAGGTCCAATGCAGTGGTTCCCAAGGTGGGTGGTACCATCCCCTGGGGGGCAGTGGGATGGGGGGAATGTTAAGAGGAACGGAAGCAGGGGAGTGCTGGAGCTGTAAATGACTTATCAGCCTTTGAAACCCTGACATCACCGGATCAAGTTCATCTCTTTTGTTGAATTAATTAAACTAAACAGTTTTGATTGGATCCTGAATAAATGTGTAACTAATTGTTACTGCTTTGAATGTTACTGCAGTTGTTATATTCCTTGGTGGGTTGTGCAAACCGCTATTCTGAATAATGCTTTTTATAGAGCATGGTAGAGGGTGCTGGAGATGGGTTTATGGAACCAAGGGGGCAGTGGTCTGGAAAAGTTTGGGAGCCACTGGTCTAAGGCAGCAATCTACCTCTTATAGAAGTCGGTGGGAAAACTCACACTGATGGTAACAGAGCTAAGATACAAGTTGCCTGGAGCTGATAATACAAATTTCTACCTATCCAATATACTAGGCTGAAGCGCTAACATTTCAGGCTGTGGCAGAGTCTGCTACTAACATCATTATCCAACAATGGATGAAGGCTACTACTGTGTGTTCAGCAAACTGAAACAGGACAAAGTATAAAGGTAAAGGTAAAGGTACCCCTGCCCGTACGGGCCAGTCGTGTCCGACTCTGGGGTTGCGTGCTCATCTCGCTTAAGAGGCCGGGAGCCAGCGCTGTCCGGAGACACTTCCGGGTCACGTGGCCAGCGTGACGAAGCTGCTCTGGCGAGCCCGCACCAGCACAGCACACGGAAACGCCGTTTACCCTCCCGCTATAAAGTGGTACCTATTTATCTACTTGCACTTAAGAGTGCTTTCGAACTGCTAGGTGGGCAGGAGCTGGGACTGAACGATGGGAGCTCACCCCGCCGTGGGGATTCGAACCGCCGACCATGCGATCGGAAAGTCCTAGGCACTGAGGTTTTACCCACAGCGCCACCCGCGTCCCTTTTAGGACAAAGTATATGAACCGCTTAATCCTCTATTGGCTGTCTAGTGACCGTGATATAACATGTCATCGTAAGAGCTTCAGAATTGTGCTCCTGGATCAGACCAGACCCATCTAATCTGGCTCTCTTATTTCCAACATTGGCCAACTAGCTATCTCTGGGTGCTCTTCAGCAAGGCATTGCTGTTTCATTTGTCCCCAGCATCTGGAACTGAAAAGTACTAACTTGGCAAATCTTGTTTAATTTTCACAGCTGTTAGCAGACCAAACCTCCATGAGAATCCTATGTACCAAGCAGTAGTATAAGTCTCAAATTCATCTCCCATTATCAACATCCTCTGATGGCAACAGCGGGCATAGCTCTCCTGGCGAAGGGCTCATAGCTCAGTGGCAGAACATCTGCCTTACATGCAGAAGGACCTGGGTTCAATCCCAGGTAAGGCTGGGAGAGACTTCTTACTGAAACTCTCCAAGAACTGCTACCTGTCAATGCATACAACACTGAGCTAGAAGGACCAATGGTCTTTCTATGATAGCATTCACTGTGTGCCAGGTTTGGACACCATGGAACACGAAGGTTTCCTCTATGTACACAAGCCTTCATGAGCCTCAAGCAAGCTCAAATGCTCCCCACTCCATTCCATCTTGTGAGGCTACAAGAAAATTGGAAGGTTTTGCTTCTGTTTCAAAGTAACAAAGTGCATTTTTTAAAAATGGGGGGAGGTTTTGATGTGGTTTCTTTAAACTGTGATATCCAAACAGGCTAGGATTCAAAGCCACAATTTTATTCTGACTCATTTGAACAAATCATACTTTAAACTAACCAAGTTCAGAAGTAAAAAGAAACTATGGCTTGTTTAAAACCAAAATTAAAAAGCTTCCAATCTCCTCCTTATGGCCATACAAGCAGGGAGGGAGGAATGCATGAGCCCAAGGCTTCTGCATGTAGCAGGAAACTCTGGTATTCCATTACATCTAAACCGGTCCTGCGTTAGCATTCAGTTTCAGAGATAACTGTATTTTGTGGCCGGTTTATTACAGAGGCTGCATTTGCATGTCATGCTAAGTCATGATGTAGACAAGCCGGAACAAGAATCATATGGTCAGGAGGAGTCGTTTTTTATTATGCTTGTAACTAACACTTCTATGGTTAATTTCAAAACAAGCCAACGTCAACCTGTGGTTCTGAAGCAGGCTTGTTGAAACTAACCATAACTTTAACCTCAATTTCAGGTCTGGGCCACATGGCAAACTGCAGTTAACTAGAAACAGAAGCAAGCACTTACAAGCTACTACCCCTTGGCCATGTGGAAGGACAAGAGAGGATGCAGAGGCACACAAGCCCAAGGCTGACTGCAGCTTGTTTCTGCTCATGCATGTCAAATTAAAGCATTTAGCACATTTAGCATGACGTGTGAATGCAGCCAGTCAGAGAGTCAGGAAAGGCTGCAATCAGCAGTTTGCCCCATTTAAGTTTCTAATGCCATAGTCAAATACCACAAAAAGATGCAAGGAAAGCAGGTGTTCTTGGAAAAATATGGATTTAGAAATCCTTGAAAGAGATGAGAGGCAGTTAAGAGCAGTTCTATGCTACACCTATCCGTAAGCTTATGCCATTGTGCTGCTGCTAAGCCTCTGCTGCTCTGCTTTTACTGATTTGTCACTTATTAGGTTTTTGGAACGCTAGTTTTTGGTGGGTTTTATAAAGGATTATTGTTGTAAACTGCCTTAAGAAACTTAACACAGGATATAAATTTTTAACACAGTTTAATACTCTATTCTATTAGGCCTACTTGAACATTAGGAACATCAAAATAAATTTTCTTATTCAAGGTGCGGCATAAAACTTCATGTATATCTGAAAGGATAATCCCATGGCAAATGTATAGTCCAATAAATACTTTCAAATATAATTGCATTTTTAAAAATACTGCACAATGTTTTGCACAAATAGGAACATAGAAACTGCCTAACACCAATCAGACCACTTGTCGACCATGAACTGGTACCCTCCAGATGATGTGGATTACAATTCTCACCAGCCCCAGGCAGCATGGCCAATGGTCAGGGATGATGGGAACTGTAGTTCCAAAAATGTGGAGGGCTCCAAGATGGGGAAATAAATGACTGGCAGTAATAATAATAATAATAATAATAATAATAATAATAATAATAATAATAATTTATTATTTATACCCCGCCCATCTGGCTGGGCCTCCCCAGCCACTCTGGGCGGCTTCCATAAAAACCAAAAATACAGTAAAATGTCACACGTTAAAAACTTCCCTGAACAGGGCTGCCTTAAGATCTCTTCTGGGAAGTATCTCTTCTGGGATTCATACATTCATACAATATGAAGAGATACTGAAGATTGAACCCAGGACACTTTGCAAAACACACGAGCTGTACAACTGAGCCACATCCTTGCTTTCATCACTATATATTCTGAAAATGAAAATTACAGGTTATCCTATGTAAACTATAAGTGATTTTTGTGGAAATTAGTTCAATGTTAAGGCCGTGTTCTACTAACCTCTACTACACTATCTCATTACAAAGATGTCAGCGGTGAATGACCAAACAAGGCAAGAATAATCTCTGTCATTTGCGGGAAGAAGTTCTCATTTGTACTTTTCAAACATTTCATTTTCTCCTCAGTTCTCCTCAAAAATAATTGCCAGAAAACTTACCGAAGTTTCCGTTGGCTGTGATGGATTACGAGACCCTACTTCCAAAAGGGTTCCCATGTTCGTCCTTAGGAAACTGAGTCAGGAAGGCAGAAACACAGCTTTTGGAAAGGAGCGATGGTACTGCAACAGCAAACGACAGTTCATTTTCAGTCTTTAAAGGAAAGGTCTTCTCTTGCAACCTGCAGCAAGTAACAGGAAGAAAAGGGGATAACAACTAATGAAATGAAATTGGATATGCCGTTAAAATAACAGAGCGTGCCTATAAATATGAAGTGCTCCATTCTTCCGCAGCATACCTCCACCCTACACTTCAGGCCCACTTCAAGTCCCAGATTTGGTACATCTGGCACCAATGATTAATGAGAACAATTAATAATGAAGAGTAGATGGGAATGCAAAGTGATCACTGTCTACCTCCACAACAGGATTCCTCCACCACTTTAATCGGGCTCATACTCTTGAAAATTTGTTATTTCATAGCACAGTTTTACTGACATTGTGCTTTTTCTCCTTTTAGCATGCTGAATCATTTAGAAATAATAGAGATATGGCTTTTCTGTCATCCCCCCCCCTTGCACGTATGTGAAATAAGAATTCTCAGTACACATCACTGACTGGGAGAACTAAACCAGAGGCGTTAGTTTTCTCAGGCTCATTTCTCTAACTCCCATGCACATTGCACAACCTCCAATAGTTAATCAGAAGAAGAGCCTAATCCTAAGAGTGTTTACTCAGGAGTAATAGCTGTACAACCTGTTATTGAGCATTCATTCTGCCTTGTTTGCACAGTTTCTGGGGAAGTTAGATGATGTCACTTGGTTTTTTGAACATTAATTCTTATTTGTTTGTGGGAAGGTTAAATGACGTCAAGTCAAAAACTTTCCAGTACATTTTCTCATTTCCTTAACACATAAAGTCGTTTTTTAAAAAGCTGATTTGTTACACAAGTGCTCCAAATCAATTTTAATTTCTGGCATGTTCCTGAATCCAACTCAAAAACCGCTACTGTCTGAGTGCCCTGTGAAATGTGTTACAATTTCAGTCCGTTAAAAGGCAGCAGTTCTATCCACACACAAAAAAGTGGCAACCCAAATGGCATGCACAAACACATACAGATTTGTTGCTTTCAAATTCCCAACAATACCCACGCAATTTTTTCCGTGTGTTTTTTTTTTTTACTAGTTCCTTTTGAGCTGTTCCTACCTTAAAATGTGGCACAGAAATGCATATAGATTTTAATATATATATATATATATACAATTCAGGCTGCAGTTCTTGGGACTGGGAGCAAGTCTCACTAAATGAAAACTTCCTTCTGAGTAGGCATACCTAAGATCGCCCTGTAAATAAAACAAGTGATTTTGGGTGAGGGAAACAATCCCCTACACCACCCACAACCTGGTTTTGGTTACCACAACTAACACGGGTAAATGTTAGCAGAAGCCACGCGCTTCTGGAGTTTCTGGATATATATTTTTCCCCCTTTCTCCTTTCCCACCAGAGTCGAGGAAGAAAGTTGCTTTGCAAGGAGCAAGAAGGTGCCTATATACTTGGGGACTGGGGCTATGCCTGAGAGGGGGGCTAGACCCGTCACGGCTACCTTACCCACTTTAAGGAACCAGCAGCGGCCGCCCTTGGGATCCATCTCCTCTCCATTGCGCCCCATGCGACCTCCCTCCCGCCCATGTTTCTTCCCGGGAAAGGTGCTGGGCGCGCGCTGCAGGCCGCCCTTCGCTCCCAGGTAGCAGCGCCGGCGCGTTCTCGTCGCCATGGAGACGGGAGCCAGTCCCCCGTTTCCCGCCCCTCCTCCTCCTCTCCTCCCTTCACTCTGGGAGGGAAATAAATTTGTGCGTCTGATCAGGCTCTGACCTATTTCCAAAAGCTTTCTTTCTCTTCGGGGGAAAAAGTTGCTTCTTCCATTTATATTCATTTTGAGTTTTATCCAATGCTCATTTACAGTGCCAGATTTACGCAGAAGCTAAACAAGCTATAGCTTAGGGCCCCACTCTCTTGGGGGCCCCCAAAAAAATTAAAGGAAAAAACTGGGTGTACATTTCCAAACTATAAGATAAAAAAACTAATAAAATGAAACCTACATACAGCAACAGTGTTTTGTGTTGTGTTGTGTACGCTCCTATGATGTAAGTAATAGGCCCCACCTGCTAGCCTGCTCCCTAAAATATCACTGGTTTGTATTTCACTATTAATATACTTCTTCTTAATTGTATTTCAGTTCAGCAATTACTTTGATAAAATACATATTTTGTTATGTGCAAATGGCTTTAGATAGGTCCATAAATTACCATATAGCATATATTCAACACAAAAAAACAGCGACAATTTGTTGTTGACAAAGGACAGCTGGACATATAAAGGGCCCCGTTACCTTCAGTAGCTTAGGGCCTCATCAAACCTAAATCCAGCCCTGCTCATTTAAATGACACCCATTCATTCCAATGCATCTGCTCTGAGTTGGACCCTTCGATACATCACTGTAACCTTGGCTGCAAATAGTACAAATTCTAAGTATTGTAGCTTGGCAGGTAGAGCGCATACTTTGTGCTATAGGTCTTAAATATAGAATCAATGTTGATAATTGCACAAGGTAAACACACAAACAAATATAAACCAGATGTCTAAAATAGTATAGGAGAGCAATCCAAAAGCCATCTTGGCTCTCCTAAAGATTCTTAAATATTTCCTCTGCCTCCTTCATCCCCCTTGCCTGAGAACAGGTAGGCAGATTGCAATCCGGGGAGGCTCCTGAAGGAATTCCTCTCCTATATCTATTAACCTCCTTTGTATGAATTGTCATTCTTTGCCCAGATGCTCTGCACTGAGGGATGTCTGATGCATAGCTGTCAACTTTCAGATTTGAAAATAAGGGATCAGCAGCCTCACCTATCCCGGGGACAGTCTACGGGATATCTAACAATCCGGGATAGCAGAGGGAAGCAGCGGGAAACAGCGCTGGAATAAGGGAATTTCCCGCAAAAAAAGGGAAGCTTGACAGCTATGGTCTGATGGGCAATGTGATGGGTCTTATCAAATGCTAATGTTTTGTGTAAACTGTGTTTGGAACTATGTAAAACTTGCTAAATCCCCGGGAATATCACCCCTTGTCCGGCCTGAGCCACAGTAACCCCACCTTACGTTTGATCTAATTTCTGACTGTTTGTAGAGGGGTTTTCCTTCTCCAGTTTGGTGGTTCAGAATAAATTCTATTTGGCTCTTCCTATAACACCAAAATGCAAACCCTTAGGGACGCAGGTAGCGCTGTGGGTAAATCTTCAGCGCCTAGGGCTTGCCGATCGCATGGTCGGCAGTTCGAATCCCCGCCGCAGGGTGAGCTCCCGTCTGCGGTCCCAGCTCCTGCCCACCTAGCAGTTCGAAAGCACCCCTAAAAGTGCAAGTAGATAAATAGGTACCGCTTTCTAGCGGGAAGGTAAACGGCGGTTCCGTGTGCTGCGCTGGTGCCGGCTTGCCAGAGCAGCTTCGTCACACTGGCCACGTGACCCGGAAGTGTCTCCGGACAGCGCTGGCCCCCGGCCTCTTAAGTGAAATGGGCGCACAACCCTAGAGTCAGACACGACTGGCCCATACGGGCAGGGGTACCTTTACCTTTATAACACCAAAATGCAAACCCTTAAAAGAGATGATTCTTCTCATTCTGGGTCTCTCTTGCTTCCTTTGCTGGGTGGTAGTGGGGAGCTCTGTTGCAACAGAAAAATAAAGACCTACCTTGCTTTCATCGCCTCCTGGCTCCATCTCAGACCGACCATGGACTTAGGGGACTCAGTCCCTTGGGGAGTTGGGCAGCAAAAGCTAACCACCCCTATTTTTCTCTATTACAGTGGTGCCCCGCAAGACGAATGCCTCGCAAGACAAAAAACTCGCTAGACGAAAGGGTTTTTCGTTTTTTGAGCTGCTTCACAAGACGAATTTCCCTATGGGCTTGCTTCGCAAGACGAAACGTCTTGCGAGTTCTTGCGAGTTTGTTTCCTTTTTCTTAAAGCCGCTAAGCCGTTAATAGCCGCTAAGCCGCTAATAGCCGTGCTTCGCAAGACAAAAAAACCGCAAGACGAAGAGACTCGCGGAACGGATTAATTTCGTCTTGCGAGGCACCACTGTATTTGCATGCAGAAGGTCTCAGATTACATTCCCAGGGTGGGCTAGGAAAAACATTTGCCTGAAATCCTGAAGAGGTGCTGCCAGTCAGTGTTGACGGTACTGGGCAAGGTAGACCAGTGGTATGACTAAGACAATTTGTTATGTTCTAAGTGTGATCTTATGCTTGTCTCCTCACAATCTTATTTCTGTGTATAGAGGATTGCAGTTTATAAGAAATCAAAAAGAATCTGGGTACAATCCATGTACAATATTATCTAGGAGTAAGCCCTGTTTACACCAGTGGTGATTACTGATAAGTAAGTAGGGGAGGGCGGGATATAAATAAAAATTATTATTATTATTATTATTATTATTATTATTATTATTATTATTATTACATATTATAGGATTGAAGCTATAATGTATACTATATACAGTTAGCTACCTGGCCGCACTGACCTTAGAGTTGTTTACATCTTAGTAAAGCATGCGTAAGGTTGCTTTCAGATAAGTGTATGTCTGGAAGATTGCAGCTTCCAGAAATAAAAGAAAAATGGCTGCAATCTATATTCTGAGTTACCTGAAAATTACCCCTGCTTAACCTTCTGAGTAGACACGCAAAGGAATTGCTCTGTGTGTAAACTCACACTCACCCTGTATATTGAACAATAGGCTATATAGCACTCTTGTGTATTATGCATTCAGTGTACTGTACTCCCACCACTGTTTCGGGATGCAGTGTATGTTATGTACTGAAGTTCTCACCTGGGCCAGCAGGGGGATACTGTAGCTGGTTATGCAAATAAGGGATCGAAAATGACGTTCAGTGATTGGATAGTTTTAGAAAATTGTTACAGTTACGTTGTACTGGAGCTCTATATAAGCAGGCTGACTGAACCCTTCAGTTCAGTTCTGTTCTGGCCTCTGAATAAACAAGAGCTGTTTGAAGAATCGCTGTGTCGTCTGATATGTTCACCCACAACTTAACAGTGTACACACAGCATTAGCCACAGTCCATATCTATCCAACATCTATATTGTCATTTCATGTGAAAGACTTCGTCAACCCGAATTGAGAAAAAGAATGAACTAGCTGTGTTTTAAACTGGCAATGCATACACAGCTATACAGTATTCTGACAAGTCAGTGCCCAGATGCTTAGGAATAAATTCAGATGACTTTGTTGTAAGATTAATACGCTTCATATACACTCAGAGGACCTCTTATTCTTATCACTGCTTGACATCTTTTGCAAATGAACATTTGCATTCAGAACAGATTCTGGGACTCAACTCTAATGAAACGTGACTCAAGATAAGCCCAGGATGGAAAATAACAGTTCTGATCAATATGCCTTGATCAAATAAAATCATATACATTGTTAAGGTGGTAAAGAGCAATCAGAAACCAGAACCATCTCCAGTGTTAACTATAAAAAATATTTATTTGCAATAATAAAATGTGCAGCCCCTAAACCCAGGAGCCAGGAAGTTCTCCATTAACTATTTCCAATATTTTTATGAACAATAAACAAATGCTGGTGGAGGAAAAATCCCATTCAAAGACAGTATCCACAGAGGTGTTTGCAGAAAGTTTCCTTTTAGTAAAACACATTTAGTTATACTTTTCATTATACAAATCATTACAATAAAATAAGTATAATTCAGGATATATACAGATTCTTTTTCTGCTTTTCAGCATTGCCTGTGCTGAAAATAAATAGGAATAGCTTTCCTTCATATAATATTTAACAGAGTGACAAGCTGCTCAATGCTACCTTTTGCCAGTATAAGCTAGTTCAGGACTGACCTAATTCAACTTATGACCATTTAACGACTTGGATAAAGCTCAACGTTTATTCATTACTCAATGCATGCATGAAGGTAAACATCATGAGCAAGACCAAATATTTTTTTAATAGCAAAACATATTGACTTCTGCCTTCTCCAGCTGTTCCCACTGTAATAAATATATGATTTTATTAATTAACTGTATCCTACCAGGATCCAGAGCAAAATTGTCTGAAGTGCAGTATGAAACTTAAGCATTTATACAGCTGTCAAGCTGACATTAACCCACTGGAGGACAGTTTGATGCATGGATGCATAACCCTGTGTAGCACTGAGGTCACATTTCCTGAGCTACAAGCAACAGCTGATCCGCATGTCTACATTGACATGTAATTAACATAATTTAGATGGCACTAAGCCACAAGTAAGCGATACCTTGCACTTCCTCCGGATGTCATTTGTTTAAACATAGGGAAAGCACTATAGAAAATTGTTTGAAGATAAGAAACTGAAATATTCATTGCCAATTTAAGTGCATGTCCAAAGAGTCCAGCAACAAGAATACTCTGGGGTTTTTTAAATATTTGATGGCATCATAGGTTAGCCCCAGCTGAAGGTGTGGTTCATTACCAAGAAGTTACAACACTTGTGAAAATCAATTAAATAGGTATCAGTTTTGGTTGTTCATTGGAAGCCCGGGAAACTGTTTTCAAACTTCAGTTTCTCCAGCTCTGTGTCTTCTGTGGCATTAAACTTTCACCAAGCAGCCAGTGCTGTATCTTAGCGCCAGCTGAATCCTTCACTAAAGGTGACTAAAGGCTTGTTATTGTGCATTCTGATATTCAAAATCCTGAGTAAACCTTGTCGAATCATCAAACAAGATTTCAGGAAGTGCTGTTTTCACCTCTTGAATTCCAGGTGTTTTAAGTATTCCTGCTACCTTGAGAACCAGTCTATTAAAAGTGAAACGAGATTGTCAGGATTCTTGTTCAATATGTCAGGCAAAACCAATTGAGTACACCCATTTCTGGTCTGATCTCATTCCAATTGTTGGAAATAAACAGGAACTAGAAGCCAAGAAGGTGTGTCTGCCTGATCTATAAATCCAGTGCAAATAATAAAAATAAATTTTCCAGGTAAATCATCTTGAAACACTTTAAATGTTCACATTTCATCTATTTAGCGCCTGCTAAACTGGCAAAATTGCTGTTATTATTTCCCTTTCCCTGCAGAGCACTTGATTATTGGTTAAATACACTGCACCTCTAAAGCCAGGCATGTAATACTAGACCCATCTGCAGGCTTCTTAGAGTTCCCCTGGGCAACCAGAGATAAAATACTGGCTTTGTACAATGAAGCTCATTTGAGGACAGTGTTTATTGCTGCTACTTCACATGCAGAATATATCTATATATATAAAGCCTGAGGCCTTGCTTATCCAATTGCATCAAATGACATTGTTGGAAGACAACTTTCACATGTTCCATTTTTGTTCCGTCAACTAGATAGACAGAAGAACCAGTTTGTTTGTGATAACATAAAGTAGTCTGCAGCCAAGAGCAGAATGAGACCAGCCTCATTCACGCATGACACTAATCCAAACCATGCAACAAACTGTAGGGAAAACCTTGGCCTCAGATTGTGGATAAGGAGGAAAAGACCTTAACCAAAATTCCAGGTTCGGTTGATGTGCTAAGCTGAGCATTAGTTTAGGTGCTTGTCATCCTGCATTGACATAAATAGCCAAGTGGCTCCAGTCTCCTCCTTAGCAACAGGTTTGCAATCGCATGCACCAACCAGGCCAGAGTGTAAATGTTAAGTTGTGGATGAACATATCAGTAAATAACCTCCTTTATGCTGCTTGCTAACTGACACCCCAAAGTTGTTTTCTATGAGACAGCCATGTTTCACCCATCATAAAGGCAATTGCCTCTCTAGGGATGCAAGGCTGTGCAGAGGACTCCCCATTTGAAAGACCAGCTTGTTGATGACCAAGCCATGGCCCTGTGCCAGAGAAAGCTCCAGGGGTTATGGGGCCCTTGGACAATCCTAGAATCATAGAATCATAGAGTTGGAAGAGACCACAAGGGCCATCGAGTCCAACCCCCTGCCAAGCAGGAAACACCATCAGAGCACTCCTGACATATGGTTGTCAAGCCTCTGCTTAAAGACCTCCAAAGTAGGAGACTCCACCACACTCCTTGGCAGCAAATTCCACTGTCGAACAGCTCTTACTGTCAGGAAGTTCTTCCTAATGTTTAGGTGGAATCTTCTTTCTTGTAGTTTGGATCCATTGCTCCGTGTCCGCTTCTCTGGAGCAGCAGAAAACAACCTTTCTCCCTCCTCTATGTGACATCCTTTTATATATTTGAACATGGCTATCATATCACCCCTTAACCTCCTCTTCTCCTGCTCCATGGCAAAGCAAGGCAAGGCAAGGCAAGGCAAGGCAAGGCAAGGCACGGCACGGCAGAGGTCAGCCTTGGTTGCAGGGCTAAGTGGAGGCCGGATACTAGCCAACCGGAGGCAGGACAAGTTGAGAAGAACATCAACTGCACTCTAGGAAGTGAAAAAGTGATGGCAAACCTGCAACATGCATTCAATACAGTCTTATACCACTTCTGACACCCATGTAGCTCTGGGGCAGGTCTCTTAACAACTCTCAGTACCCATAAGGATTCTTTGGCAGAAGCAATTGATGTTAAGGTGGCATAGGGAGTGCTTTGCATTTAAGACTCTCCAAGAGTCTCCTACTGTGGTATGTAGCGGGAGAGCCTCTGGTCTCTGACTGCGGCCTCACTGGGGTCTTCTGTATCAGAAGACAGCAATGTCACCTCCTCTGGCCAAAGGAACTCCGAACCCCTCAGGCTCATCAGGTAGCGGCACCTCTGGGACGTACCCTTCTCCCTTTTGGTTCAGAGTCCTTGACTTGCTCTCCTGAAGAGGAATCTGCTTTCCGGTCCCTGACACTGAGCCCCCTTCTCTGAGTTGGTCCAACTCCTCTTCAATCCCTGTCATCACCACTTGCCTATTCATTTCCCCTCTCCCTCTGGGAGAAAACATCCCAGGGGCAACCGGAGTGCGATATTCCATCTTCATATCACTGTTTGTGTGGTAAAATGGGGTTGGGCAGTGTGTGAAAACAACAGAAAGGAAGAGGAGGAGTTGGACCATCAGATGCAAGAGATGATCTTTGTGCCACTGCTTTTCCCTGTGCCAAAAAGTAGCTATTCTACAATCATCATGAATTTGTTTTAGACCTTTTGAATTTGTACGTTATCAAATATGCTAGAAGAATGGCAAACACCCAAAGGTCACACCTGTGCTTTCTGCCAAGGCTCCCAGTTCCACCTCTTCCCTTGAAAGGTCAAGCCCACTTTACAAGTGCCTGCACACACAAAAACAGAAGCCTTGGGAGACCTTACACTGCCTATTCTGGATGAGAAAACTAATAAGCTAATATTAGGATGTGTGAAGTTATCATTCATCACATAATGATCCTTTCACAAGACAACTGTGTTGCATAGAAACTGGGTGCAAAAGTCACATTGTGACAACTTTTCTGCCTCAAAAACGGTCAGGTAAATCAGCCCCACATGCTGTCACTGAACTTCACTGTCACAATCTGTGTACTCTATGAATAGGTGCTTAACATCCGAGAAAATGTAGAACTGTTTTGCCATAGGTGGAAATGGGGGCTGAGCTTTCTGATGGCGTTGCCCACACGAACAAAACGAGCTTGTATTCCATTTAGGAAGAGGTATGTCCTGAATTTCCTACACGCAAATCACTTGTTGTAGGATTAATCTTATTGAAATGAATGTGATTATGTGGCTGAGTTGAAGACGACTCAAATGGAAAATGTTCTCGGTACATTTGTCCTGTAGTACTGTGCAGTAACATTTTTGATTATCTGTGTCCGATGAACCAAACTGAAGTCCAAAGATGCTTATGCCATGAAAAAAATGTGGTTTTTTTTCCCCTTTAAGGTGCCACAACACTCTCTTTTCTTTTCTTTTCCTTTTTGCTGCGGTATATTAACAAGGCTACTCCTCTGGATATTGTTGATTATGTTAGTACCTGCTTTCTTTGAAAAATCACTCTCACTGTGCATCCTAAACGATACTCCCCAGTTGTAATTTCACTGTGATCGTTCATAATATGTTAATGGAATCCAGTTACTATTGATCTGAGGGGGGGGCATCACAAATATCTATATTTTTTAGCTCCAAAGGCACTTCCAGGCTGTTGCTATTTTAAGTGGGGATTCGATCACATTAAAGTTGATTTGCAGTTCTTTCACAAACCTACTTCCCCCCCAAAGGACTGGACTTTTTGCAATAAGGAAAATGATGGAGAAATGAACTGAAAGTGTGGGATAACAATTGCTTGGCGCAACATCCTCTAACCTCCTCACAAACAAATCAGGATGAATACGCAATAAATCACAAAAGTCACCTAAACTCCCTGCAAACAAATCGGGATGAACGCTCGACAAACAGGTCATTTGGAAGCAAACCAATATTCCAGCTGTGTCATTCTCCCCGTGTAGCTTGGTCTCCCAGCGATATCTTTATATTATAAAAGAAACAAAAGAGGAGAGATTCCACTAGCTTCAGAAACGTCTCTGGTCATCTTGCCCCAAATAGTAATTTTCTTGGCATGCTGGGGAAATGTTTTTGCTCCCATTACAACAGTGTCCCCTTATCAGATGCAGCTGAAAGGTGACGTACACCCTTCTTAGGTGTTCACCAGCCAAGGAAGTGGAGACACAAAATCCACAACATCTTGGTCTGAGAGATGCTTCTGTTGTTGGATAGCAAGAAAGGTTCAGCTCTTACACCAGAGTGCCATTCTTACTGTCATACTTCAGTGTAGCCCGGGGGAAGTTGAGGGTGGCATATTCTGTAGTGTTCTGGGACTGGAACGTCTTCACCTCTTCAGCTGAGCGCTCCCGTATTTTGCTGAAGACCTGGATGTCTGCATAATGCACGCTGCTGTCGTCGCGCTTCATGCTCTTTGGCTTGCTCACGGTGGCATAGACTGGGAACTCAGACACGTCGTCATAAACGGGCCCAACATCCATTCCCTTCAGAGAGAGAGAGAAAGGGGAAAAGATTGAGGAAGGCAAATCTCTCTGAAGCAAGCTCAGCCCAATGAATGTTGGTGCATCAGGCGGAAAACCCATATTGCACCCCTGTTGCATTATATTCACTCCATATTTTTAATGTTAGTTTATAAGGGAAGGACCACAGGTCAGTGATGTGGCACCTGCTTTACATCAGAAGGTCTTAGGGCCAACCCACAGCATCTGCAGGTAGGGCTGGAAGAGGCTCATAGTCTGGAACCCTAGAGAACACTCCCTGTCAGTATATGCAATACAGTGGTACCTTGGAAGTTAAATGAAATCTGTTCCGGAAGTCCATTTGACTTCCAAAACATTCAGAAACCAAAGCGCAGCTTTTGATTGGCTGCAGGAAGTTCCTGGAGCCAATCGGAAGCTGTGGAAGCCCCGCTGGACATTCAGCTTCCAAAAATAGTTTGAAAGCAGAACACTCACTTCCGGGTTTAGATCATTTGGGAGCCAAGGCATTTGAGATCCAATGTACAACTGTACTGGGTTAGGCAGACCAATAGCCTGACTCCGTTTATGGTAACTTCCTATTCCTGTTTTACTGTTTTAAAGGGATTTTATTGTGTAGTCTAATTATGCATGCTCGTATTTTAATGTTATGTGCAATGGGATTTTATACAAGAGAGAACAGCTCAGAAACCAGTTTGGGCTTTAAACAATATATAATATAATAAATAATTACATGGGGCACAATCCACTGGAAAATTCTTCTGCTTGAGCCCCATTGAACATAGGGGGCTGCCTTATACTGAGTCAGACCATTGGTCCATCTAGCTCAGTACAGTCAACACTGACTGACAGCAGCTTCCCTGGATATCAGACAGGGGTAGTCTCAGCTTTTCTTAGAGACACTGGGGATCGAACCTGGGACCTTCTGCATGCAAAGCTAGTGTTTTGTCACTGGGCTAGAAGAGAGCTGCTTTTGCTCCATTGAGTCTGTCTTACTAGCACCAGGCAGAGTCTTACTAACACCAGAGCAAACACATTCATTATTCCAGATTAATTACTCCAGAATTATACATCAACCCATGGTAATGCATTCACAATTATTGATGACTTCAGAATTGCAGTTAAACATACATCAGGATCATAGAAGTTGGATGGGACCCCGAGGGTCTTCTTGTCCAAACCCCTGCAATACAGAAATCTCAGATAAAACATCCATGAGATGTGGCCATCCACCCCCTGTGTAAAAACCTCCAAGGAAGGATGAATGCACCAAAGTAGATGCATTGTGTTTGTATGGTTAAAAATGGCCTGAATTGAGCACACTCACAAATTGACTAGGCTCATGAAGCTGCACTCACAGCACTGCAACTCATATGCCTGTGTGGCCTCTTGTGTGTATGAATTAGGGCCAAGAACGGAGTTATAAGGCTGATCCAATAGGCACTACTTCAACTCAAAGTAACACGGCACTGAATCAGTAACATACTTTAGGAGCTTGTGCAATTGGTAGCAAAGTATTTTGCAATTGGTAGCAAAGTCTTTTCAGAGGCAGTTTTACCTTCTTGCTCTCTGGGTGCTGCTGGGTGCTTGACTTAATGATTCTTGTACCTGCGGAAGAAACAGCTGATATTTAGAGAAGCAGCATAGCTCGTACTAAACAATGATAGGAGAGGCTAAATTAGAACATGATGACTCCAGCAGAATCCTATTAATGTAAGTTTGTTTTTAAAACAGCAAGTTGCTAGACCCCATGAGTTTACAAACACCTCCAAAAATATGTAGATACTGTGAGGTTTCCAGTAGGCTTCCGGAAATAGAATTATTCTATCCACCCAGGCACCAGGACGTTCTTCCTCAACATGTGTTCTGAAACAGCGTCATCTCACAAATACGAATCCTTAATTGTTTTTGAGGGAGGAATGAGACCCCAGCCCCACTATAATTGCTGCAACCAAAACAAGCTAAAAAAAAGCTCAGCAGAAGAGTAAGATTCTGCTGGTAAAACACATGAAAATTAAGAGCAGGGGTGCAAAATCGTGTTGTTTGTATTGTCAGCCTCAGACTGTGGGCGCTCAAGTCAGAGCACCTGAGTCTCTTGTGTGTGAAAGTCAATAGGACTTCAGCTATTATTCAGTTATTTGAACACCAAAGAGATCCAGCGCTGAGAGTGAGCCCCCTTCACTGCGACCTTTGCTAATTTTTAACCCAGAGTGAACACATGACCTTCTCCCATGAGAAAGCCCAGATCCGTTCCTTTGGCAGAAAACTTCCCACGAAGCACTGGGGTACAGACGACCACAGTGGTTAGTGGCCATAGCAACATCTAGCAGAAGGAATGTAACAGTGGAGTTTTCCTTTCAAGTCCTCCAAGAAACCTAGGAACATTCTGTTTATTCCTCTCTGCTAACTTTGCTGTTTGTCAAGCGATGTGTTTTGCTAGGCCAGGGCCGCACTGGGCAGCCAGGTAGCAATTCTGTTTATTGTTCTTGGCTCCTGCTTGCTTTTAGGAAGGATGTTTTCAGCTCTAAGCCCAAAGTCTGAATGTGGATGTTTCTTTGTCTCCGTGTTGATATACGCCTGGTGCACACATAACATTCTAGTTCTGAAAACACCCTGTTTCCAACTGCCCTTAAAGTATTACCCAATCCTGTTCCCGTTTTCTGTTGTTGTTGTTTCTTACCCACCCTTCACCATAAGGTCTCAAAATGGTTTACTGCAATTTTAAATTCAATATTACACACCCTCCAAGTGTCACTATTTTCCAGGGACAGTCCAGGATTTACAGAAACCATCCAGGTTTCTGATTTGATCCCAGAACTTCCCACTTTTCCTTAGGACGTCTCTATTTTCATCAGAGAAATGTTGGAGGGTATAGAGCTATGCAACCCGCCAAGCCAAGCTGATAAATAACTATACAAACTTTAGAGGACACCAGTATAGGGAAGGTTTTTTTAATTAAAAAAAAGTTTAATGTTTTATTATGTTTTCATATATGTTGGAAGCTGCCCAGAGTGACTGGGGAACCCAGTCAGATGGGCAAGGTGTAAGTAATAAAATTATTATTACTATGGAATAGGACGTCCCTATTTTCAGAGAAATGTTGGAGGGTATGGTATTAAAAACAGTTTAGAACAAATTACAGTCACAGGAATAGGGTATACAGTGGTACCTCGGGATGCGAACGGGATCCGTTCCGGAGGCCCGTTCGCATCCTGAATAGAACGTAAGACGCGACAGCGCGTCTGCGCATGCTGCGTTTCACCGCGCATGTGCGTGACGTCATTTTGACTCTCTGCGCATGCGGCGAAACCCGGAAGTAACACGCCCCGTTACTTCCGGGTCGCTGCGGAGCGCAACCCGAAAATACTTATCCTGAAGCATATTTATCCCGAGGTATGACTGTATATATTTATGGTGAGTGTGTCTTCAGCAGAAACTACATTTCATAACACCTACACACCGTTCGATTGCAAGGGGAAAAACCTCGAAGGGGTTTACAAAAAAGACAAAACAATTAAAATGATCACTAAACGTTTTAGCTTCTTAACAATGCAGCTGCTGCACTGTACTGTACTCTGGACTGCCAATAATCTATTTTTGGGCCATTCTGTTTTAGTAGCATATATTTAACACACACACAAAGGCATTCTCCCTGCTCTACGTGGTTCTTTGATCAAATGGAGGGCAGCCTATGGTACATTAATACAGCACATAACAGTGTAGAGCAGTGTAGACCGGGAACATGTGGCCCTACATATATTTTTCGCCGTTCCCAGGCAGTTGTCCCGTTGATCGCTAACAGAATCCCTTGAAACCAATAGGACTTGCTTACAAGTAAACCTGTTTAGAACTGTGGTGTGACTAGCTGAGTATTGCAGGGTTGTAGGCAGGAGACGAGAGGGTGAAACACCCGGGATTGAGCTTAAAAAATCTGGTAAAGAAGCCACGTTCCAGGTCATTCCAGGTCTTGCATATAAAAAATGTTTGCAGAGGATTATTTACCTGGCTTTTCTTTTTTCCGCTTAAACGGCGAAGGGCAGTTCCTGAAATAAAAGAGACAGAGTTGCATGAAATTCAGAGGGTCTTTAATCCTCTAACGGCGCACTGATCAGTATGTGATAAAGGTGTATTGATCCACAGCCTGCCACAAAATGCTGCAGAGTGGAATACTCCTGTTCAGGTTTCCAGCCAGTCCCATTCATTTCTCTAACCCACCTTCAATTTTCTGGTTCTCACCCCCATCTGTCAGTCAGCATTCCATGCCCACTGACCACGCTCAGTCTTCGTTGGGTTTGTGAAAATTGCAGGGACAAAAAGAAAACTGCTCAGAAACAGAGCTTTAAAACCCAGACCTGTGCCTAGAAATCGGCATGAAAGGAAGTCTGGATGAGACCTGACTGGGTATATGAGCCCTCGTCTCCCAGGTTTCAGTCTGATGCTCCAACCATTATACCACCCTGCCTCTCATTGGCTGTAACATGACTGGTGCTCTAGATTTCAGCATTGCCATCAGCAGAGGTGAGAGATACCACCTTGTTATATGGATAGCCAAAGAATGGAAAAATACCAGGGTGAGTTGGGGGACAGAGAGAAAGGAGGTGCGGCTGTGGGGAGCCTGTTCCTAAGATACCCGCCCCAAAACTCATTTTTCCATGGAAAGGGTTGGAAATGGCGAGAGCTCCTGGGCAGGGAGCCACAGCTGGCAGCTCTGTGACATTCTTCAGAAATAAACACCCGGCTCTCGTAACATGCCTCCCCTCCTCCAGCCAGAAGCCATGGGGCAGCACGCAGACCGAAGGCATTGTACAGTCAGTGAGCACACACTGGCTGACTTATGGAAAGAGAAGAGAATGGACCCTGTTCAGTACAGGCCACCCCACCCGTCCTCTTCCCAAAGCTGGACATTGTCCTTTGCTACCAGTGAGGACGCCTGCTCTCTTTCCCATGAATAAGAAAGTTGTTTCGCAGCTGTATTTTTGCTTCCATGTGATCCAGTACTTGTTTGCCCTTTCTGTGCTTTTATGGAGCCTAAAACTAATGTTGAACTGGAGCATTTTGTTTCTCGTTTTCTGGCAGAGGTTTTTCCCCCAGCGCGGAGTTAGTGATTAGATCAGCCACATGTTTTGGAATGCATCTCCCATAAGCCCTAGCCAGGATGATTTTGCTGGCTGATGGGAGTTGTAGTCCACAAGCACAGTTACAATAAGTCATGATCCCATAAGGCATGGTTCCTTGTAAAAGTTTGTTTCACATAATGGTTTGTTGCCCAAAAAAAACCCCAAACAGCCCATAGTTACTCTGCGTGGCTGAGTTCAAATGTCCAAACAAGCCATACTTTAGCCAAACAAATCAGGGCGTAGCGTCATGTCTGAAGCATACCAGCTCATTTACATGAGTAGGGCTGTCATACGTCTGGATTTTCCCAGACATTACCAGGATTTCAAAGGAGGAATTGATGTCCAGGGGAAATTTCTTGGATCTTAAGCAGCAATATATATTAAAAAATGAAATATGGCAACCCTAACCTGAGAGTAAGCTGCACCAAACTCAATGGGATTTGCTTCTGAATAAATATGCATAGGATTCCACTCTGAGAGTGTTATCCATTGGGTGGTGGTATCCATTGGGACTGGTAGGGCGAAAGGCAGAGAGGCCAATATAGGCAGAGCCAGAACTAATGACAGACAGAGCCAACTAATTCTGGTTTTGCCCCCATCCTCTTTCCTGCTGACATCTACAAGGACAGCACTGGAACTCAGGGGGAAGAAACTGACTGGCAATGACTCCCTGCTAGACAAGTAGGCAGGCAAGGGCTGGCTGAGGATGGACTGAGGTTGGTGGGGCAGTACCCCATTCATTCACCAGAAAGGACTGCACTGCAGATAAAATCCATTCTGCCTCATTTTCCAAAGTATTTTCCTTCCCTGCTGCAGGTCCAGAGACTTTTTCAGCAGGGGGCCAGCCCATTGTCCCTCAGACCTTGTGGGGAGCCAGACTATATTTTGGAAAAAAGAAAAAAAAGAATTCCTATGCCCCACAAATAACCCAGAGATGCATTTTAAATAAAAGGGCACATTCTACAAACACGCTGATTCCCGGACCGTCCGCGGGCCGGATTTAGAGGGCTATTGGGCTGGATCCGGCCCCTGGGCTTTAGTTTGCCTACCCATGACTTACGCTATCTTATTGTAATGCAAAGAGCAGGTGGACCATCATGAAAGACCCACAACTCTACTGGCCATCTTTCCACTCCGGCACCAACTTGTTCATTTCTCTGTTCTGCCAAGGCCTGGGCAGTGCAATTAAAATAGCTCTGCTTTAAATATAATCATTGGCACCCTAAGCATGTTTCCTAAGAAATACAAGGCCCCTGTATCATTTTTCAGAGCTGCTTTTCTCTTGTATCGGTTGGCAGAGAGGAGGGGTGTTTTAACAAGCTGCCCCGCAAGCGATGGCTATTCTGAGGCTGTCTGCGGGCTAATCCCTGGCTCGTCCATCCAAAGGCATCTCCCAGCTTCTGCTGGATCAGACAGAATTAGAATGGACAAGGATGGGAGAGAGGTCTACAGCAATGAGGCTGCTCCCTCTCTCTAAACCAAATACAAAATGTTCCTGAAAAATCTTGCCCTGTGAGACTTAAGCCCTAACCCTCACAAACCACTTTTTCCCACAGCTACGCAGAACTACTTGATCACAGTTGTCCATGTATTGGTAACCTGCAGGCTGGATAACCGCAATGTGCTCTGTGTGGGGCTACCCTTGAGGCTGGTCCAGGGGGATGCCGCTGGTTTAAAACCAAGCAGCTAGGCTGCTTGTTGGGACAAACTTCCACCAGCAAATACCACCTTGTCTATTGGCTACCAACCTGCTATGAGGGCTAAGCTCAAGGTTTAGGTACAGTGGACGCTCAGGTTGCAAACATGATCCGTGCGGGAGGCACGTTCGCAACCCGCAGCGCCGTGTCTGCGCACGAGTGGGGCACGATTTGGTGTTTCTGCGCATGCGCGAGTGCCAAAACCCGGAAGTAACCCATTCCGGTACTTCTGGGTTCGGTGCTGTGCGCAACCCGAAAACGCACAACCTGAAGCATCTGTAACCTGAGGTATGACTGTCCTAACATGTAAGGCCGTGTACAGTTTGGGGTCAGGTTATTTGAGAAGCCGTCTTAACCCTTACCTACCCAGTAGTGATAGGTCATTGCATTCTGCAGAAGAGATTATCCCCCCCAAAATATCAGAGGACCACTCAATACTATTTTTCCTAGAAAAAGAGGCGCCGGAACTCATCATGAATACCTTCCTTGTTCTCTTATACAGTAATGGCAATGGTGTCCACCTGACACTTGCCAGAATCAAGTTCCAGCCAGTTCTGGCTGGGGGAAAACTTGCCCTGGGCCCACTTCACAGCAACTCAGGTTGGGACTGCCCCCGTTTTGTGGAACAGCATCTCTTAAGATACGACAGGCGCCTGCTATCAGTCCTTTTCAGAAATAAATGGAAGACGTGTTTGTTTCAATACGTTTTTCCAGTTGGGTGAAATGGTCTCTGGCCTCAGGTGTTTATTCTGTGTTGTTTCTAAACCTGTATTACATTGTGCTTTCTCTACTTAAAAATAAAAATAAAATGCTTAAGGTATTTTTATTGTATGTTTGTAAATCACCATGAGCCTCATGGGAAATGCAATTCATAAACAAAATAGATAAGCGGTTACAACCTCCAGCTGTTTCCACTATGCAAACATGGTGCAAAGTTCCTTTTGTACAATCAACAGCATTTCTCCATCTCTTGCGCTAAATTTCCATGCTGCACTCTAGCTACTCCAGGGCCTTGTCAAAAAATATTAATATTCTGCAACTCAGCTGGGGGTGGGGGCTAGATTCAGCCCCTCTTTCCTCCATCTAGCTGCTTATTAAGTGGGATAGTAATCTCTACTGGTTGCTTGTATCTCATAACTTTACATGTCCTGGAATGCAATTTTCCTTCTTCATAGGATTTTGACAAATAGAGAGATAAACTTAGGTCCTATGGAAATCAATGGGACAGGTTAATAATGGCATAAATAAAGTCCCATTGTTTCAATACAAACTAAGTGCAACCAACTTCTTACTTGGATTTAGCTCACTGTTATTTCAAATCACCAGCTCAATTAATTATGATACCACTTCAGTCCATTAGAAGTTTTTGAATCAATTAATCTAACTGATCAAATGCACACTCCAGCCCTAATGGCAATAGATGCGGAAGTACTCTGAGCACTCTAAAATGCTACATAAATGTTAAGTATAATTATTACTCCTACTGCATTATCTGTGGAAGAGAGTGGCACTGTTAAGCAGAAATTATGTTTCAGCCAGCTTGCCTTGTACGGCTCAGTTAAAGATATGGGAAACTCACATTCTGATTAATTTGTTGTTGTTTGCTGTTTAGTCATTTAGTCGTGTCTGACTCTTTGTGACCCCATGGACCAGAGCACGCCAGGCACTCCTGTCTTCCACTGCCTCCCGCAGCTTGGTCAAAACTCATGTTAGTAGCTCCGATTAATTTAGTTACTTATAAACACACACACACACAAGCATCCTTTTCTCCTTCAGGGTAGCTCTGCCACTCTTTGTGCAATTCAGAAAACCAGCAAAATGGGGGCTTTGATCAGGGGTGGAGAGGTGGGGAGTGAGAGCACAACTAGCAACCTGTTTGCAAAATATTTCCTCCCGCTGAGTAAAACACCCTGCTCAGGTGGGACAAAAGAGAAGACCCCTTTGTGCAGGCAAAACACAAAGCCTTGGAGTCCCACTTGACTCCACCAGAAGCACTTCAAAGCGGCAGCAACTCAGTCAAATGGGGCTTTTGAAGCAGGGCCGGATTTAGATGAAGAGAGCCCTAGGCTACTCCACTTATGAGGGGGCCCCCCATCCCCCACCCTCACAACTAGAATTAAATGGAAGAGTGTTATAAACAAATTTGAGTGGAGGCAAGGATGGTGATGGGTATTTAAAATTCTACAATTCACAATTTCTCCTCCAAAGGACATAAGATATTATTGTTAAATACCATGGTGATTTTTAAAAATGCATAAAATTAACACTGAAAAACTTTTGCAATAACTGAACTTTGTAAACCTTTTGTGGCCTGGGCAGGCCTGGAACTAGTTCCCATGTCTTGTTCCTCTCTAAGGAATCAAGTTCAGCCTTCATGGCATTTAACCATGGCTCAGCATCCTCTGAGTTTAAACTTTGGACCTCTTGGAAGCTTGAAGGTTCCCAAACTTTCTCTGAGTTACTAACAACAGCTGTATCTGCTATGGCTGTTTTAGCAAACTCTTCAGCATACCTTTTGGGTGGTTTACCCTTTGTCACCCTTTCAGATCTGCATACTATACACCAGTCTTCCATGTTAGGCTTCTCCTCTTTAGGAGAACGCTGGGCAGTCCTCTTATATACCTGCTGGGATTGACAAGGCATCTGACCCTCACCTGAATCTCATAGCTCTCCTGTAGCTGCCTCTGATTAGTTATCATGTAACTCTTCAGGGAAATAATTAGCATCACACGTCATGTGCATGGAAGTTGCCGAACCAATTAACCAGCTAGAAGGATTACTGTTAATAGCACCAGTTTTCCTATAACTTGATATTCCTGGATAGTTTTGATGAACTGCAAAAGCATTTTTAGTTTGTTTTCTGTTGCCACCCTGGAACTTTTCTTTATTGTGCCACTTTGTTTTGTACGATTCCTTGCAAATGAAGGAAAACAACTTTTCTGCTTGTATATGTTGATAATATAATTTTGGTGACTAAGGACAAACAAGATTGTACAAAAACAAGACTGGGTGCAGGCCTGGCCAGGACATAGGCGTCCTGACTGTGACAAAGGTGACCTGTGTGCTTGCTTGCTTGATTAACAGCTGTTGGGAACTTCAAGGTCCCTGCTCTCCCTTTTTATGGTCTTTGTACTGGACCTGGAGACTCCAATAGAGAGCATTCCATGTCAAGAAGGAGGGCAAGTGGGCACTCTATCAAATGTCAGGACAGGAGTTACACTGAGCAGGGCCTTTTCACTGGTGGTGCCCATTGTATGGCTCGCTCTTCCCAGGCCTGCTCTCTTTTGGCCAGTATTTTGGAGCTTTATAATTTAGGAAGACTTTGGAAGAACTGGTTGACAAGTCTTATCAGTTGCTGATGTATGAGCAGATTTTATTTGCTGCTATTCTGGGCTTCTGGTGTACCAGGGTTTACACCAGCATAATAGAGTTGGCCAGGATGCCAGAAGGGATACAATTTACGAGCTTTCTCCATTATCTGCACAGCAGGGGGTGTTCAGTCAACAGTGCAAAGGCTGAGCTGAAGCATTCCCTGCTGGTTACCTGCTTTCAGCAATAGGGGTCGCTGTTTGGTAGTACCCAATTGGTTAGCTGTCAGATTCTAGAGCTCCCTATTGGTGGCTCTTAGGTAATTCACAAAATACAGAGTCCATTCATAAAACACCGTGTTCATTCATAAAGCAGCAACATAAATCTCCATTGCTACATATTGGGTGTATATTTCAGCAGTTGAACTTACAGGTTTATGGCCATGCTGTAGTGTAGTGCTTATGCAACTGTGAATAAAAGGTGGCTGAGGTCATTGTCTCGGGGTTTGGGGGGGGAAGAGGTGACAAAACTGATTTCCAATATGTGCCCCCCCTTATTTCCATAACAAGTCCTTAAGTCTATACTCTGAATGGTGACACCAGGGACCTAGAAGGTGCAGAGCTTGTCCGTCCAACCCCTGCACAGTCTCATCAGGGCTGACCTTAAGGCAGTTGGAGCAATTGGGCCAAATTGGGCCCTGTGTGCTGCTCCTAAGGAGGCCCCTGCACCAGGGCAATCTAGATGGATTTTATTTATATCTATAAGATTTTGCAGACTTTGGCTGTGAACTGGGGCCCTACAAGGAAAAAAAAATCAAGTTGTGCCCCACTGCTTCAAATTAGGCCCCACTGGCCAGCCCTGAGTCTAATAGTTGCTGGGCCTTAGTTGCCCTGCCCTTGCATGAAGTCTTGGGTTTACAATTTTGGTAGAGGGGAGACTGTGGTACTGGGGAGCAGGCAAGCTGGCGAGGCCCCCTAGATTTAGAGGCCTGAGTTGCCCTGCCCTCTCATGAAGTCTTGGGTTTGCAATTTTGGGAGAGGGGAGACTACCTGCTGGGGAGTGGGCAGGCTGGCAAGGCCTCCTAGATTTAGAGGCCCTAGGCTTCAGCCTACTTAGCCTATACATAAATCCGGCACTGGTGGGGAGACGAAGGGCCCACCCACACTTTCAAAACCTGGGTCCTAGAAGTTGTGTGTTTGTGTGCTTCTGCTGCTTTCCTCAGTAAAGTCGACTGTTTACTGCTGAATCGGAACAAACGTAAATCCACAGAAAACCCAATTGACATTTGCTCTGATTCAGCAATTGAATATCAGATTTTACTAGGGAAAGTGGTGGGGCCAAAAGACACCCCCCCCAAAAAAAAAACTTCTCAGACCTGAAATCACTTTCAAGGGAGAAATGAAAGTGTAGATGGGGCCCTGAATGTAGCAAGAGCTCCAGGGAACATTGAGTGCCAAGATTCCCACCAAAGCACCTTTCTGTTGAAAGATTTCAGGCAGAAAGAGCAACAGGAGCCATTGTGGACTGGAGTCTGCAAAATCATGGGGGGGGGGGGAATACCTTGCAATCTAGGAGCAATTTTTAAAAAGTCAGTTTCTAGTCCTCATTACTTATGGAGATAGAGAGGGAAACTCGGAGGCATGATTCTGCTTAAACTGCTCTCTAAGAGAGACATTTGTTCCTGCTTTCTAGTGTTCTGGCCCACACGTTCAAAAACTGTAAAACAACTGACAAGCACATTACTTGTTTTTAGAACGGCATTTGTGCCATATGTTGAAAGCACTCTTATACCATTTTAAGTGTCACAACTTCCTCCAAAGAATTCTGGGAACTGTAGTTTATTAAGGCTCTCCTAACTCTTTAAGTACCCAGTAGATATGTTTAAAACAAAGCTAAAACAAACCAGATACTCATGACAAAAGCCCATTTTTCCAGCTGTGTTGCCATTCATAAAGTACACAATCAATTTTTTGATGGAGATGCTCAGCAGGAGTCTGAAATGTCTTCTCAAGTCTAGCAGACCAGGCCAAAATATCTGAATCCCAGCTGCTGGGAATCACAAGTGAGGATTTAGGTCCAGCTTGTAGGCTTCCATTTTGAGCATCTGCTTGGCCACTGTGAGAACAAGATGCTGAGCTATGGTGAGCCTTTGGTCTGACCCAGCAGGCCAGGCTCCTCTTAGGTTCTATTCAGAACCACCTGAACAGAAAACGTTGTCCTTAACCTCAGGAACAGGGCTGGGGAACCTGTGGCTTGCCAAATGCTGTTGGACTCCCAAGTTTCAACATCCTTGACCATTGGCTATATTGGCTTGGGCTGATGGGAAACAAGGCACCATTCACAGTGTTATGTACTGAAGTTCTCACTCTGGGCCAGCAGGGGGGATACTGTAGATAGTTTTCACTCAGGTCCACATATGCAAATAAGGGATCAAAAGTGACGTTCAGTGATTGGATAGTTACAGAAAATGGTTACTGTTGCGTTCTAGTGGAGCTCTATATAAGCAGGCTAGCTGAACCCTTCAGTTCAGTTCTGGCCTGTGAATAAACAAGAGCTGTTTGAAGAATCGCTGTGTCGTCTGATATGTTCACCCACAACTTAACACACAGGTTCCCCAGCCTTGCCCAAGGGGGATTCCCAGATTGCTAGCAGCCCTGTATCGGGAAGCTTTCTAAGGTGTAATGTTTTATTATGTTTTTTTATATGTTGGAAGCTGCCCAGAGCGGCTGGGGCAAACCAGCCATATGGGTGGGGTACAAATAATAAAATTATTAATTATTATTACTACTATTATTATTTATTATTTATTATCTGTTCTGCAGTTATCCAGCATGTGCTTTTGCTGACCCACCCACCACCATTCCATTTCCCACTTACAGTCAAGAGAAGCCCTTTCTCTTTGTGATGTTGATCTCATCTTCACATTCACAGAAGGGATGGGTGAATCTGATCTGGGTTTTTTCCCTTTTAATTTTCCCCTGTTGCCCCACACTGGCTTTGAAAAGCCCTGCACAGAGGTCACAGCTACGCCATACATTTAAAGCACATATGGCTTCTGCCAAATAGTCCTGGGAACTGTAGCTTAACACCTACACCCACAAAGCAATGATTCCCCACCATGCTGAACAAATTACGGTCCCCAGGATTCTTTGGGAGAAGCCACCTCCTTTAAATTTGTGGCGGGGATGGCTCCACAAGCATCTGTGAGAAGTTGGACTCCTCACAGCAGAGGCTCAGGGAGCCAGTGTGGTGTAGTGGTTAAGAGCCATAGACTCGTAATCTGGGGAACCAGGTTCGTGTCTCCACTCCTCCACATGCAGCTGCTGGGTGACCTTGGGCCAGTCACACTTCTTTGAAGTCTCTCAACCTCACTCACCTCACAGGGTGTTTGTTGTGGGGGAGGAAGGGAAAGGAGAATGTTAGCTGCTTTGAGACTCCTTCGGGTAGTGATAAAGCGGGATATGAAATCCAAACTCCTCCTCCTCCTCCTCCTCCTCCTCCTCCTCCTCCTCCTCCTCCTCCTCTTCTTCTTCTTCTTCTTCTTCTTCTTCTTCTTCTTCTTCTTCTTCTTCTTCTTCTTCTCCTCATTTGATAGGTGCCCGCAGACCAGTGGTTTGGTGGTAATCAAATTCTGAAAGGCTCCCTGTTTGCTTGTATGTGTGCTTGTCGTGAAAATAACACTGGAAGTTGCGTGTGTCAAACCAGATATCCCAGGTGAGAACATCGGGTGTTTGTGTGTGTGCTTTTTTTTTAGAAATTAAGGACCAAGCTGAAAATCCGCCAACAAATCTAGACAACTTTTCACCAGGAAATAACCCTGCAGTTCTCTCTCCACTAGATGATGCTATTTCTCTGTTCCACCACAAATCATTAGCGTCACAGCAAAACCGAAAACCAGGACTTCTATTTCACAGTGAGCCTTCTCTCCTCTTGCTCAAAGCAGTCTTTCAGACAGCGGCCACACCGCAGACTGGGCTCTCCCCCCCCCCACTCCCAATGTAGGAGATCCTTCCACCTGCCATAAAAGGAATCTGCTTCTTTCTGCTGTTGCTTCTATTACTGTATTTACTCGTATCAAATGCTCACCTTCTTTTGCCCAAATTACCTTGCGAAAATTGAGGTGCGCATTAGATTCAATGGCACATTTACATTCGCTAGCAAATACTTTTTTTTGTTTCAAGGTTCAGAAAACTGAGGTGCGCATTAGATTCGAGGCACATTTACATTCGCCAGCAAATACTTTTTTTTGTTTCAAGGTTCAGAAAACTGAGGTGCACATTAGATTCGATGGCGCATTAGACTCATGTAAATACGGGATATAGGAGGCAAAATAAATGGGGAATCCTAGGAAGATTCCGCCCCAGAATGGAAGGACTATAGCTCAGTAGAACAGCATCTGCTTTGCATGTCAAAGGTCCTAGTTTCAATCCCCAGTGGTATGTCCAGGTAGGGCTGAGAGAGACCCCCTTCTTGAAGCACTGGAGAGCTGCTGCCAGTCAGTGTAGACAATATTGAATTGGATGGACCAAAAGGCAGCTTCATATGTTGCTAGATCACACCAAACTACTCTCATTTGGGACTCCAAATGTAGGCTGAAGGAATTTTTGGCATCCTGAGCTTAGGTTCTCAAATGCCCAAATAGTGGTTAAAAGGTAAATGGAAAGGGACCCCTGACCATTAGGTCCAGTCGTGACCGACTCTGGGGTTGCGGCGCTCATCTCGCTTTATTGGCCGAGGGAGCCGGCGTACAGCTTCCGGGTCATGTGGCCAGCATGACTAAGCCGCTTCTGGCGAACCAGAGCAGTGCACGGAAACGCCATTTACCTTCCCGCCGGAGCGGTACCTACTTATCTACTTGCACTTTGACGTGCTTTCGAAGTGCTAGGTTGGCAGGAGCAGGGACCGAGCAACGGGAGCTCACCCTGTCGTGGGGATTTGAACCGCCAACCTTCTGATCAGCAAGTCCTAGGCTCTGTGGTTTAACCCACAGCGCCACCCGCATCCCCATAAATAGTGGTTGGAACCCCCTAAAAGAGAATGGCTGAGTGACAACTGGGATGTTCCTAGTTCGAAAGTCGCCCAGAGTTAGTGGCATTAGGCACAGCACTCTTTCCTAGCCTCACCACCTCATCTGCAATATACGGAAAAGAATGGATTTCTTTTCTATAATTAAACTGTTTTCTGGTTGTTGTTCCATACTTTCTCCAAGGAGTCCCCAGTGCAGACTAACGCACTGGGTTCTCAAGTGGCCATCGATCCAACAAGGATTGCCAACTGACCCCCACCCTTGGTCAGCTCTTACGTTTTTAACTGTTGCCTGATATATAGAAACCAAAGAGCAAAGTTTTTTTTCTCAGCATGGAGATAATAAACACAACTGCCTATTAAAGGCAAGACAAAACTGCTGCTAAGGGAACAGGAGCGGCAACAGGTGGGAAAAGTTGGCAGCCTGCTAGCCCTCCTCTGAGTGGTTAATCTCTAAAAGGGGAGGTGCCAGCACTCCAGCCTGCCCATCAAACTTATACACATTGACCTCCTATAATCTAGTACAGGGATGGGGAACCTGCAGCCGTCCATCAGCCGCATCAGCTAGCACGGCCAATGGCTGGGGATGATGGGAGTTGTAGTCCACCAACATCTGGAGAATTACAGGTTCCCGCCCACCCCCCAGCCAACCTGGTATGTATGGGCTAGTGGCAGCTCTCATTGGGACAGGCAGCAGACCCTGTACGTGCTCAGCAAATAAGTCTCAGGGTTTTGACAATGAATTAGCTTCTGCGTAGGGCTGAGCTCCATTGACACCTGTCTCCAGTTAAGCTCTGCCTCCTTTGGAGAAGTGGAAGCCGCTCCAGGAGGATCTCTCTGTATCTTGCCTGCAAAAGCATTTAAGGCAGATCAGGAGACGGGCAGGCTCTTCCTGTGGATGTGAAACCTGGAACGCACCCATCCTTCCCCTAGCCGATACTAGGTGCTGCCCGGGTGGCTCTGCTTCCAACCACGGGGCTGAGGACGATGGTGGTGGCACCAGCTAGAAGAACCAGCCAAGCTCTCCAGACCCGGCAGGGAAACACCACCTCTCCCTCTCTTTAACACGACACAGCTGGCAAAGCTGGTCTTCTTCGTAGCCCTGGGCTGCCCCCAAGAAGCGCTCCCTCCCTCTTTGCCCAGCTCCCAAGCAGCGAGCCAGCCCCAGCTAACTCACCAGACGCAGCAGCAGCACTGGTTGCCCATTTCGCTCTCTGGAGGGAGAAATCTTGCCTTTCTGGAGAGGAGAACCTCACTGGAGCACAGGGCGCCCGCATTTCCTGGTTCCCTGTTCAGCCCCTGGCAGATCCAATCCAAGGGAGTGTCTGGATCATGGACGTGTCAGGTTTCTCCCTCCATCGAGGAAGGCAAAGCTGTGTGTGCCATCTACTGGACAGAAGATCTCCCGAAGGCAGCGGCGTCAGCGTCTGCTGCTGTCGCTGCTCCTCTCCCAGCTTCTCTGCTTCCCCCCTTGATTCTCTGCCTTGCTGGCTTTGGAGTGTGTGGCAGCTTGAGTTATAGGAGTTAGATGGACAATGGCTTTTGGGCTCCTCACATCCGCTCGGAGCCTCATGCCCAGGACATTCAGCTCTCCTCCGCAAGAGCTGAAACGGGTGAGGAATCTGGCATGCGCACACAGAAGGAATCATATCCATATGGACGGATGCATAGATTTTGAAAAATATTTCCAAACTTCCAGTGGGGTGAGGAGCCGTCTTGCCCGTGGTTGCAGGCTTGTCTTATTCTCATGCAACATTTTGCTCCGAAAAAACAACCACCTGAAGATCATGAGCCCGACTTACTGGCCCGACATCAGTGGCAGACTTTAGGCTTTAAAATTTCAGCAGTAAAATTGGTGCAACACCAAAATTCAGTGTGGGTGAACCAGTCATGCTCCCCTAAGTCTGCCTCTGCCAACATCCTCCCTTCTTCCCCACCACACCATTATATGATTGGATTATGCATGTATGGTTAATTTATAGGACGGGGGCTAGTGTGTATTCTTTACTTTTATGTTCCTGAGAGGCCTCCTGAGCCCTCTGCAGCTGCAAAAGAGACAGCAGTTCTACAGGTGGCCTTTGCCATCCCTGAACATGCTATCTGCAGCTTTTTGGCAGGGGAATTCCAAAAACTAGACTCAGGAAGTTTTGAAACAAAAACAGGGTATACGTAGCTCTCTCTGCTCTTCTCCATCACCAGTCACCTTGCATCTGCAGGAGACAACAAGGGATAAAGGAAGAGGAGATATTCTGCTCATTGAGATCCCCAGCAGAATTAGGGTTAGGTGGAAAGGCTGTGGCCAAGAAGCGGACCATAGCCGAGTGAGAGAGCTCGTGCTTGGCATGTAGAAGGGCCCAAGGTCAACCTCCATTTGAAAACATCAGGCGACAGGTGATGGGAATCATAAAAGCCCTACAAGATCAGTCCAAAGGCCTGCCTCCTCCAGAATCCTGTTTTCACAGTCACCAACCAGATGCTGATTGTGGAAAGTGTGAATAATAATAATAATAATAATAATAATAATAATAATAATACGTTTTATTTAACCCTGCCCAGGGCGGCTAGCACCAATGAAATCACAGTAAAAACATAATGGGGGAGGGGACCAATTTAAAATACAGGTTAAAATGCAATTTGAAATGCAGCCTCATTTTAAAAGTAGCCCATAAATCAAGACTATAAGGAGAGGGAAACATAAGGGTCAGACTAAGTCCAAACCAAAGGCGAGGCGGAACAGCTCTGTCTTGCAGGCCCTGCGGAAAGATGTCAAGTCCTGCAGGGCCCTAGTCTCTTGTGACAGAGCGTTCCACCAAGTTGGGGCCAGTACTGAAAAGGCCCTGGCCCTAGCTGAGACCAATCTAACCACCTTGCGACCTGGGACCTCCAAAATGTTGTCATTTGTGGACCTTAAGGTCCTCCGCGGGGCATACCAGGAGAGACAGTAACACTTGCTTTGACGCATCATAATCTAACCCCCCCCCCAGACAAATTAGAATGAATGCTCATTAAATAACCAACATTGTCTAATCTCTCTGTGAACCAATCAGAATGAATCTTCAATAAGTAGCTCATCTAGAAGCATCCTTAGTACCTGATCATTTTAGTGGCTTCCACGACTATATTCATAGTGCAAACAAGTACAGTAGAGTAGCCCTGAACAAACCCCCTCCCCAGAAACACTAGACCTTTGCTAATACGGGCACAGTCCCTGAATCTGTTTTGATTTCCAGACCGTCTATTGAGTTTTCGTAGCCCTGTGCTGAGACCCAAAAATAACACAAGCTCTGGGTTTGCACGCCTGCTCCTTTAAGCCCCTCTCTGGACATGTGCTCAGTTTGCTCAGGGTTTTTTTTTAGCTCCTCTGGGGAAACAGAGAAGCATCAAAAACACCACCCCTGCCAGCCAATCCTTGGCTGCCAGTCCACATTCCCTTTTCATAACGTGTCTGTGGGCACAAAAGGGAGTCTGGGTCTCAGCGCCCAGGCTTAACAATGCAATGCGGGGCAGTGGGGTGGGGGGTGGATTATGCTTTGCTGGCAAAAATCTGGGCCTGTAATTCCCTGCAGTAGATGGGCCAAAACCAAGACCCACTTCTTTGGGGCCTGAAATGTAGGGATGGGCAAACCAGAATGTTATTATTCCAATCTTAAATCCAGCTCTCCACATTTCTGCAGCAATTTGCAATTTGTTTTTAAAAATCCTCATGAAAATTCATCAGCATTTTAGTGCAATTTTCTTCCACTAAATGCATTTTTGTAGTTTCTTGTTTAGCAATATTCACATTTTGCATGCTATTTTGTGACTAATATATACATTTTTAAGGTGCATCCCTCCCCCATTATATGCATTTGTATGCACTGATTGGTTGGATAGCTGCATTGCAAAATACAGAGAACTGCAGATATTGAAGGATGGTTGTGTTTTGGTTCACACATTGGCTCAAGAGGTGTGGAATTAGGAAGTTTCTCATTGAAATGTAAACAAAGTTAAATTTCTCCTCCACTGCTACTGACACGAGAGGCGTGTGCAATAATCTGTTTCTGTAATGAAGGAATTGAGCACTGGCTGTGAAATATACTCGGAGTTGAGAATCCCACCTTCGTTGCCAGTGAAATATACTCGGAGCCGCTAGTGGATTTCATGCTCTTTATTCATCTCATAGAGGTGAGGAGGAATGGAAGTTCCCCCAGAATGTCTGCCTTATATACATTCTTTACACAATGGGCCCCACGTGATTGGCTAATTCCGGGATTCTCCTGTAGGTCAATCGGTTTGCGGATTCCCTTCCACCTGGAGCTGGATTGGGTGGCTCCTGTGGACCAATCAGACTGCTGCCTTTTGGATCCTATTCAACTCAGTACGTAACAGGCTGGAAGAGGGGAACAGTGCCCAGCTCTGCAGGGTGGCATCCTGAAGTCCACCAGACCAGCACGGGGCAGAGAAAAGAGGATGAAAAGTCAGAATTACTGAGTTTTGCAAATGTAAGAAGAGACGTGCTGGATCAGACCAAAGGCACATTTGGCATCCGTTTCTCTCCATGCGTATGAGAAACCCACAAGTAGGACTCAAGTACAAAAGCTTGGCTGCTGCCAAACTCACTGGATGATCAGAGGCCAGTTCCTGTTTCTTAGCCTAATTTACCATAGATATTCTTCCCAAGCAAATTTGCCTAATATCGTGCATTCTTGCATGTTGTTTAATATATGCATTTTAATGCAAAAATTACCCTAGTATATGCATTTTTGTACACCTTACTTGGCCAGGGAACTGCATTGCAAAATCTGGAGAAGCATGACTTTCTAAACATCATAGAATCATAGAATTGTAGAGCTGGAAGGACCCCAAGGGTCATCTAGTCCAACCCCCTGCAAGAATCTCAACTAAAGTATCCATGATACATGGCCATCCAACCTCTGTGTAAAAGCCTCCAATGAAAGAGAGTCCACCACCTTCTGAGGGAGTCCGTTCCACTGCTGAATGGCTCTTAACGTCAGAAAGTTCTTCCTGATGTTTAGTCGGAATCTCCTTTCTTGTAACATGAATCCATTGGTTCGGGTCCTACCCTCCAGAGCAGCAGAAAACAAGCTTGCTCCATCTTCCAGGTGACAGCCCTTGAGATATGTGAAGATGGCTATTCTATCTCCTCTCAGTCTCCTCTTTTCCAAGCTGAACATAACTTTTTATGTTGTAAACCACCCTGTGATGTTTAGATGAAAAGCAGTACAGTGGTACCGTATTTTTCGCCCTATAGGACGCACTTTTTCCTCTCCAAAAATGAAGGGGAAATGTGGGTGCGTCCTATGGGGGGAATGCAGGCTTTCACTGAAGCCTGGAGAGCGAGAGGGGTTGGTGTGCACCGACCCCTCTCGCTCTCCAGGCTTCAGAAGAGCCCCAGCGCCAGCCCCACAAGGTCGGGGGACAGAGGGAGGCGGAACGCCGCCATCCCGCTGTCTCCCGAAGTGGTTTGGAGGCTGACGGCGGGGAGAAGAGCGCTTCTCCCCGCTGCCTGCCCCACCAGTCCGGGGACAGCAGGGAGATGCAGCGCGTCTCCAGGCTGTCCCCGGACCTGATCTGAAGGTGGGAGACGGGGAGAAGAGCGCTTCTCCCCGCTGCCTGCCCCACAAGCGCCTGGGGGGGAAATAATTTTTTTTTCTTTATTTCCCCCCAAAAAAACTTAATGCGTCCTATGGGCCGGTGCGTCCTATGGGGCGAAAAATACGGTACCTCGGGTTACATACGCTTCAGGTTACAGACTCCGCTAACCCAGAAATAGTACCTCGGGTTAAGAACTTTGCTTCAGGATGAGAAGAGAAATCATGCTCCAGCGGCATGGCAGCAGCAGGAGGCCCCATTAGCTAAAGTGGTGCTTCAGGTTAAGAACAGTTTCAGGTTAAGAACGGACCTCCGGAACGAATTAAGTACTTCACCCGAGGTACCACTGTATACAAATTGAATAAAATAGATAAATAAATAAACTAACTCCCTCAACGGTGCGCCATAAGGCTTTCCAGACCCTTGATCACATTGCTTGCTCTCCTCTGCACACGTTCCAGCTTGTCAACAACCTTCTTAAATTGTGGTGCCCAGAACTGGAGACAGAACTCAGGTGTAGTCTGACCAAAGCAGAACAGAGCGGTGCTATCGCTTCCATGGATTAGACACCAAACTTCTGTTAATGCAGCATAGAATAACATTTGCTTTTTTTGCTGCTGCATCACGCTGTTGACTCATGTTAATATTGTGCTCTACTAAGACCCCTAGATCTTAGATGCCTGTGTTTCGGTTCGCATATTATTTCAGAAAGTGCGCATTTGGTAGGGTTGTTAAATGTGAATTGGATTGAATTCCTCTCCCATCTTTGCTGAGAAGGTACAAAAAAAATGGTTTATCTTCCACACCTCTGGGACGGTGCATAGCACCCAAGTTAATTTGGGATCCTCAAAGCCCTCTCTCTTTCACTGGGCATTAAAAAACCCCTACAAGAATAAAATAAATAACAAATTGCTGTCCTTTGGCAGCACCCACAATCAGCTGCTCAAGCCAGCTGCCTCCCTCTGCCTAATGGGATGCTCAATAAGAAGGAAACTTTATCCTGAATAGTTTTTCTTCTTCTTGCCAAGGAACCCTGGGGATGGCTAACAAGCACTTGACATTTTTTCAGGATCATTACAATTTTAATGATAACCCCTCAACTATATATTTTAGGAAGCATGTATGTTCACTATGCATTCAGACGCCTCTTGAGATATTGTAGCCAGATTTGCATGAAGATTCATTTGCTTTCCCTGATACCTTCTCCTCTCTCCATCTTTTGCAGTCGCCCCTTCTGCTGAAATATAGAAAACTAAGTTTTCTTCGGCAGGGATCTGTGTTTTTTTTTACATCACACAAAACATGTGGTGATTTGGGATCACGGGGGGCCAAAAAAAAACACCTTTTTGTATATGCAGTAGGTCTCTGTCTCCAGCATCCTAGAGCCCCACACTCAGCATGAAAAGAAAGTTTTTTTTTAGCCACTAAGAAGCCTTCTCACCTTTAGTGCTGATTGGAGTCATCAGAGTGAAAGGAGAAAAGTCAGCCACCAACACTAGGGTCACTCTGGAAAAGGCGCATGAGGGAAACACCAAGGGGGAGTTGTTTAGTATGCTCCAAACCTAAGCATTTAGACACAATGAATAAACATGGTACCTCCATTTCAAGAGACTGGTGTGCAAGTTCTGTTACATACACAGGAACGTCAAGGAAAACACAAATTAAGATACTCTGAAAGAAGATTGGTACTGGCCATTGCAATGCATCCCTATTTGCGTGTTCAGACCCAGAAACCTCCCCCCTAAATAAATTCACACTTGTCTCAAATTTTAGTTTTGGTTTTTGGCAGGATTTAGGCCACAACTTTATTGATTACAGAAAGTGACTGTTTGCATAGGCTCTGGTTCAACTAGCTCCCTGCCATGCTGGTAGCGCTGACCCAGGGTTCCAGCATAGGTCAGCCAAGGGTGAACACCTGGATAAGCGGAAAGCTGGGAACAGGCTATCTCTGCCACCCAAATGTCCCCCTCTCAAGGGTTGACCAAACCATTGAGTCCCTGGATTCCTTTAACGGAATACCCTTCACATAGGGATGGCGAGAGCGTCCTCCCATCCCTATCACCTGAACCAGAGCCTATCCGCAACCTTACAAGTTGTGACGATTTGCTACGCAGCAGGCAAAACCCAAATGGCCACAGCCAATCAGCCAAGTGGGGAAAATTCCTGCCATGCCCCTGTCCCAATGACAGACGACACATGACGACATAGCAAGGTCAAGCACAAAGCCCTAAAAGTAGGGAGAGGTGGGTGGGTGTTCCGAATGCACATGCCAAAAGAGGAAGCTCTGGGTCACGTGCATGAGTATAAATCGGTCCCTCAAACCGTTTAGACTGCGTCCCATTGGCCAGATTGCACCCAGCTACGAGGGACCTACCAATCGGGTGTTGTGGCTGACCATTTGTACCCACCCACAACACAAGGTGTCGGTTTCCAGGTCTCACTGCAATACGTGCCCTCTTTAAGGGAGGCCCCGATTTATCACTATTGCATCATTATAAGATTGCATAATCTTAGAATGCTGCATAATCTTTGGAGGGTGTGACTGAGAGTGGCTGTGACTATTAAGAAGGAACTCTGCACTTCTGAATTTGCCACTACACTACTGACGTTGTGCCATAAAATGCTGGTGCTCTCTAAGTGGTCATTATAACAGTCTACGTAATTACTCGGAAGTATCACTCAGTTCAGCGAGACATACTCCCTGATAAACGGGTACAGGACTGCAGTCTAAACCTTGTTAACTTACCAAGCTTCTTATATTCATGTTCCTGCTGTTTCACATCAAGACGATGGGCCTACTCCCAATGTGTACCCTGAGGTCACCTGCATTGCAAAACACCTGCTTATGGCCCTCGGTTAACAATCAGCTGCCTCCAAGGTGTGTTGTGGAAGTAAAAGTCAATAGAGCTGGTAAGCTTGTTTGCACAGGAGAAATGTTTTAGTCATGAGGAATAGTAAGCATTACAAACTTCGGTTCTTTCCCCCCCCCCCCTTTGTTTATTTTTATGAGCTTTCAGAATGGCATGCCTCACTGGATTAAGCACACATGTGCCTCCTTTCAGTTGTGGTTTTATTAATGCCTTATTCTCACGGCACAAAAAAAGCAAACATATGAGTTCAGTAGCCAACACACCCAGCTGGAGCAGCCAGTTAATGCACCATCAGAAAAGGGGATATGAATTTCCAAGAAAAGAGGGTGCCAATTTGCATATGGTAACTTAGAGGCAATCCATACCTCGTCTTAATGTGGATTGTGAACGCCTTGTGCTTCTTTTAATTCCCCCTCGTTTGTGCAGTGTTTTCCTCCAACTACTGCTGTCCCACACTTTCTCTTCCCTAAATCCCTGTGATTTGAAAATCCAAAATAGCTATATTGATTGCATAGGGAATCTCTGGATTTAGGGAGGAGAAAGTCTGGGACAGCAGGAGTTAGAAGGGAATGCTGCATGAACAAGGGGCGAATTAAAGGAGGCACAAGGGGTTCACAATCCACATCAAGTTGAGGTATGGACGGGCCCTTGTTTCTACAGTATTACTAAAACTCGGGAATAATTACTGTGCTGCCATTGAATTAGGAACACAATACATCTCACCATAGCGGGAAGAGGCTAAGGTGGCTTGTGTGCTTGCCCAGTCTGCCGACATATGCCTCATAATTTGGGGCATGGTGGGAGCTCACACGCATGAAGGGGGCCGTATCAACATTGGCACTGCTGCACTGTCGCCAGCTTGTTTCTTTCAGAATCCCACTAACTTGAGCTCCATGGACCAAATAGGGAAAACTAACTTCATTGCGATGAATGGCAGTGCCCTTGTTGCCATGACAACACAAGTAATTGATGGTGGCTGCTGCTGGCAGAACCAATGGAAGCAGCTCAGCCCAATCAGATTGACCAGGATGCCCGCCAGGCACTCTACTGCCTTCTGATTGGTCAAATGAACATCCTATCTCCTTGCCTCTGAGTCTTGAAAGAATATTAGTGAGGTACAGAGGTCCACAAGCGTATAATTCTCAGGATTATTTATTTTTTAAAAAACCAATTTATACATTCAGAGCATGAGGCTTAACAGTTCAAACACACACAGAGAGAAAAAATGCTGATCCAAGTCAGTAGGCATACAATAGGACAGGGGCTTTTGCCAATTTTTTTATGCCGATTGACATGTTTGAAATTTTTTTGAGAATGTGCCATGGACACCAGTCACAAAATGGCTGCCTTGGGGGCATGGCATAAAAAATGGCTGCTGCGGGTGCGTGGCATAACACAAAATGGCTGCCACATCTAAAGGATGAGAAAAAGAGACAGGACCCCACAAAGCCATGTGGGTAGGCCCCCTTCCCCAAATCAGCTGTCCAATCCTGACATTCAGTGAAATGTGTGCACGTTGAAGGGGGCATGTTCAATGTGGGAGAGGACATTGCTGAGGGATGTTTTAGGGCTGTGGCTTCTCCTCACAGCCCTTTCCCCCCGCAGCTGGCTGTTCTTGGTGTATTATTTTCACCTCATTGATTTTGGCCTTCACCTCCTTTCCTGTCCGCGGAGCTTCTATACTCAGAATGCCATCATGGGTCACGGTGGCTTTGACCAACAGAGGGTCAACATCAAGAGGGAGGATATAGGTCCTGGTGAACTCCCGGGATATGAAACCATGCCGATCTGCCTTCTGTGGGTGCTGAGCTGTCACCTCCAGGAGATTGTCCACTGTGCGGACAGCAATCTCATCTGGCGTGAACTGACAAACGTCAAGGAACACTTGGAATTTGTGGTCGTTGAGGTTGACCTCTGAGATCCCTCGGTCCAGCTGCTTATTAATCCGAGGTCTAATGTAGTAGCCATGGTACAATGTGGGGGACAGGATTTCCCCTGGGGAAACACCTAAAAGGGAGAATTGACAATTACAGATTATGCCACACTTGAGTACAATTAAAATAACAAGAATAATGGAGGCGGATTTAGGTTCAGTGCCAAAGCAAGTTCAGTGCCAAAGTGCATTGTTTACTTATGTAGAAGTAAAAGGGTCAGTCTATTGACTGCCCCTGCGTACACATAGCTGTAGTGCCAACTTATCCATCAGAATCAGGCCCCAAAGTTTCGTCAACCAAACTTTATGATAAAGGTTGCTCTCCAGAGTCCCCTGATAGCTTGCAATGGTGAGCTGTGTGGCCATCGTGAGATGGAGAATAAGTTCTTTTTGAGAAAGGTCCATAGCATCTGGGTCAAAGAGTGGCAAAAGAGCAGGCTTGCCTCATATAAACCAGCCATATGTTCAATAGGCTGCCATGCTAAGGAAACTTGGCAAACTCAGCATTTTGGAGTTCCCGATATATTTCTTTTGGGGGGTTCATTTATTTCCCAGATTCTATGTATTCTCACTCTCCTTACACTGGAGCCTTCCTCTCCTGCTTTGCCTGCTCTTCCCCACCCAAAGGCATCACCTACCATTGCCCTAGGCTTGGTCCTGCCCAGCCATTTTGCCAGGCCCAGAAGCAAGAGAGGCACATGGCGGCCAACTGCAGTCTGGAACAGACAACAAAAGCCCTTTTATGCAACACAGTCATCCCACCGGCTTCTCTCTGGGGGCTTACAGCTTTTCACTCTGTTCAGCGCTGAATGGTTTACTGCTGCCTTCTGCATTCTTTCTCCTCTAACAGCCACTGCAACTCCAGCCGGGCTTTGTGCACAACCCACCAGCTCAGCTTTTCACCAGTTTTAACGGAGTTTGCAAAAAAATAAAAATAATCTCTGGCTGGCATCGTTCCCCTCCATGCTGCTCTGTGCCAGCCACATTCCATAAAGTGTCCTGGATCCGTGTGGAGAAAGAGAAGGATCTCATTCCCGGCTGCCAGCAGCTTTGAGAGGGCTCCCTTGCCAGCTGGAAGTCTTTTTAACTTCTTGCAAAACAGAAGTGAAGCCAACTGACCCATATGGTCTCATCTTCATGGGTTGTTCCTCCCTTACACCTGGGATGCCGTCTCTCTCTTTTGCATTGTGTGCGGTTACAGATAGCTTGGTTGTAACATATTGGCTTGTTTTTTCCTTTAAAACCCCCCAAAAAACCTTGCCTTACAGTATAACAAACCTATGCTTCCCTTTATGTTGGTCGATTCTGTTGCTGACTGTTGGGCACACATATTGATTTTAATGACCACAATATTAATGGACTAAAAAATATTAAGGATTTGGAGATGTGCTTCAAGATATGTCTCCCCATCCCAGGGGATATGGATATATAGTTTCATCATCCCAGGCAATACAGAGAGTGTGTGTGTCTATATATGCCTCTATAATTCTATTTAGCACAGTGAATGCCTGGCAATGCCTATAGTTGCAATCTGACTGCATTATACATTAAGAATTGAAAGAACTCACTTTTTAGAGGATTGATTTGCGTTTTCTATAATCTCAGACCACAATCCACTGCCCCACTGAACCCAGAAAAGCTTATTTCTGGTAAACAAGCACAGAATCAGATTATCAGCACTTGGGGTAACACACTGAGACACAGTTCTGATTGTAGGAATAATAATAATTAAAAAAACCCTAAAAGGTTTCCAATAGAGGGGTTGTTTCCAGATGGGGTTTTTAATATTATAAATGGGTCACTGAGATATCATGAACAGGTTTTTCCTAAGAAAGGGAAATTTGGATTAAACAGCCGGAAATATGGGGTGGCATTTTCATGCAACGATGCTGTTTGGATGCTGCAAGAAATCTCACGTGCATGAAGAAAAGCAATCCTACAATAAACACTCAATTGGATGCACCTTCAGTCTCATCAGACCCATGAAGAAGGTTAGTCACTGCCACACACTGGTGCCCCACTGTGCCTTTGTTCAAGGAGGCAAAAGTGTGGTGAAAAAAGGGTCTTCAAACACTCTTTCCATGCAAGCTCACGAGAACATTTCTATAATTACAAAATGTGTGTGTGTTATTCTTTGTTTCATAATCACTCTTCCATAGGATTCCCTCAATCGCTGAGTTAGAATCACCAGCTCAGCCTTGGATTGTCTGCAATCTACTGTGTGCAAATACCGGCCAGTCATTTTTCTTACCTTCTCCAAAGTTCTGGTCGTAAATCTTGCTGGGGTTGGCAAACTCGTACTCCGTGCTCATGGGGTAGGCGTGAGGGACAGTGCGCTCCGCCATGGTCTTTGCTGGTGGAATGGACCTCGTTGACTACCTGTTTCTGTGTCTCCTTGTGAAGGCTGCAGTCCGATTGCGACGTTTTCCCGGGGCAAATTCCATGGGGTGGGGGAGCAAGTGATAAAATATGGACCAAAATAGATAGGCCCTGGAACGCCAAGCCCCCAATGATGACCAAAGAGCTCCTTGCTGCATTCCACCCGAGAGGCATCTTTTCGCTGTGCAGCCCTCTGACAACGCAGTTGCAGCTGTTAGAAATGTCAGAAATTTGTGATTCTCCCAAGCTGGCCGTGTTGTGGGACAACTGGATGGGAAGCCACATGGATGAAATGAAGAGCTGGCTGTAGCCACAGGCAGTGTCCTCTCCTCCAGTCCCACTGTGTTCTCCATGACTCCCTCACGGAGTGCATCCACCAGCCTTCCCCAACCTGGTGCCCTCCAGCAGTTTTCGACTAAAATCTCATCAGCCCTAGTCAACTCCAAGGATGACTAGACTAGAGGCATTCTGCGTGGCTGCTCCACAACTATGTACAATGGAGAGAGTACTTCAGTATCTTTTACAGACCAGTACGTTTCCGAGCACAATTCAAAGTGTTAGTGTTGACCTTTAAAGCCCTAAATGGCCTAAGCCCAGTATACCTGAAGGAGCGTCTCCACCCCCATCGTTCTGCCCGGATACTGAGGTCTAGTGCCGAGGGCCTTCTGGCGGTTCCCTCACTGCGAGAAGCCAAGTTACAGGGAACCAGGCAGAGGGCCTTCTCGGTAGTGGCGCCTGCCCTGTGGAACGCCCTCCCATCAGATGTCAAAGAGATAAACAACTACCTGACATTCAGAAGGCATCTTCAGGGAAGTTTTAAATGTGTGACATCTTAGTGTATTTTTGGTCTTTGTGGAAGCCGCCCAGAGTGGCTGGGAAAACCCAGCCAGATGGGCGGGGTACAAATTATTTTATTATTATTATTATTATTATTATTATTATTATTATTATTATTATTATTATTATTACAGACCGCTTCAGGTAAAAGCGCTTACCAGCTCGCCAAGTTGTTACAGCCACAATCCCCGAATGCAATGCCTAAAGACATTGGGAGATACTTCTGCATTAATGTAGCAGGAAGGCTGCATAAGATGCTCAATTGTTGTAGATGGGATAGTCTGTAGCACGTTTCTCTGTTCTGGTATCCTTCAGGTAAGAACAGAAGAAAAGCATGGCTAACGGTTGGGTCCTATGGTCCCAAACATCTCGAGGGCACCAGCTTGAGGAAGGCTGGCCTGGAGCTGAATAGGGAAAAGGTTGGCAACGAGGAATCAGCTGGAGCCTGGAACCACTATAGGTATGTTGTTTTGTTCTGAGCTCACAATGTATCATTTCGTTTGGCTCAAAAGAAGTGATTTGTATGCTACGCAAATGTGCAAAGGGGCTGTTCTGCCACAGGAGTAAAAAAAGAAAACCCACATGGTTTGGCAAATGGTCATCTGCATCCAGAGAGAGGCAGAGAGGGAGACACTGTGCACTGGATAAAGTGGTAGGGAAAAAGGACATCTAAAGTTACCCCCTATTTCCTTCCCTGTGGACTTCTGACTCTGCTGGTTAGTGAAAGAAAGGTTCCTCTTTCTACCAGGACCAGTTGCTGCCTGATGCAAAAACAACACAACACAACACAACACAACACAACACAACACAACACAAAACAAAACAAAACAGGTGCTCTCCCCACCAGGCCACCTATTTATTTATATAGTCAATGCATTCACACTTCACCTTTCCCCCAAGGAACCAGGGCCAGATTCAGGTTTGATGAGGCCCTAAGCTACTGAAGGTAATGGGGCCCTTTACATGTCCAGCTGTCCTTTGTCAACAACAAATTGTCACTGTTTTTTGTGTTGAATATATGCTATATGGTAATTTATGGACCTAATAGGTATCTAAAGCCATTTGCACATGTTGCCATGCAGAATGTAGGCCCCCTATATATAGAAATGAACAAGCCAGTGATATTTCAGGGAGCAGGCTAGCAGGCGGGGCCCATTACTTACATCATAGGAGCCTACACAACACAAAACACTGTTGCTGTATGTAGGTTTTATTTTATTTGTTTTACATCTTATATTTTGGAAATGTACATCCAGTGGTTTTTTTCCTTTAAATTTTTTGGGGGGGCCCAAGAGAGTGGGGCCCTAAGCTATAGCATGTTTAGCTTATACATAAATCCGGCACTGCAAGGAACGCAAGGGGTTCCACCCACCTTCCCATTTTATCCTCACAACAACTCTGTGGGGTAGTTCAGGTCGAGAGGTGATGACTTAGCCCAAGGTCGCCCATCCAGTGAGCTTTATGGCTGAGGGGAGATTTGAACCCTAGTCCAGCACCCTAACCACTAACCCTAACCCCTGCACTGCACTGTAGACAAACCAACTGGACTGAGAGATGAATCTTACTTTGTTACTGGCGACGGGATAGAGTTCTGAACCGTCTGTACATGAAAGAAGCAGGCTAGTTGTGAGGCTTGGAAGGGGCAGGAGAATATGTGTCCCTCAACAGAAGCATACAGCCAGAGGCCTCAAGAGGAACATCTGGAGAGGCTGCCTCTTTCTGCCCCCACCCCAGAATTTGCCCCCTGAGGCAGCTGCTTCAATCTGCTTCAACCTATCTGAATGGATCCAGCATCCACAAAGATTCCCAATGCGTGCAGATCCCTGTCACACTTAGCTTTGTCAAACATACAGTGTGACCTTGGGCCAGTCTCTCAAATGCTAATCTACCTCCCTGGGGTACTGTGAATAACAAACTGTGCCATCCCTTGTAAAATGTCCTGCCAAGGAGGAAAGACAAGACACAAAGTTGTTAAGGACTTTCCCCACAACCGAATGCCCTACATTAGGCCCAGCCCTTCAGTTCTTACCCTCAGGAAAGCAGGCAGAGGACTGCAATCTTTCCTCAGTAATGATTCACAGAGTGCAAGAAGCATCACCATCGCACTCATCATCCCGTATTCATTTGTGATGTGATGTGAAACCAGAGACTTATTGAAGACCCTTTGGGGCAGCAGGTGCACAGACATCTTGTCTCCCTTGTTATTTACATGAGATGAAACTGGAGAAGGAAGCCATCTCAGAGACCATAGCTGGCTACAGCCAGGCAAAAAGTTGCCCCCACCCGCCAACCCCCCACCTTACAGCTCCATCCTACTTCAGCAGCATCTGGTCCTGGCTGTCACAGGATGGCTCAAGGGAGAACCCGTGCCCTTTTAAATGGAAAGTATAAAAGCATACCAGCCTCTCTCATCAATTTTTCTCTCCTTTGAAATTCGCTATCCTGCAAATTTCATGCAGCTCTCCAATGGAAAATTATTCATAGAAATGCAAATATTAGTGCAGATATGACACACAAGTGCATTGTATTAGGTGAAATTGCTTGCCAAAATGGATTAAGGGAAATGCACACTAAAATGCTGGTGAATTTTTGCAAGGACTTCAAAAAACCCTGCAAACTAATGTGGAAATTTAGTGAACTGGACTGAAGTTTGGGAAATTGAGAGATGCAGAAATTGACTGAATCATCCATCCCTAGTGTGTATATATATAATTTTTATTAAATTTTCTGTTTCACAGTTTAGAATATTCATTTAAACAACTTTAAAATATCAATGACTTCCCTTCTTCTCTTTCCATGGTTCATTTTACAGAGCATAAATCCCTGCATATTTTATATAAACTAAACCATTCAGTATTCCATTATTATTTCCATCAAAACTTATTTACACTCTTGAATTTATCTTAATGCTGCCAATGTTTTCAAGTGTACACAATTTCCCCCCATATATTCAATAAACATTTTCCAATCTTCCTTAAACAAATGTTCTTCTCTTATTCTATAAGTTAGATCCACAAGCTGCGCATATTCCATCAGTTTAAGTTGCCATTCTTCTTTGGCTGGGACCTTGTTCGTTTTCCATTTTTGGGCTAACCAAACATAAGCCGTCGTCATGGCAAAGACAATCCCCAATAGCTGCCAGCCAGATGCCTCTGAGAAGCTCTCAAGGAGGGCATGGGAATGATTGCCAGCATATGGCAACACATGTCCAGTCCTTCCGTAAATTTAGCAATCATAGCTCAGCTTGGCCAGCTGTATTGGAGGGGTGCTTCTTATTGCCTGCAAGTTCCCCAAGAGGCCCTAGCTCAGGTGCAATCACAACTACAGATCTGACAAAAGGCAATTCCCAGCTACGGGTACCACCAACGCACAGCACGGGTTACACCCTTGGAGGGATGGGGGCGAAGAAAGAGGAACAGAGAGAGTGGAAACAGGTCAGGCAGCATTCATGTCATGCTCAGCTGGAGGTGGTGTAATGGCTGGCTGCAGCCTTGCATCTCCTTTCAGGAGCCTGAGCAATCAGACCTAACACTCCCAGTTTTAAATTTAACCCAGTAGGCTACATTAGTCAGCTCTTATTCTTAGCAGCTGAATCGGAGGGAAAGGGGATGGGAAGTGTTTGGCTTGAAGGGAAAGATATGAGGAAGTAAACAAACATTCAAAAGTTCAGATCCAAACATGGCAAGGAGGCCAAACGGATAACAAGGTACCTTCTTTCAATATAACCTCTTGAGCACGTGAACAGAAATGGAATTCAAGCAAGCAAAGGCTTCCAGATCAATAAGGTCAAATGATAAGAAAGAAAGAAAGAAAGAAAGAAAGAAAGAAAGAAAGAAAGAAAGAAAGAAAGAAAGAAAGAAAGACTTTTTCTGTGTCACTCCAAAGGACAGGACTAAAACAGATCACTGGAAAGTAAATAGAGAGCAGATTTCGGCTAAGTATTAAAGAAACTCCCCAATGGTTCAACCCTGGGATCTCTCTCAGTGAAAGTATTTCATTCATCTGTCATGGATCTTGCCGTTGCTGATGCTGCACTGAGCACTGGGTTAAGCTAGATTGGTTGGCCACTGTGAGAACAGGATGCTGAACTAGGTGAACCTTTGGCCTGATCCAGCAGGCTATTCTTACATTCTAGATTACCTCTAAGGCACCTTCCAGCACTATGGTTCTATGAAAGAGGAAAAATCCTTGCCAGTCCCTCTGCACTTGTATGATGTTTCTAACAGCAGCCACCTGAAGATCTCTGGAAGATGACAAGCAGGGCATTAAGGCAGTAGGTATGTCCTGTTTGCCTCCACCATCTTGTAACCAGAGGCACATGGATGCTCTGTGTTCAGATATCCTGGCTATTAGCAGTGGGCATCTCTTCCACAGATCTATCTCACCCTTAAAAACAACAGAAGCCACCCAAAGGAGTTGCTGACACCACCACATCTTGTGGCAGTGAGTTTTCTAAGCGCTGGTCGCACTGAGTGGAATGGGACTTCCTTTTTGCCTGTGCAGATTCTGCCACAAATTGACTTTCTTGGGCAACTCTTTGAGCATCAGTTTTACATCACAGGGACCAAGACGTCTCATTGAGTAACCTTTCTGTTTCAACACAGCCAGAGTGGAGAGGAAGGACACAGCCCGGCTGCAATGGAAATCGGAAGATTCCAAGCGACAGAGATACAACAGTGCCTTGTTTCTCTCTGTGTGAGACAAAGATAGTAACTGTGTGAGTGGCGCTGGCATCCGAAGTAGGAGAGAATACCAGATCGGCCTGACCGGGCTTTTTTTAAAATATAAAAAATATATAATAAGAAGGGAGGGGGCGCGAGGAGATTTCATGCTGACCTGCTAGAATTTAGCTGTGTTCTTTTTCCTTGGCAATGTGGGTGCTGAGTGGGATGTACAAATCTCCAGCTAATCTGCCAGCCAGCGCTGAATGGTGCAGATGGGAGAACAGGGATAATGAAATGCCTGACATCACCGTTCCAGAGAATTCAGCCTGGGCACAGCCTGGCACCAGGGAGCATATAAAGCCCTGGCTCTTGGCTTGCTGGAGTGCACTGCTGCCCACTGTCTCCTCCGGGACCAACTCAGATGGATATCACCGTTCACCACCCCTTCTTCCGCAGACCCCTGCTATCAAGCTTGTTGCCCAGCCGCATCTTCAACCAGACTTTTGGGGAGCACCTTGTGGAATCTGAACTGCTCCCCAGCTCCTCAGCTTTCAGCTCTTTCTTTTTGAGACCCTCCATCCTAAGGAACCCCAGCTGGCTTGAGAGCCGACTCTCAGAGGTAAAAATATTTTCTCTTGCTAAACTTCCCCCAGCTCCCATGCAGTCCTTGAACCAGGTGGAGGGACACCTTGTCCCCTTTGCAGTTTGTGCCCTTCATCAGTTAATTTATTTAACTGCATATTTACTATGAGCTTAAAAGGGTGACGTAAAAATCCTTGACAAAGGGAACATAAAGACTTGCCAAGATTGAAGGCAAAGAAAATCGATATCTGCCCCTTAACGTACCCCGCCACAAAAACCGGTTGTTTTCTCCAGTGACGCTAAGAATACCTTTGAAACTGGAATGAGTCATCTGTGAAGATTATTCACACAGGAAAGCCCACAGAAAACAGCCAGATTTAGATCTAAAAGTAGACTTCATTTGAATGATAAACTCTGGAAACAGAAACCTCACGGTTGAGAATTGCTTGCAGGGGGGAGGCGGAAAGACAAAAGGGAGTTCTTCTGTGTAGGCCATAATCAAAGCTGTGTGAGAGTATCCATTTCCATGGGACACACACAAGAGAAGTTCCTGATGGATTTGTGCAATACAGAGTCAAAAAATGGAGCAACGTTCTGTAGCCTGGGAGGCTGCTGCGGAGAATGCACTCACACTGTGAACATGGTAGTCAACAAGGGCAAGACGTCTGTGAAGGACTAGGAATTGTAATGGGGAATGTTAAAAGAAGTTTCCTAAGGGGCAAGAAGTGATCAAAAGTGGAACAAACAGCCTCGGGAGGTGGTGGGCATCCTCCACTTAAGCAGAAGCTGGACGTCCACCTGTCAAGAGATCCTGTAGCTACAGCTTGATCCTGCACTGAGCACTGGGTTAAACCAGATGACCTCCAAGGTCCTTCCCAACTCTGTGTGACTTTGAGGTTTAGGCCCTGTTGGATTAGCCATCCTGTATTTTATGGCTGACAGTTAGCATTGTTATTGTCTTACTGCAGTTGTTAATCATTCCACGCATGGAATTTCTTTCATTATTATTTTTTCATTAGGACGCAACTGTACCATGCAATATGCATTTTCACATTACTATTACACCCTAAAATTGCTAGATGCTGTACAAAAATTAAAAACCAACAACGCAGTCTCTTACAACCTAAAGGACAAGACACAATGGGGAAGTAGGTGAGGGAGAATAAAAGCTGAGAAGGGTAAATTGTGGTAAGTCGAACAGATCTGTTTTCAAAGAACCTGGATCTAAAAACAGAGGAAGAGAATTGGCTGCCAGGTGGGGGGGACTTTCCAGTGGCAGCGAGTTGCAAGGGGAAAAGGAGACGCCGTGGGGAACAGTTCTGGTAGCTACACTGGTGGATCCCTTCTGCCTGTTTTGTATTGTAGAGTTTCCATGCCAGCACAGCTCATTTCTAGCATTATGGCTTTGAGAATCCATCACATCAAAGCCATAATTTTCTCTGTATTAAGAACACAAGAGCCTGGTTGGATAGGACCATCTATGCCTGGCAACCTGTTTCTCACAGTGGCCAATCAGATGCCTCTGCAAGGCCCACAAGCAGGGCCTGAAGGCGATAAGAATCCCTCATTGATGCTACCTAAGCAACTGGCATTCAGTGATACACTGAAGAGGTTCTATATAGCCCCCATGACTAGTATTTTTATTATATTTATATCCCACCTTTGCTCTGAAAAGCTCAAGCTGCCTCCCTCTGGTCCTCAAAACGACCCTGCCCAGTAGGTTAGGCTGAGACGCAGTGATCGGCCCAGTGAGGATTTGAACACTGGTCTCCCACTGTTGGCATGAACTCTCCTCCCCCATAGTCTTGTCTAATCCCTTTGTAAAGCAAGCAAATATTCTGGCCACCATCCCATCCCATGGGGGTGAATTTCATAAGTTAATTATGCAATGTGTGGGGAAGTCCTTTCTTTTGTCTGTCCTGAGTCTACTGCCAATCAATGTTACAAGGGGGAACAAACCCTCATATTTATGTATGTATTTATCGTGTTTTTAATATTCTATTGGGAGCCACCCAGAGTGGCTGGGGAAGCCCAGCCAGATGGGCAGGGTATAAATAAATTATTATTATTATTATTATTATTATTATTATTATTATTATTATTATTATCAACATGCATGACCTCTATCTCACCGCCCCACTCCCAGTCAGCTGTGGAGATGGGCAGCAGCCCCACCTACCCCCCTGAAATTAGACTTTGAACAAAAAAACCTCATTCACATCAATGGGAACTTTTTTTCCTAAGCACAATTGCCATGTGAGGAAGGCTTATAGAAAAGATTTCACTCAACAGCCAACTCTCTTCCTGTTTCTATGTGGTGGGTGTGTTTGAAGGGTAGATACAGAAAGAGGGAAGAATGGGAACGTGTCTCACTGCCAGTACTGGTTCCAAGAGATTTCCTTTGGAGGACTGCAGCCCTCAACATGAAGAAATGTTGCCTGACCTTAACCCACATGCTACCATGAAAGAAGCATACAGAACAGTCTTGCACTTTGGGGATGTGGAATAGCAAATGATCTACCACACTGATCATGTCTAATTATCTGCTCCACATACAGCACCTAACAATTAGTAAACATTAAATATTATAACTGCCCTAACTAGACTCTTTTGTTAGCAGATGCGACTGGATAAGGACAAGTTCTCTGTAAACCTCGATGTGAAGCATTTCTCACCTGAGGAGCTAAAAGTCAAGGTTTTGGGAGACGTGATTGAAGTTCACGGAAAACATGAGGAGCGCCAGGTTGGTCTGGTCTTGGCATGAGCGCAGCTGGCAGGGCGATGGGAGGCAGGGTGGAAGGAAGGAGAAATTGACCCATTCTAAACAAGGTTGTCCATCAAGGAAGGAGACGTTAACAATGCCATGTTACCTGCCACATAGAAGAGTCTCAGAGAGACAGCCTTGGGCAAAGGAAATAGAAATGGCCCCTCATTCATTTATTCATTTGGTTTTAAATCTGAGAAAGCCAAAGCTGGACCACAGCAAAGGACCATTGGCCCAGCTCACTTAGTACTGGCCACTCTGATTGGTAGCAGCTTTCTCAGGTCTCTGGCAGTGGTCTTTACAAGCCCTGATACCCCTAAACTGGGGTATCCCAGGGGACTGAACTTTCTGAATGGGAAGAGTGTGTCTTAACAATGAACTATGAGCTCCCCTTATAGTAAACTGTACTGTTTTTAACACTGATTGGGAGCTGCCCAGAGTGGCTGGGGAAACTCAGCCAGATGTGCGGGGTATAAATAATAAATTATTATTATTATTATTATTATTATTATTATTATTATTATTATTATTATTATTATTAACCATTTGCAACCAGACATATATGGTTATGTTCTTCTCCCCCTCGCCCCTTCTCTTTTGAAAAGGATGAACATGGCTTCATTGCCAGGGAGTTCAACAGGAAGTACAGGATCCCAGCTGATGTGGATCCCCTCTCCATCACCTCCTCCCTCTCTTCGGATGGTGTCCTGACAGTGAATGGACCAAGAAAAGCCATGGAAGTCCCAGAGCGCACCATCCCCATTGCCAGGGAGGAGAAATCTGCCGTACCAGCAGCGCAAAGGAAGTAGACATGCCCTTTGAGACCTACTCTTTTATACCCAAGAAAGCCTTTCCATTGGATGCAAACAGCAGGCGGTGTCACTGACTGGCTGTTCTTATTTATTTGTGCTAAGCAAATGAGCTTGTTTACTAACAAATAAACCGATGAGTAAGCATCTGGCGGATTCTTTCCTCAATCTTCGGGGCAGGGTCAATTTGAGACAGGGCTCAGCCCTACAGCATGCAAACTTGTGATAAAAAAGAGAGAGGGAGAATAGCTCTGAGCACGTGCAGAGTTCCCTTCTGCTCTGGCAGAGCAACCACAAACAGTGTTGGGGGAAAATAATTTTACTGGCTCTTCTAGCTTTGGCTACACAGAAAAACAAATGTAACAGCTAACAAACAAAAATTAGGTGGTGCTTCACAAACCGTCAGAGGGAAAGTACAGTAAAAACTTTATATACACACACACACCCCAAGCCATGAGAAGTAAGAAGAATCTCCTTCTCACTCTGACGCAGACTCTTTTATTCACAGACATGGTTTGTGAGTTGCTGCATGGCAGCCTAGCTTTTAAGTGGGTGGGTGGGGAAAAGAGGGGGCAACTAGGTCACACAGGCAGGGCCTTTCAAGCAACCCCGGCTGTCCTGAAGCGGAAGAGAGACCTACTCTAGTCCTACTGCTTCAGCGGAGTCCCTTGCTGTTCTTTGGGCTTCGTATCAACCAAGCAGCAGGATCCCTTCTTCTGTGGAGGCTCATAATCTATCATGTAGCATGACCGGGCAGTTGGCTTGATTGGAGGAGGCTCCAGCTCTGGCTGGTGTCCAGGGAACCAGTGAACATCTCGCATAACTCCTAAGAGCAGAGAGAGGACAAGGCCGAGGAGCTCAAAAGAAGGCAGGGCAGTTGCAAGCCAGTAAAGCGGAATGAACACATTGCACTGAACAAACTCGACAGCAGCCAAAGGCAGTCTTAGCTTCTGCCAATCTAAAAGGGAGCTGAATACCTGAGAAGGCACATTAGGAAAGTCATACGGGACACGCTGCTTTATCACAAGTGCAGTACAGAAGATTCTGCACCTGAATCCACCCATTTCTATGGGTGCCATTTCCAATTTGCATACCAGCAAATTTCAGCATATGCAATCATGTATATTTTCCAAATTTACATTCTTGCACTATCAGGGTTGGGACACAGGTGGCGCTGTGGGTTAAACCACAGAGCCTAGGACTTGCCGATCAGAAGGTCAGCGATTCGAATCCCTGCGACAGGGTGAGCTCCCATTGCTCGGTCCCTGCTCCTGCCAACCTAGCAGTTCGAAAGCACGTCAAAAGTGCTAGTAGATAAATAGGTACCGCTCTGGCGGGAAGGTAAAAGGCGTTTCCGTGCGCTGCTCTGGTTTGCCAGAAGCGGCTTAGTCATGCTGGCCACATAACCCGGAAGCTGTACGCCGGCTCCCTCGGCCAATAAAGCGAGATGAGCACCGCAACCCCAGAGTCGGTCATGACTGGACCTAATGGTCAGGGGTCCCTTTACCTTTTTACTATCAGGGTGGTCTTTGTTGCTTTCTAAATCATGGACTAACTCTACCTTTTTATGTTGCTGTTGCTTGCCCTGGGGTGGAAGAATGGGTAAGAAATCATATGAATAATGATGATGATGATGCCTGCCACTTTCTAAGTAGAAACAGTTCCCACGGATAGCTGACCACTTCAGGGGAGATGGGGGTGGCGCCATTCAATTGTGCATCCAGACTGCTAGTACTTCAGGACGTACTGCAATGGATTTCATTGTGTTCCTACAGGTCCCTTGCTGTCACCACCAGAGTCCACTGACACTTGACTCATGGCAGTCATTTACTTATTGTTGTTCTAAACTGCACTTTGGCCCCTCAAGACACATTATGCATTATCACTTCTGTATTCCTCTTATTTGGACAGCTCTGTTAGGAATATTTGAGAATAGAGGATTCAGAACTGGGGGAAGACCTAGATCTTCCCAAAGTTCTCTTGCAGCTTTTAAATTAAGTGCCTGCATTTCAGTTTTATGTACCTACTTCTTGTACTGTGGGGCTTTTCCTTGGAGTAGTCCGATGTGTAGGTGGACTCAAAATAGTGAGCAAACTGAAAAGGAAAACACAGATTGAGTGCATGTTTACGGCAACTGAGAAACCATAAGAACATTAAGAAGAGGCTGGCTGCTGAATCAGACCAAATGCCCATCAAGTCCAGAATCTCAATTCCCATAGTGGCTAACCAGGTATTTCTGGGAAGTCTACAAACAGGGCATGAAGGTAACAGCACTCTCCTGCTCATGTTCTGGTACTCAGGCAGAGGCATATTGCCTCTGATCCTGGAGGTAGAATATATCTAGTATGACTAGCAGCCTTAACCTCCATGAATTTCTCTAATCCTCTTTTAAATTTCTCTAAGGGCTTATCCACAGTTACCTTTCCTCCACACTTTTCAGGCATGGTCCACGCTTTAACCTCCGTGTTCAAGCACCTATTATTATTATTTTTTGCTTTGCAGCAATCTGCAGGAAACCCGAATTGCCAATTATTGTGCTTCAGCTTTTAAGAGTGGGTTATCGCAAGTTAAAAAAAATAAAATCTCTTGGACACGGATCCGTGCCTGGAGAGACAGGGCAAAAGCTAAGTGTAGATAAGGCCTAAGTTGGTGGCCATCCCAACATCTTGTGGGAGTGAATTCCATAGTTTAACTGTGAAGAAGAATTTCCTTCTGTCTGCCTCAAGTCTTGAAACATTCAGATTAATTGGATGACCACACTGGGTTCCAGTGTTATGGGAAATAAATGCCTCTTTACCCTTTAATTCACACCACATGCAACTTCATATACTTGTATCATGCATAATTTTGTACACCTCTATCATGCCCCCCTTTACTTGCCTTTTTTTTCTAGACAAAAAATCATGTAGAACTTTTAAGAGGACGAGCCTTATCACCAAAGCAACACCAGCTTGGCTTGGCTTAGTGAGGCAGAAGGGCTGGGTATAATTAGGTATTGCGTGGTGGTGGAGGGTTTGGTGGGATGAAATGGCTAATACTGCAATCCTATGCAAGTTTACTCATAAAATGTGTTCAGTGGGACTCTTTCCCAGGGAAGTGTACATAGGATTGCAGCCAAAGAAAATAAACTGGAACTGAACAGACGGAATGCAAGGAAGGACAACATCATAAACAGGAATGCTGCCTACTATTACATTTGTGCTTCTTCCTTGGAGCTTGGAGCAACAGACATGAGCTCCTAGGTGATGCTTGATTTAGGTCAGCCAAGCTCCCCTTCAAATATAAAATACAACAGAACATTTATATCCCACCTTTCCCCCAAGGGGCCTACATGGTGCCCCCGCCTTTTAAATCCTCATCACAACACTGTGACATAGATTAGCCTGAAAGAGAACGATGGACTCCAGAGACCAGCAACCACCGTGGCCAAACAGGGAAGTAAAGCAGTTCAAGTATCTTATCTTCACACTTGCTCTTCTAAAGCTGGGCTGGAATCATTCAACAGGTTATAAGATAAATTAAACACAGAGTACTAGAGCAGGGGTCAGCAACCTAAGGCCCATGGGCAGGAAGTGGCCCGTGGAGGTCATTTGACTGGCCCATGAGCCACTCCCGAACTGAGCTGCCTGCTCACACGCTGCGCTAAACTGGAACAGCACAGCGAATCGCTTCCGTGGTGCCGAAAATCACGTCTGTGCAGACGCAGAAGCCAAAAATCATGGGGGCGTGTGCTCACGCGGGCGTGCAATCTGGCCCAGGCAAGATAAACCTTGCTGACCCCTGTACTAGAGCATGGGTGGAAGACCTTTGGCCACCAGATACTGCTGAATTACATCTCTCCTAATCCCTAACTGGATGCTGGTGCTGATGGGAATGGAAGTCCAAGAACATCCAGAGGGCCGCAGGTTAGTCGCCCCTGTGCCAGAGGGCTGAATATTTGACTTTACGTTAACAAGCTAACAAACAGGGCAATGTGAATATGGTACTCTGACCTGAGAAGGGAGAGGCTTGGGCTGCAGGATTTTCCGAATGTCATAGCGCTCTTCGTTCCAGTTCCCCAAGAGGGTCTTGTTGGTGTAGGAGTCTTCGTTGGTGGTGCACCTCCAGCCATACTGGAAGAATTTGGCAGAGCTGTCCCAATCTGTCCACACTTCTCCATGACCATTGGCACGTAATGCACAGCCATGATGGGGGTTAAAGAAGCAGGACAGGGACATGGCCTAGGAAGAGACAGAAACGTCAAATGAGGACAGGAAACAACTTGTATTAGGGAAGGCACAACTACACTACAAACCTATCAAGTGCCATGTCTTCTCTCAGCAAATCAGCAAATTCTGGGAACCGTATTTGAAGATGTCCTGAGCTGCCTTCTCAGAAAACTCCTAATACCCCCTAAGGAAGTAACTATTAAAGAAGGTTAAGACTATAATCCTAATCACACAAACTGTATGCCCCAATATAGTGGTTTACATCAGAGCAAACATGTTCAAGATGACCTTTGAACATTGCAAACCCATACACACTGACTTACTAGACAAAGTTCAGTTGAAATCAGTACAACTTACTTTTGAATAAACCTGCACAGGCACATACTCCTTGTCTGTTGTGTAGGTATGTCTCAGAAAAAAAAGACAATATTAATCACTGTTCCTAAAATTATGTTTCTTCTTTAATACTATTTTTTAATATTTATTTTATGCCACTAATATGGTACATGCTCCTCTACTACACCTCTTGCAATCTAATTATAAACTTGTGTACTCCTGAAAACCCACTTTTAGTGGGACTTACTTCCTCATTACATTTGGGATTTAACTATTTCTACATTTTAGAACATAACTTTACATTCTTTTAAAATTTGTTTTTCAGCTCTACGCTTCTCCAGTTCTTTTCCCACACCAAAATCAGTCTGATTCCCTGACACTGGACAGTGATATTAACTGCTGAAAGATCTTATTTTAACCAAAACATATGGGGATGGTTTCATCATGTGGATAGGTTAGAAGGATGGATTGTGCTGAAATTTGGAACTGGAGTTCAATAGGGGAATACCTCTGAATCAGAAGAGGTTGTAGCTGATAAAACTGAAGGACTGAGCTGATCCACATTTTCCCACATTTTCTTGCTTATTTGTCTTGGTTTTAATTGTAATTTTGCCTCAGGATCTCAGCCAAAATGGGCAGCCTCAGTAGAGTGAAGTTCAAGGCTGTAGCTGATGTTAAAAAGTGCTGAAGTTTTTTTTGGCAGCCCTTACAAAGGAAGGTGGCAGGAGGAACTGGAGCAGGCAACCAGAAAAACTTTTGTTTGTGATGCAACTTCCTGATCATCAGCTAGTCCTGATGTCACTGGTTTCTGAGCATCCATGGGGTGAGAGACTTTTATCCAAAAATCTGTATGACCGGACCTTGTCATCAAGGAGGTCAAGCACTAAGATACAGCCTCACTAGTGAGTAAGGCCCATTGAAATAAGCAGCATTTAGATCTGCGTAAACACACTCAAAAGGTTGCAGTGCATAATAATATGCAGGCAGAAATACTACCAAATGTTTGAAGCAGCCACTTCAATTGCATATTGATGAGATCTGAAACCTAGAATTATTTAAAAAATGATTTGTACAACTCACCGCTCGAGTTCCCTAGAACCATCTTTTTAATTTAGGTAGCCCCACTGATATTTTAATTTCAGTGGCCCCACTGAAATTAACGTACATGTCTAAGTTACATCCCCTAATTTCAATGGAACTGCTCTGAATAAAACTTAGTTGAATACCACCCTAATGCTACAAGCCTTGTATCTTAATATCTTAAAATTAAATAAGCACAATATTGCCTGATATATTTAATTTCCCAGAAACATTATTAGCATAAAGGTGTGCCTATGACATACTGGAACACAATCCTGCCATACACTCAGGGTGTGTACCTGAAAGCTCTCCCCTCCCTTCTGATAACGCTGGTTCTGATGGCTCAGAAACAAAACGGAAGGCAATCTGTGCATGCTTAAAGGCAGGTTTCACTCCCTTATTGCTCTTTTGAAGAAGCTTTTAGGGATGAGCAAGTTGCCTGATTTGAAAACAGCCTACAGCGGGTAGCGCTGTGGTCTAAACCACTGAGCCTCTTGGGCTTGCCAATCAGAAGGTCAACGGTTCAAATCCCCACAATGGAGTGGGCTCCCGTTGCTCTGTCCCAGCTCCTGCCAACCTAGCAGTTCAAAAGCACGCCAGTGCAAGTAGATAAATAGGTACCGCTGTGGTGGGAAAGTAAACGCCGTTTCCATGCGCTCTGGTTTCCGTCATGGTGTTGCGTTGTGCCACAAGCAGTTTAGTTATGCTGGCCACATGACCCAGAAAGCTGTCTGCACGCAAACGCCGGCTCCCTTGGCCTGAAGGAAGATGAACGCCACAACCCCATAGTCGCCTTTGACTAGACTTAACCGTCCAGGGATCATTTAACTTTTTTTGTACAAGCCTATGCACACTTGTAAGCACCATGGAGGCTATTAGGACACACTTCTAATAAATGTGCATTGAACAGTACTGCACACCCCTATGAGCAATGCATCATTGAGCCCAACCAAAAAATCACCTTGCTGGATCAGATGGAAGAATCTGTCTAGTGGAAGAACTTTGGCCAGTCACTCTCAGACTAATCTTCCTAACATAGTTGCTGTGATGATAAAGCGGGATTAGAGGGGGTGGAATAGAGAACCATTTGTGCCACCCTGCACTTCTTGCCAGAAGGACATCTGAATATTACAATAAATACACAAAAAGCAAAGCTTTCTGTTTCCAGCACCAGCCAGTCATATACCTCTGGTTTGCAATCTGGGAATAAAAGGGACTGACCAGCTCATGTAGCACCTGCTTTCTTGGGTTCTCCATGCTAATTAGGAGAGGCGTCACCTCACCCATCGTTCCTCCAACACCCGACTCAATCTTCCTGCCATACACCAACAGATGTGCATATGTGTGCATATGTATATAATAGAATCGCAGAGCTGGGAGGGAACCCCAAGGGTCATTTGTTGAACCCCCTCCAATGAAAGAATCTAAACCATTGCATCCATGACAGATGGCCATCCAACTTGCACTTAAAAACCTCCAAGGAAGGAGAGTCCACAACGTCCAGAGGGAGACCTATGTCCACATGTGTGATATGGACATGTGTTTTGGATATATTAAAAAGTTCCCTTATTTTGTTATTTAATTTTGCTGCATCCGAGACTTTCGTGCTCTTCTGTTAGCTGTGATGGCCTCAATAATATTGTTCAAAAAATGATGATGATGGCATAAATCAATGAATGTTATTTTTAATATTGCAGTTGTTGTATAAGGGATTATCATGATCAGAATGTAATTGAAATTAGTAAGATTTTGGAACACAGAAATAAAGAAAATCATCAAAGCATCCATTCTAGCATGCGGGGAGCCACCTAAATTATATAATTTGGTATCTGATCGACTTGTATTAGTAACTGCATTATAAATTGGTATTGTTATAATGTGGCTGTTATTGGAATGTAACTGAAAATTAATAAAAATTATTTTATAAATTGTCAAAAGAAAAGAAAAGGAAGGAAGGTTAAGAACAGGAAAACATGGTAGGCTACATCTGAATACGGTGGCTCCATTTCAGCAGCATCCCTAAAGACTCCTCTCCTCTGCTCCCTTCGCCAGGTGGCTCCTTCCCTTCCGCCCACCCTGCCCCGCTCCATCCTCCCCTCGGTCTCAGCAGAGCCCGGCCCTTTCCCTATGCCCACCTGATAAAAAGGCGGAGTAAGGGGGAGGAAAAGCAGGAAAGCCGTTTCCAAGGCAACCGCCCAAACGGCGCGCGCCGGAAGCGAAGGGCGCACGCTGGCGGAAGTGACGTAAACATACCGCGACGCCGGCTTCGGGAGAGTGGAAAGGTGTGTTTGCGGGGAGACCTAAGTGGGTTAAAAGACCCAATGAAGAAAGGAAAAGGCGTGGGGGGGGGGCAACAGTCATTTGCCTCTTTTATGCCCTCTGCGGGAGGGAGGGTCCTATGCCACGCCCCCTAGGAATCCCCTATTTCTTTGTTTACATACAGTCACATAGCTGTCAACTTTCAGATTTGAAAATAAGCGATCAGCAGCCTCGAAAATAAGGGATCAGCAGCCTCACCTGTCCCAGGGACAGTCTATAGGATATCTAACAATCCGGGATAGCAGCAGGAAATGGCGCTGGAATAAGGGGATTTCCCGCAAAAAAGGGAATATTGACAGCTATGTACAGTCAGTGCTTTTTTTCTGGGGGTACGCATGGGTACGCATACACCTAAACATTTTGTGAATCTTTGTACTTTTGTCCGTTTACTGTTTTTATTTTCCCCGATTTGAACTATAAAATGGTGATTTTCTTGAGTCAAAATGAGAGTAATCCTAAACATTTTTTTTAGGGGAAAAACCACTACATACAGTATATCCTGCCCGTCCGTGAAGGAGCTCCAAGGAGGTGTATACGTAATTCTCTCCCAGCTCAACCTCCTCCGGCTTGTTTTCTCACAACATGCTTTCAAGGACTGGTCAGGAATGAAGGGGCTTCGTAGTCCCAGCAGCGTCTGAAGGGCAGCAGAGTGGAGTGGACTAGCTGAAGAAAGGTCACCTCATGGCTTTGGGGTATTGACCCTGGATCTCTCTCTCCCCTAATCTCAGTGTGAGGTACTGAGTGACTAGTCTCATACCAACTCACCATTGCTTCAAGGAGGGGGGATCTTCTCACCTGTATATACAACCTTTAGGGAGCCAGGAGGACTTGCTTTTCTAAATTTACTAATTTTTTAATGCTCAATCTTTACTGTACTCTTCATTATTAGTATTTTTTAAAAAAACAAAAATTGTACAGAATATTTGCAGTGCTGGGAGTATAAGGAATGAAGGTGTGCTAAACCACAGCATTGAATTAACATGATTAATGAAACAATATAAACCGCTTGCTGCTGGTTTGATTCACATCTTGGCTTATTCTCCAGCTTCCTGTAACCATACACCTTTTTTCAGCATGTATTTGTGTATGTTAAAGTAAGATTAGAATACTTGCTTGCTTATGAACTTGAATTTTTGACCTGTACAAAGGATTTTCTATGTTGCTGTCATGTCAGCTAGGCTGGCCTGGTGGATATTATTAACAAATGCTGCTTTTGCTGACTGGAGACAACTCTAGATGTTTTTGAAACAAGCCTGATTCCTATATTTTTTGTTTTTAATGCCTGACGTTTTCTTACGTTTTTATATGTGTTGGAAACCACCCAGAGTGGCTGGGGCAACACAGCCAGGTGGACGGGATATAAATAATTTTTATTATTATTACATTTCTCTCCACTTAAGGTTTTGTCACCATGAGGCCTCTGCATCATCAGCCCTGTCTCCTCCTAGTTGGAGAAGGAAACTTTTCCTTCTCTGCCAGTTTGTGTGAAGCAAGGAGCTGTGAGGCTCACATTGTTGCTACCTGCTATGAGAGTGAAGCTACTGCAACTAGACAAGCTGTTGCCAAGTCCAACATACAATATCTGAGGGACAGAGGTAAAAGGAAGAAGAAAATTCAAAAAAGAAAACTTGTTTGTTGCATAATTTCTGATGGCTGTTGTTGGAGAACTATTTTCACCAGAGCAAATTGGCTTCTTGGGACTCTGATAATGGGGTTGCTGGGATGCCACAGGATAAATGGGGTTGCTAGGATCCTGCCGAGACATGTAAACCTTCTAAATAAGTAACTGGAGGTTCATCTGTCCTCCTCTTTATAGCAAGTTGGACTTGCCCTGCAGTAGGTGAGATGGAACAAGCAGGATTAAGGGACCAGGGAAATGGTGTGCAGAAGCCACGGGTGCATTTTCACAATATCTGATTAGAGCAAGTTGAAGAAAATTGAAAATAAAAACATTATTAGAAACTGTAGGAGGGAGAGGAAAAATTGGATTGTGCTTGTGGAAGTTGTTCCACTTGTTCAGTGACTTCCTAGAGCAGTTAAATGAAAACAAATCATGGCTCCACCATAGCCAGGCCACAGTCACACAGTCAAAAGGAATCAGTTACAGCATTGTCATCTACATTCTTGGCACATTTAGAGAGCTGGAAAGGATCTTGTTTCAGTCTAGCTTGACTTGCTTCTTGAGTCATTTGAAGCTATTGATTGTATCTGCTGTGTACTTGTGGGCACAACAATCAGGTTTAGGTGAATTAATTTGTGGAAGACCTTGTCCTGAAGCAAGGAACTGTGATGTGGGTATTGGGTGAGGACCCCTGCAAATTCAAGCCTAAAGAATATATAAATTTGCTTTCAGTTGTTACCTTTGTTGCATTGGGAATACCCTTCCATGCCATGTCTCATTAAGATAATGATAATAATAAAGATTCTGCCTTTTTCAAGTGCCCATTAAAGTGTGTATTGCATGATCTCCTAGTATCTTACATATCATTTTTCTTTTACCATTCCAGGTGCTAAAGTTCTCTTTTGTGTTGACTGCACAAAACTGAAGGAGCATTTTTTGCCAGCTGATTGGAAATTTGATTGCATTTATTTCAACTTCCCCCACTGTGGGAGAAAAGCTGGAGTGAAAAAGAACAGGGAGCTTCTTGCCAGGTTTTTCTTTAGGTGAGGCTAAAATGAGCCATGTCAATGTACTCTTGTTACTCGGAAGGTGGTGTGTGTTAACTTCAGTTGATGTTGCTACCTTACACCAAAACCTGTCTTCAATATAAAATTGATATAAATGTGAGCCAGCTAAGTTCAGATGTTCTGGTTTTATACAGGCAGGCATATTTAGTTGATGCGCTTTCTTTTAAACGCTATATACAAATAAATGCTTTGTTGCAATTGGCTGTTTTGAGCAATGAGGCAGTTTGGTAGCAGATGGTCTGTATAAGTAGGGGAAATGCACTAGGGTTTTCATGCAAGAGAACTAATAATTCTGCGCCTTGGAGTTGCTATTCATTTTTGCAAGCTTTCCAGCAAACACCTCCAGTTATAGGAACTATAAAGATCCTATCTGGAGCAATGCTGTTAAGGTCCAGTGAGAAAATATAAGCACTATGTGTTTTCCTCTCTTTGTAATCTTTTGATGAAAGTTTCTTGCCATACCTGCCCAAGCTCAGTAACCAATCATATAACATACTCTTTCCCCTCCCAAAGTGCAACTCTCACAATCCTTCCCCCACCCCCTAAAATATTGCTAAAAGCTACACAATCCAAGGACTTCTTGGAAACAGCTCAAGAAGGCAGCAGAGTGTTGCCTCAGGCACAAAAGAATGTTACCCATCACTCCTCTCTTCCTTTTCCAGCTGTGCAGAGGTCCTGGCAGAGAAAGGCGAGGTCCATGTGGCACTTTGCAGAGGGCAGGGTGGTACCCCTGCAGACCAGCCTGTGAGGGAATGGCATAACAGCTGGCAAGTAGTGGCTATGGCAGCGGAGGCAGGATTTATTTTGAGCGACATTCATCCATTTAACATCGGGGATGCTTGCAGATATAAATGTACAGGTTACAGGTAAGTTGCAGCACAGCACAGCAGATGGTGGCATTCCAGATGTCATTGTGGGTGTTGCCATGGTAACCAGCATATTAGCATCTGCTCTTGCTTCTGAAGCTGCCTCCGTGTTTAAGAAACAGCAAGGAAGTTTCTTTGCTGGATGTTGCTGTATAAGTTTCCTGCCTCTAGCAGCAAGAGTGCTATATTTTATACCAGCCTTTCCCAGTCTGGTACCCTCCAGATGTTTTTGACTGCTGACTCCCATTACCCTGACTCACTGACCTTGCTGGTTAGGGTAATGGGAGTTGAAATTAAAAATTCATGGAGGACACCAGGATGGGGAAGGCTGCATTTTAACTGTCTTTGGTTCTCACGACTTTATCAGGTTAGTTGATAGAGGGAATGGATTGGATCTCAATCTCCATTTAAGTGCTACAGAGATGCTGGGGGAAAGAGTCAGCACTCTAGTAGTTTCCCATGCCTTCCTCCCACCATTTACTTTCGGCCAGCCTGGCATTTATACCCAGGGCCCTGAATCGACAGTCGTACCTCTGCTTATGTATCCCTCTGGATATGTAAACTTCGGGTTGCGAACGTGGCAAACCCGGAAGTATATACTTCCGGCTTTCGCTGTGTGTGCATGCGCAAAAGTGCTCTCCATGCCACATGCATGTGCAGAAGTGCTCAATCAGGCCGTGCATGTGCACAGAAGGGCGCCTCCGGTTACGGACTTTTCGGGATATGGCCGGGCCTCTGGAACGGACCCCATCCGTAACCGGAGGTACCACTGTACAGTGGTACCTCGGGTTAAGAACTTAATTCGTTCTGGAGGTCCGTTCTTAACCTGAAACTGTTCTTAAGCTGAGGTACCACTTTAGCTAATGGGGCCTCCTGCTGCTGCTGCCACACCGCCGCCACACGATTTCTGTTCTCATCCTGAAGCAAAGTTCTTAACCCGAGGTAATATTTCTGGGTTAGTGGAGTCTGTAACCTGAAGCGTCTGTAACCTGAAGCACCACTGTAATTGGTTTACTGTTGATCATGTAGCTCTGCATAGTTTGTTTGGTTTTATGCTTGTGCAAATAAAGAGTGTCTATTTAAATATTCTTGGCTTGTTTGTTTGCAGGAGTCAGGATAAACCTTTTCATGTAGAAGGAGCTTTGAATCATATATTCACACAGAGTGTGCCTTTTCAGCATCCCAAGCCTATGATCTGTCAAACAGAACTGGGAGGAAAGTTGGTTTCCTTCCTTGTTCCAGAGATATTTCTAGATAAGATTAACAGGTATGTAACTGAGTTTCGGCACCCATGTGAAGTTAATAAATATACAGCATAGTCACTCAGTTGATAACTGGAAAATTCAGCAGGCATCCTATTTTCTTAGCCCTGGGTGATCTTTAGAACAGTCCTCACGAGGTTAATTTTGATACAAGTTCCATTGACTTGTATTTCCTTCTGGGTAGGTATGGTTGGCATTACAGTCTAATCTTAATCTAAAGTTTGTAATGTATAAAATATATTGTGGTTTAATGGTTGTTTGCTGAATCCAAATCCTGGGGAAAGCTGCATTCAAATTCTGCTTCATGGGATCTCTTTGTAGCTTTGAACTACTAGAGACACGATATCCTGCTGCCGTTACTGCTGGAAGGGGGCGCCAGCTGTCAAAAGACAAATAGTCCTGTCTGTCTTGGATCATCTGGAGGAAATATTTGCTGCCAGATGGTCTTCCCACCTGCAAAACGCACTAAGCATCATATAGCTCCTTTGTACATTTTGGCGCTACATGAACAGAGTGCTGTTCTTTAAAATATAAAATCCAATTTTAATGACTTGCCTAAGAATATTGCTTTCTGTTGTTTTCCCCCTGTTTTTAAATAGGGGTTTCCTGGATACAAATTCGGAACATCCTATAAGAACAATAAACGAAAAGCTCACTGATGAGCTTGGCAAGTCTTTCCCAGTTCAGAAAGTGAGTGCTTCTCTTTCCTTGATGTTCCAAGATTGTCACAGCTCTTCTTCCACTCTGGATGCCACTTGGATGGTTCCTGCTGCCCAAAGTAACCCAAAAGCCAAGTCTGTGGTTAATAAAGCTGCAGCGGATACAGAGGCCTTTGCCTTTCCTTCTGGCTTTCCTGCCTGGGATGATACAGATCTGGGTGGCAACTTGATCAGCTGGGAAAGAGATTGGATCTTTGGACATTATTGTCTCCGACCTTCCCTTCTTGTTTCTCTTCACAGAACTGTACAAGACAGAGAGCTTCCTCTGGGGACTTTCCTGGTCCTCAGCGGGCTGGCATTTAGGAAATGCAAGCTCTCTGCTCATGCTCTGCCCATTTTTCATGAGTCCGTTTTTATCTGTGTGGTTAATAAGGGCACAGAAGAAGAGTGTAGCCAGCTCCTCGCAGAAAACCTTACAAGTACTTTATGTGCTCTGCTCCAGCCTTCAGGCTTCAAGCTAGACTGTACAGCGGACAAGCCAAAGACACAGCTAAATACTTTTGCGAATCCTGAACTTCAGCTCCTTAAATCAAAGTACTTTTTCAGTGTGACCCCTGACACTTCTGACCCAGACCCAAATAAACTTTGTGTAGGGACCGTAAGTACAACGCCGTGGCAGCCTACAAGCATTGATCGAGAGATTGTTTGTGCTTCGCTGAACCTTGATCTTCTGGCCATGCATGTATGTGAAATCTTTGACTGGCGCATGCTCTGGACTTCTGACGAGCGCTTCCTAAATCAGTTTGCAGGAGGGCATTTAGGTCCGTTCAAGAGCTTTTCCCTCTACCCGGTCTCCTACGTTCATGACGTCAGCTTCTGGGTTCCAAAACCAGAAGAGTTTAATGAGACCCAGCTCCATGCCATTGCTAGGTGTGTGTCTTCTGAATCAGTGGTGTCTATCCAACTGCTCGACAGCTTTCAGCACCCAGGCACAGGGCAAACTAGCCTCTGCTACAGGATCACTTACCAGTCTTGTGACAAAGCACTCAGTCGCCAGCAGGTGGCAATGATGCAGATGAACCTTAGGAAAGAAATACAGCGCTGTCTGCATGTGACTCTTAGGTAGTTCTTTATTATTCTGTGCAGACAGGTTTTGTTGGACTCCATAATTCAAATTAACTGTGTGTGTTAACATCAGGCCAACTGTAGCAAGCCTTTTATAAAGGCTGGGTGGGCTTGAAGGTGGTGCATATACCACCTTTTTCTATTTTCCTATTTAAGGCAATAAAGTCAAACACTTTATAAACCTTGTTTAACTCCTGTCACTCTCAGTGAGGTCTTTTTGGAAGAGGTTATTAATTGCAGGCCAATGTAATTGTATCTAGCTCCCGTTCAAAAGCTTATGAAGGCTGCAGCTGGTCAGAGAAAATAATACAAGGCAGTTTAATTGAGTGCCACCCACTCTTCTTTTGCTTATTTGGAATGGCATAAATGGAAACGCTGGAGATGTAACTGCAAGGTACATAGGGTTAAGCTATGGGGGCCAGATCCGGCCCAATCTTCTTCTAAATCCGGCCCTCAGACAGTCTAGGAATCAGTGTGTTTTTACATGGGTAGAATGTGTTCTTTTATTTAAAATGCATCTCTGGGTTATTTGTGGGGCATAGGAATTCATTCATTTTTATTATTTCCCCCAATATATAGTCCCGTCCCCCCCAGGGTCTGAGGGACAGTGGACCGGCCCCTCGCTGAAAAAGTTTGCTGACCCCTGGTTAAGCTGTTCAGTTTGTGTATCCGAAGAGGTATATATTTCTGAAGTGGAATTCCTGCAAAGTCTTTAGGATAAACTATGCAATTTGAAAAAGAAGAAGTTACATTTCAGTTCTGCTACCCTGCAGACAGGCTCATGGTAATGCACACAATTCAACCATCACAACAACCTGGCTAGGCTGAGAGATGGTAACTGGCCTAAGTTCACTTAGCAAGGCTTGTGGCTGAGCCGGGGACTTTACCTTGGCCTCCCTCATCTGAGTCCAAAGTGCTGACTGCTACATTAACAACAGCTTCTATATAGGAACTTCTACTACAATCCAGGCAAGCAAGAAGCAGGATCAGAGTTCAAGGGCACATTTCACCCAGGCAAAAACACTCAAGGAGGGTGCAAAGCAGGAGTGGAGAGGGGTGTGGACTGGGGAGGGTCCCATGGGCCAGGTAGAGAGGCCTGGAGGGCCACATTTGGCCCAAAGGCCTGAGGTTTCCCAACCTTGCTGTGCAATGTCACCATGTTGACTCAGCCATGCCCACATCTTTAGGTGGTGGAATGCAAAGAGTATGAGTAACAAAATGCCAACATATTTATAATCAGGTCTGGCAAAGACCTAAATCAGCAAGTGGTGTTTCTTATTTTTAGAGAGGATTGCCACAGTTGTTTCTTTGGTTAAAATAAGAGACTGTTACAGAATCCTGAGCCTTTGAGTCTGCTAAGCTTCTGCAGGATAGCTGGAAGAAGGGAGAATGGTCTTATGCCAGCCAAACCCTAACTAATCCAATCAGTCTGGACGCTCACAAGCTTGGATGAGCTCAGGTCCTATTTAAAACCAATGCAGTCACTTCTCTGCTACCCTGCTTCATATTGGCACACTTGGTGCACAGTGATGTACTTGTTGGTGAATTCAAGATGCACATAACAGTGATATTTACTGCCAATGTTGTAATACTAAACAGATAATAAGCCCCACTGAATGCGACCAAGTAAACAGGCATAGCGTTGTTGCAAGCTTATAAAGACTCATAAGCTCCATTACATTCAGAGGGGCTTGTGAATAAATACATAGGAACAGCGTGATGCACTTTTCAGCAAACATGCATGAAAGATGGAGACAAATTCTATCCCCCCCCCCCTTGTTCATTGGTTTGCTTCAAGTGGAGTGTGGAAAACTTTTGAATGCAGTAAGAGCAAAATCATGTAATGATGGCTGGTATGCAAGATCCAGATAAAATTTAGGCAATGCAAACCACCCTGACTGAGTCGTGGTAATCTACTGAAAAGCAAGTCTCGTTCCAATAAATGGGTCTTGCTTGCATGTACGTAGAATCTCAGCCACAGACTCACTCTTGGCACAAAATAAATTGTAAGGCACACACTGGCTGTTAATTTAAAAAAGGCACAGGAGGGTAGGGAGGTTAGTGAGGTAAGTATTAGTCCTGAACACATTTTACTCAGCAGTAAATCCTACATACTTTGGGCATGCAATTCTAGGATTTATCTGCCAGTGCTGAGTGGGGAGAGATAATGAATGTATTTGTGCAACTGCAGCACACTGTAAAACGCCCATCTTGTGCTCAAGTTGCCAGCTGTGTGCGCACATCTGCAATCTTCAATTATTTACCTGGAAGCAGTTTTTACTTCAATAAATACATACTTCTGTGAAAACATGTCCAGGAAAGCAAGGGCACCCTAAAGGTGAGGCATTTCCCTTGCAGGCATTGAGGGTGTGAGGCTGAGTACACCCCATACATTTAAAGCACATCCAAAGCACGTTTCCCTCTCAAAGAATTCTGGGCACTGTAGTTTACCACTCCCTGAATTGCCATTTCCATCAATCCATAACCAACTACAGTGTTCATAATTCTTTGAGGGCGAAGCTGTGCTTTGAATGTACTTCAAAGGTACAGCTGTAAGCGGCCTGAGAGAGAAGGGAGCAAGCCATGGCATGCACCACGTGGAAAACCTGAGCAGCCACCCACAGCAGTGCCCTACTTGGTGAGTTAGTGGAATTCTGGATTTTGCTGCTAAAGACAGAAGGGGTCATATTTTTGAATACTTCTTCCCGTTCACATTTATATATGTATATAAAAAGCCCGCATCCCTGCAAGGAGAAAACTAGCGCATCAGCGACAGGCTCAACATTTCACTGCTAACTGATGACATACAAGGGATAATAAACAACATGAAAGGGCACGTTCAAAAGCGGCCCTCCCACTTGGAAAGTGAAGTGGTAGAGTCTGAGAATGCATAAGGTAACAGCTGCGGCTCCCTTCTGTAGACTCTTCTCGCCCTGCGAGAGGGAGAGACACGTTTTCCTAGTGGCCACCGGCGCCCCAGCAGGGAAAGAGACTGCGCTTGCGCGTGTCTGTTTGCCCGGACCCATCATGGCGGCCGCCACCTTCAGCTCTGACGTGTCCCTCCCTTGACTGCCGAGAGGAGCCTGCCGTCGAGGCCGTTCTCGTGCCCACACTCGGCATGGCGGCCAAGGGGCCCCGGCAGCGGCCTCGAGGGGGAGGTGGGGATGCGGCAGCGGCGGCTGCCGTTTCCCGCCAGCGAGAAGAAGCGCCCCCGCCGGCCACTGAGGAGACCAAAGCCGAGTAGGTGGCAGATAATGGGGTGGGGCGAGCGAGGAGGATATGGGGGGGGGCTGCCATTAGGTGGTGACTTGGAGGCACGAAGACACTTTATAGGGGGGAGGGTTGCCTGAGGTAAATGGGGTCCCCTCGAGGAATTTGAGGGAGGGTCAAATAGGGAAGTCTCTTTTCGAGGTGGACTCGTGGGGGTGGGTTCTGTGGCGCCTGAATTACTAGGGCCTTCCTGACTTTTTAATTTTTATTTTATGGGGGCATTGGGCTGAGGGAAGCTTCCTTAAGAGTCGGGCTCGAAGGGTCATGAGCTGTGGGGGCTTTGGAAATGGAATTTTGGAATTCTCTTTTTGTTTTGGTTGTTGGATGATTGTAAATTTCAAAATTTGGAAAAATTAAATGAATTTGAAAATTTGAAGAAGAAAAAAAGGAAGTGGAGCAGGGGTGGGAGACACTTGACTGGTTTTAGGCTTTGTAAAATGCTGTGTTGCATCATGGATATAAGCCATGTTGAGATACAGATTGTTGCTTGGAATTAGAAGGACTCCCACAAAAAAATGCACCTCTCAGAATCGTGTAATGCCCTCCATTGAATCTCTGTCCACCACTGTCATATTGCACACACATAAACAAACACATCCCTCAATCCTGTAGGAGACATGAAGCAGACTTGAGGACATTGTCCAGAGGATAGAGTCTCCCTATTATTTGTAACTCCCTCACCCTATTCAGCTGCCTCCCTGCACTGCAAAAACCAAACCACACATGTCCCATAACAGCATCATATAAATAGACAGGGTCAGTAGTATTCACACACACAGACACAGGAAGAGCTTTGTGGGACTCTCCCCAATTCTATGGAGACTGCATCAAGACCAATAGGATGTGTTGCTGTTCTCCCCACATATAAATGGGATGTTTCATGGGGGATTCTGAAGCAGAGAGACACACTTTTTTTCTTTCTCATGCCACAGGCTCCCATTTGGGTGTGTGTAGCTTTGCATTCTTGTACATAGTTTCTTGAACTGAAGGCAGGATACTGCCCCAAAGCAAGAAACTAACGCAGTTCTTTTTCCTGCCAGCAGCAATGCAAGAAGGTATTTAGAAAGGAACCTTTAGCAACCCTTGGGGTGGACATGACATCCCTTCTTGATTATAGGCCAACCAAAGTTTGGGCCGATCAGTATTTTGTCAGAAGAAGAATCTGCACTCACTGATCAGTGTGCAAATCAGTGAGAATTGATCAGCGATTGTCTCCACAGTGAGAATTTTTAGATGTATGCAGTATTTCTGGGTGTTTAAAAATGCTTCATTTTAAAACCTGGAATGATTCCCTGAGCACCCTTCCCTTTTCTCAGCTTCAATCACCTTGCCACTTCGGTCTAATCCCCTCACCTTATCATCCACTCATGGGGCTAACACCTGCCTTTTTTTGGCTCTCCCCTAGGTCGTCTGGGAGCAAAGCAGGACATGTCTGGGCCCCTGAAGGATCTACAGCTTTCAAGTGTCTAATCTCAGCCAGGTTCTGTGCTGCACTGTTGAGTAACATCGCCGACTGCGATGAGACATTTAACTACTGGGAACCTGTGAGTGACGTTCGTGTCTGTGAAATACCTTGTTGGGGTGTAAAGGGGGTACATGTTCAACCCAAATCCTTAATCACTCCTGAATTGAGTAGTAGTGGTATCCAGGGTATACCCTGTGGTTTGTTGTGATGCAGGATCACGATCCTGCAGGTTCATGTTTCCTAAGGGTGACACTGCAAATCCTTTGCTCTTCCTCTTAATCTTTTGCCCATAACTGGCTTAGCTTTTAGCATTGTGTGTGTGTGTGTGCGCGCATCTTACTAAAGTGAGAATTGGAACACCTTCTGACTTGATTTTGTAACACGTCCTACAGATGCACTACCTCGTTTATGGTAAAGGCTTCCAGACATGGGAATACTCTCCTGTCTATGCCATCCGCTCCTACGCATACCTGTGGCTCCATGCCTTACCAGCTTTGTTCCACGCCAGAGTTCTGCAAACAAACAAGGTAATGTGCATACTTCAGGAGTCAGGAATCCCAGGCCCAGGGCCAAATGCAGCCCTCTCTGTCTGGCCCTTGCTATCACCCAAGGCCACACACCCTCACCAGCCCTATGTCATACCCTCTTTGAATGTTTTTGCCTGCCTGGAATGTGTCACTGAACTTAACTAATGCCTCTTGATTGTGTGGAAACTAGCTTAGAATACAAAGACATTGCTCTGTCCGCCTCTGCCATCACCTACCACTAGTATGTGATGCCTAGAAAGTTGCTCAGATGGTTGGGTAGCCCTCAGTCTGAAATATATTCCCCTCCCCCCATGACATACCTTGACTTCATCTATGTGTTGGGTGCTCTATCCATGGCTCACCCAAGCTTCCCCTCTCCCCAACCTTCTTCCCTCCCTTCTGCTAACATGGACTCCTGTATCCTTGGTGCAGTGTGGGACACCCAGTTTGCACATTGTAAAGGGTCTGCCCACAGTTTCCTGGAGTCAAAAACAGCCTAACATTCTATGTGTTAATCAATTATCCCTTGCTTTCTTTTTAAGTCTGGGCAAGTCCATCTTGGTGAAAGCTCTGGCTTTCTGAGTCCTGGGCAGGGGTGTGTGAGTTTGACTCTATGTCTGCAAGCATTATAATTGTAATTCTTCATCCTAGGTTCTCATCTTCTACTTCTTGCGCTGTCTTCTGGCCTTCCTGAGTTGTGTTTGCGAGCTTTACTTTTATAAGTGAGTACAGAAAGTGCTTCCTCTATTACCATTGTGAATGCTATGACCATTGACACAGCTGTCACTGAATGGGAATTTGCCAGTTCATCATATAAGAAATGCGCCTTGATAAACTACTGGGCAAGTACATTTCTAGAGATCTTGGTCTTGTTTTCTATGTGCATATCTTACATTGTAAGCCACCTTAAGGATCTGATTCAGTTAGAAATCCTAAGAGCTGGAGCAATTTTGTAGGTTGGCCTAGGATATAAATCAGTATTAAACTGTCAGATGAGACAGTCTTACCATTGAGCTGCCATTCAGCAATGTTATCTGTACAAAACCTGCTTCTGGTATCCCTCAGCACACCAGTCTCAACTGGCATGTAGTTGGGAGACTCCAGCAAAAAGGCATAAGGGGGCAGAGGTGGTAGCGATTGAATGGAGAAGTTCAGAAAACCTATTGAGAAGGACATATAAAACCTGGTACTATGTATGCTGGTAGCTGGATTCATAGTGCAGAACTGGCCAGAGGTCATGTTGGTACCTTAGGGATGCCCATAAGGTGTTAACATGTAAAGCTGTGTTGTATTCATCATTTATTTATTGTAAGATATTTATATACTACTTTTCTGGCAAACCTCACCAAGTGGTTAACATGGAAAAGGTTAAAACAGTATGCATCAATTAAAACTACATAATTAAACAGCCAAGACAAGCTACAAAGGGTGGAGAAGCTTTCTGCAAAATATATTTTCTTTCAGAGCAAGGTGGCTGCTTTAGTTGAGGGAGACGCTACCTCGTCTGGAGCTAGTCTTTGGCCTGTTTAGCCCACTCCTGGATCTTTCCCAGCCCAGACTCCTAAGCCCCTCTTTTAGCTGCATAAAACACACCTCTGCTTTGTCACTAAGTTACGTGATCCATCTGAAAACATAGCTGCCTGATTCTGAGCCATGTCTTTGGTCCATATTGTTGTCTGCTGTGCTCGCAAGTTCTTGGCTTTTGCAGGTCATGGGACTTTTTGTGCACTGGAACTGTGCTTATTTTACCTTCTACTTCCCCAGGGCCGTGTGCAAGAAATTTGGGTTGCATGTGAGTCGTCTCATGCTGGCTTTCTTGGTACTCAGCACTGGGATGTTCTGCTCAGCGGCTGGTGAGTTAAGAAGTGAATTGCTTGAGAGTTAGGAACCGATTTCATATTGACTTTTGATGGGCAAGGATATTCTCCTGCAGAATTTGCATTTTTGGGTAGAGATGGGTAAGAGGTTGCATGAGAGGTGGAAATTATATGGTCTGTATCGGCAAATCTTTCCTCCTCTCTTTTTCCAGCTCCCTGTATGCTGTTTGAATGAGTCACCTAACATTCACATATACCAGAGCTTTCAAAACTGTGCAACACATTAGTGTGTCGGCTATAGTGTGTAGGTGTGTTGTGTGAACACATCCTGCACTCCTCCCAGGCCTGGATAGGGATAGTTTAACCTCTGGTTTTCTAGTAAAACTGAATTACGGTTTTGCGAAATGATGCATATCTAAAAAGTGTGTCACCAACATGAAAAGATTCAGGTAGGTAGCCGTGTTGGTCTGACGCAGTCAAAGTAAAAAATAAAAAATAAAAAAATAATTGTCCAGTAGCACCTTATAGACCAACTAAGTTTGTTCTGGTATAAGCTTTCGTGTGCATGCACTCTTCTTCAGATACACAGACACACACTTTAGACTTCAGACACACTTCTGAAGAAGTGTGCAGGCACACGAAAGCTTAGTTGATCTTATAAGGTGCTACTGGACAATTATTTATTTATATTTTTCCCCCAACATGAAAAGTTTGGAAAGCTCTGGCATATACTTTTCAATCTTTTCTTCATACCAATGGGGGCTAGAAACTTGTAACAAAAATAAATACTGAGATGTTCAGGATTCTGAAAAGGACATTGTATTTTGCACTAGTTAGTCAGTGCAGACTTTTGTGCATCCAGATTCTGTGGAATTAGCAATGCATAAGGACTGTTTCTGGTTTTAAGATCAGTAGAATCAGAACATGAAAGGCATTCACTTTGCTTACTGCAAGAGTCCTCACTATTTGTTGGAGAACTTAGCCTGGATCCTCAGGTGTAACTGGAGTAAGGGACTTCCCTTGCTCCCTGAGCCCCCTGCATCTTGGCATAAAAAGAGACCATCTGTTGCAGAGTATTTCCAGAGATGAAGAATGAGCCTCCAGTTAGCAAGAGGTTGCTTAAGAATCACCTTTTCCAGCAGAAGGATTCCAAGGGCTGTGTTGGTTCATATGTAACCTCAAGCACCCCCACCCCTGCCAATCTGCTTTACATTGTGTACAGCCCCTGATCCATCTAGCCTAGTACTGTCTACTCTGACTTGCAGCAACCTGGGCAGAGAGGGTTATTTTCCCTCTTCCAATCTGATAGTTTTAACTGGAGACTGAACCTGGAACCTTCTGCATTCAAAGCAGATGCTCTCCCATTGAGCTACAGTTCCTTTCCTATGTCACGTGTTCTTAGGTTTGTGCTGAGAAAATCTCCTGCTGACAAGGAGTCCTGAAATGACCCCAAGTCATCTGTGGGGTTCTGAATGCTTTCTGCTTTCTCCCAGACCCTGATTCCTTTTTGCTTCTTTTGCTTTTCAGCCTTCCTCCCCAGCAGCTTCTGCATGTACAGCACAGTAATAGCAATGACGGGGTGGTACATGGATAAAATCTCTCTGGCGGTCCTGGGCGTGGCTGCAGGAGCCATTGTGGGCTGGCCTTTCAGTGCAGCACTTGGGTAAGCAAAAGGGAGCGGGGAACGTGGACGCATTCAGGGACAGGTAGCTCTAGGTGGGCCCTAGCCAGCTGCAAGGGCAACGATGTCTCTCCAAGACTGATCAGTTTCACTGTTGTCCTCAGGCTATTATAGCTCTGTGCACAGGGCTGCAATATTTGACTTGCTTGGGATTGTAGCTGTGCAATTGTTGTTCCTTGAAGTGTTCCTTGAAATGTTGTGTTTTGGAACCTGGTTGTTTTGCATTGCATTCAGGTGCTGTGACACTCAGCTATTGAAAACTCTTTAATTAACTTCCTAGGCCTCAAGGTGGCTAGAGGAAAGTTTCAGAAATATGTGGGAGGTACCATCAAAATTAGCGAGAGCTTCCATTCGTTAAGAGTAAAACTGGAAGCATTCATCTATTATTGCAACTGGAATTGTTGAAGTTAAGAAATTATATCACCATGTGATTTATAAAATTCTGAGCAGAGAACTTTGCATACTGCCATCACAAGTGATACCTTAAGTCACTGCTTTGTAGGCACTAAGTTGGTTTCTGTAGCAGTAGTGCTTCCCTAGAAAAGAGAGAGGAGAGATAACAGGTAGCTCTTATCCTGCTATGTTCACCATGGAAAGGGGATTCCCTCTGTCACTCCAAAAGGATTGCTGTAACTTACCTCTCTCCGCTCTTTGCACCCCTCCCTTTTTTGTCCTGTATTTCCAAAGTTATCCAGCCAAATCGTTCCAAACTATGCTTTTTCTATCTCTGTTCCTTTTGCTGCTCTGTGTTCCAGTGCTATTTATCTATTCCCATGATTCATAAATGTCACTCCCTACTCCCTCTGCTGTTCTTAGGAAAAAAATGAATTCCTTTGCATCCTTGATTAATTTAGAAACAGGATTATATTCAAAGGTAGGTGGGTGGGGCTCCACATAGTTGGTTTGGGGGGGGGGCTTGGAGAGGGGGAGGGCTAGGGTGAGTGTGCAAGGGTCAGCTGATAAATGTTTTTAAACATCCAAGTTGAGATGGGAATATTTTTGGCATCTCCTTTTGCCAGGCTTCCTATTGCCCTGGACTTCCTCATCCTGAAAAGAAGGTGGAGAAGCTTCCTGAGGTGGTTTCTGGTCGCACTAGTGGTGTTTCTGGTGAGTTTCTCAAGTTAATTGTGGAGAAATAACTCAGAGGGGAGTGTTGTATAATGGGAACTGAGTGCCAGGTTCTTCCAAAGGGGTTACTGAGGAGGAGGGGTCTCTTTTGCACTTCTGACCCCCCCACTCTTCCTTCCAAAGGAGTATTCTGCCAGTGAAGTCATGTGGGCATATCCCATTGTTTTCTGCATGGCTTTCTGGACAGGAAGGTATTTTCTCTATGGCTAGAAGAGGCACCCTGGGAAGGAGCAGTAACGTTCATGTCTCCTCCCATATTGTGGCATCTTCACAGTGTGCGTTTCCAGCAGATCTCCCTTGACAGCAGTAGATAATGCTGTTGGCTGTGGGAGGGCAACAAAACTGCAATGCCCTTACATCAGTCGTTATTAACCTGTGGGTCCCCAGATATTGTTGGACTACAACTCCCATCATCCTGAGCTCTGGCCTTGCTAGCTAGGGGTGATGGGAGTTGTAGTCTAACAACATCTGGGGACCCACAGGTTGAGAAAGGCTGCCTTACATTATGGTAGAAGTGATAACTACGACGGTTTTTTGGCGGGGGGGTATATATGCGCACACACACCTGATGGGAGGATGCTTTGTTCAGTGTCAGCCTTGCATTTGCATCAGCCTGTAGTTCTTGTGCCCTAAGTTCTGGTCAGCACCGCTGTTTCACTTGGTTTCCAAACGTGGGAAACGCAAGTGCTGTCCTGGAATTGAGATAATCTAGAAACAGCTGTGTTCTTTTTGTTGAATGAAGGTGCCCCTGGTGGCTGTTGACAGTTATCACTATGGGAAGCTTGTGATTACTCCTCTCAACATTGTCTTGTACAACGTCTTCACACCACACGGACCAGATCTTTATGGTGAGTCCACACCTGTAGGACATACGTAAATATTTTGGGGCGCTAGGTAGGGACCACAAAAGCTAAGGTGTGATAATGGTGCACAGTTTTGTGGGTTGTTCCCAGAGTGGCCCTGTTTGCAGAGCTTCCTCTAACAGCCATACGTACCGTGAAACACTTGGGTTGTGCAGGCCCCAGCAGCCTCTCCGAAGGAATCCGGGAGCAAACCTCTTAGATTCAATGTTGCTTTACTCAAGTCCTTAAAATCGCAGCTACTTCAAGCAGACTGCATGAGTCGCTGATAGTCTTGCGGCCTCTGAGGGATCAAGGGACACCTGAACTTGATCTTAGTTTGACACTTCTTAACTTAATCTGAAGCATAAGAAGAGATGCTTTACCTTGGTAAAGAGATGCACCACCTGCAGACTTGAAATGGGATTTCTGCCATGCAGACAGCTGGTCTCATTGAAATGTACAGTGGGGAAGCAGGCAGGCAGTATGTAGTTATGAGAATTTGTATGTAGTTATGTAGTTATTTGTATGTAGTTATTTGTATGTAGTTATTTGTATGTAGTTTGTATGTAGTTATGGGAATTTATGGGAACTATAGGGGTTTTGGTGAGTCTAACCTTCTCTGAAACTGCTGGTGAATAAGTCCAAAATGAGGACATTTACGCAGTGGGTTGGGAAGCAAATTTAGTTTCCTGTGAGATGTTTCAGCTGAGTTGGTTACTGCCTTCATTTATTCCTTTATAAGGACCCGTCTTACATTGGGGTCATACTTTTGGGGTTCAGATAGCTCCATACTGGCTACTCTGTACTGACAGTGGTTATCCCAGGTCTTGGAGGTGTTCCCCAGACTCTGAGTGGGAGGCAATGATGTATGTAAGACTGCAGCTTCTGGCTCTGTGGCTGTGGCTGTAACAGCAGCTTGATCTTTGTCCTTCTGTGAGTCCTTCATCTCTGCACAATGATTCCAGACACACATCACTGTTGGACCTCGGAGCCTCTTCTCTCTGTCACTGTATTGAGCCTGACCTTTACACATTTCATGCATGAGCATGAGCTGGCTCTGTTGTCCTCAGGGGACCAGTGAATTCTGAAGTGTCTTACTCAGAATGACGCTTATGTAACATCTTCATGCTAATGAGAGAGCTGCTTTAATACTGTCTCGCCTGGAAACACGATGAAGAGCAGAATGCCGTGTGCGTTTAGACAGTGTCACTGAGGCACACACTCAAGGATGACTCAAGGTTGGATGTGTCTGGATGGATTTTGTTTGTTTGTTCTGACTTTGAAGTAAGATTCCGTGTTTGTCTCATCCATCTGGGTTCAATGCTCAGGCATGGAATCTGGCATTTTAATTTTTGTTTTTAAAAAGCAAGTTTCTAGATCTCATGGCTGCTGCTAAATGTTTGCAAGGGGAAACAAAACAAGGCTTGAAAGAGGACTTCTGATGGTCAGAAAAAGAACACTTTTTTCCTTTTCCTGTAATTATTCCTCAGGGCTGGAATTTATATTTGTCACCCAGGCTGTGAAAAATGCGACACCAGCACCTTGGAATTTGGGATATGTTGCTGTCATCTGTTCTTGCTGCCCATAAACCTCATCACCATGCTCTTGTTTTGATCCAGTACATGCAACCCCTTATTATCCACTGTCACATTGCAGAATCCTGAACTGGTTTAATGCATCATACTTTCTACTTCCAAGATAAGATTAAAGGGTTTTAGCCAATGCCCATGACGGGGTGAGCTCCCGTTGCTTGGTCCCTGCTCCTGCCAACCTAGCAGTTCGAAAGCACATCAAAGTGCAAGTAGATAAATAGGTACCTCTCCAGCGGGAAAGTAAACGGCATTTCCATGCGCTGCTCTGGTTCGCCAGAAGCGGCTTAGTCATGCTGGCCACATGACCCGGAAGCTGTACGCCGGCTCCCTCGGCCAATAAAGCAAGATGAGCGCTGCAACCCCAGAGTCAGTCACGACTGGACCTAATGGTCAGGGGTCCCTGTACCTTTACCTTAGTCTTACTCAGAGTAGACATGGCTAACATAGGCCCAATGTGGATCAGATATAAATTTTGAAGAGAAGCAGAAACATAGCAATTGACAGAGGAGAGGAAAATGGAGACAAGGAAGTAAGAGAAGAATGTAATCTTGGGTTTAGTTTCAGGAAGCAATGAGGACTAAAGTGAGTGTGACCTTGGCTCTTTGCATTACTGGAGTGCTTCTTAGCTTCCATGCTTTGATACTGCTTGATAATGTGCATAGCAGTGGCAATGCTCTTACCTTGTGCTGGAACAGTATTGGGTAACGTGGTGGCCATATTGGTCTAAAACTTAACAAGCCCCACTCCAAAGATACAAAAGCTCATAGCAATTTGCTACTGAAGAAGCCCCCCAGGAGACGAAAGCAAGGCAAAGACACACAATGTCATCCTTTTTACTTTTGTCTCTACTAGGCGGCAGGTGGTACTGGCCTCTGTTCCTAGAGAATGTTCACCCGCAAGTTCAGAAACCCCCGCAAATAGATGACTGTCTTGCTGGCCTTTGGGCTGTTGACTTTGCTCTGTTGGGGATCATGACTTCCCCAAATACACATTGGCCTAGGAAGGGTGAAGAAAACCCCATTTTCCCTCCAGCAACCTTCTGCACCTCTTTAAAGGGGGGGCTGCCCTTGTTCTTGAGAGAGCCATGGGTCTTAAAGGAGAAGAAGAGATCAGCTGAAGTAAGTCGGGAAGGTTGTCTGCTTCACAGGACTGTCTGCAGCCAGCTGCTGGATGAATCGTTCTAAATTGAGGTGGAACCGCGATGTCTTTTGTTCCTTGCGTGCTTTTTATAGCTCCACTACGCAATGCAGCGTTACCCCAGAACTATTCTAATCCCTTGAATCTCCTGTGCCTCTGCCAAGCCTTCTAAATTGGGAAAGCACCTTTGCTAAAGAATTCAAGGGGTGGAGGAAGAGAAAGAAGAACCGTTTGTTCTTTGCCATGGCAGGTGGGGGGAAGGTCAGCTGCCTTGGAATTGCTGAGGACCCCAAGAGCAAGGCACCCTTTCCCCTTTCTGCATGACTCTGTGTGACAGCCTTCCCCAAACTAGTGCCCTCCAGATGTTTTGAAGAACAACTCCCATCAGCCCCAACCGGCATGGCTGTTGCAGTTTGAAGCATCCAGAGGGCACCATGTATGTGAAGAAAAAGGAGCAATGATAAATAACTACAGCCAGCATGTTACAGGACATATTAACCTGGTCTGAGGAAAAAATAATAATTGGACTCTTGCTAGATACCATACCTGGTTGAAATCTGCAGATTGCCAGTTGTCATTTCAGGTGTTGCTGAGCAAGGAGCCTGTGTTTACTATGGGTTGTCGTCCCCCCCCCCCCCTTAAAAGTGAGCTGCAGTTCATCCCTGCTCTCTTGACAAACATCTCTGTCCGATATGAAAGTTCACACCTGAACGTCACATTTACATCTTAGGTGAACACTTAAAACAAGCAAATAAGCAAGAAGCTTAAAAAATAAAAAGTAATGTTTGAGGAGGATATAATGGCTATTGGTTTTGATGACTATAGGAAGCCACCAATTCTAGAGGCAGTATATCTTGAAATAACGGGTGCTGGGGAGGAACCATGGGGGAAAGTTGCGGCATTCAGGCCCAGCATGTGGGATTCCCAGAGGCATCTGCTGGACCTTTTGGCTAGAGGGCTGTTCTTTATGTTCTGGAGAGGCCTGAGGAATTGCTGGGTCCAGAACTTTACTATTGCCCTGGAGAGTCTCTGTCTCAAGTGATAGGCCCTGACTGCAGAAGGGCATCACGAGCCCTCTTCAGGAGTCTGTATGGAAATATTACACCTTTGCAACATCCCCCCCCCCTCCCAATTTTCTCTTCTCTCTTTGCCTCCCTTAGGTACAGAGCCCTGGTCTTTCTACTTCATAAATGGCTTTCTGAACTTCAACGTGGCCTTTGTGCTGGCACTCCTGGCCTTACCTCTGACCTCCCTCATGGAAAGTCTGCTGCAGAAATTTCATGGTGAGTGCTGCGGTGTGTTTTTGGGAGCTCAGCTAGAAGCTATGGTATGACTGTCAGGCGACAGCTTGCTTGCAAGCGCAACTTCATTTGGTGGAATTGGCCAAATCCTTCCTGACTGCAAGTGTTCAGAGCAGCCACAGAAGGACAGGGCAGTCAGGGAACCTCAGGCGGAATTTCGTGTGCCGAGAACCTGCTATTACCCGCCACAAAAAATTGAAGTAGGATTCTAGCCCTTATGACCGCCAGAAAAGCATTAGAAGTTTGAGGTGGCTTTTGCTGGAATCCTGGAAGTCCAAGTGGAGCTTGAGCAGGACTTTCCAAAGGCTGAGGAGCAGGAACTTTGATGTCTGCCTGCAACTCCTTGTATCTTCTTCTCTGGCTAGTGCTGGTGGCTGTTACTCACCTTGGAAGCTTTTTGTTAAATTTAAAAGCAGAGTATAAGTACTTAACAGGAATAAAGTGTGCCTTGCATATGCAACCTCACTGCTTTCTGTTTTCTTCTCCCCCCTTTCTGAAATTCTTGTTCTGTAACTCAGTGGCTGTGTGCGATCAAAGGGCACCAGTTCTCCAATCAGGACTGCTTTTTTAAAATAGCATCAAGCCTGCCTCCACAACCCCTGCCTGGTCCCCTACTGCCCTGACGCCTCAGAAATGTTTATTTTATTTTATTTTTTTAAAAAATTTCTTTGCTAGCTGCAGGCTTGCTTATCCAATATTTATAGAAGTTAAACAACTTGCAAATGGCAGCAGCCCAGCTTTGCCACAGGGCAGACACGCAAGTTCCTTCTTTGCACATTTTAGCTTTGAGAAACACCACAAGGATAGAGGAACTTGAAACATCCCCCAGCCTGGTTTTCCACAGGGGTGGGCTGGCTTCACACTGCTGTGGCCCAATGTATTTATTTGTTACTAGCATCCCTGGAGGTCACTGATGTGAATGAATTTTTTAAAGTGGGAGCATATACTTCGGATCTCTAAATAGTTAAGGCGTAACTTGTTCCTGCTAGGTGTTCCTGAGAAGGCTCGCTTGCTTAATAGCACAAGAAGTGCTATTCTGGATCAGACCAAGCTCTGAAAAACTCCAGCATTCTTTGTTTTGAAACAAACAAACAAAAAAATCCCAGAAACTAGTGGGGCACTGGGGAGGGGGTGTCTGCCAGATACTGACCAGTGGTCCACTGGTGGGCCATGTTTGTCTTTCTGTCTTGCCCATCTCTGAAATGAAGGCTTGTACATCCAGGGATGTCCACTAGAGTGCACTAAATGCTCATGTTCTGCAAAGGGCGCCGCATGCACTGTGGGAAACATAAAGGCCTCTTGCCAGCCAAGCCCAGTAGTGGAGGCTGCTGTAACTACCCATTTCATGCCTTTCTGCTTAGCAGATTGTGTCCCGAAGCGGGGGGGGGGGGTCCTTCACTTGCACGCCTTGTTCTCACGGGCTTTGTGAAGCGCTGTTCAATCCTGATTTGCTTTAACACCCTAAGCTTTTCCTGTTGGGGGCAATTCAGGATTTTGACATATATTGAGCTGCCTCTGCAGCCCTTGCAAATTGAAGTAATTGCTGTTACTTCCAAATAAATGACTTCCTGCTTCATTCGAGGGGAGACAAGGGAGGTGGTGCCTTGGTTTTGTTTTCCTTCAAGAGAGAGAATGTGCGTTCAGAGTTCTTGGTGTACTCTGTTGCTGCCGTAACAAAGCGTTGGAGGTTTTAGACGTGCCTGCCCCTAAGCAAGCACATTTTTCTTTCAACATCTTAGGCTCCTTAGAATTCCCCTTTGGATGAACTTCTACAACACCTAGCAGGTAGCTGGTAAATCAAAGACTGTTCTCGTTTTTCCTATCGCTCTGCCTGGGGGAAAGTATTTATTTGTGAAATTTGAGGTATATGCATTAATCATATACCTTTGCCCAAGATCGGGTGGCTTTGAGATGTATTTAGTAGCTGTGTACCAGGCACTTTCACTGGCACTGAGGGGAAATGGCAGAAGCCCCTGTACCTATGTAGCTCAGGGTTCACATTGGAGCTCCATAAAGCAAGCTTCATAAAGCTGGGTCATGCCTGATGATAAGGATGCAAGAGGGGCATTGCTGGATTAGGCCAAGGGTTTCCTTAGCCCAGTTTTCCCTTTCTAGCAGCAGCCAGATGGATGCTCACAAACAGAGCATGAAGGAGTGATCCTACCCTGTCAGTGGTGGTCTTCAGAGTTAACAGTGCCTTCATGTGTGACTGTGCATACCTCTAAAGCACATTCATTATTTCCCTAAAAGAATTATGGGCACCCTCCCAGAGTTACAATTCCCAGCAACCCTTAGCATATTACATTTCCCAGAATTCTTTGAGGGAGAAAACATTCATCAAATGTGCTTTAAAGGCATAGTGTGTACACAGCCTATGAAGCCCGCATCAGATTTCCCCACCCAAAAGCCCAACAGAGAGCTGAAATAAACAGCAAAGTGCTGCATTCCAAGATAAGGGTGTGGTGGGGTCCTGATCCAAATGCCTTGGTTGTCCTTGAGCCTCTCCCTTCCTGGAACTAACCCCCCCTTTTTTCTTTTTTTCTTCCAGTTCAGAATCTGGGACGGCCTTACTGGCTGACGCTTTCTCCCATGTACATCTGGATCCTGATTTTCTTCAGCCAGCCTCACAAAGAAGAGAGGTTTCTGTATCCCATCTACCCCCTCATTTGCCTATGTGGTGCTGTAGGACTCTCTGCCCTTCAGGTGTGTTTGGGGGTGGCGATGGCTGAGTGTGGGTGCAGGTGGAGAGGGCCCACACCTAAGCAAAGCCATGTTCATGCTAGGTGGTTCCCCCTTCACCGCATTGCGTTGAGTTCCCAACTTGACGCACGAGCTTTCCATGTAGCCTCAAGAGTTGGCATGAAGCAATAGTAAAAGAGAGAGAGAGAGAGAGATTTACAGGAATCTGTGCTATCCAGGAACACACAAGGAGCTTTTTTCTTCCTGTGGTCCCAGCCGCAAACAGGAGTCCTGGACTGGGAGCTCTCAAAATTGGTCTGAGGTTGTGCCAAAAAAAAAGTATAAAAGTGGGCAGCTGGCACCAAAATAAGTCCACACTGTTGTCTCCCAGTGATGCTCCAGTGCGGCCTTTGCCAACCCAGTACCCTCCAGATGTTTTGAGCCACAACTCCTTCAGCCCCAGTGGCCAGGGATGATGGCAGCATCTGGAGAGCGCCAGCTGCACCATCCCATTCCGCTTTGTATTTCCCGAACTTGTGCAGAAATATAATCTTATGGAAAGGCTGTTAGAGGTTTCTTTGCAGCAGCCACCCTCTTCCTCCACTGGGTTATTGAAATGAGCTCTATTCCTCCCTCCCCTTGTTGTAGTCTAAATGACATTCATATTTTGCTTTTCTCTCTCCCTTTCCTCAGAAATGTTACCACTTCATATTTCAACGTTACCGCCTGGAGCACTACACGGTCTCTTCAAACTGGCTGGCCCTGGGGACCATCTTTGTCTTTGGGCTCCTGTCCTTGTCGCGCTCCGTAGCTTTGTTCAGAGGTTGGTTCTGGAGAGGCTGCCCTGCCGCTTATTAGTCCCAGGTGGACAAACAAACAGCGTAATGCATTTCAGGGGTAGCTTACTCCTCCCTTATCCAGAAACCATGGAGCAGGAGACACCTGACCATCAGCATGCCATCTGCGGAGAATGGCATTCTTGGTAGCTGAATCACAACTTTGGAATTCCCATTTGCCAAAGTCTGAGCCTAGCCATCTTTTGGGAGTCTTTCAGGCCTTTTGGTCTGTGCTGGTGGTTAATATTGGTGGTAGCCATGAGATTTTAACAACTCTTTTGATTCTTTCTCTCCTGCCCCTTTTGCTTCTCTCCTGATTTAAGGATACTGTGTTCTACCCAGAGCCTTTGGGATTTAATGTAAAATCCTTCAGATGTGTTCTGAAATTGGGTAGCTAACCTAGGATGCTTAGCAAAGCACATGCAGGAGCCCCTTTTAAAGTTAAGAGACCTTATCATAAGAGCTTCTGTGGCATAGTGGCTAAGAAACTGAGGAAGTCCCTGGTTTAGATATTGTCTCTGGCATTTCAAGTAAGACTGGGAGAGTCTTGACTTCTGACTGAATGTTGGAGAGCCACTGCTGGTCGGAGCCTGTTGGACTCCGACTCCCATCAGCCCCAGTCACATTACCAATGGTCAGAGATGCTGGGTGACGTAGTCCAATATTTGGAGTTCCAGGGGTTTTCTATCCCTAGTTGATAAGAAGCTGAGCAATATGGGCCAGTGGCTTGGCTCCTTACAAGGCATTTTCGAAAGTGTAAATTTCTGGTTCACTTTGTTAAGTGCAAGGGAAGGGCATTTTCACAGTTCATCATAGCTCAGGGAAGCTCAGGCTGACTTGAAGAGGTTCCTAAAATTGTTTAGGCACAAAGGCACAGCCAAATCTTCTTCCTTTTTTTTCACTTGCAGTGTCTCTTCCTCTTAGGTTACCATGGGCCCCTTGACCTGTACCCAGAATTCCACAGAATCGCCACTGATCCCACAATCCACACTGTGCCAGAGGGGAGGCCGGTTCACGTATGTGTGGGGAAGGAATGGTACCGTTTCCCCAGCAGCTTCCTCCTGCCAGATAAGTAAGTCAAGACACAAACAGGGTTTATCCCACAAGGATGCAGGTGCTGTTCGTCACCCTAGATAACCAATTTGTGCATAGACCAGGAGTAAATACTTGGGTGGACCGGTGTCCATGCTACCTGCTCACATTGTCAGCCTTCCAGGTCATTTATGCCCCGTCGTCCTCCAAAAGCGCATGAGGTGGCTTATACAAAATTAATGCAGCACAAGATAAAAGTAAAACCTAAAAACAAGAGAAAATGCTGCTTAGAAACAAAAACAAACTAACTAGCCAAACCAGCAGCAGTTAAAAACAAACAAGCAGCAGTTTCCCCTCTGAATTCCAGGTGCTGGGAATCGCAGGAGGGGAGAATGCTGCTGCTATGCTCATGTCTTGCTTGAGAGTTTCCCATGGGGATCTGGTTGGTCACTGGACTAGATCTGTGTCCTAATACAGCAGAACTCTTTTTACATTCTCAGTTTTCAAAGTAGATCACACAGCAACAGAAGACTGAGGACCATGGAACAATGTCCTCCTCTGGCTCCCAGGTTTGCCAGCTTTTAACTAAGGTTGCCTCTTAACCAAGATTTGAAACCAGGATCTGCTGCTGTTTTCCATAGTTTGAGAAAGAACCTCATTAGAAGCTGCAATGGCCAAGTTCCCCCAGGCTCACTGATGGTGATGAGAACTGGGTTGCTTTTGGCCACTGCAGGAATCAAAGGAAGGTGTTGAGGCCGGTGAGATGGAGAGAGTATCTGGACATTGTGACATAAACACTGGGCAGTGTTGTGTTGTGTTGTGTTGTGTTGTGTTGTGTTGAGGTTGCAATTTTGATGTGTTTTTGGTTTATTGACAGGTTTAATTTTTCGAATGTTTCATTTTATTTTTTTACTAATATATTTATTGCTCAATTCTTTTTGTAAACGCTTTGAGCATGTTTGTTTGTTACAATCAAGCAGTAAATAAATTTATGAAACAAGTAATTTTGCAGGACTGCAGCAAAAAAAAATGCAGAATGTGGAATTGGGAGCAGAATTCAGTTTCCTATAAAACCCACTTCAGGATTAAAAAACCCCACAAAGCAAGGTTTCTAGGTCTCATGGCTGCCGATAATACAAAGGGGACAGGAGCTTCTGTGAGCTGCTTGTTCCCCCCCTCATCTGCATCCATTATGCAAATAATTGCAGGAAATGACTTTTTAAAAGATGAGACATGATTCAGATTTGCTCAGGTAGTGCAGATGGCCAAATCCAGCTCCTACAGTAATGTACTTTGGTTTGGCTGAAGACAGAATTTCAAGTGGGATTTTTTTGGCTGGGTGTGTTGTGTGTGCTACTGATTAGGACAGCTTTGCGTTTAGCTTTTCGTGGTGACACTGATGCTCCCGTCAGGCTGCGCTTATGCCTGCGCCTTCAGCTTCAAATCGAGGCAGCTTTGCCTGCACAGACGTTACTGTAGCTGTAAATTCAAGGGTTTAATAACCTAACGGTACCTAGACCATAATGCGCCAGATGGATATCTCTCTCCCCCCCCCCCCACCTTTAAAAAAAGAGAGAAAGAGAATGAGGCATTAAATCCCAACACCGTCACAAGGGATTGATGATTAAGAGGAACAAAACTCGCCCAAGACTACGTCAAAACTGCTGCAGCGTTGCAAGAGCTGGGATTAGCTCTGGCCTTGCCAGTGATTAGGGCTCAGGCAGCAGCCAAGGGCTGTGTTCTTGGAGTCACTGGAGCATGAGTTAAGGAGCATCAAGGACAAAAAGGCTTTCTGGATCTCCTGCCCCACTGAAGCACCTTCTGCCAGGGTTGCTCTGACCCTGTTACAGCAGACGGGCTCCGAATGATACCTGAGCTGCAAACTTTCTTGGCGCTTGTAGGCAAAATGTGAATTTAGCAAGGCTTTGTACCTACAGGAGCCTGTTTGTTTTCCTCTTTTCCTGACTCTGGCCTTTGTTCTCTTTGCACTCTCAGGAGTGCTGCACGTTTCCCCCTATCACTGCCCCCCTCCAATGGCCTGTCACAACTGTAGCATTCCATTTCCCCATGGTCTGCAGCCCTCTGATGAGGGAAGCCCCTAGAATATGTAACATGAAGAGCAGTTAATGATAATGGGACTGTGAACATGCACACACACACCCCACTCCCAAATCCTGATTCACCCATGAAGGAATCACAGGCATGTCCTCATCCTGTGGCCTGCAGATTACGGTGAGCTGTTCTGTAGCGGACAGCTGGCAACCCCAAGCTGTGTTCACAGCCTTTGCCTTGCTGGGTTATTGCTGTGGCATTTTACTTGCAAGTTAAAAGCCCACAGGGTTTAATATCACCCCCTCCCTCTTACTCCCTGCAGTTGGCAGCTTCAGTTCATTCCATCAGAGTTCAGGGGCCAGTTGCCAAAACCATTTGCCAAGGGACCAATGGCCACTCGCATCATTCCAACAGACATGAACGACCAAAACCAGGAAGAGCCCTCCAGATACGTAAGTGACATCTTCTCTCTCTCTCTCTCTCTCTGGTACCTTGGACAGGACACGCTTGCTGTGCCCAATGGGAAACAGCACTCTTGATTTCTTTCAGGGCAGAACTTCTCTTTGGCATGTGGGGGATTCCTACGTACCTGTTTAAACCTAAGCGACCATAGCTGGGGGGGCCCATTGCATTTGGACAAAGCTGTTTCCATGATAAGTGCCTGGACACTCAAGTTTGTTGTTGTTGTTTTTTTAAGTAGCTTCTGTCACCAAGTTGTCACAGGATGCAAGCAGAATAGATACACCCAGGTCCTAAAAACATAAACTCTTATGCACAGTACAACCTGTGGCCCAAATGTGCATATGTGAGACAGCTGTAATGGAGAAAAGCATCCCAATTGTTGTTCTTGTACAGTGGTACCTCGGGTTAAGTACTTAATTTGTTCCGGAGGTCCGTACTTAACCTGAAACTGTTCTTAACCTGAAGCACCACTTTAGCTAATGGGGTCTCCTCCTGCTGCTGCGCCGCCGGAGCCTGATTTCTGTTCTCATCCTGAAGCAAAGTTCTTAACCTGAAGCAATATTTCTGGGTTAGCGGAGTATGTAACCTGAAGCGTATGTAACCTGAGGTACCACTGTACTGATGAGACAGGCAAGGAGATGTTGTCCCTGCAAAGAGCAGGAGTCCTGATGCTGTGTGAGCTGCATCCCTGTAGGAGATGGGAACCAACCCAAAATGTCCTCTCTCCCTTCCAGTTTGACATTTCCAAATGCCATTACCTGGTGGATTTAGACACTGCAACCGAAGCACCCAGGGAGCCACGGTATGCAGCCAACAGGGAAGAATGGATCAGTATCGCTTACAAGCCTTTCCTGGATAGTTCAAGGTAAGATGCTGAAAAGCACAAGGGGAAAAGGAGGGCTATAGGGGGCGTATTCTGCCTAGTTGGGGATCTCTGCAAAACTCAATTAGGGAACTTGTATCTTTTGGGAGGGCGGGGATGGAAAAGTCGTTACCTGAAAAAGGGAGCAGTAGCCATGTGTGCACGCTCTTAACCTGCACTGGCAAACTGCACCTGCTCTGTCTGCTTCTTATGACGGTGATGTTTGGAATGGCAACAGCCTGCACTGCTGGTGGATTTTCAACAAAGTTTCCTTTTGGGATGACTTGGCTCAGGGTTTGAGTCATGCTAGAGGTTGAGAAGGAAGGAATTCCCCCCCAGCAGGGAGGACTGTTGGCAGCCAGCAGCACTCTTCTTCCTTCCTTCCCCCCTTTCCCTTGCAAGTGAGTTGTAGACTGCTAAAAAGATTACTGAGGTGTGAAGTTAATCACATCCCCTCACTTCTAAATTTGCATTTCCCCTGTGTCACCTTCTTCCTCCTCTCGGCAACTGTTCTGGCTGAAGTTTTGCTCCCAAGTCTACTGGTCCCGGGGGGGGGGGGGGCTCACCTTTCAGGAAAGATCTGCCAGCCTCATGAGACACTGAGGGTGGGATTTTGGGTCCCGTGCAATCCACTTCCTCTTCCCCTTCCAGCCTCACGTTGACGGCTGCGACATGTCTGGCTCCTCCGAAGTGTTCACCAGCTGTCTGGCTTCCCCAGCACTCCCCACGCTTTTCTCTTTATATATTTTAAAAGATAAGAGCATGATCGAGAATTGTTATTTTAAAAAAACAAATAAAAAGCTTGATGAGTGGGTGGATGGGAAGCCAGCTCTGCGAGAATTTCCCCAAGGAAGGTGGCAGTGGGAGATGTGTTAATAGGTTACCAGCTTGCTGGAGAATCTCAATTGGCAGCTCGGGGGGGGGGGGGTGGCAGGAGGAGGTGTAGCTGACTGTGCTGGCGACCCAGAGAGGCAGCATCCAAAGCAGCTGCTTCCATCCTTGGCCACTTCTGCAGATACTGAATCTGAAGAAATTACATTGTGTTAAATATTCCATAGCTTGTGCAGCCTGGCAATAATTCTGTGTGTGATGAAGTGGTATTTTTCACTGTAGTTTGGCTTATTCACTTGCAAAACATATAGAAATGCATTGACAGTGAGACAAATATCTCCAGTGCTTTAGTTTCTGAAAAGATATCTCACCTTAAGTCTGCCCTCCTCACCTTGGGAAACCCTTTCCTCAAATGTCAGACGTGTTTGTTCTGCAGTACGTGTTCTGCATACGCTCAGAGGAAGTGTCACTTTCATTATTTTATATGTTCCAAAGGGAAAGGGGGGCTTAAAAACTGAAAAGTTACTGGGGCTCAGTCCTGGCATATGTTTAATTCCTAAATATTCTAAGCAGCAAGCATGAATTGAAACCCTGAGCCCTTTCCACTCCTTCCTTTTTATGGGAACCTGGTGGAAGACCCTCCGTTGACTTGCCTGTAGCAGTGACAGCTGGTTCCTGCTTGCTCCTGGTTCAGAGGGAGGAAGAGCGAGAGCCGGGGGCCTGCTGGATTTTGGCAGCCTCTAGATCTGGCAGCTGCTCCGTCGATCCAAACATAGCGGTTCCAAAAAGAGAGAGTGGCGGGTGTGCGCAGGGGAATGGATCTGTTAATAGCTATTGGCTGTTTTCAGAGACTGGAATTTGACCGAGGAGATGGGGAGAGGGGAGGTCACGTGGCTGCTTGCAAACGGACTCGAACCTCTGGCTGGCTGCCCCTCTCTCAGCCCGGCTGACCTCCACTGCAGCGCAGCCAGCTGCCTAACTCCTGAACCCTCAAGGGGAGAATGTGGACTAACAACTGTCTGTTTCTCTGTGGTCTCCGGCACTGTGTAAATCAAAAACCACCGTACTGACCGTGACCACTGCTCAGTGTTCTCAGGGAATTTCTACATGGGTGGGCCTTAAGTTTAGCTGCTCCTGCTGCATTCTGTACCTGAGAGTGCCACAATTCTGCGCTTGAAACTATTTGTGTAAATGTAGTAATATAGCAGGGCTGTAGCTGAGAAACGGGATTTCAAGTAACATTTTGGGCTTGGAGGCTGGGGAAGGAGGGACCAGTGCACAAACACAGGAGAGCCAGTGGGGGCTGCTGCACTGGGCTGCCACTCTGCGCCCGCTGCCTGACGAGTGCGTTTTATCTTTCTCACAACTACTGTTCCTCTTCTCTGGGAAACTGAATGACCCTGGCTGCTCGATTCATGCTTGCTGAACCAGAGGCTTCTGGGACACAAAGAGTCCCCCATTGACGTCAGCCAGTGCCGTGGTAACTCTCAGTTGGCTTTGATAAATGGTGCTGCTAATTGAATTAGAGAGCACTCAGAGCCATCGACTAATTATGCTACTCAGGCAGCAGCTTTGTCTGGGTCCATTTAATTCTGCATTGGCTGAGCGCTCCAGTTCTGGGGGGAGGAAAGGGCAGGATGGATTAGGATCCCAGCTGAGGCAGCAAAGGCATGTGCCAGCACTTTTAAACCAAGGAGACCCTCCCCATTCCCCACCAGCTGCCTTAGCACTTCCCCACCCCCTCAAGCATACAATAAGTGACCAGGGGCTTTAAGCAGGCCAGCCCTCCCTGTCAAATTCTTTTTTGTTCCCCTTTCCCTATAAGTGATGTTCAGCTACCCTTAATGTTCTACTTTTCCCCTGCATATCTAGGGAGTCTTAGAAACCCTCACTTTCTCTGTGGGTAGGCCTGTTTTGGTGCCTTCCCACCACCAAGTTTGCTATTAATAGCTAGCAATGTGTGTGTGTCAGACATTTTATTTTCAAAAAGCTTCCTTGGTTTTCCAGGTCCTCAAAGTTCTTTCGGGCCTTCTACATCCCCTTCCTGTCCCACCAGCACACGACGTACATGAACTATACCATCCTGAAGCCTCGGCGCTTCAAGCAAGCCAGGAAGAAAGCTGGAGGCTAGCTCGAGCCTCTGGGGATGCAACGAGAACCAGCTGAAGATGCTGGCTTCTGCTTCAGGGGTCTCAATCCCACCTGCCCACTCCCATTTTTTGTAAGAGTGGCAGTGGCTGTGGTGGGTGGGTAGGGAAATGCTTGGGAAGGTTTCCCTTTTTTTGGCTGGCTGTGCTGCAATATTATTGACCACCTGATCTGCCATTGTTTGGGGGCTCTGCTTCGCTTTCAGAAACTCCTGGAAAGTATGAGCAAGGCGTCATCTTGCTGAGGAGTCAACAGGAGCAAAAATCTTGGTTTGTGCGAAAGTTTACCAAGTTTCTGGCTGAACGGTAGCCTGGGGCTGCTGTGGGTCTTTCAGTATTTCCCCTCCACCACAGAACATCTCGCCAAACCCGGAGGGAAGTTTTTTTTTGGGGGGGGGTGTATGTGTGTGTTTTAAGAGGCCTTTTGGAGAGAGAAAACAGCCTCACCAGCAGGAATGCACAACGCTCCCTGGTGGGTCTTCCGGGGGAAAGGCCCTCCTTGACTCAGATGGAGCAGAAATAACTTGCACTTTCGAGAACTGTGACTCTGTTAATTACATAATTTAGTGAAACATTGACTTGTGCGTGAGTGGGTTTTTATTTTAAAAACCTCCATTGTCTGTCTTGTCAGCTGCTGCCAAAACACAGGGGTTTGTGTAGGGTGTTTTTTTTGTTTTAAGTTTCCTTTCACCCCCCTCTACATTCTAGCTTCTTTGTGAAATGTCTGGCTTTGTAATGTTTCCAAATTTACTAAAGTGTGGAAGGGAGCTCTCCTCCTCACTGCACACCTTTCGCTGTGGAATACAGTGGCTTCTCATTCAGTCTGCACTGTATGTACTATGAAACTATGTCATTAGTGATTAAAAATTAGGCTTGCACCACCCCCAAATGCAGTTTTAGGTATGGAAGGAAAGTGCGTGTGTTGGTCTCTCTCTGTCTTTCATACACCCAAAGCTCCAGTCTAACTTCATCATCCACAGCCTCAAAAGTACATGAGAAAAGTGCTGACAACATGTGAGAGTACCAGGTGATTTATTTCATGATGGGAAGGCCAAGGTCTCCCTTCTGAGGCTAGAGCTGACATTTTTAGCATCCAATGAGACTATCCTGCACCATGTACAGCTAATGCATCTAGCTGGGGCCCCTGAAGAAGTGGGAGGCAGCAGATGATTTTTCACCCTAAACTTGTGCATGTTAAAAAAATCACAAAACATGTTATTCTGAAGAAATGTTTGAGGAAGCCAGTCCCAGAAGCAAATGAGTTGATTTTGGTCACTTGACCTTGTTCACCTGAATTGTAAGGAAGAAAATGCAGCCGCTAAGTTTTTCCACAAAAGTTAACGTAACTAAATATTTCACATGGGAGCAGGGCTGCAGGCAAGAGATTCATTGCCACCAGGGTGGCCAGAAGTGGGATTGAATGAACATCTCCATCCCAATGCCGGGACAACGCACAAATGTTGCGAATCTGGAAAACCGGCACATCATCCTCACAGGAAGTGCAGGAGATGTGGCTGGGCAAAGCTGTGAAGAGGAGAAGAGAAAGGGTTGTGTCAGAAACAGACTTAAGGAGAGCTGCTTAGCCTCTCCACAGCTGAGTTGGAGACAGCAGAGGCTGCCTAGGATCTACCGTGTGGTCTGATTCAGCTGGTGATTTTTTTCCCTTTTAACATACTTTAGAGAAGGAATAGGAGAGTGCTGGTCCCATTTAAATACTGTACTTGCCGATTGCCCTTTTAGTCCTTCTAAACAGCACTGGCGTCTCTCCTGCCCAAACCCTGAAGCTGTTCTCTCTTGTGCCTTTGTGCTGTGCAAAAGGCAAAAAAATTCAACCCTCCTTAACAGCTAGGAATATCTTGCTACACAAAGCAGGCTGCATGAAGGCCTGTCGTCCTCACCACAAGAGCTTTTGCACATTGGTGCAACCGTGCATGTGTGGCCTCCGTCCCCATTTGCTCAGTAGGGCAAAGAACAGGCTCACGTGTGCCTTGCTCTGTACAGAAAGGCAGAGAGCAGCTGGGAGTTTTGTTAGTCACGATGTCTCGAGCTGATGTTCTGGAGACTGGAGCGACCCTTCCAGCTGGTTTATGCAATGCAGCATGAATCATGCCATCAACAAGCTCGGGGCCTATTATTAGATTAGGAAACTGCTGCCTCAATGCAAGATCTGCTCATAAAGATCAGTTATTTTTTGCCACAGTTCTCAACAAGGGGATGCTGGCCGGAGAAAATAAGAGGCTCTTTGCTTCTTAGGAATTCCTCTTCTCCTGCAGCTCAACTAACCTTTGACATCCAATACAGAACTTTGTTGTTGCCCGAGTTTTAATATTTGTCTCTATCAGGAACTTGCAGTAAAAAGCGGACTTTGCATGCTTCAATTAAAGCTTGGGTACTCCCCCCTCCCCAACTTCTGAGCGATCACATTAATGACCAAAGAATCCTTTTGCAGCTAAGACCTGGAACCAGTATTTCCTTCCTGGTAGTGACCCAGGTCCACTGATATGAAGCTGCCATTGACCCATCTAGTTTAGCATTGTCTACACTGACTAGCAGCAGTTCTTGAGGGTTTCAGGCAGGGTAACCTCTAGCGGAGGCTACTCTGTTAGGGCTAACAGGGCACAGGCCTACCAAGCTCTCACCTCAGCTAGTCTGCACCTGCCTACCTTTTTGCTTGCAACCAATCAAGAGATGTCTCTACCTGCCATTGGCTCTGGCTGTGCTGCCTGTTAGCTTTGTTTCTACCCTCATGGTCTCAATGGGCACCAGCCACAACTGGTTCTCTCCTAACCCTACCTAGAGTTGGGAGGGACTGAACCAGGGCCTTCTGCATTTAAAGCAGAGGCTCTACCAATGATCTATGACCAAATTTTCTACACCTTTTTCTCAGTGAGAGAAACCTTCTCACTGCAGGGCTGCCCAAAGGAGGTCTTACGAAGAGAATCAGAAGTGTGTTTTACAACAGGGTGTATTCAGCCTAATGGGTGAAACTGTGCATTCCCTTGGGGCTGCCTAACATTATTAAGCATAACAACAAAGCAGCTGCATCTGGATTACGAATCGAACTGACAGACCCTGGAACACAAGCAGGGTGGGGTTTCTGGACCAGCACCAAATTCTGAGGAGGTTCCAGGTTGTCTCTACAGCAGTTCACACACCAGTTACAATCTATTGTGCCCACTAAGCTTGTGAGTCAGCATGGCAGGCATCAGCTTGTGGTGCAGGCATTATACCGCTTCAGCAGAGCTGTTGCCTCCCCCAAAATACCTACCCTCTGCTGTTCTATGGTTGCAGAATAATGTTCTCTCTCCTCGCAATACAACTTTTCAATCTCAAAAAAGTATCAAGATAACTTACCAAACAGTCACCCTCTTCAGACCACTATATATATAAAAAACCAATGGGGAAGCTTTTGCTGGGTTGCATATACCACCTGAGGCCAAGGGTGCGTATCCAGGTTTTAATGTCCCTTGTGGGGAAACACTCCCAACTGCATAGAAAACTAATTCATCAAGAGAAAGCATTGGATCCAGAGGTTCGCCCTGTGGATTTCTTAATCTCAAAGAAGAAAAGGCGAAGGCAGCAAAATAGCACGCGATAAAATCTCACACCTGCTGAAAAATGTGTTATCCATGGATAATCCTTTCCCCTTAACCCCATTGCCTGACACTTTCCAAGAGCCGCTATGTTGATTTGCAGAGGTCAAATCACTCCCAGCTCGTCCCTCCCCTCATTGGGCTCGCATGGGGACAGAAGTAATCTGGAGTTAGGGAACTAGAAGGGCCAGCCCTAATATTGGGTAGAGGGAGGAAGAAAATGTGGGGTGGGGTGGGAAGGGAAGGGAAGGAAGTGGTGGTGGTGGTACTGGAGGACAGCTATGTGGACCATGAGGTGTGGCAGGTGCTCTTCATCCTTCAGGTACAGCAGAGGACGTTGTCCACATTGAAAAGCCACCTGCCAGTCTGTGCATGGAAGGGGTTGTGAGCAGTGGAGGCAGCTGCATTAGCGGAAAAGGGGCACTGCCCCACCAACCTGTCCGCCTTCAACCTACAAGAGCTCAGGGTGGCTCCACTCTCATCGGCTCTGGCGCCACCTACTGTTGGTCTCCCTGCCTTCCACCCTACAGGCGTGAAATACACAATTTGTCCTTCCCCCCCTCTCAGGTAGCAGAAGTTCTTGGGCCAGTCCTGAGAACCAGCCAGCACTTGTCCCCTTTGGAAAACAGCCTATGCTCAAAACACACTAGGCCATTGGAATAAAAGGGGGAAATCCCCCTTCACTTCCCACCAAATCCACCTTTACAGCACTTGAGAGGCCTTGCCTCCTTAGCACGGTCTTTCGTCACCCCATGCCTGGCTTCCAGAAGGAGGAGCCTTGACCTCAGTTCGCCTTGGCACCGCAAGGGTCTGCTCAGGGCAGGCTCTTTCCTGGGCTTGCTCCTGGCAGTAAACAGACAGCGTTGCGTCACCATCGGGCTCGCCTTGTGACCAGGCAGCCGCCAGGAATGCAGCGACCCTTTCTCCAGGGAGCCTGAGGCCTTGGCGTTGGTTTTGGCTGCCTCCCAGTTGCTGCCTCAATCTGCCTTCAGAAGAGCTCTTGTTTCCCTCTGGATTCGCATCCGAGAGAGCGCTGTGACAACTTCGGCCCGCTCACTCGGCAGGAGAAAAACAGACAGTCCTGCTCTCTGTCCACAGGTCACCCTGCCCGGCTACCTCTCTCTGTCTGAAGCACTAAGGCTGACTTTCCAGTGACGACCTCCCCTCCCTCTTTATGGGGGCGATGAGCTGGTGGTGAAGCACGGAGGGAGCCGAGCAAGCTGCCTCTTTGCATTAATCCCCCTGCTGTTGCAAAGCCTCGCTGTTGACTGAAAGAATGAGTTCGCGCTGGGCTCGGGGCTGCAGCAGCTTGCCAGCTGGAAACAGCTCGCAGCGTGCAACTCGCCTGCTCTCTCACATAAATGACAAAGGGAGGAAACTGCCTTATATATGCCGAGTCAGAGAATTGCCCACACTGGCTGGCAGCATCTCTCCACAGAGTTTCAGACGGGAGGTTTCCTCAGTCCTAACAGGAGTTGCTGGGATTTGAAAGCGGGACCTTCTGTGGGCAAGCAAATCCCCCATTGCTGAGCTATATGGCCCTTAAGATGCAGGAAGCTGCCATTTACCAAGCCAGACCAGTGATGCATCTAGCTCAGCCTCACCAGCACTGACTGGCAGTGGCTCTCCAAGGTTTCTGATGGGGCATTCCCTTTTTTTTTTTAAAGATATTTATTACTTTTCGAACAGTTTCAGCACAACACTACAAACAAAAAAAAGAAAAGAAAAAGAACAATACAAATACAATACAAAAACACTACATAACACATTAAACTAACAAAACAAAACAAAAACAAACAAAAACAATTTAAAAACACCTCAAACATTTTCAATATCTTATCTTTCATTCGCTTATTTCCAACGACTTCCTCACACCTCCCTTTTTGTATTCCACTTCTATTAATTTTTTCAGCAATTCCTTTCCATCTTACTCTGTTTTCTATCCTATAATTATCTTAACACATTCTTGCCTTATTTTTTCCTTTAATTTTCTATTAATCTATTTATACTTAATTCCTTATAACATTTCTACTAAAGCCATATAACTTCATTCCAACATTCTTCTAACATTCCTTAATTTTACAGTATTTCTGTAAATAGTCTTTAAACTTTTTCCAGTCTTCTTCCACCGACTGTTCTCCCTGGTCTCGGATCTTGCCAGTCATTTCCGCCAATTCCATATAGTCCATCAACTTCATCTGCCATTATCCAACACTTCAGTGCTTTCAAGAAGCAGCCATTCTCTCAGCCAGCAAAAAGCAGATGGTTCACAACAAAGTTTAGGGGTCTGGCAGGGCAAGTCCACCTCCTTCTTTGGCATCCGTCAATATCTTAAATTTTACTCGAGGCTTCCTGCCCTGCCAAACAAATCTAGGGACGTCCCTCTGCCACCTCCTGAAACAATCCATCCCATCCCAAGCTTGCAATGTTTGAAACAAAAGCAACATCCCCGACAACACAGCAACCCTCATCCCCGCCACAGCAACTCGGCCCAACAATAACAACTTCAGATTTGTCCATATTTCCAAATCCCCCTTCTCTTCAATCCAACGTCCTTCACAGTTATCCTTGAATAGGTTCACATTTTTTGCGGTCATACTGACCCCCAAATACCTCTCTTTCTCAACCGATGTTAGTCCTGTCTCCTCCTGAAACTCTGTCAAGCTTTCCTTTTCCAATTCAGATAGGGCTCTGGTCCTCAAATTAATCTGTTTTTCTTTAAGTTCAATCATAACAAATGTCAGCTTATGTTCATCAAGTTGCCTTTGTATGGATGGGGCTCTCTCTCTCTCCAGTTGTATTACTTTACATTCAGCAGCAAGGGTTTTCTCCTTGACTTCATCTGCAGTTTGCCGTATCAGAGTAGATTCCTGTATCAATTTCTGGATGGTTTCTGTATTGGTATTCACCTTTTGTCCCAGATTATTTAAACTTTCTACAATTAAGTCTATTTTAATATTTGCAGCATCCACTTTCACATTTATCACGTCTGTTTTCTTGTGAAGCTGTTCCAGCGAATAGTTTATTTTCACTAATGCGACCGCTAAGGCCTCTTCTGTCGACATTCCATCTGTTTTTTCCTTTCCATTTGCCATAACACTTAAGAGATTCAAGGTCAATCCCAGAGTCTCACAATTTTTTATCTTGCAGCTGGAAATTCCCCTAGCCCAGCTCCTGTAAAGCAACCAATTTCAAAAGCTTCCGCTAGGGTAAAACAGTTTCTATTTGTATTAGTCAGTAAAGTCCTCTTTTAAACACAGTTCCAATAATCCAAAGTTAGTTTCAGTTTTCAGTTACTTTTACTCCTTTTTTTTTTTAAGAACAGCCGGAGACAGTAGAAACAATGTATTCTCTTGTTTTGCTACCTGTCAATGAACGTTCTAAACGCTGTCAATGAACATTCCAAAAGACATCGATCCTGCTAGCAGCCCGTTTCCAGGGTCAGAGCAGCGGTATTTTAACTCTCTTGACTCTCTCCTACAGGCATATTCAGTCCACCACTTTCCCCCCTCTTCTCCTGTCTCCAAAGGGGGGGGGTTAGTTCTTTGCCGATGGAGATTTAGTCTTTTGCAAAAGGCTTTCCAAGACTTCAGCTTGCAGCCTCATTGCTTTAGTTTTTACAAAAGGGGGAGGCGGACTTCCTGTATTGAACCTCCCCGTTTCGATACCAAATTAGACGTTTAAAAATCCAATTCTCCCACTTCAGCTCTACTCACGGGTAATCAAATTGTCCACAGGAAAAAGTCAGTGCTCTCCGGCAACAGCTATGCGGCTTTGCTCCGTGGAAGAAGCAGACATTCGAAGCACCACGCCACTCACCCCATGTCGCTCCGGATCCCCGAAACCGGGTTTCCCCATGAGTAGGGGAGGCGCAAAAGGTGCCCGCTGAATCCCACGTTCACAGGCTTCTCCCGCCTGTGATTTTTACGGTCTCCGCCTTCGCTGTGGCGGTACAGACCCAAATTCCCACGGGGCAAATTCCTCCCGATCAGAGGAATTCCACCATTACCGGAGGCACCAACCCGAAGTCTCCCAGATGGGGCATTCCCAGCCCTACCAGGTGACACCAGAGATTGAATTAAAGGTAAAGGGTAAAGGGACCCCTGACCATTAGGTCCAGTCGTGGCCGACTCTGGAGTTGCGGCGCTCATCTCGCTTTATTGGCCAAGGGAGCCAGCATGTGGCCAGCATGACTAAGCCGCTTCTGGCGAACCAGAGCAGCGCACGAAAATGCCGTTTACCTTCCCGCCGGAGTGGTACCTATTTATCTACTTGCACTTTGATGTGCTTTCGAACTGCTAGGTTGGCAGGAGCAGGGACCGAGCAACAGGAGCTCACCCCGTCGCGGGGATTCGAACCGCTGACCTTCTGATCGGCAAGTCCTAGGCTCTGTGGTTTAACCCACAGCGCCAGGCGCGCCCCAGGGATTGAATTGGGGAGAAGCAAAAGCAGCGGTTGCCCCTTACTTGCCTCTTTGTTGCTCTGCCAGGGGGCCACCACCTCTCCTTCCTTTAAACCAGTGTTTCCCAACCGGTGTTCCGCGGCACACTAGTGTGCCGTGAGACATCGGCTGGTGTGCCGTGGGAGGGAGGCGGGCGAGTCGGGCGGCGAGAGGCGGCGGCGAGGATCCGCGTCGAGCCGGGGGCGGCTCCGCGGTGGTGGTGCCGAGCGGCGGGGCAGCGCGCGCAAAAGGGAGGAGCGCGAGACAGCGGAGGAGGAGGAGGCCGGCATGTCCGGGCAGCAGCAGCAACAGCAGCAGCAGCAACTCCCGCCGCCGCCCCCTCCTCCGCCCGCTATCGCCGCCACCACCACAACAGCCGCCGCCGCCTCAGCTGCCGCCGTCCCTCAGTCCCTCGCTCTGCTGCCTCCTCCCACCCCGGCAAGGGGGAGGGAAAAAACTTTCACTTTTGTGCGTCCCTCCCGGCGTGACGCTGCGCGCTGACGTCACGGGGCGGGGCTTTAATGGTGGTGTGCCGCGAGATTTTTTTCCGGTAAACAGGTGTGCCGTTGCCCAAAAACATTTGGGAAACACTGCTTTAAACCATTGCTCAAAGGACCCTTTATGTGGGGAGCCCCTTGCATAAAATCTCTCATTCCTGGCGCACATTGGTATAAGGGTATTTGCCCATGTCTACTTCCCTGGCTGCCAAATGTTTGGAAATTTCTCCAGGCAGAGGCTTTCGGTTGCTAATTTCACTGAACAGCACTTGGTGTTTTATTATACCTTGAATAGTTTATTTGTGGCATCAAGAATACCAGATTCACTTTTCGTTTCGTTTTTTAATAATGTGAAGAAGTGGGGTGTTTGGGGATCGTACTGTGCTCCCCAATAAGGGCTTGCCATTTATCTGACCCCTATTTTTCAAAACACAGCAAGTAATAAAGAGGTCTGGCATGCATGTTAAGTAGGGAACAAATAGGGAGAAGGGGAGCTGCTCAACCTTCGCTGCTCCTCACGAGCCACTGTGATGGGATCCTCGCAGTGCCAGAATAAATTCCCCTTGGTACCACCACAAAGAGAACGCTCAGCCCAGCCCTGCTGGCTGTTTATCAAAAATGCGCTTGTTTTTGAGGGGGGGAAATGTTAACAAAACAAGACTGGAAGGTTTTGGACTTTGAACTGGAACAAGGATAAATAAATAGCTGATGAAAGAGAGGCAGGAACAGGAGCCAGTGGGCTTTGAAGTGCATCGGGGGCATGAGGCAAGAATTGCAGGCCGAGAGCCGGAGAACACGCAGAGACAGGAATGATCATAATATTTTGTAACTGGTGGTACGAAGAACCCCCCCCCCCCATATCCACATAATTCCTTGCTTTGTAGAGGTGGATGCCTGAAAGCTTACAACATTAAGATGACTTGGAAGGATACTGGCTTCCAAAGCATCCCTGGGAATTTTGGTATAAAAGGAAGGGTTATTGTGAGAACTCTTGTTAGCAGAGGTGCTTGCATTTTCTAAGCAGCTGCAGTTTCCACAGGGTTCAGATTTGAAAAATCAAACACTGATATAAGCCCTTTGGAGAAGAAGAAAGAGAAAATAAAAGCATACTGGCACAGAGAGGAATATGTGTCAGACACACGTAATGTACGAATGGCCTTCAGAAAACGAGGGACTGCATTCATCAAGTCCAGGAGTCAAGTCACAAAAAAACAGTGGCTGAATCTACAGACAACCTCTTACCACAAAGTGCGTGTAAATTGCTTTGCAGGGTGGTTTGGTTTTGTTTTTTTAAATCTGGATAATCAGCCGGAGTACTACTGGGCAGACCCATACCCCAAATTTATGTGGTAAGACAGTGGGAATCACAGGATGCTTCTGAACAACTTGCTGGCTGAGTACTCATCCCAATTTGTGGGGAGATTAGATGAGGTTGCATCAAAGCCTGCACTTTCCAAGATGTTTCCCAGTCACTTCCCTTACGGTAAAAGTCTGATCATCAACCATCAACCATAATTGTACAGCCGAGATTTGGCCAGTTTGTGATGGAAACCCACACAAAAATAGCAACAGCCTTGGAACGCCCAAACGGAAGGGTGAGAACAGAAATATATCGGGTTTCCAACATGCTTGAAATGACTTAATGTTATTAATGGATTAATGGATCCAGTATTTGTTTCTAGATAAAGCTGGCTATAAGGCTGTTTTGACTCGGAAAGTTTAGTCTGCCATTGTAACCCCACTTACCTGGGAGAAAGCGTGCATGGTCCTTCCAATCTGAAAGGCTGCTCCTTCAGGTAGTTGACTCTACCTTTCTACGATTCAGTGACAGGTGACATGGCTGCCCCTACCCATCCACCAGGAACAGCCAAAGCAGAAGCCTACTTACTCAATATGCCAAATGCCCCCCCCCCTTTGCTCACAGCAAGCCTGCAGAGGCAGCCACTGACTCTAAGGACAAACATGTTATGTTGTTGTTTGGAGGGGTTAGGATGCCAGCCAGGTGTTGTCCAAGATACCAGCCCCCACAGTGCCAAGAAAGGGAGATGACGGATGTGCACTTTGTTAAATTTCCAAAGAACGTGGCTTTGATAATAATAAAAATAATAATAAACCCGTTTCCTTGGCAACTGCTGATGTCAGGCTTGCTCTGGCAGGGAGTGTCGGCTGTGCGGACCCCTCAGAGCTTGAGGCTAACTGCAAGAGAGAGAGAAAGGCAAGTGTCAATAAATAACCCACCTCAACCGGCAAGTCACAAAACACTTCCTGGTCATTCACTGGTCTTGAACTCAGACCCCTCTGCCGATCCAAAGAGGCTCACTTGAGGTAAAACGTTTTAGTAGTTGTAAGGTGCTTATTGTCTTTTCAATCACAACAGCAATGTGAAAGAGAGGTCATATATTCCCATTTTACAGACACAACATTGAGGCCAAGAGACAGCAACTAGGTCAGTGGCCAAGACCCCAGACTTAAGGACAACTCAGGACAGATGTGGGCACGTAGCCTTTTCTAGTCTCCTTTCTAAGTTCACCTCCTCTGCTTATTCATTATTGGCTTGCAGGCGTATAATCTCCATCAAGGTTCACAGCCGGTATCTGGAAAATTGATCTCTTGAACTCTACATGTTTCAAGTCTCAGCCGTCAGATTTGGGAGCTGGTGCAGCGTCAACAGCTAAGAGGGCAAGTTATGTATGAGTCGATATGTCTGCGCTTCAAACCTTGTGTCTGCTGTGAGCTCACCAGTGGGATTTTCTGTGTCAATTAAGTAACCCCCCCCCCCACGACAGGGATGACTGTGGTCTACCTTACAGTGTTCGTGTAAGGTTTACTGAGCCAACACATATACGCTAAGAAGTGCTGGGTTGAAAGGCTCTCCTAACACCTCTCAGTTACATCAACAACACAGAGATACCAGCGTTAATTGTGACGGGTTGATTCAGCCAGAACAAGAATCTTGAGACATGGCCAGACTGAATATCAACTGCTTTCTTTGCTTCTTCTGGGAACAACCCCTGCTGCATCCAGTCCCCATGTGTGTTGTGGCTGCTGCATGCAAGGCTGCAGAGATAGAGATTTATGCATTATGCACACTAATCCAAGTGTGGCTGTAACCGTAACCTGGGGTGGGGTGGGGGGAGAGGGGGCCGCAGCTTCTCTTCCTGCACAAGGTGACTGTGGGTCAGGCACTGGCAAGTGCGAGCAGAGCGTCTCCTTGGAGCCGTTGCCATGCCAACACATCTGCCTAGGTGATTGCCACTTGTTGAAGGTCGGAGATGAATTAGCAGCTGGAGGAAATGGCAAGGGGGAATTAGAGAGCTGGAGGGTTTAACACTCTCCAGCCAAAGGGTTTGACACCCAATTACTCTTGCTAAAAGGTGCACACTAAAGGAGCAGGGGCCCTTTCTCTGAGACTTCTACACTGCCTTGTCGATGCAAATTGAAGTGCTGTATAAGCAGATTGGTAGGGACGCGGGTGGCGCTGTGGGTTAAACCACAGAGCCTAGGACTTGCCAATCAGAAGGTCGGCGGTTCGAATCCCCGCAGCGGGGTGAGCTCCTGTTGCTCGGTCCCTGCTGCTGTCAACCTAGCAGTTCGAAAGCACGTCAAAGTGCAAGTAGATAAATAGGTACCACTCCGGCAGGAAGGTAAAAGGCATTTCCGTGTGCTGCTCTGGTTTGCCAGAAGCAGCTTAGTCATGCTGGCCACATGACCCAGAAGCTGTACGCTGGCTCCCTTGGCCAATAAAGTGAGATGAGTGCCACAACCCCAGTTGGCCATGACTGGACCTAATGGTCAGGGATCCCTTTACCTTTACCTTCTATCCAGAGAGCCATCAGCCACTAAAAGAAGAGAGGCCTGGGGGGCGGTGTCAATCATTACTTGCTCCCCCAAAGCAGATATAAAGTAAAGCAGCAGCAGTCAAACACTGAGCTTTATGGATTCTTTCCCCAGGAAGCACAAATTCCGAGATCCAAATTTGTTAGGTAATATTTAATATTGCTTTAATTTATTCTGCTTCCACAATCTGGGTTAGCTAATAACTTGGAAGTTATCTGGAAACTTTTGAGGTGAGCAACAGAGATGTTTCCTTGTTATTCTCCCGTGTTAAATGAGAAAGAAGCGAGGAAGAGAGATGTGCAGTCTTCAGGGTGCTGAATTTGGAAATGGGTGGCCGGCTGATTCTCCGTTTTTGCATGGCCAGTCCTGAGATAAACAGAAAGCAGCCAGTGAAAATGTCTCTTGCCCAAGGTGTTTCCACGCTGAGCACAGGCAGATTTTGTTTCTCCAGGCACCTTCCCCCTCTTTTCCGCTCCTTTGAATTCCTACTCTGTACAAAAAAAGGAGAAAAGAAATATACTGCAGAAAAAGGCATCTGGCCTGTGCAGTTTTCTTTGCAGGAGGATGGCCTCAGCAGGGCCTCGCTGAAAGGGTAATGCATACTCTGGCAATTTCAATGCAGGGTATTATTTACCCAGCTGACGTCATTCCGAGCACATTCTCCGCTTCCATTCTCTCTAGAAGCCTCCAGGATATAAGGCACCTGATCGTTTTACTGGCTTGAAAATGCTGGCTAGCCCTTTATATAGAGCACAGTGCATGAAGCAGAGGAAGGAGAGAGAGAGAGAGAGAGAGAGAGAGAGAGATAGTCATCTTGGACTATTTAGGAGAGTAAATAGCTGTCCTGGTTTAATTTGCTTCCTTCTATGCTCCTTGTTGCCAATTCTCCCCCTCCCCAAAACTCTAGATGGATTATTGCAAAAAAAGACAGGTTGCTACTATTTATGTTCCAAAATCTGAGGGAAAGGTTTCAAACTGACATGTCTGTCCCCTTCAAATGTAGACATAAAATCGCTTTTTTAACACATGGAGGATTTTAAAAGAACTCACATGATATGGTCATTAACAATGATGTGTTCAGAGAAAGAGCTCAAGTCTACATACTGTATTTTTCCGTGTATAAGACGCCCTCTATTTTTGGGGACTCAGATTTAAGAAAATGGGGGAGAGATGTATCCGTGTATATGACGCCCCCTAATTTTTGAATTCATTTTTTAGGGAGAAAACCTAGTCTTGTACACAGAAAAATATGGTATTCTTGTTTCAGAGAAAAAGTCTCCTTCATCATTTTATCTTAAGAGCAACCTTCCAAAAGAGCAATTTGTCAGGATAGCAAGTGCATTTACAAAGCCAAACAGTATGAATATGACTGGTTTGTCTTCTTCTCGCAAGTAAGTTCCAACTAGGAATGTGTAGATAAAGCCTGTGCTCATCACGCCATATTTATTTGCCAAGTTGGTGAAGGCTGCTCTAAGGTGTTCCGGAAAACCTCTGCTTAGCTAGCTTGTTAGTAAAATGAGAGCCTGTGCTTTACAAATGAAAACCCATAACGTATCGCAAATATTCCCCCATAGGCAAATGTATTGGTGGGAGGTATACTCAGTGATTCACACACAGCCATCTTAAAAAAAACCCATCATCCACTGCAGCTAATGAATGGTGGAACTCCCTGCCGTAGGAGACAATGGATACCAGTGATAAAGTAGGACAGAAATGGGACAGGGGCATTGCTTTGCAATTAGTAGCCTCCTCAGGTCATGCCTGCCAATGCTGTGGGGCTAAAGGAGCCGCCATGTACACAGTTGAACTCATGACCGGTTTAGCCCGCTATAAATGTATGTTCCTGTACAGATTACAAATGGTTAATATTTTCTTCCTTCAACTTCTCAAATCAGTTTCTTCCATCACACACATTACTGAGTAGAGAGACCTTAAGATTTTATATAACCACACACAGATGTTGTTTGCTTATCAAATGTCTCAGATTTGCTAGACGTAGCTTCTGATTAGCGTATGACTTCTCTGCAAAGCCTGGCTCTGCCTTGCACTGAAAAACAAGTCTGAATATAGTATTATTATTTTTTAAGTTCCCCAATTAATCTATGGAATCCATTTGCAACTCCCATCGTATCCGGCAAACAGAATTATTTATATCCTAATGGAGAGAAAGTACAAGAAAAGGAGAATCGTTGCAATGACATCTTGTAATGTTGCTCCCGTTTTTCATCACCATAATATCCTCCCCCCGATGTCAACAACAGAGCGTGAATTGAACAGGGCCGCTTGACACCTTGCTGAAGAAACTACTTTGGCAAGAAGGTGGTTTGCTTTTCATGTTACATATTATATATTCTGCAGAGTATATGTCTGCACTTCCCTGCCAGTGGCGGCACCCAAAATGTATTAGGAGGGAAGGTCAGGGCATGGCAAAGGGAGAGAAACGGGGGTGAGATTTGCTCCACACATCAGATTTCTGAAAGGGAAACAATATATTTCCCATTAATGGTTTGATCCTAAAGGTAAAGGGGCAGAGGCACTCCCTCCTGCCCCAGTGCTTTTTTAAAAAAATAAATATTTATTAAAGTTTTCACAGTATTACATAATGAAAAAGAAAAAAGAAAAAATACAAAATAAAAAACAGTTAAAAATAATTCCATCTTTTCGTCACTTATCTTTCATTTACTTGTTTCCCGGACCTCCTCATACCTCCTTTTTTTGTATTCCAGTTCAATTTATTAGTTCAGCAATTCCTTTCCCTCCTTATCTTTAATCTTAATATATTGTAGCATTAAAATTTTACCTATTAAAAATCCAATTTTTCCATATTCTTTTATACCATTACAGCTAGAAACCACTTAACTTCAATCAAACATTTTAACATTCATTAATTTTGCAATATTTCTGTAAATAGTCTTTAAATTTCTTCCAATCTTCTTCTACCGACTCTTCTCCCTGGTCTCGGATTCTGCCAGTCATTTCCGCCAATTCCATATAGTCCATCATTTTCATCTGCCATTCTTCCAGAGTGGGTAAGTCTTGTGTCTTCCCCCTCCTGCCCCAGTGCTACCTAGGCATTCAGCCGTCTCCTAGCTTTGCTCTACCCCGGCAACTTGACAATTCCACAAAGACCGCTCAAAGTCTATTGCAACTTAAAAAGCCTGGTTATTTTCTAGGGGTGAAGGTGTGGAGTCCCAAGAGAGAAAATGCCTATGCAGTAGGTGCTTCTGCAGTCCAGGACATCACTCCTTGCTCAGTCTCTTTCTGGCAGGCTGCCTGCAAAGTAAAAACTCTTCTCACTGTTTGCTTCCAGACCCAAAGGTGGCTGACTATTCTTACAGGACTTGGGAAGGAAGCCTTTTGAGAATCGGGTTTTTCAATTTGTTGCCTACAGGTGCCTTTTGCGTGCAGAATCTCCTCCAGGGGAAAGGCTACCAAACATGGAGTGCAAAGGAACAGAGAAGGCTACTGCAGCTCACCAATTATTATTATTTTATGTATATATATATATAAAAAAACCAGAAGGTCCATGTTCTTTATTTTGCATTAATACACGGTAATTGCTTTTACAGAGTCCAGCATACCAACTGCGTGTTGATTCTACAGATGGATGCGCCAAAAACCGGCGCTGACCAAACTAGTGCACTTCTCCCAAAGCGAAGACTAAAACCCTTTTAACTCTTCTTAAAAAAATACATTAAAGAACGTACCACACACACATATTGCACTTGTCTCCATATGAAAAATTTGTTTAACCCCCCGCCCCATGTACATCTCACCAAAGTCTCTTCAAAGGAACCTGTATTAAAACTAATAAAGCTAGTAATTGTTATACAGTAGTATACACAAATCCTCTAACAACAGACATCAACAGCAGACTCGACAGAAGCGGCTATTCTGAAGGAGTAGTTAAGAGAAAGAGAGAGAGAGAGAGAGAGAGAGAGAGAGAGAGAGAGAGAGAGAGAGAGAGAGAGAAGGCAGGCAAGTGCGCTACGGATATGTAGAGTTAAGAAAAAGGGTTTCCTCTGTTGTAATATAAATGACAACAAATGTTCCGAAACACAAGCTGTTAAGCAGAAGGGGTTAGCTATGCCTGATATAGTTCAACATTCAGAACTTCTGCCCCATCTGCTGAGGTACAAAGCGACTGCCAAGGAAAGTGATGCTTATCACTTCTCTGCACCTGGATATGGAGCTACAGCCACCTCCTGAGGCTGGCTACAGGTTGTGCTCTGGATGCCCCCACCCCACACAGGGGAAGGAAAAGCTGTGCAGGCCAAAGCTGCGTTATTCCTTGGTGGATCTCTGCTCTTCGGCTGCCCTTTGCAAGGACGTGAGCTGGGATCCTAACAAACCTTACTCCCAGTCGCCACGGAGTAACGTCTTGCAAAGGAGATGCCACCTCACGAATCTCCTGGGCGTTAAGTCAAGGACCACCAACATACCAGCGCTTATATCTTCCACGCACAATGAAAGCCTCCTCCTATTGTGAGAAACAGCTCCGGAGACTAAGAACATGGGGGGGGGGGTAGAGTAGACAATGCAAGGTCTGAACGCGGCGTCCAGCCCATCAAGGTTTTGGCTAACATAGACTGTTGCTGCAATGCCCCCGGTGAAAAACTTCTGTGGGTTGGACAGGGTCCAAAGGCTGAGGTTGCCTTCTCCACAGAGCAAAGGGGAGAGGAATGGCTGACCTAAGCTTGCTCACAGCACCACCACCATATGCAAACTGAATAAAGTAAGAGGTTAGCAGCTGGGTGGGCAGGTCTCAAGGGCCAGTGGGGGTTCCTCCCACTGCTTACAAGGAAATAAGGCAGTTGGCGTCAGCTTGGCTGACCTCTCCTCCCCACCCAAAGTGCATAGGATATAGCAGGAAAGGATTTCCTTGTGGGAAAAGCACCTTAAGTCAACGTGCTTCAGCAGTTTACAAGTCAACGGAAGGTTATTAATTCCTGGCTCGCCTCTCAAGAACCCAAAGGTCCCGGTTCCTAAGGGCAAGGATCGTCCACAGGAAGGAATTCCGCAAGGCAAGAGGTCTCTTTAGGACACAGTTCCTTGCTGAATCAAAGCCTGTCTCCAAGTCACTCATTTCTCTGAGAGTTCAAAACTTAACTGAGGCGGGGGGGAATTAATGGCAAAGACAGCAGCTAGGAGCAAACAGTTGGTGTGGCAATTAAAATGGGAAGTTTAAGCATCGCACAGTGTGAATGCGGCACATGGACGAAAATGGGTCGGGAGGGGAGGGGTACAGTTTCCCCTTGAAGAAGAGAGGCACAGTTCTCACCACCAAGCTGGGCTGCACAATTTCAGACTGTAGGCGGGGGGCAGGGCTGGAGGGGGGCTCACAGGATGGAATGTTCCGCCTTACAAGCCCCCTCCAAATTAGGGCTGAACAGGAAGTTCTCCATTGGGAACCTTTTGTTTAGAAAACTGGGAAGCCTGACAAGGCACCATTTCAGCAACTTGGGGAGCGAGAGGGCTTGAGGTTTGTGCTTCTTTCCTTAAAGCATCTGAATATCTTGAAAACAGGTGGTAGCTGCTGCAGGGGTCCTATTGCCAGCTGCTTCCTGCCAGCTGCCTTCCCTCTGCCGCCCCACACCCAGAAGGGCCCGGATGGGGCACGGCCACACCTGCAGCCCAAAGTGGTGGAGCTCAGGCGCCAGTTGAGCCCCTCAGTTGAGAACCAGGCCTACATTTGTCTTCAGCCAGATCGACTTTGCTAATCCATTGTTCTTTGTGCTTAAAACAAATCTGTGTTGTGCTTAAATCTTCATCTGCTCCCAGCAGGATGCTCAGTAACCCGTAGTGCCTTTCCTAACACTGTCACGGCATTTATTATTATCTAAATCCTCTTACGTGACAAATTCAAGGGATCCTCTGTATTCTTTCCTATGGTTTTGTGGCCAGCGTGTCATGCATCGCAAAAGGTCTCGGCCAAACGCTTGATAGAGCAGACTGCCTGTTGAAGTGGTTAACAAGTCAACAGTTATTGATCCTAAATATTGCTGTAATACTTTTTAACATTTCAGATATACTAATGATGAACAAGTCAGAAACACTTAAGGAGAACGTTAAACCTGCTTTCCACATGGTGGAATTTGAGCTCTGAAGGGACTTTGGCGTCAGCATGGACACAAACGGGGGTATTTTCTACTTCAGAAAAAGAAAAAAAAGAAAAAGCGTAAGAGTCTCAAAATGAACCCAAAAAGGCACAGCACTATCACTTCACATGGGTTTTCTGATAAGCTCATTTTGTTTCGTCCTTAAAATGCTAATTCCCTAAATAACTGTCGAAATATACAAAGCCTAAGAAACCAAAAGCAATACACACTGCTTAGTCCAAAGTAAAGTTGCTTCTTCTTTTAAAACAGAAAAGCAACAAAGGGCAGCTTATAACTACTTCTCCAGTGATCACAGCTCCCCCCATGCTCCCCCAAGGGGCAACATTGTATAGCCTCCCCACACACCCCTGGGTCTTCCCCACCCCACCCCCCCCACCTCCACATTCTTGTCCATTGATCTCTGGAGGGGTTTCCAACACACTTTTAAGTTCTATGAAAATCCTGGACGTCCAACTCCAGCCTTCTTTTGACAACGGTATATGGACCCTTTCGTCACAAGATCCAGGGGCTTGTCAGGGTTCATAAAGATCAGGAATTTCCTGGCGAGAGTCAACAGAAGGAAGTGGAGATTGTGAGAGGCGCCACGTGAGTCCTCTGAGGATCGGCTGCAGTCAAGTTCTACACCGGCAGCTCAGAGAAAGGTTGTTTGATCCCCAGCACGCTACGTTCCTGATTTGCTTCAATATCAGCGCACAACTTTGCAGCGTTCCAATGAAAAATGTATTGCTTTTATTGCCAAGTAGCATGGTGTCGTCCCATGTTCGCTACTCTTCTTGATCCCTTCCAGGCTTCCTCAGACAGGGGCTGCGTGGTTTGCAGATCTCCTTCTTCCCTGCAAGTGTCTCGCCTCTTTCCTTTCAAAGTAGTCCCCTCTTCTATCGAAAGTGCAGTACCTTGCCTCCACAACCCCTGCCATCGAGTTTCCTTGCAGAGCGAGTGACGCTCAGTCATTTCCCTGCTAGTACCAATTTAGGAGGGTTTGTATAATCATCTGTTAAGGTCAAGGGTTGGGTCACAAACCATGAATTTTAGGGATGGGACGTACATGGAAATCCACATGCATTTCCGTCCTTCACTTCAAACAATCCACCTTCCATCCACAACACTCCAAAACTTGCTAGTTCACCAAGACGTAGCCACCATGTTGGGGGTCAACAGTCTCCATCATTTCACAATCAAAGAGCCCCGGCAGCTCCACCAGGCCTAACGCCTCGTAGCTAGACTGGGATCCAGGAGGGTCTGAACTCCGCCGGCTGTCGGTCATTGCTACACTGCTCTGCTGGGTCGGGCCCAGGGGATATGGATGCTGGCTGGCATAGTCTGGTTCGGACGAGGTGCCAACGGGCAATTCGCAAGTCTGATAGGGATACTGCTGCTGCTGCAGGGGGATCTGCGAGGGCAGTCGAGAGGAACCGTGAATCGGGGGTGAGGGTGGCTGGTCAAGTTGAAGCTTCTGGTATTGGCTAAGGAAAGGGTCGTATTGCATTTGTTCGGCAGAAGGCTCCATGACGGGGCTCAGGGGCTGCACCAGACTGAACTGGGAAGGGGGTGGTGGCTGCTGCTCCTCGTGGCATGTGAGGGACAGCTGGCTTGGTCTGGGGTAAGTACTCTCCGCTATTTGCATCTGGTTGAAATACGCCTGCAGCTGGGATTGCTTCTGGAGAAAGAGCCGCTTCTGGTGCAACCTGGATCGAGAGAGAGCGAGAAAAGTTGGTTCAGCCAGTTTCTTAAAAGCCATGCCACTTTCTTCTCCTCTAGAGGCAAGGATTCTAGCATCAGACATAAAAAATTGACATCTAGTCTAAACCTCCACTTGGAGCAAGGATCAGAAAACCTACCAGCTGCGCTGCCCCCAGATTAATTCAAACTAAGTCTTTTTAAAAACATACTTCAGTTTTTGAATTATTTTCTTTAAGGATCGAGGAAACCAAGATAGACAAACGAGCAAACACCGCTGCTCTAATTCTATGCAGTACGCACTTTTACACACAGATTTTAAAAGCAGGAAAATGTACAAAATGAGCTGAAGGAGGCTTTGGGAGAACCTTGGGGTGACAAATTTCGCATTGGAAGTTTCCAGGTCTACAAGGCAGAGCCATCTCAGCCTGAAGCCAGCAGCAAGAAGCAAATATGTGAATTCTTTTCCCGCTTTTGGGACTGGCTCACAATTCAATCTGGAGAGGAACACTGCTGACAAGGAGAATGGGGCAGCACACCTATGACAATTCAGTGCTGCCCGCATACATGCACTGAGTGGCAACTGTTGGAGATCACCTGGGAACCATCCACCCCTCTTATGCTATAAAGAATTGCATTCTTGTGAGCCCTCATCCAAAGACACATTAATCTGGAGGTGGGTGGGAAAGCATCCTAATTAAGCTCCCCCGACTCTTAAAGCAAGCTTATATATACAAGCAGGTCCAAACCAGTGGGCGCTGCTGCCTTCTCGCTCACCTGTGTTCCTGTAACTGCTGCTCCAGGCTCCGGGGTAATTCCTTGCAAAAAACCTGGCAGGCGTTTTGGGCTTTTGAAAGCAGACTGGGCTTCTGAAACAAGGAAGACTCGCTGTATCATCATATACACAACGCTTTATAGTCCTGCTATAATACTTTAGCCGGCTACTGAAATAATGTAGGGACTGAGCTTGCTGGTAAGCCCATCACAACTAGTTTTGCCATGATATGTGCAGCCGGCCACGAGAGCCCCATGGCTTTGTTATTTGAAACCCTGGAGGAGGGGAGAGTAGTGTGTCTTATATCTCGACCCATTTTAGTGGGGAGACGAGAGTGAAGGAGAGGCAGCAGAAACTCCCTATAAACGTCTCTGTTGTTTGAAGTGGCCTAACTCTTCCAAAGGTGGCACCGTACCTGGAGTCTGTGCTGCAAATACTGCGTTTCTAAGCTCTGCCGCCTGGAGAGCAACTGGGGATGGATGCCGTTAGCAAAAGCAGAGGCAGCTTCCTGCTGCTGGGGTGTTTCCTCCTTGGGGGAGAGAGAGAGACAGACAGAGAGAGAGAGAGAAAGAGGGAAAGGATGAACGTGCTGTAGAGACCTTCTGCTAATCCAGAAGCCACATTTCCCACTTAAAACTCTGACAAGTAGCAAAGTCCATCGAAACAAGAGCCAGATCAGGAGCCGGGCAAATGACCTGAATTCAGGTCCAACCCTCTGGCATCCAGATAGGCTGGAAAGAAATTTCAAAATCTCCAAGTGCGGTCAGCAAGCCTGCATGTTTGTGAGTGATGCCTGCTTCCTAGAGAAATCACAGGTTGCTGGTGTTATCCAACTAACTTCTACTTAGAGTAGCTCCACTGAACTTAACGAGCCTGTCAGCCACATCTATTAATTTGAACGGATCTCCTCTGAGTAGGAGTCTTTTAGTGGCTCATGTGTTGTATACGCTTGGCCTGCAGAGCTCCCAACCCCTTCCACACAGACCTGAGGTCCACAACCTCCTCATTCCTATACAGTACTCTGAATGCCAATCAAACCCTCCCTGGCATCAAGAGGTTTCAGATTTGGAAATGCAGAACTTAAAATGGTAACAAAACCCAGATGAAAGCTAAGGAATTACACCCAGCTCAGATTTGTTGGTTCTTGTGTGGCAGGTGCCCCAGTTAAGTTTGCTCTCTCTGCCTACCAACACATTCTGACTTCTCTGTGCTGCTTCAGCTGGAGTAGCTTAAGGAAGGCTGCAAGACTCCATGGCTCACAAGAGATATGGCAAACATGCCCCAGAAATGGCGTACCTGCTGGGGACCACTCCTGAGGTCTTGCAGATGGGGAGACGTGGAGGCCAGGGCAGGCTCATCTTCCGACCTCATCTGTTCATAGAACAGCTGGACTTTGTTAAGCTCCAGGATTCCTTTGGTTCGGGCTAGATTCTGAAGATGCTGCCTAAATGCCACAATTCCTGGATTGAGGACAAGGCAGAGCAGTTTTTAGAAGGAAAGCAATCCCTGGATGTTAAGATTGTGAGCAGCCCTCTGCTTTGAATTGTTAGTTTATTTTGGGGTTTTGCTCATTGCACCTGTGATGTACATGTATTTCCAAGACATCCACATACAATTTCTAAAAAGCTGAAGGTATATATAGAGCAGGGTTTCCTAACCTTGGGTCTCCAGCTGTTTTTGGACTACAATTCCCACCATCCCTGACCAATGGTCCTGCTAGCGAGGGATGATGGGAGTTGTAGTCTAAAAAACAGCTGGAGACCCAAGTTTGAGAAACCCTGATATAGAGGCCCATGTGCACTAGGGAACACCAACAGGTGCATATGTAGGCTGCAATCCTAAACACCCTAGGAATAGCTCCAATTGAACTCAATAGGGCTTACTTGGTAGTAGGTTGCACTGTGAGACAGCCCCACAATCCCCTCCTCTCCTTCCCACCACCCAAAAAGAAATATGGTGGTAAATAAGAGCATAAGAAGAGCTTGCTGCACCAGGACTGTGGCCCATTTAGTACAGCATCCTGCTTTCACAGCGTCCAGCCAGATGTTCACAGAAAAACTACAAGCAGGACCTGAACACAAGGACGCTTTCCCCTTCTGTGGTTTCCAGGAACTGGTATTCAGAAGTCCCCTGCCTCTGAATGTGGAGGCAGAGCCTAGACATCATGGCTAGTCGTCATTGATACTTTTATCGTCCATACGTTTAGCATCTTTGTTGTATAGCTCTTGCCATATGCTGAAGTCCTATCTTAACTGTCAGTTTAGAACTGGGGCAGTTCAGGACTTCCAGGCTGCCAGGACAACCATGGGGCCACCCCAAAGCCATCAGTCTAACCCAGGTAGCAGGGCACACCCCACCCAGACTGCCTGCCCCAAGAGCTGCAGCCCATACACCTTGATTTCTTAACAGAAGGTACCTTGCGTTAGGGATGTGTCTGACGCTCTGCGCCCCTCTCGGAAGCTGACAGGGGAACGGTTGTGGGCCTCTCGTTTGTGGGAGGCCAGAGCCTGCATGGCGGGATTAGCGGGTCTCAGGCCTATGAAAGGAGGCGTCATCCTAGGAGCTGGCTGATTGGCAAGTACCATTTCCTTCAGGGAAGGAGTGTCTTCTAGAAAGTTGAGGTCTCTCTGGATGGATCCCATGTCATATTCAGAGTCGACGCTGCTCAAGGACTGGTTCTCATCCATGGAAAAGACTTTCCCTTTAGAACACAGGAAAATCCATAGTAAGTGGAATGAGCAATTACCTACCAAAGCAAACTAAGCAGCTGTGTCTAAAGCCATGTCTCTAGTGGCTAGCTGGAACATGTTAAGATAGCCTCCAAATAAGCAAGGCTGCATTGCTTTAGCCCTTTTCCAACACTGCAGAAACAGACAGGTTCAAACAATGATGGCAGATGGTCGTGTGAACTGGCACAGTCAGACAAAATATGCTACCACCTGGAATTTTTTATTTTCACATTTGGAAAGTGAAAAAGCCGCCTTTTAAGAACAAGTCATTTTGGTTTTCTTCTTAAAATTGCCCAAAACGCACTGGGAGCTGAATACTGCTTTTCTACTACAGCAATTGTGAACAGATATGACACATATTTGGAAAGGAGCACAGACAACCTTCTCACGTTTAGAGGATAAAAATCATGTAAACACTTTCGCATGAAGTCACAAGGGGCATTTGCCAGGCAGTTGCTTCTCTGCGATTCCAGCCTTGCTTATCGCAATATATACACACACTGTGTACGTGGCGAGGCTGGAACGTAGCAAGGGCATCTGAAGGTCGATGCTCTAAACATTACAATGAAACTCTCCTGTATACTGGTTTACATTATGACCCTCTTGGTGTCTCCACAGATGATGTTTGCTCAACAGCAATTTTGGCAGAATGATTTTTGCTGCGTCACCACTGTGATTTTTTAAAGCAGATTTGAGGGTGGAGGAATTCCACACACACACACCACAGTTACTGAACAAGCAACGATAAGTTCTCAAGTGATGGTGGAACAGCAGCCTCCTCCCATTTGCACAGGAATGATGGAGAAATGTTCTCCTGGGTGCTATACCACTGGCTCCCAGTGCTATGAAACATTCACTAACTGGTGGCTCCTTAGCTGACACTGTTTGCTCTTCCCAGCCTTTGAACACTGTCATGAGAGTGCTTGGCAAAACAAGCAGAAACCATCTGTACATTTATCATTCTTATCTTCCTACAAAGCAAATTCATTGTTGGCTCCAAGGTAATAAATGCACCCCCCGTGCACACAGGGCTTGTCTTTGTTGGCTGCTAAATTCAGTGAGGCATGAAAATTAGGCCAAGACCTCAAAATCCCCCCACCCTCTGCCTCAAGTTGCCTTCAGTGTATAACCAAACTTCTCTCTCCCTGGAAGTCCACCACAGGCCCTTTAAAATAATAGAATCAGAGTTGGAGGGGACCCTGAGGGTCATCTAGTCCAACCCCCTGCAATGCTGGAATCTCAGCTAAAGCATCCATAACAGATGGCCACCCAACTTCTGCTTAAAAGCCTCCAAGGAACAAAGAGTGCACCACCTCCTGGGGGAAACTGTTCCACTGTCAAACAGCTCTTACTGTCAGAAAGTTCTTCCCGATGTTTAGCCAGAATCTCATTTTTTGCAACTTGAAGCCATTGGTTTGAGTCCACCCTCCAGAGCAGGAGAAAACAAGCTTTTCCCCTCTTCCATGTGCACCTGCTCTCAGTCTACAACATGCCACAGTTGGAATTAGGTGGATTCACATAAGGAATACTATCCTGACCTAGGGCAGGACTGGACTAGCCCAAACAGCCAGCCAACTTGGTGCCCTTCAGATATTTTTAACTACAACTCCCATTAGCCCCAGGCAGCACGGGACTTGTTTGGATGCTGAAGCCCAAAACATCTGGAGGGCACCAGGTTGGGGAAGGATGAACCAGCTGAGCTGTGGCGCCACTCCAACTTCCTAGGCTCCAGCCTGGACCATTTACTTACCTGTGCCCGGCATGACAACCAGCTGATTGGTTACTTCTGCCAGAGTGTGACGCCTCTTCCCACAGCGAGTGGCTTGCAGGGCTGCAAACGCCCGAGCAGGATCCTCTTCAGACTCTCCCTCTGTCTCTATCCCTTCATCAATGGAAGTCTCCATCATACTGCTTGGCAGGGACTGGCATCCTTTCCTCCCCATCATTGGGGGGATGGGATCCAACAGGCAGCCATTCACCTAATGCATTAAGAAAAGGAGGGTGAGGAGAACCACAAACACACAATATCTACTTAGTGGCACTTGTATGCAGAGACTCTATGACATTTGAAATCTCTGTCAAGTGAGAGACAATTATGATACTGAGCAGCATCCGAAAACACAGTAGAGGCAATCTGTTGATTGAATACAACCAGAATGCTACAAACCATGATGCTGCTTGATAAAATGTCAAGAGCAGAGCTGGCAAGACACACGAGAGAGAGAGAGAGAGAGAGAGAGAGAGAGAGAGAGAGAGAGAGAGAGAGAGAGAGAGAGAGATGGAATGAACAGTGAGAGTTGGTCTTTTCTTACAGGGCCATCTTTTCCTGGTGAAAACAGGCACACTAACTCAGGAGAAATCCCCCCCCCCCCCACTCCTAGGTAGCACAAGTTAAACTATGGACAGACAACCCTCTCTCTCTATTCTCTGGGGCTTCTCTGTGGCAGCTACCTTCCAGAAAACAACCACCTCCCATGAGCATTTGTCACAGCAATGAAAAGGTCGAGCAACTTCATACCAGCTCAGGATTACTAGCTAGCTAGAGAGCTGCGCTGCTTCCTCTCAGGGGCTACGGACTAGGGCACAATTGACTAGGAACTCTCCTGTGCAACCCCCATGAACAGGCTTAGGTGCTCTTGCCCATTTGGGCCTTGCAGAGGAGATGTTCCCAGAATGCTGTGCCCCAGGTGCCCTGCTCTTCCAATAAAGAGGCCTCCCAGCCAGCTGATGAGTGACCTTGCCGCTCTTGACTAATTCCCAGACATTTAAGCAGCTGTTCCTGAATTCCATCAAGAAATCTGTCTCAGCGGATCAGCTTCAAAATTAGCTAATTGCTGAACTGCTGAGGTTGGGCCAAGTTCCCGTTTCTGTAGGAGATTGCACTGATACCTAAAAAATATATTCGAGTTTGACTGCAGTCTATCACACATGGGAACATATCTTGGATAGGGCTCCAATTCTGGGGTGAGGGGAGCATGTTCTCTGTGACCTTCCCCCCCCCCCCTCTTGGAGAAACACATTTGGCGACCTCTAAAATGGAGCCTTGGTGTTTTCAGCAAAAAAAATAAAGGGGGAAAAATAATTTGCATCAACTTTGCATCAACTTTGTGAAATCCCACCGGATTTCACATATGAACCTGATGACAAATTGGCTCCACAAGGCAGCACTGAAGGTTGATTCTGCAAGGTGTGGAAGCAAAAATCCAGAGCAACTCTGCACCTGGTTGAAGGGAACTTTCTCAGGTCAAATGAAACTCTGTGTTTTACCCAGTCATTTGTGTGTTGCGTCAACCCCAGAAATACCTGTTGGGCTGCTCTGGCAACAGATTTTGATGCAAGTGAAAGTACTTCAGATTCTGCCTTATGATGGAGCCACTTTCATCTTTGCTTACGTGCAGGATGTTAAATGCTTTGATATCATTACTGATTTCAATATGGTAAATCAGATTTCTTCTTCTTGCAGTTGCTTAAAAACCCACCCAGGTTTAAAGGGGTTTTGAAAATCACCTTGCAGAAGACCTCCTTGCATCTGTTCAGGCTCCTATAGCTGGTGGTTACCTCACTAGGACGGGCAGTGCCACAACTCCCTTTGAAACATATGCAGGGAACCTGCTTATCTTCACAGGTCATCTCCATCAGCACCAGCAAATGCTCAGGGGTGAGAGGAAGTACAGTCTCACAACATCACTGGAGGACCACACATTCCCCATCTCTGCTTAAAAAAGGACCCAGCTAACAACAGTAGATTAAAGACACTGGTGTCTCGGCCAGATAGCACAATAACGTCCATTCCATGACTTGTCTTGGACCCAGAAATGACTTTTGTTTGTTTCCTATACTGAGACACTGAAAGGCTAACCAAAGCAACTTCCATGTCTAACAGAAGGCAGTTTTGCAATTTGCCAACTGCAGGAGACAAGAACATTTCAGAGGCAACCCTGATCCCACAGCCGGGTTACGGGAGCGCCGCTGTTTGTTTTACCACAGGACGTCTAGCTGACACTTCCAGCTCCAACTACATTTAGGACACAGGGAGGACACTGGTGTTGCCTGCTCTGGCCATAGCTTAGCCTCTAAAAAGGAACCTGTGCTGGGAAGAGCAGGCATGGCAGGCGTCTCCCCCCCCCCCCAAGATATGAAGGGTGGCCTCTGCCTTCATCTGGATTAAAAGCTGCAAGCCTGTACATGTGGAGACATCTCTGGGGGAAAGCTCCTTGTGCTGCTGTCATCAGACCAGGGAACGAAGCCAAGATACACCAGCCCCATGGTGATGACTGCAACAAATACGGGAAACCGTGTCAAGCCCCGCTTGCTAGATTGGATTTGACAATCAAGCACAGAAGAAAAACCGGTTCAGGACAGCACCTCCTGTATAAGCAGGTCTTCGTATTTTAAGAAGCACAGCTGTAAAATGAGAGGGTGAGCTTCCATGCTTCCCTGCTCCTCTGAGGCAATGATTTCTCTTAAGCCCTATAGCTGCTAACTCAGCAATGGAGCTGTGTGTTATGCTGGGCAGGCTGTTTCCTGGAACACCAAGCCAGTAACAAAAGTTTTGCGGCTGGCACCACGCTACCACCCGCATCACAACAAGAATCAAGTTATCCGTTAACAGCCGGGCTGGTTAAGCAGCAGCCAAAGGCATAGACAACTTAATTCAGTCAGCAGACACGACACAGGACAAACAATTCAGCGGAACTAAGTGCCAGTGTTAAGACAGGTGTCAGGGCTGCCACCCAGTCCCAGCTCACATAGGACCACGTTAGCCAGCGTTCACGTTAAAAGAGTCTTTATTAGATTACAGGTTCCATTTCCAAACTGCAATGTGCAGCCCTACTTCTTCTAGGTCAGACCGGCGAAGACCCGTCTGAGTCTCCGCCTCTAGCACACCAGTTTAATACCCTAGCCTTGCTCCACCTCCTGCGCCTTTCCTTCCGTCTCTGGGTCCTTCTGCCCCCCGGGGTCTCTTCTTTCCTACTCTCTTCTGACGCGGACCCCCCTGACCCTTCCGCCTCCTTGCGGCGGGCTTTGGGACCTGGCTCACTCTCTGGGCTGCTTACTGCGCCAGCTTCCGCTACATTTGAACTTGGCGCGCGCGCCCAACTCCCTACCTTCCTCTTGATCGTTTCGTCGCTCCCCGAGGTGGGCGTGACTACTCCTGACTCATGCCCTCCCTCCTTCTGAAAGCCTCCGGAACCCGATATCTGGTCCCCTTTCTCCCCGCTGCTCCCGGCTGGGCACGTGGGTCCCGATCTCCAACTGCTGCTCTCTGATCCCTCTCTGGACCCTTCTTCCTGGGGTGTCCCCCTGCTTTCCCCCCTTGCTCTGACCGCTGGCGCTCCCTTCTGGGAATCCTCGGACTCACTGGACAGGCTCGGTGATCTCGGGTCGTCATCCCCACTCATCTTTCCTTCGTATTCCTCCCCCTCGCTCTCTGTCTCCTCCCTTCTCTGCGTCTCTGCTCCTGAACCCCTGACAACAGGTTTCCTAGATTTTACTGTTCAGGTTGCTTGGAGCAAGTAAAAAACAACAACAACCTTAATAGCTGCTATAAGAGAAATCTCCTGGATTAAAGAGGGAGGGGTTCCACAATATGCCTGAATGCTTTTGCCACTCCAAACTGTGCATGAGATTAGACTAGAGTTTGCCAAGAATCAGGGTATTGTATAGTAACAGCCCTGTTCACGTTTATCCAGCCTTATCAGAGGCAGAAAGCTATACTACACCTCACTAAAACTAACTGCTTACAGATCTCTTGATCCTTGTGTTTAGAAATGGTGGTAAGGCTGAAGCACTCTAAATATCGCATCCGAGGAGAATAATTTCGGTGTCAGGCATGCTGATTAGAAAGGGTATTCAGGTGTCGATCCCTCCTGGTCCCAATGGAAGACTATGGACTGCCAGATCACCTTAGGGCAGACCCACTGAAAGACAGGTAACTGACCCCAAGATGCATTTTTGGAGGGTGGGGTTACTTCTGATGCCTGCTCCTCTTATTTTAGCACCGCAGCATGAAGCTAGCTGTGCGGGAAGCAGCCACATTCATAAGCTGTCATATAAAAAGCACAGACGTGTATTTATGAAGGATGAAAGAAACCGAACTAATAATTATAAGCCTCTTTTGTGTCATCTGGTGGTACAGGATGACACTGGGCTAGACAGGCCAAGTACATGCTGCTCTTATATATAGAAGTCTCCCATCCTGGCAAGCCCTAAATCAAGGGTGTCATTTGAATCTGATGGCATAAAACACACCAATATCAATGAGGCAATGACTGTGCAAGAACAGAACGTGTCATTACGTAGGTATACACACACACCACAGAAACGTGTTTCTGGCCTATTTTGTGCTCTTGTCGTCACAAAGGCTCCGGAATATTTTTCTCCTGCCAGCTCACATCCATTCTGGTTAATTCCCACTTCCCTTCAAGACCCATCACCACAGACCACTCAGCTTGATGTGTGAATGTGCAAAGCTCACTGGAGCAACTGTACCTTTGCACAATTGTGGATCTGTCACATCCGATTAGTCAGGTTTAGTGCCAGCCTGTTAGCGGCAGAGGAGCACGAAGTTTATACAAGTTTTCTTGCATTAACGACAGGAGCCAAAATCTAAAGGGACTGCAGCTGAACTAGTGATTCTCCGGAGCAGATTGTGAATTTCGACTTACAAAGTGGGAGAATAAAAAACAAAAAAACAAAGGCTTTAGAGACAGAAGGTCTCTAATATTTTTTGACAACTTGAAGGTCCCAGCAAGCTTGTTACTGCTCATGAAGTGAACTAAAAGCAAACATTAATAACACCATTTCAATTAAAGCATCTTGCTGCCTGCCAAGTTTCCAATATCACATAATGTAAAAAGGCAGGAAAACTGCAATTACAGCTGAAAATTAACATGGAAATTCTCAGCTTACAAGGAAATTTGGGGGAGGGGGACTCATTTTGCAACTGCAGTCAAGCATACCTGCAAGTTTACATAAAGAAGTCTAAGGCTGGCTGCAAATAAGCAGCCTCAACACTGTGAGTGTAAACTAAAACTCATGAGGGTCCTTGTCAGCATAAACAGCAACGAGCCTTGCAGCACCTTAAAGACTAACAGATTTCGCTTATGCCATAATAAATCTGTTAGCCCTTACGGTGCCACAAGCCTCTTGGTTGTTTATGCTGCAACAGAGAATCTGCACAGCTACCCCGCTGGAAACTTTTCAGCAGAAGGCTTCGTATCTGCAAGGACTGAAGAAACCTCTATGTGACAAGAGCTGGTTAATTTCTACTAAGTAACAGAAGCTGTAACCCAAAAAAGTATGGCAAACTCCCTCCTGGCTCAGCTTAATATCATCATCTCACTGTGTGTAAAAGGTAGAGCTGTCCACTTGGGAGAGGAAGCAGTTTGCAACAGGCCTGACTTCTTAAGAAGCTGTTTTTTAGCCAGTGAAAACCGGTGCTGCAGCTGCCCTGAAGTCAGCTGAGTTGTGAACACACAGTCAGCTGTTTCAGGCACCCTGTTTATCTTGTGGCATAGGAAACCACACCACTGTGAAACGCAAGGGCCTTTCTGCACTCTCCACCCTAGGAAAATGCCTGCAGGTCTCCCACACTTCCTGCTGCTGTGAAGTAGCCAATAAGCCCAGTTCACACAGGCCTCTGTTAGCTGCCCACTACTGATAAGTGGAGACACCTCTGGTGGGAAACCACAGTGAGGAGGACACCCACACAACCGCCATCAATAAATGGGGAGCCTTCATGCACCACCACAAGCAGACTGTGAAAGGCAAAAGGAAGCACAGGCCCCCCCCATCCCTCCAAAAGACAAAAACCAAGAGCTGACTTTTTGCTCTGAAAATTTCTAGGAAGATTTCGTTAAAGCAGCTCATGGGATCAGTTAATGCCATATCAACAGAAAATAATAAAACATATAAACACTACTAAACCTAACAGGAAGTGTAGTCAAAATCTTTAAATACCACTAAATTCCAGGGTGAAAAAAGCAATACGAAGTCGGTGCCTAGCAGGTAGATATAGGGATTTCCTCAAATGAGGGGCCACCACAGAAAAGGCATTCTCCCTCAAAGCCACTCACCAATTTTTAAAAGTGGGGCAGGCAGAGCAGGGGCTCTGATGAAGATCTGAATGCTCAGACAGAACTTTGCTCAAAAGTAGTAGCCAGTGAAGATCTTTAAGTCATACAAGTTCACAGTATTAGTTGCTATATTCTGCATGAGTTTAAGTGCCTAAACTATCTCTCCTACAAACGCATTTTAAAGGACATAGAATGCTGGTCAACTAAAGGCCTGGTTGAAGAGGAACTTTTTCGCCAGGCACCTAAAGGTGTATAATGAAGGGACCAGGCTACGCTTCCTGGGGAGAGTATTCCATAAATGAGGAGCAACTGCAGAAAAGGCCCATTCTCTCTTTTAAAAAAAAACAAACATTAATTTTTTAAAAATACTTATCCATCATACAATCAATCATTGAATAAAATGAACAAATAATACAAAAACAGAAAATACAAAAACAAAATTACAAGGATGTAAACATAATAACATAAACTACAATAAAAAATATAAAACATTATATTCTCCTAAAAAAGGAAAAAGAAGAACGAAAAATAATATCAAGAAGAAGAAGAAGAAGAAAAATTGACTTTCAACTAACTCCATGTGGATCTTTATTCCTCAAATCACTGGTTGTCTGTAATGATTAAATTTTTGGAGAAATATTCTAATTATCGGTACCTGTGAGATTTTTATTCTAAGCTAAACCAAGTATGAATCTGGGAATCAGTTCTCTTTATATAATTTATAAAGACTTCCCACTCTCTCCTTATTTTCTCATTAGAATAAATTTCTTATTAAACCTGGAAGTTTGGCCAGTTCAAGATATTCTGACAGCTTAAGAACCCATTCTTCTTTTGTTGGTGTTATGTTACTTTCCAATGTTTAGCAATTATTATCCTGGCCGCCATTACTGCACACAAAAATATTCCTTTGGTTTCTTTTGGGATGTCTGTTGTTAATAGGCCCAATAAAAACATTTCCGGTTTTTTTGGGGAAAGTATGTCTTAACATTTTCTTTAATTCTTCATAAATGGTATTCCCAAAATTTTTAATTTTAGGGGAATGTCCACCACATATGGAAGAAATTCCCTTCTTTAAGTTTGCACCTCCAACACTTTCCACTAGTGTTTTGGTACATTTTAGCCAATTTTGAGGGTGTAAGATACCATCTGTACATAATTTTTTTTTTAAAAAAAATCTTTTATTGTATAACATGTCGTAAATCTTATGTCTCTTTCCCATAAATTTCCCCATTTTTCTAATTTAACTGTATAACCAAAATCTTGTGCCCATTCGCCCATGACATCTTTAACCTCTTCGTCTCTTAATGCCAATTTAATAATAGTTTATACATTCTGGATCGATTTTTTATCATCATTTATAATCAATTCTTCATCTAATTCAGATAATTTCTTATCAAATCCTTTTACTTTCTTGTCCTCAAAAACTGCATTTAATTGATGGTATTGTAACCAGCCTATTCCTATATGTCTTCTTGTTTTATATTTTTTCATTTGTAATCTATTATTTACTTCCTCTAAAAGATCTTTATATGTCAACCAATTTGAATCCATATGTTTTCTTTTTACTGCTTCTACCTCCATTGGTTACAACCATCATGGGGTTTTTGGTTCTAATAATTTTTTGTTCTTTTCCCAAACTTCATATAAGGCTTTCCTAATAATGTGATTTAGGAATCCTTTGTTAATTTTTACTTTATTATAAACCAGGTATCCGTGCCACCCCACGATATTATCCCAGCCCTCAATATCCAATAATCTGGTATTCTTGAAGATCATCCATTCCTTGAGCCAGACCAGGCAGGCAGCTTCGTAGTAGATCCTAAAATCTGGCATTCAAAACCCTCATCTGTCTTTGGTGTCTGTTAATAATTTAAATTTAATTCTAGGTTTTTTGTCCTGCCAAATGTATTTCACCAAATACCTGTGCCATTCCTTAAAATAATTTAAGTCATTACGAACTGGAATTGATTGAAAAAGGAACAGTATTTTTGGTAAAACTACCATCTTGATTGTAGAAATTCTTTCACACAATGTGAGTTTTAATTTGCTCCAGATTTCTAAGTCTTTCTTAATTTAATGTTTTTCATGGTTATCCAAAATCCTAAATACTTTGCTCTGTTGGTGATTTTAAGTCCTGTTTCTATTTCTAACTTTACTTTTTCTTGTATATCTAATTTTTTTTACCAAGAGTTTTGTTTTTCCTTTATTAACTTTAAATCCTGATAATTGTCCAAATTCCTTTGTTTTCCCCAATATTGCTACAATACTCCCTGGTTTTCTGTTGTAATTATTAGATTGTCTGCGAAGGCTCTTTCCTTAGAGGCCCTTTGTCCCAATTTAATTCCTTCTATTCTAGGGTCTTCTCTTATTGCTTTCAAATATACTTCCAGTAAAAAAGAGAAGAGGAGAAAGAGGGCAGTCCTGTCTTGTTCCCTTAGAGATACTAAAAGCTTCTGATGTTTCACCACTGATAGTCTGGCCTTTTGGGAATTATAAATCACTTTTATACTACTACATATTTTCTTGCCCAAACTCATAATTTCCAAAGTTTTTTGCATGAATACCCACGAAACATTATCAAATGCTTTCTCTGCATCCACCAAGGTCAGGGCTGCAGAAAAGGCCCATTCTCGTGTTGCCACCCTTGGGACCTCTCGTGGAGGAGGCACACAATGAAAGACCTCAGGTGATGGGCCTCACTGGTACATGGTCCCTGGAAGGATGCCCACAAGGGGATTTGGCCCTTGGGCTGAAAAAAGGTTCCCCACCCCCGATATAAGCCTCTCAGTCTTTTGTAGATGCTTCCTGTGCTAACAAACAGCTCACTATTAAGCTCCTTAATGCTTAGCTCAGTTGCTCCAGCATTACTCGGCTCAGCTATGAATCTAACTCCTCCTCCAAGCACCGATCGCGGACAATTCCAAAGGTCTAGGAGACTTAAATATGGAATGTGAGAATTGCGGAGCTTACCTTTGGTGTGTCGATTCTCTCTTCCTCCATGAAAGCCGATTCTGCCTGGCAGGCAGAAGGGGGAAAAGAGAAAGCTTCAGCAGTGGAAGTTGGTGGGAGGCCAGGAGACCTTAGCAGCCTGACATTCTGGGGGCGCAGGTTGACGGGAGCTATGGAAGCCTGGGCCTACAAAGAGTAAGAGAAATAAAGAACAGTTTGTTAGAAGGCATGCAAAGAGAACAGAAATGAAACCAGGAAGTATCGGACATGGGATGGAGCACAACAATAACAACCCCTGGAGAATAATAGAAGTGGTGGGATCTCAACCTGTGAGGCAAAACTAGCCTAACATAGGTGGGGAAAGGAGAATGACCAATACACAAGACTGAACTGCTCACACCAAACGTTTCTCAGAGAAGAACAAAGAAGGGAAGTGCTGGTCCTGCGCTTTAGAGCCAGAATGCTTTTAGCAAGACCTTCTTGCCCTGCCTAGAGTTACAGAAGGTCCTGCACTTCAGACTGTGCATGCCTAGTCACACTTGTGGGACTGTGAGGAGGCCATAAGGAAGAATGAGGGCTTCTCCAAGGGCTAAAAGCTAGATTGTGCCTTCGCTGTTATTTTAAGCGTGTGCTGGTTTAATGCTCACTTTATTGGCGTTATGCTGATTAAATAAAGAGTCAGAGGCTGTGAGATGCCTGCCAGCAAGGGGATTGCAACATTCACAAAATTAACCGTCAGTGTATATTAAACATCTCAAACTGCCAATGCTAAGAACAACATACTTGGTTTCTATACATCTAAACACAAAACAAAACATGGGAGTTTGCAAAATACGAGAATATTTGGGGATCTGTTGGGAACGACAAACTACTGCCATTTATCATATTCTACAAAGGACAAACTTCAAAATAGCATATTTGTGTGAGTGAGTGAGTGAAGCTCTGATGCCACCCAATGTTTTGCTCCTTAAATGTCTGAGTGACATTCAGCTGCAATCTTATCAGGGCTTCTGAAGCCAAGGCAGAGCCTGCAGGAACACCGTGATAAAAGTTCCGCAGTGCCACGCAGTCAACTTGTTTTACCAATGAGTTTTGAAAGCACTTTAATGGCTTGATTGCTTCCCAGACCACCAGCTGGTTCGTGAGCGTGTTAATGTGGGCCAGTGCTTGGTCTGTGGCTTCAAGATCTAACATTGCCTGTGACTTGCCAGTCAGGAGAATCACAACAGCTGCCCAAAGCTGAGCATTGGCATGGGGAAAGCCATCAGCTAAATAATGCCAAATGAATACTATGTGCTCAGATTCACATACATCACAGTCATGGTTAGAATGATCCTGTATGGAAGGACAGCACTGCCATTCCCTTATTGCAGATTATGGAGAAGGTTGGTTGGGTGAGGCTGAGAGAGATATTGGCCACCCTAAGGTTAGTGAGTTCACAGCATAGGCAAGATGGGAGACTTTCTGGTTTGTGCTCTTAGCCAAAATACCAGCGCTCATTACAGAGGAATGAAACAACACTTTATTGCCTTTGCTCAAATTTTGGTGCATCTGATCAGCTTCAGGCAAAATCACCAAGGAAAATAACTGCCTAGGTCCCCCTCTTACTGATTTTCCTATTGTTGCAGCAAACTGAACCACTTTCTGGAACTGGACTGTTGTGACTGACTTTTCACCCTTCTTAAAAATGAACCACAGTCAAAGGAGGCTTCCATGATATGCAGGTCCTTTATATATTCAACTAGGTTCCAGGTCTAAAAATACAGGTCGCTGGTGGGGGGGGGGTGTCTGTCTGGGTAGGAAGAAGAGCTCTGTGACTGAACACTGACTGGCTTGTGTGGTAACAACTGTGCCTAGAACAGGGAGTTACCTTGGCGACTGTTTGCTCAGCGATGGTGCTCGGTCGTCGCTGGCGGGAATCAAGCCGCTGCTCCACAGGGAAGCTACTGCGATGTGACTTGAGCCTCTCTATGAGCAAGTAATAGATAGCAGCAAAGTGGTTGTAGCTCTTGTCCTGCAAGGACTGAGAAGAAAACAGGCATCCAAAGGTTAAATCAGGACAAATAATATCTTTTACCTTTCTCCAGTGCGTGAGAGACTGCCACAGCAATATGCATACAGAGAGGTGCGGTGTTCCACAACATTTCCTTGGGAGGAGTGCGAGTCTTTCTTTTTCTTTCCCTAGAGTCGAACTGGGCTGCATGTTTGGGACTGGGAGGGAGTTTTCACCTTGTTGAGATAAGCTGGCGAAGGAGGGAGGGGAGATGCCTGCTGTGTGTTGATCAGCTCTTTGATGGGACTGCATAAATATGTTTTCTATAAGCACATCCTACAGTGCCATTTGGGCGGCTGGGTGGCGGAACAAGACACGTTTTAATCCCTTCTAGCTCCAAATTCTGTTCCCAGCCCAAAATGACAATGCTAATTGGGCCCTGGGACCTCATATTGGCTTTAGTGCAGTTTTACAAAAGTGTCAGTTGCATAAATGAACTGTCAGCAATGCGTGTGTCTGTGCCTGTTTATTAACCCTTAAAAAACAAACACAAAACAGTACCACCTAGCCCAGGGATGGAGAACCTTGTGGCCCTCCAGATATTGCTGGACTACAGTTCCCATTGCCCCTGACCACTGAGCCCTGCTTGATGGGAGCTGAACTCCAACAACATTGGGAGGGCCACAGGTTCCTTAACCTAGGCTATTCCACATTTTGAGCCACAATGGGAAATGGAGCCCTGAGCAAAGAGGCTCAAGGCTTCATTGCCCCATGCCCTCCCTCCTGCCAACTTTCTGGCAGGAAGCATTAATACTGCAGACTCCACACTGGCTAAAAATATCAACCATTTTGAAGGAAGTGATCACACAGACTCCTCAGGGAGCTTTTCAGCATTTATTTCTGGTAAGAGGCTTGATTTGGAATCCTAGCTGAGACACCAAAAATAAAGACAACTGGCTGCCTTTCTAAGGGTTGTTTTTTTATTTTATTTTTACTTTGTCAGATCTCACATTTTAGAAGCTTAAAGCAAAGTGAGGTCCGTTTCCTGTTTTGCTCCCCTTGTTATCCTCAAATTTCCCCAAACTTGCCCTGTAAATATATAATGAAGAATAGGCACATGTGAACATTTTCACCACTCCAGGCTATAAAACACAGGAAGGCTTGGCAGTGAAAGTTTAAGAAAATCAAACATTATCTCCAGAAAAATATGAATTGTATTTCTCACTTAAAAAAAAGAAGGGGCTACAATATTCCACAGTACAATCAAAGCTGAGTGTACCTTGGCAAAATCAGCTGTGGGAATTACTGGAAAAGTGTCCCTTTCCTGATGGTTTGAGATGTGCATGCTAGAATATACCCATTAAACTCCACCAGGTGGTTTCCCACTCCTCACTCCCTCTACCCTGCAAATTCATTTCCCAAAGGCATTAGGCTCATTTAGTCTCTTGCACCATTATGTTACTAGTTTGACCTTCCCACAATAGCTCCAGCAAAGGTGAAAAACTTGGAAGATACCAGACAGACCTGTAAAGTAGGGACTGTAAATGAGCTTCCACCTGAACAACAAAAGACTGTGTTACCTCAATGGTTTTTTGTTGGTCTATTCCCAAGCTGTGCATCAGCCGCAGAACTTGTTCATTGTATTCTCCAATTGATGGCTCATTCTCTTGTCCTTGGGGATAGAGAATAGGTCTCTGAACAGGAACCTCTACCAGCATCCACTTGTGCTCTTTGATCTGAGCAATTGTCAGCCTCTTGGATGGATCCAGGACCAGCATCCTCCGGATAAGATGCTCACACTCTACATGGACAGAGTAGGGGTGAAAAGTTCAGACTGATACAGCTAGTATGGGATCTATCTGCATTGTTAGCCTGTGTCAGTGTAAGCTGAGTGACTATTAGCAATAGGAAACTGCTTAATTCAGATGCCAAATACTACTGCTAAAAATAAAAATAATCTTGAAAGAGGTCTTTAATTTGTATAAAGAACAAAACCCATTTCTCCTACAGGTGAGCAATTAGGGGAAACAGCACAATTATTTCTAACTGCAGGCACAATAAAAGGAATAATAGTAATTCTTTATACCCATGGGACCGACTGAATTGCACAAAAGGGTTACGTCTGCATTAACCAATGAAGTTTCAGAACAGAAAAAAACTGTTTTGTTTTTTAAGCTCCCCATTCCAAGTATGTGTTCTTGCAGTTCTGACTTGCTTGTTGCAGTGCCTACTACAGCTGCAAGAAATCAGTGCCCCCTGCCCAGTTGTTATGGAAATTGTGGAAAGGAGCACCATCATGGCATCATACCGCAATATTTTATTTTAAACATTTTTGTGCTGCAGGCCACCAAGGCAGTTAAAAAGAAAATGAAATACCCACAAACCAGTTGAAACAATAGCAGAATTAAAAACAAGAGTATTAAAAACCAAGATGAGTAGAGGGAAAACCTATGGTCTCCAATTAAAAACCAAGCTGTATGTCTCTGTCAACTGTCTAAAGTCCAGGGATGGGACCACTCTGATCTCCTGAAGGAAGGGATTCCATAACTGGGATGGTTGCAATAGAAAAAGTCCTGTCCTGCAACCCTACTTACTGAATACTGAATCTCTTTTTGGTAGCAGGACATTCGACAGAGTATAGGAAGATGAGCTCAATGAATGGAGAGGTATGTAAGGAAAAGAGGCGGCCCTCAGATTGGTCCTGGTCCTGTTAAGAGCTTTATACCTAACCACTAGTATCTTGAATTAGGCCTGGAAACAAATTAGAAGGCTGTACAATCTACCTAGGACCAGTGTAATATGATCTTGAAAAAATGAACACTAGAATGGCTATTGCATTTTGCGCCAGCTGTAGTTTCTGAGCATCGTTCAAATGTCCAACATGCTCCCCACGTAGAGCATGTTCCGCTAATCTAATCAGGTGAGCAAAGACATGCATCACTACGGCAAGTTCTGCCTTTTCACAGCTCGCACTGCAGTCACAGCTGAGAAAAAGCACTCCTGAACATTGCAGTCACCTGTGCATCCAAGGACCAGCAGTGGATCCAGGGTACTCCCGAACTGCAAGCCTGATCCTTCAGAGGAAGTCAAATACCATATACTGTATTTTTCGCTCTATAAGATGCACCAGACCATAAGACACACCTAGTTTTGGGAAGAGGAAAACAAGAAAAAAAAAATTCTGAATCCCAGAAGCCAGGACAGCAAGCGGGATCGCTGAGCAGCGATCCTGCCGGCTGTCCTGGCTTGTGGGATAGCCACGCGCAGCCTCTTCTGGGCAGGGAGAGCCTTCATCCCCCTGCCCAGGAGAGGCTGCGTGCGGCCAAGTCTCCCCCAAGAGCTGCGCTCCCTTTAAAGAGCGTGCGGAGTGTGTGTGCGGCTCTTGGGAGAAAGGCTGCCCTTCTCCCTCCTTGGGGAAAAGCCCCCAAGAGCCGCAACATGCTCCACACAGCTCTTTAAAGGGAGCGCTGAGCAGAGCCTCCCACCTGCATTCACCCCATAAGACGCACACACATTTCCCCTCACCTTTTAGGAGGGGGAAAGTGTGTCTTATAGAGAGAAAAATACGGTATGTTGTTTTTCACAAGGCATCTCATTGTTATATGATATTTGATGTTCTGCTTTATCTCACTCATGTTGTTTGCCACCCATCCTATCAACCACCCCATGTTTAATGATGAATTTGGATGGCTGGGAACGACATGGAAGCTGTCTGTTCACTTGGCACAACAAGTGGCACTGACCTAGGGTCTTGGCCACACAGTTAAGCCTGACATTTACTGCTTCCCAGGATTTCTGAGTGACAGTGGAGGGCTGGTGAAGCTGTGCTTAATTGACTAACTGCATGGTCAGAAATGACAGAAAGTTGGGGAGTCCTACAACACCAGCTGGTAAGCATTTAAGCAGTGGCTTGGTCTTTAGGTTCTCCAAAGTTTTATCCCTTGGATACCTGACAATGCCATGTCTACACCTACACACCCAAAATGGCTGTTACTGCACTAAGATTTTATTTCTGCATTCACGGTACACTAATATACAGCAAAGTTAACACTGACATTGTGGAGGTTATAGAACGCATAGACCATGTAGGGGACTAGGATGCTCCCAAATGGAAGTTTATTGTGCTATCATTGCTGCTCACGTTTAAGAGTTTTTGCATTGTTTAAACAATGTCTTCCTCATCAAAATGTCACCTTTGTACTCCCCATGTAACCCAGATTTCCTCTTAAGTAAAAATGACCAATTATACCTGCTGGTATAGAAGCTCCTTTGAGCATTTTTCTGACGGGGGGGACTGGTTTGTATGGTGATGTTCCTGGCTGCGGCTCCTACCACTGCACCCCTATTTCTGTTTGCTCTTCACCTGAGCAAAACCTAGCCATTCTGTTTCCAGCAGCACAAATAACACAACTGTGCCTGCTTCCACTAATAGCTGCATGTGTAGTCACATCGAAATTTCATCAACTATTCTTTCAAGGTCTTGATGCATGTAGAAGATTACCTTGGAGACTAATCACAGTCCCCAACAGGACTTCTTTCTATTTTTAACCCAAGTCATGTGCAAGACCACTTTGCCAGGATTGCAGTATAGCTACATATCTGTCTTGCACAAGACGTCTATATGACTCTTTTTAAAAAGCCACCAAATGGGAATGGATCCTCTCCCACAAAGCAGAAGTATCCAATTTGTCCATAATGAAACATGACAACTAAAGACTGGTTCTTGCACACCTCCTTTGGAGTAAAAGCATTTAAGACCTGTACGCAAATGTACAGAAATACCTGTCCATGCCCACAAGGGGAAGAGGTAGTGAAGGTCAGGGGAGTAGTGACTGAGGGGGTCAGAAAACATAGCACAGAAACATTCCATCAAGAACTGCTCAGTCGTGTAAACAGGAAACAGTGGAATGCCTATGGAAAAGCTAAAACTAAAAAATATTGTGTGGATGGTCATGTACTAATCACACACACACAGAAAAATCAGATGTGAACAATCTATGGGAAACATTAATTCCCTATCTGGAATACCCCTTGATGGTTTGACACCAACACTAAGAGCCTGTAACAAAGATTTTGATAGGAGGCAGATTTTGGGTTTTTCCAGAAACAAAATATGAAGACACTGCCACACTTTTCAGCTCAAGATCAGCAGAAGCATAGATGAACGAAGAAGAAATGGAAAACATGAAGTGAGGAGAGGGAGAAATGTCAGAAGGGAAACATAACAAGGTGATGATCACATTGCTTTAGAAGTTTTTCATGCAAAGAAGTGCTGTTGTTTTTTGTTTTTAAAAGCCACAGTAATGGAAAGACTACAAGTGATTAAGATTAAGCACACAATGGACATGCAAATAAAGGGATGTGCATGTAGTTTTGAAGTGAGTTAGATAGGTCCATTCATTCCTGCTTAGCATCATGACATCCTAGCTGCATTCCATGTCACATCAAGCAGCTATCATATACCAACCTAGAAGACTTAGCAGTGGCTAGAGCACTGCTGCTCTAGGATGCTGCTCTGGTCAATGCTAAAATCATCGGACAAACATCCTCATAGCCTATTAAACACACATTACAGCTGGTAATGCGGCCACTCAATAGCATTGTCTTACATACTGATGTTTAGGCATCATCAGGTTAACATGTGTTAATATGGCTGCATCACTAAGCAATTGGATAACAACTTCCCCCATGTGCAAGCAGCTGTATTATGTACTATTATTGTATACTCAAAGATGGTTTTCAGGCAAATTAAGCCATAGTAACTGTGAAATTAGAAATAACTTGCTGTTTTAGTCTAAATCTCTGCACTTTTTTGCCATAGGACGGAAACGAATATTTCTTTAGGACTTCTATCACCTTCATCACCAGCAGAATACAGGCAATCCTTGCTTTGCACGTCGGTTACGTTCTGAACTCTCTCTCTTTTTAAATATTTTATTGGATTTTTACAATTTATAGTCAATCAAAAAGGCAATATAACATTTGTCACATAAAAGAAAAAGAAAAAAAAACCCTCCCCATGACTTCCCTCAACTTCCCCTTCTGCTTCTTGAAATATTTACTACTTCTGCTTAATTATTATCTTATTTTTATAATCTTATACCTCAATACTCTTATTTTCTTATCAGTTTTATACCAAATTTTCCTTCATGTTTACATATTGCAGTCAATTTCATTCCATGTTATCCTTACCCAACCTTTGATTTTATTTTCTGACTTGTGTTTAATCAAACCCTGCTAGTGAGTTGGTATCTTTACAGTATTTCTGACGTTCTGAACTCTCTCCACACAAACATACACTGCGCATTGGTGGGGCCCACATAAAGTGTTCTGCCCTTTCAGTGATGCTTTAGTGACATTTTCGGGTCACTTTCAAGTTCAGCATCGTGTGTACATGGACATGCATCAATCAGTCATTGCCTGTATTACAAACAATAGGAAAAATTAAGCCAAAAAGCCTTACACAAAACTGTTTAGGGAAGTTTTTAATGTTGGATCTTTTACTGTGTTTTTAATATCCTGCTGGAAGCAGCCCAGAGTGGCTGGGGAAACCAAGCCAGATGGGTGGGGTATAAATAAAAAATGATGATGATGATGTTACCTTCAGACATGAAATAAGGGATTCGGAACCTCCCTTCCAGAACCCGTTGCCTCAGGATGGGCAGTGTAGGTCCGTCAAAAGGCAGTGCTCCACATACTAAGACGTACAGAACTACACCCATGCTCTGAAAGAGAAAGAGGAGTTTTAGATTTGACTTTCAAAACATGCGGACAACTGTACCTTGCTCCATAGTGTGCTGGTAAAACCCTTATATACTAATGTTTTCTTTCCGGGGGCTTTTCACTACATCTGAATGTTTCAGTATGTAAGCAAGGTATATCCAGAATTTATCCCATATATATAACACAGACTAGCAAGGCCTACAAGCTGCTGGTAGCAATAACACCATTAACCTTTAGAAGCCCATGTCTAATTTTTCATCAGATTTATTTAACACTTGATTGTAAGAGAACCTCTTATGTGGTTTAGAAAAGCATATTAAAAAAACAAACTTTAAAATTATTGATAAACAGTTAAGAGGTATTTTAAAACATACAACAGTAGCTTTAAGAAAAGGATAAAACACATGTATCATCTGTACATGTCAAAACATACTGCTTTTTTGTCTTTCAGAATTCTGCAAAAAGCCTTTCCATACATTGTACCAATGAAACACATTTCTATAACTTGGCTGCAAAAGCTGGGATGCTGACTTGTTGAGGAATCAAAATAATTTGGCCAGGACTGTATTGCTGAAGCATCTCTTGCTTCAAGCATTCCTACTAGGGAAACAGGGAGCCAGTTTTTGACACCAAGCAGATAAGAGAGGAAGGAATCCATTCCAAGTCACTATGGCTGAACTGCAAACCAACTCAGAACCTAGTGTAGTGACTTCCCCATCGTCTGCACGTTTGTGTTCCAGCAAGCCAACCGTGGGTTCCATTTTATCAGCTGAATCTGTTTAGAAATGACTTCTCGATACTAGTTCTCAATTGCAGAGTTATGATTTTATTTGGAATTATTATTATTTGCCTTCAAGTTCTTCAGTTGGGCAACATCCAACTGAACTTATGGGCACCTCTGGAACCCGCACCTTCCTTAGATCACTTTAAAGGATAGAAGTTCTATCTGCAACTCTGGAACTGCAAACAAGACAGGACCCTGAGTGAGACTGATGAGGGAGTGTGGGATCTACAAGCTAGCTTTACTCAATAAAATATAAACGACCTTCAACAGATGCACCAATATTCTTAATAAAAAACCCTCCTCTCCCCCCTCTTCTGCCCCGACCCTATACTGCATACAACACTAATGTCTCGTATCAAATGTAACTGATTTGTAGAACGGACTACAACCTTAAAAAATGCACATACCAAGAAAATCTTGAATAGAAATTACTTTTAAAAAATAAAATCTGAATCCCACCCTGAAGTTTGCTTGAATTCTCTCTGCTCAGAGCACAAAAGTGTGATTCTCCCTAGTTCCCAACTTGCAAAAGCTTACGAGAAGAAATCCCTGTGAAGGTCAGGATAAGAGCCTCAGATCCTGATTCTATGCAAAGCCTGTTAAGATTTATTATGTAAGACGGGGGAGGGCAAAGAACAAGGGAAGAGACAAAGTCAAAGTAGCAGCAATGTGCTAATAATGACTGAGCCTGCTGGAAAGTATGCACAGTATTTGGTAGCATTAAATCTGCTGAACAATGTAATGCCACACAGAGACTGGGGTAACGCAACAACAACAACAAAAGATTTATCTTTTCTCCTTTAAATGGAGAGCATCTGTTTCCCAATGACAAATTTTGGGAGCCTAGGCAGAGCACTTTCCTGAGCTGTTTTTGCCGCTATAGATTTTGAGGGGGAGGAGAAAAGGCACCAATCCCACCGTAATTGTGAGAATCACTGACCAATTTTGTAAGAGGCACAAATTTATTTTTCAAAAGAACATTTGCATTGTACAGCCAGTGCTTTTCATCTGGTTTTGAAAGGTATTTTTGTTAGCAACCTAACAAAGTCAATAGCTTCCACAAATATTTTTCAAAACTCCTGTTGATCTGGCACATCCCCACACAGCATTAGGTGCTGTAAATCCTTGGGTGTGTTTGAGGTGTGTACCGAGTTCATCTGGAAGTTAGAGGACAGCGGGCGCAATGAGGCGGTAACAGTTTCCTCATTAAAGGGGAACTCTTGTTGAGATGTGTTTATTTGTAAAACAACGTGGGTGTCTTCACAGAGAAGAACGCAGCACTAATGTCTGCACCCTGCCTCCTTTCCAAAGAAAACCAAGACCAAGGGCCAATTCCAATATGGCAATTTTCACTGCATCCACAGTGCGAATGATAACAAAAATATAAATATAGCAAAATATGCTTGCCATAAACAGTCTGAAGGTATAGACTAGGGTTGCCATAGTTCAAAAGGTGAAAATCTGGACACAAAAGTTGTTGAGGTTGGGTTACCATACATTCAGATTTTTGTGCACATTAAAGCGATTTCCACCAGGAAATTCTGGACGGATGGAAACCCTAGTACAGACCAGGGGTCAGCAACCTTTTTCAGCCGTGGGCTGCATAGACCTTCTGATGTTACTGTTTTCCTCACTGAAGTAACTTGTAGGCTCAATCCCATGACTGAAAACTTGTGCCATAAATGCGGCGGGACATTCACACTGACAGATTTTAGCCCCTAAACTCTGGCAACACAATGGACAGCAAAACCATGCTCTGGAAACATTGCTAATACCAGGAGACACTAAGACCCAATTACTTCCCCGCCACCAAAAAAACTGGAGAGCAGCAAGCCTGGCACTGCATTAAAAGAACCTGGATCAGCACATCCTCTCTCCTGTATGTGCTTTGCAAGATTTTCTTGTCACCTCCATGTGTCCTTTTCCATTAGAGTAGCATGAAGCAAACACACACACACACACTCTTTTTGGTTCAGCCACGGGCACCTGCCTGCAGCAGAATTGTTCAAGGCAAACTGTCTTGTCCTCTCAACTGAGAGGATGGATAGCAGCCATGTGCAAATGACTCAGACAATCCCTCTGGCCATACAGAGAATTTAGAATCTTAACTTTGGTTTGAACTCCCAAGAAGGAGGAATTAGCAAGCTAAACTGCAGCATAGACATAAGTGCATAGATTCAGTAAGAGAGGACCAGATTTCTGCATTGGCCAAATTGTTTCCTCTAATACAATAAAGACAAGTTTCAAAGTAACTCTTGCTTCCCATTCTCAAAGCTACTGGGGCCTTTATGACTTGTCTTTAAAAGCAAGACCAACTTATCTACCAATTAGGAAGAGCAATATAACATGTTAACTAAAATTTAGCAGTTTTTAAAAAGGGATGCTCAATTTAATACAATTAAGATACCCATATATCCAGCTGCGGACCCTCGTACTGCTGGCCTTCAAACACCTCAGGGGCTGCATATGGGGGGCTTCCACACCATGTTGTCAGAGGCTCACCACTTTTGTAGAAGTTGCCAAATCCAAAATCTGGAGAGAGAGAAAAAGAGAGAGAGAGTGGGTAATTGATAATTTAGCTATATTTTTAAGTCCAGGCTGAATGTATTTATCTAGTATGCTCAACAAAACAAAATGGAACCTAATGTATATTAAGCCCCCAAATCCCTGTGGGCTCTTTGCATTTGTGGGGGCCCTAGTTTGAGCCCAAACGATATACAAAAACACTATATGTCATATGACATATGCTCATGTCTTAGCAGCTCAAGAGAATTTATCTAATGCCTCAATAAGAGTTTGGGCTCTAGCAAAACAGTTCAAATCCCGAGGAAGAAAATCCAGGAGCAGACTTCTCCCATCATGGCATTTTAACCAGACCCCACACCATCAAGGCAAGTCATATTAACTTCATACCAGATGCACCGTGCCCTGTTTTGCCACTTGAGGAGAAATGGCAACATGCCCCTGCTGCCACACTTCTCTTACCCACGAAGCAACAGCAGCAGTGGTGCCTTCCACTGAGATCTTGCTGGCATCTCATGCCCTCTGGAAATGGTAGGACGGGTAGCAGAGGAGAGGTCGGCATCACCTCTTGGGCTTCCACTGCTTGGGGCGGGTGCCTCACCCTGCTCTGCCTTATCAATGGGCCAGGCCTGGTTCCTACCAAGCACCATCAAAGGTTAGACACAGAGTAGTACAGGAAAGACATCTCCTTCCCTTCCTGTTACGAACTAACGTTAGGAGCTGCATTGAACATTTGTAGAACAATAGCAGCGTTTGGTTCTTCCAGGCCTTCAGTTTATGAGTTTCCATTAAAGGCTGCTTGTGCTGTTGGTGCTGCTGCGTACAATTAAGTACTGTGACTTCACTGTGTGGGTACTACGTATAGCCCCAATTATTTTTATATATCAATCAGAGATGTGTAACTAGCACACAGCTAAGATAATTAGCCTAAAACTATAAAGACATTGTAGAAACAGGGTACAATTTTACACAATGGCATTGTCCATGGTCACTCATTTTGTTTGATCCTATGAAAAAGATTTTTTTTCTGGAAGACATGGCTAGAACAACCACAGGTGTCTGTGATGATGGTGTTAGGAATCTGAAAGCAGTTTTTAGCCTTGATCCTGAGAATGCAGGTGGTCTGGATTCCTGTTTTCCTACCCCCTTCTTGCCACTCTTCTCTGGGTACTCCAAGTTCTGCTCAGCATGGGGTCTCTGCCATGTGATGAAAACTCTCAGCAGGAAGTTGCAACTACATTAACTACTACCAGCCCACCTATATGCATTGCAGATCCATTCCCAAGAAGCGACTGAAGTTACCCTTACCATGAGAGCCTTAAAAGGAGCTAAAATATAACCTGCATAGTAAGAACAGCTTCAAGGGCAGAACTCACAGCTCAAGAGCAAACGCAGAGATGAACAATTAAGCAGCTTGGTGAAGAGGACACAATGGAGTGAATGCAAGAGCCCATTTGTGCTCTTGTACATTTTAATGTCACCTGCAAAGCTGGCATGATAGTGGAAACAAAGGATCCTAAGGGCACCAATGTGAACCAGTATAGTATTCTTGGTTTAAAAGGCTCCAGGAGACAAGCTAGTGCATGTTTCCAGTTCTCTCAACACTTTATTCCATCAAATACTGCTGTCAAAAGTATAACACACAACGTTTGCATAGTGTTTGTAATGCAAGATTTGTACAGCATGACTTCATGCACACTTGCTATTAGCATACTAAGGTGCACGGACTATTACTTCATAATGGCCTCTCTAAAAGAGCTGCTCTTACTACTTTTCCGTGGAGCACAGAGGCACACAAGCTAGGTTTCCAACTGTGTCGTTGCAAAGAATCACACCTCAGACTAACAAGCCTCATATATTCTTGAGCAAAATTGTTCACTTGTGAAGTTCCAGAAACTTTGAAGCGAAACTCAAAGCGAGTTTGGTAACAGATGTTTGTTTAGTCTTATCTCCCAACTGCATAGTTCTAAGCCAAGGCATGCAAGTGCCATGTGGCATTGGTCAGCAGACAGCATGACTGGATAAATGCTGCAGTTGTACAGGCATCATAGAGACTTTGGTCCAGTGGTGAACACGCTGCATTATGCTGGAGAGCGAGATCCCAGTTTACCTTGCATGACCTGTGCTACTAGAAGCAGCTTGACATGGACTCCTAGTGTGATACGGACAAACTCTGACTCCATATTTCATTCAAAGGTAGGGGCCTTCAGACGGCCCTAATCACACACCTCAGGGTCTAACATGTCCAACACTGGAAACAATATACAAAGGTGGAACTGATTTCCAAGCAGTTCTGCACCTGCACCTCAAATATAGGAATACAGACCTAACCGACTTTGCACTTAAAAACAGCCATTTTAAAAACCATTCCAAGAGTACAGTACACATCACTATTTTCAAATTTGATATGTCAGAAGAAAAATGCCAGTGGCGCAAGAAAAATCATCTGATTTTGCTGCTCTTTGACCAGATAAGCAGATGGCCTGGTGTGCATGTAATGCTAGACCAAAGTTTAGCATTACAAGAATGAGCCACACACAGTGAACCTCAGGCTTGTCTCCTCCTTGGGCATGGTTGCGAAAAGGAGACTGGAAGGTTTTGCTTACAGGTTTTTGCCTGCTAACACAGTCAGTGCCAAGCAAGAGTGGTTTTTGCTTCACTATTTTCCCCGGGGTATGTAATTGCTTGTTTTACTTTGGATGGTGACTGCTGAGATTATGTCTTATAAATTTTGTGGCCCACCTAGAGCCTTAAGTTTGAGTTATTTAAGAATGTTAGATATAGATAAATCCAACGCAAAACCTAAGAGGATAACAAAAGGCATTGAAACTGTTTTGGCTTTAAAAGAAGTGGGTGGCTGAAGGGGCAATATGCTAAACATTCACACTCATAATGGCTGCTTTAAGGATGGCTATAATAAAAAGGAATGTCAAGAAAGGAAGAAGAGCCACAGAATTAATTGCAAAAGGGATCTTATGAAGTCACTAATAGAATAGAAATAAATTAAATACTTGCTGAGGGCTGTAAAGGTATTGATCTTTTTAATGGCAGGGGACTGGCTAATTTACTTTGAGGTCCTTCCCAGCCGTGAAGTGATAATCTTCTAGTAAGGAAGAAACTTGTTCTCCCTTTATTTGAACACTGCTGGGAAACCCAGATGGCTGTTCATGTCACATTTCCCCATTCATTCTATCTTCCTTCACCCTAGAAGCTGGAAAATTAATCTATGATAACTAATGCCCTCTGTTAGTCAGTTTCTACTACCGCCTTTGCTGTGAACTTTTCAAAAATCCACCCTAGCAAACTTTGAAAAGAGATGAAGCAAATTATTCCCACCTTGCTTCCTATGCAGGTGTAAAGACCCTTTCCCCACAATTCTCAAATCTGCAATACTGAGCTGAGATTTTAAAAACAACAACACAGAGACAGACAGGAAAACAACAATATTTCCATATGAATTAAAGCTTTTTAAAAAGCATCTTACTTGGGAAATTTCCAAACCAGATTATGCAATACTTTTGATAAGGTAAAATTACAGAGCCTTGTACAACCAGGGAACACCTGTTGGGCAATACTGCATGTCAAATTCACACACACACCAGTTTTCTGTGATGTTTATTATTTAATACTAAAGTACGAGATACAGCAATCCACAGCAAAGGGCTCCAGAGCAAAATAAGCTCCCTTCCCCTACAGTTTGAAGAATTTGAAAACTCTTTTGTCTAAAAAGAGCAAATGAGTTTTAAAGGGGAGTAATTTTAAGAAATTGGGTTTGTTTGCTAGCAGAAGGCATCTCTCCTCAGCTTCAGGAGGGAGATGTGTGGATCTTTTGTTATTTGGTAATGTGAGCAAGGCAGTAATTGCAAAGAGAGGTGCTGATAAAAGGAAAGGAATGACTGAGAGGCATAAACCTGACCCACTGCAGGAACTGAATACTGATCACTGATCACCCAGTTCTGACGTCAATGCATGTTACACAGTCCACCAGCAGAAAAGGCTGCTGTGAGCCCTTTCAAAATAACAGTCTCCCGTCCCCGCTTTCCTTCAAATGACCTAACTGCATTCAAATCATGGAGTCCTCTCTTCTGCACAGCATCACACTGATGCTCAAACTGCTTTGCTGGATTTAACCCTCCTGGCCTTTAAAGAGGCTAATGTGGACTTTAAGGAGTGGGTCGAGAACACGCAAGACAGCAACATTTCTGCCAGCTCTGAAGTGCTGCAATTACAATGTCAGGCCCAGACGGTTGCTTCCTTTTACAAAGGGGCCCACTGAAACACAATTCTGTGTCATCACTTTCACAGCACCTGGAAGACTGATGCGCCTAACAGTCTTCACAAGCCCCTCAAAAGCTAACCAGAAGGACAAATATTTTCTCAGAATAGCCAACAGAACTGTGTTTTCTCCCAAGAAGTCTGGGAGAAAAATTGCCAGGCTTGCACCAAACCGTTCCCCTCTCCATAGGAAAATTCACATAGAGTTCATGCAACCATTTATCAAGAACAATGACAATAACAATGACAACAACAACAACAGCAATAATAATACCCCACACATCTGGCTGGGTTGCCCCAGTCACTCTGGGTGGCTTCCAACACATATATTAGAACTTGCTTAGATCAGTCATCCAAACCACCCATCCTAGCATTAACAGAATTTTAGCAAACTATTCAGAAATCTGGGTAAGAACCAGGAGTGTAAAATTCACCAGAGAGATTATCATTGTAGCAAGTGGCTACATGACCCAACGTCATATGTTACCACATGGTAAATGGTCATATTTAAAGTATTTAAAAATAAGGTCAGTATTAATTTGGGTAATTAAAGGAAGTACAGAGATCTTCAAGCAGGCAAGACACATGCAGTATCACAAACAGTCATTTGAAGTTCAAAAGGGAGTGCCCAAAGCCATTGAAAAATACATAGCTCATATACTGAGCAAAAATAGTATGAAATGATGTAGTGATTGACGATGGCTAAAGCAGTTTTAAAAAGAGACAAATTCCTGGGGGGTATAGGCCTGTCAATGAAAACTGACAAGGATAGCCAAGTCGAGCCTGCACTTTCAGAGGAAATGTTCCTGCTATTACTAGTAGTTGGGGAATTAATATGGGAGGGCTAAAGCCTTCATATCTTTGATGTGAACTTTCAGGAATCATCTGGCTAGTAAGCGTTAGGAACAGGTTGCTGGTTTAGATGGGCACTTGTTCTGATCCCAGGACTCTTTTGAAATATAATTTAGATTTCAATGCAGTATAGTGAATTTCATGCTGGATTAAAGATAGGAGCTACACAGAATCAAATCCTTGCTCTGCTACCTTGGACCAATTACTCCCAGCCCAACTTACCTCCCAATATCATTGTGAAAATAAAATGTGTGTTGGTGAGGAGGAAGCAAGGCTATGTGTGGCTGTCATGCATTTCTTAGGAAAAGGGCAGAATAAAAATGTAGTAAGTATGTCAAGAACCCATGGAGTGGAAACTCAGCACAAACTTTGAGCCTTTAGGTCACAGTGTCCAAATATTTCAATTTTAGTGTTCATTTTTACAGCGCTGAAATCATTATGGAGGATACAGAATCTGACAAGTGCCAGAATTCCAAAGAACATGGGTTGCAACAGAACAAACAAACAAAAAAGCATCACCCATTCTGACAGAGGTATGAAAAACCAAGACACTTGATTACCACATGCAGATGTCCGAGACTGCCAAATCCATCCTTAAGGCACACAGGTGTGTCTTTAAAAAGGGACAATGGTGCAGCCCAAATTGATAAATAAAATGCTGCTGCTGCTGCTGCACAACAGCATATGAAGGATTCTTGTCATCAATGCAAACAAGTTACACACAGATCTTTTGCTGTGTAGTTTTTCTGTCCTTCAACCCTTTATTTGCTGCCCTAAGAGGATCCCCATTTTTCTCAGCACGGCAAACTACATAGTGTGAGGAATCGAACACTTCCCCATTTCCCAACTTCCCGTTTAAAATGTGTCTATTGGAGATGTTTTAAGTGAAAAAATTAGAAAAGAAAATAGTCTGCAGGCTTTTTTGTATGCAAGTGGTCCATTTGTTATAGGGGCAAACTACTTACTTCTCTGCCTTCCCTGCAAAAGAAAACCTCATTCCAATATCCTCTTAATATCCTGGGTTTTTTCATGCATTAAGGCTAGTGCTTTATGGTCCACTGAATTTCACTAATTTCAGTGGAAGGAGTAAGTCTTCTCTGTAACACCCATCAAGCCAGGCTTGGGTAGGGTATGTGTGTTGTGTGGGGGTTGGATTCACCACCGCACCACAGTGCATGGGCTATTGCAGTCTTCCCCAACCAGGTGCCCCCCAGATGGTTTGGAGCACAAGGCCCACCAGCCCCAGCTATCACATCTGGAAAGCACCAGGTTGGGAAAGGTTGGCTTCTTGTATCTTTCCCTCCTGTATGAAGTGCTACTGTTTGATACCAGCACTGTGTGTCTTTCAGAGTGATTTTTAATTTCATGGGGATTTGTTTTTAACAAGCTAACTTTACTGCCAACTTTTTTTCTTTGGTGCAGCTGCTCTTCTTTCTCTGTCATCTATCCCTACGTAAGAAAATGCTAAGAAGCCTTAAACAGTCATTATTCCCTCCTCCTTGAAGCTAAACACCATCTGGAGAACTTGCCAGACATCTTTTATTCCAAGAACTCTACTGCTCTATAGAACTCTCAGCAGCTTAAAAATGAGTGTCCCTCATTTTTGAAATTCTAGTCTGGCAATCCAAGGATCCTTAGTATTATACAGAGGCAAAAGAAAATTATCTATTGCAAGGAACATCTGCTGTGTCTAAATTTGTAATTAAAATTAAATCAAGCATGCTAAAATAATCCAGAGAGTTTCCATTTTGAGCTTTTTTATACTCAAGAATTATTTGATTAAATTTGATTGTAGCCAGCACATCTGGCAATGCTAACAAGTTGTCATGACACTACAAAAATTCATAAAACCCTACAAAATTACTGCCATTTCCCCCCAAGAAAGAAATACAAGCAGCAGCTATTTTTAGTAAGAACTTAGTGTCAAAAGCCTACACCACCCATAATGCAAAGGGGGCATATCAGGAAATCCTCTCTGTCTTTCCACTTTCTCTAGGGCTGATATAGGAAGTCTGCCAAAGTCACTTGGAGGAAAGAGGAATTTATTTCCCAGGCACTAGGACAAAAGGGGGAAAAAAGTATTGAGGTACCTGCTATTTTAATATTCATGTTGTTATCAAGCAGGAGGTTTTCAGCTTTGAGGTCACGGTGCACAATCTTACGGCTGTGACAGTATTCGACAGCGGAGAGAATCTGCCAGAATTTGCGCCTGGCCTCCGACTCACTCAGACGGCCATGGTTAGCAAGGTAATCTGTAGAAAGAAATATGGGATTCAATGAGTTAATCACATTGAAAAAATCATCTTCAGGCTCTCCAACATGCCCCACAGGTAGACATCAGAGATAGTATGTTATGCTCTCCCCAAGTTCACTAGCAAACTGCATTGTGATACTTGTGAGGTTAACTGCATTGTGAGGTTAACTTTTCTGCTCCAAAGTTTAGTCACTAGGAGAAAGCCTTGCACATTCTTGTTTTGACAAGAACAAAAAACAGTAACCTCCTCATTCACCAGAGACTGGATGTTTCACTCTTCCTTCATAGTACATTCTGTCCTGACTGTTTACTAGAGTAACCAGAAGTGATGTCTTTGCTTGGGGCTTGCCTTAAGTTTCCTATATGTGGCACAAAGAGGTGAAACAGAGCAGGTAAAGAGAGGGGAAGTAGACTGAACTAGTCATTTCCTCACAAAAATGGAAAGCAAAAATATACAGCCTTATAGGTTCCAAGAAAAATAATAAAGACAGCAATCTGGTATGTTTTCTTTCTAGTTAAGGATTCTGCAGTAAAGGACATCTGTAATGGTGCAAACCATTTCCAGGAGTCAGTATTTCCGAGGCATTTGGGTGACCCTCCACTCTCCTTTGATTTACACTGCTATAGAGTGGGACTTTTTATTTAGTTTGCAAGTAATAAGTAAATGTTAACATAAATTTATGGTGGCAGCACAGTAATGGGGAGCAGTAAATTGTATAAAGGCCAGTTGACCAAGCCAAAAGCATGAACATTAAGGATGTATCTTAACTGGAAAAATGATATCCACATAAAAAGCAAGCCCTGAAGAAGGGTTTTGCGCATGAAACATGGCTGAGGACAGTGTTCTTCCTGTCGAGTGCAGAAAAGAGAAGCCCATTCAACACATGCTGTGTGCTCTCACTGCAACATAAAGACAGATGCATGTCTCCCTATCCCCTTTCAGAAAGGAAATGGTAACGTGCTACTTTCAGAACCAAATGTCTTGCTTCTTAAAGGAGGAGTTGGCAATGCAAAGTCTGTGGCTATACTAGGCCCAGAAAAGTTTTCTCCCCAAAATTATTCTCCTTGTCCATCACCCTGTCTCCCGACCCCAGCCCCAACCACACATTCCATCCTGGCAAACTGACATATAAAACACAGTTGCAAAGAATCAGGAAGTAGACTGTCAAGAACCTGGAAGATGGCACTGATTTGTTGATTAGGTGGCTTATTATGAGAAGTGATTTTTTGGCCTTTTTTTTAAAAAAAGGAGGGACACACATTAATGGACTAGTTTTGGACCAGTTATTTGCAGGATGGCTGCATCCATCTTAACCTGCCTGGACCTTGAGGTTGGTCTCAGATGGCCTGCCATCAAGAACTCTTAGGTTTGTGAGACAAGGGTAAAGGAGACTTCTTGGTAGAATTCTCTTTCTCGATTGTGAATGACTCCTATTCTATTGGTTTATAAACTGAGCTTGATTTTTTAAAAAAATCACATTTCTTTTTAATATGTGGTAGCCGGTATTGTTTTAACTGCCTCTGTTTTCAGGTTATAAAGTTTTAGTTTTATATTGCAGTTTTATTGAAATGGTGCAATATGTTTTTGATGCAAGCTACCTTGGAAGAGTTTTGCTCTGAAAGGAAGCACATACACATTATTGAAACAAACAAACAAACAAACCTGCTCAATAGATCTGGACGTGACAGATACAGATTATAGCATATAGTAATACAACATTCTTGTTAGAGTGTAGCACAATTCATTTCCTTAGAGAAGGGGAGAACTTACCTATGTGAACTGTATTAATCAATAGTAATAAACAACTACTGATCAAAACTGATTTCACCCAAGTGCACCTTTTATGGAAGTAATGCTGACCATCTACTCTACTGAGGATATGCAATCTGCTCTGCATAGATACATTTTTCAAGAAAGAACATGAAATATTTCATTTACACCTCTTACATCCCCAAATGATATCGTCACCTCAACAATATACTTAGCAGGACAAGTGAATTGGAACAAGACAAAAATGAGAAGTAACCAAGTAGGTTGCTAACAGACCAGCCAATACATTCACTACGATAACAGTTATGCCTTTATTTAGCCACTACAGCAAATTTGGTCACGGAGCAGAAAACATCTTCATTCCTATATACTTATAGGTTGCAAGGAAAATAGCAAAATAATAAAGATAGCAATGTAGTATATTTTAATTCCAATTTCTGTATTCTGAAATAAAGGGCATATTTCTGTTCAAGCAGGGCTTGATGTCCACATCTACTTATGTATGTTTGACTGCTAAACAACTTATGCATGTTTAATTGCTTTATTTCCCCTTTGCATTACTATGACAAAACTCTTTTAGATCTGTCATATACTCCAATGCAGCAATGCACACTGAAAAAATCTGAAACAAAACAGCCAACCTCATGCTATCCTAGTGTAATTCACTAAAGCTCCAATTTACCACCCAAGTCAGTAACACTTCACTTGCAACAAATCTTAAACTTTATTTTTCTGAAAGGTATCCAGCTGCAATTTTCAATCCCATATCAGATAGCTGCCTACCTGTATGGAGAGACAGATGGAAACTATCCTTAGTGTTCTTAATGCTGGGGCTGTGATGTCAATTAAATTGATCGATAAAACTTAAAATTAATTAGGTCTCCAGTAACAAGTTGCCATTATTATTTATTATTATTTGACTTATTAGTTGCTTAGTACAAAAAATGCTCTAAGCTATTTACAAAATGTCAAAAGTCAAAAGGGTGCAACATAAAACAACACATTTCCAAAAAAACATTCTAATAACCCATAAAAAGACCCATAAACCATCAAAAAGCTACAGCAGCAAAAACATTCTCATCAAAGGAATAATCAGCCAGCTTGACATACGCAGTCTAATGAAGACCTAACAAAACATTAATCATTATGTCCTTTCTTTGGGTGGCAAAGTTGAAGCCAGCTAGCTGGCTTCCACTAAGAAAAGCATACTATATAGAAAGATAATGTCTGGGGTGACTGATCAAGAGAGTTGTTCTGACCTTTGTGGGATATCATATAGAACCTCCAAATGCAGAAGCACTATATGTGATTTTTTAAAAAAGCTTCAGATGTGATAAAAAGCACAACAAGTTAGAATTTAGCCATACTCTAGCCATATCAAAATCTATGCAAATATAAAAATCAAATTGAAAATGTCTTTCTTATTCAGATGACAGACCTAAATCATTCTGCACTACATTTTGCCTGCTACTCTCAACGAGCTCAAGAGGATAAGGTGCACCCAGTCCAGAATTGTGTTCCCACAGTGGCCAATCAGATACCTATACCTATGCAGGATGCACTCAAATTCATGTTCTCCAGCAACTGGTATTCAGACGCATACGGCCTCTGATAGAGGGTAATGGATGCCCATCATGACTAATAGCCATTGACAGTCTTTCCTCCACAAAACTATCTAATCCCTTTTAAAGTTGCTCAAGCTGGTCACTATAAGCATATCTTGTTAGGGAATTTGTGGTAATGAACATTCAACTGAGCAAAGTACAGTGGTACCTCAGGTTACAGACGCTTCAGGTTACAGACTCCGCTAACCCAGAAATAGTACCTCGGGTTAAGAAATTTGCTTCAGGATGAGAACAGAAATCATGCGGCGGTATCAAAATTGGAAACAGAATTGTTAGATCCAAAAACTAAGAATTTGTCAAGAATGTATAACTTGCTGTTGAAATGGAACACTCAGGAAGAAACGGTGAAATCAGCTATGATTAAATGGGCACAAGATGTTGGACATAACATAATGATGGCTGACTGGGAACGGTTATGGACCACAGGTATGAAATTTACGGCATGTAATGCCTTAAGAGAAAATTTAATGAAAATGATTTATAGGTGGTACATGACACCAGTTAAGTTTCAAAAAATCTACCATTTGCCCGATAATAAATGTTGGAAATGTAATGAGACTGAAGGTACATTCTTTCACCTTTGGTGGACGTGCCCAAGGATTAAGGCATTCTGGGAGATGATTTATAATGAAATGAAAAAGGTATTTAAATATACCTTCCTTAAGAAACCAGAGGCCTTTCTCCTGGGCATGGTCGGCCAATTGGTGTTAAAGAAGGATAGAACTTTTTTTACATATGCAACAACAGCAGCAAGAATACTCATCGCGAAATATTGGAAGACACAAGATTTACCCACCAGGGAAGAATGGCAGATGAAGTTGATGGACTATATGGAACTGGCGGAAATGACTGGCAGAATCCGAGACCAGGGAGAAGAGTCGGTGGAAGAAGACTGGAAAAAGTTTAAAGACTATTTACAGAAATACTGTAAAATTAATGAATGTTAGAAAGATGTTGGAATGAAGTTATATGGCTTTAGTAGAAATGTTATAAGGAATTAAGTATAAATAGATTGTTAGAGCATTAAAGGGAAAAATAAGGTTAGAATGTGTTAAGACAATTATAGGATAGAAAACAGAGGAAGATGGAAAGGAATCGCTGAAACAATTAATAGAAGTGGAATACAAAAAGGGAGGTGTGAGGAGGTCGTGGAAATTAGTGAAAGAAAGATAAGATATTGAAATTGGACTGTGTTTTAAATGGTTTTTGTTTTGTTTTGTTAGTTGTATGTTAGTGTTTTGCAGGTTTTTTTGTATTGTATTGTATTATTGTATGTTTCTTTTTTTGGTTTTTTGTAGTGTTGTGTTCAATTTGTTGGAAAACTAATAAATATTATTATTTTTTTAAAAAGAAATCATGCGGCGGTAGCACGGTGGCAGCGGGAGGCCCCATTAGCTAAGGTGGTGCTTCAGGTTAAGAACAGTTTCAGGTTAAGAACGGACCTCCGGAACGAATTAAGTTCTTAACCTGAGGTACCACTGTACTTCTTTTTCTCTGCCCTGAATCTCCCACCATGCAGCTTCTTCGGATGACCCTGGGTTCTAGTATTGTATTATGAGAGAGGGTGTTAGCTGTTCTTGCTCTTCCATTCACCCGCAAGTGATGAATGAAGTCTTAACAATTACTAACTGATGACTGAAATACTTTTAAGATGCTACAGATAGATAATGGACAAGGGCTGCAATCCACACTTTGCTGGAGGGGAAATTTAGCAGCAAAGAAAAACAGCATTCTACATCTTGCAACTTGCACAATGAAACTTAATACACAGGGAGTAGGAACAAATATTTTCCTCCAGCAATATTTCAAATACAAAAAAAGTCAAAGAACAAGTCTAATTTACAGTAAGCTAAGCTGTCTGTTTATGGTACAGAACAGAGCTGGCAAAGAACCTCAAGGAGAAAACTCTGAAATCTGCTTGCTATAGAATAATTGCACTGGACTTTACTGCATCTATCCCAGAGCAGGTTGCTATAAATTAGGAGGCAAGAGAGAGTCCATTATATGTTGCTTGAAAATAAATAATCTTACTGAACATGTGGTCATTCTTCTAACCTGATATCAGAATACATAAAAGCAGAATTCTGAACTTTCAGCACAAATCCCGAGAGTATTTTTCTGGTGGACATTTAGATTTCTCATAAGCATATTTTTAGTAATAAGAATAACCACAACTACACTAGATTGGAATCTCACTAGAGAAAATCTATCAGGGATTTCCCTGAATGTCAGACTTTCAGTATTCCTCTTTACAAAGTGTTTCTCAAGCCAAAGCAGCCCTTTGCTCACGGTACCTTAACTCTGTTGGTCCTGGAGGCAGGCTATGCAGAGAGTGGTTGCCTTCCAGCAACAACAGGCCAATTAATTCATCCGAACTTTTTACAGCAATGCAAACATTCTCCCCCCGCCCCATCTTTCTCATGTTTACTGCACTCCCATGTCATTTTCCATCACAGTCCTTCCTTGCACATTTTTGCGGATAAATAGGCATATTTTTTCGAGTGGAACACACTGAGTTGTATGCAGTGATAGTCATACTCAGGGAATAGACCCATTGATCCACTCATTTCAATGGGTCTACCCCGAGTAAAATGTCATTGGCGACAACCCTAACATAATATTTCATCCAAGTATCAGCCACAGTAGTGGAATTTTTAGAAAAATAACATCTACATCAAAAAGGGTTCAGCTTCAGTAACAAATAATATTTCAATAGATTAAAAGAGATGTGGATCCCCATTTAGAACCCCATTAGTATAAGCACTTAATGAATAAGACAGTTTCCACCATCGTCTTGACATGTTAGAACACAATATACATCACAATAATCAATCCAGAAGATGGGGATGTGTTTATGGTGCATGTGCATGAGGGAGGGAGACTTGGGTAACAATTACGTAAGAAGATTTTATAAACATCGTAAAATTAGGGCAGTTCTAAGAGGCTGCAGTGAGAACTCTCAGCTAGTGTCAGCGCCCATTCAAAAACAACATTAGTCTTAAAGAAGGAGTGGGGGAGAAGAGAAGGGATGAAATGCTGAAAGCACAAGATATCCCACAGGGCATTAGTTTTTTAAAACGTCTGCTCATCAGTTTACTGTTAACGTGATGGACTGGAAGAAAATGGTATCTACGGATGTTCCCCTCTGCTTAGCGCTCAGTATTTCAGGTGAAATGATGATGCCACGGCGTTTTGCAGGTTATCATAAAGGCAGCTCCCTGGAAATCTAAAAGGGCTGGCAATCTGGAAGTTCAACATAGGAGAGACAATATATCAAGGGGTGGGTAATGGAGGTGAGTGTAAACAAGGGAAGGATGCATGCTATTTGGTTACATGTATTTAGACTTAGATTAGCAGGGGCTGAGGACAACCCCCAACGGAAAGCTGGGTCATAGACAATGGCAGATATACACTTGGACCCAAGAGCAGAGAGAGAGGAGGGTCAAGGCCACAGGGGGCTGTAAGTATGTATGAGGAGTTTGTGCCAGAAGCGTTAGCAAGCCAGCATTCAGATTGAGGGAGGGGTGTCACATGGTATGATTGACAAGAGAAATTATTTTGGCGGTAGAGCTCTGGATAGGGCTGAGACATGACAAGTGAAGGGCAAAGAGAAGGTTGCAGTTGACCAGGTGGTATATGAATGAAGTGTGAGCCAGAGTTTTCCCTGAGGAGGAAGGAGAGGAAAGGGCAGTAGTAGTTTTGGAAGGCTGTGCAGAGGGAAGCAACACAACATAACAGACTGGATATGGAGAACAAAAAAGAGAGGGGATTTAAAGGGTGGAGCCAAGGGTTTCTGCTTGGTCAACAGGGTAGATGGTGACTACTGCAAGTGCATGAGAAAAGGAAGGCTTCAACAGAACTATAATAAGTCTTGTGTTAGACATATATGCCCAATTATTCTCTAAACAGAGTGGCTGTATTACAGACACTAAACGGATGCAAAACCTATGAATCCCACTGAATTGAGCTGAACTTCCAACCCGATAAATATGCACATAATCATGATGTACGTGTGATCATACACAAAGTGCTGTCTTCCCCCATTATATAGATATTTTTGATAGAGCCACCCTTATTTATGCTCCTGTGGCTAGAAGGGACTGAAGCCACCCTGACATAAAACACACACAGCAAGTGAAATCACTGACCTGGCTTCCATGTCACACTAAAACCACAGTTTAAAGCAAACAATGATTTACACTATAAAAGTGCTGGTTTAATGAGATGTGAGATGCTGGCAAGTTACATTAGTCCTACAAGAAACAGTATCAAATATACTGAAAAAGAAAAGTGGATTGGGGGCTAGTCCTTTTGAAGTGGGGTGTCTAGTTGTGTTATGCAAGTTGCTCACCTGTTTTGCCAGCCACAAGTATAAAGCTTATGCATCTTTCAAATACTTAAACTTTCCTTAATGAATCATCTTAACCAACTTTCTCTTAATAATAGGGCCTACACAATAAATTACAACTAAAAGTATTCTACTTGTAGAATGTAATTTCAAAGCAAAACCAAGGCTAACATGTGCAGCATTATGCTGAATAAATTGTTCGCATCGCCATGGACACATCTCAAGCTTCGCAGCAATAATTTGCTGACTACTTCAGAAAGTTTCCTTAATTCTCTCTGCTCACTCTGTAAGACACGGCAAAGAGCTTTGTCAACAGCACTACTCGTCGCTGCCTTCAGCTTTCAACAACTGAAAGAAGATTCATTTGTTGTTTCTTTTGAACAACTTCAAGTTCTTATTTTCTTTGCAACGAGGTGTTATTTTGCAAAGTGTAAAGACAAATTACCTAAGTCAACCTATGTGGTGGCAGGCACTAAATCCTGCTCTTTCCCAAGAAATAACATACACAGAGAGCACACATACACACCAGCCATGTGACACATCTTTGCTAAATAACCATTGCCTACTCTGATATTCTGTGCAGATATTTTTTCAAGGGAGCAAAGGTGTGGTTGTGTAGCAGCTTCTTGTATTCCTGGTTCAGCACTTCAGCAATAACCTAGAAGTGAAGGAAACATTGCTCTAAGGAGCAGGTTCTCCTGAGGTCAAGGTTCTCCGCAGAGCCTTAGACCTAGTACAACTTGCAATGCTCAAACCAATTGCTTCCCCACCCCCACCCCTGCCCCCTGGTCATAAGAACAGGCAGAGAACCAAGGTCAAGCAGAGCGAAAAAAACACATGCATGTGTATGTATATACACACAGAAAGACAAAGATCTCCTTTAGGGGTTTTAAGCAACAACTAATAAACACACAGGAGCACAGGAATCTGCCTTATCCAGTTAGACCATCAGGCCATCTGCCTCAGGATTGTCTAATACACTGACAGGCAGCAGCACTCCTGGGTTTCAGACAAGGGTCTCTCTCACCCATCTCTGCAGATGCCAGGGACTTGAACCTGAGGTCTTTTGCATGCAAAGCAGATGCTCGATCACAGCTCTTCCCCACTTGAAATATTTGAAAAGATTAATCTGCAGCAGACCAGAGGTTGTTTTTCAAGAAGATTAAAAAGGAAATAAATCTGTGTTTCAACTACAGTTTAGTATACCTACGACTGGAATACCCAAAATGGGCATACTATTTTCACACGTTAGTAAACAAGTGGGACGTGGGTGGCACTGTGGTCTAAACCACTGAGCCTTGGGCTTGCCAATCAAAAGGTCAGCAGTTCGAATCCCTGCAATGGGGCGAGCTCCCGTTGCTTGGTCCCAGCTCCTGCGAACCTAGTAGTTCAAAAGCACGCCAAAAAGTGCAAGTAGATAAATAGGTATCGCTGTGGCGGGAAGGTAAACGGCGTTTCCGTGTGCTGCTCTGGTTTCGATGTTCGGTTGCACCAGAAGCAGCTTAGTCATGCTGGCCACATGACCCGGAAAAACTGTCTGCAGACAAACGCCAGCTCCCTCGGCCTGTAAAGCAAGATGAGCGCTGCAACCCCAGAGTCGTCTGCGACTGGACTTAATTGTCAGGGGTCCTTTACCTTTACCTTTTAGTAAACAAATATTTCTTTCACTGAGAAGGAGCCAGGAAGTTACGGGAACTACATTAGTTTTATTGATGTACTATTTCTGATTAGCATTTTTAAAAAAACCACGAACTGTTGCTTAATACCAATCTACAACAGTGGACAGAGAAGATAAATAAAACATCAAACTCGATACACCTCTCCATCATTGATGCTCATATTGTATATTAACAGAGAAGCTTATTGCTTGTGTTTTGCTTATTTGTACAGATTGTCAGAAATATTTTATTGAACTGGCATGATCAGAGAGCCTTCTACAAAGAGGAAGCAAGTCAGGGGTCCTACATTGATGAAGTCTATGCAACAGGTGACTTGAATTAATATTTTTTAAATGCTAATTATTTAAAATTGCCTTTGAAAGCATTTTGGAAAAATATATCTGCCACATACTTTGGGAATAGAAATTCCCTTTTCCTTTTAAAATAGACTTAATTAACTAGACATGGGCATTCTAGCTTGAAAAATACACTTTTATAAGCAGCATTGTATAAACAAAGGGCTCTGGTACTAATACCAAGATAGGAATTTCCCTGCACTAAAGCTCAGATGAATTCACACAAAAAGCATTTGCTTTTAATGTAAATGAAGGGAGATGATGTAATGATGGCTGCAAGCCCTGCTTCTGTTTGTAATAATCTCATCGTAAGATCTGATTAATGGTTTTACTTACAGATTTTAGTCAAACAGGTTATGTAATTGCAATGGGCCAAACAGAGCTGGCCTAGAAAATTTAATTTCTCAATAGTGACAGGTTTGGGAAGCCTCAAACTAAGCAGGGCAATTTTGACAGGATTAGTTCATTGACATGCTGTCAGAAAAGCATCTTTCCTTGCACCCTCACATTTTTTGCTTATTGTGTCCTTTCCCATTCACCAGATGAGCTATGAAGACCACACAATTTATCAGACACAAACTTTGCATTAGGGGATGCGAAAGATAGGAAATATCCGTTTTCCCACCAAGCAAATGTCTAAGTGTTGCATCTGTACTTTTTCGCCAAAAATATCAATTTTGACTCGATTAGATGAACCTCAGCTCTGCTAATTCCTCTTCTTGATTCCACCAAGTGCCCCCTGCCAATGTTTACTTCCTTGCCTATACCCCAGGCAGTGAAAACATTGCCAAGTTAGGGAAGAAAGAACGTCTTTGAAAGAGGATCCACTGCTAGGCCACTATCTGCCTCTCTCCACAACACGAGTACCCTGGCCGTCCTGTAGACTGAAGTTTCCAATAAGTACAAATGGCAGTTCAAACAGTAATGCTAGGGCCATTTCTACATTTTCCATACAGGTAGCTGTGTTAGTCTGTAGCAATAAAAACAACACAGTCTTGTGTCACCTTAAAAGTTAACAATTTTTATTACAGCCTAAGCTTTCCTGGGCTAGAATCTATGAAACAAAATTGTTAGTCTTTAAGGTTCCACAATACACTGTTGTATTTTCTATACCTGTGATGAAGCACTCAGGCCTGCTGTTTGTGGCTTCTTGGCCCTGAAAGCGCTTGAAATATGTAGTGTGTAGCAGGGATGTCACAGCCAGTATTAAGAGTCCCTTCGCACCGCTTTAGCTTGTGCATCAGCTGGAGAAGCCAGGTCAAGTCAGGTCATTATTAGGCATGACATGAGCCTCTTGGTTCCAGCAGTTCCTGGCATGATTTGGCAGCCAGAGACGCAGGAGGAAGGAGCCGAGTTCCTCCCCTTGTGTCTATAGATGTCGGAGGAGGAAGCATATCTGCCAGCTCTCTCCCCCTGCCCCTCCTGCCAAGCACAGAGACTCATTGGGGTGGTGCTGAACAGGAGGTGGCAAGAGCAGGGGGCAGAGCTGAACCAGCTGCCATGCTCAGGTGACATCAGAAGCACACACCCAGAGTGAGTGTGTATGCTTGCAAGTAGCAGACTCATAGGCATAGATGTCAACCTTCCCCTTTTTGTGGGAAATTCCCTTATTCCAGCACTGTTTCCCGCTGCTATCCCGGATTGTTAGATATCCCATAGACTGTCCCCGGGACAGGTGAGGCTGCTGACCCCTTATTTTCGAGGCTGCTGATCCCTTATTTTCAAATCTGAAAGTTGACAGCTATGCTCACAGGGCAGGAGAGTCCCGCATGCTGGGTGGGGAGTGTCAACTGTCAGGGTATCTCCATAGCTTCCATTTAGTTATGAAACTCTTGCCTTGCTCATGTATCTTGGAATCTTGATTTCTGGACCTTGTGCTTGCTGCTGCTGAGCCTGTACAAATATATTTTCCTTACTTTCAACCGAAATATTTTTGCCTGCCTGGAATGTGTCCTTGCATTCTGATGATATGATGCCTCCTGCTTGTCCGAATGGAGCAAAGAGAGGCACATGTTAACGTACTGTACCAAGGTAAAATGTATATTAATTGCTGTGTCCACTTTTGCCCCTACTGGCATGGGGCTCCCGGAAGGGAATGCAGTCCTTGAGCTGAAAAAGGTTTTCCATTGGTGTGCTACATGATTACATAAAAGGTAAAGGTAAAGGTACCCCTGCCCGTACGGGCCAGTCGTGACCGACTCTGGGGTTGCGCGCCCATCTCGCTTAAGTGGCTGGGGGCCAGCGCTGTCCGAAGACACTTCCGGGTCACATAGCCAGCGTGATGAAGCTGCTCTGGCGAGCCTGCACCAGCGCAGCACACGGAAACACCGTTTACCTTCCCGCTATAAAGCGGTACCTATTTATCTACTTGCACTTAAGGGTGCTTTCGAACTGCTAGGTGGGCAGGAGCTGGGACCGAACGACGGGAGCTCACCCTGCCGCGGGGATTCAAACCGCCGGCCATACGATCGGCAAGTCCTAGGCGCTGAGGTTTTACCCACAGCGCCACCCGCGTCCCTACATGATTACATAGACAATGTTAAATGGCTGTCTTTTCCCATATGGACCAGCCCACTCTTTGAGTTTGTCATCTTCCTCTACATGCTGCTGAACTGGCCAGGATGCAGGACAAGCACTTTTGCTGTAGTGTTAGAATCTCATATATATAAGCTAGGCATCAAATGACTCCTTAAACCAGGTCTACAGTCACCGAAACAAATTTCTAGTTTCCATTTTGGGGCCAGACGACTTTTTGGTTCCTGAAATTATTTCTGATTGTGCAGATAAAATATCAGGGGTAGAATTCTACAGGATGTCTTGTTAGTGTGAAAACAGTCAAGATCCAAGGATCCCAAGCATGTACCTCCATCCTGGCACCAGGGCATCTTCATTTGGTCCCAAGTGGCCAATAGCCAAGTGCAAAATGTGCCTGGCGCCTGGTCAAATTTTGTACACTGTCCACAGGTTGTGGAATTCTCTTCCACCAGGAGTCTAATTACAGTGGTACCTCGGGTTACATACACTTCAGGTTACAGATTCCGCTAACCCAGAAATAGTGCTTCAGGTTAAGAACTTTGCTTCAGGATGAGAACAGAAATTGTGCTCTGGTGGCACGGCAGCAGCAGGAGGCCCCATTAGTTAAAGTGGTGCTTCAGGTTAAGAACACTTTCAAAGTTAAGAATGGACCTTTGGAACGAATTAAGTACTTAACCCGAGGTACCGCTGCAGTCACTTTATTAGATAAGCTTTTAAGACCTTTTTATTCCACTGCAATTCATTAGTTTCCCTTGTCTTTTATGTCATGACTCTGTCCTGTGAAATTCTGTTCCAGTTCTCATTTTATCCTTTATGTTTTATTATTGCAGACTGCTTTTATTGGCATTGTGAGCTGCCTTGTAGGTCTTTGGGCCAAAAGGCAGAGTTGAAATATTTTAAAAGGAAATAAATACTGGGGACACTAAAGAGCCAGATAAACAGGCTGATGTTTGACACTCCAACTTTACATCATGTTTCTGTATCAGAATTGTTCTGTTTCATCAATATACATTTATTTAGCATCTATAATGCATTAGATGCTACAGCAGAAACAGAAACATTAAAATACAGACAGGGACAAAGGCAGAACTATAGGTTAGGCTGCGATGAAGGCATAGCAAAGATTGATGCTAAAGGAGGTTGCATGGCAATTAAAACCTAGCCTGACCATTTGCTTTAGGAAACCAAGCTTCCAAATGCTGTTGGTGCTTTTCGGCTTTCAGTAGTATACCGTATTTTTCGCCCCATAAGACGCACTTTTTCCCCTCCAAAAATGAAGGGGAAATCGGGGTGCGTCTTATGGGGCGAATGCCTGCAAGCCTCGCGCGCCCGGCAGGAGGTCCGACCGGGTGCGCGAGGCTTGGGGCGGCAGCCTGTCGCCCGAAGCACGGGGAGCCCTCTGGAGGGCTCCCCCTGCTTCGGGCGAGTGTCTGCAAGCCTCGCGCACCCGGCAGGAGGTCCCACCGGGTGCGCGAGGCTTGGGGCGGCAGCGGACTGCTTGCGCGCACCGAGAAGCTTGGGGCGGGCTGAGCTCAGCAGGCCCCAAGCTTCTAGGTGCGCGCAAGCAGTCCGCTGCCGCCCCAAGCCTCGCGCACCCGGCGGGACCTCCTGCCGGGTGCGGGAGGCTTGGGGCGGCAGCGGACTGCTTGCCGGCATGCAGAAGCTTGGGGCGTGCTGAGCTCAGCACGCCCCAAGCTTCTAGGTGCGCGCAAGCAGTCCGCTGCCGCCCCAAGCCTTGCGCACCCAGCGGGACCTCCTGCCGGGTGCGGGAGGCTTGGGGCGGCAGCGGACTGCTTGCCGGCATGCAGAAGCTTGGGGCGTGCTGAGCTCAGCACGCCCCAAGCTTCTAGGTGCGCGCAAGCAGTCCGCTGCCGCCCCAAGCCTTGCGCACCCGGCTGGACCTCCTGCCGGGTGCGGGAGGCTTGGGGCGGCAGCGGACTGCTTGCCGGCACGCAGAAGCTTGGGGCGCGCTGACCTCAGCACGCCCCAAGCTTCTAGGTGCGCGCAAGCAGTCCGCTGCCGCCCCAAGCCTTGCGCACCCAGCGGGACCTCCTGCCGGGTGCGGGAGGCTTGGGGCGGCAGCGGACTGCTTGCCGGCATGCAGAAGCTTGGGGCGCGCTGACCTCAGCACGCCCCAAGCTTCTAGGTGCGCGCAAGCAGTCCGCTGCCGCCCCAAGCCTCGCGCACCCGGCGGGACCTCCTGCCGGGTGCGGGAGGCTTGGGGCGGCAGCGGACTGCTTGCCGGCATGCAGAAGCTTGGGGCGTGCTGAGCTCAGCACGCCCCAAGCTTCTAGGTGCGCGCAAGCAGTCCGCTGCCGCCCCAAGCCTTGCGCACCCGGCGGGACCTCCTGCCGGGTGCGGGAGGCTTGGGGCGGCAGCGGACTGCTTGCCGGCATGCAGAAGCTTGGGGCGTGCTGAGCTCAGCACGCCCCAAGCTTCTAGGTGCGCGCAAGCAGTCCGCTGCCGCCCCAAGCCTCGCGCACCCGGCGGGACCTCCTGCCGGGTGCGGGAGGCTTGGGGCGGCAGCGGACTGCTTGCCGGCATGCAGAAGCTTGGGGCGTGCTGAGCTCAGCACGCCCCAAGCTTCTAGGTGCGCGCAAGCAGTCCGCTGCCGCCCCAAGCCTTGCGCACCCGGCTGGACCTCCTGCCGGGTGCGGGAGGCTTGGGGCGGCAGCGGACTGCTTGCCGGCACGCAGAAGCTTGGGGCGCGCTGACCTCAGCACGCCCCAAGCTTCTAGGTGCGCGCAAGCAGTCCGCTGCCGCCCCAAGCCTTGCGCACCCAGCGGGACCTCCTGCCGGGTGCGGGAGGCTTGGGGCGGCAGCGGACTGCTTGCCGGCATGCAGAAGCTTGGGGCGTGCTGAGCTCAGCACGCCCCAAGCTTCTAGGTGCGCGCAAGCAGTCCGCTGCCGCCCCAAGCCTTGCGCACCCGGCTGGACCTCCTGCCGGGTGCGGGAGGCTTGGGGCGGCAGCGGACTGCTTGCCGGCACGCAGAAGCTTGGGGCGCGCTGACCTCAGCTTGCCCCAAGCTTCTGGATTAGCGCAGCGCACCTGGGGGGGAAATAATTTTTTTTCCCTTTATTTCCCCCCCTAAAATCTAGGTGCGTCTTATGGGCCGGTGCGTCTTATGGGGCGAAAAATACGGTATATAAAATTTCCAGCTGGGATAGAACTGTTGGGTGTTAACTTGTATTACAAGTACAATTGAACAGGATTCTAGACAGAAGCCAACTAGAAGGTGATGATGACAAGCAGCTACTGCTCACCACAGGCATTTTTACATACCAGCTGGACCTTGCTCTTAAGGAGATTTGGAAGAGCCGACTGCAAGATAATAATTTAAGCTGCAGCTTTTCTCCAAGGATGACGGCTTGCTTATTAGGGATATTGTAAGACCAAGTGAAAGAGCCGATTTACCAATATATGCAGGCGGGGAAGACATCTTAAGGGGGAAACACGAAGCAAACCTCTAGCAACCATGTTTAGTCATACACTTAACCTGCAGCCTTCTGATGGATGGTATGTAAGACTAAAATAAATAAATAAACAAATTCAGTACAAAGAAGAAATACTGTACTTGATATATACATTTTCCAACTTTACACTCGAAAATCAGTGGCTGTGCCTTCCTTTGGCCTTATTAGCACTCTTCCATTGTTTCTCAAGACAGACGGCTGCCAACAAGTTACAACAAATGTTATGTACGAACCCTGCCCAGCAGCTTAACCATGGTTTGTTTACAGGCAGCAAACCGCAATCTGAATCCATAGTATCTTGTTGAGGAGAATTAGCAAGGACAAATTTCCCCTATCTCTTCCCCAACATGCAGGGCGACCAAAGCAGCTTCTGTGCCAAAACAGGGCCTGATCAATTTTAACTATGGTTTGGCACTGTGTGCCCTGTGACCACTGATGACACTTAACAAACTACAAAGGCACGAAGCAATAGCAGCTAGAAAGGAAACTTTGGAGAATCAAGCCACTGTTTGTTTGCTTGTTTGTTTGTTTGTTTGTGGTTAACTTGTGGTATGTAAATAAATGATGGTTTAAACAAACCATAACATCTTGTTATGTATAAACCAGCTGGTTGGTTTGTTGCATCTAAACTTCTTTTCCCTAATATTTTATTCTTAGAAGCCTCAATGCTGCTGCTTTACACTTATATTACAGGCACATTTCACCTTCCTTATGTAGTTTTATTTAGGGTAATTCAGCAGAAACTAGAAATCTCCTCAGACCTTAGAGAGAACAATAGCTGGAACAAAGAGGCCTTTCACTTGGAAGCAAGACAGTTTCCTGTATCAGCAGCACGCTCCTATGTGGAGTAGTCAAACATGTGGAAGAATTTGGAATAAGCCAATATTGCAAAGCACATCAACTGACAAAGTGTTTTTCAGATCGTGGGCCAAGATTTTCAGGTGGGCCTCAGTGCTACTGCCTGTTGAGTACCTCCTCATGTGCCTGCTCCATTTCCTGGTCATGACATAGCCTTCTGGCTGGGTCACCACAAGCACCAAAAACTTGGTGGGGGAGGATAGTAGGGTAAGATGGAAGGAATTAGGAAGTGAATGATTGAATTTACTTTATTTGGTCACAGACCAGCATAAGCAAAACATCTAAATAAATAGTATGAATCTAAGCGAATAATTAAATAAATGAGAGCAAAAACCAACCATGAATTAGAACATATACATAGAATACTTGATTAAGCATAAATAATGGGTGAATAAAAACTAATAAGAAGAATTTTAAAAGACCAGTTAAAACAGCTATACAGAATCTGGGGATTGAATATGTGACTTGTGGGCTTTTGTCTTGTAGTAATAGGGAGATGTTGTGTTGTTCTGATCACCCTGGGAATCTATAAAGGATGGGCTGGATAAACCTGGCTCGAATGTCTATATAATACGGGCAATGAAGAAGGGCATGCTCCGTTGTTTCCTGCTGCCCAGAGCCACATGGGCATTTCCTCTCCTCATATGGTATCTTCCTATAACAGCCTTCTTGAATTGCTGAAGGGAGGGCCTGACAATGGGCCAAGGTGAAAGACCTTCGCTATTTTGGTATTTCAAGATTAGCTATGTATGGCATTTGGGAAGTCAAGTATCTTCTAGTTCTAATTAGAACTTTTGGGGACCTGGAATTAGGAAGTGAGATAAAAGGATAATCATCACCTGGGAAGAAGAGGAAAGTTGTTTTTATCTATTTATCTATTTATTTTCTATACTGGTGGCTGCTAAGCTGTGGAAAGCTCTCCCCACAAAGCTGTTTCTGGCACTTTCATTATACAGCTTTTGAAGAATGCTGAAGAAGCAGCTCTTTACCCTGGCTTTTAATATTTGGGGTGTATGTTTTTGGTTGCATGTTGTTTTAAATTGTTTTTAATATTGCGTTTTAATGCTACAACCTGCCCTGGGACATTAGGGCAAAGGTGGGAAATACATACATACATAATACATACAGTGAGGGGAAAAGGTATTCTAATCTCAGCTTGTTACATACAGTGAAGATACCAAGTAGCCTGACATCTGGCTGGTTGATAGGGGATCAAATACTTAATTCACTCATTGTAATGCACATCAATCTCTGACTTTTGTCTTCTGGGTTTCTGGGGGTTTTCCTGTTGTTATTCTGTCTCTCACAGCTACAATAAACCTACCATTAAAATTATGGACTGGTCACTTCTTCGTCAGAGGGCAAATGGGCAAATTTAGCAGGGGATCAAATACTTCCCCCCTCACTGTACATAAAATGGGAGGCTGACTTAGGAACCCTAGAACAAGATTCTGAAAGTCTGGGAATGTTTGGTGGTGGTATCCCTAAAACTGAAAAAAAACTGCAAGCTATGTTCTCTTACATAAATTTCTGGACCATGACGATACCAGTTTTCATTCTGATTATGTTAATGTGGAGTAGGAATGACATCTTTAAATGTTCAAGGCAGGCTGGTTTAACTCAATATATCTGATCTGATGTTTTTACTCTGATTACGTTTATTCCTTTTTTTTACTGTGTTACTGTATTTTATTCTTAGAAATAACTTCAGGTCACTCAGTTGTGGGAAGCAATAAAAGTAATTAGCACTATGATTAATGGATACAATAAGCAGTTAAATTGGACAGTTTCATAGTCGCAATTAACTTCTTTTCAGATAACTATGCACCTAAGAAATATCCCTATTTCAATGAAGCCTTGGTGGCAGCGGGACATGTTGCTTTACTAGTTCTTTATTTTTTAAAGTGCCCTGTGCACAGTCCAACTACAGACCACTTGTAAAAGCAAAGCTGAGGACAGAAATTCTCTGCTCTGAATCTTGGCCAAGAGCAACATGTTCTGCTGTCAACAGGGATTCACACTGTAAAATAAGTTTTAAGTCCATAGCAGCACAATCACAGTATTATTCAGACTCAATTCAATGTCTTATGAGACTGACATGCTTAGGATTTCTGACGAGGAATGAAGTTGACCATTCTGACCCTGGGGGCATTGTATAAAAACAGCATAACCATAGCAAACAAGTATTGGTTAAATTTCATTTGGAGTAATGGGGGAAACCACATAAATGGGACCTCATATATTCCTTGCCCATTTGCTTCATGTACACCCCTCTCATGGTTTCCTCATTTCTATGACCAAATAACCAAGCTATTGAATAATTATGGAATTTGCTACCACAAAATATAGTGCTGGCCACCAGCTTGGAGAGCTTTAAAAGGGAATTAAACAAATCACAGAGAAGAAGCAGTCAAGGACTACCAGCCACGAGAGCTATGTTCTCTACTTCCACTGTCAGAGGCAACATGCCTTTGAATTAGCGTCCAAAATTAGCCAGGTGCATTTTGCACCTGGCTATTGACCACTTGCAACCAAGTGAAGATGCCTGGGCACTTGTATGGCACCTGACATCTCCACCATCTGGAGGTGCATGCCTGGAGATCATTGGATCTTGACTGTTTTTTCACACTAATACCATCCTGTAGAATAGGTAAAGGGACCCCTGACCATTAGGTCCAGTCGTGACCGACCCTGGGGTTGCGGCGCTCATCTCGCTTTATTGGCTGAGGGAGCCGGCGGACAGCTTCCGGGTCATGTGGCCAGCATGACAAAGCCACTTCTGGCAAACCAGAGCAGCGCACGGAAACGCCGTTTACCTTCCCACTGAAGTGGTACCTATTGATCTACTTGCACTTTGACTTGCTTTCAAACTGCTAGGTTGGCAGGAGCAGGGACCAAGCAATGGGAGCTCACCCCGTAGCAGGGATTCGAACCGCCGACCTTCTGATTGGCAAGGCCTAGGCTCTGTGGTTTAACCCACAGTGTCACCCGCGTCCCACATCCTGTAGAATACTATCAGTTATATTTTATGTGCATGATCAGAATGAATTTCAGGAACCAAAATGCTTTTCTGTGCAGCCTGAGCAGCAGCAGCGAATGACATTCTAGTTAACTGTCGTGGCTTGTCTTCACTTACACCACTGCACTGCTGTGCTCACAGTTGTGAAGGATATTCTTACGTTATGAATGGTGTGTGTCATCATTAAGAAAAAGAGGTAGGAATAGGCCAATATATATGTGGACTGTCCCTAGATAATGTGACTTTTCTTTTTTCAGTTCTCAAAGTTCTTAAACCAGCTCAAGGTTGTCATCTGAACCAGCCAGATGTTTAACTGATAATCAATCATATCCAGTCCATCATTTGAAAAAGAAGACTTAAGAGCCATTTTGCCCCAAAATGGCAAGTAGACTTTCCGTTTTGGAAACTGTAACCTTGGTTTAAGGAGCCATTTGGTGCCTAACTTATATATCTGAGTTTCTAACACTGCTTTGAATAGCAGTTGCTGAGGATCATATGCAGGAGAATGCTATAATGCTCATGCCCTACTTGCAGGTTTCCCATTGGCATCTGTTTGGCAACTGTGAGAAAAGAATGCCTTTGGTCTGATTCATATCTTATGTTTAGCAGAAGGTGTATTTAGAATATGGCAATTTGTAGGTTTCTTCTCCCAAGTGAAATAGCCAAATACTGATGGAGAGATCTGATGATACATTACTGCAGAACAGACTCCTTATAATTATCAGATGACTGAAGGCTGGCAGCAAAGGAAGGGATTGAAATGATTTTTTAAAGTTTCAGGTAGAAGAGCTGGAGAGAGAGACATTGAGGTCAACTTAAGAAACAGAAGATGCTGTTGGAAAGACCCTTTGCAAATGTACAAAGATTATTGACTATACAAATGTCTAAGTGTCCAGGTGAAATGGCAAACGCCAGAAAGCTAAGCAGCAGTTTTGAGTACTGTACTTAATACATGACATGAAGTAGGGCTCCATTTCAATGGTTATATGGCAAATTTATTTTCTTTTAAATCACCCAATTAAATACATGGCAAAAAACAAGGAAGTATTTTGCCTGCAAAAGTTAATTTCATTTTTATTTGCTGTCTTGTTATCAACACCAGTTTTCCTTTTTGGCTCTTACACAAAGTTTTAGTAGACATTTGACTGACCAACACCCAGGGCACTGACAAGCACAACTCAACGATAAAGTTTTAGAGAAAATACAGACAGACTAAAACAGACTTTAAAAAAACCAAACTGCTGCAAGTTCAGCTTAAAAGCCAAGCCACTAAACAAACAAGATGGCATCATCAGCCAGCCACCTCCTCCTCTGTTCTCCAATCATTGGAGGTCTCATTACCACAAGCCAGTGAACTTTATTCTAGCTCCTCTTCTTGGCAACCAACGGGCTCCCTTTCTACCAAGCTAGGCCCTTCCTCACCCTTGACAACTTGAATCACCACCAAGTGCCTACAAATTATAATAGTGACAGTAAGTTAACAATGATTTTATCTCCTTATTGCTGCAGTGTCACTTTGCCCTTTCTAAAATGTCTAACGTAGATCAGCAAGCAAATAGTTCTAGACATGAAGCCAAATTTGAGTCACGATTTCTGGAATGAATTCTGATTCTATCCAGTTCCTGGATGATGTAACTACATTCTTGATCTGCAGGCGGTACATAAAGAATAACTTATTCTTAAAAAGATGAACAGCTTTTTGTTAGTCACCTCCACTGCATCCAGTTCTTTGCCTAATGAAAAAATAAACCCTACCAACAGTTTTTTAATTAAAAAAATTACACGTGTGTGTGTGTGTGTGTGTGTGTGTGTGTGTGTGTGTGTAGGGGTGTATTTAATTTGATATGATACAACTGCCAGCATATACAGCTTATTAAGCCATTCCTTGGATACGGTATTGAAAGTGAGCTTTTTCATAGATTTTTAAAGGCGAGTTTTTAATCAAAAAGGTTCAAGTTTGTTACCTTATTCAAGAGTGTTTATTTCAGTGTACTTCATAAAGATACCATTCCAACACCTCCATGATTGAAACATTGGGGGGCAAAATGAAAACACAAAGGCATTATCTCCCTTCACACTGATTGCCTTGCCCCTTTCTACTTGTATACATGCAGCTGGCTAAGAACATTCATACAATGTTCAGCAATTATAGAAATACAATATTATTGGTAAATGTAAAGGTACCCCTGCCCGTTAAGTCCAGCCGCGGACGACTCTGGGGTTGCGCACGCATCTCGCTCTATAGGTTGAGGGAGCCAACATTTGTCTGCAGACAGCTTCCAGGTCATGTGCCCAGCATGACTAAGCTGCTTTTGGCGAACCAGAGCAGCGCACGGAAATGTCGTTTACCTTCCCACTGGAGCAGTACCTATTTATCTACTTGCACCTGACGTGCTTTTGAACTGCTAGGTGAGCAGGAGCTGGGACTGAACAACGGGAGCTCACCCCGTTGCGGGGATTCGAACTGCAGACCTTCCAATCGGCAAGCCCTAGGCTCTGTGGTTTAGACCACAGCGCCATCCGTGTCCCCATATTATTGGTACTTAACCTCATTAAATATAATTGCCACTGTGTTACAGAAGAGATGAGGAACCACTGGCCCACAGAGACTCCAGACTTGGTCCAGAACATCCCCTCCTTGCCCCACCACCAACCAAACCCAACAGGAGGGTTTCTTAAAACCTGTATTTGGTGTGAAATACATTTGATGGGCTGCAGTCGGGGAGGGAAAGGTTGGCCTATGACTTCTATACTGAAAATGCACCCACATTACAATGAGACTTGGAGGGGGGGATGAACTTCCAACCATAATTGTGGTGGTGGGAAGTTGTACACCTAGTAAATGGAAGTTTGGGTGAGGAAAAAAATGAATGGGGGCGCAGGCTTTGTGGATGTGTGAGTTAGCCCTGCCCACTACCAGTTCTGGCCCTGCCCACTTTAGCAACACCACTTTGGGGTCCACCCCCATCGGCACGCTCCCCCTAGAAGGCTGGCTACAAGGGAATGCAGCCTTTGAGTGAAAAAGGTTCCGCACCCTTGAATTACAGGAAATCTCATTTACACTACACAGATATAATCTAACTACCACCACTGCAGAAAGAGAAACTGATCAAAAATAAAAGAACATGAGCTTTGTCCTTGCAAACTGGAATTTCCTCCCATGGGATTTTCTGCTAAGCACTGACGATACAGACTGCAAAGAAGGGACAGCAGGAACTTGCTCACATTTCACACTTCAGGGCACAGAAAACAAGGAGTACTACACATCAGGCTACCTTCCTCGTAGTGAGCCAGAACCAAGGAATTCTGCCTTCCATACTATGCCAGAGGAGCATGTGATATATACTTAACACAAGTATGCACAGTAAGATTTGACCTTTAAAGAAGGAGTGGGGAATCTTTGGCCCTCTATACATTGTTGGATTCCAACTCCCATCTGCCCCAGCCAGCACTGCCAATGGTCAGGGATAGGATCTAGAGGGCCACACTGCCATATTGGAGGATATTAAAGGAGTACAATACCACAACACACAACATCCTCAAAACCAGCAACGGACTCCTGGAGTTTACCCCATCCTGCTGTGGAGGTATGAAAGGTATAACTGAAATTCTCCTAATTTAGGCTACGCAGAAACTGGTGTGAACGATTTACAGTGGTACCTCTGGTTACAAACTTAATTCGTTCCGGAGGTCCATTCTGAACCTGAAACCGTTCTTAACCTGAGGTACCACTTTAGCTAATGGGGCCTCCCGCTGCCGCTGCGCAATTTCTGTTCTCATCCTGAGGTAAAGTTCTTAACCCGAGGTACTACTTCCGGGTTAGCGGAGTCTGTAACCTGAAGTGTTTGTAACTCAAGGTGTTTGTAACCTGAGGTACCACTGTACATGGTTACATCTAGCAGGGAGAACATTATGACAATAGACTATAAATAAAATTGCCACATATCATTGTGCTTTCCCAGAAGAGCTCTCATTTATTTCCTTATTGTATTTTATCTCTGCTTCTTGTATTTTATCTCTACTTGCATAGAACTCAGGGTGGCATACATGGGTTTCCCCACAACCACCATTTTAATCCCAACAATCCTGGGAGATAGGCTAGGCTGAGAGATGGCAACTGGCCCAAGATTACCCAGTGACCTTCATGTCTGTGTGAGGACTTGGAATTAGTGTCTCCCAGATCTTCATCCAACATTCTAGCAGCTATACACCACACTGGCTCTAGTAAACCAAAAATGCTGCTCTGAAATTGAAGCTACCCAGAACAGTCCATCTGCAGCAATTTTTAACGCACAATTATTCATTATTCAAACCATGTGCTTGGAAGCATTATACTGTAATGCATGCCTGAGATACATGGTATATGAGGAAGTTTCATTTAGCTGTATCATCCATCATCTGCCATATTTTTGCCCAAACCAAATGGAAGTCTGGAAGGCACCCAAAGGGTTATCCTATCCTGCCACCACACACGAAGGTGGATTAAGTAGATTAAAGCCAGCTCAAAACAATGCTTCAACATCTTTCTCCTAAGAGCTTCCATAACTTTCTTGTACAACTAGTGCTCCATTTAAGCCTATACTGCTGCAATAAAAATCCAGCAAAATAATACAGTATTCCTGAACGTATGCAGTGCTTTTCTCTTACCACTAACAACAATCTGCCCTCATACATCTGGAATAAGGCAATGATGGGAAAGTGTTTCTAGGTCAGATAGGCAGGATTCACATAGAGACGTAATCATCATTTTAGAAATTAAATAAGCACCTTAGAAATTAAAGAAGCATGGCTTCAAATTCACCTAGTCTCTTCTAAGACCACCACTGCCAGAACATTTGGTTTCCAGAGAACTTGTTTTTAAGTTTAAATCAGTACTGAATAATGACCAGAGTTTTCTGAGTTTCAGTTGGTGATAACAGAGACCCTGACTCAAATGTGTGCTCACAACAGAACATCTATCCCACAGGTTTTTGTTTTATCGGGTTTTAAAGAACCCCACAAAAACTTGCAAACAGCAACAGAAAATAAACCATGGAGCAAAGAGACAGCCATCTTGTGACAGAGGTTGAGCAATCTTATTCAGCACCAATCCTGAAAATTCACATGGAACATGTTTTCTACCATGATGTAAGTCATCAATGACCACAACTTACTTACTAGAACATGAGCTCTGATTCTTTGGTGGAACTATTTCTGGCCCACTGCTCCCTAGGAGGAGATCCCATCACTAAGACATGGATAGGCTTCAATAACTAAGCTTGCTATACATGCAAGATCAAGTGTGGGGACTATACGAATATCTGCCTGCTGGATGCAGTTGTGGGTAGGTGTTCAGACCAATAAGCTCCTGGCCCACAGGGAATGATTTTGTTCCCTTGAGGCCATGGTGGTTGACCTTAAGAAGCTGGGAAAGCCAGAGGTTAGTAGCCAAGGCCTTCAGGGTTGTGATACCTGCACCCAGTTCGCAAGGCGAAAGCTTCTCTGCTGTTACCGCGAATAATGGTCTCTGGGAGGAAGATGTCACTCTCAGGAAATAATCCCGGGGTTTGGGGGATAGTCTAAGCAGCTATCCTCTCACACTGATGATAACCTTCTTATTAGTGGGTGATTTGAACATTAGGGACATAATTAGATAAGCAATGGGGGTCAATGCATAGTGACTTGCCTGGCTGGTGTGAAGGCTGCATATGTTATGAGTTGTTTTGATGGCCTGTTAGACGGTTCTGGGGAGGAGTCAGTGCTTATGGTGCCTCTTGGCACCAGTGATGTGGGGAACTGTAATCATGCTGTCCTGGTGTTTAGAAAACAAATCTAGGTTACTAGATAGGAGGTTGAAAGCCAGGAGCTTCAAGGCAGCTTTCTCAGAAGAACTAACTGTTCCATGCAGAGAGCAAGATAGACAGACATAGTGGTGCAATCTCAATTCATGGATGGGATGGTGGTGTTAGGAAAAGGTTATTGATTTGTTAAAAAGGTAAAGGGACCCCTGACCATTAGGTCCAGTCGTGGCCGACTCTGGGGTTGCGGTGCTTATCTCGCTTTATTGGCCGAGGGAGCCGTTGTACAGCTTCTGGGTCATGTGGCCAGCATGACTAAGCCGCTTCTGGCGAACCAGAGAAGCACGGAAACACCATTTACCTTCCCGCCAGAGTGGTACCTATTTATCTACTTGCGCTTTGAGGTGCTTTCGAACTGCTAGGTTGGCAGGAGCTGGGACCGAGCAACGGGAGCTCACCCCGTCATGGGGATTCGAACCGCCGACCTTCTGATTGGCAAATTCCAGGCTCTGTGGTTTAGCCCACAGCGCCACCCGCGTCCCTTAGGTGCTGGGAAATGTTTGGGAATGAGTTTGGCTTGTACAAAATGGATGGACTCCACTTGAACCAGGATGGAACCAGACTGTTGGTGCTTTAAATTGAAAAGGTGGCAAAGCATCTTTTAAACTGATTGCTAGGGGAGAGCCAACAGCAGCTGAGGAGCATCCAGTTCAGAACAAATTATCCTCCAGGGATGAAGGTGAAAATGTTCATGATTGCTCAAAGGAGAGAGAAGAACTAGGCATTTCAAGTGCAAGGGTACACGATAGCAATTCAAAGATCCCAAAGGACCATAGGGTAAACACAATGCCAAAGCCAAGACTGGCCAGCTGAAGTACTTGGTACTAAGAAAGAGCACGGATATAGGGGGTATTAATGGAAATTTGGTGACATAAGAAAGAACTAGTGGGACACAGTTATCTCTGGATACAAACTCTACAGAAAGAACAGGGAAGGGCACACTGGGGGTAGTGTCAGTGTACATCAAAGAAAATATTGTCAATGTAGAAACTTCAAAAGGGGCAGATTCCGCAGAATCACTGTGTATGGTGATACTGGGACCCAACAGTAATTAAGTACTGGGAATGTACAATCGCCTCCCTGACCAAAATGCAGAATAAAATCAATGAAGTATCCAAAGGAAAGGTAACAAAAAACTATTGATTCCCCAGAGATGTCAACAGGTTCTTTATCCCAATATACCAGGTTCCTGAACTCTGGTCCTGGACCAAAATTATGTAACATTATTCAAAAAAAGCCTTGGGGTACTGTTGGAAGCAGGTAGGGGAAAGAAGAGGACTTCTTTTTACACCACTGTTCTCCCAGCACCTCCAGAAACTTATTCCACCAAGAGTTCTGGGAGCCAGGGGCCAATGATAGCATCTGTGCAGGAAACCAGAAGCCCTTGCCCTCTTTGGACACTAACATAGTGTTATTCAGGCCTGGTGCTTGGCAACAACCTTCTAAGGTATGGGGCTATTTTCTTCCCTATGGAAACCCTTCCTCATCTCCAGCAGGTTCCTCCACAGGTTCGGAAAGTCAGGAGCTGCTGAAGGAACAGGACAAATGAAATTGTTGCCCTATTTTCTTATGGAAACTGCTCTGAATTTGTTGTTGTTGAAAAGTGGTTGATTCAAATATTTATATGCAATACATATTCAGGACAATTTATTTTCAAAGCTACCACTTTCACTTATGGATGTTAAGTTGCCATCTTGAGAATAGCCCTGTCTCTAAAAGCTCCACAGCATTTCCCTGACAAGCTGCATGGCAATCCTGCCACTACACAGTGTCTTACAAATTTATCAAAAGCACAGGTCAGTTTGTACAAATGGGGAACTTCTATTTATTCAGCGGCAAGGCTAAATGATAAGAACTCCATATAAGAACAATAATAGATAAGTGGAAAGACAAGAAAACCAGTTTTTGGATTGGAAATATACTAATATTTTAACAACTTTCAACTGCCAAGAGTCAACACTATTGTGAAATGACAAACTGGCCTACAACACATTTTATTTGCTAACCTACTGAGCAAGACGTAATGCTCATGAATTAGTTTTATATGAAAACCTCCTTTAAAAGAGAAGTGAGTGCAGTAAAAAGTTGATCTAAAGCTTCTATTTTTAGAATGAAAACAATCCTCCCACAACTCACAGTATTTAGCTGCTGAAATAAACTATCAAGCTATTTTTAAGCGAAAAGACTTACCAAAAATTTCTCCATTTTTGGCATATTCTGTCACAAGGTACAACATGCTTTTGGTCTCCATTACCTATTGATGGAAAAATCACACATTAGTTTAATAGGCGAAAAGCATTTTAAAAACAAAATCCTAGAAATTTCTCAATAACACCCCTGCCTCACAAAACACATCACAGGTGGCCTTTAAAAGCCTAATATTCTCATGCTACAAATATTCTAATTTAAAAGTATGATTAAGCAGCTCCTTAAATTAGTGCCTAGACAGAGTCTTTGTTTCTTGGCCATGAAGTTTGTTAAGAGGATGTTGAGATTTCCCAGGACCAATTTTAAGACTTAGTCTAAAGGCAGTAGGACTTCAGCCAATACACCCAAGCAATTGCTTTGCTCAACTCCTAAATTACCAGACTAGATAGCATCTGGGGTCTTAGCATGGGTGTTCATGGTGCTCTAAGGTAAGTAACAGATACTGTGGGAGGGAAAAAGAGAAAAAACAACCACAATGCAATGTGTTCTTAATCTTGGAGACAGGGTCTCAAGAGTTTGCTGAATCATGAGAATCCACTTATACAATATCAGAATCATTGTTATTCAGGCCTTCTCTCTGGGAAGGTCAAGTTGAGTAAGTACTCTTATAAAACAGCAACATGAATGTAAATCAAAAGCTATATCTAATAAATGGGACCTTATTAACAATGAACAGTAGTGTACACGCATCCCCTGGTAATGGGAATGCTCCTGTCTGACAGCCATGTTCTCCTCCTTGGTATTATACGACAGTCAATGTGGTGCTTCACCAGATGCTAATGGACAATTCCCATCGGCCCCATCCAGTATGGCCAATGGTGAAGGATAATGGGAGTTGTCATTCAACAGCATCTGGAGGACATCTCATTGGCTACCCTTGCTATATGAGTATGATGTGAATGTACATGAGATCGCTGCCCTGCTGAAGCTAAGCAGGTCTGCAAGGCAGGTCTGGGTCAAATCAGCACCTGCATAGGTGGCCACCTGGGAACCACACATACACCATCTTGGGTTCCATGACAAAGGACATTAACATAAGAAAGTGAAACCAAATAAAAGATTGGAAGTTCAAACGGTGCATTCTACTCTTCATTTATTGATTCACACACGGCATGCTAAGTCTTCCTTGTGCATTTTTTCCTACTTAAGTTCATTTATTTTAATTTTAACTATTTTTGTTAAGGAACTCAAATATCTTTACATACATATCCAAGGTATGTTGGCCCCGATTATCCTCTCATTACATTGTCGTCTTTTTCCTGGACACTTTCTTTTAAGCCTTGCTTTGTCACACAAGACAAAACACAAAGTGAGCCTCAAAGTTCTCACCGAATAGGTTATCTGGCTGGTAACTTTTTTAACAGCTCATAGAATGAGATTGCAGAATAAACTCTCCTTAAACTCTGAACTGCTGATCAGGATTTTTCAGTCTTGAAACTAAGATTCCTTTTAAAATTGGTTATTTTACAATACATATTCTTAGGAATCCACATAAACCTAAGCAAAAACCTGGTCTACTAGCTCTGATGCTACAATAGATTTTAGCTTTTTGTATTTTCAGTTAATACATCCTCTCTACTCTTTTATGAAGCTTCTTTTACCAGGGACCCTAACTGAATACCAAAAAATGTGATGTTGGCACCTAGGAACGCAAACTATTTTTCAGCTCTGTGCAGGGCTAATGCTGTGGAATTGTATCATCTCCTGAGAATTTCAAATACTTTTTCCAAATCTGGACTCTGCCTCTGCTCAATCTAATACAGATTGCAAACCATCATGACAGAGAGTGCACTGCTGGCACTAAATGAATGTTAAGTTCATTTAATGTTAAAATATCCAATGGGCTTACCAATAAAAGGCAAGATAGAAATGCTTTTAATAATTGTAATAAATTGTATTAGTGAATTACCAGAAGTCATAACATTATTTTGTACCACCATCAACAAAACATGACCAGAATTTAATCTGGATTCCGTAATCAAGTTTCATGTCCTGCCCAAAGTGAACAGTTTTGGTATCAGAATTCAGGTGGCAACCTTTTCTATTGCCAAGGTAACTGTGTAACCACCCTCTGGTAAGGGTGACAAGCAGTCAGTCACGCCCCCAAATCTGAAGCTGTAGAGGTGGGTAGGGATAACCCCAATCTTAAGCAGCTATCTCTGCCCTCTCCCCAGTTCCAAGACTGGGAGGGCTTGGTTGCTGGAGGAGAGATACTTCAAAGAAGTCAAGGTGGCAAGCTCCCCACCCTTCTTGCAGGAAGGTTTATTGGCTGCTTGGAGGTAAGGTTATACCTGAAAGCTCCCCAGTGGCCTTTCTCAGGAGAAAAGTGGTGCCCAAGCTGCTAAGCTTCCCCACTAACTTAGCTCCTGCTGGTCTCTCTTGCAGGTTTTCTTGGGCAGTGCTAGGGGATGCACCAGATGCCTCCGTCCAACAGAGGGGCAGGTCAGTATGTTTTCTGCCTTCCTTTCCTGCAGAAAAGGCTAACGGGGGCTACCTTGGAGGGAAATGATTCACAGGCAGTTATAATTAAAAAGGGAACCCAAAGCGGTAGGATCTATCTGCTATGGTGTCCAAAGCAAATGGAAAAGGTCACATTAACCTTGCCATTAACCTAGCCTACTCTCCCTTCCCTCTTTTAAATATGAAATCATTATATAAGCATATAATAGGAATGAGTGTGATACCTTCTCATTATTGCTCAATGTGAGATTAGTCACCATATATTTCTTGTTTGCATGCACATTTGGCTCCTAGCTGACCTGTGAGCAGTAACGTCTACCTGCAATCCTAACATGCATAGGAGTTTTAAAAGGAGGTTGCTTATTAATAAAAACTGCAAATTCTTGAAAAGTGGAGATTGTTTTGGGGTGGGGAAATATGAGTGGTGGTAACTAGCCACTTTTACATCAAGATTGCAGACCACAAGACAGTTATTATATTCTTTTGACTACTGGAACAACTCTCCTTTGTGCACTCCAGGTTAATTTTTTTTAAAAAACAGCCCAAAGTAACATGTTTGTTTCATACTATTAGAATTGTATCCCTTGATTTATAGGTTGCTGTCAAGATTAAGACTTGATTTAATAAAGCTGAACCACTAGACTATTTCTGATGGTAAAATTAAAACTAACAAGACAGACCTCATTAAATCAAATCTTCCCTCTTAAACAGCAGGAAGATTCCTATTTTGCTTGAGGCATCAACACTTAATGGGAACAATCCATTAATGTCACTGGGACACAGAGCATACAAGATGGCTCAGAACTAAAACTCCTGTTTAAATTTACATTGGATACAATCTACTGGCATTTTATTCCATGCAGATGTGTTCTGGAATAAGTTCTGTTCAATTCATTAGGCATAGTTCGGGAAGCATTCTTGAACTGTATCCTTTATCCACATATTCCGCATCTATATTTGATTATGCGTTTACTGTATTGTAGGGACAGCCAGCAAGGTGCCCTCCAAATATCATTGGACTCCATAAGTCCCAGCCAGCATGGCTAATGGCTAGTGATGATGGGAATTTAAGACCAACAACACTACATTGGCTACCCCTGCTCTATTATGATGTTTCAGCTCATGTAAGGCACCAAATACAAAATAGAACAGCAAAACCTGAATGCCCATTCTCAGTTTCAGCTTAATATTTTGTTTCACATTTCAAACAGCTACCTACTCAAAACAAAAGCTAAGTTCACCAAACAAACAAACAACACTGCTTTAACTTTGATATAGAGATGAATGCTTGATCACATAATAATTTGGACCGATTCCTGCATGTGCCCTGCCATCAGACATGTGAGGTTTAATAGGGGGCATGCGGCCTTTGAAAAGCTTTGATGGAGACTTAATTTATGCTTAACTTGTGCTTACAATGAAAATCTTGCCTGTGACACTGAATTGGGTGTGTGTGTGTGCAAAGAATAACAAACAGTTTAGGGCATGTAAACATTTTAAGCAAATTTAATGGCTCCCCATAAGGAAGCTGAGAACTAGGGAAGCCTACAAAATAGTTCTCAGAACCTTGACAAACAACACTTCCTGGAAACTTTGGGGGAAGCAATGACATTGAAAAACAAATCTATACTAGTCACATCTGTAGCATAAATGGGCCCTTGGGTTCAGATTTAAGCATTAGCAGCCCAAACACTCTAGCAGCATCAGGCTAACACATTAAAACAAAGCGATGGAGTCATGCCTGAAAGAATGATTTCCCACCTTCACACAATCAAGGTTTAGAGCAAATCAAGTACCATAATGGGGGAAAGAAAATCAGGTTAAACCAAGCAGATTTCTAAAAAAAGTTCCCCAGTTAAAACACACACTAGCAAAACCCACATCCAAAGCTTTAGCTCAGTTTTAGACAGTTCTCTTTTCCACTCTAGGAAATTTATTTTGTAGATTGTACTACTGTATTGAATTCTAATTGGCTGTGATCACACATCACATTACATACAGTGGTACCTCAGGATGCGAACAGGATCTGTTCCGGAGCCCCGTTCGCATCCCGAAGCGAATGTAACCCATGTCCGCGTGTCTGTGCGTGCCACATTTTGGCGCTTCTGCGCATGCGGTCATTTTGACGGTCTGTGCATGCGCGCGTGCCGAAACCTAGAATTAACGTGCTACGTTACTTCGGGGTCACAGCGGAGCGCAACCCGAATTTGCCTAACCCGAAGCGTATTCAACCCGAGGTATGACTGTAATAGCAGATGCAAGCAAGCGGTGGGTTTGTACACGCTGCTCAAAATTCCTGCTTCACCTCTTCCCCTACTCCTGGATAAACCTTGGCTTACAGCTTGCAGTTTGTTTGGAGAGAAACAAACCACAAGCCTGGGTTAGGTGACCCAACAAGCCATAGCTTGTGGCCTGTTGCTCCCCGTGTGGCATGGCCAGGAATAGGAATAGTGTGAAGAGGGCACTTTTAAGCAGTGTGCAGAAGCATGCTACTTATTCTCAGTAAATATAACTATGGTTTGACATAGGCCTAGGCAACTATTTTCTGCCAGAGAACCAGATCACATTGCAGCCAACCCTCCATGGGCCACGTCTGATGAATGGGTGAGGTCACCCTTTTGACATCATCAGGTGACTATGACCCCCAGGCAAAAACAGGGTGGCTTCCCTTTGGCACCAAAGTTAAACAGCACTGATTGCAAGCTGAGCTTGGAAAGGAACAATCAGTAACTGTAGGGTACATTCTTAATTGTTCCTTTGCAAGTACAGCTTGCATTCGCAATGTTTCACTTTGGCTAGACATCAGATTCACTTGGAGCTCCTGACTGCGATGGGCAAACCTGGCCATTGTCACAGAAGCATTCAAGTCAAATTGCATATTTCATAACAAACAGGATGCTATAAAAGATGAAATAATTCTGACCCACCTGGACCTGGCCTTATGGTGGCTATGAGAGAGGCAATATCATCAAGTGACTGAACTTCCACACTAAGCAGATTCCCTGCACTCTAACCTAAAACCTACTGGGTGTCTGTTCCTGTCAACAAGGGTCTTGGGCTGACTGGGGAATCTGTCAGATGTCTAGCTTTCCTTGTCTGTGGCTGTTCAAGTTAATGGGAGTTCAGTCCCTGTGAATTAATGAATTATTCAAAACCATTATGATGTCATTGTTCACAAACAACCAAGTAAAAACCTCCTCTCATATATACCGATTTTTAATTATTTCCAGATTTATAAACCTGCCAGATTTATAAAACTGCCACATAAAAACTCCAACCAACAGCAACAAGATAAAACTTACAATACAGGACTTCATGGGACACAGGGCTTAATTCTCACAAACTCAAACCCTTAACATGAAGGTTTAGCAGAGAATATAGCTACGTACCTGATAAAGCTTGATAATGTGTGGGTGGTCCAACATTTTCATTATCTGCACTTCACGATAAATTTTCTCCAGGTTCACCGAATCTAGCTGGGATTTGTCAATGATTTTTATTGCCACCTAGAACCAATTACAAGAAGAATTTTAAAAGTTGGCTTTGCCAAACCAGGTCAAAAAGGCAGTATATAGGTTATGACCCAATTTTTACTTTATTTTTTCTAAGAGAACTACAGTGTTATACTCACAAAACAAAGTATTTTGGAGGGAATTTGAAAATACTCTTAGCATGTTAGCACGCAGGTGCTCAACACTTCCTTTGTAACAGAAAGAGCAAGTTCAGACACTTGGCCAGAACTTTAGTAAAACATGATCACATTTTATTATACACAGGAGAGTCTACTTTCACATTTTATGCTAAAGAGGAACAAGGTGTTTCAAAACAAACAGGACCCCAATAGGAAAGTCCCGAGGGCCAGGATGCCATGGAAATGAAGATCTCTATAGCATTTTCCCTGTGCTATTCCATTCTATCTGTTGCTTTCTAGTAATAGATATGAACAGAATTTTGCACTTTGTCTTGATGTTGTCTGAACCAACTTTGCAAAAACTCATAATGTTAAAGCAACTTCAAACCATGGTTCAACATCCTGGCTTGTTCCAAAGCAGATATCTATCGTGGCCCAGTTCAGACAAACCAGGAAACTGTAGTTAAGAAAGGCTGTAGCATGTGCCTTTGCAAAGGCAAAAAGACTTGCACACATTTTGGCTGAAGAAGGCAATATATGATCATTCACAAGTGAATAATAGATATTGCAACTCATTCTGCAACCTCAAGGCCGCTTTGAATTAGTGCTCCTTGAGTAGCAGTCCACAGGCTAAATAAGAAATCATTACTTATTGGGGGCTGTTGCAGGTTGGGGGGGGGGGGACCACAACCAACAAACCAAAAGCTACTTGGCACATGCAAGTTTTCCTAAAGTAGCTTTCTGCATCCCAGCCAAATTGCTTAGAAGCTTGTTCCCACTAGTAATAGACAACTTGATTTTTTAAAAAAAAATCTCGTGTGCCTACTCTATTAATGAACCCCCATGTACTAACCCCCAATAGATGTTGTTGAATACAAAAATACAATTTAAGCAGAAATTCACATAGTATTTCATATTTAGTACAAAAACAAAATCAGTGTAGTTTGAATTATTACATACACCTTATTTTAACTGTGATTAATGTCTCATACATAATGTAATTTATAACCACACTGTTAGGACTTGAGAATAAGCTCTCCTTAGGGAAACTCACCCCACTTAAATACAGCTCAGCTTATCTACAGTGTGGGCAGGTTGTTGTTTTTGGTTGTTATTATTACACATATTTTTGAGTTTTTCTGTTGTAAACAGCCCTGTGATCTTTGGATGAAGGGAAGTATAGAAATTTAATTAATAATAATGATGATTAAAAAACACACTCTAGTTTTGGGCTTGCAAAACCCCAATTCTCAGGCAATGGTGTGGAAGGAGTTATAAAGAAATGCAGTAATGAGTTCACAGATACATTTCAAATGCAAATGCAAATGAATGTGTGAATGTGCAACTGAAAATACTACATGGATCAGTGGACAATCTTGCTTCAGTGCCTGAGCTGAATGACCTCTGAAAAACTGTAGAAATGGTTACCAACAACATATACAAGCATGGCACAAAATCTTTGTGGCATGGAATTGGTTTGATATGGAAAGCATGGAGACTACAAAATTGGACAAAGATGTATTCTCAGCAGCCCCTTCAACAGAAGAAATCCTTCTTCTGGCAGGATTCACCCAAGCTGCAGGATCTTTCAGAATCACTGTCATTTGTTATGATGTTTAAATACTAAGAACCTACTGGGTTGTGGGGTGTGTGTTAATTTGTATTTTGTGTTTCTACTTTTTCCATTTATTCCTATATGCCTACTTTTTTCCATTATATGCCCCAAGCATTTGAGAAGGTGCAGAGCAGAAGACTGAAGAAAAAGGAATGATTCTTGATTGCTTGAATGTTCTGTGTTTGTATTAAGTTGTTTCTTCTCCAGTGGACATCTATTTTGATTGCTGTGTGGCCCTTGCTATTACGATATACCATATCATCTGGAATGATCTCAAACTGCTATATTAAATAATACATTTTGTTTTAAGGAGCACGCAGGATCCTGATTCAGTGCAGGACTTGATCTAGAAATGGATCTTCAGGTCTCTTATAATCTTACAAATCTACTATGAAATCTTCTTGATCTAAGATCTCCATGAGAACCGATCCAGCATGTTGGAGAGATCAACTTCCCCGTAGCAGTATAATCACAGCAAATTTAGTTGCATACCCACAGCAAATTTAGAAGACTTCACTCACTGAATTTAGACAACTATCTGGTCCTATATAGAGACCTATATCTTCCCATATATATGTGAAGTGCTACAACTAATAATAAATGACTTAAGTGACCATGTAACCAGAGTTTAAAGCTCCAACCCTGCATCAAGCTGCTTAAAGCTTCTATTTTCTTTGTTTAAGACCAAACAGGCATTCAGGAAAAGTGAATGTCAACACTCTTTTGAAGAGGAATTAAACCCACACTTCCTTTGTTTACCCAATAGATAACTAACCTGTGAAAATGTCACAAAGTATCATTAAGATTAGCAATGCTTTTAAAGAAGGGTGAAAGACTGATGAATCATTGAAACATAAAAACTTACTAGAAACAGAAGCTAGTAGAATTTTTTATCCTTCCTAGACACCTCAGCTGCCATGCAAGTGTATAAAGGTACGTACATTAAGCTACATAGTCCTATTAAAAACAATATGGAGTCAGATATTGTCAACAGTCAGGCAAGGCACTGACTGTCTCTGGGAGCTCAAGTAGAGATCTTTTCCAGTCCTGCTACTATTGTGCTAGTAAAGAACATTTTAGTTAAACTAAAATCTGGGGGCATCCTCATCTCTCACCCATACACCACTCTCCTTTTTGCTCACTCATTCAGAAAGCAGGAATTCTTCTTATCCCACCCCAGCCATGCTAAGACACCGCAAGAGATTTTGAGATTGCAGGTACATCTGTCTTGCAAGTCAAGGGTATTCATCGATAATCACCCTCTTCATCATGCATAAAACCATGCAGCAGCATTGACTTCAAAGTGGTTACAAGCCAAGGAGGGACTCAGTAGGCAAACACAACCATTTCTTCTTGTAACTTTGGAAGCAGCTCCTGGCTACAAGGAAAACAAATCCTGATTGAGCAAAAAGTTTAATTATTTATAAATGCTTGGCACAACAGTTTCTTCTGCTACAGCCCACTATTTCCTGAAGTGGCAAAAGTATATGTCTACGTTTTCTATAATGTTTAAGAATCAAACTCAAAGAAGATGTGGTGTCTTCAGAACATTTCTCCAACAGCCCATCTAGCTTGAAACAGTACAAAATAACTAGCTGATGGCAGAAACTTCAAATCAGGTTAACTCCCAAAGAGGTGACCACAAGTTTAAGCTACAATTTAGAAAGCTGATTAAGTACAAAGGAGAAGTTCAGGTTGGGGAGGCACTACAAAACTGAAATCCAGTTTAAAAAGTGGTTGGGCAGCTCAGCAAGGATCAAAATTGCTGAAAAAGAAGAACATATCGTGACTTGGCAATCATAGCTGATCTATCCAAATGCATTTGAGTTGTATTTCAATTGTTCTTTATTTCAATTTAATAAAAAGGAAGATTTCATTTTCCTTGCATTTATTTGTGGCCAAGAGCACAATGAAACTCCAGGAAGAACCTCCAGAATAGAGACCACATTTTTAAAAGTGTGGAAATACCTGCAATTTTCCTGTAAACTTGGTTCCAGATTGACAGTGCTAATCCATCTTGCTGCTACTCCCTCATTCTCTCCATGCTATGGATATCTGCTAGTAATATAACCTTTCCAAACAATGATGAAATAAATTTGAAGGTCTGCAAGCTATACAGTTCCAAGAAATTTAGTTTTCAGTAAGTCAACCAAGTTACTTCCCTAACTTTCACTTATTTCCTCTAATTCTGAAACATGAGAAGGGAGGGGGAAACGGCATACATTCTGTTGTAGTTCTAGTCTTCACTGTCAAATCCTTTTTACAGAACACTTTGTCACCAACACTTATACTGTAGTTGTGGATTGTTAATGCTACATTTCAAAAGTTCATAGTGTTTTGGTCCGCTTCTGATTTCTTTTGAGAATGATTTTAAGATATCCTTGAATATAATAATTTTTCAGCCTTAATAAAGCAGCAAACGTTAGGAAGCAAAACTTATGCCAGTTATGAGAAACACAGTACCACATGCTTAAACCATAGCAGTCTAGTCTACCCAATCTAAATACAATTCACCACTGTTAATACTTCTTTTGAATATGCATACTAAATCTTTGCTCACAGAAATTTATCAACATGATTATCATAGGAGTTTTGCCCAAATCTATTTCCTTCTCTTGTTTTGGTTCCTCTCACTTGTAGAGGCAAACCAAAGCATATAGCTTCTGTATCTTTGCAACCCTAATTGCCACACACCTCTGTGCCATAACCAAAATGTGCCTCTTTCTAGAGATGCTGTGACAGCTGCAAATGGTAACATACAGATAGGAAGAAAAAACTGCAACCCACTGCAAAACATTAAAGTAGTGACCACCATCCATCAAGATACTGGGTAGATGAAACCAACACTGATTTATCAGGCAATTTCTATGTTCTTAATAATAATACAGTATGCACTAAATACTTGAAACAGAAACATTATCTCAAAGGGGCTTCCTGCATTGCGGAAAGCAGAACTGGGAGTGGGGAGATAAAGCGGAGCCATGCATGGTTTTATACAATCCTCTCTCACCAATCCAGCTGTGCCAGCAGAGCTCATGAATCCCTCAAGTTGCTTACCATACTTTTCCATGTATAAGACACCCCTGTGTATATCAGGTTGTCAAGAAAAGTCATGAGACAAGGTGATCAAGTTCCATTTTAGCAGAATTTTAAAGTATGGAATTATAAAAAGGAAAGCTGAAGAAAATAATTTCAAAAAACTACCACCAGGATGACATAACATTGTAATCTCTTGACTTAACATCAGAAACAGAGGTGAATTTCTTATTTGAAATTTGAACAAGGTGCATGGCTGTCACCATGAAGGAATGCCATTTGAATTTATGATCCCCTTTAGCAACAGAAAGCTTCTTTACAAACATCTATTTTTGCACATTTTACGCTCTGAGCCCTGTTGTGTCCAACAACTACAACTACAGAAGCCAAAATTGGTTCTTTCCATTCATACATCAATCTCTGGCTACTCATGCATCCTTGCTGTATTTGACACTTTCTGTGCAATGTCCTGTAGGTTACTGCCAAATCCAATCTTATTATTGACAGATATTAAATATAGTGCCAGGTATTTATATAAAAATTGCAATTGCTCAGAGAGGTGTTTTTATTAATGGATCTTGCAGTCTCCAAGTAAAGTTATTTACAATGTAACATTTTTCATTATTTTCAGCAAACGTTGAAACCTCCCCTAACAACATTACATTGGTACACTAGACTAAAAAATGGGTCAAAAATCAAGCAGGGAATAATTTGTACAAAATTACCTAGCAGTCACTACAATGTAATATGGAAAGTGCAACCCAAAGCGAATGAATTAAGTGAATAAAGCATTATGTATTAAAGGCATTAAAAACTTGCTAGTTTTCATCTGTTTCTACCTACACAACATAATGCTGTAATTAAGTTAGCCTTCCCACCAACTTTACTTTAAAAATGTAAGTAGTTTCTCAACTGTTTGGGTCCTTCAGAAAACATAAGCGAAAATGCTAGGAACACAAACAACTACAGTATAAAGATGCATAAAACCAGCCAAGGTACTAGCCTCTATTAGGAACAAACTTTTCAGTTGCTTAAATAAAATCTAGCACATTTTAGATACTTTAATAAAATCCCACAAAAACTACTTCAGTCATTCATTTAATACTTAACCAAGCTACCTATTTATCCAATAAACTGTAATTACGTGTACCCTCTGCTTTTCCCCCTTGAGACTTGCATCTTCTTTAATGTGTAGTTTGCATTCAAAAAGATTCTCATGGCCTTAATTTAGTACACAGACAGAATGATTCATATGATTGGGAGGTAAAATAGAACCATCCTTCTTTAAACTGACTCCAGGTCAAGGGAACTAAGTTTTGTGATCTTTCCAAAATAGATGGGAGCTTAGCACTCTGAGGTTTGACTTTTGTGATTTCCAAAAAGATAAATAGCAAACCCAGCGTCCAGAATTGCTATCATTCTCATCCAAGGTATAACTACCGAAGAGTTGAGACAACTAAATGGGCAGCATGTATCACCTCCCCACTTCCAAGATGCAGTCATGGAATGAGCCAAGGGCATGCTGCCAGGGATGTCTGCATGAAAAATGGACTAAGAGCAAAAGCAGTAAAGTTTGACAAGGTATCCCAGCATGTTTTGCCTTGAAAGTTCTTCTGAGAAGTAGAAAAATAAACTCTCATTCATTCTTCTGGTTGCAGAAAAACTGACAGATGCCAACATTATGCCAGGCCTGGGCTAGCTTCTTAACCTCATTTGCTGCTGGAATGAAAAAAAGGGACAAAGGAAGTTACGCTTCCCCATCACATTCCCAGTTACTGGAAAGGAAATGACTGTGGTTGAGGCTACAAGGACAATAGCAGAGTTCAGTTATACCACTGAAGATCAAAATCAGCTGAGAGAAAGGGACAAGATACCCTGCTAGGAAATCTTCCTGAGTGCCAGGAATCATTCTGATCAGTTTGCTTAGGCACACGACTGACCTTGTTACCTCATTGTGCTCAGGAACTCCCTTCTTTTTTAAAAAGCCATTTTTTCATACCATATCCTACATACTAATCCCCCTTGTTTTAAATTACAACAGCCTTTCTCTGCTACAACCCCCCCCCCCAACTCACTTCTCAGGTAAACGTCTATGTCCCCTCTTCTTCCTCCCCATATTTATGCCTACAATTATAATAAAACTGCCTTTTCTTTAGGTGCAGCCTCCCTTCCAATCCCAAATTTCATGAAGGGAAAATATAATCATGTTCACCATGTGATGCCTAAATACCAGTTCCTGCTTCCCAATGGCCTTATTAGACCCTTTCCCCCAACTCCAGTCATTGAAGCCACTGCCCATTTGCAAATAACCACCTCAAAATTAGCACAGCCATGTCCTTCTGAGACAGAGTTCCTTTTAGACGTGTCAACCATTTTCAGAATACTCCAACCCACCCTGCACAACAAGGAAGACTGCCATCTCTCTCTCTCTCTAATCACACTTTCTTGGGGGCTCAGATGTTGTTGAACTACAACTCCCATCACCCTAGGTAGCAAGGCCAGCGCTCAGGGATGATGGGAGTTGTAGTCCAACACAGGCTGCGAACTGCTGCATGGGTAGGCAAACTAAAACCCGGGGGCCGGATCTGGCCCAATCACCTTCTAAATCCGGCCTGCGGATGGTCCGGGAATCAGCGTGTTTTTACATGAGTAGAATGTGTGCTTTTATTTAAAATGCATTTTTGGGTTATTTGTGGGGCATAGGAATTCGTTCATTTCCCCAAAAAAATATAGTCCGGCCCCACAAGGTCTGAGGGACAGTGGACCAGCCCCCTGCTGAAAACGTTTGCTGACTCCTGCTCTAAACCCTTGATGCCATGCTCCATTATCGCCCATTAGCCTTCTTCTCTGGATACATTTTGTTTTGTTTTTACTTTGAGGAAGCACCCTCCACTTATCACCCTGTTATGAACAACCTTTTTCACCTACTTTTGAGGATCAGGTCTCCTGTGGGAGGATATTTCAGAGTGCCATGAGACATAAGCTGACTCCACCACCCTTTCCATATTGCCCAGGCTCATTTCCTGGACAAAATGATCAAGGTCCGAAGAAAGCTTTGGGGGGGGGGGGTGTTTGACACTCCTACCACAACTTCCTCTAAAAGACCACCCATGGACACTATGTTTCAAGAACACACCAACAAGCACTTCCTTTGATATAATGCTCCATTCTCCAGGGTGAGAGGAAAGCGAAGATCGTCCTCCAAGTGAAAATCTTGTTTTATCACAAAAACCTCTTTTCCAGGGTGCAGTTCTTCTTTCTGGAGGGGCAAGTCATGACAAGCAAACACCTCTTGATTTTAATGGGGGGCTTTATAAGGAGACACCCCTTTTGGATCACCACCACACACACCTTCTCAGAACTATGTCCTGCAGCATAAATGAAGCCAGCATCCTTCTCATGTGTGTATACCTGGAAGGAGTACATTTTGGAAGGGGTGGGTGGGAAGTATTCTTGTGGGGATGCACCTTTTCTAGTGAAGGCAATGTTCCTTTTAGGAAACCCAAGCCTGCCTTTTATTTGACTGGCTCTCATTTCATTACTAAACTGCCCCCTTCCCTCACAACATTTCTAGCATCATTTTAACGTAATACTTTCTGTGAGATGGGAAGGAGGGAGAACCCTGCTGCTCGCTTTTTATTATTTACTTGAAAAATGTATACACTACCTTTTAAGGTAAAGCCCTAGCAAGGCAGCTAACAAATTATAATTAATGCAGTATGAAACAAATTTTAAACTACTGTACATACAAAATGATTCAATTACAAAACTAACAGCAGCAGCCGTTTAGAATCTCGTCACATATTTAGAAAAATGAAGACTGAAACAAAAAAAGTTTTAAAGGTATGTTAAAAGCTAATATACATATTTCTTTCACAAGCAAGCTCCAGACATATGGGGCCACCACTACAAGTGCCCCATCACTAGCTGATGGACCTTGATGACAGGCCTGTGAGCAACCTTAAAGCCCAGGCAGCTAATATAGGAGCAGGCTTGGGACTAGGTTATGGCTCTAAATGTAAAATGCAGCACTTTAGAGCCCATAAATAAGTAACCCAAGATAACAGGTATAATATCAATCTAGTATGCTTTGACTGCCATCTCTCCCACCCACCCCGCCATTCTTGCAGCTGCATTCTGTACTTGTCGAAGTTTCTGAGTGTCTTTAAACACAGCCCTAGGAATTGTGCATTAGTCGGGATATAGGCGAAACACGTGTAACTGTTAAGGTTTGCTTTCTCCAGGTATGGTTGCAACTGGAAGCCAGCCTAAGCTGGTAAAAAGGCACCCCTAGTCACTGGCAGGATCCAAGCTCCCAGTGACAGTACCAAGTACTGTACAAGAGAACCCCAAAACCACATACTTGATGTTTCAGGGGGAATGCGGCCCCATCCCAAACTGGCTGCATATCTCCATCCAGATCAGCAAATTTCCCACCCCACACTGCCTCTCTCTTTATCCTAATTCAGCTTCAACTAGGCCACCTGCATCCATTCCAAGGCAGCCTCCCCCTAGGGCTTGCAGGTAGAGAAGAGGGGTAAGGCTGTGTGTCATCTGCATAGAAATGACATTTAGCCTGAACCTCATGATGATTCCCCCCTCCAATGGTTTCTTGCAGATGTTAAAGATGACAGAGAAACAGGACACAACCTTGAGGCACCCCAAAGGGCAAGGCCATGAAGTGGGAAAGAAGCTCCCAGAGCACCCACCCACCCAAAGACTTTAGTACTTTCAGAAAAAGGAATGGGGGGGGGGGAAGGAAAAATACTGCCTCTTTCCTCTTGTTAATATTTGTATTATGGGTCACCCCCCAAAAAGGACCCACCACAATCCTTTCCCCTTTCCCGGAATCCACATTATTATAGTTTCCCAAGGAGAAAAGACACATGGATGCAGAAAGAAAGGGGGAGAGAAAAGAGCATTTACCTTTCTTTCATCAGCACACCTCAAGGAGAAGGGGGTGGGGAAGAGGGGAAGCAGGAGATTGATAGAAATGCTCCCCCCCTCCACCCGTGGTTTGAGAGAAGGAAGAAAATAAGGCGGGACACAGCTCGATCCCCTTCAAACATAACCTCCACCAAGGGGAAAAATAGAGAAACGCCCCCTTGGTTGGAAGAAGAATGGAGCGCCCGCGTTCACACGTTATCCTCACCCAACACGCGTGTTGTTCAGGGGGAAAAATCCCCTCCCCCTTCTCAACGGTGCCAGAGAAAGGTGAGGGTGGGGGGCTCGCCATGCCCACCTCCCTTCTCTCTCTCACCTCCCCCCCCCCCCCGCCACGACCGCGCTCCCCTTTTCCTCTCAGGCGCCTCTCCCCACCTCGCTCCGCGTGATGCGGTGCCGGCCCAGCTTGACCACGGCGAAGTTGCCCTTGCCCAGGGTGCCCTCGATCTCGTAGAAGCCGACGCGGACGGGGCCCGACCCTCCGCGGGGCGGCTGCAAGAGCAGCGCCGCGGCAGCAGGGGGAAGCCGCCGGGGCTCGGCCATCACCATGCTGCCCGGGCGGCTCCCCGCTCCTCCTCGCCGCCGCCACCTCCTTCTCCTGCCGCCGGGGCTGCTTCCCCGCTCCTTCCCCTCCGCCTCTCCCTCTCGCTCTTTCCCTCACGAAGGACTGAGCAGCCGCCACTGAAGCCCGGCGCCCTCCCAACCGCCGCCGCCGCCACCGCGCTCGGCTCCTCCCTCTTGGCTCCTCCCAGGCTCCGCGCGTCACGGCGCGCGTCATCGGAGAGGGAGGGGGCGCGCGTCGCCGCGGCAACCGGAGCCAACCGCGGGCGAATGTTCCAACGGCCATCTCCTCTCCCACCCGCCATCGCTCTCTATCCTCCCGCCGCGCGCGCGCGCCACTTCCCAGTTCAGGGGGCCGTTCCCGCCAATGGGAGGGGGAGGGGGAAAATCCCCATCAACCCCCGCGCGATACTTGAGGGGCTTTCCTGCCACCTCCACCCCTTTTTGCCTTCCCGTTTGTGGGGCTGCGCGAGGTGTTATCGCCTCTCTCAAACTGTGCTTTAGTACCGAGCACCCCTCGCTGTGCCATAAGCATCAGGAGAAGCGGCTCTGGCTTTAAAAATGGGGGGGGGGGCAGGCGCTCTTTTTTTGACATTGATAACTTCTCTCCCCAGTTCCTTATCGAGTCGTCCTGCGAGGGACCGTTTTTCTTCGCCAGCCACGTCATTTTACCACACGTTCACAGAAAACGCGGTTTGCCTCGCGTTCTGTGACATAATTTTGCTGCACGCATTTTGCACCTGGTGCGTGTGGTCACCGTCTCCCTCGCCGCTCGGCACAATGGGAGGACAAATTTTGTGACGCGAAAGATTAGTTTCGTTGTTCCCTTTCAATACCGAAATGTTTGAATATGGTGAGCTTCATAACATCAGAAGAGCCTCACTGGATCAAGCTAATGGCCTGCCTGATAAATGTGCCCAATGTACTTTTATGGACACATTTTGGTGCATAACCATTCTACAGAGGGAGAAGATTCTTTCTCTTCTACTGTTTCCCTCACAGTGAGATGCTTTAGTTTGCCCTAATGAAGTTGGAAACTTTGTTTTGTCCTGATTAAGATTTTCGAGTCACCAGGAAAGCTTGTGAATGGGATTCAACTGCATATTGGCAAATTCAGATTGTACAGTGAAAGTGATTCAGTAAACAGCACACCCCGCCCCCCTCAGCCTTTTTGCAGCAAGGAAAGTGATGTTAAAACTGGAAAGTGGGACACTAATTACTAGACATTGATGCCATGTAACCTTGCAAACAGAGGAATGGATGCCCAATAAATTGGGTTGGGTATTGTATATAATCTTGCAAACTTAGTGCAAACAAAACCGGACAAATACTCATTAGGTTGTTTGGAAGTGATCCGTCTGCTTCCATTAAATGGGAATAATAAATAATGCACACAGTGAGCTGTTTTTTTTAGGTGGGTTTTTTTTTTGCAAACTATGTGCTGGGTAATCCTGGGTTTCCTTGGAAACATAGATTCCTATATGAGAACTCAAAACTTGCATTTTGTGATATTTAGTTGACTTGATAAAGGTGCCGCCCTAAGAATGAATTTTAGGTTCCCCCTCTTAATAAGATCACTCATGGAAGACAACCTTTCCCAATTGCTGAAGTTGTCGGGGGGGGGGGTAATGGTAAAGCCCAACAGGCTGAGGACCAGTGCCCCATATACTGTGCGTGCCCTAGAACCTTCTTCACAACTCTGTAACAAAACCACAGACCAACATCCTAATCTAAAGCAAAATTGCAGACTTGAGGGAGAATAGTTACACCTTAGGAAATGCTTCCTGCATCTATATTGTATTTATACTACAACATAAATACCAACCAGTGGGGCCATGACATTATGGAAAAGGAGAAGGAGCAGAAGAGAGGTTGTCTGTTTGTGATGCTGAAATATATAACTTGTGATATCGCTGACATAGGTCAAAGAGATGATTGCCTAACAAAACCAGTCTCCAAGGTGCCACAGTGTCTTTTATCTTCTGTCTTGATCCTATGATTCCCCCAATTTACTCCTGGCAGCCTATGGGGACTCCAAACTTACTTGGATGATTGCAAAACCATTCCTAATTATAAGGCAAAACTGAGCTAGCACTGGTTTGGAAGAGATTAGGACAGTCTGGGCATTAGAGGATACTGAGTAATGGAGATATTTCTGCCTTTTAATCCAAAATAAGTAGCTAAAAAGATACTTATTTTGATCCTGCTTTGTTTTAAATCTTAATAACTGTGCAGCACTTACTTTATTGATTTATCATACCCATAATTGTTGAACTAGATGGGAGGGTGGTAGATGAACAATGGTATGGTAGCTACTAGCCAGTGCCACCCAAACAGAAAGAGTTGAAGGGTATTTTTGAGTCTGAGTTTTTTTTTAGTTAATATGGAGAGAAGACAAATTCTAGCATAATCCTGTTTCTGGAGATAGAACTAGTATGAGCCAGAGGGCAGACTATATTTTTTGTGGATCCTACAACAATAAATTTAAGTTACTTAGTTTTAACATGCTTTGGGATGCCTAATTATGTACAGAACCAGGCTACAGTTTGTGTAGCTGATTTTTTTAGCCTCAGTTTCCATAGTAGAAATCATAGTGGTCTATCTTGTGTGACCGTTGTGAGGAGAAAATCTAAATACAGTAACTAATAACTACTTTCGACAGCTTTAGTTCTCATGATTTTACCCATGTCTGACTTCAAATTCTTCTTTAATCTATCCATGGTCATTACTGCATGGTGTCAAAAGCCTATAATTAATTTGCAAGTGTCAATTTGTTTACATATCTACAACTATGAGCCCTGGACGCTAACAGCAACAACAAAAACGAGCTGGTCAGATAGCAGCTGTAAGTTTTATGTGGGGCAAACTTCAGCTGATGTCCACCTCTGCAACCTCCATTCAACAATGAACCCTTCTGTAAAGGGCTATTTCAGAGGGGATTTGGCACCCAAGATTCTCTGTTTTGTACACCGTGATGACTATGGTCTACCTCCACAGGTGGAAGCAGTATGCCTATGAAAGTCAGTTGTTATGGGGAAAGCGCTGTTGTACTGAGGTCCTTCTTGCGGGCTTCCCATAGATATATAGTTGGCCACTGAGAACACAATGCTAAGCCACAAGTCTGATCCAGCAAGCTGTTCTTACACCATATGGATATATGATTATACAGAATAAAAATCTGAATAAATTATAAATTTAGTGTGACATTCCAAGGCATCACAAAGCTGATTTATGGATCTAGTTGTAAAATAAGTCCCTCTACATCAAATTTTAAGCTGAACATTGCCCTGTTTTTTGGTTTTGCTCTTCTCCTTGCCGTCTGGGTACTCCTTCCACTCTTAGTTCAGTGCTCCCAGTTTTGGCAATTCTTGTGACCTGTGATATTTGCCAGAGCTTCTGGCTTCTCTGCTTAACTTCAAGTTTCCCTGATGATTAAACTGACAACTGTTTTAACCCCAGCAAAAGATGTGCTCCCAAGCTAGTCTGCTGCTGAATACAGTCAAATTAACCACTTTCTGGACTCTGGTGCTCAGTAGCCATCCAGTCCAAAGGTTTGGAAGCAAGTATTGTGCCACATCCAGTTCTGGTGTGTTAGTTGTACTATACAATTGGCCTAATGACAGATTCCAAACCACCACTGTCTCCCATGGATTGCCAAGACTTTACCAGAATAGCCCCTCTTTGGTTTTCTTCTCAGGGTTGAAAAACGCAAGACAAAAAAATGCACATACTGTACAGGTAAAAGAAACCAGAACTGATATGCCTCAGCCATCTCCTAAATTCCACCATACAACTCAAATAATGTTACAGCTGGTTGCCTATTGTCTCTGTTGGGTTTTTGTTTTGTTTTGCATATTGAAGAATTTACATTTTCAACAAGCCTTTTGAGTCTGTATCTGTATTTGATTTCAAACTTTTATTGTTAATCGCTTCAGGATGTTTCATGGGTAGCAACAAACAAAAAGGCAGGCAGACATTTCAGGGAGTTTTTGTACATGATGCCCATGTTGTAATGGAATCAAAGTGGAGCTCTCTTCTGCCCACTCTTCCCTTAAACGTGGGCTCAGATAATTTTTCATCTGGGCATTTCTGTCAGTACTTATTTTATATGGCTAACATTTGCTTTACTGCCTTCTAGATTTATCCATTCTGAAAAGTTCCGGTGGATGAATGGAAGCTGTTGAATGGAATTAGTCAGCCATCCACCTTCAGAGATGGCTGATCTAAGCAAGAGCAAGCTAAGAATAGTGCCTCTCATGGTATGATATGGTACCAGATGCTGTACTCTGTTCTTAAACCCATTCATTATCCCTCCTTGCTGTAGTGTTTCATTCATTCACCTGTAATTATTCTTTCATGCTATGAAAGTGACAGAAAAGTTCCTTTAGTAGATTGTCCCCAAACTCAGCTTTTTATGCAATTGTAATACATGCACAACCGCCTTCCCCAAACATCTGCTGTAGATGTGGTGGACCTAGCTAGCTGGCTCCGATGGGAGTTATAATCTCAAACACCCAGAGCCGGGGGGCTCCAGGTTGGGGAAACCTTTGGTGCACATTTTTAGAAACTGATGTCCTTTTATTGGCAGCTAAATCAGCAATAAAAATAGCAGAGCCAACTTTAGCAGGCTGGATGAAATGTTCTTAATGGGTGTGCCCTTTCGTGACAGTGGGGAGGCACAGCTGAGGAAACAGGAAAGATCAAATGATACTTGCAGCAACTTTTTCATGGGAGACAGAAAAGGGCCTCCTTTCCACGGGTGTTTTTAATCCCATATAGAATTTACATTTTGCAAACACAGTTCTGCTGCTCAGAACCCTTCACCAGTCAAGTGTGTGGCCTACACTACAGAATGCTCAGGACATTAGTCTCAGCTATGCCAAATCTGAAACAAAGGTGCCCTCTAGTGGTGCACATTTTTTCCTCTTCGTACATTATTTTTCTAGTTCTTAGGGCTGAGCATAAATGACCTCCCATAATTCTCCACTCTTATTTGCAGGCAGCAGACTTGGGAGGGGGGGCATTTTGTGGAATATTTCTGTGTGCACATGCACACAGAAATTCTACAGTTCAGAGGCAGGAAAAAAAGAAGAAGAAGAAGCTCCAAATTTTTATCATAATAACATCCTCATAAATTTCTGCTCCAATCTACTTGGTATGCAGCCTTCAAATAACAAAAACAATACAAGCATGAAAAAGTTGTATTAAAAGAAGCCTTGAGTACCCAACAATTCCTACACAGATTTTAAAAAAACAGACACTGCAGCTGCTATACTTGCAGGTTTCTGATATATACTGTATTTGCATTTGAAGCATACATGCCATCTGCACCTGGCTTCTAAAATACTATCTGTTGCAGAGCCCAATTCCACTCCCTCTCTTGCTCTCATCTTCATGCTTCTAGCCCTGCTGTTCCTTATGCCCAGACTAGTCTTGCCTCCCCTGCAATCTCCCTCTTCCTATCTGCTTTCCCCCCTTGGATCCTTTCCTAGACTATCCTACCCTTACCTACACTATAGCTACTGGGCTCTCCAAAGCCTATCCAAACAGTATAAAACTGTCTCCACCATCACTACCATAGATCACTATTCTGTCATTCTACAGTAGGTCTTTGATATTCAAGAAAGTGGTTAATGTAACAAGTTGTTGGTTTTTTTAATTAAAAAATACAAGTGCTTATAAAAACTGCAGATGGCAAGCACTACCTTAAAAGAGGCATCCCCCCTTTTCTCTCGCATGCCTCCTATGCGTGCAATATCTGAAAACAAATTATGCTTCTTGCTTCAGAAATATTGACTTTCCCATATGTAGATTTAATCAACAATTTTATCAACATGTATGAAATAGAACTCAGGGCAGGGCTATGAGGACAGACTTCCTTGCTTCACACTGAGTTATATGGGCAACGTAAGTGGGTAGCAACCTGATACACAGTTGGGCATTTAATTAGTGTTACTATGAAATTCAGGAATAGCCATGGACACAGATAATGGAGGGGGGCATTTGCCCCCACCCATAATCAAGTAAATCAGTAAAAATACTAAACTAACCAAGGTTCTGCCCCCTCCTAACATAAAGCATATCCCCCCCCCCAACCATAAATCCTGGCTATGCCCATCGTAATAGCATTTGCAAGGCTGCTCATCTGTGCCAAAAAAATCTCTGGAAAAGCAACTTGTGGTGAAGCCACCAAAGAATCTGTGTGTGAAATAGCTAATTTGACCCTTGCACACAGGCAGCATGTGACCCAAGCCGTCTAAAAATGCTGCCATCCCACTTTGAGAGTGAATAAGACACACAAAGGTTGGGGCCATGGCTTTCCCCAGCACAGCTCTCGTTTCCTGTTTTCCTAAACCAGTAACAGATGATGCTGGACCAGCTAAAAAAGAAAAGTTGAGAATGATTAAAACCTTTTTTAAAAAAGCAAATGCATCTGACTGCTTCATGAAATGTAGTTAAAAACTGGGGGAACAGCCAATGGCTATCATTCTGCTGGCTAACACTTCACTGGCAGACACTGCTTAGCTTTGTTCAGGCTGCTTGTAGTCATTTATCTGGCGTTGAACTCCCTATGCAAATGGCTGTAGTTTTCCAGAGAATTTTGAGCCTTGCAGAACTTAGCCAGCAGGCATTTCTCAAAGGCTGCTAGCTAGGAAGGAAGGAGTCACAGAATAATGCTGACCAATTGACAGGGAAAGGCCAGCAGAAATGTAAAAAGGACTACAATGGTTGAAAAATGCTAGGATTCCTTTCCAGAAAACTGGCTGCCTGAAGTGTTTATACTGGCACAGCAAAATCATAGCAGCATTCACTTTTATGGTTGTTTCATTCCCATGCCACACACATTCATCTCAAGGCTTCTTTTCATTCTTTAACTTCCTGGTAGCTTCTGGGTATTGATTTTAATTTTATCTTGTGGTTTAGCTACTTTTGATGCAAAATAAGTAGAACCCCAAGCATCATATTAACAATGCCAGTTTCTAATGAGGGTACAGTTGCTTTGTAAGCATTACGTGTCTGCTGATTTCATGAAAGATGGGAGGTGGGCAATTATTTATCTTCAGAGAAGCAAGGGGGGGGACCCTATCCAAACTAAATAGCAGACTGTGATCTTAGGTCTGCTATAGCTCCACAGATGTGCACTGTGCATTTCCTATATCCACCCTCAGGCATGTTTTGATGCCTGTTACATAGCTGTCAACTTTTCCCTTTTTTAAAGGGGAATTCCCTTATTCTGAAAAGGATTCCTTGCAATAAAAGGGAAAAGTTGACAGCTATGGCCTGTTTACATTGCAATGTAGAAATTTCCTGTGATAGGAGAAACTAACCTTGGTATCCCCAGTGCCATAACTTGCAAATAAAGAAATGCTACTGAGATTGATTAACTTTTTAAAAATAGCAATAAAAATTGAAATGCATCTAACTACTTAATGAAAAAGGTACCTTTAGCACAGCAATTGGGAAACTAAGCAAGAGGCATCACTCAACTAACTACCACTTCCTTGGTGCAACCTGGCAACTGTTGCCTAGCACTGTTTTGACTGTTGCTCATGGGCAGCAATCTTGGGCATTATTGTTGCCTTTGCTTTTAAGCAACACATGGCTGATTCACACATGCATGCTCATCCCTTGCTCATCAAGACGCGACTTGCATGTGGGACTGTATCATCACAGATCAAACACAATGCACTTAAGGAGAGGAATTTCACACATTCAGCAATGTGTGCTGACTAATTCAATGGTGGTCAGGAGGACTCAGCCCACTGAAGTAGATGTGCACACATGTTTAGTAACCCTGGCCATCTTAATAGCATGGAGTTATAGTCCAGCAAACAGTTCACCAGCAAAACATGTGTATTCCTTGATAAACAACATATAAGGTTGCATTCAGACATGCACAAGAGAAACTTGACAGTAGTGCAATAATACCCATGTCCAGGATAACGGGAAAAGTAACTGAAAATACAATGAAGGTTTGTGGCTGTTTGTACACCAAGGTTTGTAAACTAAAAGTTACTAGAGTTTTGTCAGTCATCAAATTTGAAAGGTGCCCAAGGCTATCTTGATACCAATTCCAGGATCCTACTACCCTACATTCCAACTGGAATCATCTGGAGAGGGAATTTCCCTTATAGGGGATTCTCATTCATATGTGGGTTAACGGATTGTGCGTATTCAATTGCTCCTTTTCTATCCATTAAGTGCAGGAAGCAACTTCTCTGTTTGAGCCATTCACATAACATGGTTGCCAGTTCTCACATGTCTGAAAATCACGCAGTGAGAATTGCTGTCATCAGATTCCATTACAGCTATTTGTGCTGAATTGCACATATAGGAAAAAATATGCTCTGAACACCCTGCATGTCACACAAAGTAATACACTCTGGTAAGGAGTATAAACACCCATTTCCTTATGCCCTGACCACAAGGTTCCAAGTGGCCTAGCCTGCTTTCTAGCTACTCAAGCAAGACCTCATGTCTTTTTGGCTAATCTTTGCCTCAGTGTCAAATTTGATGTTACTTTTTCCCTGTGGTTAGCATCCACATCATTTTTAGGTTAAAAAAAATACTTGGCACAAACCCCTTTTTCTTATAACTGGATATGAATGTGGGAAGTGAGGTTTAACCCTTCCACGGAATCCCCCCAAATCCCTGTGTGCTAGATTAGAAGAAGAAAAAGCTCTGTTGGTCTCTGCTTTTCAGCCCCTTCTCTCTGCCCTTTCTTTCCTCCACCCCTTGTGTTCTCTGCCTCTTGAAGAGAAGAGTCCCATCAAAACTGATCTTTATTTTCATCACAAAAGTTGGTCTGTTTGTGGGGATTCTATTGTCTTCAGTGCCATTCCTTCCAAGTTAGAATGTTCACAGACATTCCATGACATCACAGCAACTCAGCCACCCACAGCCAGAGGCTTCAGACATCCACATGCATACAACCCAACACCACCACAAATATCACCTTACAGTATAATTAAAAAAAATTGTGGCCTCATATGGTAACACTGTTCCACTCAGTACACGATAACAGACTGCTGCTATTACTAAGTATCTTTTCTGTCACATGTCAAATAACAAAACAAAACAAAACAATTTTTTTCCGGTCTTATTCCAATTCACAGCTTCTTCCTTGGAGCAGAAAACTGGAGGAGTTGTAGCATTCAGGTTAAAAACTGCAGGCCTCTACTAAACATGTCAACAAATAATGCATTGATTGTTTGGTTTGGACATTTCCAGGAATTACAGCATGGAATTCAATAAGACTACTTTTGACACCACTGTACAAACATAGCCCCAGTCACTTTGTTACTTTTTCCAGTGTGGGTCTCTCATCACCTGAGGCAGAAACTCACTGAAACATGGAGGAAAGGATCTCAGGGAACTTTATTTCATTTCCTGAAACCGACATCTTCTTCAGTCCCTCATTTAGTATTGTGCTTCCAAAAACAGATATCAGGCCCTTTTTTGACACTGGAGGAAGTCTTGTCAGTCCTGGCTCATTTAGAGGTCAAAGTTTAAAAATTCCACTTAAGGATCAATGGTTAAAAAAAAAAATCAAAATCAAAGTATAATGTATTCGATATCCGATGGCAAAGGAGGAATTTCATTTGTTTCCCTCTGTCTTAGGACTGATGGTAGAAAATCAGGATTAGATGCTGCTTCCAGAAGACTGTTGCTCATGAAGATTTGCTTTCAGTTATTTCCATCATTTGTGTTTGTCCTGTTGCTAGACTTTAAAATCTTTTCAAAATTGTACTGTAAAACACGAAAGGAACAAGAAATAGTAATAAGAAAAAGAGGCTAAAGACATGCAGAGACTTACTTTCCATCTTCACTGTTCAGGAAATCACATTCCGCACACACAAAAATTGCATTTGGAAGCTCTTGTCAAGTTCATGTTACGCTTACATTGCAATTGTGCATTCAACAAATTTATAAATATGTAACAGATAAACAAGACTTGTAAATAGCCACACACCGGTCTATTGATTTCTATGCAAAAGTATATAAATGGGATAAGCATCCTCCCATGGATATGAATGGGTTCAAAATTGTGCCTTGGCCAAATCATGTTGCATGCATGGATAGGTGAGCTAGCAATTTTTTGTGTGCTTTGGTACTTTTTGTGGACATTCACAGGGCTGGGTAGAATATAAGAGTTAATGGTATCAGGCTCAAACCGTACATGACATTAATCACCAATGTAGCAGAGGAAGTGGGCACAGCAGTTCTTCTGTCTCTTCCATTATACTAGAACTCAGGGTCATCTAATTATTAAACTGATTAGCTGTCAGTTCAGGACTGAAAAGAGAAAGTGCTGCTTTGCATAATACATAATTGCTAACTTCACTAGATTTGCTGCCATAATATCTAGTGATGTCCACTGAGTTAGACTTTTTTTTAAAAGGGCCTTTAAACGGGATTAATCAAATTCATCAAAGAGGTCTAAAAATGCCCATTACTGAAGTTGGCTATATGGAATTAATGTTCAGAGGCACTATCACATTTTACCTTAAGTCCTATTTCAAGTCTTCAAGCGGAAGAGTCTGCACTGATGTAGCCAAATGGCATAATCCAAGCACAAAGTTTGGGGGAGTCCTGAGATTTGCAGCAGTATGAACAACAACAACAACCCTAATGTTGGGGAGGGGACATTCCATATTAGTTTGAAATGGATACAAGTATGTTTGCTCCTGGGAGGAAAATAGCAGCTGTTGGGGTGGGCAAATTTGGATTAAGAAAATAGTGGCAGGGGAAGGGTTAAGTCTTCATCTCCCAGTGCCACCACCCTGATCTGAATCCCTCCCCCTTCCTAAAAAAGCAACAACACAAAACCATTAGGATATCCAACCACAGATCTCCAGGTGTCACTACTAGCCTCTCAAAAGTGCACTGATGCATTGGCTTCTACCACAACAGATTCATACAGAATGTGTTATTATGTGTTTCAGACTGGTGGTATTTTTCTACTCCCCATTACATTCACTAACCTTGCACAGTAATCTCATCTGCATCAGGACTTCTAGGAGTGCAGCTGTGCTGGTCTTCAACACCCTTGCCGGCAGCAGAAAGCATAAAAGAGGTAATAACGTAACAGTAGCTGGCCACCTATTTCCTCCAAAATTAAGTGACCAGTGTTTAATCTTTCCCTCAAGGCAAATGAGCAAACCTGGCACAGAGGTCTATTGTACAGCAGCATATAAGTGCCTTCTTGGCTCTACAGATGCAGATGTGTCTATAAATTTTTGCTTTAGCAATCTTTCCAAAAAGAGGGGTTAGGGATTGTTGCCATTCCTATGGTGAACGCATTGCCTGCACAGATACTGCAAGTTCTTTATATTTAGGTTCTTGGAATGAGTCTTTTTGCTTAACGTGTTACATCCAACATCCGAAACATATTGCTTTGTTGGTCTTGATGTCATTTGATGTCCATGTCCTGTGTTGGGAGGCCTTGGGTATAAGAAAGCTAATCAGTTGTTGCAAAAGTAGGCTGGGTGGATAAGAGCAAAGCACAATAGAGGAACAGCCCCCTCCTTGCTGGAAAACTGATGGCTTTCAGGATGACAAAAGATGGCTACTAGGCAGCTGGTGAAAACTAGGTACTGATGGTCACCTGTGACACCTGTAGTATTTTTAGCCTGGAGCTGGAAAAACCATCACTGAATAACTCACAAGCTCCATCTGGGCTTAGGCAATTAGCTTAAAAGACAGGAGTTTTGATTTAAGTGCATGTTGTCACAAGACAGAAATACTGTCAAGCTGTAGATTATTAGGGAATGATGTCTGTCTGTCAAGGAATGGAAGCAAGATTGCACAAGGCCATTTTCCTTAGCTGAGTAAGAGCTCTACATATATAAATTCCCTCACATTCCACTTTCAGAAAAAGGAAAACCTTTATCATAAAAACACAAACACTGCCAAATGCAGAAATCACATTCCTTTGCCTACAAGGCGCGCATCCCTTTGTGCCAGAGCTAGTTCCAGTGTCCAGTTAGCTCAATAGCCAAAGCACTGTCTTCATTAATAGCCATAGATCTCGTTTTCTACCCAGGCTGATTCTTTGCTTCGCCCCACTCGGTCATTGCACAGTTCGTATATGTCATTGGTGACAAATCCACTTTCGGTGCTGGCCAAAGTCACAAAGCCGCTCTCTGAGGTGTTGACAGCCATATTGTCATAGTCCCCAGAGAGGTCATCGGGAGTATCTTCTCCAGGACGGGCCCGGAAAGAAGAGTTCTTAATGTCTGGTCTGGTCCTAGCGAGATCTGTTTCTGACTGTTTTCTGATTACATTGTATATCTCCAAACTGGGGCTGTTCTGTCTCTTGGGGGACAGCCAGGTATCCTGTTCCTTTGCGTTCATCTCCGTTTGCTCCCGTCTCCTTAGAAGGGAAATAAATAAAAAGGTATTAGCTTCCCTTTATCTTCCACTGGACCACAAAACACTTACTAAGAAACTAATCTAGTGGTGTTAGTGCAGAGAAAATGTGTGTATACACACACACACCACACACACACACACAAACACACACACAGAGTCTGTGGCCACATAAAGGGAGAGAATACTTCAGGTATGGTCAGATTTGTTTACTGTAGTATGTAGTGGCACAATCCAATCTGAACTTAGCAGTAGCAGGAAAAAGAAAGGTAATAATAACTGCAGGCAATAAAATAACTTCCTTTATCCAAAAGTAGAATTTTACCCTGGAAGCACATACAAGCTAGCAACAGGAAGGACACCTAAAAGTGATAGCAGCAGATGTTTATGTGTGTGCACATTTGTTAACTTAACATGCCCCCTTCTCAAAATAATGTTTATTCATTAATTAAATCTATATCCTACCCTTCCTCCCAGAGGAGCCCAGGGCAACAAACATCAACACATTAAAACAATATAAGTTGAAACAGAATAAAAATGAACATGTTTAAAGCATTTTAAAATAGCTTGAAAGCCACCAAAAACATTTCATTCCAGATGTGTGTAATAGTAATTTCATTGAGCTTCTTACAGCCTATTTCACATCCCTCCTCTTCCATTACAACCCCACTCCCAGTTTTGTTCTACATTCATTCACACTGCCCCTTGGTCCTGACCAGATGCTATCTATGACAGCGTATCATAAAGCTTCATGCTTTGCCCCATATTGTGACTTGCCTCTTTGCATAAAGCCAAAAGCTGAAAATGGCTGTGATGACCACGAGGAGAAGCAGAACAGGAATGCTGGGGATTAAGAAGTAGGCAAGGCTCCAAACAGGCTCTGTTGAGGGGGAAAAGATACTCTAACTTTCAGTGGAAAAATTAACAGGCATTACTTTTTCATGCAGTTATTGCGCTCCAGGTTCTCTGTGCATAATTTCCCCTTTTTCCTTTTAACTTTAGCAATGGGGGCAGGGAGAGAGGATATAATTAGCACAAGTATCAGGATGTTTTAACTATCTCTGCTGTGGTGTTCTCCAGGAAATCAAATGTTGCATTACAGTCTGTGGTAATGAATGACAGTGCCTACCTTTAGCTTCTTTGAACGTTTTATTGGTGGCAACTTCAGGAATGGGTTCTTCTGGGGATGTGCGTATAAAGGTCTCTGTTGCAGCTCCTAGGAAAGGAATCTGGCTATTACAACTCTCATAGTTGTCAACTGTCAGATTTGAAAATAAGGGATCAGCAGCCTCGAAAATAAGGGATCAGCAGTCTCACCTGTCCAGGGGACAGTCTACGGGAAAACCTAACAATCCAGGACAGCAGCGGGAAGCAGCGCTGGAATAAGGGAATTTCCCACAAAAAAGGGGTTGACAGCTATGCAACTCTACAGGAGAATGGCTTCATTGCACTCTACATTTTAAAGCAGTATCATGCTACTTTAAGCAGTCATAGCTTTTCCCAGAGAATCCTGGGAACTGTAGTTTGTTAAGGGAGTTGCGGACAGTTGTTAAAAGTTGACTGGGGAACACTCTGGGAGCTGTAGCTGTTATTTGGAACAGAATCTATACCATGCACTCAAATTTTACTGATGTGAAATTTACCTGCTTGAGAGGTATTAATTTCAGAGGCAGCTGTTGGCTTTTCTGCAAGGGAAAAAACATACAGACATACATTTTCTTCTGCATTTGGTCACCAGGAGAAACTTAATCCCACTCCCCCAATGTTTTGGCTTATCCATGGACGTTCTTGGCACATTTGATATTGTGTCCCAGAAGTTTAGTTAAGGAGACCATTTTTGGAAACGGCTTGCAACTTGTCACTGAAACCATTTTCCCATTTCCCTTGTCATTTCATCGCCTTCAGATTTTTTCGGTGCCCAATGGTGATACTTGAAAGTCTTTACCTGCATCCTCTCTAAGGGTGGCTCTCGAGAAGCTATGGTTCCATACAATTCCCTTCTAGGTTTCTTGATGTTCCTATGAGCAATATCTTCAAGTGGCCAGTGAATGCTAGAGGCACATTATTGTACTGCACATTGCAAACTCCATCAAAGCTGTGAGAACTAAGCCTCACAATACAGTACAGTGGTACCTTGGGTTACATACGCTTCAGGTTACAGACTCCGCTAATCCAGAAATAGTACCTCGGGTTAAGAACTTAGCTTCAGGATGAGAACAGAAATCGTGCTCCAGCACGATTTTTAAGAAAATGTAAATAGGGATTTAAGATTTTTAAGAAAATGTAAATAGGGATTGATAATTGGAAAATTGATATTTATAACAGGTTAACATCTTGAGTGAGGATAAATGCCAGAGGGTAAGGATTTGCTGAATTTAATATCTGAACTGGAATACAAAATGAGAGGTGTGAGGTCAAGAAACTAGTGAAGGAAGTACAAGATTTGAAATTACTAATCTATTTCTTGTTTTGCTTTTTGGGTTTTTCTTTTTGTCCTTTTTACTTTCTTGTATTTTTATGTGTTTTGTTTTTTGTATTTTTATATTTTTGTAGTTTTTTCTTTATGTTTAAATGTTGGATTTTTTTATTATCTGTGAAACCTTAATAAATATTATTATAAAAAAAAGAGAACAGAAATCGTGCTCCAGAGGCGTGGTGGCAGTGGGAGGCCCCATTAGCTAAAGTGGTGCTTCAGGCTAAGAACAGGTTCAGGTTAAGAACGGACCTCCGGAATGAATTAAGTACTTAACCCGAGGTGCCACTTTATCTTCTTCTGAGTTGGAAACTGTTAAAAAAAACCAGCTGGAAGAGGAAGGGGGCACAGAGCGTGAAGAAAGAGCTGTGAGTGGAGGGGGGCCTTCCCCCCCCCTTTAGACCGCCTGGGAAATGCATTAAACCTGCTGTACCTGGAACTGAGTGTGGAGAGTACAGCTGAATGACACACAGCTGTGGGCAGCCTGAGGAAGTGCCATCCACTTTGGGCCTGCCCATAAAAAACAAGTCTAGAATGAGAGCCTAGGGTGATGTCCTCTGTTTCCAGGAACTCGTCTTCTTGTGAGACTTTTGTGGGGAGCTGAGAGTTTGTTTGGGTGAGAACCCTGAGGCTGAGAGGGAGGGAGTGTCAGAAGGGAGAAAAACCTGATATTGATTTATATATAGTAGTAACTCTGTATTAATGTAACGCTTTTGTATGTACAGTGGTACCTCTGGTTAAGAACTTAATTCGTTCTGTAGGTCCGTTCTTAACCTGAAACTGTTCTTAACCTGAAGCACCACTTTAGCTAATGGGGCCTCCCACTGCCGCCGCAGCGCCGCCACTGTGCAATTTCTGTTCTCATCCTGAAGCAAAGTTATTAACCTGAGGTACTATTTCCGGGTTAATGGAGTCTGTAACCTGAAGTATCTGTAACCTGAAGCGTCTGTAACCTGAGGTACCACTGTACCTGTAACTCTGAATTTTAGTAATATTTTGTTTAAGTTGTTTGTTGTTGCTTCTTTATTGTATGCTGCTTAGAGATATTTTTAAATATATTAAGCAGTATAGAAATTTAATAATCATTCAAGCAATAACCAAATATACACTGAGTTCAGAGACTGCCCCAGTAGCATTTCCCTTTCAATGCCTGTTGCAGTGCTGAGAAAACTGACTATATGGAAGGATGCTGGATTTCTTCAAAACTGGAGAGACATCACAATATACAGATATATGTTATTAATCATTCTTGGTTCCAGTTCTTTCAGTTAAGGCCAAAGGACATAGGATGTTCATTCCACAACCACAAAAGATAAAGTCCATAATTAGCAAGTTAACTCTTAGGACTCCATAACACAAGTGGACATTGCGTTTAATGACACATTCCCAGGCATTCATGTATCCCTTTGTGGCGTTTGCCCTCCCATGTGTGTGACTTCATACTGGGTTCATAGGGAAAGGGTTAACTAATTGTAAAATGACTAACTAGTTTGTTTCCTTTTTCTTAACACCGTTAATACAGTTGCGACTTGACTTCGAGGAGCAACTCATAGAACGCAGTGTGGTAGCCTTTTTTGAGGTTTTTAAAGACTGGTGATTTTTGAAGCTTTTCCAAAACTTTCCCGACACCGTGCTACGCAAGACGAAAAAAATCGCAAGATGACAAAACTCGCGGAACGAATTAATTTCGTCTTGCGAGGCACCACTGTATAAGGTTTAAGCACAGAGAGAATTTGTTAAGAGGAGTTAGAGTGGTTGAGAAGACGGTCTGGAGTTAGACGAGAGAGGGAAGATAAGTCTGTGGGTTGGGCAAGTCTGGTGTGAGAGAGTGAGAGAATTTGTTAAGAGGAGTCAATCAAACAGTTGAGATAATCAGTCAGAAGGTATTAGGAAGGTATAGGCCGGTAAAGAAACTAAAGTTAAGATACTGATAGGAATATTATCTGAGAAACCATAAACTCGTTAATGTTTTTTAAAATAAACTTTTTCTTTTGATTCACTTTTAACAACTGACTGGACTCGGTGTTTTACCAGAGAGTAACTGGTTGGTGGCAGTGGGGAAGCGATCACAGTGGTGGCACAGGGATCAATAGACCGTTAAATGTCCAGGGACCCTGTGTGATTGTCCACCCATCATTACTAGAAGTCTCCCACACAACAAATGGCCAGCCCCTGAGCCGAATTGCACATCACAGAATATGGACTCCGTTACCCTGGGGATATTTGCAGATGAAGTTGTTTTTCATGCTGCAGCTGTCATCATTCCACTGAAACATATATGGTCCCCCATCGCCTGCAGGTGCTGAGGGCTGGTGGTACATCACAACACAAACTTCACTTCCACAGGAGGGCTCGTCTGCGTACCAGTTTCTGTGGAATCAAAGCAAAACATCAGGTGAATTGTTTCTCCTTGCCAGGAGTTCTCCCCATGAAGGGCATTTCGCAGAGCAGAGAAATACATGGAAGGAAACAAATTCACTCACAGCACCTTTAAACTTTGTACCTGCCGCTCTAGCTATTCACGTGAATGTGGAGGGGGCAGATGTCAGGGACAGCAAGGCTAGAAGCAAGAATCCATAGCTCTGTGCACAGCTGCCCCCCCCCCAATGATGAGCCAGGGGAGCTAAATAAATTAATAATAATAATAATAATAATAATAATAATAATAATAATAATAATTTATTTATTATTTGTACTCCGCCCATTGGGACATGGGTGGTGCTGTGGGTTAAACCACAGAGCCTGGGACTTGCAGATCAGAAGGTCGGCGGTTCAAATCCCCGCAATGGGGTGAGCTCCCATTGCTCGGTCCCTGCTCCTGCCAACCTAGCAGTTCAAAAGCATGTCAAAGTGCAAGTAGGTCAATAGGTACCGCTCCGGTGGGAAGGTAAACGGTGTTTCCGTGTGCTGCTCCGGTTCGCCAGAAGTGGCTTAGTCATGCTGGCCACATGACCTGGAAGCTGTACACCGGCTCCCTCAGCCAATAAAGCGAGATGAGCGCTGCAACCCCAGAGTCGGTCACAACTGGACCTAATGGTCAGGGGTCCCTTTACCTTTACCCCGCCCATCTGGCTGGGTTTCCCCAGCCACTCTGGGCGGCTTCCAACAAAGATTACAAGTACATTAAAATGTCACATATTAAAAGCTTCCCTGAACAGGGCTGCCTTCAGATATCTTCTAAATGTCAGGCAGTTGTTTATCTCTTTGATGTCTGATGGGAGGGCGTTTCACAGGGTGGGTGCCACTACCGAAAAGGCCCTCTGCCTGGTTCCCTGTAGCTTTGCTTCTCGCAGTGAGGGAACCGCCAGAAGGCCCTCAGAGCTGGATCTCAGCGTCCGGGCAGAACGATGTGGGTGGAGACGCTCCTTCAGGTATACTGAAGGAGGCCGTTTACACGTTGGAGGATCTCCCTAAACAGAAAAAGGATCCTAGGTGCTGGAGGAATTCCACTGACCCAGGCAAGCCATTGGCTGTCCTCAGTAGGAAGTGCTATGGCGGCTTCCTGTTTAGGCTGGCAACATAGGAAGCTGGCTTTTGGTCAGACTTTTAGTCTATCTTGCTCAGTATTGTCTACACTGACTGGCAGCAGCTTCCCAAGTTTGCAGGCAGGGGGTGCTCTGAGCTGGAAATGCCAGGAATTGAATTTGGGACCTTCTGCAAGCAAAGCAGATGCTCTACCAGTGGGCTATGCCCTTCTCCAGACCAATGGTTCATCTAGCTCTATGTTGTCTACACAGTGATTTGAAGTGGCTCTCCAAGGATTTTTAAAATGGGGTCCTACCTGGAGATGCTAGGGATAAAACCAGGAACCTTCTTCATGCAAACCAAATCCTCTATCCCTCCACCTGATTGTCATTCATGCAGGCAGCCTTGCTGTATTATTTTTGGCATCCGTTAAAAACATTTTTGTTTAGACAAACCTATCTGGTTATGTAGAATGTTTGCAAGGTTTTAAGCTTACCATTGATCTTAATTATTATTTGTATGTCTTAAATAACTGTTTTTTCACTGACAGTGATATTATTTTATTCTTTTCGTAAGCCACTTTGAGGTTTTTTATTATCAAATGGTATATACATTTTATGAAGCAATACATAAATAATACCCCTGAATTACAGCCCATGGGATCTGTCTTGGCCATAAGCCTTCCCTGGCTGAACCCAGATACTGCATAGTGCTAACAGAGGATAGGCAAATGGATTTAGCCCCTTTCACAGTCCAAAGAAAGAACACTTGTGCAAGTTTTTTCCTTGCCATAATTCTTGTTATTGGTTATATCAGCAGGATACAAAGCTGGATGGGCCCCTGTTTGGTCACTGATGTTCTGGTACACAAATTTTATTGGTTGATGTTGGTCACATAGGATAAACCCACAACTATGCCAGAAAGTAAAGGGTGTGGCAGCTGCTTGCACTCCTAGCATGGGCCTGAAGTCCCAGTTTGGTACTGTGAGCTGTGGGAAGGTTCTCTGGAAAGGTTAGCACCATTCCTACCAGGAAACTTGTTATGCAATAATAGGTTGAGCTCTTGACATCCTTGTCAAGCAAAACACAATTATGGCCAAAAGAAATTCTCTGGGGCTTTGGATTAAAACACCAATGCTTTTTCAAAAGGTAGAACTTATTTATCAATCGGTAGGAATCTGATGAATTAATATGTTTAATTTCATAAAGTGAAGATTTAAGGATGTTAATGTTTAAGTTAAATTTTATAAGAATTGTGATTTGGGAAACCATTAAAAGGATATGCAATGAAATTCAACTAAGGGGAAGCGGGGAAGTCACTTAACAAAGTTAATAAGTGTAATTTTCAATAAGGCTATGATTATGTTTGTTTGTCTTATGTGTTTGTTTATAATATTGTGAAAACCAATAATTTGTTTTTGAAAAAATATATAAATGGGTAGGAATCTCTATTCAGAACACTTAATAAGTTTGTTTGACTTGCTAACTTCATGAAGGAACTCATACTTCTGTTCTGAACATGTGGACTTACCGAAACGTGGACAAACTTCCATCTGACCAAGAGTACAAGTTTGGGCATTCAGTGCTGTTGTCAGGATCTGATTCTCTCCTAAGCCCTATCCAGAAGTCACCATCTGATGCTGAAAAGCTCCCAATCATCTTCTCAATCAGTTTCTGTTCTGACTGTGTTTCTATACTGACTAGGTCTCCTCCATCTCTCCTACAGGCCTGAAGAGCTTCTTTAAAGCCAACCCTGCGTACAACATTATGCAAGTAAACGATCTTGTAGCACGGGCGTTGGGTTCCTCCACGGCAAATGGCATGTCCTGAGGAAGACCAAAAAGAAAAAGAAAACCCATTAGCAAACCAGCAGGAAAAGGCAGCCAATACTTCTCCCACGATGAGTTTTGTGCTGAATGAAATTTCTCTCCATTAACTCACATTAGCACTCATAAAACTAACATGAACTGGAATTAAGAACACCTACTTGCATATTATGGCCAGTCTAGCCACATTTCCTTTGACTGAAGTTGAGGAACACACTGCTGTCTTATTTTGGCCAGATACAAAAATGAGTGCCAGCCATAATTCTGTTGGTATGTGTGCTCAAAAAGAACCCAAATTTTGTATTAGGTGAAAGCTTCTTATCACAAAAAATATTAATTAAACTAGTTCATATTAAGGCTCATTCAATCTCAGAATTTGTGTTATGAATTTTCATACAGGCTGTAGCTCAATAGCAGAATTGTCATGGTCTGGCAGGATGCCGAGTGGTGGGAGGCACCAGCTGGGGAACCCTCAAGGGAAGAAGGCTCAGAGCCTGGGGATTGGTGGTGAGATGATGCTGAGTGGTCAGAGGGAGAAGAGGGAGCCGACTGGGAGGAGGAGGTGTCAGAAGCTGAAGGGGCAACAGGACTTAGTGAGCAGGAAGAGACTGGGACAGAGAGCAGTCTAGAATCAGAGGCAGAAGAGGAGGCTGGAGAGGAAGGGGACCAAGAGGCAGAGATGAAGCTGGCTGCTGAAGAAGTCAGGGGGTCTCCCCTTCCTCCTGTGGCCAGTTCCCCCCACCCCTGGTCTCCCAGAACCAGAAGCGGTATGAAGTGAGAGGAGCAAATACACACAAGGCATTGAAGTCTCAGATCGTTTGGGGGATGACCCGGGGCAGGAGGAGACTTAGGGAGATGTTTGGAACTGCCTTACTTGGGCAAGATCTACTGGGGAGAGTTGCAATGCTCACTAGGCCTGGCCTCCTGAGCTGTTTCTTTGAATAAAGAGAGTTGACTTCACTGACACCGTGTGAGTTATTGCTGACCTGCTCCTGAAAACCTCCCTGACAGGAATTCATGTAGAAGGTTCAGTCCCCAGCATCTCCAGGTAGGACTGCAAAAGACTCTTGTTTGAAACCCTGAAGTGCCATCGGCAATGTATGTGGACAATACTGAGCGAGGCGAACCGACGGTCTGGCTCCTTATAAAGCTGCTTCCTATAAACCTATATCATCAGCCAATCTCTGCCTCGTGGATTTCACAATGTGACTTTTATATAAAAAGATAGGGAACACAACGACCACATCCGAGTAAATCATTTTAATTAGGATTTTTATGTCCACATTTATCCAGTGCAGAGTCAAGTGTTCTGTTTTAAGAAGCCAACCATGGAACATGTATTTCAGGACAGGATGTTATAAACCCCTACGGTGCAAAGTGGTGTTTCATTTTGAGAGAGATCCTTGTGTTTCTATTCATCCTTAAATGTACAAAACAAAAGTTTACAGCACTCCATTCCAAGGTCCTTAATACAGCACAGTAATTCGACTGCGTGGGATTCCAATGTCTTAACTGCAGATGGCATACAAGTTAAAATGCTGAGCACAGCAAAAACAGTCTAGTCACCATCGATAATCTGACCAACATGCATCTCCGATGAAACACAAAATGCGTTACCTCTCTGAAGAATCAGATCCGCAGCTGTGAGGCAATGGGAAGAAGAGAAAAAGCACATCACTTATAAAATTGGCAATGACCAGGACTGCAGAATATCCAGCCCTTAAGAGTGGGCTGTTTGAGGTGGCTAAAGTTTTTGCAACAACCTGGCAATTGTCTGCATTTTATCAGCAAAATTTGAAGTTATTTTTAGCCAAGGCAGGAATGCAATGCAGTTGATTGCAGGCCGGGCACTGCTACAAGTCAACTTGTCCAACCAGTGATCTCACTCTCCTGCATACTAGAGATGAGTCCATGAAACTAAAGGTGCTTAGTTATTAAGTAAGGTGTTGATTTCAGTCTGATTAGCCCTTAATAAATATAGCTAAAATTCTAACCAGTTTCTCTGCTGCATCAATATGTTAGGCATTTTTAGTGCAAAGAGGTAGAATCAGAGGCCCAAGTTCAAAACCCTACTTAGAGCTGCTTCACATCCTGCACAGTGGCTAGATCACACTGGTGTTCAGTGCAACACAAACTGCAAGTGTGGAGGGCAAATGGGTGCTCCAAAACAAGTAGTGGATATACACCAGAGATCCATGGCCAATCATAGCTCTTTGAGCAAGTCCCTGAACGTTTAGGAAAGCATGTCTGTCTGTCAGGTGTTTCATATCTGCTGCAAAACACACTAGCAAACACCTTATTAATGACTCAGACAAATAATATGAAATAGTTTTGCAAAACAGCAGCATAGTTTAATACAGTGATGGGAGGCCTGAGTTCGAATATCATTGTAACCAAGGCCTTGCATAGCTCCCTCTCCCCCCCCAATCTTCTGTAAAATGGGAACAATAATGTCGTGTCATCTACGTTTCTGATGAGGATAACTAAGGCCTGCAAGTTGTTTTGCATATGAAAAGTAATTAGTGCTAGAATGGCAAACATGTGGTAACCATCAATCACGTGGCAGTATATTAACGTATTAGTTTAACAATGAAATCATAACATCATAAATTGGGGTGGGGGACAATAGCATGCCATGCACAAAGTTGCACACCTTCAATTACACACACAACACCCTGGCAGAAGTTGCTTTATGAGTTTTCCAAGACACATTAAATTGGAGCTCGTGCGGGACTGATTCTACATGCCAAAACCATAAAGTGTGTCCCCAATGGTAATATGAACTGGCTATGTATCTGGCCCTCATTAATGCAAAAGAAAAGAATGGTTGGAAATGCCTGCAGCATTAATAAAAGAAAAAAGGAAAACAGGTACCTTTTAAAATACAAATACTTGTTCAGGTAATTGAGTAATTTTATTATGCTTTATTGTATGACTATTTTGTTTTTGTTTTACATTGCTTACATGATTCTGCAGCAGCCTAGAACAGATAGGAGCACTTATAGCTGTGGGGGTGAAGGAACGGCCTGACTAGTACAGAACAAATGGAAATTCTTTGGCAGTATTTATTTTCAGACAGTCTCCACACTTAGAGTGGGGAAAGAGTTTATTTAAAGGGTCCTAAGAAGGAAGGGGAGAGGGAGAGAAATACACACACACTGTGTGTGTGTGTATTCTAAGAGGATGCTTAAAATACTGTTGTGATGTGAAGTGGGCAGCCCACTGCACAATATTTCTAGCTGGCCTTGCCTGTGGAACCGCTATGGTTGTTGCCAAAAGATGTCTTGGTTCCTGAATGGCACGGGAGCTCTTAAACCTCCAGCTTAAAGCCCAGTATAGGCTGTAGCTTAGTGATAGCTCATTTGCTCTGCATGCAGGTCCCTGATTCAAGCCCTGGCACCTCCCAGCAGGGCTTAGAGAGCCCTCTGTCTGAAACCCTGGAGAGCCACTGCCAGTCACTGTATAGAAATTACTGGACTGGATGGTCAGATTCAGTATAGGGCAGCTTCCTATGCCAGCTTTCGTAGTAAGGGGTTTTTTTTTTGGGGGGGGAGCTATAGTGACTCAGTAGTGATAGATAAGCATTCTAAGCGAGCTCAGAAGCATTTCTCCTCGACGGCACTTCATGGGAATGGCCAGAGCTCAGTGGTACACTGCCTGGTTTGCAGGTCCCAGATTCAGTCACCAGCATCTCCAGTTCACAGGACCAGTTTTAAACAAAGGACAACACCTTCCTGCAACTGTGGAAATCTGCTATGAGTTGGAGCAAACAATATAGGCTAGATGGACCGATAGCCTGACTCACTAGAAGACAGCATCATATAAACAATATCCATTTTGCACAATGGCACCATCAGGGCAGGACGCTGGGGCAGATCAGCAGAATGATCAAGAAATGCCCCAGCTGAAGCCAGACTGGCTAACCACCTTTTGAAATAAGCGAAGTAATGCCATCTAAAGAGAGGTGCCCCATAAGTCTATTCTGCCCAGAGTTTAAAATGACTGAACTTAACCACTGCTTTTGGACGGGAGCTCAGATGAAGAAGAGCGTACAACACCAGCCCCTGCAGCTCACAAAGATTCTCAGGAGCAGACCACCAGCTAAAATAGACACCACGGGGCAGGCTTATTTCATAGAATTGTAGAGTTGAAAAGGACCCTGAGGATCATTGTAGTTCAACCCTCTGCAGTGCAGGAATATGCAGCTGTCCCATACGGGGATCGAACCTGCAACCTTGGCATTATCACCACCGTAGTATAGCCAACTGAGCTACCCAGCTTGATACAGTGAAAGCAGCTTCATATCATTTCTTCCAGCACTGTTTCCCAGCACTGAAACCAGGGTCCTGGGATCGAACCTGCAACCTTGGCATTATCACCATCGTAGTATAGCCAACTGAGCTACCCAGCTTGATACAGTGAAAGCAGCTTCATATCATTTCTTCCAGCACTGTTTCCCAGCACTGAAACCAGGGTCCTGGGTATCTGACTCATGTTAAGTCTCCCTAAGATTTAAGGGTGCCCGGTTGAGAGAGAGCTGCAGAATGTGAAGCTGGCAGCCCATCACTTCCCCCCTTCTACCATGCCAAGGCAGCAAAGCATCTGCCATAGTGCCTTCCTTGTTGGGGCAGCCCCATTCTGCACCCCTAATTCTGCTGTGTCCGGAGCTTTAGCAGCCCAGAGCAGAGCCTGGAAGGGATTCCAGGTTCTCCGCTACAGAGATACACAGGGTCCAGTGGCGTAGCGTGGGGGGTGCAGGGGGGGCGGCCGCACCGGGCGCAACATCTGGGGGTTAGGGGGCGCAAATCCATGGGTTAGGGGGCGCAAAATACTTGCCTTGCCCCGGGTGCTGACAACCCACGCTACGCCACTGACAGGGTCTCCGCTCCACTTGGGTGTTGAAACGCACACAACTTTTTGCAGAAAGCTCTACCATCGCCCACCCCCCTCCTTCCCCGAAAGAAGGGGTTTCCCTGTCTCATTTAGTCCACCCACAATCCACATTGTGTATCTGTAGAGTAAGCAGTAGGCTGAAGACGAGGCCACCCATATCAGCTGGGTCGTCTCTGGGGTGCCATCAACATTTTCCTGGGCGCAGTCCTGCACACAACTTTGGCAGCGCATAGCCCCTGGCTTTCGATGGGATGGAGACTGCCAAACCACACAGCCAGGACTGCATACTTTGGTTGCCTCCCTGCCTCTAGAAACAGATACTAAAACTGGCCGGCCGTTGGTCCCGCTTTTCTCATGCAGAAGGACCCCCCCCCACCCTCCATTTCTGGGAGGGGAAAGCTCTGCACCTTCACAACCGGCCTGCTTCTCGTGGCAGCAGCAGTAGCATTTTTGTGTGCGCATTAATAGAAGTGCCATCGGGGGGGGGGGTTTAGCCCCCACCTTGGGCACCGCTGAAGCTGCTCTTTCACCCACTGTTCTCTCTCCAACACAGAATCTTGTCCCTACCCACCCCAGTTTGCATCACTTTCCTCATCCATAGGCAGGTTTCTCAGCCGGGGCTCATTCCAATGATTTAATGACCCCCCCCCCCACACAATCGAGGGATAAGTACCCAACCCCATGCCCAAAGCGCTCCCCATTCCAGAAAGCGGAGACGCAGCTCCAGATCGTCCCCCCTTAACTTTTGCATTTGCGTTCAGTTCTCGGGTGTGGGTGCTTCCCCCCACCCGCTGCAAAACAGGGGGGGGGGACCAGCCCGAGACCCCCGCGCCTGCAGCGCCTGCTTCTCTCCCCAGCCAACTCGGGACCGGACTGATGCATCCGCTTGCCCAGCCCAGCCCGGGAGGCACTCACCGCTGAGCAGCCGCGTCCCCTGCCCGCCCGCCGCCCCGCAGAAGGCAGCCAGTAGCAGCAGCAGCAAGTTGCTCCCCGCGGCGGCTCCTCCGCCGCGTCCCCGGAGCCGCATGTCGCGCGGCTGCACTGGCAGCAGCAGCAGCGCAAGGGCAGCAGCGCGAGCTCCGGGCGAGCTTCTGGCAGCAGCCAAGGCGGCGGCGGTGGCGGCGGCAGCAGAGCCGGCTCCGCCTCCGGGCCAGGGGCCAGCCGAGGGGAGGGACGCTGGAGAGCCCGGCGGGTGGGGTGGGGAGGTTCTGCGCGGACACTGGCACTCACTCTCTCGACATGCCTGCCGAGAGGGGTCGAGAGATGCTTCGGTAGCCAAAGCGGAGCTCGGTGCCAAACTGATGCATGGGAAGAAGCTGCGGAAGTTGAGGGTTTTGGGTGGAGGTGGGGGGAGCATCCATAAGACACACAGAATGCGAAGTTAGAGCGCGTGGGTTTTGCATGCGGAATGTTCCCGTGCGGATAGGGATCCAAAAGTTGGCTTAGAAGTGAAACGCTGCAGGTCTGGCGTGCATAATGCTATCCGCCCCCCAGCAAGCAGTGGTAAGGATGCCCTGACAGTAGAATCATAGAATTGTATACAGTGGTACCTCGGGTTACAGACGCTTCAGGTTACAGACTCCGCTAATGCAGAAATAGTATCTCGGGTTAAGAACGTTGCTTCAGGGTGAGAACAGAAATTGTGCGGCAGCGGTGTGGCAGCAGCGGGAGGCCCCATTAGCTAAAGTGGTGCCTCAAGTTAAGAATGGACCTCCGGAACGAATTAAGTTTTTAACCCGAGGTACCACTGTAGTTGGAAGGGACCCCCAGGGTCATCCAGTCCAACCCCCTGCAATGCAGGAATCTCAGCTAAAGCATCCATGACAGATGGCCACCCAACCTCTGCTTAAAAACCTCCAAGGAAGGAGAGTCCACCACCTCCAGAGGGAGACCATTCCACTGCTGAACAGCTCTTACTGTCAGAAAGTTCTTGATGTTTAGTCAGAATCTCCTTTCTTGTAGCTTGACACCATTGGTTCGAGTCCTGCCCTCCAGAGCAGGAGAAAACAAGCTTGTTCTCTCTCCCATGTGACAGCCCTTGAAACATGTGAAGATGGCTATCATATAGCTCATCTCAGTCTCCTCTTTTCCAGGCTAAACATACCTGGCTCCTTCAACCTTTCCTCATAAGGCCTCACCAAACAACTCACAACTACAGCAAACAACCCCAGCTGTTCACCACGTACTCCACAGATATGTGGGCTCAGCCAACGTGCTTTAGGAATATAGAATGCTGCCTTGCGCCAAGTAATGACTCACTGGTCCATCTAGCATGGTATTCTCATTTAGTATCAAAAAGGGAGTCCCTCTCATTGCAACTTGGGGATATTGCAAAGGACTGAAGCTTGGACTTTCTGCATGCATGCAAAGCAGCTGGTCCACAGCAGTTACATCTTTCCCAAAGACTTGAGGTTTGTCTTCTGTAGCTGGATGGTCAAGGGGTCATGTGACAAGGAAACAGCTGGCTCAGACTGTGATTAGACACACCCCACAAAGCTTGGGAGATCACTCTGCTGGAGACCAGAGTGGCCCAAGGCACTGAAACACTATGGGTGCTGGTGAACTCCCTGCAGTACTTGGAGGAACCTCATTCACACAACCCACCTTCATTATTTGCCCAGGCTGCCAGGTTTCTCAGCTGTATGGTTTCTTATTTCATTTCTGGCAGCCAGTGGGCTGAATCCAGGTTAAATGGAGCCTGTCGCTCCAGAGCAAGAGATCTGGTATTGGCTTGTGCTTTGGAAGCAGAAGGGAAGAAAGCAGTCTGAGTGGAAAGTTTCCTTTGCACCACTTCCAGTGTCCGAATGCTGACCCTGCATTTCTCCCGCTTGTTTCCGGAGGGTTGGGGAGCTGGACTGCACCTGCTTCCTGGCTTCCCAGCCATGTTTCTGCTCATCCAGGCTTGGAAACAGTTTCTAGCTGCCAAAGTGAAGATAAAGTAGACTCAAGATGCTACTTGCATCATGGCTTAAAATAAAGACGTACATTGTGGGACAGGGAACCTCTTTAAAACAAAGTTTTGTCAGCATGCTTCTGAATAACAGTTGCTGGGAATTGCAAGGGAGGAGAGAGCTCTATTGCACTCAGGCTGCTCTTGCAGGTTTCCCAAAGGCACCTAGTTGGCTACTGTGAAAACAGAAGGCTGGACTAGATGGATCATGGGCCTGATCCAGCAGGGCTCTTCGTGTTTGCAAAGGGAACCTTTTCTCGGGTTTAAACTGTTGGTCTAAACACCCAGCAAGTGATGTTTGTGAGCACTTTATAATAATCACAACATCATAGAACTGTAGAGTTGGAAGGGAGTTTAAGGGTCACCTAGTCCAAGCTTTGGAACGCGGGTGGCGCTGTGGGTTAAACCACAGAGCCTAGGACTTGCCGATCAGAAGGTCGGTGGTTCGAATCCCCACGGCGGGGTGAGCTCCCGTTGCTCGGTCCTAGCTCCTGCCAACTTAGCAGTTCGAAAGCACGTCAAAGTGCAAGTAGATAAATAGGTACTGCTCTGGCAGGAAGGTAAATTGCATTTCCGTGCGCTGCTCTTGTTCGCCAGAGGTGGCTTAGTCATGCTGGCCACATGACCCGGAAGCTGTACACCGGCTCCCTCGGCCAGTAAAGCGAGATGAGCGCCACAACCCCAGAGTCGGCCACAACTGGACCTAATGGTCAGGGGACCCTTTACCTTTAGTCCAAGCTCCAGCAATGAAGGAATCACAGCTAAAGAATCCCTGATCATCCACTCTGTTTAAAAACCTCCAATGCTGTTGACTCCAACACCTTTCAAGGTAGTCCATTGCACTGTCAAACAACTCTTGCTGTCAGAAGGTTCTGTCAAATGTTTAGTCATAATCTCATTTCTTGTCATTTGAACCCACTGCTTCAGATCCTTTGCTCTGGAGAAGCAGAAAGCAAGTAAGCTAATAGCAGTGGTAGCTCCAGTAGCAAACCCACGGTAGGATGCAGAAATCTAAACTGCTCCAATTTTGAGGTGTGTGTGGAACCTGATAAAACACCTTCTGCTATTTTTCAAGTTTTCCACCCAATTATCATGAAAAACCAAGGTGTTTTCGGGGCCAATTCAAACATGTATACGACTTGATCACTTAAGATTTGTAATCTATGCTAGAAGACTGTCAGCTGTATTTGTGAACGCAGGTGATCTAAAAGTTTTGTTTCTGGCAAATGATGCAGATTTGCTCTTAGCAATTCCGTAGATGAATACTAGTCATTCTGATCATCTCCCTAATTGCATTCAAGGCATTTCTAGAAAGCTGCATTGCAATGGCTCAAAGAGCTAACATTAACACACTGCTACGTGTGATGGGACGATGAGCTGCTTGTGCGTAAAATCCAAGTCCCTCAGAGTTTGATCAAGTTTGCAAACCTCTGTCTGTAACGGAGCCCCTTAAACATGGCTCCCTCAGTCGCTGGCAGATTCCGACAGTGGTTGCTTTCGGAATCGCTTCCAACATAAAAGCTCCTTAACGGAAACACGTCTTCTGGACTCTCTGCGTGACAGTTTCCGGCGAGGAGTGGGTGTCCCTACAGGAGGTCCTGAAACCTCCCCACTGCCCTCGCTGGAAGTGTCTCGGAGCCATCCCTCCTGCTCACTTTCCCTCAGCTCAGCTCCTCTCCCCCTACTGGTTCCCTCTTCAGCTGCTGAGTCTCTCCCAACCTGTGTGAGCCCTTCCACCTCCCTTCCTTCCGATGGCAGTTCCCTGACATCCACCTCCCCTCCAGGGCCCCCTTCACCCCCTCCCGCCCCCTCCTCTATGGGCGGTGAGGAGGCAAAATCCCAGAAGGAACTTCCTTCATCTTCCGATGTCTCGAACACTTCTCTCCACCTGTTGCGGTTCCGGGTCTTGAAGTACTCCTCCTCCTCAGAGTCCATCTCCCCTTCCCCTTCCGAATCCGTAAATCCTTCCAACTCCTCCTCTTCATCGGTGGTGCTAAAGTATTCCCTCCGGAACTTCTCCACAGGCTGAGGTTTCCTTGGGAACCTTTGATGGAATGTTTCTATCAATACCTCGTCATTGATATCTTCTGCCATTACCCAAGTGTTTTCTGACTCCGGTTCTCCTTCCCACGCTACCAAATACTCCACCTGATCCCCCTTCCACCTGGCGTCGAGGATTTCTGCCACATGGCTGCTGCATTCCCTTTCTTCTATGACCGGTCCCCGAGTGGACATCCCTTCCCGTCCCCCCTCATACGGTGACAGTAACGACCTGTGAAATACTGGATGCAGTTTCATGTGGTTGGGTAACCGGAGCCTAAAAGCCACTGGGTTGACTTGTTGAATGACCTCAAATGGACCCAACCTCCTGGGTCTTAATTTCTTGCAACCTCCTTTGAACGGCAACCCTTGGGTTGACAGCCACACCCGATCTCCCACCCTTATGGTTTCACCTTCCCTTCAGTTCTTGTCTGCCTGCCTCTTGTATTCTTCCTTCGCCCTTTCTAAGTTGAGTTGGAGCTGACGATGGATTGCTTCCATTTCTTCTACAAAATGCTCGGCTGCCGGGACGCTCCATCTCTCCCCTCCTCCCCCTGGGAATGCCCTGGGATGACACCCATAATTAGCCAAGAAGGGACTCATCCCTGTGGACACATTCTCTGCATTGTTGTAGGCAAATTCTGCCAGCACCAACTTCTCTACCCAGTCATTCTCTCTGTCATTGACATAACACCTCAGGTATTGCTGGAGGACACCGTTTGCTCTTTCCGCCTGCCCTTGGTTTCAGGGTGCTGGGCAGTCGAAAAGTTGACCTCCACCTGAAGTAAGCTCATGAGCTTCCTCCAGAACCTGGAAGTAAATTGTTTTCCCCTGTCTGAGACCACCCTCAATGGCACCCCGTGCAACCTAAAAATGTGTTCTACAAATAACTTCGCTGTCTCTTCCGCCGTGACTGCATGCGAGCAGGCTACAAAATGGCACATCTTTGTTAGTAGGTCTACCACCACCACCATGATGGCTGTTTTCCCCTTGGACTTTGGCAGATCAGTCATAAAATCTATCGACACTGCCTCCCAAGGTCGTTCTGGGGTTGGTAAGGGTTCTAATAGCCCTGCCGGCGCCCGCCTCTCCCCTTTGGCTCGCTGGCATTGCTCACACCCTCTTACATATTCCCGTACATCTTCCCTCACCTTAGGCCACCAAAATTCCCTGGTGACCAACCACATGGTTTTGTGTTGTCCAAAATGCCCCGCCGTGGGGCTGTCGTGCAACTGCTTGAGTACCCTCCCCCTTAAGTCTCCTTCGGGGAAATACAGTGCCCCTTTGTAATACAACGCTCCATTTCTTTCCTCGAAACCCCCTGGTTCCTCTCCCTCACCCCTAAGACCTCTGAGCTTATTCTGGGCATATTCATCATTCTCTGTTTCCTCTACCAGTTCTCTTTGCCCCACCAATGCCGCCCCACACACCCAGCGGTCCTCTGGGATGACATGTCTCTCTTCTGGTGCCCCCTCCCCTTCCAAATATTCAGGTTTGCGTGAGAGAGCGTCCGCCCTAACATTTTCTGGACCTGGCACATAACAATTTTCAAAGTGGAATTTGGAGAACTCCTGGGCCCATCTCACTTGCCGTTGGTTGAGCACTCGTGCCGTTCTCCAATACTCTAAGTTCTTGTGGTCCGTGCACACTTGCACCTTATGTTGTGCCCCAATTAATAAATGCCTCCATCTCCTGAACGCTTCATGAATAGCTAGTAGTTCTCGGTCATACACCGTGTAGTTCCTCTCAGATTTGTTCAGCTTTCGCGAAAAAAAGGCACACGGTCTCCACTCCGACTTCTCCTTCCCCCCAGGCTGCAGAAGCACCGCCCCCACAGCCCGGTCTGATGTGTCCGTCTCCACTCGCATCGGTTTTTGTAAATCCACATGCAAGAGCTGTTCTTCTGAAGCAAACGCCCTTTTCAGTTCCTCAAAAGCTCGCTCCACCTCCGCCGTCCAAATGAATTTCCTCTTACTGCTGAGACAGTCCGTAATGGGAGCCGTCAAGTGGGCAAAATTTCTGATGAACTTCCGATAGAAGTTTCCAAATCCAAGGAATCTTTGCACATCCTTCCTTGTTTTCGGTGTTTTCCATTCCAGTACCGCTTGGACCTTGCCAGGATCCATAGCCAATCCCTTGTCCGACAAGCGGTACCCCAGGAATTCCACCTCCTTGGCATGAAACTGACACTTCTCTAGTTTCACCCACAGCTGATTGGCTTGCAGTCTGCCCAACACTTCCCTGACGTCTTTTACATGCTGCTCCTCAGTCTCTGAATATACTAACACGTCATCTAAGAAGGCCACACAATTCTTGTAAAGCAAAGGCCCCAGGACGTGGTTCATAAACGATTGAAAGCACGCGGAGCCTGCTTGCAGGCCGAAGGGCATAACTAAATATTCAAATGCCCCCAAAGGGGTGAACATGGTGGTTTTCCATTCATCCCCCTTCCTTATTCGTATCAGGTTGTACGCCCCCCTCAGGTCCAGTTTAGTAAAAATCTTTCCCTGCCTGACCCTTGTCAAAATGTCATCAATTCTGGGCATCGGGAAAGTCACTGGTTCTGACACTGCATTCAAGGCCCTGAAGTCCACTACAAGCCTGGGTTTGTCCGTGTTTTTTTTGTGTCCACAAAAAACACTGGGCTGCCCCCCACCGCCCTGGACTCTCTGATGAACCCTCTTTTCAGGTTCTTGTCAATGAACTCCCTTAGCTCCTGCATCTCTCTGTCTGACATGGCATACAGCTTGCCTACAGGGAGCTGTGCCCCAGGTAGTAAATTGATTTGACAGTCAAAGGGTCTGTGGGGGGGTAGTTTGTCTGCCTCCCTCTCGCTGAAAACGTTGCTCAGGTCGGCGTACTGTTGGGGAACCTTCCCCTTCTCCCTTACTTCTGTCCCTGCTAGAGTGGCTCTGGCCCCTCCTTGAGCCTCCCGCTCTTTGCAGTGTTCTAGACAATGCGCTGACCCAAAGGAGACCACTCTCTGATGCCAGCCCACTAGCGGATCATGTAACGCTAGCCAGCTCATCCCCAAAATAATGGGAGCTCCTCCCAAGGTAGCCACATTAAACACTATTAGCTCAGTGTGTCTTGCTACCCTCATTATCATTGGGACGGTCTGCTGGCTGACTTCTCCTCCCAGCAGCTCCCTTCCATCGATCGTGGTCACCTGCAAAGGGTTACTTAAAGGGATAGTCTGTATCTGGTGCTCAGCAGCAAACTCCTTACTCATGAAATTGCAGGAGCTGCCTGAGTCCAATAGCGCCTTTATCTTTAGTGGGTGTCCGTTAGGCAGCTCTAGGAACACCTCTATCACTAGGGCGGGTTTAGGAGGTTCCGGCGTGGGCACTTTCACTGCTCTTTGGCCTGGCTGCTGTGCCCCGACGGTGGCAGCCAGGCGTTGGCTTTTACTTGCTCCGGTACCTTTTCCTCCCTCTCCCCAACAGCTCCGGCCATTCCTTGCCATTCCTTTCTTTGGGGGCAGACTCTGGCAAAATGACCTGGCTGTTGGCAGAGATAACATTTCTTGGCGCCCTTCCCCTCCTTCTTCCGCTCTTCACTGGGCTTTGAAATTGCGCGCGCTGTTCCAATTTCCATCGGCTCTCCCGGCGGGAACGGTGGCTCTGGAATCTCTGGAATGCGAAGCTCCCTCCAACGTTCCCCCTTCCCTTCCCGCCTCTCCAAGGCTCTCGCCTCTTGGCGCGCTCCTATGGTCAGCGCTGATTTGGTCAGCTGGTCCATAGACTCCGCCCTGGGCGCCCGGGAAAGTTCATCCTTTACCGCCGAAGCAAGCCCTTCTTCAAAGAGCATTTGAATGGGTTCCGCCGATAAATCCCACCCCAATTTATGGATCAACATGGTAAACTCAGTCCAGTACTCACGAACAGATCGGCTCCCCTGTTTGCACGCCATTAACTGTCTGCGTACCACTCCCTGCTCAATATCGCTGGAATACATCAAATCCATGGCACGAAAAAACTTCCTTGTGTCCTTCAGGATGTCGTTGTTTGTTGCCATCAGGGGCCTCACCCAGTCTTTCGCCCCCTTTTCGAGATGCCCAATCACAAAAGCCACCCGCGATTCCTCGTCGGGAAAGTCATCAAACTGCAGGTTAAGGGCATATTGCATCTCTGTCCTAAAGGCATGATAGTCCTTGGGCTCCCCCCCAAACTTCTGCACCAATCCTGGCAACTTTCTGGCGAGCGGGGCGGTTTTCCCCTTCTCTGCATCTTGAGCCCTCCTCTCCTCGAGCCTCGCCGTCTGCAGCGCTAGCTGGATCTCCAACGCCCGGTACCTTTCTTCCAGGCTTGGACCCGCTCCAGCTCCTGCTTCTCTGGTTCCGGCTGGGTTGCTCATGATGCCTTCTCCTGCACAAACTGCTCACAGAGACTGTCGGAATGCTGTGATGGGACGATGAGCTGCTTGTGCGTAAAATCCAAGTCCCTCAGAGTTTGATCAAGTTTGCAAACCTCTGTCTGTAACGGAGCCCCTTAAACATGGCTCCCTCAGTCGCTGGCAGATTCCGACAGTGGTTGCTTTTGGAATCGCTTCCAACATAAAAGCTCCTTAACGGAAACACGTCTTCTGGACTCTCTGCGTGACAGTTTCCGGCGAGGAGTGGGTGTCCCTACGGGAGGTCCTGAAACCTCCCCACTGCCCTCGCTGGAAGTGTCTCGGAGCCATCCCTCCTGCTCACTTTCCCTCAGCTCAGCTCCTCTCCCCCTACTGGTTCCCTCTTCAGCTGCTGAGTCTCTCCCAACCTGTGTGAGCCCTTCCACCTCCCTTCCTTCTGATGGCAGTTCCCTGACACTACGTTTTCTCTGGAAGAAGTGTCAGCAATTTTCTAAGTAGGACCCTGAATTATTAGCAGGATATATATATATATACACACACACACATATATATATGTATGTATGCCACTCACTCATCATGAGCCCCTGCTAAACCATGTGTGAACCTGACCTGAAATCTTGCTGCAGAAGCTGACGCAAAGAAATGTTAATTAAATTTCTGCTGATTTTGACAAAGCAAAAAGAGTGTGTGTTGCAAAGCCATCAGGCTTAAAGATATAGAAAAATGTAAACTTATTACATTAACACAGACCTTGTAATAGATCTTAGCAGATTAGTGTAGGGAGGAAAAAGCATTCTGCATTACATCCTTTTATCGAATGTAGAGAATGTAATCTTCTAAGCATCCTCTGCAATGCATGCTCTCAGACTCAATTGCTTATCTATGAACTGGAAAGAATAAAGGCAAGTCTCTGAGAGATCTGAAATACATACATTTATAAAAAAATGCATTTATATTTTGCAAAGCTCTATACGGATGGACAAAAAAAGTTTCTTCTTCAATATTGACACAGCTGTACCCATCTCAACTATTTTCTTCATGGTTTTAAGAGTGTAAAGTATTGTTAAAGTCATATAATAGAACAAAAACTCTTGTCCCCACAACTCAACAGTGTCAATTTGTGCACACTGAAAACAAGGTGGTAGATTTAGCTCTTGCTAATTTATCTCCATGTATTAATACCAGAGACCAGGGAAGAGACAGTACTGAAGTAGGGATTCTAGGCAAAATTCACTAGACAATTTTCTGCCAGAGAAAAGTGGTTACTATGCAACGAAATCCTATGTAGGTTTACTCTGAAGTTAAGTCCCAATGGAGCTTATTCCCCAAGAAGTGAGCACGGGATTGCAGCCTTAGAGACGTAATACAATAGGACATCAACGAAACCCTGAAAACTAGAGTATTGTATTTCAGTGGACATGTTTCTGTGGAGAGACATTTTCTTAAAAATGTACATTACATGTTCCTGATCACCATTTTTGTCACAGAGAAACATCATATCTGGGTTTGAATCTTGGGGGAATGGCCTCTGCCAAACCAGAAAATGATAGAAATATCACTCTTAAGACCACTGAAAGATTAACTTTTCAACATGCATAATACAAGCTGGTGTTTCAAAGCCCGTTTATTGTATTTAGCATTTCTAAACATGCCTTGTTGCCTGGCATGACAAACTAATAAATTTACTAGTCAGATTGAAGAATTTATTAGCTTCTGACATAGGGCACTCTTCTCAAACTCTTTAGGAAGAAAGTTAGCCAGGGAATCCCACAAGGGCTCAGCATCCGAACAGCCCAAGGCAGAATACGATGAAGAACAGGGCAGGATTTCCGAATGGACAAAGACATCGCTCTCCAAGTTGTTCACGTTGACCAAAACGCTCAAGGTAAAGCACTTACACTTTGTTTATCCTCAAGGTCGGAATCTGATACCTTTTTTTTAATTTCGCTGAAACCAATCAAGAAAATGCACTAAGAATACAAGTTAGTAGCTGCCACACTTTTTGAAACGATATATGAACTGAAACACAACTATTATTTGAAAATCTCCCTCATACAAATTTTGCAATTCAGTTCTCCAGCCAAGTATTGCATGGTACCTTGGTTCTCGAACTTAATCTGTTCTGAAGAAGAAGAAGAAGAAGAGGAGGAGGAGGAGGAGTTTGGATTTGATATCCTGCTTTATCACTACCCGAAGGAGTCTCAAGGCGGCTCACATTCTCCTTTCCCTTCCTCCCCCACAACAAACACTCTGTGAGGTGAGTGAGGCTGAGAGACTTCAGAGAAGTGTGACTAGCCCAAGGTCACCCAGCAGCTGCATGTGGAGGAGCAGGCAAGAGAACCGGTTCACCAGATTACGAGTCCACTGCTCTTAATCACTATACCACATTGGCTCTCAGAGTCCGTTCGACATCTGAAACTGTTCGAAAACCAAGGTGTGGCTTCCGATTAGCTGCAGGAGTTTCCTGCACTCAAGTGAAAGCTGCAGCAGATGTTCGGCTTCCAAAAAACGTTTGCAAACTGGAACAGTTATTATGGGTTTCCGTCATTTGGGAGCCAAGCCATTCAAGTAGCAAGGTACCACTGTATATCAAAGTGTGAAAATAACTGCATATATTAGTGAAAATAGCACACAAAAATGCATTATATTAGACAAAAGTGTATAGAAATGTGTATAGTAGTTGAATTCTGCATGCAAGTGCTGATGAATTTCATGAGAACTTTTTACAGTGGTACCTCGGGTTACATACGCTTCAGGTTACATACGCTTTAGGTTACAGACTCCGCTAATCCAGAAATAGTACCTCGGGTTAAGAACTTTGCTTCAGGATGAGAACAGAAATCGTGCTCCAGCGGTGCGGCCGCAGCAGGAGGCCCCATTGGCTAAAGTGGTGCTTCAGGTTAAGAACAGTTTCAGGTTAAGAACGGACCTCCAGAACGAATTAAGTACTTAACCCGAGGTACCACTGTATTCTTAAACAAATTCCAAACTGATGCGGAAATGTAAAGAACTGAACTTGACCAGAAAAACTAGAAACTGAGGGAAGCTGAAACTGACAGATTCTCCCATTCCTACCTCATGCAGGACAGTTAAATTTTGCCTTGCTATGGAGTTGGAACGATAAAGAGAAGAAGTGGAAGCTGTTTCTGTGAGTGGTGAAAGGGAGGGAAAGGGCTTTACAGGAAGTGAATTTTTCTACCTCGCGGCTATATTTAGTTTGAAGACATGGCTAAATGAGTATGAAGACTAATCAGTGAGAGAGAAAGAAGAAAGAGGGGAGTCACCAGTCTATGAATCGTTGAAAACTGCCAAGGCTTTTGAACAAGAACACCCATTCTCACTTTCTCCCAGTGAGATATACGAGAGTAGCCCCCAAATACTTTAGTAAGAGGATGGGCCCAAATAATGGTGTCTTTGTTCAGGGATTGTGTGCCTTTAACCACTGTGCCGACCATGCTAGCGGACCTCCTATGGCACATTGATGGGCCTGGAAATTCTACCTGGGAATTCACTGATCCAGTGAGAGGCAGATCTCTCTCTACATAGTAAGGAAACCACACTGGATGAAAAACCGGACTGGGGGTGGGCAGAGAGGACCCGGGAGTAAGAACAAGCAAGTAGAAGGAATTGTTTCAGATCATTTCATGGGAGCAGCTTGGGATTCCCAGCAAAAGCACCACTGAAATGGATGCAGCATGTGCAGGCAGGGAAAGGAGGAGGAGGAGATTGATCTTAGAAGAATGTCTTGCAGAAAGACAGCACAGTAAAGCCCTGATGAACTCCAAAAAAGTCAGCTGGAACAAATAAGGCATTCTCCACCATCCATCTTAGCTGTCATTTCTAGTAGGAACCGCTGCAGCCAGAACAACCAACTCTTAAAGGAAAAGAGGAGAAAGGGGAAAAAAGGTGGAGAATGAACGTTTTCCTATTAAAAAACCAAAAAGTAAAACAAGGAGCCAGAAAGTTGATGAAGGAATATTTTGAAAACAATTGGAGGAAAGGGACAGATGTAAAAACAGTGTGGGATGCTGGGAAGGCAGTTGTTAGGGGATATTTCGTACAATAAAACTCAACAGCATATGTCAGGGAACTGCCATCGGAGCTAGAGGCGGAGGGAAGGCTCCAGAGGGATGCCGGAGAGGGTCCCGGTAGGGAGAGGGGCAGCCCATTTGCTAGGGAAGGAAATCAGCGTAACACCAGTGGAGAAGGGGGGCAGATGGGGGAATCGGAGAGGAGGCTCCAAGACTCCTCGCCGGAGACCAGCGGAGAGAGTACGGGTCCTCCGCTGCCCACACCCTCCCTGTGCAGAAGGCTTCCGTGCAGGGAGACTAGGCGGAGACTAGGCGTCAAAGAATTTTTGTGCTGGAAGAAGTTCAAGAAACGCCCACTGACGGATTCTGCCAGCGACTGAGACAGTCACAATGCTAGAGGCTGTTCAGTCAGAAAGGGTTCAACCAGGTAACCTAGCCAGGAGTGGCGGCAACTTACGCACGAGCAACCCCTAAACCCATTACAGCATATAAGAATAAAGGGGGGGGGGAGGGAGCTTTTAGAAGAAATTAAAAGGAAGGAAAAATTGGCCCATGCAAGCAAAAATAAAGAGAGATTAAATCAAGAAATTAAATTACTGAGAGTAGAATACAATAAAATTATAGAACAGGAGGTAGAACAACAAATCAAATTTTGGAAATATAAAAATTTTGAATGGGCAAATAAACCAGGCAAGATCCTTGCCTGGCAATTAAAGAAACAAAGAAATTAAAAATTAATAAATAAGATAAAAGTAGAAGAGAGGGCAATAAGGGACATTACAGAAATTAAAAAAGAATTTGAAAAATATTATAAAAAATTATATCAGAAAGATGAAGTGTCAATAGAAGAAGCACTTATCAAGAGGCTTTTCAGAAACTGAAGTTGCCGTGGGATTTCTCGGGGAAAGGTACCAGGAAACCCAACAAAGCGGGAGGTGGACCTGCAGCCATTCTAATGAAATGCTCCCCGCCCCCCCAAAAAAATGTGTGCTGGAACTCACCATGAAGTTGTTACAGTAAGTTGCCGGGTGACTCAGGGCAGCCCTGAACTCGGGGCAGCCTGTTTGACAACAGCTGTGTTCACTGCCCGCGGAGGTGCTAAAAGCTATGGCAAGCTGCCCCATAGCTTGTTTGAGGGTCGCCCCTGGTTTTGGTGCAGGTCAAATAAATGCACCCAAACCTCCCTCATTTTCTTGGATTCAGGCGGATAGCTAGGGCAGCTCGGAAGGGCCCTCGTGCAAATGCATGCAACTTCATAGCTGGAAACCTTAAAGCCCTATGGGGCGGAGCCAATTTCTATTTCCTTTTCTTCAGTCTGTCTCCCATGTAGCGGCAGCAGGCTTTTAGCAGCCTCTTTTTTCTTTTTGCAGAATCCACAGGAAATCCTAGAATTTGAGGGGACTCCAGAAACCCATTTAGTCTAACCCCCAAGCTCATTACAAAACTGTAACAAGCTGGGGGTTTGAATTCTACTTTCTTGCGGGTCATAAGCTGCCCTGGCTGAGAAAAATTCTATCAATTAACACAATAAAAGGGAAGAATTTGCTGAGTGAAGGAGTGTGTGAGATGCCAAGTCAGCTCTTCCAGAGGGGTAGTTTTTTAAAAGATGTGGCTTTTAATTTCTTATGGCTTTATCCCCCCCCCCCCATTGCTGAATCTAAACCATGCCAATAATAATTAATAAGACCTGCTACTTTATGCTGCCAGGTTTTACATGTTTTAGTCAGTGTTGGAGAAAATAATTTCATTTTACTATGAAGTGTGTGCCTCAATGATCTCCCCAGTCCTATTCAGCCTGCCCATTGGGCACATAAATAATCCTTCCCCCAACCCATCATTTTAAGACTAAAAGAAAAAAATAGATCTTCATAGTAAAATGAAATTACTTTGCCAATGCAGATCTACTCCATCATTGTTTATACGCACGTTGGCAGGGATGTGCCTGAGAAAGTGTGGATTAAGCCAGCCCTGGAAAGTAAGCCAGTGTTGTTTTATCCATTTTGCTGGAGGAAGCAGGGAATTAAAGTAGTATATGGCAACCCTGAAGTGTAGTCCACAGTTGTTTTTCTGGCATGTTTGGTTTCTTCCCAAGGAAATGAGGAGTGTGTGGGGAATTGGCTGTAGAAGCAGTGCAATAACCTGAGGGTTGGAGGGCGTAAAGAGGGCTGGGGGGGGGGATGGAGGATTTTGACTTTATGTGGAGAGACTTGGAATACAAGTTTCTCAGAGACCAGGTCTACCAAGAACTTGCCATCATTTAGTCACCAGACCTACCAGAAATAAAAAGCCTGCTCTCTTGTGCTAATTATGCTTTTGAGTATTTACTTCCCACCCCTGGTCTAGAGAAATTCCTACTGACAATTATGAGTGCACATCACCCAAACTCTGGCTTTTTCATCATTAGTATCCAGTAGTGATGTATGGAAGTGAGAGCTGGGAGAGCTGGACCATAAAGAAGGCTGATCGCTGAAGAATTGATGCTTTTGAATTCTGGTGCTGGAGGAGACTCTTGAGAGTCCCACGGACTGCAAGAAGATCAAACCTATCCATTCTTAAGGAAATCAGCCCTGAGTGCTCACTGGAAGGACAGATCCTGAAGCTGAGACGCCAATACTTTGGGCACCTCATGAGAAGAGAAAACTCCCTGGAAAAGACCCTGATGTTGGGAAAGATGGAGGGCACAAGGAGAAGGGGACGACAGAGGACGAGATGGTTGGATAGTGTTCTCGAAGCTACCAGCATGAGTTTGACTAAACTGCGGGAGGCAGTGGAAGACAGAAGTGCCTGGCGTGCTCTGGTCCATGGAGTCACGAAGAGTCAGACATGACTAAACAACAACAACATCCTGTAAAAATGTGTGATAAGTTGCAATGGTGCAAAGAAAACTGGAGGTTTCACATTTCAAAAATTATAAAAATGATTAGAGACAAACAAGAAATAAAGCAATATTACCTTTCACAAGGTCTGGTCTTTGTCTTATATGGATCAGATACCATTTCTTTCTGATAAATAATAATAATAATAATAAATTTTATTTATATCCCGCCCTCCCCAACCGAAGCCGGGCTCAGGGCGGCTAACAACAATCAAATAATCATTTAAATAGTCACACAATCTAAAAATATTTCATTATAAAAATTAATTAAATCAAATTGATGGCAACCAATTAAACAAAATTCTGTGCCTGGCGGAACAACTCTGTCTTGCAGGCCCTGCGGAAAGATGTCAGGGCCCTAGTCTCTTGTGACAGAGCATTCCACCAGATTGGAGCCGCAGCCGAGAAGGCCCTGGCTCTAGTTGAGGCCAGCCTAACCTCTCTGAGGCCTGGGACCTTGAGGATGTTATTATTTGCAGACCGTAGGTTTCTCTGTGGGGCATACCAGGAGAGGCGGTCCCGTAGGTACGAGGGTCCTAGGTCGTATAGGGCTTTAAAGGTTAAAACCAGCACCTTAAACCTGATCCTGTACTCCACCGGGAGCCAGTGCAGCTGGTATAGTACCGGATGAATGTGATCTCGCAGCGAAGACCCCATAAGGAGTCTCGCCGCGGCATTCTGCACCCGCTGGAGTTTCTGGGTCAGTCTCAAGGGCAGCCCCACGTAGAGCGAGTTACAATAATCCAGTCTGGAGGTGACCGTCGCATGGATCACAGTGGCTAGGTCAGGGCGAGAGAGATAAGGGGCCAACTGCTTAGCTTGGCGAAGATGAAAAAATGCCGCCTTTGTTATAGCTGTAATCTGCGCCTCCATAGAGAGGGAGGTATCGAAGATTACACCCAAACTCTTAACGGACGGTGCTGGCACTAATTGCACCCCCGCAAGAGATGGGAGTTGCCCCCTCGATCCCATATCGTCCCGCCCCAGCCAGAGGACCTCTGGCTTCGAAGGATTTAACTTCAACCGGTTCCCACGTAACCATCCAGCCACAGCTTCCAGACATCTGGTCAGTGTGTCTGGGGCCGAGTCAGGATGGCCATCCATCAACAGATAGAGTTGGGTGTCATCAGCATACTGATGGCAACCCAGCCCAAAACTCCGGACAAGCTGGGTGAGGGGGCGCATAAAGATGTTAAAAAGCATCGGGGAGAGAATCGCACCCTGAGGCACTCCACACACCAAGGAGTGGCGCGATGACAATTCCCCCCCAAGCGCCACCCTCTGTCCCCGACCAGAGAGAAACGAGCGCAGCCATTGAAGGACTGTGTCCTGGATCCCCACGTCGGCAAGGCGGTGGTCCAGGAGTTCGTGATCGACCATGTCAAAGGCTGCTGACAGATCTAGAAGAATCAGCAGCCCCGACCCGCCTCGATCCAGCTGCCTGCGGAGATCATCTGTTAGGGCGACCAGAGCCGTCTCGGTCCCATGACCAGCGCGGAAGCCGGACTGGAATGGATCCAAAGCAGATAAATATCGTTTACTTCAAAAAGGTTTATAGTCACACTGTAGGCACCAACAAAACCAAGTATCATTATCACTACTGGCACATCAAATATGTAACATTTCTTGTTACTATGGCATGCAAAACATAAATACAAAAATCCAACCTCCCAAAGTTTTGGCCTGCATTAAGAAAAGAATAATACTCCATTTTACCGCAATCCTCTCTTCCCTTTGTTTCTTCAATAATGCTATTATTTCTTCTCTCTTCTTGCTCTGAAAGAAAATATACTTGCAATAATTGAGTGCAGAGAAATGACTCTGGGACACTTCACACAAACTTGTTCAACCTGGGTGAGTCGTAAAGTGACCCTGTAGAGAAGAAATGTTTGTATAGCCAACCTTTCAATTCCACACATCGTATGCTAACAGATGAGCCAAATTAATTTTGGAGATCCACCTGCCTCAAGCTCACCCAACTGATAGAGAACTTCAACCATGTACTGGCTTACACAATCAAGACTACTTTGTTCAAGTCTCATTCTCTGCTACGAACTCACAAGTCACATACTCTCTCCATGTCAGCTTGTACACTTATAGAGTTGCTCTTAAGGATTATTTTTAAATTTTATTTATTAAATGTATATACTGCCCTTAATCTGGCAGTTCACAAGATAATGGATCGGTTTCAGGCTAACTTAGCTGAACTGAAGTCTCATTAAATTCAACAGGACAAGTCAGCCATGACTAGAGATATTGGAGAATTCCATTGGAAATGGAAAGAGGAGCAGAAATTAATCAGGAATATATGCAATTACAAGCAGTATTCACTTCATTGTGTGTGTGTTTTAGTCTGCAAACATTACATAAATAATTATGTTATTTTCTGCATTACTTGAGGTTTCCCTTCCACTGAAATTAATCAAGTACAGTAATTAATTATGTCAGTATTAGCCATAGCAGCTAGTGAGAATAACATAGCTTCTAGAAGAAGCTAAACTGTAGCAGAATGGAAACAGTGCTGATTGTGATGTACACGGGACATAATGGAAACCAATGCTACTGTGCATCCCTAGGCATGACTTACTGATTTAATTGGAAATGAAGGACAACTAACTCACTCTGGATCCAACCCAATGGGTTGAAATGCTAAGCACATCAGGAGAGGCTGATGCCAAACACTTGATCTGTAAGCTACCACACCCTAAACAGCAAACCTCAAGTTCAAGCAAAGGAAAACAGAATGTGATTTGCTACTCTGAAAAATCTCCATTCCTCCTGCAAGACAACAAATTAGTTTTGTTCTTGATGAGATGGAATTTAGACGTCTCCTGGAGCGCTATTCTGGCCTGATGATCTATATTTTGCAGGATGCACGTGGACTTGATAGTTCTCCCAGTTGTGTTTCAAAAGCAGAAAAGAGGGATATAGTGAGTCAGAATGTTGCATCTTTTGTTGTGGGAGTTGCTTGGATAAAACAAAATAGCCTTGAAAATTCTCAAGTGCAAGAAAAGGGGAAATGAATTCATTCTTGTTATGTTTTGTCAACAAATTTAGATTCTTAGTCTTTCAATCAGTCATAGCTTTTGTGAAACTTCTGCTTTTGAAAAAGCCGCTTCCAAATGAGATGGTTACACATCGGAGTTAGTTTGGTCCTTTACTATATTTAATTTCTCTGGTTTAACCAAGACCTCTAAAGATTATTGATTTATTTAGAAAATGTATAAACTGCTTCATCAAAAAATTATCCTAGCAGTGCACAAATAAACACAAATAAAACATGGGTAAAATTCGCAAACCATTTAAAAGCATATACGCATCAAACTATCAAAAGTTACATACTACATACATATTATATAAGAATTAAAGGTAAAGGTAAAGGTACCCCTGCCCGTTACGGGCCAGTCTTGACAGACTCTGGGGTTTGTGCGCCCATCTCACTCTATAGGCCGTGGGCCAGCGCTGTCCGGAGACACTTCCGGGTCACGTGGCCAGCGTGACAAAGCTGCATCTGGCGAGCCAGCGCAGCACACGGAACGCCGTTTACCTTCTCGCTGGTAAGCGGTACCTATTTTATCTACTTGCACCCAGGGGTGCTTTCGAACTGCTAGGTTGGCAGGCGCTGGGACCGAGCAGCGGGAGCGCACCCCGCCGCGGGGATTCGAACCGCCGACTTTTCGATCGGCAAGCCCTAGGCGCTGAGGCTTTTACCCACAGCGCCACCCGCGTCCCAATATAAGAATTACAACCACCCTATCTGAGCTTCTGGGCAGCTTATGATGCATTTTCAGTGCAACAACCTTGAGAAGTTGGTTGGTTAAGAAGACGTTGCTGGATGGATTATACAGTTCTTGCTGCTGCTTTACTGAGTCTCTTTTTTGGATTTTAGTATGGTTTTTAATTGTAACGTATTGTTTCCCCTGCCTTCTGATTTGGATTATGTTCTTAAATTTTTAAAAGTAATTTAGAGACTTTCTGTAGCAAGTGACTAATAAACTGAAAAAATAAAACCATATGGCTCTACAGAATAATTTCCTAGCCAAAACCAACCAGACTTGCTGATGACCTTATGATACGCAAAATTGAGCAATCTTGAGCTCACATCTTTCTGTGGCTAAAGTATTTGACAAAATAACGGGGGAGGGGGGAACGTTGAACAGGCTCACTTCTCCTCTTAATCCAATTTCTACTAGGTAGGTTTAATGGATGTTGCTAGATGAAATCCATTATATGGTTATTAATTGCAATAAGTAGGAATGCAGGCTTGTAAGAAACAGCTGCAGACCTCAGCACTTTTCAGCTCCTCCTAACGACTGCTTGAATCTGGCTTCCTTCCCAGCCCTGAGATATAAAGCTTTTCATTTAATATAAAAAGAGGGGGAGGGAAGCCTTCTAAAATTAGACTAAAATTAGGGAAATATCCTCAAATTACAGGCTAGCACTAGCAGCCATAGCACAATACTGCAACGTTATATGGTTTACAGTAATGTTACTTACACTTTCAATTAGCTTAATGATAAATGTGCACAGTGAGCCAGGAGACAAAAGATGCTTAGTTCCACAGTGTGCTTCAGGAGTTAATTAGCAAAGAGCCAACATGGTGTTTCCCCATCAAGATATATAGAACAGTGGTCAATTTCCCGTTACATCTGCTGCAGCATCATAAATGATGTGGTCCCAACAAGTCTAGAACTGACATAACTGTTGCTCCTGGAGCCTGCGCTTCCTACATCCTCTGACAGCAACTTACCTGGAATTTTCCTTGATTGATGGAGTCTAATGGACTGTACTGCCAGACTGGTTCCCCATATTCTACAATGCTGGCTATAAATGTCTCCTCTGACAGCCACAGAGTTGTCACTATTGTAACTAAGAACTACTGGCTGCTTTTCTCTGTTCTGCCTGGCTTTGTTTTTATGTTTGAACTTGATTTCCAGAACCAAAACTTGAATTAGACCAACAGCATCCTTCTTCTTAGAAAACCTTATAATTTTTTTTTTAATCTCTTCCAAAGCTCTGTGAGGAAAATCACCATTATTCTCAAGTTAAGTCTACGTAAATTTCAGTAATTTGGGGACGAAGATGGGTTTTGGAATGCAGGTATCCCACAAGGAATCTGCTTTAAACTGAATCAGTATAGCTGTAAGAAGGCATCACTTTCCCATTCCATTCTGTATTTGCCGCATGCAGCCCTGTTTTCGTCCTGCTGTAATTAGTAATGTAATTTACGCTGTCTTAACATTATTTCACCCCACCCATTTCAGTGCAGAGGAAGTTGAATGCAAATAGGGAAGAAACTTAATCTACTGTGTATCCTTGTGGACTGAAAGCAACAACAGCAGTAAACGCTGTTTTCTATTGCAGACATGAGATGAATAAACGAACACCAGCAATTTCTGCTCCCTGGCATCCCAGGGAGGACCAAATTGGACCATGTAGCTCAGTATTGTCTGCACTGACTGGCAGCAGCTCTCCAGGGTTTCAGGCAGGAATCCTTCTCAGCCCTACCTGGAGATGCTGGAGATTGAATCTGGGAGCTTCTGCACACAAAGCAGATGTCCCTCTGCCACTGAACCACTGCCCTTTCCTTACACCTAAATCCAAATCAATATCCACTGGCCCATACCAAGGTTGTGTTGCAGTCAGGATATACTCAGTGTGCAGCAGGAATGGCAAGTTTACAGCTGGTGGGCAGGATCTGTCTCACAAAGCAATTTTGTATGGCCCAAGGCAAGCCACCCAAACTTTAATCAAGGGTTGGAAATGGTTTGCCCTCCATTTCACTCACTAGGAATACAAAATGCTTTCAAGAATTGTGCGCAAAAAGGAGAAAAAGAAGAGATTTCTGTGCAATGCCCCTGTCATGTACCCATACACAGAAACACCTTTTCCATATACAGGGCCAGGAGCACGCTAAATTGAACAGCCACAAAAACAAGGTGCTTTAGTGAGCAAAGAATCCAGCTGAGAATCTTAGCTTTCATTTCTTTTGAAATCAAGTTTGTATCCCTCACGGCTGCAAAGATATGCTTGAACATTCATTGGCTATGGCTGCTAAAATCTCCAAAGCCAGAGGAGCAGCTGAGTAAGATTTGCACATAAATTATACAGGTTACCAAAGCCAGCTTTTCTTACTAAGTCTCTAGACGCGGATACAGAATTTATGATTATTTTAATACAGCCCTGTCCATAATTAAGTACCTGTTGCTAAGTGGCATTGGGTTTGTCTGGTAAAATGCATTTCTGGGCTCAAACTATTGACTGGAGAACAGGGGGTGCCCAAGAATACAGTTCTCTCTCTCTCTTTGATGCAGAAATAAAAAGCTTGCTTATTTTTCTGCCCAATCACTGGTGCAGCGCAAATCTTGAAGAAAGGCCATTTCAATCTTTTCAAATTTATGTTTCTAATCCAATTTGCTTGCATGTCTTCCTCTCTCTCAGATTTACAATGCAATTTAATTATCTCAATTTCTTCAGTAAAAGAGATAATCAGATAGAAAGGCTTCTGGAGTGGAGGGGCTAACCTGTACAAACAATATAGAAATATCTACATGTATATAATTATCTACTTGAATTCTAATCATTTTTCAGGAAAGACACTGAAAAATAAAACACAAACATGTTACTATTATTATTATTCTGAGAAGGAAGGAATCTTACCTTCTTAATATAATGTCCCTTCAAATCACTTTCCCCAGCAACACTATTTTCCATGCCTTTGTCATCTTCTTTTTCTAAATAAAACAAATGAAAGTAAAACAGTGAGGTTGCAGTCCTAATTCCATTTACCTGGGAATAAGCCCCATTTATGGAATAATTCAAAACTGTATGGAGCAATAGCCACTAATACGTAAGCAAACAATGGTAAGATAGAATGAAGGCATATAGCAAGATGAGGAGGGTGAATGGTTAAGGTAGACTCCCCCCAAAAGGAACAGCTGTCCATTTTTAGTCAGAATAGAGCCAATTTCCCCAAAGATCTCTCGTCTAGTCTCCTGCAGACAATTCCTACCCACTGCAGGCAAACCTAAAAGGAGCTACTTCTAAATCTGCTGAAAAGTGGTTTTCTTTTTTAAAGAAATAAAAATTTTGGGTACTCCTGTGGCCAAGAGGAGGCACATTAAATAGTGGGGTGATCTGGAGAAGAAATGGAAAATCATTTCCTAGGGCAAAGAGACCCTGCATTCATTTCAAATCAGTCCTGCAAAGTGAACTGCAGGTTGACTGGAGAATATGTGGGCTGGTGTCAGGACTTACAGGCAAAGGGGGCTATCCGATGCCCTCAGGAAACTGGGGTGGCAACCCACGGGCAATTATCAGTAAGAGGAGAAAAACAGTTACAGATAGGTAGCCGTGTTGGTCTGCCATAGTCAAAATAAAAAAATTCCTTCCAGTAGCACCTTAAAGACCAACTAAGTTAGTTCTTGGTATGAGCTTTTGTGTGCATGCACACTTCTTCAGATACACTGAAACAGAAGTTGAAGATCTCTCCATGGTTTTAAGTTTGGTAATGAGAAAAACAGTGATTCCTTCCTGCACCTCCACCCCCCCCCCTGCACAGTGTCTTCTCCAGTTTAACAAAGGGATGCCTCTGGTATCCCACCTGATTACTCTGCAGGCAGATGGGGGCTCCTAATGATTAAAAGGTAGATAAGCTTGAAGGGATGGCCTTAGATGTAACAGAGGATGCTCACCCAGACCCATAGCTGTCAACTTTCAGATTTGAAAATAAGGGATCAGTAGCCTTGAAAAGAAGGGATCAGCAGCCTCGCTTGTCCTAGGGACAGTCTACGGGCTATCTAAAAATCCGGGATAGCAGTGGGAAATGGCACTGGAATAAGGGAATTTCCTGCAAAAAACGGGAAGGTTGACAGCTATGCCCAGACCCCATGAATAGAACAGTAACACCCCAGAAGATGGGGAGATGGCGGTGTATGGTAGTAACTTCGACTAATAGAAGTGGAGACTGTTGAACAAGTGTGGTTAAAATGTTGGATGAGGACCTGCGAGGCCCACATAGCCACGAAGCTCCCTGGGTGACTTGTGGGGATCTGTCCCTCTCTCAGACTATCCTACCCTGCAGGGTTGTTGTGAGAACCAATTAAATATACACTCCTAGTAGCAGTTTGCTGGACTTAGGACCTGCAAGACCAGGGTTCGAATCCCCACTCAAGCCTCTCTCAGCCTAACCTACCCCACAGGGCTGCTGGGAGGGTAAGATGGAGAGAACCATATAGACCACATTGAGCTCCTTGGAGGGAAGTGCAATAAAACAATACAGTGGTACCTTGGTTCTCAAACGCCTTGGTATTCAAACAACTTGGAACCCAAACACTGCAAACCCGGAAGTGTTCCGGTTTGTGAACATTTTTTGGAAGCCGAATGTGCTCCGTTTTGAGTGTTGTTTCTGATTTGAGTGCTGCACTTCTGTTTTGAGTGTTATGCGGAGGTCTGTCCGTTTTTGCTATTTTGCGGCTTTTTGTTTCGTTTCTGTGACCGTGTGGAACCCAGTTCAGCTACTGATTGACTGTGTGACTGCAGTACATTGTTTATCTCTTTCATTTTATGGATCAAATTGGTTTCGTTAGATAGTAAAATTCATGTTAAATTGCTGTTTTAGGGGTTAGTTTTAAGAGTCTGGAATGGATTAATCTATTTTGCATTACTTTGTTCATTTGGTTTTGGAACGGACTTCTGGAACGGATTAAGTTTGAGAACCAAGGTACCACTGTACAGTAAAAGGTAAAATTAAAGGGACCCCTGACCATTAGGTCCAGTTGTGACCAAATCTGGGGTTGCGGCGCTCATTTCACTTTATTGGCCGAGGGAGCCGGCATACAGGTCATGTGGCCAGCATGACTAAGCTGCTTCTGGCGAACCAGAGCAGCGCATGGAAACGCCGTTTACCTTCCTGGTGGAGCGGTCCCTATTTATCTACTTGCACTTTGACGTGCTTTCAAACTGCTAGGTGGGCAGGAGCACGGACCCTTGGGGATTCGAACCGTGGACCCATTCCGTGGGCTAACCCACAGCGCCACCCGCGTCCCTGTATAGTACACACAACAAAACAGGCCCAGGGCTGAGGATGCGTACGCAGGGCACGCCCCTTTTTCCCAGGGGAGAAAGGACATGCACTCTGCACGTGCCCCGGGGCACCCTGACTTTCCCCTCGCTCGCAGCCAGCGGGGAGGAGGAAGCCCTGCCAGGGGAAAAGAAGGGGGGCGAGGGGAGGGAAGCCGAGGGAACCAGGGGCACTGCTGCTTCTCCTCACTGTTGCCGGGGGTGCGGGGGATTTGCAGGCTGGTGCCGCTCGTCCGGGAGTTCTTCCTGGAGCTGGAGCCGCTGGCCGAGTCCCTTCGCGACTCCAGGCGGGACTCGAGCGGCGGCTGGAGGGTGACGGAGTTCCAGAAGGACTTGGCCAGCGTCACGTCCTGCTCGGAGGAGCCCGTGAAGGCCAGGAAGGCGGGAGAAGGCAGCGGCGTCGGAGAAGCCATGGCGGCCGCGTCTGCCGTCGTCGGAGGGGCCTCAGGCCTCGGCGTCTCAGGCTTCGGCGTCTCCGGCCTCGGCGTTTCCATGGCGCCCGGAGGAGGAGGAGGCCTCGCGCTCTCCTTCCCGCCCTTGCGCTCCGGCGGCTCACCTGCCTCCCGCTGGCAACCGTCGCTCTGGGCCTCCCTCTGCCCCGGATGAAGGGGGATTCGGAGTAGAGGCAGAAAGCGGGGTGGCCGAGGAAAGGTGGCGCGGCCTGGGCCTCGGGATATTACTATGTGTCTCCTATTCGTTTCATAACATTCATTTCTTTTATATATATCATAATTTGTATTAGTTTTCCATTGCAATCCAGTAATAGTCTCATTATAACAACGCCAAATACAATTACCAATACCAGTCATTCATATACCAAATTATAATATAAGCATAGCTGTCAACTTTTCCCTTTTCTTGAGAGGAATCCTATTCAGAATAAGGGAATTTCCCTTTAAAAAAGGGAAAAGTTGACAGCTATGAATATAAGTACCCCCCCCCCCCGCCCGCATGCTAGAATTGATGGATTGATGATTTACTTTATTTCTGCGTTCCAAAATCTTACTAATTTCAATCACACTCCAGTCAAAGTAACAATCCCGTATACAACAACTGCAATATTAACAACTTCCATTCGTATTGACACATTAAATGATTGATAAAACTACAGGTGAGGCACTCAAACTATATATCCTTGTTCTTCCTGTGTGTGGCAATTATTCTGTCCGTGATGTTCCTTCCTGTCCTTGTAAAATATTATGATGGAGAACAGCAACAACCGGGAAAAGAGAGACATAATATTTCATAACATTCATTTCTGTACCGCCTCCACTGTAAAGAAAAACCCTCAGGGTCTGTAATTATTTCATTGTTTCCTATTTATTAAATTCCATACCCTCCAATGTTTCTCTGATGAAAATAGGGATGTCCCATTCCATAATAATAACTTTACCATTTGTACTCCTCTCATCGGACCACGTTGCCCCAGCCACTCTGGGCGGCTTCCAACACATATAAAAACATGATTTAAAATGTTGGCTCGGGGGTTGGATAACTCAACACCCTCCCAACACTTCTCTGATGAAAATAGGGGCGTCCAAAGGAAAAGGGGACATTCTGGGATCAAGTATACCTGAAGGAGCGTCTCCACCCCCATCGTTCTGCCCGGACACTGAGGTCCAGCGCCGAGGGCCTTCTGGCGGTTCCCTCATTGCGAGAAGCAAAGCTACAGGGAACCAGGCAGAGGGCCTTTTCGGTGGTGGCGCCCGCCCTGTGGAATGCCCTCCCATCAGATGTCAACTACCTGACATTCAGAAGACATCTTAAGGCGGCCCTATTCAGGGAAGCTTTTAATGTATGATATTTTAGTGTTTTTTGGTTTCTGTGGAAGCCGCCCAGAGTGGCTGGGGAAGCCCAGCCAGATGGGCGGGGTACAAATAATAAATTATTATTATTATTATCAAACCAGAAACCGGGATGGGTTATTGTAAAATCAGGGCTGTCCCTGGAAAATAGGGACACTTGGGGGGTCTGCCCTTTACCCGCAGGTCTCAGGGTGGTTCACAACAAAAAGATTGCAACCTCCCCCCCCCAAAGAGCCCACTTTTAATGGGCATCATCAGGTACACAGGGCACCTTTTTCTGGAAGAAAAGTACTGGTTAAAAATGTGGCACTTACTCTAACAACTGGTGAGTATTGGCACCATTTTTTCGTAGCAGAATAGCACTGGGCATCATCGAGATGTTGCAGGAAAACAACTCCCATCAGTCCCAGCCAGCACAATATTCTACCTGGGACTGATGGGAGTTGTAGCCCAACAACATCTCAAGGGCACCAGGTTGGCAAAGGTTGCTCCAGAAAAAGCGTAACCAACATGATGCTCTCCAAACGTTGGATTGCAAGTGCCGTAATCTCTCACCATTGACCATAATGGAAGGGGCTGGTGGGAATTGTAGTCCACAATGTGGCATCTTGCGTGTTGTCTGTGTTCAGGGGAACATGACGGCTGCTTTGCATCGAATTGGCTGTCTTCGTCTGTCAATCACAGTGTTGTTGACACTAACTGGTGGCAGCTCTGCAGGGTTTCAAGCAGAGTTCTCACCCAGTCCTACCTGGAGAGGCTGGGGGTTGAGCCAGAAACCTTTTTTGCATCCAAAGCAGATGATCTACCACTGAGCTAGGGCTCACTGATTCATTGAGGCTGTATCACCATCACTGAACTCACTTCCTGCATTTGTAGGTGGGCAGCTCGTGAGGGCCACTGTTGACAGGATGCCCAATTGGTGGGTATTTGCAGAATTTTCAGGAATGCTTGGAGGGTTGTGTGTGTGGAGGTGTCTGTCATTTTCCTGCTGTTTTCTGGTGTAGTGTCTTTCCTCCCATGTGAGCTGAGTATGCATTGGATACAGTAGCCGTTCTGCAGGGATAGGGGCAGTGCATCTCTGGCCCACGCATAATATGAGTATAGGCTGGGCAACACATACATGGGGCCTTGTAAATTAACAATAAGCTAATAAATCATAATGGAGAGTCAGAATAACCATCTTGATAGTTTAGCAGAATGGCAGGCAGGTTTAACTTTTTATTTAACAAAATGTATGCAACACGGATTCAAAAGACCTCTAAGCGATTTGCAAAAGACAATCTGAAATATTAATTATGTTTAAAAACATTCTGAAATATTATGTTTAAAAACATTTTAAAAGTGTTTACATATATATGTGTGTCTCTCTGTGTGTGATAAAACCAGTAATTTAGAAGCAATTATGCTTACTAAAATCACATTACACAGAAAATCATATCACAATTGTATACTAAAGTTACATGTCTTGTTAGGTGTGCTGAAAGATAAACATTTTTAGTAGGCACTGATAATAATGCAGCAAAGGTAGTATCAGTGGGGCAGGGTGTTCCATGGCTGCCACACTGAAGAATTGATTCCTTGCAAGTGTGGAACAAACCGTGGCGCTTACAAGCGCCAGTTCCCAGATCTATGTGGTCTAGCAGGTACATATGAGGTACATAGATGCCATCTTCTGGAGGGGACCTCTTCAGCTCTTTACCTTCTGTATTGATTTTTCTTCAAAGAATGCTACTTCCAGGCCTCAGTTGCCAAAGCTTCCATGCAAACAGCCGTGTTTCCTAGCCAGAGGTGAGACAGACCATTTTACCTGGCCGTGTTGTTAGTGACTGTTGCCCTTGTCAGTCAGCTAACTACACTGCCTGGTAACAAGGCTGGTGTTTAGACTCTTTCCAGCAGCCTAATTTCCTCCTTAACTCTGCAAGCCTCCCACATTATCTTAAATGACAGCAATTAGATTTAAGCCTACATTTTGTAGTTAGATCTTCCAGAAAATACATCCAACTCAACGGTTAATTTTCAAAAAGAGGGCTCAGTTTGAACCCTGCGCTGAAGACAAAATGGTATGTTTGCACAGAATGGGGCAGGATGCTTCCTCTGCATTATGTATGTTACACCTGTGTTTTAACAGAATACACAATACCCTTTACATTAAATAGGGCACAATACCCTTTACATTAAAAAAGTGGAAAAAAGTGATGGTGGTCTTGCAATTGCTATTATAGAATCACAGAGTTGGAAAGGACCCATATAAATCTAGTTAAGTGTTCTTCAACCTGTGGCCCTCCAGGCTTCATTGGACTACAATTCCCATCATCCCATGCTGGTTGGGGCTGAAGGGAGTTGGAGTCCAACAACATCTGGAGGATGGCAGGTTCCCCATCCCTCCTTTAGCTTCTGGATATGTTTGCACTTCCTTAGGGTGAAGAGGGCATAAAATAACAACAATACTTTTCCAGGCAGCCACCATTTACTCCCCCCAAAATTTCAGCAGTATTTCACTTCTATCTACTGTTTGCACATAGTTCTTTCAGCAGGGATCAAACTGCTGGTGCTCCTTTTTGCTCTGCTCCCCAGGCATGTCAAGGAGAAGAAACATCACCTGTCTCCTATTCCCTTACATGGCGTAAGGAAGAAAACGAGCACTATCTTTGAAAAAGGCCACTCTGGCCAACTCTTTCTGCCCCCAAAGCATAGTAATTCATGCTCCATTTCAAAACCAATACATTGGTTTAGCTGTTGGAAAAAAGTCAAGGCTGGCTGAAAGGATGGAGGAGCCTTCAGTGTTCCCAAATGTGTGATCGATAATGACTTTGAGCATTGCATATGGACAAAAGCTAGAATCAGATGCAACCACATACAACTTGCTTCACTTCTGTCAACTCTTGATTGCAAAGAGAGCATCCCATGCTAACCAGGTTCCTATGATACTGCTCTCTCCTCTTGTGATAAAGGGGAGAGACACAAGAAGTGGGGGATATTAAAAGGAGTTGCGTATGCAGAGTGAGCTCCCCTACTCTGTGGTTTATGTAGCATAATAGGAAAACTAGACCTTAAATACACGGTTGCAGGATATCTGTCCTCCAGCAGCAAATTCAGGCCAGGTGACCACTAACACTGGATTTGTAAGGCAGCCTTTGCCAACCTGGTGCCGGTGTGCTGGCTGGGGCTGCAGTCCAGGAGGGCACCGGGTTGGCAAAGGCTGTGAAAGGCTAGGTCCCTCAGACTAGGATGCCAGGGCCTTGCTTCCTACACCATTTAGGCAGAAGGAGCGTCCAGAGGTGACCCCTGAGCAGCGTTACGAAACTTCACCCACTGACTCCATCACTACCCAGTCAGGTGACCCAGAAAACCAATGTAGCTCCACCATGCTCTATAAATGGCATGTCCCATATGCTCTTCCTTCCTGCAGAGAGTTATTTGGCAGGTTCCGCTTCCTCAGGCACACGGCTGCTTTGGGAACCTTGCCTTTTTTGCCTGCCTTAGACTGGCACTTGGCCTCTGTCTGCTTCTCTCTCCCACTTCACCCCTGGTGCTTTGCTTCTTCCTGATCCCAGGGCTCTGATCCTTCCACCCCACCCCATTCAACCCTGGCCAAATTCTGCTGTGACAGGATCATGCCCAACCAGTGCTAAAATCGTAACAAGGCTGCCAGTGTGTTCCTAATGTTGCGGGTCACGCAGCAACACGGATTCTTGGCGACCATCCAGCGTACTTCCTTGAGTCAGCATCATCTCTTAAAAGCCCCTTTGTCTTGCTTGCTGGTGAGCTGGTGGCTTCTACGAAGAAACAGGATATTATGAACAGAGACAGATAGTAATTCTTTGGGTTCAAGCCGAGAACCAGCTTTCCGGATGTTTTCTGCAGCGCTGGTGAGGTCTGCCATTGGGGGAATTCTGCGCCTTGTTTTGATAACAGTGAAGCTAGTGATTGCTCGGGGAAACGGATACAATCAGCTAACTACACTGCCTACAAACCAAATGCTACTTCTGCAGCATCCGTGCCTGAAAAAGACAAAACGTTTCCAGCAATTACACCTCCCGTTTGCTCATTCCTTTGCTTTGAAATAATAAAGAGCACTGTATTTTGCATGCTGCGCCAGGGCTGTGTGTATTCTCATTTTCCAGCTGCTGGCATAAAGTTAGGTAATGAAAGCAGAATTCAATCTGCTGTGAATCCTCATTTTCCATATATATATATTTTTAAAAAAATCAAGTTTCTAGTCTAAGATGGCCACAAAGAGCCTTGAAAGTCTGAAAGCAATACGTGGTAAACTCTCAAAAGCTAGAGGTGACTGGATAGTGTTCTGGTGGTCAGAGAGAACGGTGCAGTGCCCTTCACAATTTTTATTTTGGTCTTTTTGCACGACTACCAATATATATATATATATATATATATATATATATATATATATATATATATGCTATAGGCACGGGTCTTTTCCTCAGCATGGAGTACACCTGGTTGTGACTCCTCACTGTAGCAGTCCCCAGAGTTCCCTCATGCTTTAGTGTGGCTGAGAAACAAACCCGAAGAATGCGTTGGGGGACTATGGAGAGAAACAGGATTTTTCCTTGGCTCCCATTCACTCTTATGGGGCCACAATCTTGGAGATTTGCAGGGGGCAAATCTAGCCCCAGCCCAATGGTGCCCTTAAACCTCTCCTGATAGGGATGAGTAAAAGGGACCCATTATTTGGTGGCAGTGTTGTAATGGGTGGGGCAAAGCCTAGCTTCCACTCTTTTCCAGCCTCAGGAAACAAGCGCATCTCCCCTCCGAGCATACAAGGTATCAGGGGGCTCAGCAATGCTGAGTGTTGCTTTCCCAAACAAGGAACACAAGAAGAAGAAGAAGAAGAAGAAGAAGGAAGAGGAGGAGGAGGAGGAGTTTGGAGTTGATATCCCGCTTTATCACTACCCTAAGGAGTCTCAAAGTGGCTAACATTCTCCTTTCCCTTCCTCCCCCACAACAAACACTCTGTGAGGTGAGTGGGGCTGAGAGACTTCAGAGAAGTGTGACTAGCCCAAGGTCACCCAGCAGCTGCATGTGGAGGAGCGGAGACGTGAACCCGGTTCACCAGATTACGAGTCTACTGCTCTTAACCACCACACCACACTGGCTCTCAGAGAACATAGAGAGCTGCCTTATACCAAATCAGACCATTGGTCCATGTAGCTCAATATTGTCTACTCTGACTGGCAGTGGCTCTCTGGGGTTTCAGGCAGGAATCTTCCCCAGCCCTACTTGGAGATGCTAGGAACTGAAGCTGGGACCTCACTGCAGAGAGGGCAGCTGCTGTACCACTGAGCTATGATCCTGCACCTGATCCTCTGTACCACCACATATTGGCCATAGTCCAATCCCTTGTAGACCTCTACCAGAGACAAATTAGCAGCATCAGCATCAGGAATAAGGCCGGGTGGGTGGGAAAACAAACATTCCTCATATATCTCAAAAGTCTCATTTGCCTCTGAACATAGTATCTCCAATACACCTCCTCTGGTACAAGTTACATAAAAGAAACTGTAGCAGTTGCCTTTAAGAAGCTTACCTTGCAGTAATCCCGCCAACTTTATAATTAATTACAACAGCCTGGAATCGGTTCAAAACTTGAGCTAGGAAGCGGGGGCAATCAACAACGCCTTTGAATTTCTTTTCCCTAATGGATAATCTCCTCCTTAACCTGCTTTTTAGTTTCTTAAAGCCGCAAATCCTGTTGATGAAAGAGGGACTTCTTTTGGTGGAAAAAAAGAAAAAGAAAGGAAAGATCAACCTGAAAAATAACCTGCCCACCTCAATCTATCAATTTCTAAACCTGAATCACAGAACTGAAGAGTTGGAAGGGACCGCAAGGGCCATCTAGTCCAACCCCCTGCAATTCAGGAATCTTTTGCACAAGAGGGCAAAGTTTGATTCTGATCGAAATAAGATGCTCCATAAGCAAGATATCCCACCTGTTTCGTCCCTGCTCTCAACAGCCTTTGCACCAGACTGGCCTCAAACAAGACATGGGGCAGTCCCAGGCCCGACGTTTGTGTATACTCTGTTGTCATGGATGCTCAGGTGTGGCACAGGTGTGACTACAGATTAGCTCTCTGAAGGGGGTGGATTGACTTTGCTATTGTGGTGGTTGCATTGTGCAACGTTTCCATGGGTCATAGAATCATAAGAGTTGGAAGGAACCCAAGGTCCAGTCCACCCCCTGCAATGAAGGAATCTCAGCTATAGGGCAAATGTTGTCCCTATTTTCAAAAAGGGGAAAAGAGAGGACCCAAATAATTATCGCCCAGTCAGTCTGACATCAATACCAGGGAAGATTCTGGAGCAGATCATTAAGCAAACAGTCTGTGAGCACCTAGAAAAGAATGCTGGGATCACCAATAGTCAGCATGGATTTCTGAAAAATAAGTCATGTCAGACTAACCTGATCTCGTTTTTTGACAGAATTACAAACCTGGTAGATGAAGGGAACCCAGTGGATGTAGCCTACCTTGATTTCAGCAAGGCATTCGACAAGGTGCCCCATGATATTCTTGTAAAGAAGCTGGTAAAATGTGGTCTTGACTATGCTACCACTCAGTGGATTTGTAACTGGCTGACTGACTGAACCCAAAGGGTGCTCATCAATGGTTCCTCTTCATCCTGGAGAAGAGTGACTAGTGGGGTGCCACAGGGTTCTGTCTTGGGCCCGGTCTTATTCAACATCTTTATCAACGACTTGGATGATGGACTCAAGGGCATCCTGATCAAATTTGCAGATGACACCAAACTGGGAGGGGTGGCTAACACCCCAGAGGACAGGATCACACTTCAAAACGACCTTGACAGATTAGAGAACTGGGCCAAAACAAACAAGATGAACTTTAACAGGGAGAAATGTAAAGTATTGCACTTGGGGAAAAAAAAACGAGAGGCACAAATACAAGATGGGTGACACCTGGCTTGAGAGCAGTACATGTGAAAAGGATCTAGGAGTCTTGGTTGACCACAAACTTGACATGAGCCAACAGTGTGACGTGGCAGCTAAAAAAGCCAATGCAATTCTGGGCTGCATCAATAGGAGTATAGCATCTAGATCAAGGGAAGTAATAGTGCCACTGTATTCTGCTCTGGTCAGACCTCACCTGGAGTACTGTGTCCAGTTCTGGGCACCACAGTTCAAGAAGGACACTGACAAACTGGAACGTGTCCAGAGGAGGGCAACCAAAATGGTCAAAGGCCTGGAAACGATGCCTTATGAGGAACGGCTAAGGGAGCTGGGCATGTTTAGCCTGGAGAAGAGGAGGTTAGGGGGTGATATGATAACCATGTTCAAATATATAAAAGGATGTCATATAGAGGAGGGAGAAAGGTTGTTTTCTGCTGCTCCAGAGAAGCGGACACGGAGCAATGGATCCAATCTACAAGAAAGAAGATTCCACCTAAACATTAGGAAGAACTTCCTGACAGTAAGAGCTGTTCCACAGTGGAATTTGCTGCCAAGGAGTGTGGTGGAGTCTCCTACTTTGGAGGTCTTTAAGCAGAGGCTTGACAACCATATGTCAGGAGTGCTCTGATGGTGTTTCCTGCTTGGCAGGGGGTTGGACTCGATGGCCCTTGTGGTCTCTTCCAACTCTATGATTCTATGATTCTATAGCATCCCTGACAGATGGCCATCCAACCTCTGCTTAAAAACCTCCGAGGAAGGAAAGTCCACAGCCTCCTGAGGGAGACTGTTCTACTGCTGAACAGCTCTTGCTGTCAGAAAGTTTTTCCGTATGTTTAGTCAGAATCTCCTTTCTTGTAACTTGAAGCCATTGATTCGAGTCCTACCCTCCAGAGCAGGAGAAAACAAGCATGCTCCCTCTTCCATGTGACAGCTCTTAAGATATTTGAAGATGGCTATCCTATCTCCTCTCAATCTCCTCTTTTCCAGGCTAAACATACTCAGCTCTTTCAAGCACTTCTCGTAAGGCTTAGTTTCCAGTCCCTTGATCATCTTGGTTGCCCTCCTCTGCACACATTCCAGCTTGTCCTTCTTAAATTGTGGCACCCAGAATTGGGCACAGTATTCCAGGTGTGGCCTGACTAAGGCAGAATAGAGTGGTACTATTCCTTCCCTAGGGACGCGGGTGGCGCTGTGGGTAAAACCTCAGCGCCTAGGACTTGCCGATTGCATGGTCGACGGTTCGAATCCCCGCGGCGGGGTGCGCTCCCGTCGTTCGGTCCCAGCGCCTGCCAACCTAGCAGTTCGAAAGCACCTCTGGGTGCAAGTACATAAATAGGGACTGCTTACTAGCAGGAAGGTAAACGGCGTTCCGTGTGCTGCGCTGGCTCGCCAGATGCAGCTTGTCACGCTGGCCATGTGACCCAGAAGTGTCTGCGGACAGCGCTGGCCCCCGGCCTATAGAGTGAGATGAGCGCACAACCCTAGAGTCTGGCAAGACTGGCCCGTACGGGCAGGGGTACCTTTACCTTTTATTCCTTCCCTTGATCTGGACACTATACTTCTGTTGATGCAACCTAAAATGACATTACCTTTTTTTCTGCTGCATCACACTGTTGACTCATGTTAAGCTTGTGGTCCATCAAGACCCCTAGATCCTTTTCACAAGTACTGCTAGTAAGCCAGGTGTCCCCCCCCCCCATCTTATATTTGTTCATCAGGTTCTTCCTGCCTAAGGGCAGAACCTTACATTTGTCCCTATTGAAATTCTTTTTGTTAGCTTGGGCCCAGTTCTGTTAAGGTCAATTCTGATTCTGTCTCCTGCAGCATTAGCTACCCCTCCCAGTTTGGTGTCATCTGCAAATTTGATGAGCATCCCCTCAGTTCCTTCATCCAAGTCATTTATAAAGAACGTGGCTGGACCAGGAAGCAGCATCAGCATAGAGCTCCCCCTATCATTAGGCAGAGACTTTGGTGGCAGGCATAGCAGGGTGGGCAGGGATCATCATTGAGGTATATTGGAAGACAGCACTCTGTGTGCATCCTTTGCACTAGCCTGTTGCCCTCAGGTGCAGTGGGAGTCAGTGTTGAAGACAGAATCACCTGCAAGGCTGGTCAGTTTTTTATACATGGAATGGGGAGGTCCATTGCCATAGACAGGAAAATGCCTCAGTTTGTCTCTTCCATGACGATCAAGATCAAGATAATTTATTACGGTCAAAGACCAGCTTGCATAACACAATAAAAACAGTGTTCATAGAGATAAAATATACAATCAGAGCAGATTGCAGCAATAGCTCATGAGTTAAAATTGAGATATATACATACACCCATACAACTGAGATTTGGGCTACCATAAAAATTGACCCTGAGGCGCCCCAACGGGGGACTTCAGCATTTCCCTAGTAAGTTATTTTATTCTAGAGGATGATCTATGCCTACAAATCTGGGTGCAGAATCTGGCTACCAGCCAGGTCGTCTTATGATCTTTGCCTAAGAGGAGAGAATTAAGTTTAGACTTGTCTGAAAGATTGGCGAGCCTCTTCAGCAAAGGACTCTTCCATGAAAATATAGACCTTGCTCTGGAGAGTTGAGTACCAGACCCTTTCATGAAGGGGGGGGGGAGGAATTGCCCCAGGCCCCACCCCCATATCAAATTTGATAAACAGTACAATATTTGTACTGCAGGGGGGACGGGGACATTGGCACAGGTTGTGGACCATGCTCAAAAGTGGGAGACACAGTCATGAGGTTCACTGGACAACGTTGGCCCACTCACTGTCTTTCAGCCTAACCTACCTCACAGGGTTGTTGTGAAGATAAAATGCGGAGGAGGAGAACCTCCTTGGAGAAAAGGTGCACTATAGTTGTACAGTGGTGCCTCGCAAGACGAAATTAATTCGTTCCGCAAGTTTTTTCTTCTTGCGAGTTTTTCGTCTTGCGAAGCACGGTTTCCCATAGGAATGCATTGAAAATCAATTAATGCGTTCCTATGGAGTCTGTCCCCAGACCTCTTCTGAAGGCTGGCGGGGGAAGAAGGACTTTTCTCCCCACCGCCAGCCTTCAGAACAGCCTTCTGAAGGCTGGCGGTGGGAAGAAAAGCCCTTGTCCCGCCGCCAGCCTTCAGAAGAGTTCCCGGAGGGCTGCCTAGGCTGCGGATAGCAGCCTGCTGCCCGGTGCGAGGCAGACATCTGCAGCTTGGGGTGCCCAGCAGGACTTCCCCGCAGGGCTCTCCAAGCTGCGGATAGGCGCAGCAGGCTGCTATCCGCAGCTTGGAGAGCCCTGCAGGGAAGTCCTGCAGGGCTCCCCAAGCTGCGAATGTCTGCCCCACGCGAAGGGCGCTCTGCTTAACAGCGCCCCTCGTGCGGGGCAGCAGGCTGCTATCCGCAGCTTGGAAAGCCCTGCAGAGAAGTCCTGCAGGGCTCCCCAAGCTGCAGGTGTCTGCCCCGCGTGAAGGGTGCTCTGCTAAAGAGCGCCCCTCGTGCGGGGCAGCAGGCTGCTATCCGCAGCTTGGAGAGCCCTGCAGGGAAGTCCTGCAGGGCTCCCCAAGCTGCGAATGTCTGCCCCACGCGAAGGGCGCTCTGCTTAACAGCGCCCCTCGTGCGGGGCAGCAGGCTGCTATCCGCAGCTTGGAGAGCCCTGCAGAGAAGTCCTGCAGGGCTCCCCAAGCTGCAGGTGTCTGCCCCGCGTGAAGGGTGCTCTGCTAAAGAGCGCCCCTCGTGCGGGGCAGCAGGCTGCTATCCGCAGCTTGGAGAGCCCTGCAGGGAAGTCCTGCAGGGCTCCCCAAGCTGCAGGTGTCTGCCCCGCGCGAAGGGCGCTCTGCTAAAGAGCGCCCCTCCTGCAGGGCAGCAGGCTGCTATCCGCAGCTTGGAGAGCCCTGCGGGGAAGTCCTGCAGGGCTCCCCAAGCTGCGAATGTCTGCCCCGCGCGAGGGGCGCTCTGCTTAAGAGCGCCCCTTGCGCGGGGCAGCATGCTGCTATCCGCAGCCTAGGCAGCCCTCCGGGAACTCTTCTGAAGGCTGGCGGGGGAGAAGGGCTTTTCTTCCCACCGCCAGCCTTCAGAACAGCCTTCTGAATGTTGGCGGTGGGGAGGAAAACCTTCCTCCCACCGCAAATCTTCAAAACAGGTCCGGGAACAGAGGAGAAGCGCTGCGCGCCTTCCCCTCTGTTCCCGGACCTGTCCTGAAGGCTTGCGGTGGGAGGAGGGCTTTCCTCCCCACCGCCAACATTCAGAATGCTGTTCTGAATGTTGGTGGTGGGGAGGAAAAACCCTCCTCCCACCGCAAGCCCCGGGAACAGAGGAGAAGCGCTGCGCGCCTTCTCCTCTGTTCCCGGACCTCCCACCACAAGCCTTCAGGACAGGTCTGGGAACAGAGGAGAAGGTGCGCTGCGCTTCCCCGCTGTCCCAGGAGATTTCCCTATGGGCTTTCGTCTTGCGAAGCAAGCCCATAGGGAAATTCGTCTTGCGAAGCCTCTAAAAATCGGAAAACCCTTTCGTCTTGCGGGTTTTTCGTTTAGCGAGGCATTCGTCTTGCGGGGTACCACTGTAAATAAATTAAAAGTTATTCATTCATTTGGATAGCTGTGACTCCATGGGAGGCAGGTGCTACTTGGTTCAAAATGAAAACTTGTGGCATCCTCGCCCCCTGAACACAATTCTCTGAAAAGCCCTTCCTGTCCCGTACACCCCCAACTTACCTCCAGGGTTGAATCAGTCTCTCACACTCTGCCTCATCTGCATCTACACACACATGAGGATTTTTCTTCCATGCAAAAGTAATGCACCTTTCAGGTTTCTGGAACATCTAAGGCCAGGCAGCAATAAGATTTCGACCAGGGGTCATTTCCATAGGGTGGTCAAGAGACCTCCAGATGCCTTTACCCCAAGAAGTCCCTGCAGAATTTGCAACCACCATCTTCAGAATGCATTTAGGAGAGCAATGTTTGCTCAAGATTAGGCCTGCAGTTGCTAGAGAACTGATGGACGACTTTTTCCCCCCTTTTGGCATGCCTGGGCTTGCCCAGAGAGCAGGGAGACCCATAATTTAATTCAAGTAGGAATGCATGGGCTGAGGTTGGGACCCCATCCAAAACCTTTGGATAAGGATGGAGACCTTCACTCGGATTCTACATAAGGTTGGCTGATGTTTAGAAAGAACACACATAGGGATGTCATGAGAATCCTGTATGGGAAACTGCAAAAAACCCACAAACTTCCAGAAGATCTGGAAGTGACTTCCTGGAGTTCTTCACTGAGTAACCTCCAAAGCCATGAGAAAAGAGATGCACAGTGTAAAAACATTATTTTCTTCAGCTTACCTCTACTCCACAGTTCAACTCAATACAGTCAAAACTTTGGTTTCCGAACGGCTTAGTTGCCAAACAAATCAGCTCCCAAATGCCGCAAACCCGGAAGTAAGTGTTCTGGTTTGCGAATGTTTTTCAGAAGCCAAACATCCAGCGTGGCTTCCACTTGAGTGCAGGAAGCTTCTGCAGCCAATTGGAAGCCGCGCCTTGGTTTTCGAACACTTTCGGGAGTCGAACAGACTCCTGGAACAGATTATGTTCGAGAACCAAGGTACCACTGTACAGCAGTGCAAGTTCTCTGGCCCTTCTGGAAGGCCTGTTTATTGATCAATCAGCCTGATTGGTTTTGGGGAGGTTAAGTGTTGATGCATCAAACTATTGTTACGCTACACTTTCCACTGCGTTTTCCTGAAACTTTTAACGCAGAAGGTCCAATCTTCAGGGGAAGCAGGTTTGCACTGCAAGAGCGCCAAATTTAATCACACAGCCCAAATTTGCCAGGTTGTGATTGAACGCTACCCGAAAACAGCACCAGTCTGGAAGTGCCTGACACCAGCTGCTTCTTGAGCATTCATTCTGATTCGTTTGTGGAAAGGTTAGAAACTGCTGCAGCAAAGCAAGTACTATCCCGCACTTCCCAGGGCATTTTCCGGTCACTTTCCTTAGGAGCAAATGTCTGACCTTATCTGGGAAGCAGGTTTGTTGTTGTGAAAGAACTCTCCATTAACACTCATGTCACTTGAAAATAAGTCCTTAGATGTATAAGGTAAGCAATAAATGTTGGAAATGTAAAGAAAAAGAAGGAACATTTTACCATATGTGGTGGGAATGTAAAAAGGTGAAAAACTTCTGGGAAATGATATATAATGAGATGAAAAAAATGTTGAAATATACATTTATTAAAAAACCAGAAGCATTTTTACTAGCCATTGTAGGAGATGATATAAATAGAAATGATTGTAAGCTGTTTTTATATGCAATGACGGCAGCAAGAATATTACTGGCACAAAAATGGAAGCAACAAGAATTACCGACAAAAGAAGGTTGGAGGATGAAATTGATGGACTATGCAGAATTAGATAAACTAATGGGAATAATTCGAAACTGGCGGGACCAGAGATTCACAGAAGATTGGCGTAAATTTACGGACTATTTGAAAAGAAATTGTGGTGATCAGATTACATTTGTAGGTTTGCAGGAAGTTTTGTGAGGGGAATAATTTGAATTATTGCACTATTGGACGAAAAGGAAGACGTTAGTTAAGATAATTAAAGGCAATATGAATTTAAGAAATGCAGAAGAAATCATAAAAATGGGGGATCACCAGAGGTGCTGATGGAAGTCCAAAAGATTGTATAAGATGTGAAATTTTGTGGAATGTATGATAATTAATATGTTTTAAAATGAATAAAAATTATATATATAAAAAGAAAATAAGTCCTTAGAGACTTAGCACATAGCCAACAACTATGCAAAGAGACAAGTGTCTAGATGAGAGAAGTTGAAAGACTGGTGCAAAAGAGGCTTAAGGGGTCAGCAGAGGGAGGAACCACCTGAACCATGTCATTGTACAAAAGTGCCCAAATAAATTGCAAATTAAACAAAAACTGCATTTGACATCCAGGGCAAGTAGTATGCCTTGTGGGCTACAAAGAACATGGTTAGCCCAAGGACACCAGAAGTGCATGCTGGATCAGGCCATTGGCCCATCGAGTCCAGCATCCTGTTCTCACAGTGGTCAACCAAATGTCCATAGAAAACCCAAAAGCAGGATCTGGACACAAGACCCCTCTCCCTTCCTAGGGTTCCCAGCACAGAAGCATTGCTGTCTGTGACTGTGGAAGCAAAGCATAGCTATTGACAGCCTTATCTCCCATGAATTGGTCTGATGCTCTTTTGGATTGGACAAAATGGAGCAGAGCTTGTTCTGCTAGCCAGTGGCGTAGCGTGGGTGGTGCAGGGGGGGGGGCGGCCGCACCGGGCGCAACATCTGGGGGTTAGGGTTAGGGGGCGCAAATCCATGGGTTAGGGGGCGCAAATTACTTGCCTTGCCCCGGGTGCTGACAACCCACGCTACGCCACTGCTGCTAGCAGTGCCTTGGTCTCACAATGGGAAGTTGGCAAGGAGGACCTGAGCACAATGACCCCCTCCCACTTGTGGTCCCCACTAACTAGGGCATTCAGAAGCATGCCTCCTTCAATTCAGGAGGAGGAGGAGGAGGAGGAGGAGGAGGAGGAGGAGGAGGAGGAGGAAGAAGAAGAAGAAGAAGAAGAAGAAGAAGAAGAAGAAGAAGAAGAGGAGGAGGAGGAGGAGGAGTTTGGATTTGATATTCCGCCTTTCACTCCCTTTAAGGAGTCTCAAAGCGACTAACATTCTCCTTTCGCTTCCTCCCCCACTTCCTCTGTGAGGTGAGTGGGGCTGAGAGACCTCAGAGAAGTGTGACTAGCCCAAGGTCACCCAGCAGCTGCATGTGGAGGAGCGGGGAAGCGAACCCAGTTCACCAGATTACAAGTCTATCGCTCTTAACCACTACACCACACTGGCTCAGCCCAGGAAGCACACAGCTATTGGGGGTGGTAGCCATTGAAAGCCTTGTCCTCCATGCCTCTCCGGATTCAAGGAATGCCCTGTGAGTCTCCAGCAGCACTGTGTGTCCTTCGTCACCAGGGAGACTCCGGACGGTTTATTTATGGCTTCACTAGCCAGCAGCCCAGGGTAGTTCTCCAAAGTGTAGAGCAGGAAAAGGTGAACCTGTTTCAGCAAACAGCTTGACGCGCTTCTGTGGGATACAAAATACATTTGATTATAGCTTCTTGCAATGACAGTCAGGCTTGGGCAAAAGCTCCTGACAGCTGAAGAAACTGTGCTGTCCTCAAACCTATGCTGTTCCCTCTCCTGTCTCCTCACCCGGAGATTGAAGAAGGAAATAAACACAGAGAAAATACCATCCTCAGGAGGTGGAGCTTTCGTAGTTCACTCTGCCCCTGACTTTTGTGTACTGAAATTTAGCTGTGTGGAAGAGACACCATTATACAGGATTTGCCAGCATTGGCAGGCAGACATGCAACAGGTGAAGCGTCCCTCCTGTTGCCCCTCCATTAGATTTCTCCCTTTTAACTTCTGTCTCCCCCACCAATGTTAAAACCCCTTAGGATCACCACTAATAAAAAAGTGACTCTCCGAAACAGCAGCAGAGTAGACTCATTGAAACTAACAGGCGTAATTAGCTCAGGGCCCTTTAATGGGGTTGTTTCCCTCGATCTAGACAGAACTACAGTGGTACCTCAGGTTACATACGTTTCAGGTTACATACGCTTCAGGTTACAGAGTCCGCTAACCCAGAAATAGTGCTTCAGGTTAAGACCTTTGCTTCAGGATGAGAACAGAAATTGTGCTCTGGCGGCACAGCTGCAGCAGGAGGCCCCATTAGCTAAAGTGGTGCTTCAGGTTAAGAACAGTTTCAGGTTAAGTGCGGACCTCCGGAACGAATTAAGTACTTAACCCGAGGTACCACTGTATTTGGAAAACAGATGCAAAAGAAGGGAAATTACCAAATGGTTTTTTTTTAACATGGTGTCCAATTTTGATTTAATTGATTACGGCGTGTTAAGCCTCCATTAGAATGCAAATCCACTTTTTTCTCAAACGCTAATAATTCTTCAAGTAGAAAAGATCTTCTTTGGGCCTCAAAAGAACCAATAACCAGGGTAAAAAAGGTTGAGATACAACCAAAGACATTATCTGATCACAATGCCATTTTGATGATAATAGCAGATAAATTCAACAGAGTAAACAATATTCAATTGATGTAAACGTGGCAAATTGATTTGAATGGTTATAGCAAAATATGCAGGAAAGTATGATAAGTAATATGAACAATGGAAGGAGAAGGGGGGAAGTCACTGGATATTTTAAAGTTTGTAAAATGTTTACAGTGGCACCTCGGGTTAAGTACTTAATTCGTTCTGGAGGTCCGTTCTTAACCTGAAACTGTTCTTAACCTGAAGCACCACTTTAGCTAATGGGGCCTCCTGTTGCAGCTGTGCCACCGGAGCACGATTTCTGTTCTCATCCTGAAGCAAAGTTCTTAACCCGAGGTAAAATTTCTGAGTTAGCAGAGTCTGTAACCTGAAGCGTATGTAACCTGAAGCAGTTGTAAACCGAGGTACCACTGTATTTTGAAATGTAGAAAAATGAAAACTCTCTCTCTCTCTCTCTCTCTCTCTCTCTATATATATATATATGAATGACATTAATTTCAATGGGTCTACTCATCACCAGCTTTCCAACACTGATGTTGCTGAAACTTACCAGAATAGGGCCAAGTAATGGTGAGACCAGGGCTGTGCTGACAGCAGTTGCTGCTGGTGCAGATGGGTCCTGGCAGGGCCAATGCCAGGGAGACCCACGCCAGGTGGTTCCAGAGGCAATGACATGCAGCGTCAACTCAGCCTAGTGCTGGGGCCAACCTCTTCTCTGCTGGGTTCTACAGACAGCAACACAGAGACCATGGCGGGGGAAGCCAACAGGCAGTGCACTTTTAAGTGGAGGATGGCCAAGCTGATGGGGCAGTGTTCCATTTGCCTTAATAGACACACGGATCGGTGGCACCAATCCGGCCCTGGGAGGCCAGCTATATCACATGGGCCACAACTCTTTGACTCCTCCAAAAGGAGACAAGGCCCTCCTGCCCCTTTAATAGATGTGCAGACAAGGAGATGTCAACAGGTGTGAATTGCATGGCCAGAGCTACAGCTGATGAAATAGCCTATCCTGCTCAAATATTAAAAGGACAGGAGCCCTGTCTCTTTCCCTCTTCTTGACCACTGTAACACATGCAAATGTCCAACTCGGGGCATCTTTCTACAGAAACATTGCTGTAGAAGGATTTCCATGGCTTTTTTTAATTGCCTCTGATCCTGTAAGCCTAATATGCATAATAATAATAATAATAATAATAATAATAATAATAATAATAATAATATTTATACCCCGCCCATCTGGCTAGGTTTCCCCAGCCACTCTGGGCGGCTTCCAACAAAGATTAAAAATACAATAAAACATCAGTCATTAAAAACTTCCCTAAACAGGGCTGCATTCAGATGTCGTCTAAATGTAAGGTAAAGGGACCCCTGACCATTAGGTCCAGTCGTGACTGACTCTGGGGTTGCAGCGCTCATCTCGCTTTATTGGCCGAGGGAGCCGGCGTACAGCTTCCGGGTCATGTGGCCAGCATGACTAAGCCGCTTCTGGCGAACCAGAGCAGCGCATGGAAACACCGTTTACCTCCCCGCCGGAGCGGTACCTATTGATCTACTTACACTTTGACGTGCTTTCGAACTGCTAGGTTGGCAGGAGCAGGGACCGAGCAGCGGGAGCTCACCCCGTCGCGGGGATTTGAACCGCCGAACTTCTGATCGGCAAGTCCTAGGCTCTGCGGTTTAACCCACAGTGCCACCTGTGTCCCTCGTCTAAACATCAGATAGTTGTTTATTTCTTTGACATCTGATGGTAGGGCGTTCCAGAGGGTGGGCACCACTACTGAAAAGGCCCTCTGCCTGGTTCCCTGTAACTTGGCTTCTCGCAGTGAGGGAACCGCCAGAAGGCCCTTGGCACTGGATCTCAGTGTCCAGGCAGAGTGATAGGGGTGGAGACGCTCCTTTAGGTATACTGAATGTTGAATAGTGGGTAGACATAGCAGACGGCACAGTGATTTCTCCAAAGCTGCTCTTTATTTGTAAGCTGGACAGAACTGAACAGCAAACAGCTCAGCCGGCCTGCTTTTATAGGCAGCCGGCTGTCAACATTGTAGCAACAACAACCCAGGGTTTTCCGCCTAAAATAACTGACGTGGACCTGAGTGAAAACTACATACACAATACTCCTGGTGGCCAGGGTGAGAACTTCAATACATAACACCCCTCCCCACCGAGATAAGGCGTTAGTTACAATCGTAATGGTTTCCTTATATACAGCACTACACGTAATGGTTCAATTGGGCACAAAGCATATTGGTTACATTTCACATATTTCCATTAGACCAACAGTGTTACATGTCCAACAACATAGTCCTTTAAATACGGTCTACTGGCCTTGTGGATTTCCTGGGCGGAGAGTTCAACAGCTTCTGAGGCCACGGCCTCCTCAGTGGCTTTCTGCAGCGTGAGGACTGGCTTGGCGAGGAGATGCCATTGCAGACGGATGTCCCGGACCCCGCAGACAATTTGATCCATCAGGGCATCATCTAAGTCTCGGAACTCGCAGTGCATTGCAGCCTGTCGGAGGGCGGTGGTGTAGTTGTTGATTGACTCCCCCTCTGCCTGGTTCCGGTGGTAGAACGCATGGCGAGCAGCAATCTTGGACGGCTTTGGCGCGTAGTGGTTGCGGAGCTTCTCTTTAATTGTGTCCCAAGGTGCTGCCTGGACTGCTAGAGGCGCAACCAATGCTCGGACCGTCGCGAACACTTCGGGGCCACAAAGGCTGAGGAGAGGCCCCGCTTCTGCTCTACAGACCCTCTTGTCAGCTCATTTGCTTGGAGGAAGGAGCCAAACCGAGCGAGGTAGGAGTCCCATGATTCAGAGGCTGGGGCAAATGGCGGTAGAGGCACAAGTGAAGCCATTGTTCCCATGCCGACGTGGAGGCGATGGATGGAACACAGTGCTCTAGCCAGAACGGTCAGCTCTGAATTGGTTCTGCTCCGTGATTTTGCTCAGTGTTTCAGCTCCGTGATTCAGCTCATCTCAGAGGGTGGCCGCATCTGGCTGTGCTCTGTTGTCCATCGATCCCTCCTTCATCGCCAGTGTTGAATAGTGGGTAGACATAGCAGACGACACAGTGATTTCTCCAAAGCTGCTCTTTATTTGTAAGCTGGACAGAACTGAACCGCATACAGCTCAGCCGGCCTGCTTTTATAGGCAGCCGGCTGTCAACATTGTAGCAACAACAACCCAGGGTTTTCCGCCTAAAATAACTGACGTGGACCTGAGTGAAAACTACATACACAATACTCCTGGTGGCCAGGGTGAGAACTTCAGTACATAACACTGAATGAAAGGAGCATCTGAAGAAGGCTGAGATCCTAGGGCTTGGGTTTTATTACAGTCAAGTGGTATAGTGTATAAATCTTATGGGTTAAATAAAAAGAAGGAAAATTTAAAAAGTTCCCTTGAACACAGTGGGGGTGACTTGTCAGAGGGACCCACCGGTTAGGTGAGGCTCTTTGCAGGTATATTTCTGCAACATGCCATTGACACAGTTATAGAGCATTGCTGGTAGATTTATACTGGACCATCTGCACACATCACCCTGCTTTATTTTGTGTTCTGTGATGCTTCCCTGTTATTACTGCATTATTGCCATCCAGAGGGGCACTCCTGAGCTGCAAAAATGGGAGTGGAAGGGGGATCTGGAACATTTGCCTTATGAAAAGGTACAGGATTTCAGCAGGAAGTTGCAGCACATGCACTAATAGCAAAAATTAAAAGGTAGTATGTCCTCCCTGAAACTCATCCAAGTGCAAACAGTGAGATCATGAGCAGAAAGCAGAATATAAAATCTCTGGAGAGGCCGTGAACACGCAGAAGCTGAGGCTGGAAGCTTTTCCCAATGCTGATATAGCCATACCAGGAAGAACATTGCCTGTTTAATTTCTGCATGTCAGGTTGCTGTTAAACTTACAGGAACATGATCAGTAGGTGGGGGGGGCAGAATCCTAAAAACTGCAATCCAGTGTGCACTTACTTGGGAGCAAGTCCTCCTGGATTCAGCCGGGCTTGCTTCTGAGTAAATGCACACAATATGATTGGGTTGCATGTGGGGAAATAATTCTGCTTCCTCACTGCCTTCAAGCCTCTCAAGAGAGAGGGTTTTGAGGTATCAGGACCTGAGATGGAGATTTCTTCAGAAACAGGCCCTATCCTTGCTTTATGTGCACACACCTCCTTTGAAAGCCAACCTTAGCTACTCTAAATCCTGCTTATAAAAGCCAGAAGGAAGGTAGCAGTAGTTGTTTAGCTAGCAAAAGAGCTGCAGGTGGTTAAGAGGGTTAGCTGTAAGAGCAAAAAGGAAAAGCACTACAGCTATTGAACTGGCCTCAAAGTTTAATAGCTTCTCCCCTTCTTTCTTACTGGAGTCTCTTTCCTCTGAGAGTGAAGTTGGTGAGTATTGAGGCTTGCAATAGAATTACATTTGGCCAGAGCAGGACAGTGCTTAAAGCAGAGCTTTGCAAACTGTGTGTTGCGACGCATTAGTGTGTTGGCTGCAGGGGGTAGGTGTGTTGAGTGAATGCTCCCCACGCTCCTCCTGGGGCTGGAAAGGGGTTAGTTTGGGGTCCAGTTTGGTAATAAATCTGAATTTCCATGTCACAAAATGATGCATGCTGAAAAAGTGTATCCCCAATATGAAAGGTTTGGCTTAAAGTGTCAGACTAGCACCTGTGAGAGGAAGGTTCAAACCCCTGCTTAGCTGTGAAAGTCCCTGGGTGACCTTGGGCATGTCACCGCAACTCAGGGTTGTTGTGAGAATTAATGAGGGCAGGGACACCTATGCATGCTGCCTTGAGCTTCTTGGAGTGAAAGGTGGGATAAAGGCTTAGGACCCTCGTACCTACGGGACCACCTCTCCCGGCATGCCCCACAGAGGACCTTAATGTCCATAAATAGCAATAGTGGTCCTGGGCCCTAAGGAAGTTAGATTAGCTTCAACCAGAGCCAGGGCCTTTTCAACACTGGCTCCAGCCTGGTGGAACACTCTGTCTCATGAGACCAGGGCCCTGTGGGATCTGATCTCTTTCTGCAGGGCCTGTAAGACAGAGTTGTTCCTCCTGGGCTTTGGCTTGGAGCCAGTTTGATTCCCTCCCCCTCTTTCTTTTTCCTTTCTCCTCCTGTGATGAGACTGCATTTTAATGTTTTAATGTTTCAATATTTTAATGTTGTATTTTAATCTTGTTTTTAAGTTGTATTCATTCAACTTGTTTTTATTATTGCTTGTTAGCTGCCCTGAGCCTGGCCTTGGCTGGGGAGGGCAGGGTATAAAAATTATTATTATTGTTAATATATAAATAATGATGAATCAATACTAAATATAGCTAGAGGTTTGACTGTTCTCCTCTGACAGCATCTGTTCCTGAAGGTTTTATTTTGTGTGTTACTCTTTCCCATTCACCCAGGGTTGAAGTACTGTTACTATGTATAATGATCACATTAGAGTGAGGAGTAAACCATTACCCACGTCTCCCAGGAAAGAGAATTGGCCCACTATACAAAATGGCTGTGAAAGTGTCTAAATTTAATGGGGTGTGGCACTGTGTGGGAGAAAACGGGATTGCAAGCAAAGTGGGAAACACTTGCATTGTATAAACACTTGCATTGTATATTGTATGAACTTGTAGCAGGGCCAGCGCACCCATTTTTCAGTGGAAGAAGCCACAACCTGGTTGGTTGGTGAAAGGGCTTCTTCAAAAAGGTGGAAGCCTCGCATGATGGCAAGGAAATAATGACTATTGGCAAGGATACCCTTAAATGTGTCATCAGAACTCACTTCTCCCACATTTCCTTTTTCTCCAGCTGTACTTTCAATCCAGAGGCTTATCTAGACATGAAGGATGAAATAGCTGCCACGGTCTTCTTCATCACACGCTTAGTGAAGAAGCACAACGTGCTGACTAAGCAGCAAATGGAGAAGTTTGCGTCCAAGTTGATGGCAGCTATGTTTGAGATGTACAAGAGCCACTGGTACCCAGACAAGCCTTCAAAAGGGCAAGCCTTTAGGTGAGTAGCCCCTATGCGACCTTCAAGCATCCCTTGCCTAGCTCTTGTGCAAAATGGGGGGGCTTGCATGTCTCCAGTGGTGGCTGGTGCTCATTGTGATTGGTAGGGCAGAAGGCAGGGAGCCCAACAGTAGGTGGCGCTAGAGCCCATGACAAGCAGAGCCCCTAATTTCAGGTTTTGTCCCCATCCTCCCTCTCTCTGCTAAGTCTTGCAAGGGCAATGCTGAGACTCAGGGAGAAGGAAGCTGACAAGCAGTGCCATTCCCTGGATGAGCTGTAAGTGAGAAGGCAAGCATGTGGGGGCTGGCTGAGGGAAACTGAGATTGGTGGGTCCTGTCTTCCCTAATGGTCCTGTCTGCCCTACCAGCCTACGTAATTTCTCCAGGGCTTCATAACTCCAGCAGCGTCTTTGAAGTATGGCTTTTGCACTCTCTGTGTGTTGCTTAGGGGTTCTCTCTGAGATGGTGTTCAACTGAAACACAATACCTGGGGTGCTTCCAGACAACCTGCTGAGCATTCATTCAAATTTGTGAACCGACCTGAGATCTATGGATGTAGAGCAGTATACAAGTTTAATAAATAAGAATAGGAATAAACAATTTGTTTGAGGGGAAGTTAGATGACATCACACCAAGCAAATATTATCCCACACTTCTGACTGCATTTCCCCCAACAATTTCTTTATGGGGAATAAACCCCCTGATCTTTTAGGGGAGGTGGGTTTGTTGTGCAAGACCTCCAAATCAGCTATAACTGCACAACCTGAATTTGCCAGTATGTGATTGAATACTGCCCGAAGATTGTACGGTTAGGGTGTGTGTGTGTGTGTGTGTATATATATATATATATATATAGAGAGAGAGAGAGAGAGAGAGAGAGAGTGTGAGTCAAAACATCCTGAAATTTTCACACTTAGACATGCAACACCTCAAATGTGAAATTCCGCCTCTAAACCTTTGTATTGGACTTTGATGATATTTGATGCCTGCCAGGTGTCAAGAGAGAGGAAGTCTTACAAGCTGTCAAATATGAAATGTTGGGCTGTCAAATGCAGGTGCCAAATCACAAACCCAAGCACCTGGTGTCAAGTAACTGAATATTCAGGGATGTGTCAACTTGTTTGCACTGAAATTTTCAACAAAGAATGCCTAGGTGTATATTATTCTGACTTTACAACAGCCCTAGCAGTATTGCTATTTATAATTTATGTGCTGCTCAATGCTGAAATTGTCTTCCAAGCCGTTTACAGGTATAAAAACCAATCACACAAGCATTAAAATACAAAGATCCATAAATGCACAGTAAAATAACCCCATGAAAACATCATAGTAATTAAGACTTGGGTTCAGAGACTCAGGGGATGCGTGTGTAAACAGGTGTGTCTTTGAAAGCCCACGGCATGCCCATACAGATGAGGCACCTTGTATTTCAGCAGGGTGTGCATCCTGTAACACGGATGCCACCATGAAAGAGATCACCTCTATGCCATCACAAGCAGATAATCATTAGCATTTTATGTACTGAATTGGTGCCATCCTGCTTTTGTCTGGTGTATGAGCTGGGAGCATATAAGCCTTGGGTCATGGCTGTCTTTTGCACCCAAAAAGTTGTGCCATCTTCTCCCCCATGTAAAATATGCACAGCAGGTGCCAAGGGATGGGCGTGCAGCCTGTTCCCGTTGCATAATGGGAATCATGAGCCACTGCGTCCTTCCCTAGTTCAGGTGGGGCTAATTTGGGCTGAGGGTGGATTGCACAGCACTTGTGTCCCCAGTGCTAAGTTGATATTATTGTAGTGTGTGGACTATAGAAGAGGAGGTACGATGGGCCATCCAGGATACCTCTTCTATTCTCTTCTGCTTGTCCAGGTGTATAAGGATAAACCAGTTCAACCCAAGAGACCCTCTGCTGGAGCGGGCATGTTTGGAGAGCAACGTGGACTTCAGCAGCCTTGGATTACCAAAGGAGATGACCATTTGGGTCGACCCATTTGATGTATGCTGCAGGTGAGCTCTTGGTGTGTTTGAAGGGCCTTACTAAAAAGAACTGATGGAGCGGGACATCTTTGGATAAGAAAATTGCCTTCTGTCCATTGCCCACTCCTTCTCAGTACCTTGGCAAAAGGTTCCCCAGAGTTTCAGACAGAATCTGTTGGTGCTGAGGATTGCACCTGGGACCTTCTGCACGTAGAGCAGATGTTCTATCACTGAGCGATAGTCTGGCCAACTGCTAAGCCTTGAGCGCAGGACTGTGCGATGTGTCACAAAGCAAAGAAGGCGGTGGAATGTACCATATTTTTCGCTCCATAAGACACACCTGACCATAAGAAGCACCTAGTTTTTAGAGGGGGAATGCAAGAATTTTTTTTTTAAGGGAGCGCTGAGCAGAGCCTGTATCCATCCCAGGCTCTGCTCAGCGCTCCCTTTCATGAGCCGTGTGGAGCGTGTGTGCGACGCTTGCAGGATTTTCCCTAGGAGGGAAAAGCCCCCAAGAGCCGCACACACGCTCCACGCGGCTCGTGAAAGGGAGTGCGGCTCTTGCAGGCTTTTCCGGGAGGTAGGGGAAGGGACTGAGGGGCTGCCCTCTGTCCCTTCCCCCACCTCCCGCAAAAGCCCCCAGGAGCTGCACACCCTTTAAAGAGCGTGCGGCTCTTGCAGGCTTTTCTACGAGGTGGGGAAATTCCCGCAAAAGCCCCCAAGAGTGCTTTTTCCCGAGGAGGCAGAAGGGACTGACACAGGGAAAAGCCCCCATGGAGGCTTTTCCTGCCTGCCTCCCGCCTGCATTCGCTCCATAAGACGCACACACATTTCCCCTTACTTTTTAGGAGGGGAAAAGTGCGTCTTACGGAGCGAAAAATACGGTAGTCCCTGCTCAACGCATCTGGGGTTCTGTGTGTTTGTCTTTCGTACTTGCTGGCTGACAGAGTCCTTGGCTCTCCTCTTTGGCACAGCTGTTTCCTCCTTGCATTAAACTCTACTTTTGCAGAGAGGGGGGAAATGTGATATAGGGGAGTGGCAGACCCTGGCACTTCAAATTTCATTGGTGCCCTGGGCGACGCTAAAATCCAGCAGCCCTCCCACCTCTCGCTTTCCATTGGATTCATAGTTGTGGGGCCCCAAAAGCTCCATGCCCAGTGGATTCTGAAGGCTGATGCAGCAACATTGCTAAGCACTGCCTCAGCACTGATGATGGAACACTGTCCCTTGGTATGCCAGGGGTGTCAGGTTAGATGAGGGGGCTTAAGAGAGCCTGTAGGACAACAAAGGGGAATGGATGGAGTGGGAAGCTTAGAAGAAATAGCCGGGGTGGCTGCTGTAACCCAGCACCAAGAGCCTGCTGAGGCAGTTGCCTCATTCTACCTCAAGGAAGAGATAGCCCTACTTATAGGGCTATTGTAAGGATCACTACTAGATAGAAAACAAGTAAACTGAAGTACTTTGTGTTGGAAGTGGAGCTGCAACTTGGCTTGCTTAGATGGGTCTACAGGAGGTTAAGACAGATGGAGTGGGAGACCTCCATATTCCTAGACTGTCTCTGTCCTTGGATCTCTGTACAGTGGCATAGGACAGGTTGCTGGTGCCCAGGGTGGGGAAAGGGTAGCCCGGCGGTGCTGGGCCGTCGCCAAGGAAGCTGCCTCTGCAGCTCCCTCGCACGCCAGAGCCCAGCAGAGGAGTGGCACGGTGCTATTACCATTGCACTCCTTGGTGGGTGCTGGTGGGGCCTGCCCCCTCTTTTTTGGACGACCCAAGGACGGGGCACACACAGGCTTCCCTTCACTGGCCGTGAGAAGGAGGTGGGGTGAGGGATCCTGTTGTGGGGGCACCTCATTGCACCCTCTCAAAATCATAAACCCAGAGCCATGGCCCCTTTGCGCCCCCCCCACCTCTGCTGATGTATCCCTTGAAATCAAAGTGATGTGTGTAAAATTGCATCCTCTTTCATGTATGCCTACCTTCTCACACTTTTATCTGGGTCTCTTCTGAGAACAGAGGTCAAGTGTGGCTTCCTTGTTTCTCCAGCTTGTTAGTTAGCTAGGACTATGGAACTGATTCTTATCAAGAATGCACTCCCCTTAAAGAGCATAAGCTTTCTTATTTTATACCAGTTCTCAGTCTAAATCCCTTCCAATTTAGCCCCATAGGCTAACACTTTGAATGCTCTGGCTGCCAGTCAATGCTAGGACTCCACCTTTAGTATTGATGTAGCCTGCAATTGGGGACGCGGGTGGCACTGTGGGTTTACCACAGAGCCTAGGACTTGCTGATCAGAAGGTTGGTGGTTCGAATCCCCGTGACGGGGTGAGCTCCCGTTGCTCGGTCCCTGCTCCTGCCAACCTAGCAGTTCGAAAGCACGTCAAAGTGCAAGTAGATAAATAGGTACCACTCCAGCAGGAAGGTAAACGGCATTTCCGTGCGCTGCTCTGGTTTGCCAGAAGTGGCTTAGACATGCTGGCCACATGACCCGGAAGCTGTACGCCGGCTCCGTCGGCCAATAAAGCGAGATGAGCGCCGCAACCCAGAGTCGGTCACGACTGGACCTAATGGTCAGGGGTCCCTTTTCCTTTTTTTAGCCTGCAATTAGAGCCATCCCATGCAAACTTGGACTGGATGAATCCCATAAGGAAGATGTTTTGGCTTCTCTGCCTAGAACTGCTTGGTGAGCCTTGACCTTCTCTCTGTCCTTCTCTATGTCTAGATATGGGGAGAATAACCAGCCTTTTACAGTGGCTCACTTTGAAGAGGACAAAAAGGACCACGATGTCCCTCAGCAAATCAGGCAGGCTGTGGATAAGGCAGAGGCCCTGGACTGCCCCTCCAGCATCTGCTCTGATGAGGAGGGCGCCACTGTCGAGCCCCAAAACATCCCCACCGTGAGCAACCCAAACAGCGTCTACCAGGTGAGAGAGCAGCTCGCCATGGATGAGTAGTGAGTAGCTTTCGTCTGCTTTCTCTCAATGCTTTTGCTGCTAGGACTGACTGGGGCATGGCGGAATATAATGATAATAATAATTTTATTATTTATACCCCACCCATCTGGCTGGGTTTCCTGGCGTGCCTGTCTAGGGGGAACCTCCATCCTGCAAGCTTAATTAGTCTCAGCTCCTTGTTTATTTCTTTTTTAGAGCAGGATTTCCCAAGTTAGTTGCCTTTGGACTACAATTCCCATCATTCCTGACCACTGGTCCTGCTAGCTTGGGATGATGGGAGCTGTAGTCCAACAACAGCTGGAACACTGATTTAGAGTGTGTGTGCCCTGCTCTTCTGCTAAAAAGGCCTTCAGAGTGACAACGTACAATTGAAACAAGACAATCCCTGCCTGCAGGGTGACATTCTAAAATAAAATAAAACATGGCAAGCAAGGAGAGGGGGAAAATCAAACTCTGACACCAATTCTTAAGCAGTTGTTATCATAACGACCAGCTCGGGGTTTTTTTCCTGGTGAAGCTGGTCCTTCAAGCTGATGGAATGAGCTTTTCATCTCTCCCAATATGGTGGTGTGATGGACTAGCTGCCCCCAGGTGATGGAGGGGAGAGAGGAGGCCTGATGGACCTGTCACAGCAGAGCTGATGGAATATCCTCAGCTTCCCATCTCTTCCACTGTCAGCCTCATTTGGCCTGTGAGGCTATTTCCCTAAATAATAATAATAATAATAATAATAATAATAATAATAATAATAATTTATTATTTATACCCCGCCCATCTGGCTGGGTTTCCCCAGCCACTCTGGGCAGCTTCCAAAAGAATATTAAAATACTATGATACATCAAACATTAAAAGCTTCCCTAAACAGGGCTGCCTTCAGATGTCTTCTAAAAGTCTGGTAGTTGTTGTTCTCTTTGACATCTGGTGGGAGGGCGTTCCACAGGGAGGGCGCCACTACCGAGAAGGCCCTCTGCCTGGTTCCCTGTAACTTGGCTTCTCGCAGTGAGGGAACCACCAGAAGGCCCTCGGTGCTGGACCTCAGTGTCCGGGTAGAACGATGGAGGTGGAGACGCTCCTTCAGGTATACTGGACCGAGGCCATTTAGGGCTTTAAAGGTCAGCACCAACACTTTGAATTGTGCTCGGAAACGTACTGGGAGCCAATGTAGCTCTTTCAAGACCGGTGTTATATGGTCTCGGCGGCCGCTCCCAGTCACCAGTCTGGCTGCTGCATTCTGGATTAGTTGTAGTTTCCGGGTCACCTTCAAAGGTAGCCCCACGTAGAGCGCATTGCAGTAGTTTCCCTGCCTGCAAGCCATATCCACTTACCACCACGTGCGACATCAGGGGTAGAGGGCGGGTAAAGATGCAACTGCAAAGGAACAGCTGGGAGCTGAAAGGGTCCTTACGGTAGTTCCTTGGCATGTGCCAGCAGTGAATGCCCTTTGAAATAATCCTGACCCGCAAGCAGATGCTGTTTCTTGGCAGACACCTTTGTTGGGGAAATGTGCCTTTTAAGGTGCTGTTTGGGTTCTTTCCAACCAAGTTCCGCTCAGAGTAGACCTGCTGGAAGTAATGCACCTAAATCAGCTGCACCCATTAATTTTGGTGAGCAGAGCTTGCAAGGATACACCCATTTGAATTCAAAGGGTACCTGGAGAGAGAGAAGGCTGGGCTTGCTGTCAGCTGATTAGCATGGGCAGTGAGCCCCTTTCAAGACAAGCTGTTCTGCTCACCTGTAGGCCAGTTCTTGATCCAGACCTTAGGCTGAAAAAGGTTTCCCATCCCTGCCCTACAGTTTTAAAGAATATATATATGGAAGGGAACAAACCTGTTAAACTCATATTAAAGGGGGAATAGCAGGGAAGCGGCCAGAATGAGACCATTTTAAAATATAGATGTTCCTGGAACCAATGGGCTCTTAGAATGGTTTCCATACGAAACTCTTATACCGAATCAGGCCCTTGGCCCATCTAGCTCAGTAATGCCTACACTGACTGGTAGCTGCTCTCCAGGGTTTCAGACAGAAGTGTCTCAGGGCTACCTAGAGATGGCAGGGATTAAACCTAGGACTTTTCGCATGCAAACCAAGTTAGCAAAGTAACTTAAACAACACAGGTGAAATCCAGAGATGAAAGAAATCCCGATAACAATTTATTGAGGAAAACTGCATTAAACATATGTTTTGTCTTTCTTAGTTCAGGCCTTGTACATATCAGGGAGACACTAAACAAAACATACAGAGGAAACTACCTTGGAACTACACAGCCAATCAGATCATGGTCTGTGTCACTAACTATCTTGCCATCCACCTTGGTTGCTAAGGAACACACCCACCCTTTCCCCCTCTTGGGTAGTTAACCTAACCCTAACAGAATTAACCCTCAAGGTTCAAATTGAATGATCCAAGCTGTTGTTTGCTATGGCCCACAAATGATGATGATGATGATTAAACAAGATGGTTCTTGCAGGGGACTAACATACAGTGGTACCTCTGGTTACAAACTTAATTTGTTCCGGAGGTCCGTTCTTAATCTAAAACCGTGCACGATTTCTGTTCTCATCCCGAGGTAAAGTTCTCAACCCAAGGTACTACTTCCAGGTTAGCGGAGTCTGTAACCCAAAGTGTTTGTAACCCAAGGTGTTTGTAACCCGAGGTACCACTGTATAAGGGAAGGAGGATGAGAATAGAGGAAGAAAACAAACAAGTGTGGGCACCATTTCTTAATGCTACAAAGTTCTTAGGATAACCAGCTTGAACGGAAAGTGTTTGGGAAGAGCTGGTCTCTGCAGAGCTGATGACCAGGTTCCCATCTAGCAGCCTGGGGAAGGAGGTTGTTGATGGAAAAGAAATTATGTCTGGCAAAAGAGCTTAAGACTGCTGCAGAAATGGGATAAAATGAGACAAGGATAGTCTTGTGTTTAATAACTTGCCCAGTTGTCATGTCACTAGGTCAAGAAATTCAATCCTACTACAGCAGGCACCCCCAAACTCGCCCGCCAAGTTTTGGGACTACAATTCCCATCATCCCTGACCACTGGTCCTGTTAGCTAGGGATGATGGGAGTTGTAGTCCAAAAACATCTGGAGGGCTGAGTTTGGGGATGCCTGCTGTAGTAGGATTGAATTTCTTGATTCAGTTGAACTTCACAGTAAGGCTGGATTGAGTTGCTGTGCTATTTCAGACTATACACAAGCACAAAATATACCTTCTCTCTCCAAAACCCCTCCCCACTCCTGGTCCTCCCTCTTGATTTAATCTCAGTGCCATGAGCCATTTCAGCTATGGTCCCAGTATCCTCGGCGAAAGCTTCATGTACCTGATGGATCCCACCAGCATCCCACCAGTACATGCTGCCTTCAGTGCAAGGGCTACAAAGTCTGTCGGCCGTCATCCACCTTCACTGGTCCACGAGTAGACAGATACCACTGGGTCAACGCCAATCGATAATGATGGACAGCACCTCCCCACTAAGGCACTGGGGAAGAATAACTCTTTGGACAATATGTGGGAGGAAGCTGGAAGCTATACCAGGATGTTCAAATAAAGGTCTTCTTTCGAAGCATTTATTTCAACTCTTGCCTGTCACTGTTGCCAGCTACTTCTTTTCTTACTTCGTTTGTGTTTGTAAAACCTTTTAAACTGATACACCTGAAGGCTAAAGATAACTTTTAATTGAATGCTTTTAATGTATTTTTATGGCAAGACTGAAAATGGAACTGCCTAATGACAACTTTGTGGAAATCTTAAAAAGGAAATTAATTACTAATAAAATGTGCTTGTTTTATTAAAAAAAAAACCCCAAACACCTGCTTTTGTTTTTGATTTGCTTAGGTTGGCTCAAGACCAAGAGTGGATGAATCTGTCAATTTTGGTTTCTCATTCCCTGCCCCCCACTCTTTTTAAGTTCCAGCTTTCCATGTTTCCAAGCTGGTGTGTAGTTATTATTACTTTTTAAAGGCCTCATGATAATTCATTAGCATTTTAAAGCAAATTTCCTTAATATGCATGTGTTTTTATGCAATGTTGATTCTGATACTTCTGCAAGGCAATTTCCCCTAAAACAATGCATTTTATGTATAGTTTACAGTACAGTGGAACCTTGGTTTCTGAACGTCTCGGAAGTCGAACATTTCAACTTCCGAATGCCGAAAACCTGGAAGCAACTGCTTTGGTTTTCGAACCATTTTCGGAAGCCAAACATGCCATGTGGCTTCAGTTTTGAGTTTCCCTATTGTACTGAGGCTTCCGCTTTCAGATTTTGGTTTTCGAACATTTTGGAAGTCTTCTGGAATGGATTACGTTTGAAAACTGTACGTGCATTTTTGTAGACATAACTTGGCCAGAGAATGGCATTGCACTGCAGTCCTGCAGATAGCCTGGGCCTAAGCTGTATATGCTTTGTAAAGCTCAGATTATTTCTGTTGGCCCTTGATGTTTACACAGATCCCTTGTGAAACAGAAGTTTGTGTACTCATATATACGCAGTGCTTTTTTTGTTTGTTTGTTAAAAAGAATGAGGTGCTAGTACTCATATCTTCATAAAAGTGCTGTGGAGGCTGGGACAAAATGGCTGCCATTGGCAGCAAAAAAAAATTAGACGTGATGGTGTACCATACTGGTGATTACCACCACCAGAAAAACACTGCGTAGACCCCTGTCTCTAGTTGATGCAGGGGGGCGCAGGGGGGAAATGACCAGAGGGGTTGGTTCCCACAGCACTCTCTCAAGAATCCAAATGTGCCCACAAGTCTAAAAAGGTTGGTGACTCCTGCTGCGTGGGGAACACGTACAGAATCTTGCTTCTTGACTCAGCAGCAAAATTTCTTGGCCTGGCACCACAGCTGCCCATAACTGTACTCTTGAGGCTATTAACATGAGAAATGCTTTCTTGGAAAGTGCCCATCCCTTGCCAAGTTAAAAGGCCGATGTAAATCGTTCCTCCCAGGCAGGGAATATAAACACGGCTTACTCTCAGCGAGAAGGAAAGCTTTATCTGTTTGTTGGCTTGGTATGAATTCTGCTGTTGTGGCACAATGCTAGATATGTTTACTTGATTTGAAATAGATGTTTAAAGTGAGCGTTTGGGAGTGGGCCATTAGTTCCTAATGGACAAAAAAAAACAAAACCACAAAAACCTGCTGATAAAGTGTGGGGCAGGTGGGGAGCAAAATGCCTGCCAGTTTGGAGTGTGTGCACACTGCCTTGTTGCAAATTCCTCCTGCAGGGCATGAATCATCCCACTGGACAATCAAGTCCTTTTCAGATTTGGTTTTAACTTTATTGGGGAAACCGTTACTGTGGCAGGGACATGTCCGTGTCAGCATCGCCCTTGAGACAGTGCCAACAACTGGACTCATACACTTCAGCCCCGACTGGGCTAGGTGAGCTGGGTAGCACTTCCAGAGACCACCTTCTGCACAGGAACAGGTCAAAGTGCTGTGGACTCACAGCTTAGAGTTGTGAGCACCGGATTCACTCCAACAAGAAGACAGTCAGCACATAGCAGAGTATAGCAGAGCATTAACGACCAGGAGAGCAGCTCTGTGGAATATCTTCTTTATTCTATCTACAACTATAATACACAACTATATACAGAGCTAAATGAGGTCTAAACAAAAATGCTGAACTGCACTGAGTGTCTGCAGCTGCTCTTAGCAGCAACCTTATCTATACACACGATCTCTCTCTAACACTCAGTCTCTCTTTCTCTCTTTGATGTGAGGCTGGAGCGGAATAAGTAGAGAGCAGAAACCGCCCCCTCCTCTCTGGAGAATCAGCAGAGAACATCAGCAGATTCTTGGATATGGGAGGGGTGAAATCTCCTCATCCTGAACAAGTGGTGGCGAAGTAGTAACGGAACACAAAGTTTAGGAAAGCAAAGTTTTTGCAGTGGGCTTTGAGGCCCTTTGCCCAAGGTTAGCCTTGTACTAATTTCATTTGCAACTCCCCAGTTTATCCCTGCTTATCTTCATAGGTTGCTTGTCTCCGCAGGCAGACACGAGGACAAATGACCTCTGTCCCCCTACCCCATCAACAAGGTCTCCTCTCCACATCCTCCTCACTCCCTTGTTCTAAAAATGCAACGATCCGAATGCCAAGCTGTGGCAAATGTTACTTTTTCCCAAAGCCAACGTGAATAAACCCTCAGAGATGAGGTCAGCCACTAAATATATATTTGGTATTTCCTTCTAGCTTAATGTTGATAGCATTTTCAAGTGGAAGCAACAGGAAGATGGGCTAGGGAAGGAAGTATCTGGCATGATGTAATCAGAGACTCTTCAGGGGGAATTGCTCAATGGTAGAGCATCTACCTTGCATGCGAAAGGTCACAGGTTCAATCCTCAGCAACTTCAGGTAGGGCTGAGAATTCCCCATACTCCATACTTGGAGAGCTGAGCTGGTGCGATCAGTTTTGCCAATACTGAGCTAGTTGGACCGATGGCCTCACTAGCTATAAGGCAGTTTCCTGTGCTCAGTGTTTTCACCTGTAAATGGCAAAGGATGGGGCCTCCCTCCGATCTCCCTTTTAATCTCAGATTCCCACTAAGCACAGACCCTCCAAGTGTCCCTATTTCCCAGGGACAGTCCCGAATTTACAGAAGCCATCCTGGTTTCGTGATTTGATCCTGGAATGTACTGCTTTTCCTTAGGATGTCCCTATTTTCATCAGACAAATGTTGGAGAGTATGGAGTTGTGCGACCTTGTGAGCCAAGGAGTAACTATACAACTTTTAGAAGACCTCTGAAGGCAGCCCTGTATAGGGAAGGTTTTTTTTTTTAATGTTCAATCTTTTGTTACGTTTTTATATGCGTTGGAAGCCACCCAGAGTGGCTGGGGCAACCCAGTGAAATGTGCAGGGTATTATTATTATTATTATTATTATTATTATTATTATTATTATTATTATTATTATTATTTATTATTTAGGATGTCCCTATTTTCATTGGAGAAATATTGTAGGGTATGTAAGCATTGATCACTGCAGATGGTGAAAGCAGTCACGAAATTAAAAGACTGCTCCTTGGGAGAAAGGCGATGGCAAACCTAGACAGCATCTTAAAAAGCAGAGACATCACCTTGCCAACAAAGGTCTGTATAGTTAAAGCCATGGTTTCCCCAGTAGTGATGTATGGAAGTGAGAGCTGGACCATAAAGAAGGCTGATCGCCGAAGAATTGATGCTTTTGAATTCTGGTGCTGGAGGAGACTCTTGAGAGTCCCATGGACTGCAAGAAGATCAAATGTATCCATTCTTAAGGAAATTAGCCCTGAGTGCTCACTGGAAGGACAGATCCTGAAGCTGAGGCTCCAATACTCTGGCCACCTCATGAGAAGAGAAGACTCCCTGGAAAAGACCCTGATGTTGGGAAAGATGGAGGGCACAAGGAGAAGGGGACAACGGAGGACAAGATGGTTGGACAGTGTTCTCGAAGCTACCAGCATGAGTTTGACCAAACTGTGGGAGGCAGTGGAAGACAGGAGTGCCTGGCGTGTTCTGGTCCATGGGGTCACGAAGAAGCGGACATGACTAAACAACTAAACAACAACAACATGTACGCATTGCCTTGGGAATGGTCTTTACCAGCCTTACTATGTTTGTGTGGGCCTCGCCATAACTAACCAATTATATTGAGAACTGGAATCCTTTGCTAATCATGTCCTGGTGACTGACTCTTGCCATCCTTGGCTTAAGCTGCAAGATGACATTACACTTGTTGCAGATGTACATTGGGGTAGAGGGAGAGAAAACAGGCAGCTATGTCAAGTCAAGCATTTGGGGGCGATTAGGCGTCTCCAATGCTCTTTTTCTAGAAAAAAAGGATGCCGGAACTCACCATGAACCTCGCTCTCTAAAAATGGCAATGTGCCCATCTGAGAGGCACAATCCTAACTTGTTGCCTCTTTCACTCCTGCCCCCATTGCTTTTCTAAGACTCCACGGATTCATTCCAGCCTCCCCTTTTTGGCTTCTGCCACTTTCCTTTCCAGGGCTTTTATTTCCTTCAGCAGAGAGTCTTTCTCCAAGCCGATGGCCTTGAGCTCATCAAACAGTGAAGCTCCATCATCTCCACTCCTGGAGATGCACTCTTCCTCCTCTTGCAGGAGTGTCACCAGCTTCTCGTTGAGCACATCCAGCTTGTCTGCTGCTGCTTCGGGGGTGGTGTGGGGGTAACTGCTGGCCTGTGAGCTAAGGAAAGGGAGGAAGGGACAGGTCAGGCCTTATAATGATCTCTGGCCAAGCGAGCAGCCCGATAAAGCAGCAAAGACTCTCCATCAGTTTTATACAAGTTTATTTGAAAGAAAAACACATTCAGAGCATGGCAATCTGCCTGCTCTCATTAATCTAGTTGCTCAGTCTGACTCATTGTTCCTTCCCCAACAGGAAGAATGCCAAAATCCCGCCTTTCGTCTCCTTCCCTTCCGTTGCTCTCACAGCCTCTCTAATTTTAGGACCGCAGGGCTGAGCTACCTCTTCCTCAGAACTCAGCTTCCAATACTGTCTTATCTGCTGGTTGCCTGGCAATGCCTTGGCCGACATCCAACTCCTCCTCTCCTTGGGAACTAATCACTTCTTCCCTGGAGAGGAGGGGCCCCAGGCTGTTCTCTCTAAAATCAGACAGACAACTCTCATCTACAGAGTCAGCCTCTTCCTTGCTCAGCTCAATTTCCAAGGCTGACTCTCCCGGTGTGCTGGGGGGGGGGCACGTTCCTGACAGGCCTTGGTGCATCCTGTGTAGTAATTGAGCCCATATCCACACCCATACATTTAAAGCACATTTACAATACTTTTATAGTCATGGTTGCCCTCTAAAGAATCATGGGAATTGTAGTCTACCTCTTGCAGAGCTACAGTTTCCAACACCATTGACAAACTACAGTTCCCAAGACTCTATGGGAAGCCACAAGATATAAATGTATGTTGTGGATGTGACTTCGGAGATTTATCTTCCCCCGACTTCACACTTTCCATTAGTCTTTGGTTGCCAGTGCTCAACTGCTCTCTTCCAGCCCTCATTACCTGCAATATTGGCTACCTTCGAAGGTTGCTGTACAGATGACTGAGACAATGAATACACTGACACATAACACTAAGCCATGGTTTGCTTTAAGCATTTTGTTCAATGAACTATGGCTTGTCTCACAGACAAGCAACTTGGTGAGCATTGGAGATGGAGTGGACAAATGAACTATGGCTATGCAAGGAAGTTGGGGTAAGACGTAATGTCAAACTATAGCTAAAATGGCAACAACAACTGTTTCACAATCTGCTGGGCTGGGTTTGGACATCTTCACAAAACCCAGTTTCGCTGAACAAACTAGACCTTAAGTGTCTACGCTGCACTGCATTGGCTTCCGATTAGTTTGTGGATCTAATTCAAAGTGCAGGTTTTGACTTATAAAGCCTTAAGTTGCCCAGGACTGCAATACCTCAGGGACCACACCTCTCCATACAAACCAACTGGCCATCTGGCGGTTCCCTCATTGCGAGAAGTGAGGCTACAGGGAACCAGACAGAGGGCCTTCTCGGTAGTGGCGCCCGCCCTGTGGAACGCCCTCCCATCAGATGTCAAAGAGATAAATAATTACCTGACATTCAGAAGACATCTTAAGGCAGCCCTGTTCAGGGAAGTTTTTAATATGTAACGCTGTACTGTTTTTAACACTGATTGGGAGCTGCCCAGAGTGGCTGGGGAAACTCAGCCAGATGGGCGGGGTATAAATAATAAATTATAAATTATGTGTCAGTGTATTCATTGTCTCAGTCATCTGTACAGCAACCTTCGAAGGTAGCCAATATTGCAGGTAATGAAGCCCTTCTTGTGAAGCCCTTCTTCATGCGCCTGGAGGGTGGCAACATGAGAAAGGGGCTTTTCTGTGGTGGCTCCCAGTTTGTGGAATGCTCTCTCCAGGGAGGCTGACCTGGCATCTTCAATACATATCCTTGGGTGCCAGGTGAACTCTTCAACCAGGCCTTTAGATGATTAAAAAATCTATGGACTTTTAAAATGTCTTTTTTTTAGGGGTGGGGGCATTGTTTTGTGTTGCTATGCTATATATTTTGTGTTTTTATGTTTATGTTTTCAGTCACCCTGTGATCTTTGGATGAAGGTCAGTATATGAATTTAATAAATAATAGCAATAATAATTCCTTCCAGTAGCACCTTAAAGACCAACTAAGTTAGTTCTTGGTATGAGCTTTCGTGTGCATGCACACTTCTTCAGATACACTGTAGAGTCGTCAACAGGCTCATCTCAGCTATCTGCCAATCTCCCATTCCCACCACCCTTCTGAGTAATACCCCTCCCCACCTTCTCTCTATATAGAAGGATCTGGCAACTTCTGTTTCAGTGTATCTGAAGAAGTGTGCATGCACACGAAAGCTCATACCAAGAACTAACCTAGTTGGTCTTTAAGGTGCTACTGGAAGGAATTTTTTTATTTTAGCAATAATAATGCGTGCAACATCTGAAGCACTTGAGAAAAGCGCCACAGGCTGCATGCCACAGTGCTCCACCCGCCTCGTGCTACTAGTTCTGGGATTCTAGACTGAGCAAGGTACAAAGTGCATAGTTTCAGAGTGGCAAAGTGGGAAATCTGTTGCACTGCCACAGAGCAAGACCTTGTATGAGCTGAAAGCGAGCAGGACAGGGTTGCGATGGAGGCAAGCAGCAACACACAATTCGGTTCTTTAACTACAGCCAATACGGTGCCTCCCTGATGTTCCTGTTGGACTCCAACACCCATCAGCTTGTGCCAGCATGCCCAATGGTCAAGGATGATGGCGTCTGCAACCCATCAACGTCTGGAGGGCCCCAGGCTGACTACCCACCTGTTTTCAGTACATTGTCATCAACTACCACTTGTGACTTGGACCACTCTCACCTTGTCGATGGGAGAATCTCCTGGCCGCTGGGCAAGATGTGGGAGTAACATTCCTCCTTCTTTCCGGCCAGTTTGCTTCTGAGCGAGTCGTCAAAATCCACATCATGCAAGAGGCTCTCATGCTTGCAAAGAAAGGCAAGGTGACCATTAATGAATTTGCTTCTCTAGCGTTGCATCCAGGGGGTTAGGTGACCTTTGGTGGACCTTCCAACCCTAGAATTTGACAAAGCAGTAGGTGCTATTGGGTACATCTGATGGGTTATGCAGGCAGGTGGGAACTTCTGTGCTGGTTGTATGTCAAGGACAGGGAGCCATGGCCAGGTATTGTTGAACTATAACCTCCATCATCCCTGACTGACCTGTTGGATACTGATGGGAGTTGGAGATCAACTACAGCAACTGCAGGGCAATAAGTCTCCCACCTTCTGTTTTGTAGCTTTGCTAGATATTAGTGGCTTTGTGTGTGACTTTTGCTTTTTAATACTTTGTGATCATTTAAAAGTAGTATGCTGACCTGCTGCTTTGGGGATGGCACAGAAAACTGGGGAGGGGAAAAGGGGGAATGGAATATCCTAGAAAAGGACACAGCTAGCTGGAAGCTTGAACAGGAATTTTTCCATGCTGCAACATACCGTATTTTTCTGTCTATAAGACAGCCCCTATTTTGGGGGACTCAGATTTAAGAAAATGGGGGGAGATGTATCCATGTATAAAACGCCCCCTGATTTTTGACATTATTTTTTAGGGGGAAAAACCTAGTCTTATACATGGAAAAATACGGTATATATATTTTTTTGCAACCCCCCTTGCAAATTCATAAGCATATAGTGAAGCTGTCCGGGGCCATCCCAGCCTTCTTCACTCTTGACTGAGAAGCAACCAGTCTTTCTCTCTGGGGTGGCACAAGGGACCCTGGGAAGGGGTGGAGAGTGGACTGGTGTGTGTGTGTGTGTGTGAAGAATTACCTCCTCTAAGTCTTCAGAAGGCTTCACTTTGGCATCCAAGAGCCCTGAGAGGAGATTGATTTTCTCATCTGCGAGCCCCTCTCCCTTCAGAAAAGCCTCGTTAATCATCATAGCTGCAGATTTACTGTCCTCCAGAACTGCTGACGTCTGAAGCCTGAGAGAGAACATTTCACCCAGGCAAGCCTTGAGTGCCTTAGATGCAATGATAAATAATATAGTTAATATATAAATATATCTATATTGCACCCTCTGCTTAAGTATGCTTAATGCACATTATTTCAAGGTAGCAAAAGTTAAGAGAAATATGAAGGAAGGGTAGGGGTAAAGAAAGAAAAATTATCAGAATAACTTTTCAGATGAGTTCATGGCAAGCTGAATCTGTTGGTCTCAAAGAATCCCTTGGAGCTATTTTCATGGTGCAGGCAAGTCACTCATCGGAGCATAGCAGAGCTGGAAGCAAATTCCTGGATGGACTTCTAGTTGCCTAGAAAATTAACCCAGACACCTCATTGGGTCCAGGTTGATTAGGGCCCTTAGATTCTGGTGAATCAATGACACATCATCAACGTGACCAATCTCAGTAGTGGGCTTGCAGATTTCAAATATTTTGCTCCTTGGCTGAGCTGGGCTGGAACCTGGTCCAGGTCAGGGACCAGAGTGTTACGATATGGATGCAATGCGGCAGCGAGCGGCAGCTAGCTGGAAAGCAAAACATGATGGGAATGTTGGGACTGTACCGTGGGAACAAAGGGACAGTCTATTCACAGTGCTGAGCACCGGATTTAGCTCAGAGTGTAATTTGACCTGTACAGGAAGTACAGGAGGTGGAGTTTGTCTCTCTGCTGTTGGAGTTTGAAGAGAGCAGACGCGTTTCTCTGTAATGCTGCAAAGACAGAAATAAAGGCATATAAATACATTTCTGTCTATCTCTTTCCCCTGCCTGGGGGCAGGGAAGAATGGTGTGTTCTTCTCACGCTTGAGGAGGATCGCCGATCGTGACCTAGCCTGGATCCTGCTCAGGAATGCAGACAAGGGAGGTCAACCGGGATTCAAGCCGGGTGCCTGGAGAGTGGCCAGTTTCTCCTGATAAGGCTTGATTTCCTAACAGTGGCAGAGGAAGTGCAGATATTTTAAAGTGTTAAAAAAAACATATTCAGGTGGCTGGCACTGAAAGGCACAGTGAATTGTGGCGCAGGCTAAAGGGAATGTGCACAACAGAGTATGTAAAAGCAGCCCCTACAACTTCCACTGCTGGGCATAATAGGTGCATAAAGATCCAAGTAGCTTCTGCAGAAGAGACACACACAATCCATTTTCACCCATCATGGCTGTTCTACTGTGTGCACAAAGCACACCATAACCCCTGGGTGTGATGCATATACCTCAGAGATATTGTGGGCTTGGCTCCACTGCAATGAACTGAATTTTGCAATACATTGGATGCTCGGGTTTTAAACATGATCCGTGCGGGATGCATGTTTGCAACCCACAGCGGCGCATCTGCGCACACGCAGGTTGCAATTTGGTGCTTCTGCGCACGCACAAAACGCGATTTAGCGCTTCTGCGCATGCGCAACTGCCGAAACCTGGAAGCAACCCGTTCCAGTACTTCCGGGTTTTGGCAGGTGTGTAACCTGAAAAAATGCAACCTGAAGTGGCTGTAACCTGAGGTATGGCTGTAGAGTGAGTCTCACACATTTTTGTGTTTCCCAATGCATATAAAAGTTATGTTTACACTTTACTGTAGTCTATAGGGGTGGAAAGGGAAAAACCTGGCTACAGATCCACTGGAGAAGAGGAGTAGTAGGGGGCGGGGCGGGTGTGTGTGTGGACCCACGACACAAGGCAGGCGACCTGCAGCTGCACCCACATCCTTGTAAGAAGCAGCATCTGCAAACTACAGTAAAGCGAAACACAATAAAATGAGGTTTGCCTGTACAGGCCTGGCAGGGCCCAGATTAACAGCAACCCTGCTTGGTTTTCTAAATTCCTATCTCTGCTTTTTTAATGAAACACAGAGAGGAGCTAGGAAGGAAGCAGCACACCAAAATCCTTGCTGATTTTCATACAGATGCACATAGAAATTGTTGGAAGTTTGGGTGCAATTCAGCTTGCTGGGAGGGGTTTGCATGGGTGAAGACCCCAAACCATCCCTGTGACTATCCCTGCAATGACTTTTCTTTATCTCTCCGATGTTTAGACTGATATGTCTTAGGTTGCATCCTGTTTATAGCTTCCTGCTCCTCCTCCCATTCTTTCTCTGGACCTCAAGACAAGAGGTCATCTTGGATCTATCTTCTGAGAACAAAGGGGCAAGCATGGCTGCTTTGCTTCTCCAAACAGACAGTTAGCTAGAGCTATAGAATTCTTTCCTATCCAGAATGTACTTCCTTTAATAAACACAAACTTCCTTATTTTATACAAAGTGTCAATCTGAATACTGTTCAACTGAGGGTGTGCTCCAAGTAAAGGATTCATTTAACTAATATTAACTGCTGCTGCATATAAACTATATATATTAACAGAAATGACACACTGACCCTGGGCACAGCAGCTCAGCAGTATAGTTATGTGAGGTTCTGGTCCCTGTTTTCTTTGCGTGGGTCCAGGGAACACTTTTACTAGCTTCTCCATGACAGGAATTCACAGATGGATGCCACATTGCTCTTTCCCAGTCTGCTCACACCTGGAGTCTCACCCAGGAGGCCGCCAACCCTTAACTAGTAAAGGTAAAGGGGCCCCTGACCATTAGGTTCAGTCGTGGCCGACTCTGAGGTTGCAGCGCTCATCTCGCTTTATTGGCCGAGGGAGCCGACATACAGCTTCCGGCTCATGTGGCCAGCATGACTAAGCCACTTCTGGCGAACCAGAGCAGCGCACAGAAACGCCGTTTACCTTCCCGCTGGAGCGGAACCTACCGTATTTTTTGCACCATAACACTCACTTTTTTCCTCCTAGAAAGTAAGGGGAAATTTCTGTGCGTGTTATGGAGGGAATGCCTACGGGTGGCATGCCTACGGATTTTCCTCCTCTAAAAACTATGTGTGTGTTATGGTCAGGTGCGTGTTATAGAGTGAAAAATACAGTATTTATCTACTTGCACTTTGATGTGCTTCCGAACTGTTAGGTTGGCAGGAGCAGGGACCGAGCAATGGGAGCTCACCCTGTCGCGGGGATTCGAACTGCTGACCTTCTGATCGGCAAGTCCTAGGCTCTGTGGTTTAACCCACAGCGCCACCCGTGTCCCAGCCTTTAACTACTATGCCCTTTAAGTGTCCACAGATTTACAGCGCGGTTATGACTGCTTTGTACCTGGTAAAAGAGCCTCCGAAAAGCTGGGCTGGAATCCTGGCTGAGGTCTTCGGCAGCGATGTGGGCCAGGCAGTGAACGAGAAGCAGGATAAAACTGCCCACGCAACTCAGGCACTCCCTTAGAACGAACAGTTTGTTGCCAGAGGTCTAAGGAAGGCGAAAAGGCAACATTTAAATAAATAGGTAAATACTGAACACATGAGAGAGACTGAGGACTGATGCTTTTAGCTCAAGGTCCTTCGCCTTCAGGCTTTTGATACTTATAAAGCTCTCCAATCTTCTGTGCCTCTCTCTCTCTCTCCCTCTTTCTCTCCCTCTTTCCTTTCTCAGAATTCACAAGAAGAGCCTGACTCAAAGGCCCATCTGGCTCAGTGCTCTGTCCTCCCAGTGGCCGACCAGATGCCCATTATGGGAAGCCTGCAAGCAGGAGGTGACCACAATTGCACTGTCTCACCTGTGTCTCCCGGTGACTGGTTTTCAGAGGCACACTGTCTCCAATAGCAGAGGAGGTGTCAGGGACTGGACTGAGGAGGAATGGTGGGAGCTGCACTCCCCCTTTTCTGAACCTTCCCAATGGCAGGAGGGCAGTATTGATTTAGAACAGCGGTTTGCAGAGGGGCATAGTCCAGAGGGGGAAAGCTGGGAAATACTGGGTGAGGAACAGCTAGAAGAGGAAACAGCAGGAGAGAGACAGCTGGCAGATTCACTGTCTTTAGAATGCTTTCTTGACCTCCCTTCACCTAAGACTAGACAGGCTATGAGAGTGATAGAACAGAAAGCGCAGTGCCAACAAGCTCAGATTACCCAACATAGGAGTGACGTAGATTAATGGGGATGGAGAGGGTGAACCTTTACTGGGAGCAATGCCCTTTTTTAGAGAGAGAAGCATTCCTTTGTATCTCGCTGTGATTATTAAAGAACTTACCTGGTAAGAACGCTCCTTTCGTTTGATCTGCTTATTTACTGCCACCAGGAGAGGGATCTGATTCCCCAAAGCCTCACAGGAGGACACCGCCACTACAACTAGCAACCAGTGATATCACCCAGGGATTTTCGAATACCCTTTTAAAGCTTTCTAAGTTGCTGGCTAACATTACGTCTAGTGCGAGTGAATTCCATACTTTAAGGAGTGGAGAAACTTTTTGGTGCTGGGACCTGCACCTGGTATTTGGTCCCATCCTAAGGGCCACCTTTGACAGATGGGCAGAACAACCCACATGTCAACTACAGTATATCAATAATGTGACACCACATGATTGACAGGCCAGTTGTCCCTCCCACATGTCAAAATTCATTGTGGGATGCTTCCAAGTACCTGGCAACTAGAGTCCCATGGCCAGATGGAGAGGCTTGGACACTTATCCTTTGGGTCTGAGGTTCCCCACACCTCCCCCAGATGGACCAAAGGCCTGACATGATGTAAGGAAGGTCCATACATTCATTTACGTGGGACATTTGTTCTTCATTTTGTTTTGGAGAAGATTCCCTCTGTCAAGAGGACGTACCTGATAATGGAAAGAGTTCCGGAAGGCATTTCCTGGTGTGTTGCTGGAAGGAATGCTGGAAGCAACACACAGATCAATCTCTGGTGCCTAACATTGAAAGAAAACCATCTGTTATGGATATGCCTTGCCTCTCTGGTGCACTGTACGTCCAAAGCACAAGCCACATCTGATCAAAATTTAGAATAAGACTGCCACTTTCTCAAATACAAAACATCCCTCACGTTCAATCTGCCTGTTCTTTAATTACAGACATGAAATCAAACCACTTTGCTCAATGTTTTGGAGGGCTAACTTGGCCATTTCTTTCGGGGAGGTTTTCCATTGTTGCAATACATCACAGAAGGGCTGAAGCTCACAGAACTTGCAGATGAAAAGGAATAAAGTCTTTAGGGAGAGAGTGATATGAACTGGGAGCCATGTGGATGGACAGCTAAGACAGCCTTCGTCTTCCCGGTGCTGCAGATGATGTTGGACTCCAGCGCTCAGCAGAACCAGCAGGAGCATGGCCAATGGTCAGGGATGAAGGGCATTGTAGTCAAACAACATCTGGAGGGCACCATGTTTGCGAAGGCTGTGTTAAGAGAAGAAATACTGTCTCTCAGTGCTTTAAATGAATAGCACCATTGTTGCTCTTCTCTTGCTTTTGGAATTCTTGGGGCGGGATGGCACAAAAGTAGCATGAGTAGAAGATGGCATTACAGTGTACCTTGGGTTACAGACGCTTCAGATTACAGATGCTTCAGGTTACAGATGCTTCAGGTTACAGACTCCGCTAACCCGGAAGTAGTACCTCGGGTTAAGAACTTTGCTTCAGGATGAGAACAGAAATCATGCAGCGGTGGCACGGCAACAGCGGGAGACCCCATTAGCTAAAGTGGTACCTCCGGTTAAGAACAGTTTCAAGTTAAGAATGGACCTCCAGAACGACTAAAGTTCTTAACCCGAGGTACCACTGTATTCCTCTGCATATGTTTCAGTCCAGAGCCATTAAAACTCAATCTTTTTTTCAAGATTCTGCTCAAATTGCTGGGTTCCATGCAAAGCGTACCATCGTACACACCACGGGACTGTTTCCCTGAAAAACATTGTGAACACTTACGCCAATATGAGGCCTGAGGAATTTCAGGATCACCATTCCGTATTGGTACACAACAAATTCCCTCGCAGAAAGGGTTGATGTGAGCAGAGGGACAAGATCTCTGGATTTAGGGACCACCTGAGTGTCCATTATATCCTGAAAAGAATTTACTTTATCTGCAAGGAAATACAAACATGAACCAAAATACATTTGTTCTCTTGGGTATTTCATTTTAACTACTTTTGCTTGTTTGTACAGTATAGGCTGATGCATTTCAAAGTCCCTCAATTAAAGCAACAGAGACAAAAATAAAATACTTCTTTTAAGGATAAAAGGATGCATATCAAGTGTTCATGAATTACCATATTTTTTGCTCTATAAGACTCACTTTTTCTCTCCTAAAAAGTAAGGGGAAATGTGTGTGCATCTTATGGAGTGAATGCTGGCTGCGCAGCTATCCCAGAAGCCAGAAAAGCAAGAGGGATTGCTGCTTTCACTGTGCAGCGATCCCTCTTGCTGTTCTGGCTTCTGAGATTCAGTATATTTTTTCCCCTTGTTTTCCTCCTCCAAAAACTAGGTGTGTCTTGTGGTCTGGTGCATCTTATAGAGTGAAAAATACGGTACTTGATTTGTACTGATGTGTCAATTCTTAAAAGAATTTGGGATGATTTGAGAAGGAAGTGGGCAGCAGAGAGGAGAAGGAGAAGGCCACAGAGATAAGACACAAGAGTAAAAGGGGTGTAGCTATATTGTATGTGTGTGTGTGTGTGTGTTTGTGTGTGTGTGTGTGTGTGTGAGAGAGAGAGAGAGAGAGAGAGAGAGAGAGAGAGAGAGACAGACAGAGGGGTTGGGTGGGGCAGAGAGCAAGAACAGCTGTTATATCTTCAAAGGCAATGAACCAAGGCCCCAATCAAGCTGTTGATCCAGTAGCCTCCCCCCAGAAAAGAACCTGTCCATGGTGCTGAAGCCTTTGTCTACTGAAAGCAGAACAGAGAGTGCAATGCAAAGGAATTACCATATTCCGGACGATGGACATCCAGCAGTCCAACTGCCGCTGCACACTTTTGGATTTGGCAATTCACATCCTTCAGAAGAGCAAGGAGCTTGGAAGATGTCATACCACCAGATCCATTGCTATCTACACAAACGGGAAGAGAATTCACATTGCTTGTTGGCAGGCGGTTTTTTTGGCCAAGTTTGGCTACTCACAGGGCGCATTTCATAACTAACATGCAATATAGCTCGTTCCGGAGTGCACAGGAGCCTTCAATCCTTTGCAAAAGTGAGACATAGCATCAGATGATGTGACAACAATCACTTTGGAAGCCTTACCAGACAGAAGAGCTGTGAACTGAGGATTCAGCAGGGTGGTTCGTAAACTCACTAGGAGTTCAGTTTGCTTCAAGACCTTGATATCTGCAAGGGAAGAGCACTGATTTTAGAATGCTGTATTATTTTACTGTTGTTAGCCGCTCTGAGCCCGGCTTCGGCTGGGAAGGGCCGGATATAAATAAATTATTATTATTATTATTATTATTATTATTATTATTATTATTATTATTATTTATTATTATTATTAATCTAGCTAGTGTGATCTAAGACAAAGAATGGTGTAGACACATTCATATCCCTGCCACCCCTCCTGTCTGTGGGGTGGGAGAGAAAATAGTTCATTTCTCTTCTTAATGCAACTATCCTTGAGATTCACACTCCTCCAAACTTGATGATGCCATTTCTCAATCAAAAACAGCATCAAAAAGCTTGTGTAAGGCTGATATCACGGGAAAAGCATGTACCTATATATTAGGAAAAAACTGTCAGGGGAAGGGCTGTAGCTTAGTAGTAGAGCACTGGTTTTGCATGCAGAAGATCCCAAATTCAATCCCAGCATCTCCATGTATTGCTGGAAACGCTTCTTGCCTGAAATCCTGGATGCCTGTCAGTGTAGGTAATGCTGAGCTAAACAACTTATGTTGCTAAAAAATGTGCCCGAAAACGCACTTGTATTTTCATGCAGATTTTTTGCTTGATAATTTGCATACTGATGCATAAATGAGGTGAACTGAACTTAAGAAAGGAAAAAGTGGGAGAAACCAAAATTGAGAGTGAGAGAAAGTAGTTCTGGAGAGGGCTCCGCATGCTGCTCTGGAAATGGCTATGACCCCATGGGATTCGTTGACCAATGCCACATTTACACCATACATTCAAATAGACATGACTTCCCCTAAGAATTATGGGAGCTGTAGTTTGCTAAGGGTGCTGAGAGTTGCTAGGAGGTACCTAGTCCTTTGGTACCTAGCTATGGTTTTCCCAGTAGTGATGTATGAAAGTGAGAGCTGGACCATAAAGAAGGCTGATCGCCAAAGAATTGATGCTTTTGAATTCTGGTGCTGGAGGAGACTCTTGAGAGTCCCATGGACTGCAAGAAGATCAAACGTATCCATTCTTAAGGAAATCAGCCCTGAGTGCTCACTGGAAGGACAGATCGTGAAGCTGAGGCTCCAATATTTTGGCCACCTCATGAGAAGAGAAGACTCCCTGGAAAAGACTCTGACGTTAGGAAAGATGGAGGGCACAAGGAGAAGGGGATGATAGAGGACGAGATGGTTGGACAGTGTTCTCGAAGCTACCAGCATGAGTTTGACCAAACTGCGGGAGGCAGTGGAAGACAGGAGTGCCTGGCGTGCTCTGGTCCATGGGGTCATGGAGAGTCGGACATGACTAAACGACTAAACAACAACAACAACCTAGTCCTTTCACAGAGCTGCAATTTCCAGAGATCCCTGAGGGGTTCTTTTTAAACCTCTCTGGAAATTGTAGCTGGGACGATGACGACAGCGATTAGACACCTCTTAGCAGCTCTCAGCACCCTTAGCAAACTACAGCTCCCATAATTGTCTTTAAATGGCTGTTAAAGTGGTATAATAGTGTTTAAAATGCATGGCATTAACATGACCCAAGTAAACAAACTTCAGATTGGGCTATTGGTCTGAGACAACAACTCCGAAATCATCAGCTTTGCTAGCAACCAATGAAGGTCTCTCCATTTATGTGATTGAAGCCTCAGCTTCCATCACTGAGTGTCACTCACTTTATTTTGAAAGTGCTCACTGAGCCATGGATGAGTGACAAGGCTGGCTTAACTTTCTGTTAGCAGCCAAGGAGACTTACTTTCTGCCAAGAGGGAGAGAACTCTGTCTTCAGCCAGGCTGGGTTGGTTTTGTCCCGGCAAAGAGGCAGCTTCAGACGTCAGAGAATTTCCGTCTTCTTGACCTGAGTATTTTCTCCTTTGATCTTTCTCCATCCTCCCTCTGAGCTTGTGCACATCTTGGCGAAACACCTTGTCCAGAAAGGTCACCGTCTCATCATGTTCTCTGATCAGTTTCTAACAAGAATAAGGGTTAAGCCCTGAGTTGCTATCTGCATTCCCTCTAAATATCTGTGAGTCCTGACCCTCTACCTCCTGGAGTCCAGCTGGGGCAGACTAGAGACATTTCTGCATAATGCTCTGAGCCTCTTTAATAGACCTCACAATACTGGAAACTGCAGAAGCCAGGAACTACAGTATCTCCTTCAGTGACATAGAACTACATTTTGTGTGTGTAGAAGTCATGTAGGGGTGCCAACTTGGAAAAAAATATTGGAGTGCTTGTTTTGAGCCTCCCCGTTTCGGTGCCAAATTAAGACGTTTAAAAATCCAATTCTTCATTCTACTCACGGGTAGTTACTTTAAGATCAAATTGTCCACAGGAAAAAGTCAGCGCTCTCCGGCAACAGCTATGTGGCTTCGCTCCGTGGAAAAAGCAGTCAATCCGAAGCACCGCACCGCTCACCCCACGTCGCTCCGGATCCCCGAAACCAGGTTTCCCCGCGAGTAGGGGAGGCGCAAAAGGTGCCCGCCGAATCCCACGTTCACAGGCTTCACCCGCCTGTGATTTTTAGTGGGTCTCCGCCTTCGCCGTGGTGGCCAGACCCGAATTTCCACGAGGCAAATTCCTCATGATCAGAGGAATTCCGCCATTGCCGGTGGTGCTAACCCGGAAGCCTCCCCTTTTTGTAAATAAGACTGAGGCAAAGAGGTTGCAAGCTAAAGTCTTGGAAAGCCTATTGTAAAGGACTAAATTCTCATCAGTAAAAAATATTAAACCCCCCTTGGAAGCAGGAGAAGAGGGGGGAGGCTTTGGATTGTGTATCCCTGCAGGAGTGAGTGAAGGAAGTTAAAATACCACCGTTCCAAACCTGGAAACGGGCTGCTAGTAAGACCCACGTGTCTTGGAAGGTTCATTGACAGCAAATAGAACGTTCGGTGACAGCTAGCATAAGAGAGATACATTGTTTCCATTGTTTTCGTCTGCACTTATAAAGGAGTAAAAGTAACGGAAAACTGAAACAACCTTATTGAACTTTATTAAAAAAGGAGGAAAGTAACTGAAAATTGAAACTAACTGTGGATTATTGAAACTGTGTTTAAAAGAGGACATACTGACCGATACAAATACAACTTGCTTTCCCCTAGTGGAAGCTTTTGAAATTGGTTACTTTATAGGAGCTGGGCTAGGGGAATTTCCAGATGCAAGATAAAAAAGTGTGAGACTTTGGAATTGACCTTGAATCTCTCAAGTGTTATGGCAAAGGAAAGGAAAAAACAGACGGGATGTCGACAGAGGAGGCCTTAGTGGCTGCATTATTGAAAATAAACGATTCGCTGGAACAACTCCACAAGAAAACAGATGCGATAAATGTGAAATTGGATGTTGCAAATATTGAAATTGATTCAACTGTAGAAATTTTAAATAACTTGGGACAAAAGGTGAATACCAATTCAGAAACCACCCAGAAACTGACACAGGAATCTACTTTGATATGGCAAACTGCAGATGAAGTTAGGGGAAAAACCCTTGCTGCTGAATCTAAAGCAATACAACAGGAGAGGAGAGTCCCATCCATACAAAGACAACTTGACGAGCATAAGTTGACATTCGTTATGATTGAACTTAAAGAAGAACAGATGAATTTGAGGACCAGAGCCCTATCTGAATTGGAAAAGGAAAGCTTGACAGAGTTTCAGGAGGTGATACTAACATTGGTTGAGAAAGAGAGGTATTTGGGGGTTAGTATGACCGCCAAAAATGTGAATCTGCTTAAGGATAATTGTGAAGGATGTTGGATTGAAGAGAAGGGGGATTTGGAAATATGGACAAATCAGAAGTTGTTACTGTTGGGCCGAGTTATTGTGGTGGGGATGAGGGCTGCTGTTTTGCTGGGGATGTTGCTTTTGTTTCAAACATTGCAAGCTTTGGATGGGATGGAGGGTCTCAGGAGGTGGCAGAGGGATGCTCCCAGAGTTGTTTGGCAGGGCAGGAAGCCTCGAGTAAAATTTAAGATATTGATGGATGCCAAAGAAGGAGGGGGACCTGCCCTGCCAGACCTTTAAACTTTGCTGTGAACCATCTGCTTTTTGCTGGTTGAGAGAATGGCTGCTTCTTGAAAGCACTAAAGTGTTGGACAATGGCAGATGAAGTTGATGGACTATATGGAATTGGCGGAAATGACTGGCAAGATCCGAGACCAGGGTGAAGAGTCGGTGGAAGAAGATTGGAAAAAGTTTAAAGATTATTTATAGAAATATTGTAAACTTAAGGAATGTTAGAAAAATGTTGGAATGAAAATATATGGCTTTAGCAGAAATGTCATAAGGAATTAAGTATAAATAGACCAATAGAAAATTAAAGGAAAAGTATGGCAAGAATGTGTTAAGATAATTATAGAACAGAAAACAGAGTAAGATGGAAAGGAATTGCTGAAACAAATAATAGAAGTGGAATACAAAAAGGGAGGTGGGAGGAGGTCGCTGGAAATAAGTGAATGAAATATAAGATATTGAAAATATCTGAGGTGTTTTTAAATTGTTTTTGCTTGTTTTTGTTTGTTTTGTTAGTCCATGTAGCGTTTTTGTATTGTATTTGCATTGTTTTTTGTTTTTTGTTTTCTCTTTTTTTGTTTGTAATGTTGTGCTGGAAATGTTAAAAAAGTAATAAATATCATTTTTTAAAAAAATAATAATAATATTGGAGTGCCCAGGTAAGCCCCGCCCCACATAATCGATCACATGATGTGGTGCATGAACACCATTTGAATGACAATGCTCCTGCTCCCACCTGCTTTGACCACTTCTTCATTTCCCCTCTTTCCAGCTGATCCTCTAGTTTGGCTTTCTCTTCCAATATTTGCTCCCGGTAAGATTCCTCCAGCTCCACCAACCGAGCTTCTTGGGAATCCACCCATTTCTCTTTTCCTTTTCCTCCTTTACCTTTTTTTTCTAGAGGAGGACTTTCACTCTGCAGGGCAGAAAGAAACCATGACTTTCAATTAATTTTTTTTTAAGAAACAAGAAGTGATTTACTTCTTCTCATCTGGCAACCTCATTTGAATCTTCCCTGCAGAAAACCAAAGGCTTCCATGGCAATTCTACCTGGGGCGGACTGGGATTGCCTGAGGTTCCCTCTTTTGCCTTCTGGCTGCCCAGCAGGTAAGTTCTCAGCAGCTCTGCCAGCTCTCTGGTTTTCTGCTTCCTGAAGTCCTGCAGTCCACTGGCTATCTGGCGAGCATCCTCCAGGCGCTGCTGTTTGAAGGCCCCATTGAAACAGCGAGAGAGAAGGATAGGAAATACAGGCAGTGGTTAGGTTGCACAATAGCAGAGGAGTCAGCAAAAATAGCCACTGTTAATGTAGGGCTTGTGAGTCTTTGCAGGTCAGGGGGCACACTCGGAATTTTGAGGAAACGCTGTGAGCAGCATTCAAAATGGCTGCCATGAGGCATAACACAAATTGGCTGCTTTGGGAGGTAGCAGAGGACAAGCCAGTGCAAACAGGAATTGAGCTGCAACAGCAAACCTTCTACAGTGGTACCTTGGGCTACAGAAGCTTCAGGTTACAGACTTTGCTAACCCAGAAATAGGACCTTGGATTAAGAACTTTGCTTCAGGATGAGAACAGAAATCGTGCTCTGGTGGTACGGTAGCAGTGGGAGGCCCCATTAGCTAAAGTGGTACCTCAGGTTAAGAACAGTTTCAGGTTAAGAACGGACCCCCAGAATGAATCAAGTTCTTAACCCGAGGTACCACTGTAATGGTTTTTAGATATATTTTTTTTTTTACTTTTTTGCTTTCTTTTTGGTTTCTAAAGTGTCTGTTTGCTACCCTGGGCTGCTTGGGGAGGAAGAGCAGAATGTAATTTCAATGCATCATAATAATGTCAGTTCATTGTCACCTTGTCTGAGGAGTGAGCCTTCAGCATTTGGACCGTCTCTTGAAATTGCCTCTCCCTCAACTGCAGCAACTGTGCTGTGTGTTGCAGCTCCAGCACAGAGTCCTCATACTCCTTTTTCCCCTTCAGCAGCTGAGCAATGCCCTTCATCTCTTCATCCACAAACAGCTCCTGAAACACAGAAAGGGCCAGATTCAATATGATCAAGACCACCCTCTTTTATTTTGTTTAAAAAGAGCAATAGAAGAGCTTTTCTGTGTGCATTCTATCTAGCACAGAATGTTGCCTTCGACTGTGCTCAGCCTCTGGGAAGCTGACAAGCAAACAGACCTCCCCTGCTTTCTGCTGCCCTGCAACTGACATTCAAAGGTACCTGCTTGGAGCCAGGCTACCTGAAAGATCACCTTCTCCTGTACGTACCTACCTGAACCTCAAGATCCCCTTTGGAGGCCCTGCTCTGGGTGCCCCCGCTGAATCAAATGAGGGACAGGGCCTTCCCAGTGGCTGCCCCCTGGCTGAAATGTATGGGAGTTGCAGTCCAAAACAATTGTAGAGCAAAAGGCTGCTGAAAGCAGGCTGAGGCTAAATATAAGACAGCTTTACATCCTGTCAATCTTCCAGCACTCAGAGTTGCTGACTTGTAGCATCTGCACAATGCTGCAATTTTGACAGACATTCTTCTCCACTATCAAAAATATCTTAGAGATGTCCGTTGGCAGGAACACTTGTCCCTACCTCCTGAGCAGGGTCTTCTGTGGAGCTCTGATCGCCTGGTGTTCTGGGGCCTGCTTTTTGAAGCCTCGAGATACCTTCTGATACTAGGACTGTTTGCCGTAGATGCCTCTGAGTCAGGAGAAAATATGCCAGTTGTTCAGCAGCAGCGGAGCCTGGGGTCTGCTTGCCCACCTCCTGAATCACTTCCATTTCTTTGGCTTCCAGCTGGAGGAAACAATGAGAAACCCTTGTAGAACCATTTTTAAAAGGTTGAAGGGAAGAGTGGATGAAAGGCAAGTGTGGATAATTGCAGAGTCAGACCATTGCATGCAGACCTTATGCATGCAGAGTCGGTGTTCTACTTCCAGCTGTTGCCTTTTCCTGACAGATGAATCCTGAGTTTGGGGCACTGTCAGGGACCACGTGAGGAGGGCTGCACAGATGAGGAATGGATGGAGCCTCCCCCTTCCCCCCCTGCTACAGATCAGGAACCTGAATCTTCTCAGGAGCAGTGGGACAGTATAGATTTGGAACAGTGGTTTGCAGAGGGGCAGAGTTCTGAAGATAAAAGTTGGGAAGAACTGGGTAGTGAATAGCTGGGAGAAAAAGAACCAGGAGAGAGAGAGAGAGAGAGAGAGAGAGAGAGAGAGAGAGAGAGAACAGATTCTGGTTCGCTGGAAAGTATCCAGCTGATCAGTCCAAGGTCAAGGAAATTAGATAAGGTAGCTGCACAGAAGGCACAGTGGTTGCGAGATCAGATTGCAAGACGAGGAAGTGACTTGGGTGACTTGGGGTGGAGTGGGTGGAAACCTTAATAGGGAGCACCTTCACTCCAAGAATGGACTCTGTTCTTTTGCTGCGATCATTAAAATCTCTTTAAACAGCAAGAGGCTATTTTTGCTTTGTTCTGCTTATCCACAGCCAAAGGGAGGGAGGAAGCTGTTTCCCCAAAGCCTGACAGGCACATCTGGATGCAGCCAGGCCAATGGAGCGCAGTTTCTGTACCTTTTCCTCTATCTGTGCTTGCAGTTCCATTTGGATCGGTGCCTGTAGCTTCCTCAGCTCAGCTTCATCCATTTCTTTGAAAGAGACAAGTATTTTCCCTTCCTTAGAGGACTTTTGGAGAAAGGTCATCACTCTCTCCACCTGATGTTGCTCAGCTGACTGGGCCACCTCACGGGCCACCGTTTCCCCTGCAGCTATGTAGCATAAGTTGTCCAGAACCTGTAATACATCTTCCGGACAGCTCCATCTCTTAGGGCAGAAGGTAGAGAAATTCACACCAATGTTAGCAGTGGCGGCTCCATGGGAGGAGCTGCAACCGAGCAAAGTTAGAACAACTCATGAAGATAGTACAAGCAGGATATAAAGGTAAAGTTAAGGGACCCCTGACCATTAGGTCCAGTCATGACCGACTCTGGGGTTGCGGCGCTCATCTCGCTTTATTGGCTGAGGGAGCCGGCGTACAGCTTCCGGGTCATGTGGCCAGCATGACTAAGCTGCTTCTGGCCAACCAGAGCAGCACACGGAAACGCCGTTTACCTTCCCGCCAGAGTGGTACCTATTTATCTACTTGAACTTTGACATGCTTTCGAACTGCTAGGTTGGCAGGAGCAGGGACCAAGCAATGGGAGCTCACCCCGCCGTGGGGATTCGAACCACCAACCTTCTGATCGGCAAGCCCTAGGCTCTGTGGTTTAACTCACAGCGTCACCTGCGTCCCCATGCAGGATATAGGTAAAGGTAAAGGTACCCCTGCCCGAACGGGCCAGTCTTGACAGACTCTGGGGTTTGTGCGCCCATCTCACATCTATTGGCCGGGGGCCAGCGCTGTCCGGAGACACTTCCGGGTCACGTGGCCAGCGTGACAAAGCTGCATCTGGCGAGCCAGCACAGCACACGGAACGCCGTTTACCTTCCCGCTGGTAAGCGGTACCTATTTATCTACTTGCCCCCGGGGGTGCTTTCGAACTGCTAGGTTGGCAGGCGCTGGGACTGAGCAGCGGGAGCGCACCCCGCCGCGGGGATTCGAACTGCTGACCTTTCGATCGGCAAGCCCTAGGCGCTGAGGCTTTAACCCACAGCGCCACCCGCGTCCCTATGCAGGATATAGTTACCCATTAAAATTAGGAGAACTGAGGTGAAGGAACATAGGAAGCTGTCTTGGCCTGAGTCAGACACTTGGTCCATCTAGCTCAGTATTCTCTACACTGGCAGGCAGCCAGATTTTCAGAGACGGTTCCCTCCCAGCCCTACTTGGAGCTGTCAGCCATTGAACCTGGGACCTTCTGCATGCAAGGCAGGTGCTCTGTCACTGAGCTATGGCCCTTCCTCTGAAACAAGAGGCTGGGCTGTACCTGGAGTTGGTTGTAACAATCCAGAACTCTGTGTATCCATATTTGCTTCATAGCTTCTTGCTTCACTATCTTGCTTGCCATGGCTCGCAGTTTTTGAGCCACTGAGCCTCTGTCCAGCTTGCTCTCCAAAGTTTGAGTTTCCTGCAGAGCAACAGATAACGTTGCTGTAAGGGCATTGTTTTTTGCCAGGGGGATAACAACAACAACAATTTATACCCTGCCCATCTGGTTGGCCTTCAGCAGCCACTCTGGATGGCTTTCAGTATACAGTGGTACCTCGGGTTACATATGCTTCAGGTTACAGACTCCGCTAACCCAGAAATAGTTCTTCAGCTTAAGAACTTTGCTTCAGGATGAGAACAGAAATCATGCTCTGGTGGCGCGGCAGCAGCAGGAGGCCCCATTAGCTAAAGTGGTGCTTCAGGTTAAGAACAGTTTCAGGTTAAGTACGGACCTCCAGAACAAATTAAGTACCGTATTTTTCGCTCTATAACACGCACCCGACCATAACACGCACGTAGTTTTTAGAGGAGGAAAATCCGTAGGCATGCCACCCGTAGGCATTCCCTCCATAACACGCACAGACATTTCCCCTTACTTTTTAGGAGGAAAAAAGTGAGTGTTATGGTGCAAAAAATACGGTACTTAACCCGAGGTACCACTGTATATAAAAACATATTTTTTAGTTTAGACGTCATCCTTGGGGTCCCCACCAAGCCTGCGCTTTTGTCCCCCTGGAATGGGGTTTCTGCAAAGAATAAAGGACTGCTAAAGTGGTCAACCAATCTCTTTGCTAAGTTGATGATTCCCGTGAAGTCTGCAAGGGATCTGCCTTGTTTTGTGAAGTGTGGTCCAAATTGGACCTTTCCCCTACTGTTGGCTGGAGGTGGTGTTATCAAGCTCTGTGGACCAGTGAAGGAGAACAAAGAACTAGCAGCCTAGAAAATTGGGTTGAGAAGAAGAGGCACTGAGGCTTGTCTTGCTCTCTGTGCTGGATCTAGAGCTACGACAATGGGAAACCCAGTAGGGATGAGCATTTGTTTATATATGTGCTCTACAGCTAAGCTACGGCCCTTTCCCCAAAGTCTCTGTACCTTTCCCTCTCCCCATAATATCCGTGCACCGATCGAACCCAACCCACCTCTCTGCCAAATGCATCCACACCGGCCTGTCATTGAATAACACAGGTTACAGAAAAAGGGAATGAAGACAGGAGTCTGCTAAGCACAGGACTCCGGGAGTTGCAACTCACACTGTTTGCTTTTGCAAGGCCTAATCTAGAGGGGGGCCCTGCTTTTTGCAGGTTGGCACCCAGCGACGCAAGATTCTGCAGGATTTCTTCCAGAGAGAATAAAGCCCCGTCTTTGAGGGTTCTTTCCTCGGGGCTGAGCCCGGCACATTTAATTTCTTCCCAGTGCTGCTGCCTAAGCTCTTCTTCAGCATGCTGGTGATACTCAGCCAGCTCCTTCAGGAGGCTGTCCCAGTCGTTGGCGGCTCCCAAGTTATGCCTTTGTGTCGTTCCCTGGAAATATAGGGATATGGGAAGCACAGGGCAATAAGGTCAATTTCTTGATGCAAAGGGATCAATGAGCACAAAACAGATATTAAAAATGTCAACGTTCGGGTGGCAGTGGAAGAACCTTCTTCAGCCTTTGCTGCTAACCTGGAGAAGTCACTATTGCTCAACAAGGCTCAACTGGTAAATTAGACTTTATCAGGAAATTGGATTTCATGCTTTTAGGTTTCAGTAAAGACATCAGGATGTAGGGAGCTGCCTTATTCAGGGTCAGGCTGTTGGGGTGGGGGAACCACCGGGGGTTGGGAATAATAATAATAATAATAATAATAATAATAATAATAATAATAATAATAATAATAATAATTTATTTATACTCTGCCCATCTGGCTGGGTTTTCCCAGCTGCTCCTAACAGAATATGAGAAATACAATAAAACACCAAACATTAAAAACTTCCCTAAACAGGGCTGCCTTCAGATGTCTTCTAAAAGTCAGGTAGGTGTTTATTTCCTTGACATCTGATGGGAGGGTGCCACTACCAAGAAGGCCCTCTGCCTGGTTCCCTGTAATCTCACTTCTTGTGGGGAGGAAACTGCCAGAAGGCCCTCGGAGCTGGACCTCAGTGTCCTGGCTGAATGATGAGGGAGGAGATGCTCCTTCAGGTATACTGGGCTGAGGCCGTTTAGGGCTTTAAAGGTCAGCACCAACACTTTGAATTGTGCTCAGAAACGAAGCTTTGTCTCTCCAGATCTTGTTGGACTCCCACTCCCATCAGCATGGCCCTTGGTCAAGGATAATATAAGGTGGAGTCCTACAACATTTAGAGGGCCACAGACTCCCAATCCCTTTTCCAGTCTTTTACACTGATTGACAGTTGTTCTCCAGGGTTCTTTTCCAAATCTACCTGGAGATATTGGGGATGGAACCATAGCACCATTTTTGATTCTTGCAACCATTCCAGATAATTGGATGCTGAGCATCAAGACCAATCATCCACCTTCAAAGATCTCATTTACTGGAGGAAACTCCATAGAGCAAATTCTTTCTCTTGCCCATCACCCGTCTCTGTGACAGACAGCTCTCTCACCAGGTCCTTTCTCAGCTTGGAGGATTCGCAAAAGCAAGAGATCATGTTGATTTCCTCAGCCATCAAGGACAGCTCAAGGTGCACCATCTCGCTGGCGTGCTTCTCCAAGAAAATCCTGCCCAAACAACAGCACAGGTGATGTCAGGAGGCGCTGGCAGATTTATTAGCTGCCATGTGAGAAAGAGATGAATTGATTCTCCAGTTGCTGAAAGAGTGGCAGGAAGAGGCGGGAGCTGTCATGAGCTGCTGGGATCAGATGTTGATTGAAAGGCACTGATGCAGGAGGATGAAGGAGCAAAAGGAGGAGGCTGAATGGTGGGAATGTGGACTGGAGGAGGAATGGATCTTCCCTATCTTCCCTGACTTCAGCCACTTTGGAAGAGGGAGCATGGGTGCTGGTTCTCCCCCCAATTTTCTGCAGAGAAAAGAGCCTCAGTGGAGGCTGGGGAGGACTTGGAACTTGCCAAGGGGGGAAGCAGAACCTCCTCTGATCATAGAATCATAGAATTGCAGAGTTGGAAGAGACCACTAGGATCATGTACCCCCTGCAGTGCAGGAATCTTTTGCCCAATGCAGGGCTTGAACCCACATCCCTGATATTAAGTCTCATGCTCTACCAATCGAGTAGTCCCAGAGCTCAAGAGCCCTATGATTCTAAACACTGTGAATGCCAAGAAGAAAAAGCATCATAACCACAATCCCGTGAAGAATTAAGGCAGCACAGAGCTGTAATAACACGGAAGCTCTTTCCCAGCCTTCCCATTGGCTTGAGAAGTGTGTTGACCCCTCCCTAAAAGAAACTGTCTATCCTATGGCCTTTAAGGAATAAGCTCTCCCTGTTTTGCACAGCTGTTCTGTATCATGCTTGTGCAGAAGAGGGAGAATCTTAGGGTTATGCCAATGGCAAGAGTGTCATTAGAGAGTAGCCCAAGGCCCCCAGCGCCCAGGTGTTTTGTGCTGGGCCTTGGAGCTTGAGGAAAACCCATGCATCTCACCTGGTCTGGATTTCTTGCAACAACTGGGATCTGTTTGGTGTGGACCAAGAAGGTGGCGCAGGCGAGAGAGTTGCTGCAGCAAGAGCCATTTCCTGCCTCGTTTCGGTCCGGAACGCTTCGCCGGCAGCTTCAGACACCTTCAGAGTGCTTCTGGATGAGTAGCCTATAGGAGGAATGAGAGGTGTCAAAGGGATGCTTCTTTTGAAGGCTTATCAAATTCACCGTTTCTCTGGGAGGGGAAGCACTGCATAGAGCAGGGTGTCTGCAAACAAATGTGGAGCAGCTTGGTAGTGGCATTAAGTGAGACAGCTGCCCTAAGCCAAATAAGCGATGGCTTTCAGGTCCAAAAAGCTGATATTCTAAAGCACCAGTGAGGACCTTTTCCAACCTGAGGGCCACTGGTGGTCAGGGCCAGAGGTAAATCGAGCAGACCAATAAGGGTGAATTTGACCTTGGAACAGTAGACTGGTTTCCACTTACACTCAAACATTCCTCTCTATCCTCTGTCAAGGCAAGCAAGAGTTCAAGCAAGACACATTCCATCTGGGCAAGGAGGAAGAAAAGCGGGGCCAGGAAGGAGTGTGGCCTGGGAAGGAAAGCCCCAAGGGCCACATAGAGAGGCCCAGAGGGCCACCTAGGGTCCCCGGGCCTGAGGACCTATATTTTATTCCTGGTCTAAAATTGGATAATGGGGATGGAAAAGGCAACCGATGAAGTAGTCCATGGCATGGGCTGAGGGTTAATTAGATTAGCTGGTGAATTAGCTGAGAGGCCAAGGGCCCAATCTGAGGTGGCATTTCTACCTTTGCATAGCTGCTATCTTGAAAAATAAGCCACTAGTACCAATGGTTGTTTCTGCAAATTGCAACCGTGGTGGGGACAAAAGTTTGGAAATCCCTTCCAAACAGGGCCGGTCCTACTATTAGGTAGAGAGAGGGAGAGCTGCCTCAGATATCCAATGCCAGGGGGGTAGCTGCCCCTCAGTCCCTGGAACTAAGCTGCTCTGGGGCCCCTAAGCTGGCCTGGTGCCCCCAGAAGAGATAGGGTATGTTTTTTTCCATTGCCAGTGGCGAAGCAAGATTCAACAGCCAGGTGCGTTCGGTTCTGTATGTGGAACCAGTGGAGGGGGCAAAAAGGAACAACATGCGAGAGGAAATGTGTGGTTTTTACCCTGCCTGCTATTAATTACGTTAATGCAGTTCTGGTAGTTTTTAAATAACCACCAACTATTTGCTGACAAATCTTAAAGGCTTTTGGGATTCTTCCCAGCTTGAACTGTATCCCCCCCACCCCCTAGTCTTCAGTCCAAAGATACGGACAAGTGACAAGACTTTGTACATCTAAAAGAAAGTTTGAGAAACTATGGGGGTTCTATTTTATTGATTTTTAATGGTAGGACATTTAAGGCTGAAGCCAGATCACTGCTGCTTAACAGAAGCCAGAAGCCAGAGCAGGCAGTCTGGACTGGGGAGAAGTTGTGTTTTGTTTGCACGTTAATGGGAAATGACCTAATATGCACATTTTGAACCAATCTGTGCACCGCAGGAGAATTCAGCTTCAAAATGCCCACTTCTTCAAATGCTGCAATGCGGTTCTAAAAAACAAACCCTGATGCATATATTAGGGGGAAGAGTGCATAAAAATGCACAATGAAAACATTAAAATGCATTTGCAAAGGGGAATTACTTGCAAAAATGTGTGTGTTACTTAAAATTATATATGAAAAAGTATTTTAAGAGAGACTCATACTAAAATGCTGACTAATTTCCATGAGCTTTGACAAAACAACAACCCACATATTGCTGCGGATATGTGGAGATCTGGATTTAGGAAAGTGAGAAATAAAGTAAAGGAACCCCTGACCATTAGGTCCAGTCATGACCAACTCTGGGGTTGCAGTGCTCATTTCGCTTTATTGGCCGAGGGAGCCGGCGTACAGCTTCCGGGTCATGTGGCCACCATGACTAAGCCGCTTCTGGCGAACCAGAGCAGCGCATGGAAACACCGTTTACCTTCCTGCCCGAGCGATACCTATTTATCTACTTGCACTTTGACGTGCTTTTGAACTGCTATGTGGGTAGGAGCAGGGACCGAGCAACGGGAGCTCACCCCGTCATGGGGATTCGAACCGCCAACCTTCTGATCAGCAAGCCCTAGGCTCTGTGGTTTAACCCACAGCGCCACCTGCATCCCTAAGTGAGAAATAGAAGGAACTGAAATTGACGGATTTCTCTGTTCATACTAGGTAGTCACTTAGTGGGCAGAATTCAAGGCGCATCTGCAGTATCTGAACTAACTTGTGGACCTGCCATGACCCACGGGTGTGGCTGCCTTCCTGACCAAACTGATATTGCATCCCAGACACTTCAGGAGTTGCTTCTAGATGGGATCTTGGTATTGCAAATGGGATCTTAGCATCATAGCATCACAGAGTTATAGAGTTGGGAAGGACCACTAGGATAATCAAGTCCAACTTCCTGCAATGCAGGAATATTTTGCCCAATGTGGGGCTCAAACCTACGACCCTGAGATTAATAGTTTAATTCTCTGCTGACTGAGCTAATCAATGCATTGGAAATGGATTTTTAACATATCACATTTTATGTGGGAAACACTTCAGCCTAGCCTGGGCATTCGCAAACTTTACTTGGCTGGAGAACTGCCTTGCAAAATTTGGAGTTGTGTGAATTTCAAAGGATGGCTGTGTGTTGACTTCAAAAGTGCAAATGGAGTAGGATCCCTCTCTAAGTAGCTTAAATAATAAGCAAATGCATGCAAAGTGAATCAAATTCGTCTACATAAGATATGGTAAAAGGCCTGTGCACAATCAACAGGTGCTTGAGGAAGGACTGGATGAAAATAAAAATCTTTAGCATTTTCTGAGTGCATCTCAGCTCCTGTTTTGGCCTTGTCAGCAGAACCCTAATGCCTGCCTGCCTGCACATCTTCCCCATCCTGTTCTCCATATTCCCAGCTCTAGCCTAGCACTGTCTGCCAACACCCCCCCCCATTTAGATCTATTGTGTAACTAAGAGTCTGGCTGCATCACAATTGATAGATCTGAATTCCCAGGAGAGTGGGGTGGGGGGTGGGGAGTAAAAGGGATGCCATCGATTTTCTGTACTTCATCCACTAGCTGCCAAGTTGAGGACAGAAGGAATCCTGTGCTAACAGACTCTGGGTATGCTGCTGAATTAATTGAGGGGGGAAATAAACTGCAGAGGGAAGCAGTTTAGACGCAGAGTGTTTATAGTGCCTTCACATGAAAATCTTGTGGTCAGGGTTTGAATAATGCAAGGGCACATCCGCAGAGACAGATTCTGAACCCGCCCAAACCTGGAAATTAAAAGGGAATAAAATCAGAAATGGCATCTTCAATGCAGAGAGTTTTTGCTCTTTTCCGAGCAATTGTCTCTTTTTTAATTATTGATGCTCATTGTTTTGATAATTTTATGGAAACTGCTTTGCGAGGTTCCCCCTGAAAAGTGGTGTATAAAAATAGTTCTCCTAGACAAAACAAATAATTGGGAATCTGCGCAGCATAGAGACATAAGCACATCAGAAGGAGACAGGCCAGTGGTCCATCTTGTCTAGCATCCAGTTGTCACAGTGGACACGGGTGGCACTGTGGTCTAAACCACTGAGCCTCTTGGGCTTGCCGATCAGAAGGTTGGTAGTTTGAATCCCCGCAACGGAGTGAGCTCCCGTTGCTCTGTCCCAGCACCTGCCAACCTAGCAGTTCGAAAGGCGAAAGCACACCAGTGCAAGTAGATAAATAGGTACTGCTGTGGCAGGAAGGTAAACGGCGTTTCCGTGCACTCTGCCTTCTGTCACGGTGTTCTGTTGCGCCAGAAGCAGTTTAGTTCTGCTAGCCACATGACCCAGAAAGCTGTCTGCGAAAAAACACTGGCTCCCTTGGCCTGAAAGCGAGATGAGTGCCACAACCCCTTAGTTGCCTTTGACTGGACTTAACAATCCAGGGGTCCTTTACCTTTACCTTGTCATAGTGGCTAATCAGATTCCCATTATGGGAAGCCCCAAAGCAGACCCTGTGTGCAACAGCATTCCTAATCAGCCCAAACTTTGTAGGGTTATTTTCTAGCAGGCCCCAAAGGTACAATGTTATGTGAAGCGACTGCAGAAACCCCTTTGATGACTCCAACGTGCACTGCTCAGCCATTCCTTTAGCTGCCAGTGGGTGGTGCTGCCACTTCATTTCATTCTGCTCTGTAGGTCCAGCAGGTGGGGAACCTGCAAGCCTCCAAGCATTGTTGGTCAGACTTCAACTCCCGCTAATGTAGCTGATGGTCTGGGGGATGATGGGAGTTGTAGTCCAGCCACATCTGGAGGTACTCACAGGTTCCTCAAAGGAACGACAGCATCCCCACAGCATTAATGCCCACCCCCAACAGCAGGGTGCTTGGCACATTCATCCTAATGTGTCTTGCAGCTGAATTACTGTGTTACAAGCGGTTTGAAAAGTTTAATTTTTCGAATAAGACTTTGATCTCCTTGCTGTTAAGTTTTTTGGTTAGATTTTTTAATTTCGTCTGCTTCTCTGTCGGCTAGTGCTTTTCTTTGAGCTCTGATTCTCTCCTGTTTTGATGTTTCACCATCAGGTGGTTGTTTTTCATTGAGAATTGTCAGGTATTTTCATTTTGGAGGGGAAAATGAGGCTAGAAATGGGAACAGTAAACAAATAAAGAAACTAAATCTTCATGAAATGGGTTTATGATTCCACTGTTGTATGCTTAATAGGCAAAGACTTTATAAGCAGGCATGAGTATTATATACAGTGGTACCTCGGGTTACATATGCTTCAGGTTACAGACTCCGCTAACCCAGAAATAGTGCTTCAGGTTAAGAACTTTGCTTCAGGATAAGAACAGAAATCGGGCTCCGGTGGCAACAGGAGGCCCCATTAGCTAAAGTGGTGCTTCAGGTTAAGAACAGTTTCAGGTTAAGAACGGACCTCCGGAACAAATTAAGTACTTAACCCGAGGTACCACTGTACTCGTATAGCTTTCCTTGGGCTTCTACAGGAGATATAATATGCCTTTTCCATTCATCAGGGGCAACAAGACTGAATCTTACTGCAACACTGGCTATGGAGCTGTGCTGCCTAGGGATGGGAAAATATGTTCATTTCTCTTTCTTCCAGTTTGTTATCTCCCCATTCTTCAGTTCTACACATTTCCTCATCAGTTTGTGATTTATATTTTAAATAAAAACAAAATCCTCACAAAAACCCCAGCAATTTAGTGTAAATTTCTTCTAATGTACTCTTTTCTTTTCTGCAAAGTCTTTTTCCAGAAAGCATTTTTGTACCAGTGTATGCATTTCAATGCACATTTTGCACTGGTATGTTCATTTTTTTACATGTTTCTTGGCTGGAGACCCACATTGCAAAATAAAATGCTACAATGCCGTGGGTGGCTGCAACAACACATGCAGAATTAGTGGAACAATGCATGCACAAGCAGAATGCCTGCTGAAACTCGTGGCCTGAACTTTGCACACTCACTGAGACGCTTTCTTCAGCAGTCCCAGACCAGCAACAAGCAGACATCCTCACTGGGGCACCAGCTCAGAAGAATGAAAGTGGCCTTTTAAGTGATGGTGGGGAATGGCTCAAGAGCAAAAGTGTGATGGCCTGGGATTCGGACTCGGATGCTGAACCTGAGGGATCCCAGCCTGCACAGGATTCCTCACCTCCAAAACCAGCTGGGGTATGAGCCTGAAGGGTCCTCACCTGTGCTGGGTCCTCAGGTGCAGGCATCAGCTGAGTCTGCTCTGGCTCCTGAGGTGATGGAGGACCCATTGCCTGCAGGTGCTCCACTCTCAGCCCCGTCAGAGGAAGCTGAGGTTGCCTCTGGGTCCGGTAACCCTCTAGCCTCTCCTGAGCTGCATAGGCTCAGGGTGGAGAGGCGGAGGGAACTAAGTTCCCGCAGGAGGAGTGCTTGCCTCCAGGCCAGGAGAGGTGAGTGACCAGAGGATCGGGGCCGCCCTATGCCTCAGGGCAGATAAAAGCCAACCAGCCCCAGTCCCAAATTGTGGGAGCAACATTGTTGGTTGCTAGTTCCTGCCTGAACCCGGTCCTGGTTTTCTGCCAGAGCTCCTGACCCGCTCTGGCTCCCTGCTTGCATGCCTGTTCCTGACTTCACCCGACTCCCTGCCCTGCACCCAGCTTCAGCTACTATGGACTGCCTCCATGTTGCACCTTTGACCACGGACCGGACTTGGACCTCGCCTCTCAGATAATGCACGGGACCAGCACAAAAAGCTTGGGTGGCTGCCATAAGTTCCTCCTAGTATCTGCCACCTGAGGCATCTGCCTCATTATACCTAATGGTAGGGCTGGCCTTGCAACTCAACTGCACTTATTTCACAGCTCAGAATATGGTTTCATCTCTTGCTCGGTTGAAAGACAAGCATTGCAAAGACCATGGAAACAGCAGACCACACCTTCTCCTGATCCCAGACCCAGAAGCATCTCAGGAGACAAGGGACCCCTTTTGTTCTCCTCCAGAGTCTGAACCACAGACTTGAGGAGCGGGATCAGTTTCCGATTGATGACTTCCCAACTTCCATGGGCAGTGCCGGCCGTGCTGTAGAATTTTGCGCCCGGGTAGTTCAGAAAGCACTGGGATGAACCGGAGAGAAGGTCCTGAGACAGAGAAGAAGATTAACTCTCAGCAAACATTTGCCACTTGAATTTTTCACAGGGTTAAACCCAGCTATAAGAACCAGTAAAAGAAGCAACTCTTTGAGTGGTGAATAATATGAATAAACCCAATCCAGGGAAAACCTTTATTTTTGCAGCATGTGATCATCCTTGGGTTAAGCTTTTAGGAAGCTTCCAGATGACTGAGCATTCATCCTAATTTGTTTGCAGGAAGATCAGACAATATTAGCTGTTTAATGAACATTCATTCTGATTTGTTTGCAAGGAGGCTAAGAACATATGAAGAAAGGTGCTGGCAGGGTCATCAGAACATCTAATCTAGCATCCTGTTCTTACTGCAGCCAACCAGATGCCTGTGAGAAACCCACAAGCCGGACCCAAATGCAGCAACTGGTATTCGGACACATATTGCCTCCAAGAGTGGAAGTAGAAAATAGCCACCAGGGCTAGTGGCTACTGAGAACCTTAGGCTCCATAATTTCACCTAATCCTCTTTTAAAGCCATCAAAGTTGGTGGCCATCACTTTCTCCTATGGGAGCAGATTCCATCATTATCTACCGTATGCACTGTGTAAAGAAGTAATTCCTTTTCTCTGTACTGAATCTTCCAGCATTCAACTTCATCCACACCAAGCATAACTGCAGATTCTTCAAGTGTCCCTATTTTCCAGGGACAGTCCTGGATTTACATAAACTGTCCCGGTTTCTGATTTGATCCTGGAATGTCCCACTTTTCCTTAGGATGTCCCTATTTTCATCAGAGAAATTTCTCATCAGAATTTTTTTGGAGAGTATGGAGTTATGTGACCCCCAAGCCATCTGAAGGCAGCCCTGTATAGGGAAGTTTTTTTAAATGTTTAATGTTTTATGATATATGTTGGAAGCTGCCCAGAGTGGCTGGGGCAACCCAGTCAGATGGACGGGGTATGATGATGATGATGATGATGATGACGATGACAACAACAATAATTTAAATAGGATGTCCCTATTTTCACCAGAGAAATATTAGTGGGTATGTAACTGTATACATTCCTAACGTGTTGCCTCTTACTTGCCTTTTCTCTGAACTAAAAAGGCCCCAGGGCTGTAATCTTTCCTGATACGGGAGTTGTTCCATCCCTTGATCTTCTTAGTTGCCCCTCCCTGAAGCTTTTTTTTTTTTTAAAAAAAAAAGCTTTACAGTATCCTTTTTTCAGGGTGAGGCAACCTGAACTTTGTGCAGTATTCAGGTGTGGTTGCACCACAGATTAGAAGACGTTTCATCAAGCAAAGTTTATCCCACACTTTCCAGTTTATTTCCCCATCACTTTTCTTATTGCAAAAAGTTTGATCTTTCGGGAAAGCAGGTTTGTTGTGCAAGAACTCCCGATGCACGTTGTTGTTGTTGTTGTTTTTACCACTACTACTAGGTAAAGGTAAAGGGACCCCTGACCTTTAGGCCCAGTCGTGACTGACTCTGGGGTCGCTTTATTGGCCGAGGCAGCCGGCGTATAGCTTCTGGGTCATGTGGCCAGCATGACTAAGCTGCTTCTGGTGAACCAGAGTAGCACACGGAAACGCTGTTTAGCTTCCTGCCGGAGTGGTACCTATTTATCTACTTGCACTTTGATGTGCTTTCGAACTGCTAGGTTGGCAGGAGCTGGGACCAAGCAATGGGAGCTCACCCCGCCGAGGGGATTCGAACCGCGACCCTCTGATCGGCAAGTCCTAGGCTCTGTGGTTTAACCCACAGCGCCACCCGGGTCCCTTGTTACTACTACTACTAATATATTTATTTATATCCCACCTTTTCACTAGTCAAAACTCAATGCAGCTTACAAATAAAAATAAGTATTGCTTAAAACATAGAAAATCAACCATTAAAAATAGATTAAACATTGATAGAATTACACACACACACACACAAACACAAATACACATACGAAATCTATTAAAACCATACCAATAATTACAATAAAAACAGCATGACACCAGCCCTTTCATTAAAAGCAGTCCGTTCCCAAAAACCTACTGGAACAAAAAAGTCTTCACCTGCCAGTGGAACGACAACAAGGAGGGAGTCAGTCTAGATTCTATAGGGAGGGATTCCAAAGTCAGAGCAGCCACTGAGAAGGCTCAAGTGAGCCTGTGAGGGAGTCAGGACCAAGAGAAGGGCTTCCCCTGAAGATCTCATAACCCAGGCAGGTGCATATGAGGGAATAAGGTCTTTCAGATAGCTTGGACCTAAGCTGTGCAACCTATGATTGAATCCCACCCCAAAATGGTGACAGTCCCATAGACATACCTGGTAGTAAGTTGGTTTTCAATTTGCTACCTATGTTCACAAGAACGGCATACCTTTGTCTGTAGGGCCAGCGTATCTGATAATATTCGGAAATATTCCAGCCTGCAGTGGGCACTCTCCACGCCGGTCTGCTGCTTTGCAATGTGTTCCTGGAATCCAGCCACAAGATGCAGTGTGATCTGGAAGAAGGCGGAGAAGTGGGGATGATCTCAACCCCTTCTTCCCATTCCCACCATCTTGCTTAAGAGCAGCATTAAGCATCACGAAATGTGACTGCCAAGATTTTTGTGTTGCAAAATGTTAACATGAAGCATGCGGCAAAATGTTCCCAGAAAATTTGGGACCCATCTTTTGGTGGCCACAGATATGATGCACAACCATTTGTTTTTGTATTATTGTTTTTGAGCTTGAACATGGCTAACTCCAGTCCATTGCTTTTGCTGTGTCTGCTCTGAGTAGAACTTAGTTGGAGACAATCCCATGCTTGGTTGCTCATTACCTGCTTTCCTATCATGTGCTACTTTAGACATTATTGTTATGTGCCATCCACAATCTCTGCTAAGTGTTAGCAAGATTCCAGGAGGTTCCAGGCACTTATCCAAGTTGTGTTTCCTTCTTGAAAATTAGGCACAGTAGAGACTGCAGTGTCTTTGAGATATATGGTTTTATTTACATGTATAGACACTGATGGAGGGAGTGCAGTATATTACACCTCAAGAGTGCCTCCTGTTTCTTCTCCCATAACTTCATCAAGCTTGGGTCCTGAGCAGAGGACAGCCATGCTCCCTGGTCTCTGGGTACAACCCTGTTCTGCCTACTTCCTGCTGCTTCTCTCCCCCCCCCAAACCTTGCCAAAATGCAACTTCCCCTTCTGTCTCCATTATCTCCCACTGTAACCCTGGCAACCTCCCTCTCTGTGCCCAGCAGAGTCTTTTGTTTTATCAGTGACTTGCACTGATGGGTTAATGACTGGTCAATTCAGCCTTTGTTCCTTAATGGCTTATCCTTAGCTAGTGCCCACACACTCTGGCACGCAAAACCTATAACACTATTATGATAATTCAGGGTTTCAAACAGAAATGCAAAGGACAGGCAAAAAAGTGTTACCCATATATGTCATACATTTAAAGCACATTCAGATACATTGCTTCCCCCAAAGAATTCTGGGAATTGGAGTTTACTCACTACAGACCGGATGTCAGGGAACTGCCATCAACTCAGAGGCAAGAGATGGAAGGGCAGTTGTGTTATAGGCAGCCTCTGAAAATCTTGCGAAGCACTTCCTCCTCTGGCGAGGAGGAAAGCCCCACCTCCAGTGGAGAAGAGGCGCAGGGGCCAGGGGATGCTAGGGAGAGCCTCAACACCAAGCCTGAGCAAACCGGAGAGGCAGGAAGTATGCCACTGCCAGCGCCCATTCTGCGCAGTAGGCTTCGGTGCAGGGAGGGAAGGAAAAGGCTGGGGGTGACGCGACTTTTATGCTGGGGGAGGTACAAAGACCGACCACTCCCAGATTCTGCTAGCGATTGAGCCAGACATGAACTTACGATGCTCTTCACTGTAAATAGTTTGCACCAAGAATAAAGCCTGGAAAAGACAGGTCAGAGTCTTGCCTGTTTACTCTCGAGCAACCACACCACCATCTGACACCTGCAATTCCAGCACCCTTAGCCAACCATAGTTCCCAGAAATCTTTGAGGGTGTGTGAAGAAGGGACCCCATCAAAGAAAAGGAAAGAGGTACCCAGCCTCTGCTTGATGATTTGCTTCATTTTCTGACTTGCCTTATGCTAATCTCTCATCATCACAAGCCAACTTGAAAGCCACATTATCTCCTCCCTCACTTGCTAGAGCAAGAAGGCTCTTTAAATTGCTCTGGCACTCCAACAGATGCTGTGATCACCTCTTCTCTAATAAAAGTACTGGAGTTGTACCTCTCCTGCATTCCTTCCCGCACTATACCACCGAAGACAGATAAATCAGGGTTTTCAATGTACAGTACATCAAAGCCAGATCATGGCAGATCATGTTGGGGAACAGGTGGTGATCTCACCTTTCTGGATTTCTCTCTAATGGCCTCTTCCATGTGCAAGCCTCTGCTCCACTGCCGTTCTGCTTCCTTCAACTGCATCTGGATCCGTCCTTCTTCTAGCTGCATCCTCCGGACGAACTGGACCAGTTTCTCCAGCATCTTCCTGAGCAAAAGCCGAACTCTGGCTTCCTGGTCTCTCTCGTCCTTGTCAACTGGAGTCACCAAAAACCAATCGTCTCAACGAGTAACACTGTTAGAAGCTCAGCAAGGACATTTTACAGAAGAGCTTGATGCAACAGCGCTGCTCTAGGGCACAGCTGGGGAAATTGAGGCCCAGGGGATTGTGAGGTGGGGGGTTGAGTGGGGTGGGAGGGGGCCCACTGCAACCAACCAACCAACAACAAACAGTGGAGAAAATTCTGCAAATGTGTCTTTTTCTAAGGGGGTGAGGAAAGGAAACATCTCAGATATTTTCCAAGGGAACTGTCTTGTGAGAAACTTCAGCTCAGCTGTAGTTCAAGACAGCCACACAAACACAACATCCAGAAGCTGTGCCTCCATACCTCTCATCCTCAGAGACTGTTCTGTGTCCCACAGCATGTTCTGATCTCTGCTAGCTCTCCTTTGAGTTTCCTGGGCAGAGGAGTCTTCCAGTAGGTGATAGATCTCATCAGCAGGTCTTAATTTGATCCTATACCTTAACTGCAAGGGGGAGGGGAAATAAAGAGAATTAAGCTAAAATATGCTTTGCATGCAGAAAGTCATCCCAATTCATCTCCAGGTAGGGCTGGGAAAGACTGCCTCCTCCAGAGCCACTGCCACTCAGTGCAGGAAATACTGGACTGGATGTAACCGTTATTGGACTCGGTATAAGGTGGTTTCCTATATTCGTGTTTCATTCAGCCCTTTATGCAGAATCTTAAGGCCTGGGATCTTTAGTTGAAGAGGTACTCTTGGTTGCTCTAACACCCACAAAAGCCTAAGTTCCCTCATGTCCAGGGTTTTCCCCAAGCAATCGGAGACTGTGACTGTGAGTCACTAATCTCTCCTGTGCCCTTTTCATGCCTCTTCTAGTTCTGGAAGACAAGGGGGGGGGGAAGCTTGTCGCAGCAGGAGAGGGAGATATCTGTGACTCTTCCCCAGCCTTACTCATCTCTGCCCCTTGGCCTCTCTACTCTCCTGCTTCAGCTTCTTCCTCTGATTCTGAACTTCGCTCTATCACAGACTCTCGCTGCTCACTAAACCCTGTTACCCCTTTAGTTTCCAATACTTGCTCTTCCCAGTCTTCTCCCTCCGACCACTCACCGTGGTCCCACCGCTACTCCCCGGGCCCTGAGCCTTCCTCCCTTGGGGATTTCCCAGCTCGTTCCTTGCTACATTCCTCTGTGTCCAACTAGTCCATGACAATAATGCTGAGCTTGAGGGATTAGTGGCCTGAGTTGCTCTAAGGCAGCTTCCTAGCTATAGGTGGGGAGAATCTGTCTTTAACAAGGACATGACGGTCTATTGGAGTACTGCTACCCCAGCCCAGGGGAATAAGCCCAGCATGCATACAGGGCCGAGGGCCAGGGAACTCTTCTAATTTCACAGCAGGTGTCGCAGGTAAAGCCAACATGCACCTTTTTCATTTTCCCCTCCTTGGCTGCATCCAAGACATCCAGACATATAAAATCCAGCTCTTTAAAGAGCTCCTCTTCTTTTGCCCGCTGGCAGTGCCAGTATGCTTGCTTGGCATTTATTTCCTTCTCCAAAGCAGCCAGCTGTAAAAACAAAGACTTCCCATAACAGGCTGCAAGCATCAGAAAGGAGTTTGACAAATAACAAACCCCCTCCCCCCTCCTCTTAAAAATAATAATAACTTGGAATGGGAGTTACCAGTTCCGGGTCTGGATTTCCTCTTGGCAAGTTTCCCAGGGACTGGACCACAGGAATGACAGCATTTGTCCAAGGGTTAATTTGAGCCCCAATGACTGGACCAGTCTCGCCTGTTATGGGATCCACAGTTCTGAAGCCAACAGCGAGTGGAACAAGACCTGCAAGGAGTCAGAGCCAAACCATCAAGCCTAAGTGGGTATTAATGTGAGTTTTTATGAGCATGAAGTCAGAAAACTCTGAAGCATGATTAAACCCATACCATTGTGAGAAGAGTATTTTTTGTGTTGTTGCTTTTTGCAGTGGGCTGCTACATCCTTAATGTTTCTGGATTCTACCCCATTCATTCTAGACCATGATTTGAACCACAAAGGGCTTCATTATGGGACCACAGTCTCCACTCATTCCACATTCCCCACTAGACAACTGCATATATATTTCCTACTTAACAGAAGAACATCAGGCCAAAGACCCATCTAAACTCAGCATCCTATCCTTCCCGGAAGCTTCTGGAAAGCCTGCAAATAGGACCCAAATTCAACTTGGGATTCCCAGCATCCTGTCTCAAGCAGTGGAGGGTGAACATAGCCATTGGGGCTAGTAGTCACTGACAGCTGTATCTGCCATGCATTTGTCGAATCCTCTTTTAAAGCCTTCCAGTTTGGTGGCCATGGGTATATCTTGTGGGATTCCATAGTCTACCGCTACAATGCATGAAAAAAAGCATTTCCTTTTGTCTGTCCTGAATCTTCCCATATTCACCTTCATTGAATGGCCCTGAGTTCTAGTATTATGAAAGAGGGAGAGGCCCAAAGTGTAGGTGTCGCCACACTAAAAGATTGATTTCTTGGAAGAGTGGAACAAATTTTATGCAGCCCTTGTAATAGTGGCGGCTCCACAGAATGAAGTGGGGTAAGGAAATCCCTTAAGTAAACTGGTCCCAATCTGTTAAATGGCTTTGTATGCTAACAGTAAGGGACACAGGTGGTGCTGTGGGTTAAACCACAGAGCCTAGGACTTGCCAATCAGAAGGTTGGCTGTTTGAATCCCCGCGACGGGGTGAGCTCCCATTGCTCAGTCCCTGCTCCTGCCAACCTAGCAGTTCGAAAGCATGTCAAAGTGCAAGTAGATAAATAGGTACCGCTCCTGCGGGAAGGTAAACGGCGTTTCCGTGTGCTGCTCTGGTTCGCCAGAAGTGGCTTAGTCATGCTGGCCACATGACCCGGAAGCTGTATGCCAGCTCCCTTGGCCAATAAAGCGAGATGAGCGCCGCAACCCCAGAGTCGGTCACAACTGGACCTAATGGTCAGGGGTCCCTTTACCTTTACCTATGCTAACAGTAACACCATGGCACCCATCCTCTGAAAAATCAAGCACTGCCCCCAACTTTCAGCTATCCAAGAACACAGTAAAATAATACAGCATTAGGAGCAACAAATCAGAGATCGTCTTCTTGTATACTGCTGCTAAGCATGACACCACCGCCCTGTAGCTGACTGTGCATCACCTGCTCACTTTCCTTCCTGCTGCGGGGAGCTTCCAGTCCAAAGTGTTATCCCTCACCTTTCCCATCTGCATCTTCCATGGTCCCAGCTAACGGCATTGGCTGCCCTGTCTTCCAGTCACATTCAACTCCAAGGATGGGCACCATCAAATCAGAACCTCCTGGATCCGGGATTTTCATCCCAAAGAGGGCAGGGATCCAGAGTTCTGTGCTGGGATATTTGATCATCCCTAATTTGGTTGAGACAGCGAAAGGATAGCCAAGTCAGTATGAATACTGTATTAGCAAACGTCCATCATCATGACAATAGGTGAATTTGGGTGTATGTATATGGAAAGAAGGAGAACTTGTATGTTGCTTATTTCTCTGTTACCCGTTTATTTTACAACTCCTTAAAGGGGCAGTGTGCATGTTTCTTTTCTTCCTCCTCATCCTTTTAGAAGAGAAGAGTTTGGATTTGATATCCCGCTTTATCACTACCCTAAGGAGTCTCAAAGTGGCTAACATTCTCCTTTCCCTTCCTCCCCCACAACAAACACTCTGTGAGGTGAGTGAGGCTGAGAGACTTCAGAGAAGTGTGACTAGCCCAAGGTCACCCAGCAGCTGCATGTGGAGGAGCAGGGAATCGAACCTGGTTCACCAGATTACAACTCCACCGCTCTTAACCACACTGGCTCTCATGTGAGGTTGGCAAGGCTCAGAGAGAGTTATTAGTACATGGTCATCCAGTGAGGTTCTCAACTGAGCAGGGATTTGAGCCTGAGGAGTGAAATTTCTTTCGGTACATATTTTCTTGCAAACGTACCTAATCTACCCTTCCCAAAACAATGTGCAAATTGAAACTTTTCTTCCAAATTTGCCCACCTCCACATTTTGCAATGCAGCTCCCTGACCCAAGAATGTGTATATTCAGGGAAAGAGCATACAAAAATGCATGTTCTTATGGAAAATTGCTTGCAAAGATGTGTATGTTAGGGGACACGCACCCTAAAAATTCTGATGAATTTTAATGAAATTGTTTAGAGGAAAAAAACCCACAAATTGATGCTGATGTCTGGAAAACTGACTCTAAAATTAAGAAACCCAAATGGACAGATTTTTCCATCCTTAACCCAATACTCTAATCACTGCACCATGTTGCATTTTATTGTGTTCCATACATAGAAAAAGGATTGCACTTGCAGTAAACCCAGTGGAAGTTAGCTATGTCTGCTAATTTCAGTGGGTCAACTATTAGCATGTTGTGCAGTGTGTAGTTACAACTCACATTGCACCACATCCCCCACAGCAGAGGTTTTCAAACTTTTGGGGTCCACGGCTCCCTTGACCAACTACATTCTTTCTGCGGCACCCCTGTGGAGCACAGGAGCCTAGTTGTGTTACCCCTTGCCTGCAGAGCTGGCAGCCTCTCACCCTTTTTTTGAACATCCTCCCTTGTGGAGGGTTCCTTCAGCCTCCTCTCTTCTCCTGTCTCCTTGGGAGTCCTCCGGGCAGCCACTGCTACTGTCCTGTTACCTGAGCTGCCCCCCACCCCACCCCAAAGAGAGGTGCCTCCCAGTGGCACCATCTATCTGGGGAGTTTGTAGCCAGGGCTGCTGCAAACAACTGTGCAAGCTTTAGGGAGGCAGAGACAAGAAAGGGCATCAGACAAGGGAGGGGAAGAAAGAAGGACAGAGGCCAGTGTTGCCCGCAGCCTCCCCTGACCATCATTCAAGGCACCCCAGGGTTGAAAACCACTGCCCCACAGGATTGCTTTGAGCAAAGGCTGCACCTGTTGTTATGTACTGAAGTTCTCACCCTGGGCCAGCAGGGGATACTGTAGATAGTTATGCAAATGAAGGATCGAAAGTGACGTTCAGTGATTGGATAGTTTTAGAAAGTTGCTACAGTAACGTTGTACTGGAGCTCTATATAAGCAGGCTGACTGAACCCTTCAGTTCAGTTCTGTTCTGGCCTCTGAATAAACAAGAGCTGTTTGAAGAATCGCTGTGTCGTCTGATATGTTCACCCACAACTTAACACCTGTGGAACTTCAAGTACAGACTGATTTGTACGGAACAGTAACTGGCAGGGATTCATTTCTACAGAAGGATGTAGAACAACACAGTTGTAATTCAGAGCACCTACCCAGCTTGCCGCCAGTGCTCTTGAGAACTGACGCATGGCCCCGTTGCTTCTCTAGGGTTCTTAGCTGGTACAACAAATAATCCAGCAACTCGGAGAGTACTCTTTTCATGTCTTCTTCTGCGGCTTTGAGGGCTTTCTGCCTATCTCCAGCAGAGCACAGATCCTCAGAAATGGCGTCCTTATACTCTCTTAGTGATTGAGCCACGTGGATCTGAGCTACAAGGAGGTTGGCATCCAATACCGCCTGATAGCCCCCTGCGTGAGCGGCCATCTTGTCTTGCTGAAGGCAAATGCCTTGGACACGGGCAACCTTCCCGCTCAGTGGCTCCTTAAAGGAATCCCCTATAAGGAGGAGGTTCTCTGAGGGCCCATCAAGGCCTCCCACTGGAATGAGGTCTCCTGCATTTAAGAGATGAGCAAAGAAAGAAAAAAAGAGTTAATCTGGATATTCACCTTCCCACATAAGGTTCAGGTTCATGTTCCATTTCAATGCTTTATTTGAATAGGGCCTTTCACTCAAAGGCCGGATATTTACCACACAACTAGTTTTCAATTCAACTCCCTTACACAGTAAACAATAAGATTTGTCACAGGAAGTTACAGTTTTTATTTTTATTTTTTATTGGGTTTTATAAGCAAGAATAATGTTATACAAACAAGTATACCAAGTTTTCTCGTGTCATTTGTATATCACAAAAATAACATAGTAAACGTGGAAAAATATCTACAACATAAGTTTCATTATTAGTGGTCAATGTATAGGTTTCTTGGTTCATGAATTGGTTTAAACAGTTGGAAAGGAAGGAAGGAAGGAAGGAAGGAAGGAAGGAAGGAAGGAAGGAAGGGGAGGGGAACAGGAAGTTAAATGTGATGTGGAAGTTCAACATTTCCACATCAATTTGTGATTTTTTTCTTTCCAGAAAATTCCTCATGAAAGTTGCTCTGCCTTACAATCTTGATTCTAATATACCCATTTTTGCAAAGCCATTTCCCCTAACCTTATGCATTTTTGTGTACAGTGGTACCTTGGGTTACATACACTTCAGGTTACATACGCTTCAGGTTACAGACTCCGCTAACCCAGAAATAGTGCTTCAGGTTAAGAACTTTGCTTCAAGATGAGAACAGAAATTGTGGTCTGGCGGCGCGGCGGCAGCAGGAGGCCCTATTAGCTAAAGTCGTGCTTCAGGTTAAGAACAGTTTCAGGTTAAGTACGGACCTCCAGAACAAATTAAGTACTTAACCCGAGGTACCACTGTACTATTTTCACTTACATATGTTCACTTTAGCCCTAGTATATGCATTTTTGTACAAATTACTTGGCTGAAGAATTGCAATGCCAAATTATGAGAAGTGAGTATTTCAAAGGATGGCTGTGTTTTGAATCACATATTGTTTGAGAAAATACAGATTAGGCAGGTTCAGGTTCGTGAGGCTTCTCCTCAGTCACAGAAAAGAATATTTGGATGCCCATGGAGCAGAACTGAGACAAAGCAGGAAATGGGTAGGCCTTGGAGTGATGCTTCACTCTTGTTTCTGAGCCAGGATCAACCAACCACAGAACTGAATTATTATCTTATGCACTCGATATCCCATTTGCTTTGTATGCGGTTTGTATATTTATAGTGCCCCAAGGAAGGATTTGTTTCAAACATGTCAGGCCTGGAATAAATCTCATTTCTAGCACCCACAGTTTCTTTCTGCTTTTTTTTGTCTGAACCAGAAAAAGTTACCCAAAGTTGAGGGAATGAAGAATCATGACCTAATTTTAACACTCCACATTGGTTGGTCAAAGAGAAAGACCAGCTCCATTTACTAACACAAGCAGGAGACGCAAAGTGGATCATATACTAACCAGGAAGAAAAAACTCTTTGAGCCTGGAGCCTACCTTAGACAAATAAGTTAGGATAAACTGAGTTGGAGCTGGAGCTTAGGAGGCCCTCAGTCTGCCCTCTCCCCAATTTTTGGGTGTCTTCATCCTGTCATTACCATGGAGTTGACAGAGACCGGAGGAAAATGAGGAATCTGTTCATCTCATTTTCTAACATCACTGATACAAAACTGAACAGAGTGAAAAATGCTTACTAAGCTGAGCTGGAAGACTCTAACAGACCTATTTTAATGCACTGTTTATTACATTAATCGATCAACTGAACTACTTCCAAGAAAGTCAAATTTGCCTCAGCTGTTCAATTAATGAATGCAGCACCTCTTAAGAGTAATCAATCATAGCTTTAATTTCATCTCTCTCACTCTTTCTAGAATATCTTCACAAAAGGCTGGGGTGGTTATTGATTTTATTTTTTAGCTTCTGAAATAATACTTCTAAATTAACGGTTTCTCTCAGAGACTTTTTGATTTGGAGAGTGTCACCTATTAAGTTCTACATGCCCATCACCTGTGGCTTATCATTCAACATTAAGATGGCAGTGGTAGAAACCAAGGCGTTTGATGGAGTCATTAACATCCAGCACCTTGAAGGGCTAATGGCCCACCCACCATCGCCAACACACAGGCAGGGCTTGCCCTACCATAAAACAACCAGCTGCCTCAGGTGGCAGATGCTGGGGGTGGCATCAAAATGTAGGAGGGCAGAGTTATGTGTGCCTCATGGCTTGCTACGTGCCCACTAAGGCAGTGTTTCCCAAACGTTTTTGGGCAACGGCACACCTGTTTACCGGAAAAAAATCTCGCAGCACACCACCATTAAAGCCCCGCCCCGTGACGTCAGCGCGCAGCGTCACGCCGGGAGGGACGCACAAAAGTGAAAGTTTTTTCCCTCCCCCTTGCCGGGGTGGGAGGAGGCAGCAGAGCGAGGGACTGAGGGACGGCGGCAGCTGAGGCGGCGGCGGCGGCTGTTGTGGTGGTGGCGGCGATAGCGGGCGGAGGAGGGGGCGGCGGCGGGGCTTGAGGAGCCGTCGCCGGGAGTTGCTGCTGCTGCTTCTGCTGCCCGGACATGCCGGCCTCCTCCTCCTCCGCTGTCTCGCGCTCCTCCCTTTTGCGCGCGCTGCCCCGCCGCTCGGCACCACCACCGCGGAGCCGCCCCCGGCTTGACGCGGATCCTCGCCGCCGCCGCCTCTCGCCGCCCGACTCGCCCGCCTCCCTCCCACGGCACACCAGCCGATGTCTCACGGCACAGTAGTGTGCCGCGGAACACCGGTTGGGAAACACTGCACTAAGGTACCATGATGTGGAGGATGCTGTCATGTGACCTTCAACCACTGCTGCCTGTCTACTTGGTTTCTCTACATGGCATTGGGGAAGGTGCTATCTTGACCTTTGCCTCAGGCAGCAAAATGTCTTGGCCTGACCACAGACAGAAGAGGAAGCAGAAGGGGAAACAACAACAACAACAACAACAATAATTCTTCATTATTTATACCCCACCCATCTGGCTGGGTTTCCCCAGCCACTCTGGGTGGCTCACAGCATATATCAGAACAAACTAAACATCAAACATTTAAAACTTCCCGATAGAGGGCTGCCTTCAGATGTCTTCTAAAAGTCAGATAGTTGTTTATTTCCTTGACATCCAAAGGGAGGGTGTTCCACAGGGAGGGTGCCACTATCGAGAAGGCCCTCTGCCTGGTTCCCTGTAACCTCACTTCTCGTGGTGAAGGAACCAGCAGAATACCCTCAAAGGAGGACCTCAGTGTCCTGACTGAATGATGGGGGAGGAGTTGCTCCTTCAGGTATACTGGGCTGAGGCTGTTTAGGGCTTTAAAGGTCAGCACCAACACTTTGAATTGTGCTCGGAAATGTAGTGGGAGCCAATGTAGGTCTTTCAGGACCGGTGTTTTATGGTGCTGTAGCTCAGAAGCAAAGCATCTGATTTGCCTGCAGAAGATCCTGAGTTCAAGCCCAAATGACCTGAGAAGGACTCCCTACCTGAAACTCAGGAGAGCTACTGCCAGGCAGTGAAGACAGTAGGGCACTAGATGGACTTGACTTGGTATAAGACGGCTTCCTATGTTCCAGTGAACGGTACCTGCCAGTAGGATAAACCTGAAGGCTGGTACAAGGACAATGCAGGAAAAACTACTAGGGGCTGGATAGGGATTTTGGGGAGCTGGGTCTTGCCTGCTGGTTGCCAGATGACCATCTGTGGTTGAGACATAGCCCAGCATAGTGACCTTCTGCCTGCACTGCAGAGACATCCCAATCTTACAGATGAACCTGCCTTATACTGAGTCAGACTGTTTGTCCATCTAGCCTAATGCTGCCTATTCTGACTGGCAGTGGGTCTCTGAGTTTCCCGGTGGGACATTCCCACCCCTAGAAGGAAATACTGGGGATCTGTGACCTTCTATATGGAAAGCAGATGCTCTCCAAATTACCTAAGATCCATCCTTTAAGGCATAGGATGTTTCCTCAAACTGCATCAAGACCATTGATCCATCTGACTCAGTATGGTCTACACTGCCTGGCAGTGGCTCCCCGGGGTTCCAGGCAGGCGTCTCTCCCAGGCCTACCTGGAGATGCTGGGAATGGAACCGGTGACCTTCTGCATGCCAAGCAGGTGTCCTGCCATTGACCTATCCTCCCCGCTGTTTCTCTTTCTTCCAGAAGCAAGCCAGGTAGATGAAACCAAGAGAACAGAACCCAGTTAACAGAACACAACACTTACCTGTGTTATTATCCAAACTGACTCCAAGGATTGGAACAATTCTTCCTCCTTCCGGGAACCTCATAGGCCCCCCCAATTCAAGAGGCGTCACTGTTCCTGTTAGAGGATTCAGGTATGTCCCACCCAAAGACAGCTTCTGGCCAGTTTGGGGGTGAATGGTAACGGCAAGTATTGGCACCTCGATCCCCGTCGCTGGGTCTTGCATGAGGCCTCCCAGTTTAAACACTTTCTCAGGCTGTAGGACTGGCAGGCGAGTCTTCACTGGTAGGCCAGAGTGGAGACACATGGGATATGGGACATAGGGCAAGATGGGAACTTCTGAGTGACGAATCTCCCCTAAGCAGAGAAACCAAAGGTGGTTACAGTCTATGTGGGATATAATCCATTGATGCAGTCAAATGCGACATTCCTTATTTCCCTAGAGTGGGCACAGCCAGGGGGGCATCCAGTCAGTGTAACTTTCTGTTCCACTGGTGTGGAGCATCCTCCCCCTGCATGTGACCTGGGAGATGGGCGTGGCCCTGGCTGACTCCATAAAAGAGCTGATTCACGCAGCCATTTTCTCAGTCACAGTCTAGTCTTGAAGTTGGTTGTCTTGTTCCAATGTTGTCTTGTTCTATCTTTTGCTGCCATGCTGCTCTCCTGCAGCCATTTTGTTGTCTTAATGTAATTTTGCTGTCTGCTGGCTCTCAGCCAGAAGCACATGAGTTCAATCTCCATATGAGATGAACTCACTGTCTCTTATGTAACTACTAAGAAAAGCCTGCCTTTCAGGGATCATAAAGTGAACTGAAATGTGAGTAAACGTTTTGTTACTTTACTCAGAAAGACTTTCATGTCTTTATTCTTTTAGGAGGTATAAAAGGGGACACCGGGAAATAACCTTAACTAAGAGATTGAAGAGGAACACCAGGACACCAGGAAATAATCTTAACTAAGAGCAATGACAAACCTAGACAGCATCTTAAAAAGCAGAGACATCACCTTACCAACAAAGGTCCGTATAGTTAAAGCTATGGTTTTCCCAGTAGTGATGTATGGAAGTGAGAGCTGGACCATAAAGAAGGCTGATCGCCAAAGAATTGATGCTTTTGAATTATGGTGCTGGAGGAGACTCTTGAGAGTCCCATGGACTGCAAGAAGATCAAACCTATCCATTCTGAAGGAAATCAGCCCTGAGTACTCACTGGAAGGACAGATCCTGAAGCTGAGGCTCTAATACTCTGGCCACCTCATGAGAAGAGAAGACTCCCTGGAAAAGACCCTGATGTTGGGAAAGATGGAGGGCACAAGGAGAAGGGGACGACAGAGGACGAGATGGTTGGCCAGTGTTCTCGAAGCTACTAACATGAGTTTGACCAAACTGTGGGAGGCAGTGGAAGACAGGAGTGCCTGGCGTGCTCTGGTCCATGGGGTCATGAAGGGTCGGACACGACTAAACGACTAAACAACAACAAGAGATTGAAATAAATCTGCAAATTAGCTTCCAGCTATATTAAGGGGAATTTGCTTTGCTACATCACTCACTAATGCGATACAAGGAAGGATACTATTCAATATATCCTTTCCTACAATCCTTAACATTCCCACAGCCTAGACTGGGGGATGGGGAGTAACAATTCTCATTTCCCTCTGTGCAGCCTTTTAGGGGGCCACGTGCCACTGGTGGGTGGAGTCAGAGGCAAAAGTAGGCAGAACCTTTCTAATCAGCTACATGTGGATGCTGACCTCTGCTTTGCCTGCCATTGCTGGTCTGAACTTACTCTCTGCTTTGCCTGACCTGCCATTGCTGCAACATGCCCTTTGTTTGAGCTGACTTTGCTTCCTAGATCTCAGGCTGATGCTGGTAGGTATGTGGCTTGGTGTCCCTGGACTCTGTGCCCCCAGCTGGAGACAGGACAGGACCTTGGGTGGAAAGATCCCCATCTAAATCTTTGGGGAAATGGTGTAAGTCAGAGCAGATGTGTTATGTACTGAGTTGAATAGGATCCAAAATGCAGCAGTCTGATTGGTCCTAGAACAATAGGATCCAAAATGCAGCAGTCTGATTGGTCCTAGAACAATGCAGCAGTATGATTGGTTGGCAGGAACCACCCAATCCTGCTCCAGATAGAAGTGAATCCACAACCTGATTGGCTTACAGTAGAATTCCGGAATTAGCCAATCATGTGCAGCCCATTGTGTAAATAATGTATATAAAGCAGATACTGTGAGGGGACTTTCATTCATTCCTCCTCACCACTATGAGCTGAATAAAGAGCATGAAATCACTTTGCGACTCTGAGTATATTTCAAGATGGTCCAGTGATCTTCCTCTACATATGGCAGCTCTAGGTGCATGGGTTGGGCAACCACCAGTTCATGATTGGTTACAGGTTACAATGTGATGGTGGTTCAGCAACAGTACGCAAGCTAGCACCTCCACATAGGGCTGATTAATGGAGTTATAGAAGAACCGTGGCTCTTACCAGGTGCTAAATCAACCACAGGGATCAGCTTAGAGTTGACTGGGTCGAAGCCAACATTCCCAGCTATCGGGAGCAATCTTCCTGTGTCGGGGTGCAGGAAGTGGTGGGCAGATACAGGCTCCATGGACTGATTGGCCAGCAGCATGACAGCACCATGGCTGGGCATTATCAGTCCAGTGGTAGCATCCTGGTGCAGGACATCGTGCGCCTTCACAGAGCCATCTGATCCTGGAAGAGCAATGGAAAGATACACACAGACTCAATGGTGCAGCTGAGTAACTTTCTGCAAAGGATACTTGCTTAAGAGACGGGGCTGCCCCTCAGGCATTCCTGGCAACTGTAGTTCATCTAAGGCAGGCATCCCCAAACGTGGCCCTCCAGCTGTTTTCCGGACTACAGTTCCCATCATCCCTGACCACTGGTCTTGTTAGCTAGGGATGATGGGAGTTGTAGTCCCAAAACACCTGCAGGACCGAGTTTGGAGGTGCCTGATCCAAGGAATGGGTAACCCTCTGGATGTTGTTGGACTCCAACTCCCACCATTCCTGGCCACTGGCCATGCTGGCTTGGGCTGGTTGAGTTGGAGTCCACAGATGGATAGCCACAAGTTCCCCATCGTTGGGCTGGGATATCTGACAACAAATTCTCTACCTGCACAGAACACCTCTTCCCATGAATCATTTTTGTGTGCGTGTGGAGGGGAGGGAGCCATCACAATTAAACAAATTTCAATCATGCATACATATTGTGCAGATGTGCACAATGAAGAAAAACCCCTCTGGGAAGCTAAGAGTTTACATTTACCTACAAGCTCCGCCTTGGTGAGTAGCCTGGTTCTCTCTCTGTTAACAAGGTGAGCTCCCGTTCCTTCTCCCAGGATGCCCCATGCCATGAGCCTACGAGTCTCCTGTATGACAGTGCTGGACACCTGGTTGCTTGCAGCATCGATGAGGCTTAATAACCTGAAGCCACCATGATAAGAAGCAAAAAGCAGAAATAAAATGGTCTTAGGGTATCAACTATGGAAGTGAGAGCTGGACCATAAAGAAGGCTGATCGCCGAAGAATTGATGCTTTTGAATTATGGTGCTGGAGGAGACTCCTGAGAGTCCCATGGACTGTAAGAAGACCAAACCGATCCATTCTTAAGGAAATCAGCCCTGAGTACTCACTGGAAGGACAGATCGTGAAGCTGAGGCTCCAATACTTTGGCTACCTCATGAGAAGGGAAGACCCTGATGTTGGGAAAGATTGAGGGCACAAGGAGAAGGGGATGACAGAGGACAAGATGGTTGGATAGTGTTCTTGACGCTACCAGCATGAGTTTGACCAAACTGCGGGAGGCAGTGGAAGACAGGAGTGCCTGGCGTGCTCTGGTCCATGGGGTCACGAAGAGTCGGACATGACTAAACGACTAAACAACAACAAGAGATTGAAATAAATCTGCAAATTTATTATCAGGGTTCAAGGGTGCATCCCAGCCAGTCAAAAACACTCAAGGAGGGTGTGAAGCAGGGCCCATGAGATGTGAGGCCAGGAGTGGGGGGGGGGGGTCCTGGGAGGGGCAGGCCTGAGGATTCAACATCCCTGCCTCAGATTGCATTAAGTACACACTGAAATAAAGTCTTAATGCACAGCCAGGTCATAATGTCACTGAAGCTTTGACATGTCGCAAAGAATGGCCCTTACCTGTGATGGGCTGATTTAGAGCCTGAGACTTGACCTTCCTCAGAAGACAGAGCCTCCGCCAGGGCCTCTGTCAACCTTATGGCTTCCCGCAGAGCAGAATTAAATGCCACCCAGTGCTCCTCACGTCGTTTCATGTCCTGGCTCAGTAAGTGGAGCTGCCTGCTCACGCTTTCTTCATATCCTGTGGCCAGGTGCTTTCGGAGCAAAATCTCCTCCTCCGCCTAATGAAACATTAAATCCACACATTCACAATTGGGATGGCCAAACCAGGCAATTTCAGTTTCTTCCAGTTTCTCCAGGCTTCAGTGTACCCCATTTTTTATTTTCTTTTTTTGAAACAGATTTTTATTTGATTTTCCAAAATATAAACATACAACTCAAACAATTCCCAATCTAATTACTGAGATTACTCTGAATCTCCTGACTTTCCCGCATCCCTTCCATGGGTCCTATTGATTCTATTTTCAACTGCATATCAGTACTTCTCCAGTTTTTCATCTTCCTGAATTATCTATATGTCCTGTTACATTACAAGTGTGCTTAAAATCCTGCTGGTGTTTTGACCTGTTTACAATGATTTTTCATATACATTATAAACATTTCCAATTCTTTTTAAATTTTCTTGTCTTCTTGATTCCTGAGCTTCCCACTTAGTTTTGCCATTTCAGCATAGTCCATCAACTTGATTTGCCATTCTTCTCTGGTTGGGGTTATCTCTTCCTTCCATCTCATGTGTTTGTGTGTTTTTCTTTTTTCTTTTAAAAAAAATTCAGATGAAAGCAGGGCTATATTTTGTATGCATTTCTCCTGGTTCATGCATTTCAGCAAGCAAATTTCCCTACTATAATGTATGTGCTTTTTAATAAACATTTTTTTTGTGGGGGAACTGCATCATAAACTTTACAGGACAGAATGTTTTGAAGTATACCTGCATTTCAGTTTGCAAGTAGGTTGGGAAGAACAAATTTTGTAGGTTCCCATTAAAATGAAACCAGATAATTTCTCCCTCATGGCATGGATTCCATCATCCACAAAATTGGTTCTTTTTGTTTCACAGTGTCCTGCATAGCATGATGGCAGAGGCTCTTACTTGTAAGACAGACAGCTTTGTTCAGTATAGGTTCAGTAGCAAACATGGCTGTAGGAATCAAGAGTTCAGGAGCTGGTCAAGAAGTTTGGGACCAGATGAAGATGTCCCATCTCACCTCACCTGTATCCTTCCCTTCTGATTCAAGCTCAGCCTTTCCCAGTAGCTGCTGCCACCCTCCCTAGGTCCTGATGAGGTTCTTTGCTCTGTTATTGCTGTCCCACTTAAACTGATGCAACTGTAGTGTATCACTGGTGGGTTATTGCACAAGAACAGGCCTCCAGACAGCAATAATGTGGTAACACTGGGGGAGTATCACAAAGTAATGAATAAAGTGGAGTGATATATGGATGGTCCATTATAAAGAGGTGGTGCTGTGGTCTAAACCACTGAGCCTCTTGGGCTTGCCAATCAGAAGGTTGGCAGTTCAAATCCCCATGACAGAGTGAGCTCCCGTTGCTTTGTCCCAGCTCCTGCCAACCTAGCAGTTCGAAAACACACCAGTGCAAGTACATAAATATGTACCGCTATGGTGGGAAAGTAAATGGTGTTTCTGTGCACTCTGGCTTCTGTCGCAGTCTTCCATTGCGCCAGAAGCGGTTTAAGTCATGCTGGCCACATGACATGGAAAGCTGTCTGTGGACAAAAGCCGGCTACCTCGGCCTGAAAGTGAGATGAGCGCCGCAACCCCACAGTCATCTTTGGACTTAACCATCCAGGGGTCCTTTACCTTTGTACCTACCATTATAAATCCAGCAGTAACATACTACAGTTGCATCAATGGCATGTTGAAAATCACCAGTCTGGAGGGGCCCAAAGAGCATGCTTAAAAAAATAAAATAAATTGCTAATAACTTCTGTGGGTGATGACAATTTTTTTTTTGCAACCCCCCAGAAACCCCACAAAATGTTTCCTGACCACAAGTCAATGCAGCCCTTGATCCCAGAAAGATCAGCCACCCCTGCTTTAATCAGAAATAACTGATCATCTGGAGAGGTATTTGATTTATTCAGTCTTCTACCTGCTGTTTTGCTTTGACATAGTTCCCCATCAGTACATCATCACAAGGATCAGCTCTGTCAGGGATGCACAGCTTGGCCAGCCAAAGATCTCTGAGCATGGCTGCTTCATCCAGAAGTTTATGGTACAAGATTTTCAGCTGCAAAGGGAAAGGAAGCACGCAAAATGAGCAGGTTGTGCTGGGCTTGGCTCCCATTTTATGCTCCCATATTCTCTGTGCATGCAACTATAAGACATATGCAATTGTTATAGCAATCTATTAGAAATAGTCTAAAGCAGGAAGAACTGAGGAAGAGGGAACAGTACTCTTAAAAATGGCTCAGGTGCTATGCTAAACCAGGGGCCCTCCAGATGTCGAGGGACTACAATTCCTATAGAATATGCAGTGTGGGGCTAATGGGAGTTGGAGTCCATCAACATCTGGATATGTTGTTACCTTATTCCTGTGCTAAAATAAGGGAAGGACCCTTTGGCCCCTTAGACCCCAAAGAAGGGATTTCTAAAAGGTGCTAGAACTTTAATACTCCTGGAACACAGCTACATTAGTAAAAAAAAAAAAACCCAGCGTTTTGAATGCGTTATAAACATGCAACACCAGATGTCGCTTAGAAGATGTTGCTCTTCTAAGTCCCTCAGGTGAAGGCTGAGCTCTTCACACACTGCCTGTTCTTGCTTCCCTCCTTGCAGAGCCACCCTCCTGCTTCCACGATGCCAATCCCCGACAATGACTTCTAAAACCAGCTCCACTGGTGAAAATCCAAACAGAGGAAACAACCACTAGGCACCTCTTCCTTAAACTGGCTCAGTTTAGCTGTAACTGCCAGAGACTGCGCGACCAGGATTTCAAAGAAGGCGTTGGTATTGAATGAGTCCAGATCTATTTGTTCTTCCGTGTCCCATATTTCACACTTGCCTAGGAAGAGAGGTAAAATGAGTGCTGCAATATTAGCACAAACAGCAATAGCAATAATAATAATGATGGCTACAGTAATAATAACAGAGGAATGTGAAGGTGGCGTGTGTGTTAAGGAGAGTAGAGGAGCACAGCAACAATATCCTGCTCAATACATTCATAATATATACTAATTATTGCTAACATACTTGCTTGGATAAGTTCCATCCACTGGTAAGCATTGTTAGACTGGGCTGTAAGGTAGAGTACTACTGTATTCCCATTCTACAGACAGAAAACTGAGGCCGAAGCATAGTGATTTGTGTTAAAAACAAAACACTGAGAATTTTGTTAGCTAAAAACTGGAAACTACAAGAAATACCAACAGTGGAGGAATGGCAGATGAAGATGATGGACTTTTTGGAGCTGGCTGACCTGACTGGAAGAATCCGCGAACAGAAAGAGGAGGAGTATCAAGAAGAATGGAAAAAATTTAAGGACTATTTACCGGTAGTTAAATATTCTATGATAATATAAGTAGAACTACCTGTAAATACCAAAGTGGCCTAGGAGTTAAATATGTTAAATTGTATAACATTATGGATAGAAGACAATATGAAAAGAAAGATGTTAATTGATTAAGTTAATCTCATTTGAAAGTAGTATTGGAAAACTGCTACAATGAGTTATATAGAAACTTAGCTAGGGGGATTTGAGGAAGTCATCTAACAATGATAACAAAATTGGGATTTTAACAGTTAGGATAAATGTTTGTCTTTTTTCTTTTTTTATTGTAAGGTAATGTTTTTCTTTTATGTTTGTTATAAATTTGGAAAACTAATAAATTTTTTTGAACAAAACAAAACAAAACAAAACAAACACTGAAGCCATTCATGACTGTAGTGGGATTTGAATGTAGGTATCCCTTGTTTCTTAACAACAACAACAACAACAACAACAACAACAACAACAACCACAACAACCACCACCTAGTCAGTTGATCACACTGATATGAGCTCAGCAGATCCCCTGTGACAGGGATGATCCTGTGGCCCTTCTGATGTTGAGCAACAACTCTTATCATTCAGTTAGCCAGCATGATGGAGGTTGTAGTCCAGCAACATCTGGAAGGCACCACAAGTTGAAGTTCATTCTGTATTATGCGAAGAAGTAAATCACACGGATTCTGGGGTAGCATTTGCAACAGCATCCTCCATGCCTTAACACAATAACCCTCCCCTCCTCCATGCCTTAACACAATATCCCTCCCCTCCGAGTGCAAACCAATATTTATCAAGGCAGGGTAAGTAACCTGTGACCCTCCAATTGTTGCTGGAGGACTCCAACTCCCATTGGCTCCAACCACCATGGTCAATAGTAAGGGATGGTGGGCTCTGCAGTGCATCTGAAGGGCCAGAGTCCCACAGACCCCAAATCTAAATTAATCCAAAGGTTAGTTGGCAGTAAGGAAAGGATTTTATGCTACCTCTCATGAAGAAGCAGTCCTCCATGGATGCACCCATCAAACACGATTTGGTTCTTTATTTATGTGCAGTGTCTGTATCATATACTGTAAAAGATAATTCATACCTTCTCTTTTCTCCATGTGGCTGAAGTTCTTTTCCAAACTGCCTACTTGCTGCATTCCAGGGTGATATTTTCTGAGGGTAAGGACTGTGGATTCTTTGGAGGAATATTTGTCTATATTATATTTCAGCTGTAACCTTCGGAACCGTGGGGAAGGGCTTCCTTTCCTGGACAAGCCAAAGGTTTGGCAAAAAGTCTGAAAAATTCATGAGAAAAGTACTTACAGGAAGCAGGGACATTTCCACATTCCCAGGAAAACACACACACACACACACACACACACACACACACACACTGTTCACACATTACATTCAACAAGTGTACAATCTGTGTACCTGTGTATACAATAACTGTGCTGTACAAATCAGCAAGTGTTCACTCTTTCTCACAAAGACTTGTGCATGTGTAGAGACAGCTTGCACCTGTGGTCAGTGTAATGTGTGAATAAGGCCTACAAATGCACAAAATGCCTCCCCTTGTCTTTCATTTACTCACAATCAGTAGCAGGCAAACAATGAGGAGAAAGACGACTCCGAATATAATCCCAATAATTGCTCGCCAGTCAGGTTTCAGAATGAGGTCTGGGATCCTGGCAACCCCCACTTGCACCATGTGTCTGGGAGTCGTTGGGAAGAAGGGACCCTCGTCGTAACACTGCCCACCATACGGCATGACTCTGACATACTTCGGGAAAGGAACAGACAGACACAGGGAACCCAGGTCAGAGGCACAAAGGAGGAAGATTCACACATAGCCACAAACGCAGAAAGGGGAGTCTGTAAGGACCAGATGAGATGTATACATCATGTAATTGTGTTTTGTAACATTTACCTTCAAGACTGCTGATTTCACTGTGAATTTTTTTCAGCTAGCTTGCTTTGATATCTGATTTATCATGGGTAATTTTAATGTAAACCTCTAAGAGGTTTTGATTTTTAAACATCATATAAATCCTGTCGTTCCCCCCCCCCCCTCCACATACTTGCATTTACCAGGACGAGTTTTAAGGGGGGAATTATTAAATGGAAACTTAATAAACTAGGTCTGTGCGATAATTATTTCAGATCCCACCAAGTCTGGAGTGGAAACTTAATCTTGCCTCCCTGCTAGGATGCTGAGGAAAATACTCCCCCCCCCACTGGAATTTATTTTGTTATGGAGGGGAGGGGCAGTTCAAACTGGCGGATTTCTTCCCAATTCAGTTACCGGTTTTAAAGGAATTATTTTCTTCAGGACCTCAGCAGGGGAGAGAAGGGGTTAATTTCTCCCTTCCACACCTGCTGGGATTCCAGTAATTATTGGGCATGATATAATTTCCTCTTAAAATGAAACAAACAAACAAACAAACAAACGGCCAAGACGCTGCACAATAAATGCAAAGATGTATTTAACACCACATCTTGTTTGGTCCTAAGATGAGATGACCAGTTCCATAGCTGGACCCCCACTTCAACGCACTTCTTACATAAAGGTAAAGGTAAAGGGACCCCTGACCATTAGGCCCAGTCATGTGGGGTTGCGGCACTCATCTCACTTTATTGGCCGAGGGAGCCGGCGTACAGCTTCCGGGTCATGTGGCCAGCATGACTAAGCCGCTTCTGGCAAACCAAAGCAGTGCACGGAAACGCCGTTTACCTTCCCACCAGAGTGGTACCTATTTATCTACTTGAACTTTGACGTGCTTTCGAACTGCTAGGTTGGCAGGAGCAGGGACTGAGCAATGGGAGCTTACCCCGCCACGGGGATTCGAACCGCCGACCTTCTGATCAGCAAGTCCTAGGCTCTGTGGTTTAACCCACAGCGCCACCCGCGTCCCTCATCTGATGTAAATAATAATAAATAATAATTTTATTATTTATACCCCACCCATCTAGCTGGGTTTCCCCAGCCACTCTGGGCAGCTTTCAACAGAATATTAAAATACAATAGTCTGTTAAATATTTAAAGCTTCCCTAAACAGGGCTGCCTTCAGATGTCTTCTAAAAGTCTGGTAGTTGTTTTGTTCTTTGACATCTGGTGGGAGGGCATTCCACAGGGTGGGTGCCACGACCAAGAAGGCCCTCTGCCTGGTTCCCTGTAACTTCGCTTCTCGTAGCAAGGGAACCGCCAGAAGGCCCTTGGCGCTGGACCTCAGTGTCTGGGCCGAATGATGGGGGTGGAGACGCTCCTGGACCGAGGCCATTAGGAGGGTGATGATGGCAGAAATGACCTTTTTGGTTGTAGCCCCTCAGGAAGTTTCCCTAGTGCTCATCCTATTGTTTTGGTGCCAAGCAGATCCTTCTAAAAATCTACCCATGTGTTTCAGTCTGTTCTAGAGCTCCTTTTTAGTTTTATGGCAGAGTTGGGCTAGACTTCGTTAGTTTGATGGGCCGCTGTTTCTGTGCTCTGATATTTGCTTTTGTAGTTCTGCTGTTTTCTTTTATGATTTGTGCCACGAGTTTTATATTGAAAGGTGGCCCAAAAGTTATGTAAACCAAGGATTAAGCTGCTGAACCAATGGCCCATCCCTCCCACAGATGAGACACACCACCCATTGCAAATGTTTATCAGACTAATGAATGCACCTCACTGGAAACTCCTTTGTAAGCAAACATGCCAGAACTTGAAACAAACCATTCTTTTGTGCTGGTTGCTACTTAGCCTCAAGACATAAGTTCCGGGATCATGGAACTGGTAAAAGAAGAGCAGGAAGTTGTCGGAGCCTGAGGCCAACTTAGCTTCTTCTGCTAGGCTGCGGAAACCTCCCCAGTCAAACTCGTGGTTTGTATTGTACAGGCTGTTGCTAAGGAAAGACACAAGACAAACATGTTGGCTGCCCAAATTATCTCGATTCCAAAAATGGTACTTGCAGTTTTAACTGTGATTCCGTCCTCCGCGCGACAGACAGGACAGCGATGCAAGATTAAACAGAATTTACGTATTAGGGAAGCTGCTATCCATTTATATCAGTTTTACCGATCACAGGAAACAGAAGGACATTCTGTGTTGACAATATTTGTGTTGATAACTACCTGCTCAGAAAATGGCAACCAAAATGATCAGGTGTGTGGAACAACTTCCATATGAGTAATGGTTAAAATATCTGGGACTTTCTAGTTTAGAAAAAAGGAAGTCCGGGGATGGGGTGAGGGTGCCATTAAAAATGATGCACGGAGTTGAGAAAGTGGGTAGCCGTTTTTATTTGCCATGCATAATCGTGGAACTGGGGGTCATACGATGAAGCTGATTGGTGAGAGATTGTGAAACAGGATGCTGAGCTAGATAGGTCTTTGATGTAATCCAGCAGGGATCTTCTGATGGAAAATGTACCATCTCAGCAAAACATCTCAGCAAAACATCTGCTTTAACTTCTCCATGGGAGTATATTTAACTGTGCAAGTAAGTTTCCCCATGGCTAACTCTTAAGAATGTGGGAGCACCCATACTTCGGAACTCCCTTATTGACATGAGGCAGGCACCCAATAAAAATATATTTGGTTAGTCAAGCCTGTTCAGACATGTAGAATGATGATCATAGAATCATAGAATTGTAGAGTTGGAAGGGACCCTTAGGATCATCTAGTCCAACTCCCTGACATACAGGAATATGCAGTTTTCTCACACGCGGATTGAACCTGCAACCTTGGCATTATCAGCATCACACTCTGATCTGGTTTTTAGCTTATCATTTATTTTAATTGTTTTTTGAATGTTTTATATAGTTGTTTTTTAACTGATAATTGCATTGTTTTGTTCTTCTGCTTTGAGTTTGTTGTTGTTTTTTTACAATCCAGCTGTATATAAATTTTATGAAATAAAATTATGAAATAAAGACATTTTGAGGCAATTTTTGTACGTTCCTTTCATTAGTAATATGTATTTGTATGCACCCTTCATGCCAGTAGACCCATTTTTGTACACATTATTTGACTGGAGAATTGCATTGCAAAATTCAGTGTGAATTTCAAAGAATGGCTGTGTTTTGGTTTGTGTGTTGTTCAGAACGGACGGACGAGGCCAGCTTGGCATTCAGTGTGAACTGAATGTAACAATGCCGCCACCCCCGCAATGCTTACTTACACATCATAAACTGGATAATGATCCTTAGAAACAATGAACATGACAATGTCGTGAATCTTGAGGCATGTAGTAGGGTTGAAGATGCCACTGAACGTCATTTTCAGGGTAGAATCGGAAGGTTGCTGGGGCCAGGACTTGTAAAATGCAAAATCTTCTTTAGATGGCCCTATGTGAACATAAAAACCAAGTGAAGCACATGAAAAGAGTTGTGTTGGTGTTGGTGTTGACCTTTAAAGCCCTAAACAGCCCCAGCCCAGTATACCTGAAGGAGCGTCTCCACTCCCATCGTTCTGCCCGGACACTGAGGTCCAGCGCCGAGGGCCTTCTGGCGGTTCCCTCACTGCAAGAAGCAAAGCTACAGGGAACCAGGCAGAGGGCCTTTTTGGTAGTGGCGCCTGCCCTGTGGAATGCCCTCCCATCAGATGTCAAAGAGAGAAACAACTACCTGACATTTAGAAGACATCTGAAGGCAGCCCTGTTCAGGGAAGTTTTTAATGTGTGACATTTTAATGTATTTTTAATCTTTGTTGGAAGCTGCCCAGAGTGGCTGGGGAAGCCCAGCCAGATGGGCGGGGTACAAATAAAAATTATTATTATTATTATTATTATTATTATTATTATTATTATTATTATTATTATTTAGGAATCTGCTCAGCGCTTGTGTGGGCTCATGCTTGTGTCAACAGGCAATTCCAACTGGGTGGTGTACAAGGATACTGTTGAGTACTACCAGAAAAAAAGCACAGTATATAATACCTGTAGATGTCATGGAGCGCAATCTATTCTGGGAGTCTAATATAACCGCATTAGAGGTAAGGAAGTAGTGCAGGAGCTCTGGTTCAGGATCGTACACCCCCAGGAATCCTCTTCCTGAAATAACATTGAACAAAACCAAATAAACCAAAGGTCATAGGCCTGCTCTCTCTGCCTAGACTTCTTCTAGGTGACCTGCATTCATCCAGGTTTGTTTACAGGGAGGTCGCATCAGTCAAGTGTTATCCACACTTTCCAATGCAGCAACAAACTGCTTTGCATATTTACTTGCAGGATCAGGCATCAGACTTGCCATATCCCAACCCATGTAAATAAGAGACCAGTAAGACTGGGTTTTGGGTCAAAACAGGCCACAACTTCATTGAATACAGTGGTACCTTGGTTCTCAAATGCCTTGGTACGCAAACGCCTTGGTTCTCAAACGCTGAAAACCCGGAAGTCAGTGTTCCGGTTTTTGAACATTTTTTGGAAGCCGAACATCAGAAGCTGTGCCTTGGTTTTGAACATTTCAGGAGAGAAACGGACTTCTGGAACGGATTAAATTTGGTGCTTTTGTTTTTGCGATTTATTTTGCCTTTTTGTATTTGAGGCTTTTTCGGTTAATTTGTTTTTGTGACTGTGTGGAACCCAGTTCAGCTACTGATTGATTGATTGTGCTACTGTGGAAATGGATAGAAGCCAAACAATGACTATCATCAGTGAAGGTAATTAATTTTAATTTTTATCATCTACAATACTGTCTTATTTATTTTATAGTACAGTACATTGATTATTGCTTTGATTTTATGGATCAATGGTCTCATCAGATAGTAAAATTCATGTTAAATTGCTGTTTTAGGGGTTGTTTGGTCTGGAACGGATTAATCCATTTTGCATTTCTATGGGGAAGCGCATCTTGGTTTTGGAAGACTTTGGTTTTGGAACAGACTTCCGGAACGGATTAAGTTTGAGAACCAAGGTACCACTGTACAGATGAAAGAGATTTGGTTTGGGCATGGGGCAATCTAAATACTTCCGGCCCGCCAGCTGGAAGTGACGTGTGGTCAATCCAGGCGGGGGTTCCTAAGACTTACAACTAATAGGGTGACCCACGCAGGGACTGCCATCTGGGGGAAAACCTTCAGCCCTGGCCCCCCTGGGCACGCAGACATGGCCACTCCCCCTAGATCCCTTTAACACAGCGTTTCTCAACCTGTGGGTCCCCAGGTGTTGTTGGACTACAACTCCCATCATCCCTGAGCTCAGGCCTTGCTAGCTAGGGGTGATGGGAGTTGTAGTCCAACAACATCTGGGGACCCACAGGTTGAGAAAGGCTGCTTTAACGGGATACCCCAGTGTTTGGAGGGGCAGGTGGGGATTACAACCTCAAGGGAATCCCTCCATTGGCTCCGCCCCCTGGCACAACCCATGTCCCAGCCTGCATTCCCATTGGCCAATACAGGGTGCAGGCTAGATCTGGCTCCTGATAGGTGGCAGGGGCTTATGCCCTCACCACCTATCGGGAAGGGCACTGCTGTTTGAATTCCACCGTCGGGACCCCAGTGAAACCTCTTCCGTCCAGCAATGCTGCCACACCAAGAAAGGTGAGTGGTCTTGTTAGTTAGTTTGTTCTTAAAGTATTAATCAACTGCTTAATTTTAAAGAATAATAATCCCTGAGCAGTGTTCAACTTAAAATCAATTTAAAATATAATCAAAACAAAAATACAACATGAAGCCAGTAAAAGTGGCAGTATAAAAGCAATTCAGATAATTCAAACAAATAATAATAAAACGACAACAGGGTCTGATCTGAAGGGCCAGGGTAAGCCTGGCAAAATGTTATTTCATTGCAAGACACTTAATGCAATGGAGGAGTGCTGCTTGACATGCAGAAGGTTCAACCCCTGGTATCTCAGCGCTTCACATTTCCACACCAGTTTGCATTTTAATATAATTTCTGTTATGTGCTGAAGTTCTCACCCTGGGCCAGCAGGGGGATACTGTAGATAGTTATGCAAATAAGGGATCGAAAGTGACGTTCAGTGATTGGATAGTTACAGAAAGTTGTTATAGTTACGTTGTACTGGAGCTCTATATAAGCAGGCTGACTGAGCACTTCAGCTCAGTTCTGTTCTGGCCTCTGAATAAACAAGAGCTGTTTGAAGAATCGCTGTGTTGTCTGATATGTTCACCCACAACTTAACAATTTCCTCCTAATATAAACATTTGTATGCAATTTTGTGTTATATGTTTTTGCAGAACAATTTCCATTAAAACAATGCATTTTCGTATATGTTATTTTCACCAATTTATGCATTTTTATGGACATTTTGTCACCATATATGTATTTTTGTACATACTGCTTGGCTGGACACCTGCACTGCAATATTTATAAATGTGTGAATTTTGAAGAATGGGCTGTGTTTTGGTTCTTGTGTTGTTTTGGAAAGTATGAAGTCATTTCGGCTTTCAATGAGAACTCTCCCCTAAGTAATTGTGGTTCATCTTTTTCTTTACTTTTTTTTTGTTCTTGTCTATGTTTGTTCTTACTACACTTTACTTCGAACCCACTCTCTAGATGTGCTTTGCAAGACGAGCAGTCTAAAAATGTTTTTAAATAAATAAAACACAATCACTTTATCTCTGGAGCTTCGAGGCCAACTGGCAAATGAATTGCTTTTGATTTACCACATTTGTCTGTAGAAATCAAACACCAAGCCAAATACGGTTATTTGTACAAGCCAAAAACAGCAGTGGAGTTTCTTTAGGTAATGACAGATATATCTAAATTGTGCGCTTAAATCAGTCTTCTGCTATGCTGTCAGGAAACAGAGGATACAGGAAAACACACAACACACAGAGAGAGTAATCATAGGGAAGGCAGAATATTAATCAAACAGGATTAAGATTGGAAAACTGTAAGAAAAAGAGAGATCGGATGTGATGTTGTCATTCCAGCATCCAACTAGAATTTGGGAGACCTGAGTTCAAATTTCCCCTGTCATAAAGATCACTAGGTGACCTTCAGCTGGTCACTGTCTCTCAGTGCAGCCTAATTCACAGGGTTGTTCTGAAGATAAAATGGAGAGGGTGGATGGAGCCAGGTACACTAAAGGTAAAGGTAAAGGTAAAGGGACCACTGACCTTTAGGTCCAGTCGTGACCGACTCTGGGGTTGCGGCGCTCATCTCACTTGATTGCCGTTTACCTTCCCGCCGGAGCGGTACCTATTTATCTACTTTCACTTTGACATGCTTTCGAACTGCTAGGTTGGCAGGAGCAGGGACCGAGCAACGGGAGCTCACCCCGTCATGGAGATTCAAACCACCGACCTTCTGATCAGCAAGTCCTAGGCTCTGTGGTTTAACCCACAGCGCCACCCGTGTCGCCAGGTACGCTACCTTGAGCTATTTGGAGGGAAAAGGCATTATAAATGCAATCCATAAATCAAAAGGACAGAACCTGTCCCTTACCACTTGTTTTTACCACATATACAGGACACGATTTCTTGTTCTCCTCTGAGGTGCACCCATTTAGCATGTGGAAATCTAACAGCTGCAGCGACGCTCTTATCTCTTCCAATAAAACATCAAGCTATAAAGAATTGAAAGGAGAAGTCTTCAGAGCCCAGGCTTCACATCCTGGCAGTATTTGCACTGATGGGCCATCAGTTTGGATGTACACAATGGAACTGGCTAAAGCTAAAGTACATTTTGCATCAATATGCAGGGGTGCCAAAAGGAACCTCTACATTAGGGCTGCATAAGTTGTGGTCCTCTGGTTGCTATTGGACTTTGCTGGTTCACCTGGATGTGGGATGGGGTGCTATCTTGTTGTTGGCTTCAGGCAGTGGAAAGTCTTGATCTGGCCTGAGTGCCATTGACGCTTCACCCCAATGAAAAGCAGGGTTGCAACCAAGCAGCATCAGTGGCAGAGAGACAAAGGCTGTTTGCACATTACTGCTATAAAGCCGCAACTAGGTCACTCTTTTTCTCAATTCATGTTGACGTTGGTTTGAGGGAAAGTGCATCAGAACACAGTGTTTCCTAAGAAATGACAGAATAGATCTGGACTGTGGCTAGTGTTGTTTGTGCATCTCTTCTCAGTTCCACGATGGGAGCACATTGGGTGCAGTGCAAACAAGAGTCTGCACACGGCCTTAGCAACAAGACCATTGGGAAGGCAGGTGGGAGTATGTTGGCCCACTAGCCCACCCCACACCTGCCTTGTCAATGCAGCTTCCCAACAAAACAAGTTGCTTATGATCAGCAGTGTACTGACAAATTCAGAAGTGCAGGATCACTCCATAATAGTCATGGCTAGGCTTCCTTGGAGCCACACCCCCTTCTAAGATTATAAATCTAAGATTATGCAATAACCTAATGCAATAATAATAATGAGGGATGCATTGCAACAATCAATACAGATCTTCACATGTTGCCTTTCAGCTACTTCTATTATTTTCTGTGCACATGATTCAGAATGCTCCAGTATCCTTTTTTTGGGAGTGACTTAAATGGGGTTTTCCTCCAAGTTCCATTGTATGAAACAAAACTTGCACACCATTCTCTTGAAACTGTAGCACCTTGTGTTTTTCCCTGTTCCCAAATGCTGAGCTTTGGAGCATAAAGAACAATTCCTCCTCGTTGTTCTTCCTGAGTGCCTTCTCCAGAGTGACCCTAGGAGCCAATCCTCAGTGGCTGACTCACTGCCTTTCACTCTGATTGGCTCCAATAAGCACAAAGGGAGGGATGCCCTCTTCCCGGGCCCTAAGAAAGTCAGGTTATCCTCCACCAGGGCCTTCTCAGTGATGGCTCGGACCTGGTGGAATGCTCTGTCCCATGAGACCAGGGCCCTGCAGGATTTAACTTCCTTCCACAGGGCCTGTAAGACAGAGCTATTCCGCCTGGCTTTCAATTTGAACTTAGCCTGATCTTTTATTCCCCTTCCTTCCCTCCCCCTCCCCTTTTTATGAAGATTACCCGCTCTGGATCCCACAGCTAATTCTCCCCTGGTCTCCTCGCTGGCCCAAATAGGACTAATTTAGCCAGCTAGCCCTGGTGATCATCAAATGTTTATTGGATGGATTTCCGCCCAAATTGATTTTTGAATTCTGAATTTATTGTTATTCACATTTTATACTGTATTTTATGCTGTTTTTTTGTTGCAGCAATTAGGTGTTTTAAATTTGATGTTAGCCACCCTGAGCCCAGTTTTCTGAACCGGGAAGGGCAGGGTATAAATAAAAATGTATTATTTATTATTATTATTATTCTCAGTGGCTAATAACGCTCCCCTTTCATGCTGATTGGGCAGCTCTATTTCACCAGAGACAGGGACCCTGCTGGCAACCTGTTAGCAGAAATAGCCAAGGGTCTTTAACCCCGTGTGAGCCTAGCCTGTTACACTTCTGCTGATGAGTTCTGGTTCTTTTTGTTTTTTACCTGGCTCCCGTTTCTGAAGGCCAAAGAAAACCGGGCCGATTCTTTTTCACTGACAAATTGGAAAATTCTCCTTTGTCGTCTTCGGCACAGGCGGTTGCACAGACTGTCCAGGTTGTCCGCTTGGCAAAGGCAGAGGCCAAGAACTTTGTCATATCCCTGATAATCTTTGGGGAGAGCACAAACCTAGTAGAGAAAATGAGATGAACGTAAGGGCTGGCACTCAGTGGGGCTGATCCAATGAAGCTGAATGCTGGAAGATTTGGGGGAGACAAAAGAAAGGGTATATTTAGACAGTGCAAAATTAAACTACAGAATTCACTTCCACAGGAGGCAGTCATGGTGACCACCAACTTGGATGACTTTGGAAGGCTACATTCTACCTTCACTGAGAAGAATATCTGCTGCTCAGAATCACAAGGTGGGAGACGGCTGTTGTCCTTAAATCCTGCTTGTGGACTTTCAGTAATGGACATCTGGTTGTCAGGACTCTGGAAACTGGCCAAAAAGGTGATCCACGACTCCAAAAAAAGGACTGAAAATGTGATCTGTGGGTCAGGAAGCCTACAAAGGACTGAAAACATGACCCGCAGGTTAGGACTTGGAACGATGATCTGCTGGTCAGTCCTCTGAAAAATGACTGTAAACATCACTGCAAACATGAGCGAAAATGTCACCCACAAATCAAGATTCTGAAAAATGAGCTGCTGCTTGACAGATGTGCTCAGAGCAGAGGACAATGAGTGTGGGAGTAGCTGCTTCAGCTTTGAATTCATCTTTAGGTGGGAAGTTGAAACACTCTCCTCTTTTGTACATTCCGGTCCAGCTCCGCTTGCTGTCAAAGGTGCTAATTAGGAGCTAAGGAAATCCTGAAAAACCTGAGCAGCGACCTAGCTGAAATCTAAAGCCTTGCTAGACCTTAGATCCAAGCTGTTTGGCACTTCAGGTTTTGTAATATTGTTGTGACTGAGAAGCTGCAGCACCAGCAGAATTTACCATGAGCAATGGCTGTGTCCTTTGGCAGTTGGCAAGCTTGGCGCTTGGGAAATCTACCGAAACTGAGGGCACGGTTGCTTAAGAAACTTCAGATGAAGGGAAACTGACTGGAAATGGGCAAAGCTGGAAGGATCAGTTACCGAAAATGAAGCAAGAGAATTTAGACTTTTTTAAAAAAAAAACAAAAACCCAAGCATTACTCACAGCCATTCAGTGGGAACGGGCTGACTTGTGTTAAGACATAACTTGCAGTACCTTGTCTGAGCAGTAGTGGCGCCATCCTTCCTGAGTTAAGCATTGCCCCTCTTCGTTCCGGACAGCACCATCTCTACAGATGTCATACATCTGCTTGACGCAGTCCCATCTCCGGTCTTCTATAGGGCTTTTATACCCAGGGGAACACGGGCATTGGGCATCACTAGGCTGCAATGAGAATACGATGCCTGTGTTTTGCATTTATTTGTTTTTGTTAGCTCAGTGATTCACACCACTTTTCTTGATTTATTCTTAATTTGAAAGAAAGAAAGAGAGAGAGAGAGAGAGAGAGAGAGAGAGAGAGGGGGAGAGGAAGGAAGGAAGGAAGGAAGGAAGGAAGGAAGGAAGGAAGGAAGGAAGGAAGGAAGGAAGGAAGGTGGGTGTGTTCCTCTAGAATTAAAAAAGGTAACCAAAATGTCCCAAACCACAGGGCATCTTTCCCTATGGGGAAAGGCTACAAAGTCTGCGGCATTTTATTTTAGAGGAAGGTTCAATCTATGGCATCTCCATGAAGGGCTGGGAATTGCCTGCTAGTCAGCATCATCAATATTGAGCTGGATGGACCAGTGGTCTGAGTTGGTATAAAGCAGCTTCCTATGTTCCTATAGCTTAAGGGAGGGACTATAGCTCAGGGGCAGGGCATCTGTTTTGCATGTAGAAGGTGTCCCAGGTTCAATCCCCAGCACCTCCAGGGAGGGCTAGGACTATCCTCTGCCTGAAACCCTGTAGAGCTGCTGTCAGTGTAGACAATAGTGAGTTATATGGAGCATGAGACTCTTAGGACTCAGCTAGTTACCGGTAAGTAAAGAAGCAATGATTTGAATGCGCTATAAAGATGCAACACCAGATGGCATCAGAGAGCAAGAACTTTTCGTACATGATTTTCCATAGGTTCCGTAGGTTATAAAGCTCCCCTTTGGTTATAACAATCTAATTTCTGACTTATTTATAGCATTTCCCCCCTGTGTGTAGATCCACCCCCTATCTCAGGGCCGTGGGTTCAAACCCCACATTGGGTGAAAGATCCCTGCATTTCAGGGGGTTGGACTAGATGATCCTTGTGGTCCCTTCCAGCTCTATGATTCTATGATCTATGGAGCAGTATTCTGGCTTGAAAAGGAACCTTTTCCACTAGGAAGTGGGAGGATATCAACAAAGTTTATAAAATTATGCATAGGATGGAGAATGTGCTAGGGAGAAGGTGTTCTCTTAGCACTAGAATTCAGGAACATCCAATGGAAGCATTTGGTGGGAGGTTCAAGGATGGGCAAAATGCAGGACATCCTTTTAAGTGGTTTGTGGAATTTAAGGCCACCAGATGCAGTCATATTGGGGACGCGGGTGGCGCTGTGGGTTAAACCACAGAGCAAAGGACTTGCTGATCAGAAGGTCGGTGGTTCAAATCCCTGCAGCGGGGTGAGCTTCCTTGCTCGGTCCCTGCTCCTGCCAACCTAGTAGTTCAAAAGTACGTCAAAAGTGCAAGTAGATAAATAGGTACCACTCCAGCGGGAAGGTAAACGGCATTTCCGTGCGCTGCTCTGGTTTGCCAGAAGCGGCTTAGTCATGGTGGCCACATGACCCGGAAGCTGTATGCCGGCTCCCTCGGCCAATAAAGCAAGATGAGCACTGCAACCCCAGAGTCGGCCACGACTGGACCTAATGGTCAGGGGCCCCTTTACCTTTACCTTTAGATGCAGTCATGGCTACTCTTTTACTTGACTTTGGAAGGTGCTTGGACAAATACATAGAGGATGAGGGCGCTTCCAGCTGACCCACCTATTCAGCCTGCAGTTACCTGGAACACTCGGCCTTCCCGAAGGCAGACACACGTTCTTTGACCTTCCTTGGGCTGCACAGCCTCCGAGCCACATGGGAAGCAAGCTGCTTGGCCCAGCTTAGCATTGAAGAAGTTCACAGGGCAGGCCACACACAAATGGGAGGGAGACCTTCCTGTTGAGCGAAAGGTGCCTTCTGGGCACGGGAGAGGGGCTGAATCGCTACCCAGGCAGAAAAAACCTGAAGGCAGAATGCATGATATGAAATTGGGGTGAATTCAGGGATGTTGACAGGTAATGTTATGAAGCACTTACCTTCAAAGGATGGACTCTGGATGAGGATTTCAGTTGGAAACTTTGAGTTGCCTGTGATGCATTGGATATCACCCTTGCTTTATAAGGTTAACAGCACATCAATCACTCAGCAGCAAAACAAAGACCCTTCATCTCCTAAAGGCCATAAATGCAATATGCAATTTATCTGCAATTTTGTGCTATCACAGTTTGGCTCTTAACCTACATGGATAATGAGAAATCTGTGTTGTTACTAAGATGTTAAAGGCATGGTGAGGTTTTTTGTTTTATTGTTTTTTAAATTATTTATTTCAGTTAAGCAATCATTCAAATATTTCACAGAGTTATAGAATCTTAGAGCTGGAAGTGCAACCCCTGCAAGGCAGGAATCTCAGCTAAAGCATCTTTGACAGATGGCCACCCAACCTCTATTTAAAAACTTCCAAGGAAGGAAAGTCCCTCACCTCTCGTGGGAGACTGTTCCACTGCTGAACAGCTCTTACTGTCAGAAGGTTTTTCCGAATGTTTAGTCGGAATCTCCTTTCTTGCAACTTGAAGCCATGGGTTCGAGTCCTACCCTCCAGAGCAGGAGAAAACAAGCATGCTCCCTCCTCCATGTGACAGCTCTTAAGATATTTGAAGATGACTATCCTATCTCCATGGGATGTGAGTGGCGCTGTGGGTTAAACCGCAGAGCCTAGGACTTGCCGATCAGAAGGTTGGCGGTTCAAATCCCTGCAACCGGGTGAGCTCCCGTTGCTCGGTCCCTGCTCCTGCCAACCTAGCAGTTCGAAAGCATGTCAAAGTGCAAGTAGATAAATAGATACTGCTACGGCGGGAAGGTAAACGGCCTTTCTATGTGCTGCTCTGGTTCGCCAGAAGCGGCTTAGTCATGCTGGCCACATGACCTGGAAGTTGTACACCGGCTTCCTCGGCCAGTAAAGCAAGATGAGCGCCGCAACCCCAGAGTCGGCCACGACTGGACCTAATGGTCAGGGGTCCCTTTACCTATCCTATCTCCTCTCAATCTCCTCTTTTCCAGGCTAAACATACCCAGCTCCTTCAAGCGCTCCTCATAAGGCTTAGTTTCCACACCTTTGACCATCTTGGTTGCCCTCCTCCTCAGCACACGTTCCAGCTTGTCAACATTGTGGCACCCAGAATTGGACACAGTGTTCCAGGTGTGGTCTGACCAAGGCAGAATAGAGTGGTACTATTACTTCCCTTGATCTGGACACTATACTTCTGTTGATGCAGCCTAGAATAGCATTAGCTTTTTTTTTTTTGCTGCTGCATCACACTGTTGACTCATGTTAAGCTTGTGGTCCACCAAGACCCCTAGATCCTTTTCACATGTACTGCTAGTAAGCCAGGTGTCCCCCCCCCCCATCTTATATTTGTTCATCAGGTTCTTCCTGCCTAACTGCAGAATCTTTTGTTTGTCCCTACTGAAATTCATTTTGTTAGCTTGCCCCCAGTTCTCCAATCTGTTAAGGTCATTTTGAATTCTGATTCTGTCTTCTGTGGTATTAGCTACCCCTCCCAGTTTGGTGTCATCTGCAAATTTGATGAGCATCTCCTCAATTCCTGCATCCAAGTCATTTATAAAGATGTTGAACAAAACGGGCCCAGGACAGAACCCTGCGGCACCCCACTTGTCACTTTTCCCCAGCATGACGAGGAACCATTAATGAGTACTTTTTAGGTTCTGTCAGTCAACTAACTACAAATCCACCTAACAGTTACCTCGTTCAACCCACATTTTACCAGCTTCCTTTCAAGAATATAGTGGGGGGCTTTGTCAAAAGCCTTACTGAAATCAAGATACAGTAATTCCATCAAGAAGAGAAATCAGATTGGTCTGGCATGACTTATTTTTGAGAAACCCATGTTGGGCCTTAGTAGTCACAGCATTCTTTTCTAAATGCTCACAGATCAATTGTTGAGTTATCTGTTCTAGGACCTTCCCTAGTATTGATAAGCTCACCGGTTGGTAGTTACCTGGGTCTTCCTCCCCCCCCCCCTTTTGAAGATGGGGACAACATTTGCCTGCCTCCAGTCTGTAGCGACCTCAACTGTTCTCCCATAATTCTCAAAGATAATAGACAAAGGGTCTGAATTACACCTGCAAGTTCCTTCATTACCCTTGGATGCAGCTCATCAGGCCCTGGAGATTTGAATTCATTTAAAGGAGGTGTTCCCTTACTACCTCTTTTCCTATCTTGGGCTGCAGCCCCCTCCTTACACCATTTATTCTGTTATCACCATGTTGGGCATCGCTGAAGAAAAATCTAGCAAACACAACAAACAAGTGCAGCTTAAAAAGCAAACAGGCAAATCATTATTCGGCTACTTTATACCTGCTGGGCATGTCGAAGGGTTTCTTTGTCTTCTTGTGCAATTAAACTCATTCTCACAATCTTCTCCTTGTAGTTGCAAATTTCCAGTGTGGCCAGAAATGAAAGCAAACAAAATAAAGATAAGGCCAAGCATATTTCGTGGATTCAAAACATTCAGTTGTTTCAGCATTGATGGGCTTCCACTTTTAAATATTTCAGTATAGTAAGAGTGTGTAAATTAAACAAGGTGGAAATGGATCCCTCAGGATCAGATGACATAGCTGAGTTGCACTAGAACAGCTTTCACAAACCTGGTGCCATTAGCTCCAGGCAGCTATGTTTCAAAACCCAATTGAAGTCCAAAATTTCTGAAGAGCATCAGATTGGGAAAGGGTGCAGTAGAATATCAAGGACAGGTGTAGCGATCTCACTAATTGACTTCCAATCAGTTTGTGAAATTCACATATGCAGGTTTCCAGTGCAGAGTAACTTAGGCCCCAACGGGTCTACTCTGAGTAGGATGAGAACTGTCTATAACATTGTGTCTTAAGCTCCCATGCTTTCCTGTTCTGATTCCTGGGTGGAATCTAGACATATATTAAAAAACGCTGTGAAAACGCTTTTTTAAAAAACGTTTTGAAAAATATATTGAATTTGCCATAAGCTCACCATTGCCATCTAGTGCCACATTTGTATAAGGCACTTAAAACATTGTATTTGCTGCTGAAGAGCTGCTGAGTCACTGGACCTATGCTATGCTAGGAGAAGTGCTGCAAACTGGAATTCTCCCTTATGTGCAGCTACAACTGAACATTGCCTGGCTGGGAAACTGATTCATTAGCCCACTGCAAAAGCAGGAAAGCTCAGCTCTGTGGTGGTAAGGGAATTCACCCTTGCTGCGTTGTCAATTCAATTTGAAAAGTGTACTCTACTCCCAATAGGTGGCAGCAATGCTTCTCGTGCCGTGCAAAAAGGTCAAGCTTCTGAGCTGGGGCTACAGTTTAAGGCTGATCCTTCCTAACTAAATTCCTAAGTGTGTTTGAATATACATAAGCATAGCATCCTGGGATCATATGCTTGCCTTTTGTTTTTAACGCTTTCTATTCCAACTGTATAAGGGATGCGGGTGGTGCTGTGGGTTAAACCACAGAGCCTAGGACTTGCTGATCAGAAGGTCGGCGGTTCGAATCCCTGCAGCGGGGTGAGCTCCCTTGCTCGGTCCCTGCTCCTGCCAACCTAGAAGTTCAAAAGCACATCAAGTAGATAAATAGGTACCGCTCTGGCGGGAAGGTAAACGGCGTTTCCGTGCGCTGTTCTGGTTCGCCAGATGTGGCTTAGTAATGCTGGCCACATGACCCGGAAGCTGTACTCCAGCTCCATCGGCCAATAAAGCGAGATGAGCACTGCAATCCCAGAGTCGGCCGCGACTGGACCTAATGGTCAGGGGTCCCTTTACCTTTACCTATTCCAACTGTGTAGCTAAGATGTGCATGGAAAGGGATGTAGCTCAGTGATGGAGCCTCTATTTCGCACGCAGGCTTCCTTGGCATCTCTGGGTAGAGTTGGGGGTGTCCCCTACCCTAAACCATGAAAAGCTGCTGCCAGGAAGCATGGAAAATACTCAGCTACATTAAGCCACTGTCTGACTTGGTATAAGGCAATTTCTCATAGCTGCATTAAAAAGGTAAAGGGACCCTTGACCAGGGTCGTGACCAACTCTGAGTCGTGACCGACTCTGAGGTTGCAGCGCTCATCTCGCTTTATTGGCCGAGGGAGCCGGTGTACAGCTTCCAGGTCATGTGGCCAGCATGAGAAACCTGCTTCTGGCGAACCAGAGCAGCGCATGGAAACGCCGTTTACCTTCCCGCCGGAGCGGTAACTATTTATCTACTTGTACTTTAACGTGCTTTTGAACTGCTAGGTGGGCAGGAGCAGGGACCGAGCAATGGGAGCTCACCCCATCGCGGGGATTCAAACCTACAACCTTCTGATCGGCAAGCCCTAGGCTCTGTGGTTTAACCCACAGCGCCACCCGCGTCCCTACATCAGCCTTTAACTGAGAAGCATGAGGACTAGAATTGGGTTTCATTTTTAGGGGAAGAATTGTAGAGTACAGTGGCTGAGCACAGCCCTTGCATGCAGAAAGTCCCAGTTTCAATCCTTGGCATTTCCCAGTAGGGCTGGGAGACACCCCTGACTGAAATCCTGCAGGTTCGCTACCGGTCAGAGCAGACAGTACTGAGCTAGATGGACCATTATACTGACTCAGTATAACAGCACAGTCTACCACGATAAGCTTTGATTTGATAGTGTTTGGGATCTGTGTAAAATCATGCAAATTCAAGAGAATCTGTTTTTATTCCATTGGATCTAACTTTTATCTACACCCCAAAATGGCAAAGAGTGCCTACGTGAGCGTGTTTTCACTTTCTCGCTTTCTGCCTGTCTCAGGGTCGTGGTCGGGGTGCTCCAGGAGAGGATGGCCAGAAAGGGTGAGAAGGAGCCAGTGTGGTGTAGTGGTTAAGAGCGGTGGACTCGTAATCTGGGGAACCGGGTTCGCGTCCCCGCTCCTCCACATGCAGCTGCTGGGTGACCTTGGGCTAGTCACACTTCTCTGAAGTCTCTTAGCCCCACTCACCTCACAGAGTGTTTGTTGTGGGGGACGAAAGGAAAAGGAGATTGTTAGCTGTTTTGAGACTCCTTAGGGCAGTGATAAAGCGGGATATCAAATCCAAACTCTTCTTCTTCTCCTCTTCTTCCTCTCAAAATTCCAAATATGGTCATGGGCCCCCAAAAGCTTGGCAACTCCCAGCATTCCTGCTTCCCAGTCAGACCACAAACAGAGTATGAAGATAACTATGGTTATCATATTCCAAAAAGTGAAAATCCAGACAGAAAAGTTGTTGAGCTGCCTTTTGGCCAAATTTGTTGAGCTTTCGTTGCCAAAAACAACACTGCTGACATGTGTTGCCATATGTCCGGATTTTCCAAGACTTTTTTTGTGATTTCTGCCCGGACACTCCTTTCGACTGTGGGGTATTCCAGATGCATGGCAACCCTAAAGCTAAGAGCCCTATGCTACCACTGCCCCGCCCCCTAACACTGCCTCTGAACATGGAATGCCAGTTATGTGCTGTTGTTAATATCCAGCGATGGAGCTTTAATCCCTGGGCATTTCTCAATTCCCCTTTCAAAGCCATCTGAACTACTGGTCACCATCAGCAAGAGATGGCATGTACGCTGCTTATTTGCCCTCCTGTGGGCTGAGTTGCTGCTGCATGCTGGCATGGAGAAGAGAAGCAGAGAGATTGGCATGGTGGAAGCATGCTGGCAAAAGCACTGGATTGGCTCCAGTGGAACATTTTCTCCCTGCCTCCTGTCCATACGCCACCTCTGAATGCAGCAGCAACTCAGCTGGAGGGAGGTCAGGTCAGAGGTGCAGACTTGTGGCGCCATCCGGCACTCATCCTCACTGTGTCTTGTGACAGCCGATTCCCTACATGCGCTGCCTAGAGATCTATTTTTGCCTGCTGTGGTCTGCGGTGTGCTCCCTATCTAATTAAACTCCTTGGCAATTATATTCCCTGCAGGTGTTTGTTTTGCATACTGTCATCTGTCGACAAATGGCATTTGGCCATAAAGATAAGATATAATTGTTATAAAATGGATTTGACTGTTAGTAGCAGACAGTGGTAACTAACCTAATATACCAAGGCCCTTTTCTTCAGAACTACCACACCCGCTGTAAATCAATGATCCATTCATCCTTTCAACAGACTGAGGGACGAGCATTACTGTGAAGTTTCCCCCCTGAAAACCAGACGTTTTGAGAAGCTTTGCTGCCGCTGCCTCCTCCTCCTCCTTTTTTTTTGAAATCAAGTTTCTGGTCCTCTTGATCACAAAGAGGAGCTAGGGACACTTTGGGCAATTTCTTTGAATGGCTCAATGCACATTCATAGCGCACAGGTTCATGCTGCGAATTACCGTATTTTTCGCTCTATAAGACATACCAGACCATAAGACGCACCTAGTTTTTGGAGGAGGAAAACAAGAAAAAAAAAATTCTGAATCCCAGAAGCCAGAACAGCAAGAGGGATCTGGCTTCTGGGATAGCCACGCGAAGCCTCTCCCGGGTAGCGGGATGAAGGCTCCCCCTGCCCAGAAGAGGCTGTGCGCAGCTAAGCCATAAGCCAGGACAGCAAGCAGGATCACTGCACAGCAGTCCCTCTTGCTGTCCTGGCTTCTGGGATAGCCGCACGCAGCCTCTCCCGGGCAGCGGGAGGAAGGCTAGCCCAAGAGCCTCCTTGGGAAAAGCCCCCAAGAGCCGCACACATGCTCCACATGGCTCTTTAAAGGGAGCGCTGAGCAGAGCCTCCTGCCTGCATTCGCTCCATAAGACGCACACACATTTCCCCTTACTTTTTAGGAGGGGAAAGGTGCGTCTTATAGAGCGAAAAAGACAGTAGGTGTTGCAGCAATGAACCAAAGGTGGTGCGAGGGTTTGAAATGGTGGGGAGAAAAAACCTCCTTCTCAGATGTTCCCACAGTCAGGGCCAAGTTGCTCATGTTTTTCCCGACAGAGACACTGAGCTTTCAACAGAGGCAGGAATGAGGAGGGGGAAAATCAACTGGTGAACCTTTGCCCCTTGCTATTAAACAATGCCAGAATTTTTGTTACTTGCTGGATTTTGTATTGGGTCATTATTCTATAAAGTTAGGAGGAAGGCTTGCTTGCTGACTTTATCTGTTGCACAGCTGCTAAAGGTCCAGCATAGGAGTGGGGCAAAACAAAGAGCCCATAGACGTAGGGGTGGGACTAATCCAGCACATGCTCACACCTGCCTTTGACCTGCTTTCTTCATAATTGCTTTTCCAAAGAAATGTTGCCGTTATCCAGGTAATCTATATACAGGAGTGGCTCATAAAGAAGTTTATTGTCCCTAGAATCCCACTGTGTTGTTGAAGGTTCCTCCCACCTGCTTCTTCCAGAGAAATGGCTCTTGGCTATTTTTAGACATTGTGGCTTTAAGGTGTTGGCAGGGACTTTGCTTTTCAGGGCTGAGGCCGAGGTGAAGCAAAACTGTCCTGGCAACCATAGAAGTAAACAGCATGATAAGAAGGTGCACTTCTCTACCTCTGATTTCTGTGATGTTTCATAGAGTGAGTAATCTGTAGCCTCCCTCTCTCTTTCTATGCACACTGAATGCAATCCAAAAAGTGATATTTAGGCACACCTAAACTGGAAGTTTAAGGGATGCGGGTGGCTCTGTGGGTTAAACCACAGAGCCTAGGACTTGCCAATCAGAAGGTTGGTGGTTCGAATCCCTGCAACGGGGTGAGCTCCCGTTGCTCGGTCCCTGCTCCTGCCAACCTAGCACTTTGAAAGCACGTTGAAGTGCAAGTAGATAAATAGGTACTGCTCCGGTGGGAAGGTAAACGGCATTTCCGTGCTCTGTTCTGGTTCGCCAGAAGCGGCTTAGTCATGCTGGCCACATGACCCGGAAGCTGTACACCAGCTCCCTCGGCCAATAAAGTCAGATGAGCGCCGCAACCCCAGAGTCGGCCACGACTGGACCTAATGGTCAGGGGTCCCTTTACCTTTTAAACTTCCAGTAGGTTTTGGACTCCCTGCCTCGCATGCCATAGTGCAAAATTGCTTTAAATCCAGCTCCCTTTTAAAAACGTTGGCTGTGGAAGATGAGCTGTGGATTCTGCAGGCTGAGAAACAGGTACCCAAACCCACCCTCTCCCCACTCAGTTTGGTGTGCAGTAGTGATGAGTTAATATGTCAATTTCTATTTTTCTACACACTCCAAATCAAACCATCTCTCTTGATCCATTGCCCGCTTTGTAACAGAATTAAGTATCTCGGTTGTTAGGAAGGTCTTTAGTCTTACTAATAGCTCGATAAACGAGTCCATAGCCTTTCCCCCGGTATTAGCTGATACAATGGCTGAGTAGATGGTCTTCACGTCTTCCGAATGGAGGAGATGGGTTAGCTCTGTATTGAGCATGGGGGTCCATTTAATTCTTCTGGGGGCCAGTGATCCCAGATTAACGATGGGGGTGTAGTAAAGGTTAGCCGTGGGTTTGTTAAACGATGGGCCATTGAGCGCTAAAATTAGTGGAAGGTGGTCGCTTTCGGTGTTATGTCCCACTTGAAACTTCGACACAGAGTTATAGGCGAATCTTGATATCAGAATACAGTCTATCACACTTCCTCTTAGACGTTCCGGGTCCTGAATCTGATTATATTGGCTGTAAAGATTGTTATCGTCAATTCCCATACGGGCGTTGAAATCCCCCCCCCCCGATTATAATCGGTGTAGAAGGGTGGGAAGATACTATGGACTCTAGGAATGCCTCTAACTCTGCCCAGTTAGCTTTCACTATAGACTTTTTTTGGCAGGGGGCAGATAGACATTGACCACTACCAGTGCATCTCTCTTAAATTTGAGTAGGACTGCCGTGGCTAGTGAATTGCAGTTTGGGAGGGCTTTTAAGGAATGTTCAAGCTCTGTGGAGATAAGGCTGGCTAAACCTCCACTAGGCCTACCTCCCCTCACAGATGGAGTAGCAGATAGGGAGTGACAAGAATACCCATTGAACAGAATGGGGTCGCTGTGCCAGGTCTCCTGCAGGAGGATGATATCGAATCGCTTAAGAAACATTTTCTATTTTTCCTCATTTCTTCATATTTCTTCATATTTCCACATCAGTTTGTGATTGTTGTTGTTGTTTTTTTAAAAAAGAAAATCTCACCAGCATTTTAGTGCAAATTTCTCCCAATATACACGTTTCCGTAAGCAATTTTTGTGTGTGTGATTTGAGCCCCAAAGCAGCTGTTGACCAACTTGGACTGAGAACTTTGTGAAACAAAGAGTCATGCAGGAAACCAGCCTCAAAGTGTGAGGTTTGTGCTTATGGGGACTGTTTACCGAATTACTGTACAGATTCTTCTTGAAAGTTTCATCACTGCTTTTTGGAATGCTGTTGATTTGTGTATTTTGCATGTTTGTGGTGATGGGAACTGTTTAAAGATTTTTAGGAATTGTTCTGATAACTGTGCGCATGCCTTGAGCCAAACAAAAGAAGAATGGCAGACGAAATTGATGGAGTATGCAGAGATGGAGAAACTGACAAGAAAGATCCGAAAACAGGAAGATCAAGTATTTTTAAAAGACTGGAGTAAATTTCTAATTCATTTAAAAGACCACTATAAAAGGTTAAAATCATTGGCAGGGATGTAATGTAATGTGGGATTAACTATGGTAACCATGGACATACAACAGATGGACAATGATAAAAGATGCAGAAAACTTTATCTTAATTATGGAACTCATGGAAGGAGGGGAGGAGGTCCGAAGGTTCAAAAGAACCTTTTATTTTCATGTTTGAAATGGTTAAAGTTAAAATGTATAAAATTGTGAAAAACCAATAATTATTTTTTTCAAGGTAACTGTGTGCGTGCTTGAAAGCTCTTTTGTGCTGCAGTGACACACACACACACACACACACACACACACACACAAAGAATGAGCAAAGACTTTGGGTAATGCAGCTCTGGTACCGAGGCTTGCATCCTGGCTTAAACATGTCAGAAACCCATCATCTTGGGCATATTGCCAAATTCCAGAAGGGGTTGTAAATGATTCAGGTGTGTGTAACACCTAATCACATTGTGTGTTGCCTAGAGGTGTTGTTACAATGCAAAGTGTCTGCTGCATCACTGACTCTGCAGGCTTTCCCTGACAAGAAGTGCTTTAAAAAAAAAAAAAAATGCCTGCCAAAGAAGAGACTAGGAATTCTTCTCCTTCTCTTTCAGGTCAGTAAACATTGCATGCTCATGAAATGGAAAAAAAAAGAAGCATGCCATTAAACAGCGGGCACTGCCTATGCCTCATGAACTTTCTACCTGCGTGGGTGTTGTCCAAGAGCTCAGGATGCAACATGCCTTAACCCACGTTACTAGGAATTGCTGGGTTCCAGAGAAATCCCTTTATCTGAACTTACATCAGAGTCATGACTGCCTTTACAGGTGAGTCATCCTAATGCAAAGGTTAGTCTATCACCTGGTGCCTTACCTGGCACACAAACACTTGGTCCACCTTAGCAGGAGGCTGGAAAATGTAATCTGACTGCTCATGTACCAATTGGCATGGGGATGTTTGGCACTTAGATCTTATGGGTATCAAAGGACAGAGGTGTGAAGAAGTTCAGCTCTGCAACAGTTATCTAGTATGTTATAAGCCAATAGTGAAGAACCTGATGTTGGATTACAGCTCCTATAGTTCCTGACCACTGACCACCCCAGCTGTAAGTTGGAGCCCAATATAAAGAGGGCCACAGGTTCTTCTCAATTGTCACAGGCAGCAGTTGTAACAGAGAAGTTCTGGCCAAATACACAGTGGGACAAATATTTTTGTGTGCAAAATGCAGGATGAATTTTACATATAAATTCAAAGCACCCTGTCTCTAGCAGTTTTGTTTTTAATGAAGTCAAAGAGCCTCTCTGTGCTTGGTTTCCCTCACCATTTGCACCTGAGTTTTAGAACTTGAGCACCACCCAGAAAATTCCACTATAATACTGTGTTCAGAAATGAATGGACCTTGTAGGCAACAACGTGACGAAGAAAGAGTATATTAAAAAAGAAAAGAAATTTGTTACGTTGTGGGTGAACATATCAGACGACACGGCGATTCTTCAAACAGCTCTTGTTTATTCCGAGGCCAGAACAGAACTGAACTGAAGGGTTCAGCCAGCCTGCTTATATAGAGCTCCACTAGAACGCAACAGTAACCATTTTGTGTAACTATCCAATCACTGAATGTCACTTTCAATCCCTTATTTGCATAACTATCTACAGTATCCCCCTGCTGTCCCAGGGTGAGAACTTCAGTACATAACCAAATTCAATTCATATGTCAACCCTACCATCACTGTCCATTTTTGTCTAGGAGAAATGAAGATGTAGAGCCAGTCCTATCATATAAAAGAATTGCTCAGGAATCTCTGTAGATGAAACATCACATATAAAACCAAGCCTACCATACTGAGCAGGAACAGAAAAAGGAAATGTATTAAACCTGTATGGGCAGCAGTGTTCTTAAAAATACAAAAATTGGGCACTCTGCAGGTATTGCAAAAGAAGCTTACCAAGCATGCAAACTAATGAATCAGTCATTGGAGGTTATCAAGGCAATCCAAACTACTACTGTTTGCACTTTGTATTGCTTGGACACGTTTTGTGTATGTGTGTGACACACTCACAGAATTGTAATCATTTTTTCATGCCTCTTCCTATCCTCTTAAAGTTTCAAAAGGGTTTTAAAAAGGAATGTACATAAAATAAAGCACAATTTAGATATTGGTGTGTGTGTGGGGGGGGGAATCTTATGGAAAGGTTAACTCATGATCTACGCAGGGCTAAGGGTCAAGTCAAATCTGATGTATCTGAAACAGCACAACCCCCGATTTAATACTTCAGTTATGCCACTGTCTAGTACTAAACTTGGGTTTTGGAGAGGAAACGTAAGAGGATGATCTTTTTGCAGATTTTGCTCTCCCAATCACTTGAACTTATTCCTAAAAATGTATCAACATACAATAATTAATATGGGGTTGTTCTTGTTCTATCTTGGTGTGTTTCTTAATGTTCCCATGATTACCTGGTTTTGCAAAATATCAATAAAAAGTTTTTAAAAGCACACACACATATATTGCTGGAAGGCCACAAACCAGCAGGTTTCTCTTTTTCAGCATTCCAAAAAAAAAAAAAAAAGGGTCCCCGGATTCTTTGAAAAAAAAATCTGGTAACCTTAGCCTATGGCCCTTGTGGCTTTCTTGCGTGGCGAGTTCCCGCCCCCCACCAGGATAAATAAAGACACGAGACACCATAATATAAGGTTAATTGGGCGAATTAGGCCACAACTTTATTGAATTCAGGAATGAGAGGCATTGGCTTAGGCATTGGTCCTAACAACTATCCGGCTCCAGCCCATTTGCTGGAGACACGGGGAAGGGTTAACACTAATCGGGGGAGTCTCCCGCCGAGGCACGTCGACTAGGAGCTCCCCCGGGTCACCGCTCTAGGGCGTGCCTTTGGCCCTCACCTCCATAGGCTTCGGACAGGGCCACGCCCCCCGGAGTCCTTTAACGGACCACCCTTCGCTCACTGGGAGGAGGTGATGGAGTTCCTCCCCCCCCACATCCTCTTAACCCCTTCTTACCAATGCCTACCGCCAATGCCGAGAAGTTGTGACGAGTTGCTACGAGGTAGGCGAAAAACCAAAAGGCTAGAAATTGCCAATTGGGAAAAATTCCTACCATGCCCCTTGCGGCGACAGACCGAAGTCCATAGCAAAGTCAAAGACCTACCTAAAGCCCACTTAAAGGGAGGGAGGGTGGGAAAACGTGAGGGCTAGCCGGCGAAAAGAGGGCGAGCCCCCTCAGCGCCGGCCCTAAATAGGACAGGCCATGCCCCCCCCAGCCAGCTGATTGGCTTGCTGGGGGGGCAGGCCCGGCCAGGATTCCCCTGCTCTCGCGGGGGCTGCGACCAGCCCCCGCTCACGTGGGGTGGGCGTGAAGCCCGCAACCCCACCTCCTGGGCAAGCCGGAAGTGGCTTTGTGAACTTGCCCTCTCATTATTTTCAGTGAAACTGCTCCCAGTATAAAGGTGAGTCTGTACTCCTGAGATTACTTCCCACATATGCCAATCTCCCCCAGTCCCATGACATCTTCTTTTGTTCTTGGGAGAGGCAATGCTAATCCCAGCAAGGTGTTTGAGCCACAGCCTTTCAAGTGTAATTTGAAACCGCCTCTCCCATCAATCCTGGCTGATGTTTTTGTGCCCAGATTCTAATCAACAGGAAGATAGGCCTTTCTTTGTGTTGTGTTCTGTTTCTTGTATTCAATAAGAAGAGGAGCCTGGCTGCCAGATCAGCCCAGTGGCCCGTCTAGTCTAACATCCTGTTCACACAAAACCAGCCTGATCCCTCCTCTGGGAAAACACATAACAGAGGCAAGCCTCAAAATGGTACTAAAAATATGTGAATTGCCCCTGAATTGCTCCTTATTTATTGAGCTTTTGTCTCTTGCAAGTGAGTTGTCAAATTGCTTGTTTTACAATATATCCCTCCTAATTCAGCACTTGCTTTATTATCACAAGATTTGGCCCCAAACTCCATCCTTCCTGTTCACAGCAGCTAGACTAGTTATTGCCCAACGATGGAAGGAAACATCTAATATACCAATAGAGGCTTGGGTTAACAATATCTGGAGTATTACTCTGTCAGAACGCCTCGCATACCATCGGTGACTAATCAAGGGCATCTCAAAAAAAGATACCTTTGATACAGTCTGGTATCCCCTTTTCTCTTTTATTGAAGAACAAGATATTTTAATGCCATCATCATCATCACAGAGGTGTCTGTGGGGGGGATATATTCATTGAAAATGTTAGCTTTTCTTTTCTTTTTTTAAAAAAGGAACCTATCTGTTAACCCTAGCACTAGAGGTACCGGTAATTCTCTCAATAACCCTTCCACTCTGTAGACTTTCATTATTATTATTATTATTATTATTATTATTATTATTATTATTTAATTAATTAATTAATTAATTAATTATTATTTATATGCCACCACCTGATTGGGCTGCCCGGAGCATAGCTGTCAACTTACAGATTTGAAAATAAGGGACCAGCAGCCAAAATAAGGGACCTGCAGCCTCACCTGTTCCAGGCACTCCAGTCTTCCTGTCCTCCTGCAGTCTGGTCAAACTCATGCTAGTAGCTTCGAGAACACTGTCCAACCAACTTTGTAACCAGAGGTTCAACTGAATAGAATCTGAATCACATGCACCACAAGGCCTATGCAGCCTCAACTTAAGATGGCACCCCAGCCTGGCTTTGCACTGCAAAGTTTGCAGCAGCACGTGCAACAAAATGGCGTCCAGCATTCAAAAAACCCCTCAGCTTGCATTAACTAGCCACACACAAGGCATGCAAGCTCCACCCCCAGTCATTCTTAGACTTCTTATTGGGTGAGCAACACAGCCAAGCAACACAGTTGCTGGTCGGCAGGGAGGGAGGGAGAGGAGCTGCTTCCTTTGAAATTTAAGGGACATCATTTAAGGGACATTTAAGGGACATCCATCAATAAGGGACAGCAGCGGGGCATGGCGCTGGAATGACCCACAAATTTAGACTTTTTTTGGGGGGGGGAGATTGCCCAGGATTTTAACTGATTTTATATCTACCGTCAAAATAAAAAAATTTCTTCCAGTAGCACCTTAAAGACCAACTAAGTTAGTTCTTGGTATGAGCTTTCGTGTGCATGCACACTTCTTCAGATACACACGAAATGCACAGATGCATGCACACAGATGCATGCACACGAAAGCTCATACCAAGAACTAAGTTGGTCTTTAAGGTGCTACTGGAAGAAATTTTTTTATTTTGACTATGGCAGACCAACACGGCTACCTATCTACTACTTATATCTACCGCTTTTTGTATTTTTACTGTTCCTACAATAACTGCTTTTGTTTCTGATAATTTTTTTCCCCTTCCAGTAGCACCTTAGAGACCAACTACGTTTGTTATTGGTATGAGCTTTCGTGTACATGCACACTTCTTTCTGATGTTTCTGATCTGTTTTTATATTTGTTTTATAAATATAAAAAAGATAGCCTCTTTTGTAGGCTATCTTGGATATCTAGATTAATAAAATTATTGGTTTTGTTTTTTTAAATGCTTGTTTCATTCTGTTATCCATTTTCATGATAGCAAAATTACACTATTTACCTCCAATGGAAAGGAAAGGAAAGGGAGGGAGGGAGGGAGGGAGGGAGGGAGGGAGGGAGAGAGAGAGAGAGAGAGAGATAAAAAAAATAGTAAAGCAAAATTAAATAAAGAACAATTACAGTGGTGCCCCGCAAGACGAATGCCTCGCAAGATGGAAAACTCGCTAGACGAAAGAGTTTTCCATTTTGGAGGTGCTTCGCAAAACAAATTTCCTATGGGCTTGCTTCGCAAGACAAAAATGTCTTGCGAGTTCCTGCGGGGTTTTTCCCCTCCCCCCTTTTTCTAAGCCGCTAAGCCGCTTATCAGCTGATCCGATAAGCCGATAAGCCGCTAAAAGCTGCTAATAGCGCTAATCCGCTAATCCGTCAATCGGCTTGCTTCGCAAGACAAAAAAACCGCTAGACGAAGAGAATCACGGAACGGATTCTTTTCGTCTTGCAAGGCACCACTGTAATGGGGAATTCAGTATTGATCTCTTAGCTGTACAGACTCAGGAAGCTAAAAAGCAAACAAACCACAACAGCACAACTTACAAGCAGGAGGCTTTTGATTAGCATTATAAGGCACCGTTATTGAAAGGAACTTACTTTTGACTAGGTATTATAATAAGAACTTGTCTATGAGAAACAGTATTCTTAGTTAAGATTATTGTTGCATTTATATCCCGCCTTGCCTTCAAGCAGCTCCAAGTGGCATGTTATTCTCACAACAACACTGTGACGTAGCTTAGGCTAAGAGGCAATGATTGATCCAAATTTGAACCCAGGACTGCCCAATTCCTAGTCCAACACTCTAACCACTCCACCACACTTCCTCTTCTAGTTAATTCCACATCTAGCAGGAAAGGAAATGCCTTTGCTGTGCTAAAGAGGTCCAGTGCAGAACCAACCTAACAGCACCCATAACAGCTGATTTTTCATCTAGGCTGTAAACCTGACTTTACAGAAGTGATGTTACACACACACACACACACACACACACACACACACACACACACACCAGTGAGTTGTGATTAGAGCCATTTGGCAATGCCTAACAGCCATCTTTCACATTCCTTGCAGTGAAACAACAGGCCTGCCAAGTGCTGAAAATTATAAATATTTATTGAAGGTGAGGGATGGAGGAAATGGATTAAGCTCCCAGATATTCTCAGAAAAAAGTATGTTTGTTATAGATTTCACAATGATTAAATAATGCACACACACAAAATTCAAAGTTAAATTTTCATAATCCACTAGAGCAAAAAATGTTTCTTACTGTGTATCACTGGGCCTATTTTGTACAAGTTATTTTGTGAATTCATTGCCAAGATGATTTTTGACTTTTATACATATCATCCACAGCCAGACTACAAATTCACCATCACTAATACAACCTCACTGTGCACACATAAAATCATAAAATTGAAGAGTTGGAAGGGTTCCCGAGGGTCATCTAGTCCAACCCCCTGAAATGCAGGAATTTCAACATGTGGTCCCCCATCCAATGCTTAGCTTTGCAAATGTACTAGCAGCTTTATGTACAGTTTTATGTACAAGTGCACCCTAGGACTGCAGTCTTGGAATCCTGATGCACCATTTTTATTTTCTGATTCTGGAGGAACTACACAGCCATATGTACAAGATGATTATTTCACTGCATTTGGAAGAATGTGACCTTTTAAAAATAGATATATTCTTTATTAGATCATTAAAGCATTGACAACCAAAATTCCAACTACTGACATAAAAAGTAACTATTAACATTACAGCAAATTAAAGACAGCACAGGGTAGTACATTAAGCTTATTATTCCAGAACATTACAAAAAAAATGCCCATCTTTCCATAAACTTATTGGATTGATTTGCATGTTTTCTCTTATAGTAGGTTGTACATTTTATGGTAGAGCGTGTACTTTTAAGTCAAAAATCATTAAAACAGCAGTAATCTTCAACTTCAGTCAACAAAACAGTTCAAAGAAAAATAAACTACATGGAAAAAACCCCAAACTTTCTCAACACCATAATCGATGTGCATTTACAAATATTTACCATTTATGAGGTTCATCTTATTATACACAATCTTTTGTTTGAAAAAATACATTTCCCATTGACATCAGTGGGAATTCTCCATGTTTACCAATTTGCTGGATATATTCAATTTGCTTTTTTTTTTAATTACAAAAACATTATTAGTATCGTATTGCTCCATGTGTAGCAACTAATGAAGTTTCACAGAAACCACTAACTTAAGAACCAAAGCTTACCAAAAGAAAGGGCAACATTTGGAACCGGACATAGAGCTATGAGCAAGTTGTTGAACAAAGAGGTAAAGTGCAGGTCTTGGTGTGCAGAGAGGGAGAGGAGGGGAAATCTCAAAGTGGAATCACTGTACACAGTATCTTCTAGCTAACTTTTGTCTATCATTAAACAGATCTGGCAGGTGGTTGTATTCCCTCGCCCCCCAAAAAACCTGTTTAACTTGCAGAAAACAAAAGAAAGCTGTTTCCACTACATGGGAAATGAGCTCTCCTAAAAAATTATTGCCCAACAGGAGTCTTCTTGAAACTTCTCTCTCTCTCTCTCTCTCTCTCTCTCTCTCTCTCTCTCTCTCTCTCCCTCCCTCCCTCTCTCTCTCTCTCTCTCACACACACACACACACAGAGCAGGAAAAAGTGATACCAGCTGATTGACAGGCAGACCAAGATTGGCCCATAGGCTGGAGGTTTCCCATCCCTGTGCTGGGTCCAATCTAAAAGATCCATAAATATAGGATGTCAGAGCAATGGATGCAATTCAGCCCCAACCTCAAATGATTTTAGCACAATCAACTTTGGACTGGATTGTGGCAGATGCTAGGTAGATTTTAGATTTCACTGATTAAAGAGGAAGGAAGGAAGGAAGGAAAGAAAGATTCATGATGCAAAGGAAATTGCACCTGTTGAATTGAACTGCAGTCTACAAAAGCTTGTGCCGTATTAAATGTCTTCATCTTGGAGATGGTACAAGAGGTTTGTATGCATGTTTGTTTGTTCACATAATACTGTATCGAGAGCTTTCACCAAAAATTCAGTGTACAGAATTATGGGGGAGCAGTTTTCACTCAGCCCTGGTGAAATGCCCAGCTCCATTTGTCCGGTTCCAGATTCATCTGTGCATTTCTTATACACACTCAAAACAACCTCCATAAACCTTGATTGCATCGATAAACAAAGCATTGTGGCTTTGCTGAAAATACATCCTCAGATCAAGGGTGGCTTTGTTTTCCCCAGGGTAACGCCAGAGATAAAACGCAGGTGCTCTGCCAATGAGATACAGAAGCCCTCCCTCTGTAGGGGACCAGTTTGAATTTTTGCATGGCAATAATCTGTGCCTGCTCCATGGGCCACTTGCTCCATGGACCACCATCCATTAAGGAGCATCTTCTCCTGCACTTGATATTTTGAGAGCAAGGTCATTTAAGGCAGGGGAGAAGACCTCAGAGCTTCTCTATCTTGACACATATGGCTTGGGGAAATAGAGCCAGCCTTTCCCATCTATAATCTTCAGTGTTCTCCCATTACAATTTTTCTGAGGACATGAATCCAGCAAAGCCCAAGCCTTCACAGGTTCAAAGACTTTTACTGTCTATTCTCAAGCTGTTCTTTCGCCAACAGCCTGGCAGAAATGGCACTCCAGGTTTCTTGAAGTCCATTGAGGCATCTGCGGGCTTCAGATCATCAAGTATACAGAGCCTGAAACACATCTGCTTCCTGGTGTGCTTAAGTGTCCTGTTTACATTGCACTTTCATGGGAACGGTCGAGGAAACTTGGAAAAGAAACCATTGGTGGCTCCACATCTTCTCCTTGCAAATACAGAAGGGCGATTTCATCTAGTCCAGAGAGCAAGCTGTAATCCTGGGCAAAGCGAAAGTATTCAATCAGTCTCATTTCCTAACACGGACAAGAGCTATGCATAAGCCAGGCTTCCACAGAATCTCAGCAAAGCTGTATTGACGGAAGAATCTGCATTTACTAAGGATATTAGCTTTAATTTAAAAAACAAAACAAAAAGGAAGGGCATTTCTACTTTTGAAGGTTGCAATGATATACGAGGCAGGGGGCGGGTACTGACTAATGAAACCCCCAAAGCCCCAGGGGCTGCTGAAGAAGACTCTCAGGGGGCAAAGGTGGGACTTCAGTGTCCCCTACAGCCTACTGCCAAGGCTGGGTTCTGCAAGTCTGCAACAGTAGCTGGCTATGCCAAGTACAGATTACCTGGTGCTTTGTAATGCCATGTATTCACCTTCTCTCCTGCCCTCAATCCCTAGAGTTATTTTGCAACTTCATTAGTGTGATCTGGGCTTAAAAAAAATAACAATGAGGCAATGTGTGTATGTTTCATTTAATTAAAGGATACAATTTTTTGCATTTCCCCCCCTAACTGTAAGTTTTTAAGCTCTGTTTAAAGTTGTTTTTTAAACTGTTGCAACCAAGCATGGGAACTTAGATACAGTGGCACCTCGGGTTAAGAACTTAATTCGTTCTGGAGGTCTGTGCTTAACCTGAAACTGTTCTTAACCTGAGGTACCACTTTAGCTAATGGGGCCTCCCGCTGCTGCCGCCACGCTGCCAGAGCATGATTTCTGTTCTCATCCTGAAGCAAAGTTCTTAACCCGAGGTACTATTTCTGGGTTAGCGGAGTCTGTAACCTGAAGCATATGTAACCTGAAGCGTCTGTAACCCAAGGTACCATTGTAGTAATAATAATAATAATAATAATAATAATAATAATAATAATACAGTTATACCTCGGGTTACAGACGCTTCAGGTTGTGTTTTTTTGGGTTACGGACGCGCCAAAAGCCGGAAGTACCGGAATGGGTTTCTTCCGGGTTTCAACGGTTGCGCATGCGCAGAAGGACTAAATTGCACTTTGCACATGCACAGAAGCGCCGAATCGCAACCCGCATGTGCGCAGACGTGGTGCTGCGGGTTGCGAACGTACCTCCCGCACAGATCACGTTCGCAACCCGAGCGTCCACTGTAATAGAGAACTAGGTTCTCCTTTAAATGATGCAAACTGGAACTGAATTTCTCCCACATTCCTACTCCCAAGTAACAACAACAACAACTGATTATTTATGCCCCGCCCATCTGGCTGGTTTTATGACTGAATGCTTCGTTCTCTTTCCTTTCTGTGTGTCATCCATAATACTTAAGGACCACACACACAAAAACTGGCAAAGCAACCAATCCTCTTGCAGTCTCCCTGCCACCCTTTTCACCAACCCAATAGAATTACCTGCTGCCTTTGGGACCTGTGAGTTTGGAAAAAACACATCAGTTCACTATTTTGCTGGACTTTTGCAAAATAATTTGAAACTTGACTTGATGAGTTTGTTCCCTAGGAAAAGAATAAGAGGGTAGTCATAGTCCCCTGGTTTGGATACAGCTTTTGCGTAGACATTATGCTCAGAGGAGATCCCAGCAAAACATGTCAACGAAAGAACATACATGTATCAAGAAGACTACCGGTATCTCTGGAACCAAGAGCAATTTAATACATGGGTTCCTAGCAGAGTGGCAGTGTGTCCTGCTTTAGGAGAATAGCTGCTTTAAATGCGCATTTTACATCTGACTTCCTCTAGTAATGCTTTCTTTTGAAAGGTTTAATATAATTTGCTTTGTCAACTTTGCTGTGTTAAATGTTCGTTCTGTACTTGATTTACTTTGCAACATTTTATTTTGAAATCTTTAAGCTACTATTTTAAGTTTCCTGTTAATTATGCTGCTTTGAATGTATATTTTATATTTGACTACCTTCAGCAATATTTTATTCCAGAGTGTTTCATTTGATGCTTTAATGTGTAGTAAACTGCTTTCAGATTTTTTTCTTAAAAATATAAAGCAATATAGAAATGAAAGGAATAGAAATAAAAACAACTTAGGTCCACTAATATTAATGGGTTTGCTCTGAGTAGAAGTTAGTTAGCTACCATCCACTATTTCCAAATTTGTATCTATGCACATGATTTACCGACACCAATTTTATGCCAGTTGGCACTCTCTTTTGTAGTACAGTCATACCTTGGAAGTCGAATGGAATCTGTTCCGAAAGTCCGCTCGACTTCCAAAATATTCAGAAACCAAAGTACAGCTTCTGATTGGCTTCAGGAAGCTCCTGCAGCCAATCAGAAGCTGTGGAAGCCCTGTCGGACGTTCAGCTTCCAAAAATAGTTCGCAAACCGGAACAGTCACTTCTGGGTTTGCGGCATTTGGGAGCAGAAAGGTTCAAGAACTAAGCTGTTCGAAAACCAAGGTACGACTGTACCACAAATCCTTTTTTTTTAAAAAAAAAAAAGTGAGAAAAGCCTCTGACAGTTGGCAAAACTCTCTTTTCTGATAGGAGAAAGGATACGAGTGAGCAGAAGGGGAAAGACCTGGTAAGAAAAAGACCCTACACCCACTCCAAAACCCTTCATAAAATCAAGCTACATTTCCGTTTGAGACCAAAGCACTTACTTGCTCCCATGGGTTGGCTCCCATTTGTATCAAGCACTTGATACCACTCAGTATCTGATCCTTACGGAGGTTCAGAAGCTTCCATGTCTCAGCCGAGAGATGGCGGCTGTCCAAGTCCATCGCGAGAGCGCAGTGAGCCAAAGCCGCGCACTGTATTGGCGTTAAGCCTGTTTAGAGAGGAGCAGAAGGAGCATTAGACACTGCAGGCCAAACCAGACGTGTGCTTAGCATGTAGCATGTGTTTTGCTCTCTATTCAATAATTATAGGCATGTGCCTGTCCAAATCACAGTGGGGAAAACAACAGAGAGTGGAGGCTCGTATCGTCACTTTCTCACTGTGGTTGGAACAGAGATCCCATCTCTTTCCCTGTGTGCTACTGGGAGACTGAGGGAGGGAATATCATTGGGGGGGAGTGAATAGATACGCCCCCCCCCATCACACACATTGCCTTCCCTGTAAACATTGGGCTCCCCCATGTCTGCAGTTAATTAAGGAAAAGCAAGATATGTGGCTGGTTTCTATGTATTAGGTCAGCCTTTCTCAACCTGTGGGTCCCCAGATGTTGTTGAACTACAACTCCCATCACCCCTAGCTAGCAAGGCCAGAGCTCAGGGATGATGGGAGTTGTGGTCCAACAACATCTGGGGACCTACAGGTTGAGAACAACTGTATTAGGTGCATGCCTTGATTGACAGATTGTATCCTAAGAGGCAGGAAGAGAGTTCCCTATCCTCACCAAACTTCTCCACATACCCTGATTGTCGGTTGCGTCTACTTCAACGTGGATGCCAACTTCCTGACAGCTTTTTAAGACCTGCCATGGAAAAAGAGACGTGGCTACTTTAAATATCCTGACTTCAGGCCGCAGTAAGAGTGGACCAAACAGCTGCAAAAAGATAGGCATGGACAAATCTCTCAAGTGTTGGTTTCTCTCCGTTTCTCATTTTTCTAATCTTAAATTTAGGTCGCATTTCTGCAGAATGTTGCGATTTTTTATAATAATAAAAAATGGTACGAATTCACCAGTATTTAGTGCAAAACTCTTATAATAAACACATTTTTGTATGCAGTTTTGACATATATACATACATATTTCTGCAAGCAGTTTCCCCAGATACCGTACACTTCCCACAATATTTTATTAATATATGCATGTATATGCACACTTTACTTACACACACACACATTTTTGTACACAGTCCTTGGCTGGAGAACTTCATTGCAAAATTCAGAGTGGTAGTAATTTTGAAGCATGGCTGTACCTCAGTCTGCATATTGTTTCAGGAAGTACAGTGGTACCTCGGGTTAAGTACTTAATTCGTTCCGGAGGTCCGTTCTTAACCCGAAACTGTTCTTAACCTGAAGCACCACTTTAGCTAATGGGGCCTCCTGGTGCCACCGTGCCGCCGGAGCACGATTTCTGTTCTCATCCTGAAGCAAAGTTCATAACCCAAGGTACTACTTCTGGGTTAGCGGATTCTGTAACCTGAAGCGTCTGTAACCCGAGGTACCACTGTACAGATTAGGTAGGTTTGGGTTTAAAGGTGACCTGGATTGAATTTTTCCCCATCTCTACCTCAAATTAATAGACATATAACCCAGCCAGGCCCCACTTTCAAACTCTACTTACTTCCAAGACTCTCAGATAACCCTTCTCAGCACAGAGGTGCAAGGGAGTCTTCTCTGAGCTGTCCCTCGCGTTTACATCAGCACCCAGAGACAGCAGATCACTGGCAATAAGATGATGGTTCTTTTGAGCTGCTATGTGCAATGCAGTCTTCGAAGGATTAAAAAAAAGATGGGGAAGGAGGGATAGAAATTTTGAGCAATTCACAAATGAGAGTAGCACCTTGTCACTGTGTTGTTAATATCACAACTGCTGCAATTTAGCAAGCAATAATCTTTACATCCATGCAAAGGGAAGAGGACCTGTCACGCCCCCCTGCTCTTCTAGGATGCTGCTAGACAACATTTCCCATTTCCTGATCGCTGGCCACACTGACTGGGGCTGACTGGAGTTGAAGTCCTAGCATATTTTGACAGCCACAGATTCCTCCTCTCTGCTTGAGCCTGTATGAGTTTCTACCACTGGTAGAGGAACAAGTGCAAGAGCAGTATCAAAAGCTGGCTTTCAGTTAACGTGAATTAGCGTTAGGGAGTGTGGCCTAGAAAAAAGTAAGACCCGCCATTCCATTTCCCCTTATGGGCTCCCTCCCCTTGCACCTTAAGATACTTATCATTCACAGACCAGTGAAAACACTCTTTTCCTGTTGACCTTTTGGGGATTAGTGGACAAATGGTTTCTGCATTTTAAAAAAATGCAGCTTGCAACTTTTCACTAAACCCCCTTTTTTGCTCTATTTCATGTGGTCCATTTCTATAAAATTACCGACAGCTGCCCTGCAAACAGCCTTCTGCTAAAAAGCAGCTCATACCTGTTTCGCTGCATTCTTCCCATCAAGTCTGTTGAGATGTGCAAACCTCCTTGCCAGTGCATATGCCAGCGCCCTTTTCCCCTGAGAAACAGCATTGTGAAGAAGCCTGGGCAGAAGGGGAGAGAAAAAGAGGGGAGTTTTGGTTTGGTTTCAGTAATGCCACAGGTGGTTCCAGGCCCTCCTAGTGTCCCTATTTTCCAAGGACAGTCCTGGATACACAGAAGCTGCCCTGGTTGATCCTGGAATGTCCCTCTTTTCCTTAGGACGTCCCTATTTTCATCGAAGAAATGTTGGAGGATATGGAGTTATGCAACCCCAGAGCCAAGGAGACAAGTAACTATGCAACCTTTGGAAGACATCCGAAGGAAGCTGTATAGGATTTTTTTTTAATGTTTAATGTTGTTTTATTATGTTTTTATATACAGTGGTACCTCAAGTTACATACGTTTCAGGTTACATACGCTTCAGGTTACAAACTCCGCTAACCCAGAAATAGTACCTCGGGTTAAGAACTTTGCTTCAGGTTGAGAACAGAAATTGTGCTCCGGCGGTGTGGCAGCAGCAGGAGGCCCCATTAGCTAAAGCGGTGCTTCAGGTTAAGAACAGTTTCAGGTTAAGAACGGACCTCCAGAACGAATTAAGTACTTAACCCGATGTACCACTGTATGTTGGAAGCTGCCGAGAGTGGCTGGGGCAATGCTGTCATATAAGCGGGGCATAAATAATAAAGTTGTTGTTGTTGAATAAGATGCCCTAGTTTCATCGGAGAAATGTTGGGGAGTATGTGGTTCTGCAAAACAGAGAAACAGCAGGGAAGGAGAGGCAGCTTGAATTCAAATGAGAGCTTCTGCTGCTGGGCAAATGTCAAAAGGATATTTTCACAGGCTCATAGGAAGTTGCCTCCCACTGAGATGCCGGGGATCAAACCTAGGACCTTCTGCATGCAAAGCAGATGCTCTTCCACTGAGCTAAAGCCCAGATACAATCCCCACCCCTGCTATTTGCAAATTTAACAAATAGTAACATAGGAAGCGGCTTTATGCTGAGTCAGCCCATTGGTCAATCTAGTTCAATACTGTCTACACTGACTGGCAACATCTCTCAAGGATTGCAGATGAGAAAACGCCTTCCTCTGCGTGGAGATTAAACTTTTGGGGAACTGGATTTAAGACTAGCGAAACATGAAACCAAATTTTGGGGGGAAACCTACCCCATCCCCAGATATCTATCCAAGCCCCAATACTTTCTTCCGTGGAGGTTTTTAAGGCAGAGGTTGCTTGATCATCTGTCATGGCTGCTTTAGTTGAGATTCCTGCATTGCAGGGGGTTGGACTAGATGACCCTCAGGGTCCCTTCCAACTCTACAATTCTATGATTCTATACATCACAGCGGTATGCTGGTTCAAAGTTATTCAGTTTCCAAATAAGGGGCACCGCCTCGCTTTGACTCAGCTCTGAAAGAGGAAAGGGATTTCCCTTTATTTTAGATCTAAGATTTAGAAGCAAATATTTGAAATAGAAACATACACATTTCTACTGAAATGGCTCATAAAACGTTGCTTTGTTTTGTTCCAGTTCCAGTGAATAGGCCCTCTGAGTTCTCTGGAAGTCTCCTCCCTGTTCCCTTATCAGTGACCTGACGCTGCTGGATAACCTTCTCATTCAGATTTATGGCCATCATGTTTGAAAAAAAAGGAAGGAAAGAAAATCGATGGCAGAGAAGCACCATCAGCTTCTGCCACTCCAAGAACTATGATAATGACATACAGTGGTACCTCGGGTTACAGACGCTTCAGGTTACAGACTCCGCTAACCCAGAAATAGTACCTCAGGTTAAGAACTTTGCTTCAGGATGAGAACAGAAATTGTGCGGCGGCATTGGGAGGCCCCATTAGCTAAAGTGGTACCTCAGGTTAAGAACAGTTTCAGGTTAAGAACGGACCTCCAGAACAAATTAACAAATTTGTGGTACAGAGGTACCACTGTATTGGTAAGTTAGCAATAAGAGGAATAGTAAAATTAGTGCTGTGGCTGAGAGGATAGGCAGAGGGCTTAGTCCCCAACACATCTATAATATGGGGATAATAATACCCATAAACCTGCTGGGACCAACTATATAGCAGTAAGATAGCTTCCAGGTTTCCCCAACCCCTTTTTCAAGATAGATCAGCCTTCACCAAGCTGATCTATGTTTTGGACTACAACTCCCAGGCTGGTGCTGATGGGACTTGGAGTCCAAAACATCTGGAAGGCACCAGTTTGGTAAAAGCCGGGCTATTTTATTTTTAAAATGAGGGTAAAAGGAAGAAAAACCTGGATGTGATGAAAAGTGCTCAAGGACTGTGGTTTTTAGCAGTATAGAGTGCAGGAGATATTATTCAGACTGAATTGTTAGATCGTGCTGGGTGTAGCAGGGAGTTCCAACTGCCCCAGGGGCTGCTGGGGCAAAGAAACATAGTGGAAGATCCCCTTTCACCCTTAAAAAATATAAAGGGCAGCTGTTCTTCAGATCTGCCTCTGGTGCTAAGTGGAATACAAGCCATGTCCTTGTAAGTCAGAGAGCAGGAGTAAAAAACAAAGAAAAGGTGTGTGGTGGTCTGTTAGCAGTGCTGGAGATTCCTTTTAGGTGACATGCTGGTTGAAGAGTAAAAAGAAGCCAGCTGGAGTAGTATTACCTAGTGATTAAAGGGCATGCAGACACCAGAAACAAAACCCCAGCTTTAACTGTATTATAGCATCTGCTTTGAATGCAGAAGGTTCCAGTTTCAATCCCAGGTACCTACTGGTAAAACTGGGAGAGAGTTCAAAAGCATGTCAAAGTGCAAGTAAATAAATAGGTACTGCTCCGGCGGGAAGGTAAACGGCGTTTCCGTGCGCTGCTCTGGTTCGCCAGAAGCAGCTTAGTCATGCTGGCCATATGACCAGGAAACTGTATGCCGGCTCCCTCGGCCAGTAAAGCGAGATGAGTGCCGAAACCCCAGAGTCAGCCACGACTGAATCTAATGGTCAGGGGTCCCTTTACCTTTATGATATATCTATAAGAAAGCCATTGTCCTCCAGATCCACAATCCCTTCCTTGGATGGTTTAAAACTTGAGATTTTAGGACTTCCGGGTTGGCGCCATCGATAATGGCGGACTCCCTCTGAGTCTCTGAGGGACCAGCTCCGCGGGATCGGGTCTGACCGCTGCGGCGAAGCGGGGGCCCTTTAAAAATCACAGGCGGGTGAAGCCTGTGAACGTGGGGACTCAGCGGGCACCTTTTGCGCCCCCCCCCAAATTGCGAAAGGAACCCTTTTAAGGGCTCCGGAGCGAGACGGGGTGAGCGGCACGGTGCTGAGAGTCGACTGCTTCTTCCGCGGAGTGAAGCCGCACAGCCGTTATCGGAGAGCGCTGACGTCTTCCTGGGACAATTTGACTTTGAAAGCAACTACCCGTGAGTAGGATTAAATTGGATTTAAAAGGAAAAACAAGTAAATTCGGCACCGAAGCGGGAAGGTATAAACAGGAAGTCTGCCTTCCTTTCTTGTAAATAGATCAAAGCAAAGAGACTGTAAGCGGAAACTCTGAAAGACGCTTGAAAAAAGATTTAAATCTCAACATCAGGAAAGCAATCTCCCCTCCGGATTGCAGGAGAGGAAGGGGGAAAGGTTTGAACTGTATTTATCTGCAAAAAAAAGGGGGAAAGGAAGCTAAAATCCACCGCCTAAAACCTGGGAACGGACTGCCCCGAGATAAGGAATGCTGCTCTGTGGAAAGCCTATCGGTAAGCAGAGGACTTTTGACAGTTAACTCTGCAAAAGAGATACAGTGTTTCTGAACCTCTCCTGGTTTTAAAGTAACTGATTAAGTGCAACTGAAACTGTTGTTTTTATGTGAACTGGGGGACCTATAAGGACTATTTTTCTTTTTTTAAAGTTGCAAGCTTTGGCTGTTACTGTGTCCCCCTAGAGGAGGCTTGACATTGTTACAATAACAACTGGGCTAGAGGAATTTTCCATTTCAAAACAAATTCCAGCCGTGGGATCGACCTTGGACTCTCATGAGAGTGTTATGGCAGATGGAAGAGGAAAGTTAGAGTTGATGCAGGAAAAAACTACTAGGTCTGGCATATGGAGGCATATAATTCGGTCAAGAAAATTGGTTTCCAGGTGGAAAAATCAAAATTAGAAACAGAACTGTTAGAACCCAAAACTAAGATTTTGTCAAAGATGTATAACTTGCTGTTGAAATGGAATACTCAGGATGAAACGGTGAAATCTGCTATGATTAAATGGGCACAAGATGTTGGACATAACATAATGATGGCTGACTGGGAACAGTTATGGACCACAGGTATGAAGTTTACGGCATGTAATGCCTTAAGAGAGAATATTATGAAAATGGTATACAGGTGGTACATGACCCCAGTCAAGCTTATCATATATCATCTGCCCGGTAATAAATGTTGGAAATGTAAAGAAACTGAAGGTACATTCTTTCACCTTTTGTGGACGTGCCCAAGGATTAAGGCTTTCTGGGAGATGATATATAATGAATTGAAAAAGGTATTTAAATATACCTTCTTGAAGAAACCAGAGGCCTTTCTCCTAGGCATAGTCGGCCAATTAGTGCCAAAGAAAGACAGAACTTTTTTTATGTATGCCACAACAGCAGCAAGAATACTCATTGCAAAGTATTGGAAGACACAAGATCTACCCACCCTGGAAGAATGGCAGATGAAGGTGATGGACTACATGGAATTGGCGGAAATGACTGGCAGAATCCGAGACCAGGGAGAAGAGTTGGTGGAAGAAGATTGGAAGAAATTTAAAGACCATCTACAGAAATATTGTAAAATTAATGAATGTTAGAATGATGTTGGATAGAAATTAAGTGGTTTTCGGCTGTAATACTATAAGGGAATATGAAAAATGGATTATTAATACGTAAAAAATTAACGTTACAATATTTTAAGATTTTAAGATTAAAGATTAGGATAAACAAAGAGGGTAAGGATTTGCTGAACCAACAAACTGAACTGGAATACAAAAAAGGGAGGCGTGAGGAGGTCCGGGAAATAAGCTAATGAAAAATAAGTAATGGAAAGAATGAGTTGTTTTTAACCATTTTTATTTTGTATTTTTATTTTGTATTTTTTTATTTTATTTTTTTCACTTTGTAATACTTTGAAAATCTTAATAAATATCTTATAAAAAATAAAACTTGAGATTTTAAGCCATGGCATTTACTAAAATTCATTACCAAATTCTTCCCTTCCCTTTCTCCCTAGTTATTGGTATTTGGCTTCAAGTTTGTTGGGGCAGGGAACTGCCCCCTCCTCACTTTTGTTTTGCACATGTTACTCTGAACATTGCAATGGACACCGGTCAGAAAGTAAACACACAGACTCACAGCAGCTTTCAGGATACATCTGTGAACCGCAATGAAATGAAACAAAGGCCATGGGGAAAAGGTAGCAAGAATCGTGGGGCGTATAACCATTCCATCACCCAAGTTACAAAGGGTTTTGTTAAAAGATGTTTTAACTTTTTAAAGTATTGTCACCAGAAGGAGGAGGAGTATCAGGAAGAGTAGATTAAATTTAATGATTATTTAGTTAAATATGTTAAGTTAAATTAACTGAAAACAGCTTGCAGATACTTAATTGGTTTAGGGTTTTATTTATGTTAAGTGATGAATTAATATGTTAATATGTTTAATTTCATAAAGTGAAGATTTAAGGATGTTAATGTTTAAGTTAAATTTTATAAGAATTATGATTTGGGAAACCGTTAAAAGCATATGAAATGAAATTCAACCAAGGGGAAGCAGGGAAGTCACTTAACAAAGTTAGTAAGTGTAATTTTCAATAAGGCTATGATTTATGTTTGTTTGTCTTATGTGTTTGTTTGTTTATAATACTGTGAAAACCAATAATTTTTTTTGAAAAAAATAATAAAAAATAAAGTATTGTCAGGTGCAAAACCAAACCACTGACCAACCTGTTCCCATTTCTATCCGACATGAGCAACTTGTCCACCGTGATGCCCCTGAGCCGACTCTCCTCGCGGCAGAGCTGGAATTGGAAGAAAGAAATAGTAGGAGCCTCCTGGTCCATGGAAGACCACGCACTTGCCTTCAGGCATCCCCTGCCATGCAAGGCAGCAGTGTCCTCTTCCAAAGTCGCTGGCAAAGCCTGCCCCAGTGGGTCGTGGCAGTGAGGCCTAATCTCCTTGGCAAAGCCTTGGGAACTCTCCCCAGGATGTTCAACAGACCCATTCCCCAGCCAGCATCTTTCTTCCACGCAGGAATTCTGGAACGTGTCGATCAGATCCAGAGGTTGTTGCGTCTTTCTGCACTCAAATCCATGGGAAATCTCAGCACGTGGATGAGGCAATGCGCCTGAAGCAGACAACGGCTGAAATCTGACAGGCTCCCAGCCGCTTCTCAGCCAGTTGCCATCTGGTTGTGAGTTGCCGTTGGTTTCCCACCAGGGAGGCGGAAATCCCTGGGTCGTGCCATGCGGGAACTGTGTAGGCAACTGAGGCTCTAGCTTGGAGTGGCTCTTGTTCAGGTCTTCCTGAAGTACTTCGACTAGGATGTCCAAGTCCTCCGTGCTTTTTAAGGCTGTCTGAGCCTGACAGCAGTTCTTTAAAAAGAAGAGAAAGAAATGAATGTGTGAGGTCTGCGGTCTGATTTGCTTGGGAAATGCTGGCTACGGAAGAGAGAAAGTGTCCCACATACTTGCTTGTCATGCCTTTCTGAGCGAGCTCTTTTTTTCCCTGTACAGGAAGAAAGAAATATATAAATATCCATAGGTATTCACTTACCAAGACAATTAAAGCAAGGGTTTTTGCATGTAGGGTTGCCCCATACCTACGCACACATGTTTTTCTCCTTTTTTTACCTGCTCTTCCTGAAGACCTTTTGGTATTTGCTTTTGCAGGTGTTTCCTATGGAATGAAAAAAATGTATTTGGGAAATTATCAACCTTGATTAGATGGATCAGCCTCAACCTAGTGCCCTCCAGAGGTTTTGGACTATAACTCCCATCAGTCCCGGCCAGCACAGTTGTAGACAGACTGCCTGAGATGTCTCATTGACTGGGGCAAAAGCTGGAAAAAATGGCAGTGACACAAGCAGGGGAAGCCCTGTGATCTCAAGGTGATCCCTTCTACAAATCGAGCTTCAGTTGTAGCCAACTTTTCTCTTCCAGAGAAGTAGCCCAGAAACTCACACTTTTAGTGTGTGACTCTTAGTGGAAGGATAGATGTCAATACCGAACACAAAGTTTGATTCCCTGACCACTATCCCACCAGTACTAGAAAAGTGAACTAGGGTGTTTTCAGACAAGGTCATAATTGGTAAACGAGTTTTGGCATTAAGTGGTGTGTAAATTAACTGAAAGCTAATACTACAAAAAACAGCAACAAGCAATAATTTAGCAAAATGAGCAAGAGGATAAAGGAAATATTACTGGCATGGAATCCTATCAGAGGTGATACCACCAGGAAGGAATAGGAATAAAAGGGTAGGAATTAGTCACCTTTTAGGAAAAATTATTACTGTATAGCATTTGGGGCACTTTTAGTGGAGAATGTGGTCGATTATTTGTAAGTATGGAAGAGTGGGAGACAGACAGGAATGACCTAAGGGACTGAACCCAAGGGGAAATTCTCTTGTACAGACACCACTGAGATTAGCAGGCACTGTAGGCCTTTCCTCCAATGATGCTTGTGCAGGAGATCTCCCCTTTGCGCTGTGTCTGCAGCTGCTAATCCTCTTTAATAAGCACTCTTGACAATGTTGTGCTTGACAAAGGGCTTATACCGCATTTTTCGCCCTATAGGACGCACTTTTTCCCCTCCAAAAATGAAGGGGAAATGTGTGTGCGTCCTATGGGGCGAATGCAGGCTTTCGCTGAAGCCTGGAGAGCGAGAGGGGTCGGTGCGCACCGACCCCTCTTGCTCTCCAGGCTTCAGGAAGCTCTGCACAACCCTCGGGAGACCAGCTCTGCACAACACTAGGGAGCCCGGCGGGAAGTCGCACTGGGCTCCCGAGAGCTGCGCAGAGCTGCCTGCAGTCCCGGGCTTTGCACAGCTCTGCGCAGCCCTAGGGAGCCCGGCAGGAAGTCGCACCGGGCTCTTGAGGGCTGCGCAGAGCTGCCTGCAGTCCCGGGCTTCGCGCAGTTCTGCACAACACTAGGGAGCCCGACGGGAAGTCGCGCCAGTCTCCCGAGGGTTGCGCAGAGCTGCCTGCATTTTGAAGCCTGGGGCACGCTGAAGAGCGCGCCCGGGCTTTGCGCAGCTCTCCGCAAGCCTGGGGAGACCGGCATGACTTCCCGCCAGGCTCCCTAGGCTTGCGGATAGCAGGCTGTTCTCGGGGCTGGGGTCGGGGGAAGCTCAGGCTTCCCCCGCGCCTGGGGGGGAAATGTTTTTTCTGTATTTCCCCCCACCCCAAAAAAACCTAGGTGCATCCTATGGGGCGGTGCGTCCTATGGGGCGAAAAATACGGTATATAACGTGACAGCAGAGGAAGCCATATAAAGGGAAAGCTGCCTTAGCACTTGTACCCCCAGAAGATTGCTGTAGCCTGTGGGAAAACATCTGCAAGTTGCAAAGATCTGCTCCTGCCAACCTAGCAGTTCTAAAGCATGTCAAAGTCCAAGTAGATAAATAGGTACCGCACCGGCGGGAAGGTAAACGGCGTTTCCGTGCGCTGCTCTGGTTCGCCAGAAGTGGCTTAGTCCTGCTGGCCACATGACCCGGAAGCTGTACGCCGGCTCCCTCGGCCAGTAAAGCGAGATGAGTGCCGCAACACCAGAGTCGGTCACAACTGGACCTAATGGTCAGGGGTCCCTTTACCTTTACCCCTGTTCTATGGAATGGCACTTTCCAGATACAACTGAAAATGTTTTCTTTGTTCCAACAGGCTAAATAAATGAGTCTTTGCCATGAATGTCTGTTTTGTACAGGCAGCATCCATTTGCATGGGGGCGCGTTCCATTCCTGGCCCCCACATGCATTGGCAGAGCACACATAAGCCAGTTCCGTTCCTACCCCTGCCTCTTCCAGGCCCAAAAGGACCCACACATCGGTGGTCATGCATCAACTGCACACACCTAAAATGGTCTCCACCTGCACAGGATTGTTTTAGTTTTATTTTAAAGGTATCCACTGTTTTTAATAAATGAATGACAATGATGAAAGTAAACGGGGCAGGAAGAACATGGAGTTAATTAATGGAAGGAAGTGTGCATCTCCATCTTGGGAATCATAATAATTTGAGTTGGCTCCATAGCCTAGCAAAACAAGAGAAGGTGCAAGGGGCATCTCACAGTGGAAACAGCCTGATCTTCATTATCCTCATTCTCAGGAAATGGGATGGGTATCTTACCCTGATGTCACTGGACTCTGTCCCTTTGGAGAGACGGATTTTTCTCAGCAGTTCACACACCGGCATTTTTACCCTCACACCCACATACTGCTTCTGAGGGGCACCCACAGTCAGTGCTGAACCTGGAAAAATAAATAAATCAAAAGGTGGTGACATGCATTTACAGAGGGCCTGATCCATGCTTCTCAGCTGGTGTTCCCAAAGCAGTATATAAACACCACTGGATAAACCAATAATTTTTAATATATATATATATCAAAATTTAAATAATTAAAAAATGTTTTTTTAAAAAAACAACAACCACCCAGAACATAAACAATGGCATCTGATGTTCTGTGAAGCTGGGAATCTTTAGCTGAGTTTTTCCCCTCCTTGCTAAAGTACAATTCCTAGGATGCTTTGGACGGAAGCCATGATGGCAAAAGGGGAATGAAAGCAATTCAGGTTTTTCAGTATAGAGAAGACCTCAGTGTTGCCCAGCTATGCCCTTTGGCAGGTAATGCAATCATTTCTACTCTTGTGCGCTTGTTTGGAGGAAGGTTTTGTTTAGGAGCTGTGTATTTCAGCATACTGGCCCTGCAATATGCTTTTATTTCTCTCACCTGAGTGGGTGATTGAAATACTTTTGCTACCATAGTGGATTCCACCAGCCTTTGCATATTCACTGACAACAGGAAATTCCTTGAAATCCTGCCAATTTCAAAATGCTTGGCACTCAAAAGGCCTCCCATGAATAATGATAAGCATCTTATTAATCAAGTCTTCCTATCACTACCATCAACACTTCTAGGAACTGGTCATGGAGAACAATGTTTGGGCCCAGAGCCTGCCTGCAAAAAAAGAGAACATTGCAATCCCAGTTTGGGGATGGGCAAATCTGTCAATGTGGGTTTCTCATTTTTCCCCAATCTTAAGTTCAGTTCTCCACATTTTCACATCAGTTTGCATTAAAAAAAAAAGTTCTAATGAAAATTCACCACTATTTTAAGGTGTATTTCTCTTAATACACACTTTTTTATATCATAATCTTGCCCCAAATACACATTTTTGCAAATCAATGTTTCCTAATAGAACACATTCCTGAATTTTATCCTCACCAACTGATGCATTTTTATGCCCCCAGTACCCTAGAATCTCCATTTCTGTACATATTACCTGGCTGCAGAAACACACTGCAAAAATTGGGGAAGTGCAGATTTTGAAGGATGCCTGTGCTTCAGTGCAGGTATTGCTTAGGAAAGTACAAATTAGGTAAGTCAGCCTTGAAATGTGAACTAAATGGAATCTCTCTCCCTCAATCCTATCCTAGGATCTGGGACCAAGCTCTGTTGACCTTGTGGTGGGGGTTCTGAGGTTTCTCTCAGTGAAGATGCATGAAGTTGAGGTGCAACTTTCCTCTCCAGATGTCTCAATTGTAATACTAACGGTCTCTTTAGATGTTTGGGTCCTCATTTCACAGTTATTAGCTGCACTTGTCTGTATGGAATTCAATTCTTGTTATAGCCTTGAAAGGTTCAGCAACTCAGTAAATTTGGAAGTGACACCAAAAGTCACCCAGTGACATCTGAAGTGAAAATGTTTTATGAAGAGGGGTAGCATATTGGTCCAGAGCCTGGGCTGGGAGTTCTTTCAAACGTCACCTCTGCTATCCAGCTCTCTACAAGACATATGCACACCACAGAATTAAACTGGTTTAACTTCTGTATCCTCATACTATATTAGAGTGCTAGGAATTTTAGTTGCAGAGAAATAGGAATATCTAACAGAACATTCTCAGTCCCTCACGTCAAACTACAGTTCTCAGGATTCTTTGAGGGAATCCACAATGGTTAAAGTGGTATAAAACAGATAAAAGTTTGAAAATGTGGAAACACCCTGGGTGTCCGTAAGCAAGCTACTTATCCACACTCTCATGTCCTCTGCCAAAAATATGGGCTACCAAGGCTGACCAAACCTTTCCAGAGGTTTGGAAATAATACTGATACAGTGCATCTGAAGTGCTTTGAACACTGGGCTTACATAACGTATTAGGATAATGGTGCTTTCACAATCAAAATCCACTTTGAGCCTCTTTCCTGTCGTTCGTGACGCATGTGGACACCATTAACACATGGCAGAATGCAAAACAAAGCCGCAGTCAATTTGCACGCCCCATCAGTCTAATGCAGAATGCAGATGTGCACAGTTCACTTCTGTGTTCTTCCAAAAACACTGCAGGAAATCCCCTTCACAGTGCAGGCCAATAGAGATTGCAACACACTTATATAGGAAGCCGCCTTACACTCCATAAAACCATCGGCCTGCCTAGCTCAGTACTGTTTGCACAGACTTGCAGTGGCTCTCAAGGATTTCTGGCACAGAATCTCTCTAAGCTCTCCCTGGATTTGCCAGGGATTGAGCCAGGGACCTTTTGCATGCACAACCCCTAAGCTACGGCCCTTCCCTTATATACCAAGGGCACTTCCTATATACAGTGGACACTCAGGTTGCAAACATGATCCGTGCGGGACGCACGTTCGCAACCCGTAGCGGCGCGTCTGCAAAGCGCGATTTAGCACTTGTGCACATGTGTGACCGCTGAAACCCAGAAGTAACTCGTTCTGGTACTTCTGGGTTTCAGCAGGTCTGTACCCCAAAAAAAACGCAACCTGAAGCGTCTGTAACCCGAGGTAGGACTGTACTCAGGTCACTATCCCCAGGGAATTTCTCTTGCACACTAACATATATCACAAGAAGCAGGTCAGAAACCAGTCCGTTTTCTTGCCTGATGAAATGACCGCAAATAATGTTGCACGACAGTGTTCAATTATGCACAGAAAGGTTTCATCTTACCTTTCCTGGCAGGCAGCTCCTGAACCTTAGCTGGAGATGTATTCCAGGTAGTGGATTCCACACTGCTGAGTTCGGTTAATCCAGAAGCTGGTAAAGATGGGCTCTGTTGAAAATAGCTTTTGGGACTGGCTGTTTCCCCTGGCATAGGAGACCCCTGGTCCTCTGCATAGCCATAACCTTCCTTGGCACAGATATCTGGGCTGGCTGTCAATGGCTGGGTATCCGATTGAACTACTTTCACCAGTGCTTCCATCCTGCAGAAAGAAGATTACATTCCCTTGATGAGGCTCACTTTCCTACTCATTGCCAAGGGTGCATGATTCCGCATGTGAGCGCCATCACTGTCCAAACTAAACTCCCACTTACTGGGAGGAATTCTGGGTGGTGACCAAGCTTAGGTTGTCTGTTCCCCTATGGTAGAAGCTGGTGGAGGCAGCATCCTCTGACTTTACTTGCTCATGAAAGCAAGAGGGGAAATATTTACAGGATAAAATCAATCTGGGTTGTAACCTGTCAGGTTCTGGAAGCCGTTTCTGGGTGTTTCAAAGCCTGTTCCCTGCCTACTTTTAAAAAAGAAAAAGATAATTTATACCCAGGTAACTCTGGATAGACGTCAGTTGTCAGTAAGAAACCACACCCTGTTTCCCAATTAAGCTGTAGAAGCAGCTGACTGACAGATAACGTAGGCGGCAAAAGGCAGAAAAACAATGAAAAAAACGTAATTGGCAGCGGCAGGTAGCTAATATTAAACAGCTGCACAGAATGATCCTGTTAGCAGATTGCAAGGGGAAGCAAACATCTTGCACTCTGTTATACAACTCGTTCACCCCAGACTGAAACCTTGCAGTCTAAGGTACTGCTCACAGCTCACAGTTTGCTCAAGGTCCTCAAAAACTACATGCTCTGACTGCTTCCCCTCCGCAGTCTAGTGTTTCCACTAGAGGGGAACAACCTTCCCATTCAAAAGCACAGAGAGATTCACAGCTATCAGGAGTCCCCTAGGGTTACCATGGTAACTATTCAGTCACTACTGCCTCAAGGGAAGGAACTAGGCCTCAAGCCTGCCCTCCATTTAATAAAACATTCTGCCTACAGTTCCAGTTGTGTGAATATAGGAAGGTGCCTTATACTAGCAGGCAACTGGTCATTGCCCGCACCAGTGGTAGTAACCCAGTGGTCCTGTGCCAGTCAGTGGGCAGGGATGATGGGAGGTGAAGGTCCTCTCCATCCCAATGTGGTCCTGAATCTTTCCCCCTTTTAATGTGCCCCCCTCCCCCACATTCCTTGGGAAGTTAAAAAAAAAAAGGCCAGGATTGCATTTGCACTTAGGACACAGCTGAGGGCCAGCAGCAGGGAACAAATGTGCAGGCTAAACCCCAGAACAATTTCCCTCCATTGTATCGGGACACAACCACAACAAAATATTATCGTTTCTTCTTCTTATGAAGCAACAGTGCAATCGTACATGTCTTTGCTTTAGCAAACAGCTTCAAGGGTGAAAGGGGACCCCTCAGCAAAGTTCTAGCAGCTGGGACTCAATACTAAATTACTGAGTATTGTGGTTAAAGGTAAAGGAACCACTGACCATTAGGTCCAGTCGAGACCGACTCTGGGGTTGCGGCGCTCATCTCGCTTTATTGGCCGAGGGAGCCGGCACACAGCTTCCGGGTCATGTGGCCAGCATGACTAACTCGCTTCTGGCGAACCAGAGCAGCGCACGGAAATGCCGTTTACCTTCCTGCCGGAGCAGTACCTATTTATCTACTTGCACTTTGACGTTCTTTTGAACTGCTAGGTTGGCAGGAGCAGGGACCAAGCAACGGGAGCTCACCCTGTCGCGGGGATTTGAACCGCCAACCTTCTGATCGGCAAGTCCTAGGCTCTGTGGTTTAAGCCACAGCGCCACCCGCTTACAGATCACAAATTGAGCCACTGTCTTGAAAATGCCATATACCTTACTGTATCTTTGCAAGTAAGACCACAGATAACTAATCCTCAACATTTCACTTGCTCACGCTGGTCTCATTTAAGTGCCTCTCTCCCCCCCCCCCTTTCTCCTTCTCTCTCTCTGCGTGTACACACACATGAAGGAAGTACTGTTTAATAATAAAATAATAAAAAGGATAACCCCTGTTATTAATTAACTCGTGCATTTAACTCTGTCATAGTTTCTGTCATAGTCATGCTGATTTAGCAGAATAAACAGGACCTCCAAAAAGGTCCACCACTGACTACTGGCCGCAACCCTCCAGGGTTTCTGGCAGGAAATACTCCCAGCCCTGAGGTGCTGTATGACATTAGTGTTTTCAAAGAACTGTAAGGTGCTCAGTGCACATCTGCACCATCTATTTAAAGCACATCTAACAAACGTTTAAAGCATATGACACCTCCCAAAGAATCTTGGGAACTGTAGTTTCCTCACAACCATTAACAAACTACAGTTCCCATGATTCTTTGGGGGAAGTCATGTATTTTAAATTTGTGTTGGATCTGCTTTAAATTGATGTGCCCACAGATAGATTTGGTGGCAGTGTGAGAACAAAAGACAGGGTTTTTTTCCTCCCTTGGCAGGGGGTTGGACTCGATGGCCCTTGTGGTCTCTTCCAACTCTATGATTCTATGATTCTAAGAAAACTGCCAAATTGATTGCAAGCATTTTTAATTCAAACCAGTGTGGCAGTTGAGACCAGTTCTCTCCTAGGGGAGGGTCCAGGAAAGCAAGTATCAAAATGCAAGCGTGGCTGACTGGCTCCTTCTAGGAATCATATTAGTATCAACTCTGTGCTCTTCACACAAGATTAGCAGCACAGATAGAGTATTTTAATCCCTCAGCATTTCGAACCACTCAGACTTTCCAGGACTTGTCCTGCATGCCTAACTTGGATGTTTGTTTTTTAAATACTGCCTACGGCAAAGGCTAGGAATGGGAACACCAGTTCTCCGAGCAAAAAAATCTTTATTTAGACATATGTGCAGCCTTTGCACAATGAAACTGTTTCTGCCGGCAAATATTGCCAGGAAATATTGCTCCACTCATCCCACACTCAGCTATGATACAGAAAGAGTAACATGGGAAAGAGGATTTGGAGAAAGTCCTATGTGAAATAAGGATGGGGGAGAAATTTGATTCCACATGCATTCAAATCCAAATTGTTCAAATTCACATTTTCCAACAGTTTTCTGTTAGAGTTCTCCAACCAAACTATGCTTACAAATGCATGTATTTTAGGGGAAGGTCTGCATAAAAATGAAGCTCTGAGTGAAATTAACATTAAAAATGCACAATATTGTGGGAAATTGCTTGCAAAAAGGTGTACATTAGTCAAAATCGCATATACAAATCTGTTTGTTAGAACGTTGCACTAAAATGCTGATTAACTTTCATGAGGCTCTTTTTTTGGCAAATTACTGCAAAATATGGGGAACTAGATTTAAGACTGGAAAAATGAGGAACAGAGAGAACCGATATTGGCAGATCCTAATATTTTCTAAACATCCCATGTAACAGTGGCCCCTGATTCATATCTCTGAAATGATGTGCTGCTGTTATTCTTATGGGTGAAAAATTGCATATGATCAGGGCATGGGTACCTGATTGCAACTGGTTACAACAAAGCAGGGGTGCCAACTTGAATAAAATATTGGGTGGGGGGCAGGTAAGCCCTCCCCACACAATTGATCACAAGCCATGACACCCCCCCATTTGAATGGCAATGCCTATGAACTGGGGGAGTGGGGGGCTGTAATATTTTATTGGGTGCTGAAGGGACTTCAACCCCAAGAGTTGACTCCTATGCGACAAAGCATGAATTATGTTGATAATGTTGCAGGCAATACAACACCCATCACCCCGGACCAGTCACCTGATGGGAGTTGGCGTCCTACAACATCTGGAAGAAACCATTTGTGGTCTGGTTGTGTGTATCTGCAGATGGGTAGCCGTGCTAGTCATCTGCGGAAAAACAACGATCACAGGATATAATCCAAGAGAAAGGTAAAACAACAGGAATGAGACCATTTTAATGATTAGAATCTCAACCCACCAAGACTTCCAGTTCATCTTTCACCTGCTCCTCTCTCCGACCCAGAAAAACACTATGATTTTTACAAACTCCAGCTCAAGTGCCAGGAGAAAAAGATTTGTGGGAGTATGAATGACTCACTGGGAAAATCCTAAATGTTTTCCCTGGCTTTCATCAGACAGGCACGAAAGTAAGACACAGGGTGTTCTCTTGGCTTCTTTCGGGAAAGACAGCGGCACCCATTTTGCCCAGAGGCGAAGAGTCAGGTCTCATCAACAGAAACATGTTCAAACCTTTCTGGGTCTAGTGAGTTGACTTCAAGCTAGAGTTCAAGAGGCATTCACTAATTGTTTTTGTACTAGCTAAAGGTAAGCCCTAGTGAAAAACCAAGGTCTGTGTCAGAGGTCCAATGAAATGGAAGATCAAGAGATGTAGAAAACCTCTCTTTAAATGCAACCAGCTTTCTTTAATCATCATCATCATCATCATCATCATCATTGATATTACATTTATTTATTCTGTATGGTGCCCTATACTGGTAGATCTCAGGGCAGTTCACAACATAAAATTACAATATAAAAACACAGAATACATAATAAAAACAAAGACAACCCCTTTCCACAACACATTTAAAAGGGCACCAGATGTCAATCAGCCAAAGGCCTGGCTAAACAGGGATGTTTTCACCTGGCGCCTAAAGGTGTACAATGAAGTCGCCTGGTGAACCTCCCTGGGGAGAGCATTCCACAAACAGGAACCACTGCAGAAAAGGCCCTTTCTCGTGTTGTCACCTTTCGGACCTCGCATGGAGGAGGTACACAAAGAAAAGCCTCAAAGGAACTAGGCAGGTTCATATGGAGAAAGGCGGTTCTTGATGTATCGCGGTCCTGAGCTGTTTAAGGCTTTATAGGTCAAAAACGACATTCTGAATGGGCCCAGAAACTAATTTGTAGCCAATGCAGTCAGACCAGGATCGGTGCAATATGCTCAAACCATCTTGCCCTAGTGAGCAACCTGGCTGCTGAATTCTGCACTTTGTTGTTGTTGTTTAGTCGTTTAGTTGTGTCCGACTCTTCGTGACCCCATGGACCAGAGCACGCCAGGCACTCCTGTCTTCCACTGCCTCCCGCAGTTTGCTCAAACTCATGCTGGTAGCTGCACTAGGACCCCTCTAAATCCATCTCAGCCATTTAAGCCAACATCACGATCCTTTCTTGACAGCAACTGTTCAAATACAAGAAGCCAGAGCTCTGATGGACCAAGTTTTCAGGGGGGGGGGGAGAACACAAAGACACTGGAAGGATATAGAGATTTCTATTTGCATTCTAATCAATATTTCTAAATCTGCACCTGTACGCATAAATTAGCATACCAATACATGTGCATTGCATGCAGATCGGTGTCTTCTTTTGTTTCCCCTGAAATTTCTGCACCCCTTTGCAATTTTTTTTTAAAAGTCCATATGAAAATTCATCAGCATTTCAGTGCATATTTCTCATGATATACCTAAGGGCCACATTCCCTTCTAGGCAATGTTTCAGGGGCCACTCTGCCAGTGATGGGCAGGACCACCAGCAACAGTGTGAAGAGCAAGAAATGTTTACTCACACATTCCTCTCTTTCCTCCGTCCAGGCAAGAAAAAAGTATCATCAGAGCTCCAGGAAACACTCTGGCCAGTCAGGAACACTCAGGGAGGGTCTATTTCAGGCATCCCCAAACTCGGTCCTCCAGATGTTTTGGGACTACAACTCCCATCATCCCTAGCTAACAGGACCAGTGGCCAGGGATGATGGGAGTTGTAGTCCCAAATCATCTGGCAGGCCGAATTTGGGGGTGCCTGGTCTATTTGCTAAGGTCAGGCAAACCTCTACTAATTTTTATGCTCACGTTCATCCTCTCCAGAGCAGCTATTTCACATTCATCAGGGATAACAATGGGCAAAGACAAGCACAGAGAACAAGGGAGATTGGAGGAAGAACTGGGTAGAAAATCTTACACACACACACACCCCACGTTTGTAATTGCTGCAGCATAAGCCTAATGAAGCCAATGTTTTCAAAAAGCTCCGAGTGCACCTTCAGGGCACCATATATTAGGATTGCAATCTCTTATTATGATTGGCCTTGTTTATGTGCCTTTCACAGCAGCCCAAGAGGCAGAAATTAAGCAGGTGGAGATTTTCATGGCATGCATGAAGAGAAAGTGATGGAAGAAGCTCCCTCAGCTGCATTTTTGTGTGTCAGTCAATCGCCAGGCAATGAGCTTGTCTGTCTTGTACTTCTCCATTAAGCAGCTGTAAAGCCTTCCATAAGAAGTCAAGAGGCTGGTGCTGTTTTTGTAAGACTCTCTACTGACACCCAGCGGTTTAGCAGAGTTCCCACCATTTAATTACTTTTCAACTGATGAATTGGCAATTTCATACTATAGAGGCATAACATTTCCATACCCTCCAACATTTCTCCAGTGAAAATAGGGACATCCTAAGGAAAAGGAAAAGTGGATGTATGGAAGTGAGAGCTGGACCATAAAGAAGGCTGATCGCCGAAGAATTGATGTTTTTGAATTATGGTGCTGGAGGAGACTCTTGAGAGTCCCATGGACTGCAAGAAGATCAAACCTCTCCATTCTTAAGGAAATCAGCCCTGAGTGCTCACTGGAAGGACAGATCCTGAAGCTGAGACTCCAGTACTTTGGCCACCTCATGAGAAGAGAAGACTCCCTGGAAAAGACCCTGATGTTGGGAAAGATTGAGGGCACAAGGAGAAGGGGACGACAGAGGACGAGATGGTTGGACAGCGTTCTTGAAGCTACCAGCATGAGTTTGACCAAACTGCGGGAGGCAGTGGAAGACAGGAGTGCCTGGCGTGCTCTGGTCCATGGGGTCACGAAGAGTCGGACATGACTAAACAACTAAACAACAACAACAACAAGAGATTGAAACAAATCTGCAAATTAGTTTCCAGCTATATTAGGGGGAATTTGCTCTGCTACATCACTCACTAATGCGAGACAAGGAAGGATAATATTTATTCAATATATCCTTTCCTAAAATCCTTAACATTTGACCAAACTGCGGGAGGCAGTGGAAGACAGGAGTGCCTGGCGTGCTCTGGTCCATGGGGTCACGAAGAGTCGGACACGACTAAACGGCTAAACAACAACAACAAAGGAAAAGTGGGACATTCCAGGATCAAATCAGAAACTGGGATGGCTTCTCTAAATCAGGGACATCCCTGGAAAGTTGGGACATTTGAAGCGCCTGCATTCCTGGAAGCTGGGATTCATAGAATTGCAGAGTGGAGAGGGACCATGAGAGTCATTCAGTCCAAGCCCCTACAATGCAGGGACCTTTTGCCTGACATGGGGCTCGAAGCCAAGACATTGAGTTTAAGTCCCATGCTCTACTGACTGCGCTATCCCAGAGAGATGGTGGGGAGACCTTTTTAAGTGTGAATTGGTGGAAGATAGAGATTCTGGAGAAAATCAGTGCAGTGCTAGCTTGCTTATCCAACTTGTTTTTCTACTTTAGCAACATATAATAACACTCACAACTTAGGGCACAATAGTTTTGTATAATCAAAGCTGTAAAAAAACAAAACCCACTTCTAGAGAGATGCAAACTACTGCAAAAAAGGGCCGCTTTTAAGTAGCTGCATTTTAGGTTTTGTTCCCTGAGAAGCAGGAAAAATAAAAGTTGAAAATATAAAACAGCAACTTTTATAATAAGCAAGGGGGGAAGTGCATTATTTGCACAGAAACAGTACAGTGGTACCTTGGGTTACATATGCTTCAGGTTAAAGACTCCGCTAACCCAGAAATATTACCTCGGGTTAAGAACTTTGCTTCAGGATGAGAACAGAAATCATGCTTCGGCAGCACAGCAGCAGCGGGAGGCCCCATTAGATAAAGTGGTGCTTCAGGTTAAGAACAGTTTCAGGTTAAGAACAGACCTCCGGAACGAATTAAGTATTTAACCCGAGGTACCACTGTATTAAGGAGTAGCAGCATATTTGGACATGGAAGCAAACTTTATAACAACAATGAAAATATGCATGTTATATATGGCTGCAGTACACACAGGAATTGCCGTATTTTTCTGTGTATAAGACGCCCCCATGTATAAGATGCCCCCTATTTTGGGGGACTCTAAATTAAGAAAACACCCCTCAGCACTACCCGTGTATAAGATGAGCCCCAATTTTAAACCTATTTTTTTGGTTAAAAAAAACCAACCATGTCTTATAAACGGAAAAATACAGTATTTTTTGCCAGTGCTGCAGATTGTCTTGTATAAAGTTATCCATACTACATTTTGAGTATGCAAAGCCTCGTTTTCCAAAGCACTATACACACTCCGTAATGAGTTTTTCAGTGTTCCCAAATCCTTCCAATTTTTCCAATGGAAAAAGCGGGGGAGTCCTAAGGAGGGGAACTGTTTCCCTCCCCATTTTTAAAACTCCCTCTCCACCCCAGCCCCAGGAATTCACATTTATATTTCACTCCAGTATGTAAAGAGATTCACACACATACAATGGCTGTCCTATCACCTATCCAGCCCACTGCTGCTATGATGGACCAAAGTCCTGCTTGTGTCCCTCCACCCTGCCAACAGTACATCATATCTCCAATTCCCAGGCCCTGTCTGTGTCCCCCCCCCCACTCTCCAAGCTGACCTCTCCCCTCACAGTAGTTGTGCTTCATATGGATATTCTGCGCTTGACCCTTCTCCTTCAGAAGTTAGAATATTTATGAACATTCCATGTCATTGTAGTTGCTTTTGTCCTTTGCCGCTCATTTCTATGGCACAGGGCTTGTATCAGGGAAACATTCCATGGAGCTTGGGCAGCACGGGGTTACAAACCCACTCCTTTCCCCAAGTGCAGCACCTTTTTGCTGAGCAGAGCTATGGGGCTGGTGCCAAAGGAGGATGCCCTATTCACACCAACCACAAGATGGTGCTGTGGAATCAAGGAAACCTATATATACTGTACAAGATGCTGGGGGGGGTATATATATATGCAGGACAATTGGTTAAGACATATATAGAGTGTTTTTTCCCTTAAAAAAGTGTTTAGGGGTATTCTCATTTTCCTATTCATATTGAAATACTGCCTCTCAATGAGGCTAAACGTAGATTCACAAAATGTTTAGGGGTATGCGTACACCCAGAAAATAGCACTGCGCATATATATATATATTTGCAGAATAGGTTTGGAGAAATATTTGCTCTACATTAGAAAACATACAGCTCAGAATCATAGCTGTCAATGTTTCCCTTTTTGAAAGGGAAATTCCCTTATTCCGAATAGGATTCCTCGCAAGAAAAGGGGAAAGTTCGGAATCTTAACATAATATATTTTGGAGTAGTTCCGTTACTTAGCTGTACCCCATGTTACTTACTTTTAAATCGGCTCACCCTTCATTTTAAGGTCAAAAATCAAAGATTTCTGCTCCTCTTGCAGCAAGATGAACTAGGATGCCCTGCTTGTTCCTTCCATGACTGTTGCCCATTGCAGCCCCATCCTTAAGCTATTTAATGCTTGGGTCCTCTTCCCACACAATTTTCCAGGCCTCAGGCCTCTTTCCAGTGCCTCTCTTAACCCCAGATCCTGCCAACGCCGTATCTTGTCTATGTTCCCTTTATGCATTTTCTCCCTCTTCTTTCAAACCTTTCACTTCCCTCCCGGAAGCCGCACTATTTGCCCTTGTTCTTTTGCTTCTTCTTTTTTTTTAAAGAAATTTTTATTGATTATTTTCACACAACAAATTATTTCAGCAATTATATTTTTCCCCCATTCCCTCCTCCCACCCCCACATACCCCCCTCCCTCCCCTACGACTTCCCTCAGTTCCTCTCTCTGATTTATCAACACATACTGTTCTCTGCATAATGTAAAAATGTAAAGATCTCTGAACTATGCATCTATTATGTTAAGAAATAAATTTGTGTATGTTTATTCAAAACCTGCCAAGGAGTCCAATTCGTTTTGCTGTTTCTTTAAGTACTTTGTAAAGGGTTCCCATTCTTCTTAAAGTCACAGTTGTCCTTGTCCCGTAGTTTATGCAACAATTTTGCCAGTTCCACATAGTCCATCAGTTTTTCTTGCCACTGTTCTTTTCTTGGGGTTTACCCTTGTTCTTTTGCTGACATGTTTCCCTCCTTGCCCCCAAAGTTGGAATGCTTGTGAACATTCCCTGGCGTTATTGCATTCTGCGGCGGAGAGCTAGCAGGCAGGGAAACAACAGGCACTTTTAGAGGGTCAGTGGGTCCCTTCAGACTCAAATTTTGGCCAGAAGTTCCCCTCTAATAGACTGATGTAATAAAAAAAGAACTTAAAGGAAGAAGTAGGGAGCCCTGTTGGGTCAGACCAAAGGGTCACGCCACTCCATGAGGTGGGGTGAAGCAGCCACCTCACGCAGCAGAACTCTCTGCTACCAGCAGCGGTGTGGTGTCGGCACTGATGCAGATTTCCAATGAGAACTTGCCAAGATATCACAAGATCGTATGATCTTCCTGTTTCACCTCAAGTGCTGAAATGGGGTGCTCAGCTGAGCTGATAAAAAGGCAGTTGGAAAAATATATATTAAAGCTGTATTCGGCGGATGAAAGTATATGACATTTGTATATATCATATAAGTATATGACATGGTGGGGTTAGGGGTGGTGGATGGTGATGGGAAAAGGAATTATCTGTGGGACTGAATGTAGGTATGTTTGAATATATTTAAGGATTGTATGAAATGTATGTTTGTATGCTTGTATATTCGTAATATGTGCGTATTAATGCTGAATTATTTTAACAATAAAAACTTTTCAAAAAAAAGAAAGAAAGTAAGTATATGACATTTGACATGAGTGAGAATCCTGGACCCAGGAACAAAGAATTATGAAGCGTTAAAATCGAGATGTGGGAAATATGGAAACAACAGGACAAGCAGGACTAAGATGTGGAGATCCAGACTGTGGGGAGCCCTAAGAAATTAATAAATATAATTTGGACTATAATTTGATCTTTTTTATTTTAGTTTTTTTATTTTAATTGAAGTATTATGATTGGATATTTAATTGGATGTTTTTTATTGGAAAATCAATAAAAACGATTTTTTTAAAAAAGTGCTGAAATGGGGTGCAAAGCCCATCTGGTCCGCCAAGCAGGTGGCTCTGGTGAGCTCCCAGGCAGGGCATGAATGCAATAGCCCTCCTTTACTGTTACTCATAAGAGCACAAGGAGAAGCCTTCTGGTGGCCCATCAATTTCCGTGTCCTGCTCTCAGACCCTCCAAGTGTCCCTATTTTCCAGGGACAGCCCTGGATTTACAGAAGCCGTCCTGGTTTCTCATTCGATCCCAGAATGTCCTGCTTTTCCTTAGGACGTCTCTTTTTTTCATCGGAGAAATGTTGGAGAGTATGGAGTTATGTGACACCCCAAGCTAAGGAGATAAGTAACTATACAACCTTTAGAAGACCATATGAAGGTAGCCCTGTAAAGGGACTTTTAAATGTTTAATGTTTTATATACATTGGAAGCTGCCCAGAGTGGCTGGAGTAACTCAGTCAGATGGGGAGGGGGAGGAGGAGGAGGAGGAGGAGGAGGAGGAGGAGGAGGAGGAGGAGAAGAAGAAGAAGAAGAAGAAGAAGGAGAATAAGACATCCCTATTTTCGTTGGAGGGCATGTGCTCTCGTCATGGCTGACCAGATGCCTGTGGGAAGCCAGTAAGCTGGACCTGAGGGCAACACCTGCAATTTCCAGCAACTTGTGTTCAGAGGCTTCCTGCCAGCTTCAGTTGGCAGGGGACATGTTTTTCTCCCTCAAGTGGAGTTAATTCCAAGACTTGAATATATGGCAGCAGAAACAGGATTTAGGAGCCAAGGAATCTTTAGAACAAGTTGGAGCAAAATGCGCTCTGTCCATGTTTAGCAAAGCCCTTTAAAAAGGCCGGGCAAACCCGCTGAGCTTCTAACAGCATCTCTCATGCCTTTACAATTTGGCACAGAAATTATTGACCAGTTGTGTCAAACCAAGCATGAATGCTAGGATCTAAAACCAAGCAGGAAATATCTTTTAAATTTATTTCAACGGAAAGAAAAGCAGATTATTGCAACGTCTGTACAGCTCAGAGATGCAGTTGTTGTGAAGCTGATGGACACCAACTTGGATGGCTATAAAAATGGATTGGACAACATGGAGAATAAAGCTACCAGTCAGAATGGACTATGCTTTACTTCCACTGTAGACTGAAACATCATGTCTCTGAATACTGGTTGCTGGAAGTGGCAGGTGATGTAAGCGCTGTTTCACTCAGTTTCTGCTTGTGGACTTCCCAGATGAGGCATCTGACTGGGCATTGTGAGAAAAGGATGCTGAACCAGATGAGTCTTTGGACGGATCCAGCAACCTATCATTCAGCATGACATGCAAGCTAGCAATGTGCCGTTTGCTAGTGTTGCTCCATCCTTGGAGGCCACTTTTGGGGGTGGCAGCTGGTGATTCCCATGGAGGCAGGAAGATAATCACACAAAACATGGCTGGCTTGGATGTCTGGAGCACAAATCATGCTTGGCAGTGGTGGCTGGTACCCCATAGAGATTGGTGGGGAGGAATTCAGGTAACTGAAACAAGAGGTGAACAGTTCAGGCCAATGGCAGGTAGAGTGAAAGATTTCTGGTCTTGCCCCCTCGCCATCCTCCCTACTGAGTTCTACAAGGGTCAAGACTAAGGAAGGGGAAGGTGAAAACTAGTACTTTCTACTGTGGGTTAAACCACAGAGCCTAGGACTTGCCGATCAGAAGGTCGGCGGTTCGAATCCCCACGATGGGGTGAGCGCCCGTTGTTCGGTCCCAGCTCCTGCCAACCTAGCAGTTCGAAAGCGTGTCAAAGTGCAAGTAGATAAATAGGTACCGCTCTGGCGGGAAGGTAAACCATGTTTCCATGTGCTGCTCTGGTTCGCCAGAAGTGGCTTAGTCATGCTGGCCACATGACCCGGAAGCTGTACGCAGGCTCCCTTGGCCAATAAAGCGAGATGAGCGCCGCAACCCCAGAGTCGGCCACGACTGGACCTAATGGTCAGGCGTCCCTTTACCTTTACCTTTACCCAACCCACCCTCGACTGGTTGTACATAAGAAGGAAGAGAGTTGGATCAGGGCAAGTGGAGGTTGGTGGGGCAGTGCCCCACTTGCCCAAATAATGGACCAGCCCCCACTCGTGCTTGGTAATCTAAACTACATCTAATGCATCTGCACCAGCCTTGTGCATGTTGCTTTCGGTGGAACAATGCTGGCCCACCTCGCAACCCGGAATAGTTAATCCCCTTTATTTCCTTACCACTTTATCTTTGCTGCAAAGAACTACAAAAGCATTCCAACGAATGCAACAAAACAATTAAAATGAGCTTCTAGGGTGTGTGTGTGTCTTTGGATGGTGTGTGCTCTTAAATTAGTCGGTGCCTATTTGAGAATAATCAGGAAAGAAATCCATCCATAATGTTAGCGACAACAAGCCCATCAACAATGCATGTGTTAAAGGCTGTGCAGGAAATACTGAGAGCCATGGGACTGAGAGACAATGGCTCATAATCCAGGGTTCGATTTCACAGCTTGGTTCCCACCAGTGGAGATTACCATTTTATTCTCAAAATGGGCAGCGATTCTTGCTTTGGGTATCCTAGCTAGATAATTAGGTTTAAAAGGCAAGTCACGCACCCCTCACCTGTTTTGAAACTAGATTGTGCTCCCCGCCCCCACAGGAGAAAACTGAGGTAGGTATCTGGGACAGGAGAAAGTGTGTTTGCTAATCATTTCCCTCATGTCTTGCAGATCTAGCTGTTGCTAAAAGCTGGGGTTCAGGGACTGCTTTAAAAGCTGGCAGCAGTTTAAAATTTAAGTTTAAAAGTTTAAAATTCATCAGGTGAAACTTTTTCCATTGCTGCATTGCTGTGCTGTGCTGTGCTGTGCGCTCTCTCTCTCTCTCTCTCTCTCTCTCTCTCTCTCTCTCTCTGTGTGTGTGTATGTGTGTGTTACCTGCTAACAGCTACTCAAAAAAGCAGAGGTCAATGAGCTGGCAATCTTAGCCTGCAGAATAATGTTTCCCCAAGATTCAAAAGCAGAAGCTGCAAGCAAAATGCAGTCATTATGCGCAAAGGTAGTTCCCAGAGGTACTGCAGAGGGGAGTGAGGGGTTGAGAGACTCCTTGCCCATTTAGCTTGAGACTGAGTCATGAGCACATGACAGGTTGCCAACATTTCCTTTGTCTTCTAATAGAGAAAGGCTACCAGCACCGCCCTGAAAAGCCATCTGCATAAGATTTCGTGGAGGGATGCCAAATTCTTTCTTTACTTAAGGCTGTGGTACAGTCCCAAATAATTGTGACATCTGCTATTTATCTAAAAAAAGGGGGAGTATTGTTAAAGCCTAATTAATTGGCAAGGTTGAGAAATGTGTCCAGCTGCCTTTCGTTTTTTTACAGCCGATTAAACCCATTCCCAAGCGCACCAAGTATGCAAAGCTTGGCTGAGACGCCGCGTATTTCACGCTCGCTTCTGCCACATCGTTGAAGCATCTTCTTGATTTATTTTGAGTATCTTTCGCCCACCCTTTCGTTGCAAGGGATTCCTGCGTGGCGTACAGCAACTCAGCTTCAGAGCAATGCCCACCAGCACTATAATACAAAAAATGAAAGCAAATAAACACATAAGTAAGACAACCTGTTTGAAGGGACACGGGTGGTGCTGTGTGTTAAACCACAGAGCCTAAGACTTGCCAATCAGAAGGTCAGCGGTTCAAATCCCTGCGACGGGGTGAGCTCCCGTTGCTCGGTCCCTGCTCCTGCTAACCTAGCAGTTCGAAAGCATGTCAAAGCTTTCGGCGGGAAGGTAAACGGTGTTTCCGTGCGCTGCTCTGGTTCACCAGAAGCAGCTTAGTCATGCTGGCCACATGACCTGGAAGCTGTACGCCGGCTCCCTCAGCCAATAAAGCAAGATGAGCGCCACAACTCCAGAGTCGTCCGCAACTGGACCTAACAGTCAGGGGTCCCTTTACCTTGACTTTAAGACAACCTGTTTAAGCTGCAGAAACAGAAATGGCTTCCCGCTATCTAGTGCTAGCAGCAGTTACAAACATATCAGAGCAAAGGTGGGGAGCTTCAGGCCCAGGGGCCAAATCTAGCTTGCTGAACTTCTGTCTGAAACTTACCCCTTCCTTCACAGCCTCCTCAAATAATGGCTGGAATGTGTCCTCGAACACTGAGAATGCATATCTGCCGAGCACCCCGTTTTCAGTAGGATGGCACCACTTTCTCTGAGAATGTTCCAGGCTCTGCCTTCGTCCCAGGTTTCATGCATGGTGGGCGACAGTGAGGGGAGGGCGTGCAGCGGTGTGCCAGAGTGTGGGATTGAAAGAAGCTCGGGTTTTTCCCCAGTCCAGCGCTCTGTGAATCAGCAGGGCTGCGCCAGAGCATCAGATTGAGAAGGGAGCATCTTGCAGCTCAACAATCTGGTGTGACCCTCCTGATTTGCACCAGGAGTGCAAGATTAATAATAATAATAATAATAATAATAATAATAATAATAATAATAATGACAACAACAACAATTTATTTGTACCCCAGACACTCTGGGTGGCTTCCAACATATACAAATGGTCTCACAAGACCAAAGAACGAGCATTTTTTAGTCTCATGCTCTTGAACATGAGTGGAAGCTTGAGACCAAAAATGGAGCATCCCTGTTTCAATGGGAAATTTTTTGGATGGCATGAGAATGGGGGAGGAGGAAGGGATGTGTGAGAGTGTATGGAGAAACTAGCCCACTGCACAAAGGTAAAATTTACATTTGTTGCTCCACCCATTTTTGCCTCTGGCCCTGCCCACCAACAGCATGTGGCCCCTGGAAGGTTGTGCAGAACAGACAGTGGCCCTCATCTTGTGCTAGAGGCATGCGATTCCTTTCTCTGGTGAAAACACCTTTACAAAAGAACACACAGAAGCTGGCAGATTCCACGGTAGATTTCCCTAAGGAGGTGGTTGGTTGATAGGGGGAGGTGGAATCAGAGGAGGAGGATTGGGTAAGAAAATTCCAAAACGTGAAACTGCAGCAAGATGGAAAAGTAATACCCACTCCTTTTGTAGGGCTGGGAGCTCCTGTGCCTTTAGCAGCTACAAGTTAGGCAGAAGTTCCACAAGTGGTATGACTTCCCCCAATGAGAATAGTTGCTGTGCATATTTCCTGTCTGTCATGCCAGCTGCCAAAAGGCACAAGAGCTGTTCCAGGCAAAGAAGATGGCAATTTCGAGGGTAAATCACAGGCCTTGGTTTCTTCAGCATCCCAAAGGAGACTTGCCTGAAATGGGGTTTTTTTTTAGGATAGACTGTACTGGAAAAGGGCTGTTTCTGTTCATATATAAATTTGCTTCCTTTGATTTTTCACAATGACTTGAAGACTAATAGCGGACTGTGTGAGAAACCACATTGAGTGGATGGGTGAGACGGCGATGGTCAGATCTGTCACTTTCGGTTTAAGCAACCTGAATGCAAGTACTTTGATTCCCTGGGTCAAATCTGAACGTTGTTCCTCTTCTTCACGCACTGTGTATCGATTCACTGCTTGTCAACACTTGCAGACTTGCCATTTCACCTAGATCTTTCGTTCTTTCTCTCTCTCTAGTCATACCATTGGCTAGATGCATTGATAAGAAGCTGATCTATGACTTCAGGAGAGCAGATTCCAAGTTGGAACCAGTTTCTCCTGGTAACTTCTGGAACTGGCTTCTTGCCACCTTGCTTTGTCTTAAACAATGAGTTCACACGAGAAAATCCCAACTCAGTTGCGATAAATGGGAAACTTCATTATCCTAAATGATTCAGAGCACCTGCTGAAGTCTTCACTCTGATATCAAGGTGGGGTTTTATTTGTTACTTATGGCAGAGCATTTTGCACTCCCCAATTTCATTAGAAATCCTGCTCTTAATTTTTTATAATCCTTTACAGTGGCGTAGCGTGGGGGTGCCAGGGGTGCCGGCCGCACCGGGCGCAACATCTGGGGGGGGCGCGAGTCCAGAGGGAAGGGACAAGTTCCTTCCTCCGCTGGGCTCCCCGCCACCACCGCCAGCCTTGCACCCTAGCGCACGCGCGCCCCCCGCCGCCGCTGCGGCTGCGCTCCGCTCACTGCTCGCAGGAGGAGCAGCCGCTGCAGCAGCGCCGACGCCGCCACCGACGCCTGGCCGGGCACGGGCAGCCTCCGCACCCCGCCGCCGCCGCCATCCCCTCGGCCCAGCCACAGGCGGCGGCTGCTTCTGCAGACTGGGAGGGAGGAGAGCTCCGAGGGGCCCTGCGCTCCCCAAAACCCTCCGAGAGGAAGCCGGCGGGCGGGCGAGGGTCTCCCGGCAGAAGGGGGCGCCGCTGGCTCCGGCTCTCAGCCGCGGGGGGGGGGGAGGACGGAGCACGGCTGGAAGCCCCCGGACCCAGCCGGGAGGAGGAGAGGCGCTGGCCAAGCCCGGATCTGGAGCTCCACCCCTACAGCCCAAGGAGAGGAGGGGGCGGGGAGGCGCCCGTGGGGAGGGGGCTTTGGCTGCCTTGGCCCGCGAGGGCTCCGCAAATAATAAATTTAATAAATTCCTGCTGAGCCTTTGGGGGGGGTCCTTGGCTCCTTCGCTTGCCCCCAGCCCCAGTGGCGTAGCGTGGGGGGTGCAGCGGGGCCGGGCGCAACATCTGGGGGGGGCGCTCGCACTCGAGTGCTAAAATCCACGGGTTAGGGGGCGCAAATTACTTGCCTTGCCCCGGGTGCTGACAACCCACGCTACGCCACTGGTCCTTTAGCATTCACAGCATCTCTGTCTCCTCCACTGTCAAATGTGTCAATCCTCCATTTAGCTCAAGGAGCTGGGGGGAAGAAAGAAAATGGCCAAATTTAAAAGATGCAAAGCCCAAAACCCTCAAATTGCATGGATAATAATAATAATAATGTACTATTTATACCACGCCCATCTGGCTGGGTTTCCCCAGCCACTCTAGGTGGCTCCCAACAGAATATTAAAAATTGAATAAAACATCAAACATTAAAAACTTCCCTAAACAGGGCTGCCTTCAGATGTCTTCTAAAAGTCAGATAGTTGTTTATTTCCTTGACAGCTGATGGGAGGGCATTCCACAAGGTGGGCGCCACCACCCAGAAGGCCCTATGCCTGGATGTTCTCTCTCACTTAAAGAGAGAGCAGAACAAATAAAGAAGAACAGTTCACATGTAAAACACACATTTTTATTTCATGAGTTTTACCTGAGCTGAGCTGACACTGACAGAAACCACAGCACACATAAATGCCTTCCTGCTGCAGCAGTACCTATTTATCTACTTGCACTGGTGTGCTTTCGAACTGCTAGGTTGGCAGGAGCTGGGACTGAGCAACGGGAGCTCACCCTGTCACGAGGATTCAAACTGCCGACCTTCTGATCGGTAAACCCAAGAGGCTCAGTGGTTTAGACCACAGCGCCACCCACGTCCCTATTTTTCTCCCATAGCCTAAATTCACACCCAAACCTTCCCCATCATAGTCTGGGTTTTCTTTTATCTGTATTCCCCACAGTTGCTCCTGGAGAATTTTGGATGCTTTTCACAAGTGTGTCTGTGGCTTAAGGATGCTGCCGCCGCCACCACCAACGCTAGACTATTTAACTTTACCAGAGCTGAGTTTGCATAGGGAAATGAGAGCCAGTGGCATGCACAGGTGTTCCTTGGAGTCTGCTTCTTTTTTACCCAGGCCTAAGTGGCTCATTGCAGCTCAGCTCAAAGCAAAAAGTTGGCAGTGTAGGGGGGAGGTACCCCTCCCGATGCTGTACCATCAAATATTTACTCAGCCAAAGAAATGCAGGACTACAGAGTCAACATACCATTTGTCCTTCCTTATCACCCCAGCCAGAAGGGGCACTCAAAATCTGGTTGCAGCTCCACACCTGTGCAAAGTGGACATATGAACCATAACACACACACACACACACACACACACACACACACACACACACAAGGTTGTGGGTTTCTCTGTGCATTTATTTATAAACTCTATAGTGCCTTTCACCAAAGCAGTTTACAATTCAATAAACAACAATGATATGATAACTCAGGAAACGCATCAATAATATATATATGGGTTGGTTGGAAGCAAGCAAGCTATTTCTCAATCCCACTAAATCATACAGGGGTCCAAGACATATGAAGTACTAGCCCAGGGCAGATGTTCATACACAGCCACTCTTTTGCAGACATCTGCACTTATCATGGGGACGCGGGTGGCGCTGTGGATTAAACCACAGAGCCTAGAATTTGCCAATCAGAAGGTTGGCAGTTCGAATCCCCGAGACGGGGTGAGCTCCCGTTGCTCGGTCCCTGCTCCTGCCAACCTAGCAGTTCGAAAGCACGTCAAAGTGCAAGTAGATAAATAGGTACTGCTCTGGCGGGAAGGTAAACGGCGTTTCCGTGCACTGCTCTAGTTCGCCAGAAGTGGCTTAGTCATGCTGGCCACATGACCTGGAAGCTGTATGCCGGCTCCCTCAGCCAATAAAGTGAGATGAGCGCCACAACCCCAGAGTCGTCTTCGACTGGACCTAATGGTCAGGGGTCCCTTTACCTTACACTCAACATGTGGATATTGGAAGAATAAAGCTGGTCTGACCTACAACAAGCCATTGTCCACATGTTTGCCAATGCATGGAGGACTTTTTTTTTAAGAGAGCTGAAGGGATTTTCATAACCCAGGGATGGCTCCTTGCCATCTGAGTAGGGGGAAAACCAGGAATGGAGCAAGAAAGGGCAACTGTATGGAAATGGGGTTGCCAACTAACCAGGAGAAAAAACACACCTGTGTTCTGTGCCTACCGTAGGAGACTGGGATGCAGGAATCAGCTCTGTGCGACATTCAGTGAAAGCACAATAATGCTACTGTCTGCACACCAAGCATGTGCTAAAAGCACACCTGCAACATTTACTCTCTGGGAGGGAACTTTGTGATCAGAGAAAGCTAAAATTTTGTAGTTAGAAATTGAACAAGAAGAGGAAAGATCAGCTTAGCCACAGATAGGGATGGGGGGGGGGAATATGATTCAATTCACTTTTAAAGGTCTCCAAATTTTGCAGTGCAGTTCTTCACTTGCAGAAGCCTAAAAAGGCACAAGCACTTTGGAGAGGTAAGCACACACTAAAATGCCCATGGCGATTTCTAAAGGAAGTGGCTGCATTGCACTGACATCTGAGAAAGAAAGAAAGAAAGAAAGAAAGAAAGAAAGAAAGAAAGAAAGAAAGAGTGTTTGTGTGTTGATTGGAGCGATGCCTCTGATCGCATTGCATGTGGCTTTTGTTTTTATTTGTAAACTGAGAACGAGCGAGAGCCTCTTATTAAGCTGCACAATTGCGGCCCACTTCTGTCCCCGTGAAATGAGCCGTTCCCTCCATGGGAAGAACAAACAAGGCAGCCGGCGGAGGCTGTGTGGAGTTATCGCACCCAGCCTGGGGCGATTGTATCAGCTGCCTGGAACAAAAGCCATTTTATCCCCGGGGGGGAAAGAGTCCATCCTGGCAGGCATGCCACACGCGTGAACCGTCTGGCGCACCAATCCTTTACAGGAAGATGGAATGCTGGCTGAATCGTTTCCTTGACTGTTCTTTATTTATCGTTCATGTGGTTCATCATCGCTGAGCCCAGGCATTAAGAGCGGGTACCAGGGGTTCCTGAACTGGGTTCCAGTGAAGCCCTGTCTGACCACTTTCAAATGGGGTTCCTCAACCCCATTGCTCTGTTTCCAAAACACAAGGTGGCAAGCAGGGTACAGATTTGCCTGGCCAGACAGAATGCTGCAGGTGAAATCTCCCACTAGAACATAAACAAGAGCCCTGCAGGATCAGACCAAAGGTCTCTCTCTTCTAAGGTTGCCAGACCACCAGGGCTGACTTGAAGTCTCCAGGTTTGCCTGCTGCCCCCCAGATGGCAGAGAAAAGTCTTGACTCTCCAGGTGGTTGAAAGTGCCTTCCCTACCCAGGCTCCCTAAGCAGGTGAGAAAGAACCAGCTGGACCTGGGAACATCCATTTAGCTTAAGGCTTCTGTCTTGATTTCCAACCAGTAACACATTTGCTCATTTGTTAGTCTTCCTGTTATGTATTTGAACGACATGCTCTCAGTGACTGTTGTTAATGTGCGATGTGTCATGCGTAATAACATTATTGTGGCCCGCCCCCTGTGACATCACTCAGGCCCGCCCCTGTGACATCACCAGGAGCTGCCACTAGGTCTCAGGTCTGGGTCCTGCAATCTCAGGGTGTGGGAGGCTTCTCTGACCTGGCAAGCCTCTTCAAGAATCCCACTTTATACAGCGACTAGCTACAGTGGTACCTCGGGTTAAGAACTTAATTCGTTCTGGAGGTCCGTTCTTAACCTGAAACTGTTCTTAACCTGAGGTACCACTTTAGCTAATGGGGCCTCCTACTGCCACCGCACGATTTCTGTTCTCATCCTGAAGCAAAGTTCTTAACCCGAGGTACTATTCCTGAGTTAGCGGAATCTGTAACCTGAAGCGTCTGTAACCTGAGGTACCACTGTACCTTGGAGAATCTGAAAAGCAGAGAAGGAAAGCAACAGCCCTCCCTTATTGGTTTGCCCTCCTGAGAAACTGATGCTCAGAGATTTGGGAGGGTTTCATTGAGCTATCATTATTAACAGCACCTATTAGCCTCAGCCAGTATGGTCAGTGGTTTGGAAAGATGGGTGTTGCAGTCCACCAACATCTGGAAGGCCACAAGTTCCCCACCCCCTACACTAGAGTCTTGGTAACTGAGGCAAGGTCTACACTCTACAGAATGGGTCAACAGTTGACATATCATCTTATGCTGTTAAAAAACACCACCACAGCCACCTGAGTTTCCCCACGCAGCGCAGAGTCCAGAAGAACTCTCAGTGCCCTTTATCCTGAATGGTTTCAAAACTTCAGTCTACATTCACAAAACAGTGCCCTAAAATACATACCTGGACTTGTTTCGATTAATGTCTGCAGGAGAATTTGTGGATATTTAAGTTATCATTTGAAAAATCTTAATAATTATTCATAAAGGAAACAGTTTATAAGAAGTAAATAAGGAGGCCAGATACAGGATAAAGGAAGTCTTTTATTTGGTTTTTTGTATTGTTGTATGTTATGCTCAGTGTATGTTATGTTCACGTTTAATGAGGGTGGATTTGTGTGTTGGGGGCTGGGGGTTTATGTTATGATGTAAATAAAATTCCAATAAAAATTAAATAATAATAAAAAAAAACTTCAGTCTACAGTGGTTGGTAAGGCCACATCTCAGTGGTTCAGCATCTGCTTTCTCTTGAGAAGATCACAGGTTCGTTCCCCAATGGCACTGGCAGGGCAGGGAGAGGTCTCTGCCTGAAATCTGGGAGAGCCACTGTCCATCCCAGTAGACAATACTAAGTGAGACGGACCAATGGTCTGACAGCTTCCCTATGTTCCTGTGCCTTGAGAGAAGGTCTCTAGTTCAGTGGAGATCATCTGCTTTAGATCCCAGCTCCAGTCCTTGGCATCTCCCAAGTAAAGCTGGGGATGTACCTTTCCTGAAAGCCTGGACAGCCACTGCTGGTTAGTGTAGATGATGCTGACCTGGATGGACCAATGGTCCAATCCTGGATCTTAAGGGCTGTAGCTCAGTGGTACAGCATCTGCTTTGGATGCAGATGGTCCCAGGCTCAGTCCCTGGTGTCTCCCAGTTAGAGCTGAGAGTGACCTTTGCCTGAAACCTTGAAGAACTGCTGCCAGTTAAGTGTAAACAACACTGGCCTGGATGGACCCAAGGTAGCTTCCTATGTTTTCCACACACAGTATCTCCATCTTGTTCTGCATCGTGCTTTACTTTGCTCAGTTTCACCCACCTCCATACCACCAGCTGCCTCCAGTTCAAGAGCCCCCAGCAGCAGCCCCCCTCCCCTTGTCATTTCAGCGTGGAGGGTATGATTTGCATGCAAGTCCACCCAATTCTAAAGAAAAATGAAGGCGCATTGAATTCAGGGAGATTCTGCGGTCAAGTTTGAAGTTCAGTCTTCCCTCCATCAAAGTTGTCTCTTGCATTTGATCAATAAGCTGCCCCAACTATCAACACTGGGTGAATAATTGCCCTTTTAATCATGGGCTGAAAAAACACAACAGGGTCACCCAGTGTCTGCAATGAAGGCCTTTTGTATCCAGGGCAGGACTCTGGCTCTTGCGGTTTACAGGGAGATGCACAGCACCTGCAGTTTGTTTGTACTGCTATAAAAGAAAAGGAAGAAAGTGCAAACCACGGGACAGGAGAGCCTTTTTTGGGTGGGGTGGCAAGGCACCATCCCTAAACACAACCTAGAGAGGAGCAGAAAATGGGCGTCCGAGAGATACTAGATCACAGCTATGAAGACACTCTCAATTAAGGCCTCTTTTCCTTACATCTACCATATTTTCAATGCAGTAGATGGAAAGGCAGGTATCAGAGGCTTGCTAGGGGCAGCTGGCTGGGCAGGGGAGCACGGGGGCAGGTTCCTTTTTGCCCTGTGTCTGCAGCCTAACACAGCCAACTGCGTTTGGCCATGAAATATATGATGGAGGGGGAAGAATGCAGCCAAAGGCATGATTTGTGATTAGATAGAAATTGTATATCTGATTTTTCACACAATAGCTTCAAGCAGGAATTGCAGAATCATAGAACTGTAGAGCTGAAAGGGACCCCAAGGGTCATCCAAACCAACCCCCTGCAATGCAGGAATCACAGCTAGATGATACATGGCAAACGCCCATCCAACCTCAGCTTAAAAACCTCCAAGGAAGGAGAGTCCATCAGCTCCCAAGGGAGACCGTTCCACTGTCAAACAGTTCTTACAATCAGAAAGTTCCTCCTCCTGTTTAGTTGGAATCTCCTTTCTTGCAACTTGGATCCATTGGTTTGGGTCCTAGTTTCCACAGCGGGAGAAAACAAGCTTGCTGCACCCTCCATAGGGACAGCCCTTTAGATATTTGAAGATGGCTGTCATATCTCCTCTCAGTCTCTTCTTTGCCAGCTATGGAGCTGAGCAGGGAGGACTCAAGGTTTTTGCAAAACCACGCTTAAAGGTTTTCATCCATTCTTGAAGCAGCTGGCGCTGACTCTCCCCAGGTGTTTGCATGCAGGGTAGGTGTGAATTTAAGAACATAAACACACACACACAGTGAGAGCTACTAGATCACTCCAATAGTCCGCCCAGTCCAGCATCCTGTTCTCACAGTGGTCAGCCAAATGGAATGTGAGCCTCTACTAGGGATGGAGAGAAATTCAATTCAGTTTCCATTTAAGGGCGCACCTATCCAGTTTTCACTTTCTAAAACAATACATGAATGGAAACACAGCTACCCTTAGGAATTCGCATGCATCTGAATTTTGCAATGCAATTCCCCACCCAAGCAAACTGTACAATAATGCACACACTTGGGTAAAATGAACATAAAAATGCACGCATTAGCGAAAATAACTATTGATTATTTAAGTTATCCTTGTATTTTACAACGGGGGGTGGGGGTGGGGAGAGGAGCTTGTGAGATATTCTGGTTCACAGCTACAAAACGAAAATTTACCACCCTTGGGTGCTATGCTACGCCCTTGGGTGCTTTAGAGGACGGGGCGCCGTTTGCTGCCTAGCCTCACGCAGGCACAGCAAGCTGTCTTGAACTGGCCCCAGTCAAAGCGGTGTTTTGGAACTCAAATATTTAACTGGTTGTGTTTTAAATGAGACACAAAAAGTTTTTTTACAGTGCAGGAGGGAGGTTGGAATTTGCAAATGGAGTTATGAACCCACAGCCGCCTTTTGAGGGCTTGGAGAATCACATTCCAATCATAAGTCAACAGAGAGCTATGGCGAGGAGCACTCATTGCTGGGCGCCTTTCATGCCTTGGGAGCAGCTGGCAGATAAAGCAACCGGGACACAGTACCTTTGGTGCCCCCATAAAACATGTCCCATCCTGTCTAGGAGCTAGCAAAATGTTCGGCTTGCTTAATGCAGCCCTTAGCTGAATATGAGGCAGCAGCAAAGGGCTCCATACCCTTGGAAGGGATCCTGTCTCAGTACAGTGGTACCTCAGGTTACATATGCTTCAGGTTACATATGCTTCAGGTTACAGACTCCACTAACCCAGAAATAGTGCTTCAGGTTAAGAACTTTGCTTCAGGATGAGAACAGAAATTGTGGTCCGGCGGCGCGGCGGCAGCAGGAGGCCCCATTAGCTAAAGCGGTGCTTCAGGTTAAGAACAGTTTCACGTTAAGAACGGACCGCCGGAATGAGTTAAGTACTTAACCCAAGGTACCGCTGTACTTTTTTATTATTGCAACAAAAATATTGTTGCTATTGTTACTGATATTATCCTACTTTTCCTCCAAAGAGCTTGATGGTTCGCCTTCCCCATTTCCGGTCACATCCACCACAACCCACACACTCAATAGTCATGGCATCCCTGCCTGCAAGAATTCTGGGAACTGTAGCTTGTTAAGAGAGCTGACCCCACAGAGGCACAATTCCCAGCACTCTTAACAAACTACAGTTCCCAGGATTCTCCGTGGCTCTTAAAGGTAAAGGGACCCCTGACCATTAGGTCCAGTCGTGGCCGACTCTGGGGTTGCGGTGCTCATCTCGCTTTAGTGGCCGAGGGAGCCGGCGTACAGCTTCCGGGTCATGTGGCCAGCATGACTAAGCCGCTTCTGGCAAACCAGAGCAACGCACGGAAACACCGTTTACCTTCCCGCCGGAGTGGTACCTATTTATCTACTTGCACTTTGACATGCTTTCGAACTCCTAGGTTGGCAGGAGCAGAGACCGAGCAACGGGAGCTCACCCCGTCGCAGGGATTTGAACCTCCAGCCTTCTGATCCTAGGCAAGTCCTAGGCTCTGTGGTTTAACCCACAGCGCCACCCGCGGCATAAAAATGCTTTAAATATACATGTGGATGTGGCAATCGCAAGAACACTGTGAGGTGGAGATGGATGAGCAGATGTGCCAACTTCAGTTTCTCTCACTTTCTCATATTTTACCAGTGCTAAGTTTAGTTTGTTCTATTTCTGTGTAAAATTGACAAACAAACAAACAAGTTTTAAGTCCACGTGAACATTCGTAATATGAGCGTATCATACAATTTTGCTGAGTGCGTGTCCATTTTTCAAGCAATTTCCTCCTAATAGAATGAATTTTGGGGTGCTGTTTTCATGGATATATGTGTTTTTGCATGCATACTTTTCAATGATGTGTGCATTTATTATATTTTTTCTACACATTCCTTGGCTGAACAGCTGCATTCCAAAATTAGCAGAAGTACGCATTTCAAAGGAGACGAGCCGTGTGCCTCAATGAGCACTGGTTCAGAAAGTGTGGATTTGGTAGGCTGGTCGTAAAAGGCACGCCAAATACAGCATCTTTCCACCCAATCACCAGAGGTAGGTTAGGCTGAGAACTGGCAGAAAGCTGCCCCCTGAGCTTCAAGACTGCATGGGAATTTAAACCTGGCTCTACCTCACAGTCTGCCACTATTTTCTAGCTCCTGAGATGGCCCTGGGCAGAGCCCCATGCACTGCCAAACTTCAAACCTTGATCACTGGCTCTTTAAGAAAAAAACTCCTTTTTGTTGTTGCTTAGTCATTTAGTCATGTCCGACTCTTCGTGACCCCATGGACCAGAGCACGCCAGGCATTCCTGTCTTCCACTACCTCCCGCAGTTTGGTCAAACTCATGCTGGTAGCTTCGAGAACACTGTCCAACCATCTCGTCCTCTGTCGTCCCCTTCTCCTTGTGCCCTCCATCTTTCCCAACATCAGGGTCTTTTCCAGGGAGTCTTCTCTTCTCATGAGGTGGCCAAAGTACTGGAGCCTCAGCTTCAGGATCTGTCCTTCCAGTGAGCACTCAGGGCTGATTTCCTTCGGAATGGATAGGTTTGATCTTCTTGCAGTCCATGGGACTCTCAAGAGTCTCCTCCAGCACCATAATTCAAAAGCATCAATTCTTCGGCACCCCTGAATTGCGCCCCTGAATTCTGCACATGTGCAGAAACCCAAATTACTCACAGCCGTGGTTAGAAATGATGCTACTTCACCAGCTCTCTACTCGATTGGCTGAGAGCAGTGCTCAGGAGAAGGAAATCTTGCATCTTTCCCCCCACAGCCTGCATGAGTTTTCCTCCACTTGCTAATTTCACATTTCTGAACAGGCATATCTGACCTTCCTGGGAACCCGGGTGCGGCAAAAACCTCCACACTTTGGATTGTGGAGCATGAATTATTGTGACACTGTTTAACGTGTAATCCAAACCGTGCTGGGCAGTGCCCAGTATGGAAATCCTGCCTTTGGGTAAACATCAGAGCTGCTTAAAAAACGTTCTTCCTTTGAAAATCACCTGGTCTGCCCTAATGCTGGGGAAGAAACACGCACACCTCATAGGAACATAGGAAGCTGCCTGACACTGAGCCAGACCAATGGTCCATCTGGTGCAGTAATGTCTACTCTGACTGGCAGCAGCTGTCCAAGGTTTCAGGCAGGGTTTCCTCCCAGCCCTACCTGGAGATGTCATGAATTGAAGCTGGAACCTTGTGCCTGAAAGCAGATGGTCCTTCTCCTAAATGTGAAGTAAGGTGCTAGTCCTCATGACCCCGAATAAAGAACCGGTTTAAATAGAGGAAGCTGCATTATACTGCATCAGATCAATGGTCCATCTAGTACTGTCTGCACTGACTGGCAGTAGCTCTCCAGGGTTTCAGGCTGGGGTCTACCTGAAGATACCAGGAATTGAACATGCACAAAAAGAAAATGCTCTATTCTTTTGCTACATCCCCTCCTATACTTCCTCATGCAATGTGGGGGTGGTGGCACTTCTGAGGCAAACAGGCTATTTACCGATCTTGGGGGACTGAGGAGATGCTTGGACCTTGCTGCCCTCTGGAGAGAGAAACAGCCATGGCCACCTCATCTTCTGCTTGGTAGGTGTGTCAACAGGTTGTTCTGTGGGTTGTTGGAAGCTGGCCACTCTGCTCACAGCCATGTTCACATCCCTTTTGGTAGGACCCTGAGTTCATAGCGTGGGTTGCCAGAGCCCGGGACAAGCAAGTTGCCAATGCCACCAGAGTTCTCCCTCCACTGGAGCCAAGCAAGTCCACACTGCACCATCTGCCCACCCTCACGGAGGGAGCTCAGCCGCCTGATGAGGCCCTTAATGGGCGAATCCTCCCGATGCCTGCAGAGAGGAGCACTGGGCTGGGTTGCACTGGGGTCGCCCCTTGACCACCTCCCTCCCTCCATCTGTGCCTGTTCGCCATCACTGGAGTGGGGATCCCTGCAGAAGCCAGCACCTGTGGTTGCACCCCTTCAGAATTTTGCCCCTGCGGCCACGGGCCCCCCTTACCATGCTACGCCACTGCCTGAATTGCCAACATTCAAATCTGGAGAAAGTTTAAGGCAGACGTTGCCAACCTGGTGCCCTCCAAGGGGTGTGGGCTACACACAGCTATGCCGAACGGGACACCCAGTCAGCGAAGGTTTCTCCGAGGGCTCAGGTTCTACAAAGCATTCAATGACAGCCTTTGTTGCAAATCTTCCTCCTAAACAGGCAGGGCAGCTCTAAATCTTTAACGGGCACAGCACTCTGTCCCTGGGATAGCACCTTTTCTTTTTTAAAAAGTTTACCCTCAACAGATTCATACTTTGGGGTCATTCCAAGACTTTGGGTATTTCAGAGAGGGCATGAAGAATCACTGTTTCCCCTGAAGGTTTTTTGGCAGACACGGTACCAAGACTTAATGAAAAGCACTTTAGTGCCTTGGAGGGGCGGGGTGAGTTGGAAGAGTTGTGGTCTGAGGTCTTCCACAAGAGAGGGTTGGATGCTTTTGTGAATTCTCTGTCCGCGCCGTTCCCAGCATGCGTACCCACATCAAACTATAATATGTAAAAAAAAAAAAGCTTTCTCACAGGTTTCCTGCGAGGCTGAGAAGGCTGGCAAATTCATTTTACAAGGTTGTTGCAGGTTTTTTTAATGGACAGAATCCTAATGAATGCAACATCATCGTTCCCACGCACATCCAATTTCACCCATATCATTCAAAATTCCGTGGGGTGATTTCTTGTTCTGCACTCAGCCAGGTGAATTCTATAACGGATGCATCATATAAATTGCATTTGATTCATTGATAAATAGATTGATTAACCCTGCATAAATTTACATGTCCATGAAAACAATAGACTATTTGTTTTTAGATACGTTCCCATGTCATAGCAGAGGCATTTCCTCCTCTGTATGAAAGAAAAGAGGTGTGTTTCTTCTGTGGTGGTATCATAAGCAAACACCCCAATATTTAGGAGATTCTTAGGAAACAGAGTCAAAGCACTGATCTATCTAGCTCTGAATCATCTAAACTGACTGACAGAGGTTTTCCAGGGTTTCAGAAAAGGCTCTCTACCAGCCATGCCTGGAGACTCCAAGGAATGAATCTGACCATCTGCTTGCAAGGTTTGTCCTCTGCTGTTAGGCCATTGTCCTGCATCTAAAAATAAAGAACTCCAATCTTCATGGTTCTGAATGAAAGGCTGAGTTATTCAGGTATAAACAAAACAAAACAAAACCCTGCCTTATATTGAGTCTTCTTAAAAAATGCACTCCTTTTTTTGTTGTTGCTCTTTTTGTTCATTTGCAATTTAACCTTGAATGATTCCAGAGGTCTTTTGGGTCGTACTGAAAGATGTACCCTTTCTACTAAAATATCTTTCTCTCTTCCCCCGCAGCCCCTGCCCCCAAGTTTTCACTACTGAAATCAGAACTTGCGCTCCACATTGCCAGTAAAGACAGAGATAGAAACAGCAGCAGCAGCAGCAACAACAACAACAACAAAATCAGACAGAAAGAAACCGGAAAGAACGACCTGGAAGCAATAGATAAGGCAGCCGGCTTAACGGGGGGGGGGGGAACAACTGGCCTGGACACGGCTGCTGTGACTTCTTAAACATGACAACTTGATCTGCAGAAATCTTTTGAACATCGCCACCCGCTAAAGTCTGCATAACAGGCTAGAGGAGCTGTATCTGAAGCTGGCAACTGCAGATGGGGTCTGAGTAACCCAAAAGTCTTGAGTTTGGTATTAATCCTGGGAGGCAATGTTGCAGGATCGGCTCAGTCACATATTGACCCTAGAAGGCATGGTCAAGATTTCTCAATGGCGCCCTGCAGGGGAACAGCAACTTCATGAGGGAGTTGGGTCAGCTCATCCATGAGGCAGGGTGAAATAGCCACCTTGGACAGAGGAAGACCTCAAGGTGGTTCCCCCCCCCCCGGGTGCCCCACCACCTCTTCCGCTAGCCAAAAGGCACTGGGATCCGCTGATGGATCAGGCCAATGGACCATCTAGCCAACCAGATGGTCAGTCAAAGTCAGTCATCAGCTACTAGCCACAATGGCTATCTTTCTCAATGGCTTCTGAATACCAGAAACGAAGAATCGCAAGCAAAGAGATGATTATCGTGCTCAGGAATCCTGCTGCCAGACTTCCCTGAGGCATCTGGTTGGCTACTGTGAAAACAGGATGCTGGACTAATTGGACCTTGGGCCTGATCCAGCGGCCAGGGGTTTCTTGAGTTCGGTGCCACCAAGAGCAACACCCTGTGCAGTTGGGCCAGCCAGCCAGCCTCACATTCCTGACTGTGAAGTCAAGGGAAGAGATGGCCAGCAGGTGGCAGATTCATCCCAAGAAACAGTGCAGCCTTTGGTTTTTTTGCCAAATACTTTAGCATTTAAATTATTTATTTATTACGTTTCTATACTGCCCCTCACCTGAGGATCGCAGGGGGATTTACAATATAAAAAACACAAAAATGCGTAGCATGGTAACAAACGAAAATGATATTCCCCCCGCCCCGCCCCAAACAGTTTAAAAGTCCATAGGTTGTTTATTAGCCAAAGGCTAATAAGAAGAGGGACGTTTTCCCCTGGAACCTACAGATATGTTACAAAGGTGCCAGGTCCCTGGGGAGATCAGTCCACAGTTGGGGAGCCACCACAAAAAAGGCCTGTTCTCGTGTTGCCACTCTCGTGTTGCCACCCTCCAAGCCTCTCACAGAGGGGGCACAGGAAGAAGGGTCTCAGATGATGGTTGCAGAATCTGGGTTGGTTCATACAGGGAGAGGCGGTCCTTGAGTTCTTGCAGTCCTGAGCTCTCTTGGGGGTGGAAGGCAAAAGCTAAGAAGAGAGGTTCGGTGTGATCTTGAGGCCATTGGAATCCTGCTACCAAAAGGATTCTGGCCCTCAGCACTGCATGGATACGTTTGTAAATCAAGAAAAATACCAAAGAAATAGAAACAAAGATGGCAAAAATCTTCCCCACCCCGCAAAAAACCAAAGCAGCTTAGGCGAGGCCAGGATGCTCAGAACCCAAACAATTCATTCTGTGTCTGCCGAAGCAGAGGAGGACTTTTCTTTCTTTAACAGCTCCTTCTCGATGCTGCATGAAACGCCACTTCTGAAACTGCCGAAGGCTTTATGAACCTTGTCTTATTATGGTATGCAGATCTGCTGCAATTCAAAGAGCAAATAATTGCAATCTCTACTAGGTATTTATTCGCCCTGTGGGAACACCTTGGCGTTCTGACCCTCACAATGGGTTTGCTCCTTTTTTTAAAAAAAAAAAAGCATGATTATTACTGCTGATGAATTGGTGTGAGCCCTGGATGCTGCTTCCTCTTGCCAAAGATGCCAGAGCATTATGCAAAGTTTCTCACGCAATGCATTCTTCCGCACTCCCTCCATTTGAAGAGGTGAATCATCCATCACTTTCTGGGGAGAGGACAGGAGGAAGTTTGCATGGAAGCCAGGTAAGTAGGCCGGATGAAGGAAAGCAGCTTGCTAGACATATAAGGCCCCTCTAGCCTGGTGTTTTCTCACAGGCAGATTCTGCAACATGCTCTTAACAACAGTAAGAGTGCATTAGCGATGGAGTTCATAGAATCATAGAATCATAGAGTTGGAAGAGACCACAAGGGCCATCGAGTCCAACCCCCTGCCAAGCAGGAAGCACCATCAGAGCACTCCTGACATATGGTTGTCAAGCCTCTGCTTAAAGACCTCCAAAGTAGGAGACTCCACCACACTCCTTGGCAGCAAATTCCACTGTCAAACAGCTCTTACTGTCAGGAAGTTCTTCCTAATGTTTAGGTGGAATCTTCTTTCTTATAGTTTGGATCCATTGCTCCGTGTCCGCTTCTCTGGAGCAGCAGAAAACAACTTTTCTCCCTCCTCTATGTGACATCCTTTTATATATTTGATTTATTCTGCTTCAGGTTGTTTTGATTCCCTGACGTTACTGCTTTATTGCTGTCCAGAGAGGTTATAGCACAAATGAAAAGCAGGACAAAAAAAACCAAAACCCAGAAGAGTTGCGGTATAAAAAATTATGGGATTTCAACGGGTTACAGGATATGCACTTATTGGAACTGAACAGCACCCAAACTTTCACAAGCACAATCAGGTGCTAATGCTCCGATAGTATCACAAGCACAAATGACCATGAATGTGCAATTTAGAAGGATGTGTGGAAAAGTCTCATGCACACACTAGGAAGACTACTCAGAAATTTCAGGTGGTACAAAATCAGCAGTGGGGCCGACCCTACCGTTAGGCAGAGTGAGGTAGCAGATGCTGGAGTGATGGCAAGGTGCTGGAGGTCAGAGCTGTATATGCCATAGAGCCTATCCTGAATTTCCTTAGCTAGCCTAATACCATCAGGGGCAATGGAGGACAGTGTCCAATTGCCAATATTAACATCAGATTCAACTTCCAGTCTCATCCGTGGAATGGAGCTTCCATGTTTTATTTTGCTGCAAACAGCAAATGTCTTAGGTTGGCCATGTGCAGCAGCTAAATTTATTATTGATTGATTGATTGATTGATTGATTGATTGAATGAATGATTGATTGATTGCCTCAGCCACCCTGGGCAGCTTCCAACAAATATAAAAGCATAATAAAACATCAGACATTAAAAACTTCCCTACACGGCCTTCAGTAATGCGTCTTGCTTCTGTATATTCGCCTCTGTGCATTTAAAGACTATCTATTTCCAGAAAGGAGATGTATATAACTTTCTTTCTTTCTTTCTTTCTTTCTTTCTTTCTTTCTTTCTTTCTTTCTTTCTTTCTTTCTAAAAATAAAAATTGTTCCCTGCCATGGAAACAAAGTAAATGCCTTGCTCCTGTAGAAACATGTGGGGGGAAAGGATGTGTTTTGAAACAAACTGAGATACGCTGACGTAAAATTCTTGACTTTCCTCACTCTGCTAACAGACAGTCATTGAATGGTTAAGGTGGCAAATCCCTAATGTGCCATAGCATTAACCATGATTGGGGGCATGGGGGGGGGAGCATATTACTCTAGAAAACTAAAAGAAAGAAAGGAAGAACAGCTTTTTCTGTCCCCTACATAAACCTGGAGATGGTGTGAGAAAATGGTAGTTTCATAGCAACATAAAGAACAAGATTTCTTAAGACTTGCAAAGACTTTGGGCGGTAAAAATGATTACGGTACTCATTTGTTGCTGTTGTTATAAGGGGTACCAGTCATCCAATTAAAGAAATCTTCTTTGATTGATCATATGTGTTGGTTGTTAGAGGAGCTGGACATGGAGAGAGGGGTTAATTTCTTTCATGGGCACAAATCACCCCATGTATGAGACAAGCCAACAGGTATAAGGTCAGCCAAGCAAGTTGCTATGGCAACGGCCTATATAAATGATTAAGGCATGTCGGCTTATTAGTCAGTCCGCGAGTCTGTCTGTGAGTCGGAGTCTGTGTTATGTCTTGAATTGCTAGAAGCAACAGATATACTTTCTGCTTGCATATATCCGTATCTGTATCTGCAAAGCCTACAAGCTGTATGTGTATATAAACATCTGGAATGGTATTAGTGAAGCCTGATCTTCTGCAGCAGTAAACTTTTTTGAACCTTATTTTGGTGCCTCTGTGTGGTGACTGGAACTTCCACTTACATGGGTATCACACTTCAGGTTCCCAACATCGAGATGATTAAGGGGCCAGTTAATTGCATCTGCATAAATTTGGTTATAGAGACAGAATAAGAGCATAGGAAACTGCCTTGCACCAAATCAGATCAGTGGTCCATCAAGTTCATAGACTGGAGCTTTGACATAATCCACGTCTACTCATAAGTAAGCCAGACGTAGTTTGAAGGGACTTGCTCCCAGGTAGGGGACTATGGGATTACAGCCTTAATTAACTAAGCACTCCAGTATTCCTCCTCCTCCTCCTCCTCTTCCCAAGGCACCATTGTTGTACAGAGAGTAACATCATCAAAAAAAGAGAGTAATGTTTTTCCATATTTGGACATGTGCTTGTTGTAGAAATAGACACCTGTCCACAGCATTGCTCCTTTTTAAAGAAAGACATTGCCTATTATCTCAGCTCTTAACCGACGTCTTTGCTAACTTGTAATAAGAATACAATCAACCTCCAAAGGTGTTACAATGAACGGTAAATGACAGCTGGGATGTTTGAATACTGTATCTGACTTTTTCCACATGCAATGAAGCACTGGAGGCTGCTGTCCAAAGCACACACTTACCGGGACAGTAAGCACCATCGAAAGCAGGGAGACTTGCATTGGATTGTGCAGCTTTTAATTTTTCATTTTCAGCTTTTCCATCTATCCTGCTGAAGAGTTCTGTGTAACACAGAGGTTTGCATATTATTTTTTAAACCAGCTGGCCCGATAAGTGGCTTCATTTTCATGAGGGAGAGAAATCCCATTCCAACAGGAGACATTAATTCTCAGCTGTCTGCACCTCTCCTTCCACTGAGGGAGTGGCCAGAAATTGAATTTTCACCAAAGCTACAAATTGACTTTGGCTGTTTCATTCCTAAGTCAGAGGGAGGGAAGATTCCAAAATTTAGTGCTGGTGTGGAAATAAAACAGAAGCCTTCTTCTCCCTCCCCCCCAAAAAACACATTCTCTCACACAAAGACTTTCTCTTACGCAGACACATCTCAGAGCGTTACCAGTTTTAAGTTCAACATAATGTTTTCAACCCTCCGCAGAGTAAAGGGAATATTTAACTGATAAACAGCATATATTGAGCAGAAGGGATGAGGGGCACCTGATGAGGTGGGACAACGTTGCAGAGCCACCCTAGGGAGGGGGCAACCAAAGTCAGGGCTCTGTAAGGACTCTGATGGCGCCAATCTGGATCTTCTGTGGAGCCTGTTTCCCCATCCCTCCGAAAACAACATAGAAGTGATCACTTCCCTTTCTGAGGGCGAAAAAGAAGTCAAGCTGGAAAACTATGAAAGGTCCTCCAGCCTGGGAGTGAAGAAGCCCCTTCCCAAAGGGAGGTTGTCACCTGATGCAGAGGGCTGCTGCTCAGCAGCCATTTCTGATACAGTGGTACCTCGGGTTACGAACTTACCGTATTTTTCGCTCTATAACACGCACCAGACCATAACACGCATGTAGTTTTTAGAAGAGGAAAACAAGAAAAAAAATATTCTAAACGAAATAGTGGATATATGATTTTTGTGGTTCATGCTGTGGCCACAGACATGTGATCTGACAGTGAGTTTGGAGTAGCCCAATGCAAAAATCCTGAGGATCCATGTGGATCCATGCTTTGTAACCATGGAGGAGGGAAGGAAGGGGAACCATGGATCCTCTGCTCACGACTGCAGCAGATCCCCCTGCCACCCGCAGGCATTCGCTCCATAACACGCACAGACATTTCCCCTTACTTTCTAGGAGGAAAAAAGTGAGTGTTATGGTGCAAAAAATACGGTAATTCGTTCTGGAGGTCCGTTCTTAACCCCAAACTGTTCTTAACCTGAGGCGCGCTTTTGCTAATTGGGCCTCCTGCTGCCGCCACCGCCGGGCAATTTCCGTTCTCATCTTGGGGCAAAGTTCGTAACCCGAGGTACTACTTCTGGGTTAGCGGAGTTTGTAACCTGAGGTGTTTGTAACCCGAGGTACCACCATATTTCGAATCACTATGCATTTGCAATGAATTGCATGAATCGTCTGCTGAATTTGTGGGGGGGGGGTTGTTTTTTTGTTTTTTTGCCTTATACAGGTCGCTGTAACTCTCTGACAGTTTGACTTAACCCCCAAAGGTGCACTTTTCCAGTGCCTCCCGAGACAGACGGATGTTTTCGATATGATGATAGTGAATGCTATGTTTGCTAATTCTTGATGCTGCTTTGAGCTCAACATTGTTGTTGGAAAGGTGGGTTACAATGGTCGAAATCAAATTAAAACAAATCAAAATGTGGTACCTGTGCAGCCCTGACCTTGTTGCTGCTTTATGTCAACACCACATTATCCAAATACGTGGCAGCAATGATAGTGTCAGGAGAGTGGTTTTGTGGCACTATTTCACCACCTTGTCTGCACCTGGATGAGACCACAACTCAATGGCAAGGCACGGGGGGGGGGTCTCAGGCTCAAATTCTAGCATCAGCACTAAATGAACCAGGCAGCAAGTGATGGGAAAGATCCTGAGAAGACTGTTGTCATTCAGAGTCAACAGTACTAGGTTCGAAGGACAAATAGGCTGGCCTTGTATGAAGGATGAATTAATATTTCTGGCCTGGACAATGTTTGTTTTTAATCCATACAGTGGTACCTCGCAAGACAAATGCCTCGCAAGACGAAAAATGTGCAAGACGAAAGAGTTTTCTGTTTTTTGAGTCGTTCCACAAGACAAATTTCCCTATGGGCTTGCTTCACAAGACGAAACGTCTTGCGAGTTCTTGCGAATTTGTTTCCTTTTTCTTAAAGCCGCTAAGCCGTTAATAGCCGCTAAGCCACTAAGCCGCTAATAGCCGTGCTTCGCAAGACGAAAAAAACGCAAGCCGAAGAGACTCGCGGAACGGATTAATTTCATCTTGCGAGGCACCACTGTAATTCTGTTTCATTTCCACATTTATTTCACATTTTAAAATTCTTCTAATAAGAGAATATCAGTGTGCAGGTAAGTGCACATTTTCTCTCTAAATATGTATCTGGAGGTGTGTTTTCTCTCTGCACACAAAACTGGGAAGTAAAAATCCAGAAAAGTTTGAAGGCAGAGCAGCAGATCATCATCATCATCATCATCTTGCAGTCGCCAAAGGGGATGCCTGAAAAGCTAATGGGTGGGGTTAGACTTGCTCTGCCCCCCTGTAAATGGAGCACCAGGGGACAGCTTGCTCTAGGCCTGCTACAGAGCCCTGCCTGGGAGCGGTATAAAGCCCCGTTCAATGTTGTATGTGCTCCCAGCACCTGTGTGAAACATGAAACAGTATTTGAGGTTCAGGAGACGACACAGTGTGCTGCACACAAACGCCTTGCCAGCATGAGTAAGCCAGGGCACGTTGCCATTTCAAGCTGCTTCCGGCCAGCAGCTGTTTTGTGTGATGTCAAGTGGACAACGAACCATTGGCTCTGAACACACAATGTGAGCAGCAGCCTAGCCAATTCCAAAGTGTACCAGCCTGTCTCATCTCTCGCACCACATTCTTCTCTGAAGAAGTGTGCATGCACACGAAAGCTCATACCAAGAACTAACTTAGTTGGTCTTTAAGGTGCTACTGGAAGGAATTTTTTTATTTTGACCATATTCTCTGCCAAACATCGGATAAACCCCTAATGCATTTGAGGGGAGCCAGTGTTCCTTTCATGGGAGAGAAGAGCAAACTTTTAGTTCCTGTTCCATCAAACATTTTTTCCCTTTTCTTTTTTAAATGAGCGTTGCAGAGCGGTTACAGGCCTGTGTTTGTGGGGTGGGGAGACGTTCTGTTTAGCATTCTACCTCAGGGCTTATCTTATCGCTGTGTTTACAGCATAGAAATGGATGACTGACCGTCAGCTGCCAGAAAAGAAGAAGAAGCATGGACTGCTTTGTGCTGCTGCAGATAACATGCCCTTTGCAAACTTCCTCCTTTCCAAAGTGCACTAGAAGAGTCCAAACTGAACTACAGCCATCATTTCAACACTATTGATGATATATACAGTATCTCATCCAGGATTCAAAGGTCTTCCTGAAGCAGGAATGGGGGAAAAGTTGTCCATTTGGCATTTTAATACAAACCTAACCAGCAGTTTAATTCCAGAACCAAAATGGAGCTATTGGCCAGGGGTGCCAACTTGAATAAAATATTGTGCATATGATTTGGTGCATGATATTATTTGTCTTGAGTCTTCTTTTTGGTCTGATGGGAATTCACCCTTCTTGGGGTGTGGGGTTGTGGTGCCAGTTCTCCAAGGCATATATAATCTATTTTCATTCCACTTGAAATCATTTCCTATAAAATATACTGATGTTATTAAAAGCTGCTATGACAATTCCATATATAAATTCCATATATACTAAAGCAATTTCATATTTTAACAAAAGATTTCAAATCCAATAAAGATGCAGACAGGGAATAAAGGTGGTACACAAACAGGTGTGTATTTCTGAAAATAATGTACAGATTCTATATGGGAATTTAGCTTGTGAAAATGCACATATTCAGGGGGGAAGTATGTCAAAGTGCACGTGAATTTTAATGTGCAAGAGAAGAAAGTTGGCAAATTGGGGCAAACTGAGTTTAAGATTGGCAAAGGAGAAATGGAAGCAGACAAATTTATCCACCCCAAACCCTAAAGGGTGCCTGGGATGAGCTTTTGAGTTTTCTCTTTGAACAGGACCTCCCACGCACCATAACACACACAGATTTTGCATTTCCTCTGACTTTCTAAAGTGGCTTTTTGTGGGGGCACAAAGGAAAAAACCCATACACCATCTCTAAGAAAATGCCCCAGTTTTGGAGCCTCACATGCATAAAAATTCCTTTTCATCCATCTCTGATCTGTTTGGGATATGAAATTTGGTGCTTGGTATTAGATAGATATTTTGAATTCTGGTGCTGGAGGAGACTCTTGAGAGTCCCGTGGACTGCAAGAAGATCAAACCTATCCATTCTGAAGGAAATTAGCCCTGAGTGCTCACTGGAAGGACAGATTGTGAAGCTGAGGCTCCAATACTTTGGCCACCTCATGAGAAGAGAAGACTCCCTGGAAAAGACCCTGATGTTGGGAAAGATGGAGGGCACAAGGAGAAGGGGACAACAGAGGACGAGATGGTTGGACAGTGTTCTCGAAGCTACTAACATGAGCTTGACCAAACTGCGGGAGGCAGTGGAAGACAGGAGTGCCTGGCGTGCTCTGGACCATGGGGTCACGAAGAGTCCGACACGACTAAACGACTAAACAACAACAACATTAGGCAGATAGATAGACAGACAGACAGATAGATGATAGATAGATAGATGATAGATAGATAGATAGATAGATAGATGATAGATTTTATCTTTATTTTGGTCTTTTTATTATTGTTTTATCTCTGATTTTATCCCAATTTATGTAATTGTTTATTTTATGTAAACTTCATTTTTTTTAAACTAAGCAGTATACAAATCTTAATAAATTGAAATCATCAATGGACACACAAGAGTTAAAAGCACACATAGTGTAGGGTCAGTGTGTTAGTGTAGCAGTTACAGTGTCTGAAAAGGACCTGAGAGTCCAGGATTCAAATTCCTACTCAGCCATGAAGCTTGTTGGGTGACCTTGAGCCAGTCACTGTCCTCTCAGCCTAACGTACCTCACAGGGTTGTGAGAAAAAGCTCCTTGGAGAAAAAGGTATTATTAAATAAAGGCACGTTTCTGCATACATGTGCAGAAGCCGGAATATTAGCCTCTATATGAGATTTAACATTCAAATTGGTCATAACCTGGTAACGAAGCGATCTTTATAAAAACAATACTATTTTGTTAGTCAAACTGATGTCTTCCCATTCATCTTCAAATGCACTCAGACTTGTTAATGAAATACCACGAGGAGTTTGGCATTATTTACATTTGTCAGTTGTAAGACTCTCTCGAGCTGCGGTGAAAGCCATCACTTCAGTCAAGGGCACCAATGAACGGACCAAGACTGCAATCCCTATGCACACTTTCCTGCGAGTAACACCCACCAAACACGGGGGGGGGGCTGGTTTCTAATGAAGCAGGCGTAGGTTTGTGCTGCATGACTACTCATTTATTTCATTACATTTGCATATCCTCTCTTGTATGGAACTCAGGGCCGGTTGCCCACCAATATCCCATCTAGAGACTGACCAGTTAAAGATTTGCTTCACTACAGAAAATGGTGCCGGTGCCAGACCTGAGTCGGGGGGGGGGGGCTTTGGTAATATGACACCTTGAGTGAGGACAAAATTGGGGGGGGGGCTCCAATATTTCTTATTTTTACAGTAATTCAATTTTGTCCAGTTGCTTTTTTATGAATCTTCTCAATAAGTACTGTATAAATATAGATATTATTGTTATTGTTGCTGTTGCTGTTGTTATTTTGTGCCCTCTCGGATTGGTGCCCTGTGTGGAGGAACCGCCTCCGCCACCCTAAATCCAGTGTTTAATAATAATAATAATAATAATAATAATTAAAATTATTATTAATAAAAATAATAAATAATTTTATACCCCCCCCCATCTGACTGGGCTGCCCCAGCCACTCTGGGCAGCTCCCAATCAAATATTAAAAATACAATACAGAATTAAACATAAAAAACTTCCCTAAACAGGGCTGTCTTCAGATGTCTTCTAAAAGTAGGATAGTTGCTTATTTCCTTGACATCTGATGGGAGGGCATTCCACAGGGCAGGTGCCACCGCCGAGAAGGCCCTCTGCCTGGTTCCCTGTAACCTCACTTCTCACAGTGAGGGAACCGCCAGAAGGCCCTTGGAGCTGGACCTCAGTGTTCGGGCTGAACGATGGGGGTGGAGACGCTCCTTCAGGTATACAGGACCGAGGCCGTTTAGGGCTTTCAAGGTCAGCACCAACACTTTGAATTGTTCCCTGAGTGGACTCACAGCTTGGAGCTGCAACAACCTGAACCATTGCTTGGCATTGCTTCACCCCCTTGTGTTGCATCTACTGAAGAATGTTTCTACGGCCGCCAGTCACCCACCTCCCCTCCCCTCCCTGGGCATGTCTTCTCACTGGTGGCACTTTGGAATGGACCCCATCAATGGCTGTCAATCACCATTTTGCAACAGCAAACATGGAATGCCCAGTGTCAACACTCCCAGGGCCTCTTTCAAATGCTGCTCCTACTCTAAGGAGACTCATAGTCATTCTTGGTCATGACTAATTTAAGCTCATTAATTTAGGTGGGTTTACTCTGAGCAGAACTTACAACCCCAAGGCTTATATTTCACTAATATGCACATTTTATGCACTCTTTTTACCCCTATATATTAATTTCTGTACACATTATGTAGCTGGAGAACTGCGCTGCAGAATTCAGAGAAGAACAGATTTTGAAAGACGGCTGTGTTTTGGTTCGGAAAGCGAGAATTTGGCAGGTTCACTTTTAAATGCGAACTGAATTGAATTTCTCCTCTAGACCACCTCCAGAAAGAAGGGGCTCTTAGGCTCATCTCCTGCCCATGGGCTTTGCATTTCGGGCATCTGGTCAGCCACTGTCAAAAACAGGCTGCTATCTAGATAGGCCTTTGGTCTGCTCCAGCAGCCAGGCTGCCCTGATGTTCTAAAAACAAGACTTCACTGAAACGGCTGGGGCTGTTTCATCTGTCAGTCTTTATCCACTTTAAAGTGGCATTTTTGATTTTAAAATGACTAACCGTGCTCTGACCCTTATAGGAAATGTTATATTTTCACATGCATGAACCCGAAAGGAATCGGTCGCCTTTGTCCGATGAGGCATGACAGTCTTACAGGTGTTTCCTCCCAATTTCTGACATAGGGACCCCAGGGACTTCAGATTCTTGTAAAGAAACTGGAGAGAGGGTGCACACATGAGCACCAGCCACCTTTCTTTTTACATTATTGAGAATTGTTACTGAGACAAGTCCTTCATTTGGTGTAAATAAATGAGGAGAACCGCCAACTGGTTTTAGCAGAGAATTTAAAGTATCCTGGAAGCTACCTTAAAACAGACCCAGTCTCCAGCATCAGATTTTGTCCACTGCCTGGCAGGGTCTCAGGCAAGGTCCTGTCGCCTGGTCCTTTTTTACTGGAATCACCAAGGACTGAACCCAGGAGCTGATGCACTCAAAGGAGCAGCCACTTCTGAGCTGCAATTCTTCACCCAAATCCCCTAGCTCACATCAGAATATGAGCGGACGGGCTCCTCATGACTCACCCGGCTAATTTCCACTTTGTGAACAGGCACTCACAAGGTTATCTAAGTGATGGGTTCAGTCAGAGGGCCACATTCCCTTCTGGGCAAGCTTCCAAGGGCCACATCCGACTGGTGGGTGGAGCCAGAGGCAAAAGTGGGTGGAGTGACCTATGTAAATTTTAGTCTTGTACTACAGACTAGTTTCGACACTATCCTCCATTCAGACAAGCAAAATGCTTTATCAGAGTTCAAGGATACTTTCCAGTCAGGCAAAAAGCACTCAGACCACACAGCAGGGCCTGTGGGATATGTTGCCTAGGGAAAGTGGGTGTGGCCAGGGGAGCATTCCGAGGACCAGACAGAGAGGTCCAGAGGGCCACATTTAGTTCCTGGGTCTGAAGTTCCCCTAATAAAAGGGTTGACTGGCCTTAAGAATCCTACAACAGTGCCTTCCTCCCATAAATAACAGCTCACTTTATTAGGCTTAAAATATGCGAAGTTCTTTGTGTGGGGTGATTGTTGTTTTTAACGCTCAGATAAGAAATTTGTGCCGTTTGTGCCCAACATCTTTCACATTACAGTAACTTTGGAGGAACTGTATGTTGTGGTGAAGAACAGCACTGTGCAAAAGGGAGGGATTTTTTTTTAAGTGCTTGTGGTTAGAGGATGTGACATCGTCACGCCGTTCAGCGGGAACCTGGTCTTTAAAAAAAAAGCTGAAAGGAACATCTTGACGGCCTGTTATCACATCAAGGTGCAAAGAGCAGCTAATAAGCCCAAGAGGGGTGGAAAGGACCCCCTCCTGCCCCAGAATATGCACTGGCAAAAATGTGAGTTCTGGACTCTTCTTTTTTTAAAATAATTATAATAACTAGAATGCAAAGATAGGCTCTGGGAGTAAGCCCTACTGAATTCAATAGGATGCATTGCTGAGTAGACATTGTTAGGATTGCACTGTTGAACAGTACTGTAGCAAAACTATAGAGGAAGAACTGCTAATTTTAATTATACTTTTGGATTTTCCAAAGTGCTTCTCAGTTTTTATTGTATTGGAACCGCTCTGAGGTAGGTCTTTATTCTTATTCACATTTTGCAGCTGGGGGGGGGGGGCGACTGAAGCTGAGAGTTTGTGACTTAAGCAGAGATGGCCCTGGAGCTCTTCCAGATTAAATCATTCACAGCATAAAAAGAAGGAGGTGCAAGGCTGAAGCCTTTTCCTCTTGCCCTCTGGCATATTTGGAACAAGCAGTGCTTACCGGGTGATAAATGGTGAGCACTTTGCATATGCTCAGATGAACACTGCTCTCTAGAACTACCTTGCAACGTTTTGTCACTGAATCCTGGCTGGCAACCAACAGAATAGAATTAACTCTTCTTACTCTTTTAACTCTCACCTTGGTACCGTTCAGCTTTGCTTCAAGTGTGCCTGCTAAGAATCCACAGATCTGAGGCTGACAGATCTGTGGCAATGCCTTCAGAGAAGACGTTTGGCTTTTGTGTACTGGAAAGGCAAATTATCTGAACCATCACTTGTTTTCTGGCACACATACAAATTCACAGTGCGATTTAAAGCACAATCCTGCATAGGTTTACTTAGAAGCCAGTCCTGCTAAGTTGTTTTTGTTGTTGTTTAGTCGTTTAGTCATGTCCGACTCTTCGTGACCCCATGGACCAGAGCACGCCAGGCACTCCTGTCTTCTACTGCCTCCCGCAGTTTGGTCAGACTCATGTTAGTAGCTTCGAGAACACTGTCCAACCATCTCGTCCTCTGTTGTCCCCTTCTCCTTGTGCCCTCCATCTTTCCCAACATCAGGGTCTTTTCCAGGGAGTCTTCTCTTCTCATGAGGTGGCCAAAGTATTGGAGTCTCAGCTTCAGGATCTGTCCTTCCAGTGAGCCCTCAGGGCTGATTTCCTTAAGAATGGAGAGGTTTGATCTTCTTGCAGTCTATGGGACTCTCAACAGTCTCCTCCAGCACCATTAGGGCTTCATAATTGACTACTCTGAGAACAACATGCTGAACTAGAGGGGACTTTGGTCTGATCCAACAGGGCTCTTCTTAGATCATTACGTTCGTAACATTCTTTCATCCTCCATCTCTGTAAAACAGTGCTTTAACTTCACCACTATCCTTGGAAGCCTTAGGTAAGTTACAGTGGTACCTCAGGTTACAGACGCTTCAGGTTACAGACTCCGCTAACCCAGAAATAGTACCTCGAGTTAAGAACTTTGCTTCAGGATGAGAACAGAAATCATGCTTCGGCGGCGCAGCAGCAGCGGGAGGCCCCATTAGCTAAAGTGGTGCTTCAGGTTAAGAACAGTTTCAGGTTAAGAACGGACCTCCGGAACGAATTAAGTACTTAACCCGAGGTACCACTGTATTCATTCTTAGCCTCAGTTCCTCATATGAGAAATGGGAACCCTCTGTATGCTCCTAATGGAAAGCTTGCTCGGCTGCAGGCAGATAACACGATGTTATGACATTTCCTGGGATTCCATGTACCTTGGTTTTTAGAGAATAACAGTGCCGTCCTTTACTGCCGGGGTTGACAGGCTTCAGGCTTGCAAGACCTGCCGTATTTATGCAAATCTAATGTGCCATCAAATCTAATGTGACCCTAATTTTCTTCAATGTAAACAATAACAACAAAAGCAAAACCTGAGTGCAACAGCAACACTCCCCAACTGTGAATCCCACCAACTGCTATTCAGAGACATGTTGCCTCTGACAGAGCAAGTAGAGTATAGACAGCAGGCTAGTAGCCAGGAGTAGCCTTCTTCACCAGGAGCTTATGCAACCTTCTTTTAAAGCCATCCAAGTTGGTGGCTGTAACTGCAGGCAGTGGGAGCAAATGTCATGGGTTAACTATGCACTATGTGAGATAACACCTGCTTTGGTCTGTCCTGAACCTTCTTCCAACATTCAGCTTCTTTGAGAGAGGGATAAAGACTGTCCGCTTTCTCTAGACAATGCATAATATCATTTACCTCTGTCACGTCCCTTTTTTACTCACCTTTTTTGGCGAGTCGATTTACTTTCTGTGGAGCAAGCAAATTTCCAGCATGTATAATGCAGAGAGAATATTTCCAATGCTTTTGTCAGATTAGTCACCATGAATCAAATGTCACTGAATGATTCACAATTGCAGCAATGCTATTTTTTTTTTTTTAATGACAACAGTGGTTGCCAACCAAACAATTTCCATTTTAGAAAGTGAATCTTATCTTTTGCATCTGCCTTCAAAAAATGTCAAATAATCAGCAAAGAGTTAAGGGGAATGGCATCGATCAGGCCACTGGCAGCTGCTGTTGGGCTATTGCATTTGAGCATGTGCAGAATGCCTGTTAACACAGAGTAACTACAGGGTACCCAACCACCTTTATTTCTTTCACTCCTTCTTTTCTATATAGCATAAATTCAAAGTGGCTGACAAATCAGAAAAAGCAGGTAAAAGTATAGTATGTACATCCATCAACAGGGACAGATGAAGCTTTCAGCTTTGGTTCTCTCTGTTTCTTACTTTCCCAAATCTTAAGCACAGTTCTCCTCATTTCTGTTCGTTTATTATGTTTATTTATTTTTAAAGTTCTCATGAACTTTAAGTGCCATTTAAGCGCACTTAAATTTTGCCTATTAAACTCATGTTTGTATGCAATTCTCCTTTAATAAATGTTACTGTACTTTTGTTATTTTTCACTAATATATGCCTTTATAGGCACGTTTTATATTAGGGATGCCATATTTCTAAAAGTGAAAATCCAGACGCAAAAGTTATTTAGCTTTTTATGGAAAAATCTGAAAAATATATATATGAAGCTTTTGAGCTATTTTTAAGGAAATTCGCCAAAATCTACACTTCTGACATGGGTTGCCATTCCTCTGAATTTCCCCAGACATTTCAGAGATTTCTGCCTGGACACCGTTTCCAACGACCGAATCCTGGCTATGTCCTGGAAATTCCAGATGTATGGCAACCCTATCTTATACAAATACATGTATTTCTGTATGCCTTGTTTAGCTGGAGAACTTCACTGCAAAATTCGGAGAAGTGTGAATTTCAAAGGATAGTGGTGTTTTGGACCATGTGTTGTTTTGAAAAGTATGAATTAAGCTATCTGAATTTCTCCTCCATCCCAACTGGAACTGGAGGCTGCTACTCCATTTGGTTTGCCATTACTGCGAATGCTTTTTTTAAAAAAACGAACTTTTAACCAGCCACATTCTGGCTGTGAACCAACACACACTTGGAAGTGTTTTCTTATTTGGGGCATTTGTGGAAATGCCCAACGGACCACCAACAGTTAATTTATGGAATCTGCTGCCACAAGATGGCCACTGGCTTAGGGAGATTTTAAAAAGCATTAAACAAATTCATGGAGTCCTATCAAAGGACACAAAATAGAACCCCAGGTTCAAAAGCAGTGTCCCTCTGTGTTATGTACTGAAGTTCTCACCCTGGGCCAGCAGGGGGATACTGTAGATAGTTTTCACTCAGGTCCACATATGCAAATAAGGGATTGAAAGTGGCATTCAGTGATTGGATAGTTACAGAAAGTGGTTACTGTTGCTTTGTAGTGGAGCTCTATATAAGCAGGCTGGCTGAACCCTTCAGTTCAGTTCTGTTCTGGGTCTGTGAATAAACAAGAGCTGCTTGAAGAATCGCTGTGTCGTCTGATATGTTCACCCACAACTTAAAACTCTGAGTACCAGGTGCTGGGGACAAACAGTAGGAGGGGGGGTTCTGTCCTTCACACCCTGGTTTGGGGCTTTCCCAGAAGCATCTTGTTGGTGACTGCTGAGGAAAGGATGCAGGATCACGGATCCATTTAGCGCAGTTCTTAAACTGCCACTGTGCAAATGAGTCCTCTCGGAAATTCAGGACACCAAATACTTGCACATCCCGAGCACAGCCAGTTGAAATGAAAAGGTGGGTGTCAAATGTTTATCCTTCACTGATTCTGCAGCAGGTGAGGGTTAAGAACCCAGCTCTAAGAGTTCTTGAGAAGTAAGACTGAAAGATGAAACCGTCGTGTGTGATGTGTTCCATCATGTGCGCCTCCGTTCAGGCGAAGCCACCTTGGGAAAAGTTGGTGGGGGGAACGAACTTCAGCGAGGCTTCGTAAGGCAGCTGCTTGACTGCTAACAACATCAGCAGGGTTCTTAATAGATTTCCCCACCTTGAAAGGTAAAATGCAGCTAAGGATGGGCAAATCTGTCAATTTCGGCTTCTCCCAGTTTATATGCAATATTGCCTACCATGCACAGTTTTGCAAATCAATTTCCCCTAATATAAGGAATCTTTGCATGTTCTTTTCACTAATATATGCAGACTTTATTCTAGCATGTGCATTTTTGAACACGTAGCTTGGCTGGAGAACCACACTGCAAAATTCAGAGACGTTTGAATTTTGAAAGACAGCTGTGTTTCAATTTACATACCGCTTCAGAAAGCGTAGATTTGATGTGTTTGTCTTTAAATTGTGAACTGAATCAAATTTCTGCCCCATATCTAACTGTAGCACAGGGGGTGGCTATGCTCTGCCTTCATGGTCAGATCCAGTAATGCTTTTGAATACCAGCTGCTAGAAGGAGTGTCTCCACCCCCATCGTTCTACCTGGACACTGAGGTCCAGCTCTGAGGGCCTTCTGGCGGTTCCCTTACTGCGAGAAGCGTAGTTACAGGGAACCAGGCAGAGGGCCTTCTCAGTAGTGATGCCCGCCCTGTGGAACGCCCTCCCATCAGATGTCAAAGAAATAAACAACTACCTGACATTTAGAAGACATCTGAAGGCATCCCTGTTTAGGGAGGTTTTTAATGTTTAATTCTGTATTGTATATTTAATAGATGGGTGGGGTATTGTTGTTGTTATTATTATTATTAAACACTGGATTTAGGGTGGCGGAGGTGGTTCCTCCACACAGGGCACCAATCCAAGAGGGCGCAAAATAATAATAATAATAATAATAATAATAATAATAATAATAATAATAATAATATTTATACAGTACCTATTGATAAGCTTCATAAAAAAGCAACTGTACAAAAATGAATTACTGTAAAAATAAGAAATATTGGAAGGGCCCCCAAATTTTGTCCTCGCTCAAGGTGCCATATTACCAAAGTCCCCCCCCCCCCGACTCAGGTCTGGCACCGGCCCCATTCTCTGTAGTGAAGCAAATCTTTAACTGGTCAGTCTCTGTTTAGGGAAGCTTTTAATATTTGATGAATTGTTGCATTTTAATATTTTGCTGGAAGCTGCCCAGAGTGGGTGGGGAAACCCAGCCAGATGGGTGGGGTATAAATAATAAATTGTTGTGGTTGTTGTTATAGAGAGAGTTCTCTTGTGCTCAGGTCCTGCTTGCGATTTCCCCACAGGTTGGCCATTGTGAGAATAGGACGCTGGGCTAGATGGCCCATTGGCCTGATCCGGTAGGCTCTTCATACACTCTTATGATTGGTAGCAGAAAGAGCCCATCATGAAGCGTGACATTTTCTCACTTCATGTGTATTTGCCATCATGGCAGAGTGACCAAACCATGTGATGCCTGGAGCGGAGTTTGGCATCCTCTGGATCCCAACTTCCTTCTCCTTATTTTTAAAACTGTAGCTTAAACCAGGATAAAATCATATCATGGACCAGAGACCTCTTGGTCCTGGGAGTATGTCATGTGATCCTGAAGAGCCAATCCCAGGTCACGGCCCACTATATTGCATCAGTGACTCGCATTCCCTCAGGGTGGCGTACAGTGGTACCTCGGGTTACATACGCTTCAGGTTACAGACTCTGCTAACCCAGAAATAGTACCTCAGGTTAAGAACTTTGCTTCAGGATGAGAACAGAAATCATGCGCTTGTGGTGTGGGGCAGTGGGAGGCCCATTAGCTAAAGTGGTGCTTCAGGTTAAGAACAGTTTCAGGTTAAGAACAGACCTCTGGAATGAATTAAGTACTTAACCCGAGGTACCACTGTATATTTGTTGGAGCTATACTTCTTGGCTGCTGCCCAACCCCTTGTTGCCTCTCAAACCTGCCTCTTCATCAATTCCCTGGCCAGGAAGCTCAAGTCCATGAACTGAGATGCTGTCTTAACATGTCTAGGATATACATATAAGCAAAGACCCTGCTTTAAGAGACACCTTGCCCATTTAGGCCAATCTTGTCACAAAACTGGAAGTTGCAATCTATTGAGGCAGCTCACCTGTTCATCTAGCTCAGTGTTGCTTACACTGACTGGCAGCAGCTCTCTAAGGTTTCGGACAGGGAATCTGTCCCAGCCCTACCTGGAGATGTCAGGGACTGAAGCGGGGACTTCTGCCATTGAGGTATTAGCCTTCTACAAAGGCAAGTATCTTTGCATACTTGGCCAGACAATGGCTCTCTAGGATCTACAGCAGAGGGCTTTCCCATTATCTGTTACCTGGTCCTTATGACTGGAGATGCCAGGGACTGAATCTGGGACCTTCTGGCAGACAAATCCAATTCAGTTAATATTTAATTTGCACTTTCTGAAACAGTGCAAGAACCAAAATGCAGCCGCCTTCGGCATTTTGCACACCTCCATTTGCACACCAGATTTTGCAGTGCAGTTCTCTAACCAAGCGATGTGTACAAAAACGCACAAACTAAGGAACTGCATGCCTAAAAAGGTGCATAAATGAAAATAGCATCCATAAACGCAGTATGTTAGAGGAAGCTGTTTTGCAAAAAATATGCGTATCAGGCATAATTGCACAGAAAAGAAAGTGTCTATTATGAAAAAATTGCACAGAAATTAATCACAACTGATGTGGAAATGTGAAGACTGGAAGAAACAAAAATTGACAAGATTTGCTCATCCCTACCACTGACAGCTATCATTCCCTCTGTGCAAACACCATCATGGCTGGAGTCCTCAGTATCCAGGAGTCTGCAGCCTTTCTGGTTGTTGCAACCTAACCGTTCCAGCACTGAGAGCTAAGCACTGGACATAGGCCACTACTGCTTTGTCTTGGTGGGGTTTTTCTTTTCTGCCACATGCGCCAATAAGGCCCGTGCAAAACGCTTTCCCACATGCTCTGTCAGCCATATACTCTGAATTCTCCAGTGCTATAACCAGCTCTACTTTTGCTCAAGGGCTTTTGATCACTGAGTAAACACTCCCAGCCTGGTGTTTGCTTAATATCTTTGCGCAGGGTTAAATGTTTATTGAAACATCCTGACCCAGATGTGACCAGAGATGGGGAGGGCGCGGGGGTGGGGGTGGGGGTTGGATCCATTCCTTGCCAGCTTTAAGTGACAGCTTCGCTCTAGAAAATCAAATGCCACCCTGGGAAAAAGCTAGACCCGTGTCAATTTCAGAAGGGAGCCTGCAAGAGTCTCTCCAACAAACAGGCCTCAGCATGCACCAAGGGTGGGTGGGTGAGCGTTGCTGGATAATTGACACTGTTGGGGGATCGTGGTGACACACACAGCGTCAAATTGAGGCCACGAGCTCACTGACAGGGCGATGGGAGCAATTGACAATCAGGAAAACAAGGGTTGTCTTCTGCGTGTTGACCCAGCACTGAGTTGACAACCGCAGTAGGAAGCACAAGGCATTCCCACAGGCCAGCTACCTCTTACACAACTGCGCAGCAGCCAAGGAGGAAAAAGGTACTCTTGAGGTCACAGAGAGATCCCTCTTCAGGACCCCTTCCAAGGTAGTGTCATTTTTTGGCGCTCCTCTTGAGATTCTGAGGGCTGCAGGGACAAACATGGCAGCATAGCTCTTTGAGGGCGGCGGCGGGGGGGACGACGGCTGTGTGGCTTCCATGTTATTGTTCATGCAAACTGTCAAATTCACGATGATGGCAAAGTAGAACCTCCATGTTCAGGGACAGCCTGCGCCACTTACTACTGGTTGCTGGGGGCGGGGGAGAGGCAAGCAATGGAAGAGGGCTGTTGACTTCGAGTCCCAGGATGCACCTGGCTCTTCTTGTGTCCCCACTTTCCCACCAACTGAGGAGAATCACAGAGCATGAAGTTGTAGGAAGCCTATACAGTGGTACCTCGGGTTACATACGCTTCAGGTTACAGATGCTTCAGGTTACAGACGCTGCTAACCCAGAAATATTACCTCGGGTTAAGAACTTTGCTTCAGAATGAGAACAGAAATCGTGTTCTGGCGGCGCAGCAGCAGCAGGAGGCTCCATTAGATAAAGTGGTGCTTCAGGTTAAGAACAGTTTCAGGTTAAGAACTGACCTCCGGAATAAATTAAGTTCTTAACCCGAGGTACCACTGTACCGTACTTTTCCATGTATAAGACTAGGTTTTCCCCCTTAAAAATAATGTCAAAAATTAGAGGACACCTTATACACTGATACATCCCCCATTTTCTTGAATCTGAGTCCCCCAAAATAGGGAGCGTCTTATACATGGGGGCCTCTTATACACGGAAAAATACGGTACTTACTAGAGTCAAAGACATCCTCTGGGACTGCAGAGTCCTAGACTGCAGAGTTTTTGTGTGGCATTTCTCTCTCTCTCTCGATGATAATGTGTAATATTAATTCACCTAGTGCAACAAGTGGCAGAGCCCATCATACTGCATTTGGGCCCCTCATCTCTGCTCATTATGCTGAGTAGGACCCTGAATGTCTGCCCCCAAGTCTTACCCTGATGGCACAGGAAGGTGTGGAGAGGGCATTGATGTGGCAACGTCCTTGTGAACACAGGAGCCAAAGTAGCTCAGCTGGGAGAGCATTAGACTAGAAATCTGAAGGCCCCCTGGTTTGATCCCAGGCAATTCTGCTTGGCAGGGCCCTCCTTGATGCGAATGGGCTATCTTTCAGTGACACACTTTAGGTGTCAAAGGCCCTGCATTACACCCCTGGCATCTCAAGTTAAAAGGGTTGGGGGTAGTAGGTAGACATGGGGGAGCAATTATGTTTGGTTCACATTTTAATGCACACATGCTTAACGCACACTTTCTGGAAGAATACGTGAAGGAAAGCAGTCATTCTTTGAAATTCACACTTCTCCAAAATTTGCACCGCAGTTCTGCAGCCAAATAATGTGTATAAAAATGCATATACCAGAGTAATGTGTGCTTATTAATGCATTTAATTAGTGAAAATATAACATGCAGAACGCATATTAGGGAAACAGCTAGCAAACATGTTTCTAGTAGGTAACGTTACATATGAAGATGTGTGTATTAGGAGAGATTTGCACTAAAATGCTTACAAATTTAAAAAATAAATACCGTATTTTTGCTCTATAAGACTTTTTCCCTCCCAAAAAGTAAGGGGAAATGTGTGTGTGTCTTATGGAGCGAATATAGGCTGTGCAGCTATCCCAGAAGCCAGAACAGCAAGAGGGATTGCTGTGCAGTGATCCCTCTTGCTGTTCTGGCTTCTGAGATTCAGAATATTGTTTTTTCTTGTTTTCCTCCTCCAAAAACTAGGTGCGTCTTATGGTCTGGTGCATCTTATAGCGCGAAAAATATGGTAGACCACAAACCCAATGCAGGCTTCATCCACACCATAAGTACATTTAAAGCACATTGCTCGCCCCCCCCCCAAAAAAAAAATAATCCTGGAAACTGTCGTTTGTTCAAAGTGCTGGCAATTATAGCCCTGTGATGGGGTAAACTCTAGTTCCCAGGATTCAAGGGAGCACTTTAAAAGTGTGCTATGGGTGTGACTGAAGACTGGAAAACTGGAAAGCTGAGAGAAGATGAACTTAACAGGGAATTGGAAAGAGCCCCTCCCTGAGAGCCTGGAAAGCTGCTACCAGTCAGAGTACTGGGCTCGATGGGTAAATAACCTGTCATGCAGACTGGCAATTAGTTATTTTTTCCCTTGCTAATATGAAATATATTACCGTTTCCCTCCCACACTCAAAACCATCTAAAATAGCATTTCAAAGCAGAGGCTGTTCTGCCTCCAGATGTCCTTCTGCGCCTCCTCAACCCAGCCACCTGCTCTGAGATTACCTACCCAAAATAGTCCCAGCTGTGATCTTGTCTGATCAGCTCCGGCTTCCAGTTAGTCTCTCCAAGAGGAAGGAAGATAGAGCAGCTTAACAGCTTCTTCCTCACACTGCCAGCTTTATAGGTTTCCTCCTCGCATTCATGTCTACCAGATATTCCCCTTTTTGCCCCCATACTCATTGCTTCCTCTTGCACTTGCTTCCAGCATGTATGGTTCAGCTGGAGGTCTTGATTCCTAGACCCGCTTTCTTCTGGCTCCCAATTTCTTTCCATCCTGTGGTCCTCCTGATCCCAGCCTGCTTGCCTCTTTTACTTTCTGTTCCTGGTGTTCCCAAGTCCCTGTCCTTATCCTCCTTCCCAAGATCAACATGAAGCCCAGACTCAATCAGGCTCATTCTCCCCACCCTAAGTGCATATAAATAGGGCCAGTCCTACCATTAGCCAGAGTGAGGAAGCTTCCTCAAGCAGCTGGTTCTGGGAAATGGGGAATGACAGTGAGATGCTGGAGGATGACAGAGCCATATGGGCCAATAATAAATTATTATTATTGGAAGTTTTTAATGTCTGACGCTGTATTGTTTTTAATATTCGGTTGGAAGCCACCCAGAGTGCCTGGGGAAAACCAGCCAGAAGGGTGGCGTATAAATAATAAATTATTATTATTATTATTATTATTATTATTATTATTATTATTATTACATGGCCTGCACATGCTCTGCATACCCCTCAACGAGCCTGCTGCTGTCAGCAGGAAGACATTGGGCTCATCCACACTTGTTTTTGCCCCATGCTTCCTAGGCACAAGTCTGCACTTTAAAGCAATTTTCTTCCTCCTGGCCAGTGTGGTGTAGTGGTTAGGAGCAATGGACTCGTAATCTGGTGAACCGGGTTCACTTCCCCGCTCCTCCACATGCAGCTGCTAGGTGACCTTGGGCTAGTCACACTTCTCTGAAGTCTCTCAGCCCCACTCACCTCACAGAGTGTTTGTTGTGGGGGAGGAAGGGAAAGGAGAATGTTAGCCGCTTTGAGACTCCTTAGGGTAGTGATAAAGCGGGATATCAAATCCAAACTCTTCTTCTTCTGGCATTTTCCCCATGAAAACCCATTCTGAATCAGAACAAACAGCAATTTGAGTTTGGTCTGATTCAGTGGCAAAAGGGTGAGTTTTTATGGGGAAAGTACCAGGGCAAACACACACACACACACACACACACACACACACACACACACACGACAAGGAGTTTTAAAGTGCCAGCCTGTGGCTAAAAATGCAGCAACAAAGGAAGTGTGGAGGAGACACATTGTCCCACTGCCCCTGCTGATGTTAAGATTCAGCTGCTGGTCCAATTTGCTTCTGAATGCACCATCGGAGGAAGACACCATTTTTGTCCTTGACTTCTTGCAGCCAGATGTATTGGGACCCACCCACCCCTGCATGTAAATGAGCCTAACCGCAAAAGGATGCTTCACCTGAAACTCAGGTTTGATGACAGGTGCTCCTTTTATTACTTTTGAAACACCATTTTCAACAGCAAACTGCCGCTTATTCCGGAGTAAATGTGCTCAGCAGGTGCAAACTCTGTTTTATTCCTGCAGTTGTGATGGTGCTCTGATTTAAATGAGTTTAAAAAGGGAATAACGTAGAAGCAAGCTGGAATGGCGGCGAGAGAAGGCAGAATAAGTGTGAACTGTGTGTCACAACTGAAATAATATGCATGATTGTCTAAAGTCCAGGGTCTCAGTTTTGCTTCTGTGTTTGTCAAATGCTAAGGGGCTTCCGTTTACCACACCACAGGGTAGTCTGCGCTCTGACCTCAAATCACACATGCAAACGATTTCGCCTTCTGATACTTCCTCTTTGACTGTACAGAGGGCATAGCACAATCACTGCCTACGCTAAGATTTCATCTAAATTACAAATGCACAGTGGTTTTATACCACTTTAAGCAGTTTGGCTTCCCGCAGGGCATCCTGGGAGCTGTAGTTTGGCAAGGTGTTTTCCACAGACCTACAATTCCCAGGGTCCTGCTTTCCATAGGCATTCCATAGGCATTTTGTTGTCCATTGTGAGAACAGGACGCTTAACTAAATGAGCCGTTGGCCTGATCCATCAGGGCTCTTAAGTTCCTATGGTTCTCTGGGAAGAGGAGGTGGTGGTCTGTAATGTGAGCATGCCTGTGAGTGCTATTCAAGAAAGCTCCTGCTGTCCTGGTGTATGCACAGTGTACAGTGGTACCTCGGTTTACATACGCTTCAGGTTACATACACTTCAGGTTACAGACTCCGCTAACCCAGAAATAGTACCTCGGGTTAAGAACTTTACTTCAGGATGAGAACAGAAATCGTGCTCCGGGGCGCGGCATCAGCAGGAGGCCCCATTAGCTAAAGTGGTGCTTCAGGTTAAGAACAGTTTCAGGTTAAGAACGGACCTCCGGAACGAACTAAGTACTTAACCTGAGGTACCACTGTACGTTATTGTAGTGCACAAGGAATCAGGCCTGCATGAGTACAAAGTTTCGAATGGTTTCTTTTCTTTAAAAAAAAAATATGTGCACAGTGTGTGCCAAAGTGTGAGAAAATATTTTGTGTAATTCATTTTTTGAGATACAAGCCAAGATCCCCAACTGCCTTGAGAAGGAAACACTTTCTGAATCATAACAATTATGCTCCTTGGGGTTTCTGTTATCAAGCGAATGTTTGCTTTCCATACTTCTGCAAACAGAAAAGGATTTCCATTGTATCTCCTCAAGAGCTTATTATTTTACTGTGTGTGTTTGTGATTATACCAGAAATGCAAGCGGGGGGAGGGAAGGAGAACAGTTGTGTGTTCTGGTTTGCGCCTCTGAATTGATAGATTTCTCACCTGCCAGAGTGTCGGAGGGGGTGGGGAAAGGAAAGGCCTAGCGGAAAGTGTGCACTTTGGGGGTTGAAAGGCAACCAGTCAGCCATGCAAACCTTTGCAGGGTGACAAACTCTTTTCAGTGGAAAGTTGGCTCAGTGGACAGTCCTAGTGACTCATCTAAAAAAAGTCCTTTCCAACTAACTTGGAGAGGTAGTGTGAGGTAGTGTGAGTGAAGCTTGGCATGCTCTCAAAAGAGGGCTCAGCTCCTTTGTGAGCTGAATATCCGTGACGGGCTGTTGCCAATAAACCCTTTCAAAATCCCTCAGCAAACTCTCGGGGGCCCTTGGACATTTCTCCTTGGTTAACGTTGCCTTTCACTGTGGCTTTTGAAGAAACCTTGGGTGCCTCTGAAGTTTATCCAAGGTCTGAAATAGCCACCTGAAATAGCCACCTTCAACGCCGTGCCCATGAGATGTTGCTGGACTACAATTCCCACCATCCTCTAAGCACTGGCGGTTCCAGCTGGGGGCATCTGATGGGAGTTGGAGCCCAACAACATCTTGGAGGGCACCAGGTTGGGGAAGGCTGGTCTGAAGATGGTACAGGAGGCAGCTGCCTTACTTTATTTATTCAATATTTACAGAGAGAGCCTTGGGAATGCAGCCGCTTGGAATAATGGCGTTGTCCCGAGTAATCTCCACACACACCCTTCTCTTCCACTTCTCCTTTCATCAACAGCACCACCCCGCTATGGTTGCCGCTTAGGGTCTCTGGGTCCTTTGGTCTCCAACTTTTAAGGTTCACCAGGATTCTGGGAGCTGGTGGGTCTGGAATGCTTTCTAGAGATAACATGTCAGCCTCACCCCTCAACCTCAGAGCATGGGAAGCCAACCAAAGACTTATAATTTGGCATTAAATTTGGATTGTTTTATTATTTTATAATTTGGAATGTTTTTAATGTGGTTTTTATTGGATTGTTAAAATGGAAAATTTAATAAATATTATTACCAAAATAAAGTAAAATAAAATAAAATAAAATAGTGATAACATGTCAGCCAGCTGCTCCGGCTCTGCCGCCTCCTCCTCTCCCATTATTTCCAAGCTTTCCTCCTCATCTTCCTCTGAGCTGTGATCTCCCTCAAATTGACCCCTCTTGTAATTCTGAACTGTCTTCTTCTCCTCTGTCCAGTCCCTGACAGAACCACATGTCTGCTGCCTTGTGTCCCATGAGAGAAGAAAAGCACAATACAAATGTAAGGAAATAAATAAAGGTGAACAACAGGGTAGGAGCCATAGCTCAGTGTCAGGGCATAGAATTTGCATGCAGGGGACCCCAAATTCAGTCCTTGGTGTTTATCGTTAAAGGGATCAGGTGGATCACGCTGTGCCTCAGAGACTGCCAACTGGGAAGTCCAATACTGGGTTGGATAGACCAATGTTCTGACCTGGTGGGAGGCCGTTTCCTAGGTTTAAGTAAAGTTTTTATTATTTTTAAGTAGAATGGTGGGAATTAGACTCTAGTTCCCATTTGCAGAGAATGTGGAAGACAGCCCTGGGTTGTTTGACTCTTTAATTAGTTCTCTTTTTTCATCTTATGAAAACTATGCAAGACACTCTCTTCTAAAGTTTAAATAACATATAGTTTTTACTTACTGTACTTTCAGTGGCAGATAAAATATATACAATGCAGGTGGATGTTTCTTAAGATGCTAATATGCCTTACATAGATTGCCAGGCATAGGCAAACTCCAGCCCTCCAGATGTTTGGGACTACAATTCCCATCATCCCTGACCACTGGTCCTGTTAGCTAGGGATGATGGGAATTGTAGTCCTAAGCATCTGGAGGGCCGGAGTTTGCCTATGCCTGGATTAAACTGTTGCAGACTAACTCTGAGGTAGACGGAAGCAGCAGAGCACAACTGTTAAGACTGTTCTATTAACTGCCATAACTGTACCAACTGAAAATAACTGCCACAGAGTGTTTGACATCATAGAGTTCTGTAGCCCTTGCAATCAATTCTTTGCATATGCATTCTGGATGCTAACATCCCACAGGTATCATATTTCTGAATACATTCTGACAACTAACACCACCTCATTCTGTCGCAAGGATAGACCAGGCCAGTGTCAGAGGTCATATTTGCAATCAGTTTTCAGCATCAGACCCAGGGAGAGAGACATGAAATAACAGGTTAAAATCGGGCAGGCGTGTTTATGAAGACTTCTGACAATTGTGGACATTAAAATTACTGGGCACGTTATCTTTCCTCGATAACCATTAATTGCCCTTGAAGCTTGTCGGCAGGTGAGACCGTGAATGCGCTGGAGGTGAAGAATGAAATCTGGCTTGCGTTTAAATCACTTCTCTTTAAAAACAAAATAATAATAATAATAATAATAATAATAATAATAATAATAATAATACATGCTCCCTTCCTCAGTTCTGGAAGGCATGTGCCAACATTTCTTATCTCATGGTAAGAATCAGCCCCTGACAAGATGCAGAGCAGGGAGGAGAAAGACCTCACACTAATTTGAACCTCCCAAAGCAAGATTCCTCCTGGCTGTCTATCATTCCTATGACTGCCGTGGTGCTTGGTGCAACACACAGAACAGCGATAAGCATGTTTCTGTGGTGGAGGAAGCCAAGAGAGCTGGAAGGAGTTGCATCTCAGTTGCTTCAGGAGCCAAGGTTCTGGAGAGAGAGAGAGAGAGAGAGAGAGAGAGAGAGAGAGAGAGAGAGAGAATGTCCTCTGGCTGTGCCATCAATCTGCTTGGCATTAATTTCCCTCGTCTGTTCTTAAGGTTCTCATAATCTCAGATCCTCTAGGGCATGCTGATTTTCCTTGTAAGATTTAAATGCATTTCCCCTCTGCAATTGCGCTTGCAAGTAAGACATCAGGGGTCCCTTGAGTCTGTGCCAGGTGGAAAGCTACACTCCCAGTATGCCATTTGGGAAGAGCTGACTACACAACAGTTTGGTTAAATTGTGTTTATTATAAATGGGGGAAAGGATCCGTTTCCCCAGAATATAACCCCTCCCCTACAAAGCAGTATTCTTTTCTGGAGAGATGAATCAACACTGCTGTCTCTTTTTCCTTGTCCCTGCTGATAATACGGAGTTGCCCAAGTGTTCTTCTGAGCAAGGATGGCCAAATCTGACAGTTTTTGCTTCTCCCCATTTCTCCTCCCCCCCCCCAAAAAAAAGTTCAGCTCATGTTTAAACATCAGCTTGCACTTTCTTCTAAGTCCTCATGAACATTCATCAACATTTCTCCTAATATTAATGCTTGCATGCAGTTCTGCTTAATATCCACATTTTCTTCCTAACAGAATGCATTTTGTATGTTATTTTCACCAATATATGCAATTGCATGCATACTGTACCCTAGCAAATGCACTTTTGTGCTTGGCTGAAAACTGCACTGAAAAATTAAGAGAAGAGGGGATTTTGAAGGATGGCTGTGTCTTGGTCTCATATTGTTTCAGAAAGTACAAATTAGATAGATTCATTTTAAATGTGGTCTGAATCATATTTCTCTCTCCCCACCACCATCCCTACATCCCATGCTACTCCCCGATGTTCCAAAGACAGTTCAGAGATAAATGCACAATTTGCAGGTGATTCTGTCAATGTCAACTGTGAACTTACATACAGGTAATTCTCTGGAGACACAAATTCTTTAACAGAAGAGGCCATTGCCTCATACAGTGGCTCCAGAAAGATAAATGAAGAAATGGGGGGGGGGGGCTGTGGCGGGAGACTGTGTGAGGATGAGCAAGTGATGTTAAGTGAAGATAAATGCTTCTGGCCCATTTCTGCAAGGTGAAAGGTACAGACGCCATCTGTGATCAACAGGACTCTGTAAGAGAATACCTTTTAGAATTTCTGCTTCACATATCTGCAGGCTGGGGAAAGGTGGCTGGCCAGAGAGAGGCACGGATTACTATTTCACAAGATTGTGGCAACATGTTTTACATATGCAGAGACAGAAGCGAAATTGAGAGGCAGAGAGAGAAAATAGGCAGAGGAAATTATTTGTGACATCCAGTTGTGAGAATGCTTGGACTGCAGAGTGATGAGAGCACAAGCATTGATTTCAAAAATTATTTGGTGGGCTAAAGCATCAGACAGAGAGCTTACTGGTGAAGCTTACTCACTGCCATAACAGCCATGCTGTTTTAAAAGAAACCTTTTTATTATATGTGAAACGCCAGGACATGGGTCACCCATGTTTTGGGACCTACGGGCTCATGTGTGAAACTGTTGTGAGCAGGGGTGGAAGGATTTGTCAACCTTGGTTCTCTCATTTTTCCAATTTTAAATCCAGCTTTTTCACATTTCTACAACAGTTTGTGGTTGGTTTGTTTTAAGCAAAATCCTCATGAAAATTATCCAGTGTGTTAGTGCTAATTTCTCCTAATATACACATTTTTGTATTCATTTTTGCCTAATACACGATTTCTTGAAAGTATATTTTCCTTAATACTTAGTTTCCCCCTAAGATAATGCATGTTTGTATGTTATTTCTTATAATATATACATCATATGCACTGCTTAATATAATCATTTGTGTACAAATCGCTTGGCTGAAGAACTGCATCGCAAAATTCAGAGTGCAAATTTCAAAAGGTGGGTGTTTCCATTTGTATAGTGTGAGAATTGGATTTGCCTTTAAACGCAAACTGAATTGAACTTCTCCTGCATCCCTACCCTCAACCCCACTTGTTACATTTCTATTTCTTCCCTGTTTCCCCAAACAACTGGCCTTATGAAACATACTGAAGCAAAAGAGCATTAAACAACATAGCAAAACAAGTTGAATAGATATATTATCTATCATGTTATGCTCCCAGATTTCCTTAGTACATTCTCAGATACTTCCCTGAGTAAGAACATTCTCACCTCTTACTTACAGTTCCCCACAAATGTCTTAATTATGGTTCCATGTGGCCCTCTCCCATAAACTCCAAATTCCTTAGTCTGCCAACATTTCCTGCAAGAGTATTTCCCCTTTCCACAATGCCCCTGAATTACTAACATTCCAACATGCCTATATCCTTCTTTGTGGTGTCATAGCTTGGTTTCATCTTTGGGAAATTTTCTGTGCCCATGAAGTTGGTACTAAGTTAAAAAAAATAAGCTTGTGAGGTTGCTGAGGATTCCCCCTCTCTGCTTCCCAACCTGTGCATCTTATAATAGCTTCTGAAACTGATCTCACATATCTTCCTGTGGTGCATGTTCAGTCTTTCTCCAACCAGTTCAAACACCACCATCCATACACCTGGGCAGCATTTTCCACCACCTTTGAGAATTTCCTGGTTCTTTATTCTTTTTCGTTATCTGCGCTGAACTCTGCCACATTCTTTGCAACATCACCATCTGAGGAACCTTTTTGGTTCTGGGTTTCCTCCTCTCTTTCCCTTCACACCACCAGCAGCTTTAGTATGTTTCAGTGTCCTGTCTTGCTCATTTCCCCAGAAACATTTGTCATTACAAAGACTGGCGAGTTTTCAAATGTTGCCTTAACAACTTTTTAAATATCTTTCTCCCAGTAATCTTCCAACTTATTTCTTTTTTCCTTTTTCAGCAAAACACAACCCCGTTTTTATTTCTGTCTTTTTTAAAATCCTGAGTTGCAATTCTGCTTTTGTTTCTCGCTCTTTATCTGTGTCTACCCTTTCTTGCTTACATAAGCTTTGCCATTTTCTGTGACGACATTCTAGTCAATAATTGGGCATGTGGTTGTTCACTGATTTTCATCTTTCCCTAAGGAGACAATATAGGCTGGCACTCTCTCCCCGAGTCCCCACAAACTACAGTTTTGGAGAACAATACATCCATTGTTAGTAGCTCCATCTATGAAGTTCTTGAGGAAGAGCTTAGCTTAGAGCATGGGTAGGCAACCTAAGGCCCAGGGGCCAGATACGGCCCAATCGCCTTCTCAATCCAGCCCACAGACAGTCCGGGAACCAGCGTGTTTTTACATGAGTAGAATGTGTCCTTTTATTTAAAATGCATCTCTGGGTTATTTGTGGGGCCTGCCTGGTGTTTTTACATGAGTAGAATGTGTGCTTTTATTTAAAATGCATCTCTGGGTTATTTGTGGGGCATAGGACTTCATTTTTTTTATTTTATTTTCAAAATATAGTCTGGCCCCCCCACAAGGTCTGAGGGACAGTGGACTGGCCCCCTGCTGAAAAAGTTTGCTGACCCCTGGCTCAGATGAATTTAGTTTTGAAAAGCACAAAGATCAACATAGTTTTGAAAAGATCAACCAGACATTTTAAGGGAGTGGTCTTCAGCGGCCATCTGTGAGAAACTCTCTACTTGTTCTGATGGAGCATGAAAAGAGGTGCAACCCAGGAGATCATTTGCTGTGTTTGGAGAAATTGTTGTAATTGTTTCCCAACAGTAGCTACCACATATGTGCATATATTTTCATTTTACATGCAGTCTTGTTTTGTCAATTAATAAATTTCTTTCATACCAATTTCACCAGGGGTTTTTTTAATGTGACTTTGTCTGTTGTTGTTTTTCCATATTTTGGGGGGCTATGGGTGGTATGCAACTAATGCATCCCATTAGTGCAAGAATTTCCACTTGTGCAATGGGTCTTCCTGCACTCTTCTCCCTGCCATGTGCCCTGCACTGTCCCCAGATCTGCTCTGGAGAATTGGAGGAACCCCTGCAGCAGATTTATGGGGGTGGGGGAGGAGAGTGGAGAAGTCCCATTGCACAAGTGGAAATCCTTTTGCTGATGAGATGTGTTACTCAGCAATAATATGAATACAGCCCCTTCCTCTCTGTCTCAATTTTTTTCTGATGATGGGACCCAGTTCCTAAAGTTGTCATCACAGACTTAGCAAACGGTGTTTTGCTAAGATGAGGTGTTTTGTAGAGATGGGGCTTGTGTTTTTCATGGTTTCCTGGGTGTACAGCCTCTCCAAGGATCCCTGTTATGGGAGCCTGTCAATGACAGGGGCATAGGACACAATTTGCCCTGGCCAGACTATAGCCTTCCCCGTATAAATGAATTCTAGTCACGAATGGTGACCGCAGGAACTAAGAACCTGGCCTCTCCTACCTGCCAGCCAAGCTTCTGTTTTGTGGCGTGCAAGAGTGTGATTCATTCATTCTCTGGCAGTGCTTGTCTGTTTATCTATCAGAAGATCACACTATTTGTGCAGTCAGGCATCAATGTTTACGGCATTTTGCAGAAGAACATAAGATAAAGCAACAGTTTCTTGCCCTATAGAACTTACAATGTGATTTTTGACAAAGGTGTGAAGAGGAGGGAGAGAGATGAGAGGCTGTGGGAAAGTAGAGGGTCAGTGTCGAGGCACGGGAAAACTGAGGATCAATGGGGGGACACAGGGAAGTTGATGGTCAATAGAAGATATGGGGTGGGTTGAGTGACAGGGAATATTTGTGAGCAAGTAGAGTCATATATACTTTTCCTATGTTTTTGTTGGGGATGTGGAGTAAGTGCTGGTCCAAAAACTTCATATATCTCTGGTGGGTTGTCTAGATGCACACTTTGTTTACTCCTGAAATATTTACTCCATTCATTGGGGGGGGGGGAGGCGCTGGCTATTTCCTTGTGTTGCTAGTCTTGGCATGGGTTACAATGAACACATTGCTGGACAGAAACAGCTTAAAACAAGATATCTTTATCAAAACTCCATCTGCCTGGAATTGGCCAGCAACACAAGAGTCTGATGCGGTGAAATGCATGGGGTTAATATGGACTTGGGCACAAGCCCATGGGCAGGCTCCATCAAGGACTGGATGACAGACCACAGCAGCACCTTGTAAAACTGTACCCAAACCTCAGGGGAATGAATCTTCAGACAAGTATAAAATAATGCTCATTGGATATAATTTTTGTCCAAGGATTAGTGAGCCAACCACATTGCCTTAACAGGCTTTTCGCTGGATGGCTTTGAAACTGGCAGATGGTTTTATTTCCTCCAGCCAGGTATTTGTCGTCAGTTGCAAAATGTTTAAAATATGTGTGGGTCAGTAGAAATATTTACAGAACAATCTCTGGCAAAGACAAGGCGGTTTCCTGGTGCTTGCGTTTAGAACAGATGAGGGTGAAAGGTAACAGTGTGTAGCAGATTGGTAGATTAGTGTTTTGCAAAGCTTTTGCTGGTGGTCCAGATTCAAAGTTATGACTTGAAACGCCGCTTTCAACTCAAATGGGCTTTGAATTGAGGCTGTAAAGCAGGAATTGGAAGACCACAGGCCTTGGGGTTGAATGTGCTCTCCAAAGACTTCTGCCTGGCCCTGAGGATGCTCCCCAGTCTATAGCGTACTTTCCAGGCCACATCTCTACTGAAGCTACACCTCTCCCAGGCCATGTTCCTTACACTTTGAATGCTTTGCCTTGGTGGAAACTGTCTTCCGGCTGTGATTATGCTTTTGGCTTGCCTGGATGAAAGATGGACAGGTGGGTGGGTGGGGCTGCTCGATGTAGAACCATCTGATCTTGTGCAGTTGGCAGATAGTCTATTGCAGTGTTTTTCAACCACTGTTCCGTGACACACTAGTGTGCCGCGAGATGTTGCCTGGTGTGCCGTGGAGAAAATTGAAAAATTCGAAAGATTTTTTTTTAAAAAGTCAAATTTTCGCCCACTAGGCGGGCGCCGGACTGTGTCCACCCTATTTTCCATCCATCCGGGTGGGGATCAGATCGGATGGGATCGGATGAGAGCAGACAGGCGATCCGCTCTCATCCGATTCCCCATAGAGAGCAGCGGGGCTCTGACATCTCCCTCTCCGCACACAGTGCGGAGACAGAGCTGTCATCCGCCGGCTCAGCGGGGATCAGCGGATCAATCCCCGCTGAGCAGAGAACGGTCCGCAACGTTCGATTTCAGCCAGAATATTAGCTTTGTGTTCAGCCAAACAGGCCCAGGTTGCGCACTGAATAAAGTATTTTAAAATTTTTCATATTTCTGTTTACTTACTATTTCATAATAAAGTAATTATAAAATACTTTCTTTGTGTTTATTTGATTCCTATTCAAGAGAATTACTTTATATATAGTCAATATAGGCACAGAGTTAAATTTTTTAACATTTTCTAATGGTGGTGTGCCTCGTGATTTTTTTCATGAAACAAGTGTTCCTTTGCCCAAAAAAGGTTGAAAAACACTGGTCTATTGTGCAAAAGTAAGGGTGGTGCTGTGGGTTAAACCACAGAGCCTAGGATTTGCCGATCAGAAGGTCGGCGGTTCGAATCCCCACGACAGGGTGAGCTCCCGTTGCCTGGTCCCTGCTCCTGCCAACCTAGCAGTTCAAAAGCACATCAAAGTGCAAGTAGATAAATAGGTCCCGCTCCGGCGGGAAGGTAAGCAGCGTTTCCGTGCGCTTCTCTGGTTCGCCAGAAGTGGCTTAGTCATGCTGGCCACATGACCTGGAAGTTGTACACCGGCTCCCTCGGCCAATAAAGTGAGATGAGCACCGCAACCCCAGAGTCGGTCGCGACTGGACCTAATGGTCAGGGGTCCCTTTACCTTTACCTTTTTAAGAGTCAGATCTGTGGCTCTGGCTGTGCCTAATGTTGCCTCTGGCCACACCCACAGCTGGCATTCAGCCCCTCGGGAAGGTTTCCTATGAGGGAATGGTGTCTTTGGGCTGAAAATAGCTCTCCAGCCCTGCTGTAAAGCCGGGACTATCCAGCAAGGAAGCCATTATGGGAGTGCAATGCATCCTTGGACCATTCTCATGTTTCAGACCACACACAATTACTTCTCAAAAAGCTGTCTCTGGTCAGCTTACTCCATTGATATCTGAAGGGCTGTACTGTAGACAGATATTTTGTGGCAAACGGTGCATAAAGGTACTATAATAAGTTAAAATTAAACAGCCTATTAAATTGGCCTCTCTCGCAATACAACTGGCAGGTGGAAAGGTCTTAACCCAATAACTTAAACTCATATGTTGCCTTCTATCAGCCACCAGCAACCTGGTACCATCCAGATATTATGCAGCATAGCCATCAACCCCAGCTCTTTCCTGTTGCCTGGTACCTGAGGCCCTTTAAACTGGACATGCCATGAATTGAACCCAAGCCCTTCTGTGTGCAATGTTGGTGTTTGACCACTGGGTGACATACCCTCCCCTCAGGATTGAAGGTGCTGGGTGGAACTCTCTGAAGGGGGCAATTCATAAACAAGGTGCCACCTCTGGCAGTGGAGGCCTTTGTTAAAAATTAGCTACCATTAGAGATCTTCCTTATACCTGCTAAAGGCAAAGATCCTTTTATTTGTTTTAATATAACTTTTATTAAATTTTCTGTTTTACAATTTAAAGTGCATCTTAAGATATCATGGACTTCCCTTCTGCTCTTTCCATGATTCATTTTACATATCATAAATCCCTGCATATTTTACAAAAACTATACTGTTCAGTATTCCATCATTACATCCATCAAAACTTACTTACACTGTTGGATTTATCTTAATGCTTCCAACATTTTCAGCTGTACACAGTAATTTCCCATATATTCAACAAACCTTTTCCAATCTTCTTTAAATGTTATGTTCTTCTTATTCTTTTATTCTATATGTTAAGTCTGCAAGCTGCGCATATTCTGTTAAAAGGCAATAAGCAGCATTTTTATGTGGAATGGCACATATCTGTGTTTCCCCATTTCTGCTCACTACCCTCTGGGTCTGTGGCTCAGTGGTAGAGCACCTGCTTTCCATGCAGAAGGTTCCTGGTTCCATCCCCTGCATCTCCAGAAAGACCTGGGCGAGACCCCTGCTTGAAACCCTGGAGAGCAGCTGCCAGTCAGTATGGACAGTATTGAACTAGATGGGCCAGAATATGTATAAATCAGATTGCTTCCTGCATCCAACCATTCAAGTTGTTTATGTTTTGATATGGCTTTAATGAGAGAGGGTGAAGCTGGACTCCTCTGAAAAGGAACGGGACTGTTACCTGTTTGGTTAGTTAGAACTTGCTTGGGAAGGAAGCACTGGTTATCAGCTCAGGTATGCCTACCGATTGCAGTCAAAGCCCTGTGCCGCGGAAATTACTGCCGTCAATGGATTTATCAATATTTCCTTACGCCCGTAAGCTTTGATACGGTGTCAAGTCATTGCCGCCAAATACTTTGCATGTGATAAAGCTTACCTGTTTCAGATACAGAAGTGAGTTGTGTTTCCTTGTGACTCACACTATCGCAAGGCTTCAGAGTGGCTTCTTGGCTGACTGCCGGGTTGATTATTCAGAGGAGGTTTTATAGCAAGCCATGGGCTCAGACCTCACGATTTGCAATTGTTTTAGTTCGCTAGAAAAGAGAGAGGAAGGAATGGTCAGGGTATGTCTACACTGCACATATTATCCAACTTCAAACTGGGTGTAGGGGGGGCGTGTGGAAGGGAGCAAGCAGAAAATCTATTGCATAAGTGGAAGGTGTTCCACTCATCCAATATTTGAAGCACTGAGAGAGAGAAATAATTATCATCTTCCCCTCCCAGGTTCTGCACCCGAGCAGCCCCCGCCCCCAACCCGCCCCTATCAAGGTGTCCGTGTCAAAGAGCCCGTAAAGGAACTCCTAAAGCGAAAGCGTGGCAGTGTTCAGAATGCAAACGTGGCCACTGCTGGGGCAGCGACGACGGTAAGAAGAGCTGTGGGCAAAACCACAATTTGTGGGCAAGATCCTCTTCCTCTCTGAATCTCCTTGTTGATTCATATGGGTTTCCATCATGATGTCACCTACGCCAAGCTTGGTGTCTTATGCTCGGAGCTGGCAGGCTAAGCAGACCTGAAATCGAGCTTTGTACAAAGCTCACGTGGCAAAAATCTGATTTTAAAAACTGAGCCAGGAGAAGCAGCACTTGCAAACAGCTGAAATGAAAGGTGGCCAGTTGTGGGGCAGCGTGGCTTGTGGAATTCCCACCCCACTCCTTCTGCCCTTTTGTTCTCCAAACAAAAGCCTTTATTTGGTTTGGTCATAAGATTTCTTACCCACCCTTCACCATCAGGACCTGGGACGTGTTCTCACAATATAATACAGTTACAAGAGCAAGTAAAACCATTATTATTATTATTATTATTATTATTATTATTATTATTATTAATAATAATTATTATTATTATTATTATTATTATTAATCAAAACTGATGAGGTGTGTCCCGCAAAACACAACACCTTAATTGTCAAAGGCCAGGGTAAAGAGGTGCATTTTCAACTGTTGTGGTAAGCTGTACAACAAAGATGGTAGACAAACTTCTGCCAGAAAGGAGTTCCACAACTGAGGTCCTGCCACAGAGAAAGCCTTCTCCCAGGTTGTCATTCCCTGCTCTTCTGAGGGTAGCAGAATAACCAAGGCCACATTCACGCCCTGCGCTTAAAGCATCGTGGTACCACTTTGAACAGCCATGGCTTCCCCCAAAGAATTCTGGGAGATGCATCTTGTTAAGAGCGATTACAATTCTCAGAGTGGTTTAATAATCAACTCCTCTTCACAAGGAGCTCTGGGGAATGGGCGGGGGGAGAGGTGGCTTCCTAACAACTCTCAGCACCCTTAACAAACTACAGCTACCAGAATTCTTTGGGAGAAGTGACATCATAGTGCTTTAAATGTAAGGTGTATGGGTGGCCTAAGAGAGCACCCTAGTGCCCTGTCCATATGCTGTTCCTGAAAGCTCATTAGCTGCCCTTGAAGTTTGATCGCAGTGTAAATATCACTGAAATGAGTTTCCTAGTTGGCCTCTGAGTAATATTTTCTCTGGTATTTCGTTTTCTTAAATAGCTGATGTCAAACTATTATTTTCCTTTAGGTATTTTTCCCCCATCAGCCTGTCCCTTCCTATTCACCCACTGGTAAGTGTCTTAGTATTCTGTTCTATTCTAGTTTTTGCTTTTGTTTCTCCTTCTTTGCTCACCTTCTCACAGCTTAACTCTCAAGTACAGCTGGGGGAGAAATTCTATTTGGTTCGTATTTAGAAGCGAACCTTCCTAACTGGCCTTTTCCCAAAGCTAGCTGTGAGCCAAAACACAACCATCGTTTGAAATTTGCACCTTTCCGCTTTGTGCTATGCAGATCTCCCAGTCAAGTAATGTGTTTCTAAAAATGAATATTTTGGCGAAAACAGTGTACAAAATATATGCAGGGGAAACTCAACCGGTTTGAAAAAAAATAATGTGTCTATCAGGCAAAATTGCATAGGAAAATCTGTATGTTAAACCTTTGCACTAAAATGCTGATGAATTCTGAGGACCTTTAAAAAAAAACAACCCTAAGTGGAAATGACTTAAGATTGGAAAAAATGAGAAGCTGAAACTAACAGATTTGCCTCTCCCTACCTTCAAGACTCTCCTCTCTTCACAGGCCAAGTCTGCACAGATTCGGATTTTGTCACTTCTGCACTGCCAGTGATGGATGATGGGTCGCTGTATTCCGGGTGGTTAACACAACCTTCTCCAGCCTCTCTGCAGCCTTTGACCCAGTGGACCACCTACCCAGATTATGTCTCCCATGAAGCTGTCAGCTGTCCTTATTCAGCAGACATGTATGTCCAGCCTGTGTGCCCAAGTTACACACTCGTCGGAACGTCTTCTGTGCTCACTTATGCATCTCAGCCACTGATCACAAACTTTGCGGTGAGTCTGGCTGGGTCACTGGTATGGACCAGTTCTACTAATTTTTACATTTTTATTGAACATGATTTATATACCTCCTAACAACACTGGGACGTGGGTGGTGCTCTGGGTTAAACCACAGAGCCTAGGGCTTGCCGATCAGAAGGTCGGTGGTTTGAATCCCCGCGATGGGGTGAGCTCCCGTTGCTCAGTCCCTGCTCCTGCCAACCTAGCAGTTCGAAAGCACATCAAAGCGCAAGTAGATAAATAGGTACCGCTCTGGTGGGAAGGTAAACAGCGTTTCCGTGCACGACTGGACCTAATAGTCAGGGATCCCTTTACCTTTAACAACCACAACAGCCTCTAGGTGGTTTAACTTAAAACAATATCAGCCATTCATAAGATGACACAGATAAAATCAGCAAACTTTTAAAACACAGAGACAATAAAATGATCAAAATACTGATGAAAAGCAACAGTTTTAAATACAAATACACATAGTAAAATTACATTTTTGGTTAGGCTAAGCAATGAAGCTTTTAGCAGTTGTAGCAAAGGGTGCAACAAAGGCACCTGCTTCATATCAAGGGGCAGGGAGTTCCAAATAGAAGATGCTGCTACTTTGAAGGGGCAATTCTATTTTTACAAGTGCAGAGCAAACAGTGTGTGGCAGTTGCAAGAATGCCAGTTTCATAGATCAAAGTGGTCAAGTGGGATAAGGTGGTCCTTCAAGCAAGCTGGTGTCAGGCTGCTGATGGCTTGGTGAAATATTTCCCTCAAGATTGCACATTAAGTATTGTTGAAATCAAGTATCATTGGGTGACAAATGCACATTGTATGCAATATCCAGTAAGCATTCATCAGATATTTAAATATACAGTGAATGTTTGACATCACAATTCTCAGAAGACCATCACAAAGGGATTATTTTCCTGATGCAAATCCTCTTCGACTCTAATTTAAGCACAGGCTGTTATAGAATTAAGTTTCCTCATGTGAGAAGTAAAAAATTAAGATCATTGTGTGCACCTCAGGGGGGAAAAATGAGAGAGAAAGTGAGAGTATAGTCATCAGCTTAGTATTGGCTTTGACTAGCAAGGAATCTCATTGCTCCGACTGGCAGCGTCTGAATTGCTGTAACTGAAGAGTGCCATAAATTGCATTGTTCTGTCTTGCTACCCAAAATATCAAATATCGGATCTGAATATTCGCAGGGAGCACCTGGAGCCTTTTCTTCCTGGTATGTTTCCATACAATATTTTTACAACATTGTTTGTAGCTATATTTCAAATGCTATGAATAATTATTTGATTTGATGGCTTTCAGGGTGTTTTACGTTTTTTTTTTTAAAAAAACAACACTTTGCACAAGACCAACTGTATATCAAAAGAAGCAGTGAGGCCTATTTCCCAACCAAAGACCTGATCACCCATTGATTTCAGACACGATCAAGAGGGACAGTCTGCAGATACTGGGCTGTCTTCCACACTGAAGCCCACGGGGCTGGAATTTCTTGCAAATGTAGTTGTTGCTGTCAGAGATCAGTACTGCCTCATGCTATGTGCCATCAAAAATGGGAGGAACTTAGATCACATGTTCTGTTCTTCTGTTGTAGTTGTTTTACTCAGCTATGGGTATGCACACCTCCACAAATGATTGATCCAAGTTAATGCCACAATGCCTCCATTAATTTCTATATGGGGAAGGAAGAGGCAGCTAGAAACAGAAACAGCTGAGGGGAGGGAGGAATCTCATTGCCCCACAGCAAGGACCCTGTTATTCCAAGGGTGCCTAGTAGCAGGTGGGCTTCTCACCCCACCAGCCGTGTTAAGGAATCCAGCCTATTTCCCACCATGCAAGTTAACAAATACTGTGGTACCTTGGGTTACATACGCTTCAGGTTACAGACTCCGCTAACCCTAAAATAGTGCTTCAGGTTGCTTCAGGATGAGAACAGAAATTGTGCTCCGGCGGCGCAGCGGCAGCAAGAGGCCCCATTAGCTAAAGTGGTGCTTCAGGTTAAGAACAGTTTCAGGTTAAGAACGGACCTCTGGAACGAATTAAGTACTTAACCTGAGGTACCACTGTACATAACTCTCCCATTCGTATGCGTGGGGAAGAGGAAGGTTTTCTGTTCTGGGTTGGGAATGAACACACAAACTGAGGTAGTTTCTGGTACAGTTTGGAAATCCTCAGATTTCTCTGCCGTCTCTCTTGGCATGTCCAGAAGTTGAGAACCTAAGAAAGTAATGCAAGGAGAGTTAATTGGGAGTAGGCTGTAGGCTCAAAGGAAGCTGTTTCATACCAAGGTCAGACTCTTTGTCCTTCCAGCCCAGAGTCGACCACACTGGCTGGCAGTGACACACCAGCAGAGATCTTTCCTGTCAACACTTACTTGACCTTTTCTAAAACTGGAGCTGCCGGGGATTGAATGCGAAACCTTCTGCATGCAAAGCAAGTGCTCTGCCATTGTTGTTGTTTCCCTCTCCTCCCAGGTATTTCATGGCATCAGTTAGCAGAATTTATTTATTCATTAGCCCTGGGCAGCTGCCATGGTTTTTTGCCAACTCCCATTTTCTCCTCCGGCAATGCCCCCCATGAAGCTGGTGAGGTTGAGAGTGAGTGATTGGCCCAGCAGCAGTTGGTGGGGTGTGGGGCAAAGTCGCAGGACCCTTCCTGACGCGAGCGGCATTACTGTTTATATGGACGAGGCTCAGGCAGGCTGCTGCTTCTTTAGCAGAGTGGCAGTGAGGTTGGAGCCATGTGGACACATTGGCATGACAGAATTATTTATATGACCCTTGCAGACTAAAAAAAATAATCCAGTGATAGCAGATTCTGCTCTTATTCGCTTGTGCAATTTCTGCTCCTGGACTGTGGGTGAGCAAGCAAATTGTGGCAATTTCCATTTCTGATGGTATCCTCCCAGATTCCTAGCCAAAGGTTGCCTAGGGAGCTTAATGGCTGATTGGAGATTTGAACCTGGGTCTTCCCAATCCTAGGCCAACACTGTACTGCAGGGGTGCAAAACCCAAGGGCCTCCAGATGTTAGAGCTCCCATCAACCTCGACTACTGGCCCTCCTGGATGGGCCTAAGGGAGTTGGAGCTCAACAACACCCACGTTCCCCATCTGTGGCCAGTTACTCAACCACACTGTTGTTGTTGTTGTTTAGTCGTTTAGTCATGTCCGACTCTTCGTGACCCCATGGACCAGAGCACGCCAGGCACTCCTGTCTTTCACTGTCTCCCGCAGTTTGATCAGACTCATGTTTGTAGCTTCGAGAACACTGTCCAACCAGCTCATCCTCTGTCGTCCCCTTCTCCTTGTGCCCTCCATCTTTCCCAACATCAGGGTCTTTTCCAGGGAGTCTTTTCTTCTCATGAGGTGGCCAAAGTATTGGAGCCTCAGCTTCACGATCTGTCCTTCCAGTGAGCACTCAGGACTGATTTCCTTAAGAATAGATACGTTTGATCTTCTTGCAGTCCATGGGACTCTCAAGAGTCTCCTCCAACACTATAATTCAAAAGCATCAATTCTTTGGCGATCAGCCTTCTTTGTGGTCCAGCTCTCACTTCCATACTGTATCCTTCATTATTTGTAATGGTTCATTGCTAGTCTTGCAGTTTTTTGTCTGGAGGATTTAAATCTTGACCATTGTTTTTGACTTATTTATTTTTAATAAATGAATGGAGGCATCATGGCTGGAGCTGGTAAGATCTGGAGACCCACAACATCTGGGGGCCCCCAAAGTTTAGCCTCTCCTGCTCCAGAGAAACACAAGTGATGGGTCAATCTGTTTTTTTTTCCTTTTAATCAAGCAGGCAAGACCCACTTCCACACCAGCTGTTGTGCCTCACTTGGATGTCATGGACCAGCAAGCTCCTCTGAGCTACTTCCCATGGACTCAGCCAATCTCAACATTACCAGCGCCGTCCCTGCAGTACCAACCAGCTTCAACCACCCTCCCTGCACCCCAGTTTCTACCTCTTCCCGTTTCAATCCCAGATCCGGTCCCCGAGGAGCTGGAGGACTCAAGGAAGGAAATGGGCCCCCTGACCATCGAGAAGCTTCTTCTGCAGGATGAAAACAACGGCACATACGATCTGAGCAACAGCCTCCCAGTTGAAGGCCTTTAAAGCCAGAGTTTCGGCATACAGGGATAGTGTGAAACGTCTCAAGTCTTTGTGGCTCAAGGACAACCCAGCTCTCTCTCTGTGTGTCTTTCCTTTGGGTGTGAAAACCTGGTTTGTCTTCTGTGTGCTGAGCCCCTTTCCATATTGTGTATGCAGAGAAATGGCGGTTTATCGGGGCAGTTCTTCAGCACCCGTGTTTTGGCAAAAGAAATACAGCAGCCCAGCCCCACAAGTAGGAATACCACACTGTGAATAGGCTCTTTCCTTCTAGATGGTGGAATAAAGTGCGGAAACAGGGGAACAGTGGTAAGGCAGGCCACAACAACCCTATTTCAGCTTAAGTACAACCCAGGGAACCCCACAGCACCTTAATTTGTATGGCTTAGCCCACCCAGTTCCATGAGTGGCTCAGGAGGCTGCCTGGAACTCATGAATTGAATAGGTGCTGCTAATGGGCTCCTCTAGAAAAATCTTTCAAGGGGGCAAGAAGCAGACGGGGTCACAACTCCCTTGCAAGGAATGTACCATAGGCTGAATACAATTGGGGTTCTGTGCCCATTCCCACTCACACCCCCTCCCTCCAGGCAAGCAGGTGACAGTTGTCACACTCTAAGAAGAAGTGCTCAAGGAAGGTGTGGAGTGTTGCTAGCCTAAGGAGAAGTTGTGGTCTGGGCGGAGTCTCAAGGGGCAGACAAAGAGGCCTGGAAGGCCGTATTTGACTCCCAGGATGGAAGTCCCTCACCTGTAGATCAAGGGCTTATCCACACTTTCATCTGCGCTACAATTTCTATAGGTCCATGATTTGTAGGCATGGGTGGTTTTTTGTTTTGGTCACACCTTTGTGTTCCCCGAGCAAAACCACTGTTTATCACTGGATCAGAACAAACAGAAGTTCATGGAAAACCTGACGTTTGTTCCAATTCAGCAGTAAAGCATTGGTTTTCCAGGGGGAAGCAGCAAGATAATAAACCCCCAAAATTGTTCGGACCTGTGCCTAGAAATCATGGCACAAACAGAGCCCCAAGTGCTCACACCAGCCATTCACAACCTGGCACCCTCCACTATAACTCCCTTCATCTGTGACCATTGGGCTGTGTTGACTCAGGATGATGGAAGTTGTAGTCCAAAACATGTAGAGGGTGCCACATTGAGAAAGGCTCATTACATTCCTTTCCCTCAATCCGTTAAAGACGCACATTCTTCTGAGATTCGCTCAGCCCTTACGAAACATATTTAGAAATATCCTGTCATATTAAGTGTCTTTTGTCAATTATCTCTTGAAACACTGGATTATCACAAGCTATTCAGGGTAGAGCCAATAAAAAATTACAAACCCAAATTAGGCATGTCTATTAACTTCAATGGTGGCGCGGGTGGCGCTGTGGGTTAAACCTCAGCACCTAGGACTTGCCAATTGCATGGTCAGCGGTTCGAATCCCCGCGGCGGGGTGCACTCCCGTTGCTCGGTCCCAGCGCCTGCCAACCTAGCAGTTTGAAAGCACCCCCGGGTTCAAGTAGATAAATAGGGACCGCTTACTAGCGGGAAGGTAAACAGCGTTTCCGTGTGCGGCTCTGGCTCGCCAGAGTAGCTTCATCACGCTGGCCACGTGACCCGGAAGTGTCTGCGGACAGCGCTGGCTCCCGGCCTCTAGAGTGAGATGGGCGCACAACCCTAGAGTCTGTCAAGACTGGCCCGTATGGGCAGGGGTACCTTTACCTTTACCTTATTAACTTCAATAGGCCTACTCTGAGTAGGAATAGCATTGGATACACTTTTAAAAATAATAATGCAATGTTTGAATGAAGAGTGTACCTTCTGTGTTTTATAGCTCCAAGATACTCAGAGTGCCCCCCCCCAGAATGTCACTATTTTCCAGGAGAGATTTAAGCACATGGGTTTGTGTAATTAAAAGTGTTGTCCTAGCACCCCAAATCCACATTTTTAAAAAAAGACTTTTTGCAGCTTGGAAAGTGACAGGCAAATGTGGGATGGGTGGCTGACTCACAGCAAACAGCCCACAAGCAAATAAGGATGAATGCAGGATGAAAGTTTACTGCCGTATAACCACCCTGTAAACAAATCAGAAAGTATGCTCAGTAAAGTATGCACAGAGTTGTCTGGAGGAGCTCTCCCAGTTCTTTGTATATACAGTAATAGTCAGGATAAACCAATGAAGATAACGGAAAGGCAAGCTGGGTCTCTGCTGTTTTTGAAATCTGGCTTGTTGTTATATTTTAAAGAAGGGATTCGTGCTGGATGCTGTTATTTCTTTAGGCAAAAATCATAATAAAACTTAGCATTGATGTAGCACATTCCCAGTGTTCCAATGGCTCTGCTTGCATACGCATTTTCCTAAGAATGATTTCCCATGCAAGGAATATCCCTCCTGTGAAAGATGCTGCAGAGAGCACCTTTTAAAGCCAAACCCTGTTAAAGAAAGGACACTTTTCCAATGTACACTCAACATTATCTTGGCAAATGGCATTGCTTCATTTCCGAAAGGACTGTCAACATTCTGAGCACTCAGTGCTATAAAGTTTTTATCGTGTGTACAGTATAACAATCTGGGGACAAATATTGTCTGCAGGATCCGAGGGCCAAGCGGAGCAGTTAAAAAAAAAAGGCAATTTAAGACTCTCTCCCCACCCCCGATACACACACCTCTGCACCTTTCCCCTTCTTTTGGCTTGGATTTCGACTGCCAGAGAAACAACTGACTCTTTGTCTGGGAACGGGGAAAACGTTGCTTTAACTGAATGCTGTGTGTAGCAATTCTTCATCTAAAAGATCAACAAAGCCTGGGAGACTAAATGGAAGCAGTCAGGTCTAGTTCTGTAGGGCAGAACCTGAATTATCCAGCATGCTCACGCAGTCGTAACCCTATGGCCTTTGCTCCTTCAAGCCTGACACCCTCACCTGCCCAAATCTTTTTCAGCCGTCTAAAACCTACTCTCTTTTGGCACCCCTTACACAGTGAAGGCCACTTTATTGGGAGGAACAGAGCACTGCCTTACCAACATTATTCAGCAAAACCCAGCCCCCACCCGCTTGCCTTCTTACTTAACAATTAGTCCAGGGAGTGGTAGTACCTGTCACCATCCCCCTAGAGTTGCCCTTGTGGCACTCAGTAGGGAGGAGGATGGAGACAAAACTATAATCAGTTGCCTCTGCCTGCCGTTAGCTCTGGCGCCACCTACTGTTGGCCTCCCTGCCTTCTACCCTACCAGTGGAAGCATCATGCTATTTTCAGCGATTGCATTTGCCAGTTTTCTTCTCTGTGTGTTTCTTTTCTCCTTCCTTCCTTTGCCCCAAGCTTTATCCACAAGCAATATGAAAGGCAATCCTCCAGCTACCTTGGTCCTAAGTTGCAATGCAGTAGTGGAGGGCCTGTGGCCTTCCAGATATGGCTGGACTACAACACCCATGATCCCATGACAATTAGCTGTGCTGACTGGGGCTGATGGGAAATGGAGTCCAATGGCATCTGTTTCTATTGCCAGGTTTCCCACCACCACTGTAAAGCAAAATTCATATCTGCTGAACTCTGAACATGGACTTCAAACAGAGGGGAAATATTATTTCTGGCCGAAGCTAGTAGAGCTGTTCACAAGTAAACCAGTGTTCCAACTCTGGGTATGTGCCTTTGTGCACACTCGTACCAGGACAGCTGTGTTGCAAAAGCTTTGATGTCTGTATTAACAGGATGTGAAAGAGCAGCAAAGTGATGTTGAGCTTTGCCCTACAGGATGGGAGCCTCTTTTTCACCCCATACTTAGAATTGCAATGCAGAGCTTTCAGGTTCCTGAAGAGTGCAAGGGGCGTTGGGTTGCCTACAGGATGGTAGAATTCACTTTCATCACTGTCAAAATTAAATATCCCACACCTGGCAAACGTTCCAATTTTGCCCTGCCAGTGGTAAATGCAGATCTTTCACATTTGGGTTTGTTTCCGTTTTGGAGCATGAACTCTTAATGTAGGATTTAACTTGGTATAAGTGTTTTAGACTTGTTGCCATGTCTTGGCAGGTTTGATCTGGGTAGGCATCAAAGATGAAATGTCACCAATTAATATATGGAGCAAAACAATGCAATACAGACATGCCATGCAAACAGGAGGAACTCAGTTCCAGCCCTTCTCAGGTGGGCATCATTGCTATTCTAAGAGAATGAAGGAGGTGTTCATTGTGAGTTCTGGCACCTCTTTTTCTAGAAAAATAGCACTGCATGGGAGCGTAGGCTTCCTGAAGGCATTTGGCTGGCCACTGTCAAAAGCAGGATGCTAGACAGACTTTCATTCTGCTGTGACTGGACTATGGTCAACAGCATCTGTTTTGCATGCAGAAGGTGCCACGCTCAATCCCAGACAGGGCTGGGAGAAAACTCTGCCTGAAATTCTGTCTGCCTTTGGTCCCTCAGCTTAAAGAATATTGAGCTAGATGGGCCAATGGTCTGGCTCAGTATAAGGCATCTTTCTATGTTCCTGTGTATTAAGGGAAGGGCTGTAGCTCAGTGGCAGAGTACCTGCTTTGCATGCAGACAGTCGAAAGTTCAATCCCCGGCAACTCCAGAGTCCTGGGAATGTCCCTTGCTGAAAATCCTGGAATTCCAGCCAATGTAGACAGTATTGAGCTACCTGGCCCAAGGATAAGGCAGCTTCCTATATCGCTAGTTATTGCTCTGTGTAAAACCAGAAATCAGATCTGTGGGTTTAGCCGCGTCCTTACCCTTACTGCAGATTCTCTCTTCCACTCAAGAAAAGCCAGGTGTGTGTATTCTGTCCCCCAGTAAATGCCACTGCTAATCAAAGTGTTTGATCCGTGGACCCGGAGCATACAAATATTTACTGAATTGCTCCGGAACCTGAGAGCTATAAAGACAAGCAATTTAAGTAGGAAAAGAGTAAGATAGGGAGGTGAGCGGTTGAAAGCAACGTGTGGCCTCAAGTCACATTTTACAAGAGGTACAAGAAAATCACCAGGCTGGAGGCAAGATTCTTGTCTCTCCCCCCAATTTTCTTTTTTGAAAAATGGTTTTGCAGATGGTTACCTACCAGCCCTTGCAGCTGTTGATAGGGATAACACCTGGTTCCTGACCATGGAGACAGCAGGTCTGCGAAGCAGCCGTGAACTTGTTTGCTTGGGGCTTGGTTGTTGAACTAACACTATACTGAAGCAGTGATGGACGGGCTGGCTTAGATTTTAAAAATAAATAAATAGGACAAATTCATGAAGGACAAGGCTATGAATGGACATACAAATAAAATGGTGATGGTGATGACATGAGCTGCAATACTGAACCAATAACTTCAGTGTACAGAGATTCTGAGTGACAGGTGTTGAGGGCAAACCACGGTGGAAGGTGTTGTTTCCTGCTGATTGCTTCTGATGCTGGACCAGATGGGCTGGTGGCGCTGTGGTCTAAACCACTGAGCTTTTGGGGCTTGCCAATCAGAAGGTTGGCGGTTTGAATCCTCACAATGGGATGAGCTCCCGCTGCTCTGTCCCAGATCCTGCTAACCTAGCAGTTCGAAAGCACAATAGCGCAAGTAGATAAATAGGTACCGCTGCAGCAGGAAGGTAAACGGCATTTCCGTGCGCTCTGGTTTTCATCACAGTGTTCCATTGCATCAGAAGTAGTTTAGTTCTGTTGGCCACATGACCTGGAAAGCTGTCTGTGGACAATTACTGGCTTCCATGGCCTGAAAGCAAGATGAGTGCCGCAACCCCATAGTCGCCTTTTGACTGGACTTAACCGTCCAGGGGTCCTTTTTTTTTGGTCTGACCCAGGAAGATGCATCTTGTAAAGCAAGGGAAGGTGGCCTATGGTCCTAAAGACATAAGCAGCCCTTGAACACATATCCCTCCCCTACTGAAATGAGGTTTGAAAGAAGCCTTCTATTGCTGCCAGGAGAAGGGCCATTTTCATGGCTAATTGTTGGTGGGGGCAAGGAAGAGTTAGTATGCGTGGTTGAAGTGTACATGCACATCTGTGACTGCAGTCTGTGCACTGTGACAGTGTGCATAAGATGCTCACAAATGAGCCCATGGGCCCCAGACTGTTGAGTGACTCTACTATTAAAATTTCACAGGTAAATGTAACGTTTCTATTAAAATTACGTCCATGTTTTGAAAGTGAGCAAGCTTAAACAGCAAACTATTTCCTTTGGGTTCAAAAGCTGAGTCCACCAAAGGATTTTTGAAATCAATGCATGTACTTGCATTACCCTACAATCCAAGTTATACATTGTGACCTCTGGATGCCACAAAACTTTCAACATCTTTATCACAAATAATCTGCTCTCTCCCAAATTATCATGCTCGGAATTTTTAAAATTCAGTGCACACGGTCAACATTTCAAGCTTCGGCCCTCTCTCTTTCTTTTGCCTCTCTGTGTAAAACATGTTGCCACAATCTTTGGAAAATAGTAATCTGAACATCTCTCTGGCCATCCGTCTTTCCCAAAACCACAGGTATGTGAGCCAAAAATTCTAAAAGGCATTTTCTTCCGAAGTCAGGTTGATTGTGGACAGCGTCTGTGCTTTGCGCTTTGCAAAAATGGGCCAAAAACAGTTATCTTCACTTCACATCACTCATCCAAGATAGCTCAGTCTCGAAGCTCATCTGCCACCTCCACCCTGTAATTTTCCCTTTATCTTTCCGGAGCCACTGTATGGGGCAATAGTCTTCCATTTTAAAAAAACATTCCTGCCACTGTCTCCTGATAATTCCATAAGTTCACTGTTGACATTGATAGAGTCGCCTGCAAATTATTAGTTTATCTCTGAAGTGTCTCTGGACCATCCTTCCTGCCCCCACCAACCCCCCTCAAGGAAAATACAATCTTTCTTTTCCAGTAGAAGAATTTGAATAATTTCTGAACCAGCATCTGGCTCTCCTTATTTGGTCCAGCTTTTGTGGGGCAGGAGTTGGGCGGGAGGTTTAGAGTTCACACATTTAATTCCTGTTTCCTTAACACATAGGGAGGGCGCTGAGTTTGAATTAGGAATGGAGGATAAATCCAGTTAGGATTTTAATCCAGGACCCTCCCCATCCAGTTCACACTTTCTGAAAACAATACACCAATCTCTGCACAGCTGTCCCTCAAAATTTGCACCTCGCCGAGTTGGGTGGTGCAATTGGTGAAAATATAAAATGCCTTCTCTCAGAGGAACTTGCTTGCAAAAAAATAAATAAATGTGAATCTTGGGAGAAATTTCCAGTAAAATGCTGATGGATTTTCATGAGGACTTTAAAAAAACAACAACACAGAAAAAGAATTCCCATGTACAACAGCTCTTCTGAAAACCATATTGCTAGCGGTGGAATCAGAGAAATTATGGCAAGTTGTTATGGCGAGGCAACTGCTTTATGCGGCCAACTGATTGCAGGTACGTAAAGACAAAACACCCATAAAGATTAATCTCATTTCCGTCTGTTAAGGCTTGGCCTTGGAACAACAGGCGAGGAATGGGGCTTCTTCTATCTGGGTCTATAAATCATGGCTTCTTGCGCTACAAAAGGAACTTTTGGCAGGCGCACTGTTTGCAGGCAGAGGCGGAGCTAGCTGCTCTTGCACCCTGAGCGGCACACATGCTGTGCACCTGGGGGCGGGGCTAGCTGCCCGCAGGGGCAGGGCAAGCATCCCAGGGGGGCCATGCAGCGATGTCACCCCCCTCAGGGATGACACCCGGGTTGGGCCGCATCCACCACCCACCCCTTCCTCCGCCAGTGTTTGCAGGGGGCACAAAAGGCAACACAAATCCTGCTTTTTTTCGGGCCATACATGAGAAAGCAACCTCCTTCCAGGTCGCAGGTCCACAGGAAGCTGCCTTTCACAGAGTCAGAGCTTTGGTCCACTCAGTATTGTCTGCACAGACTGGCAGCAGCTCTCCAGGGGTTTGGGCAGTGAGTCTCTCCCAACCCCACCTGAAGGTGCAACTGGGTATTGAACCCGAGGCCTTCTGCATACAAGGTGGATGTTTCACCACAGAGCTACGACCCTTCCCCAAGGTCAGACTATTCATCCCTCTTGCCAAGTAGTGTCTCCTCCAGCGGTGTTGGTGTTAGTGGACTACAACTCCCATCCGCTCCAGACAGCATGGCAAGTGGGCAGGGATGGTGGGAGCTGTCATCTCACCATATCCAGAGAGCGCCACACTGACTACCTCTGGTCTGTTCAGACAGTGTGGGGTTCCTGAAGAGCCTCAGGCAGAGAGGATCTTGCCCATCGCCTGCTGCCCAGAATACTTTTCGATGGAGATGACAGGTGTTGTGAATATAAAGCAAGATTACTCACTTTGGAGACCCAGGACAAAAGAGGCTCTTTGCTGAGGAACAGGCTAAGGCACAACTGCAGAGGAAAATGAAAGTAACCACAATTTAAAAAAGCTAAAGCATGGCACCTAAGCTCCAACCCATAGTAATCGGAAACAATGTTTAACTCTGTAATTACCAGTTCCCTACAACTCCCAGAGACTGATGTCAAGAGGGATTGACTGCTAAACCACTCTGAGAATTGCAGCTCCGTGAGAGGAATATGGGCCTCCTAGCAACTCTCAGCACCCTTAACAAGCTTCAGCTCCCAGAATTCTTTGGGAGAAGAAGCCATAGCTGTTTTTAGCAGTGGCGTAGCGTGGGGGGTGCAGGGGGGGCCGGCCGCACCGGGCACAACATCTGGGGGCTGGGGGCGCAAATCCACGGGTTAGGGGGCGCAAATTACTTGCCCCGGGTGCTGACAACCCACGCTACGCCACTGGTTTTTAGTAGCTCTGAATGCATAGCGCAAGCACAGAATTAAGTTTTTTTGCATTGTGCAAAGACAGACTTCCTTTCGGAAGCTTATTTGTCAGAAGCAAACTAAGCAGGGCAGTTTTAAAATAATGACACCAATAGCAGTAGTTTTAGGGTTAGCCTCCCCCTGCCCGCAGCCACAAGCTGAACAAAAATCACCCCATGCTCTTCACCTAAGGAAAAAGCTCTTTTTTGAACCAAACGCATGTTCTGTTAAATGGAATAACAGGAACATATCCTCAAAGGCACTGCATTTTTTTACTATTAGGCCATGGGGGAAAGTGGAACATTTAACAAACGCCCAGCAGGGGTCACTATGGGCTTCTAGAGGTGGAAATACAAGATTCCTTCAAATCCAGATGTTAATATGCAAATACATAACACATGTGGCAGGCCGCATTCTGGACCTTATTTTCTCAACTGGGCAGGAAAAGTGTGAAATATTGACATCGGTCACTTGTCATGATCAGATCACTTCCTGCTGAGATTTAGGCTTTCAGCACCTTATAGAGGTGAAGAACCAAGTCGGATGATCCAACTTGATAGATCCAATGGGCTTTCAGATGACTCTGGGGTGTTTTCTGGCTGATTTGACTGGCATGTCTGTCAAAGCCTTGACCCACCTCTGGAACATCCAAATGGCTCAGGCCGTTGATATGAGCGCCCCTGAGCGGCCTCTCCCACTTTGTGGAGCCCACTTCGTCTCAACCCTGGTATACTCCAGAGCTTAGGGCAAGGAAACAAGCTGGGAGACAGCTGGAACGCAAGTGGAGGAAAAGTCCAGTTGAATGCAATCAAACCCTGGAGAGGGCTTATCATCTAGTCTACCATGTGGCAGCGAAGGCAGTAATGAAGGCACACAGTGGTACCTCAGTTTAAGAACAGCCCTGTTTACGAACTATTCGGTTTATGAACTCCGCAAAACCAGAAGTAGTGTCCCGGTTTGCGAACTTTACCTCGGTCTAAGAACAGAAGTCGAATGGTGGAAGGGCACCGGCAGCGGGAAGCCTCATTAGGGAAAGCGTTCCTCAGTTTCGGTTTAAGAACGGACTTCCGGAACGGATTAAGTTCATAAACTAAGGTACCACTGTACTTTGCTGCCTCCATTGCATCCTCATTGTGCCAGAGCTTTTCTGGGTAGTATGGGGCCTCTTACAGGCTGCCCCAAAGAACCAACAGTAGCTCGCTGTGCTTTGTTGTGAAGCATTTTGAGGACAAAATCACTTGCGTCCCCTGGGATCTTGACTCCGCTATTACAGCAGATGACTCTCAAGGGGTGTTCAGAGCACTGTCTAGTCCTGTTGTGTTGGAGGAGTTTTAGTTAGTAAGGCTTAAGGATGTGGACAAGCTGCTTGGATTGGTCAGGGCCACCACTTGTGTTCTAGACCCTTGGCCCTCTTGGCTGATAAAAATTAGTAGGGAGGAAACAGCTGGCTGGGCCAGGGAGGCGATACATGCCTCCTTTTGAGAGCAGGTGGTCCCTGCCTGCTTGAAGGAGCCAGCTGTAAACCACACCATTCTTAATAAACCCTCCCTGAATTCAGAAAATCTAAGTAACTACCAGCCTGTTGCTAATCTCCCTTCCTTAGTCAAGGTTCTGGAGTGGGTGAGTGCAGACTAGATCCAAGCACTCTTGGAGGAAATGAATTTTCAGAACCATTCCAATCAGGGTTTAGGTGTGGTTTTGGAACAGAAATTGCTTTGGTCACCTCTGTTGGGAGAGAGACAGGGGAAATGTGTCCCTGTTAATTCTCCTCGACTTCTCAGTGGCTTTCAATACCATTGGTCATGGTAGCCTTCTGGCTACCGAGTTAGGGGTAGGTGGCACCACATTGCAGTGGTTCTGGTCCTACTTGGACGGTCGTTTCCAGAGGATGATGCTTGGGGAGTGCTCTTCAGCCCTGTGGAACCTTTAATGTGGAGTTCCTCGGGCTTCAATTTTATCCTCTGTGCCGTTTAACATCGACATGAAACTGCTTACTGGCGTTATCCAGAGTTTTGCAGTATGGCGTCAGCAATATATTGATGACACAAAGCTCTACTTCTCCTTTACAAGTGCAGGTGCAGAAGTGGAAGCGCTGGACCAGCCTTGCCTTGGTAATGGACTGAATGAGAGCTAACAAACTGAAACTCAATCCAGATAAAGGCACTGTTAGTGAATGGTTCCCTAGACCGGAGGGCTGGGAGGTTGCCTGCTCTTGATGGGATTACACTTCCTCTGGAGGAGCGGTACGTAGCTTGGTGGTACTTTTGGATCCCTTGCAACCACTTTGAGGCTCAGGCGGCCTCAGCGATGAGGAGTGCCTTCCATCAGCTTTTATCTTAAACCATTGTGAACACAGTAAATAAAGAGTTCCAGGAGGAGGAGTACCAGGAGGAATGGATGAAATTCAAAGACTATTTAACTAAATATGCTAAGATAACTTAAACAGAAATACTTGCAAGTACCAGATTGGCTTAGGATTTAAATATGTGATCTTATAGAATAATACATTTAAAGTTAATATGAAAAGAAAGAAAGATGTTATGAGACTAAGTAAATTTTATGAGAAATTAGTTTAGGAAATCCGTTACAATGATATACATTGAAACTCAGCCAGGGGGATTTGAGGAAGTCACCTAACAATGTTAATAATAGTGGAATAATTACAGTTAGGATTTATGTGCGTTTGTTTATAAATTTGGAAAATCAATAAAAAAAATTGAAGGGGGAAAAAGTAAATAAAGATTCTGGTAATCAGGTGTTTCATCATTACAGAGATTAGTCATCAAACTGTCAAAACCAATTATATCAGGAGGAGCATAGAAAGAGGACAGTGTCCTTCAGTTTGTTAAGCCCCCTTCAGAAACATGGGTAGGGCTCACAAATTTAAATACATTTCCTCCCTATGGAAACATACAGATGGGGACAGGTAAGTTTCCAGAGATTTTTTGTATTAGTGAGACTAAGGGTATTAACTATGTATGTGTGAATGGACTAGTTATTGTCTCGCCTTTATGCTTGTAGATATACCCCTGCTTTAAGTTGTATACATACTGTCTTACCTTGTATATTATTTACTACAAAGGTATGTCTTAATTATGCATTCTCAGTGTATTTTTAATTTTCCTTATTCTACTTGTTAATTCTGTGCAGTTCTGATACAACTGATTCTGACAGCTCGATGACTAAGCTCTTTAGTGACGAAACGTCTGATTACCGGAACACCGTCTGAGCACTGAACCACTGGTATATCACAAGTGGACTCTTTATTACTGTGTTTGCAATTGTTCAAGATAAAATCTATTTTGGAAAGAGAAGAAATGAGCACTGAACCACTGGTATAATACAAGTGAACTCTTTATTTACTGATAAAGATAAAATCTATTTGGGGGGGAAACTACTTTTGCCATTTTTATGGATGTTTATTGTTTGTTTACAGACAGTTGGAGATATTAGCTTGCTTCGACTGCAGTAGTCATTGTATCGCCACCCTGTTGTTTTATTGTTCCATCAGTTTTGGCTGGTGGCTCAGCTGTTCCCCTATCTGGACAGGGATAGCCTAACTTCTGTCATCTACGCTCTGGTAACCTTTAGATTTGATTACTGTAATGAATTCTATGTGGGTCTGCCTCTTACGGTCCTTGTAGACATAGGCTTCAAAATGTGTGGTTCAGATCTCAGAAGACTGAGCCACACTTCCGACGTCCAAAGTGCTTCATGTTGATGAGCAAAGACAGAATAATTACTGTACTTGGGACTTCAAATTCTGGCTTATTGGTGAATTTTTGTTTCTGCAGGCTTTGCATGCTGCTAGCCATAAGTGAGGAAAGATGGGGTGGTTTGACTAACTGACCCCCAATGGTAGATTACACCCATATACAGACAAAGTCTATAGGACTACCCTGGACTATCCAAGAAACCTCCCCACTCAGCCTTTAATGGAAATGGAAAGTATCTCTCCCACGACAAAAATCAAAATTTTATCAGGACAAAAATCTAGAACCTGGAAACTACAGGGAAGCAGATTTCAGCTAAGTGTTAGGAGGGATTTCCTAATGGCAAGACCTGTTCAACAGTGGAAATGCTGGCCTCTCTCCTTCACTGGAGGCATTTAAGCAGTTGTCAGGGGTGCTGTAATTGCATATTCTGCACTGAAGAGTGGGTCAGACTAGATAGCCACCGAGGTCCCAGCCCACTCTACAATTATTTCATTCTGTGTGAACGCAATGCATTGAAATACGCCTCCAGCTATCAGTTTGTGCTGCGAGAATGAAAGGGGGGGAAACACACCCATCTGCGGCAAATTGGCTGACGTTTGTTTAATGGAATCAAAGATACAAGAATGACAGGATGGCGGAAGAAATGCTGTGATGTGGTTTAAAACGTTGTGCGCACCCTTAAATGAACCCTACAGAAAACACCACCAGAAGAAGGAAAAGGTTGGGTTATGTTCGTGGAGGCAATATACTGGCTTATCTGATCCGAGCACAAACATATATACATGCTGTATTTATGAAAGAGATGAAGGAAACAGAATATATATTCTATGGATAGGCGTATGCAAGCTTTTGCGTTTCACAGAACCCTTCATCTGGAGGGGACTAAAGTTTTAAATATATTGAGCACGCCGGGTTGCGAGAGTAAAACATGCCACTAATCCAGGGTGTTAAACAACGGGCTGTGCACATGCCACAATTCCAATCGGGTACAGAAGAACTGCAAAATGTGTTGCTGGATGCACAATTTAGCTCAAGCCTTTTTTAAAAAAAGAAGTTTCTAGTACTTTTGATTACAGAGATGTGCTTGCAAGTATACAGGCAGTGCTTGATGAAATAAGACATGGTGCTGAGTAAGATACCCAGTGGGCCAGGAGTACAACGGCAGCGCCCTGCCTAGCCCCTTTGATCCTCCCCACAACCAGCAGAGGCAAAGCAAATTAGGCAAAATAAGTGACATTCACATCAATTAAGTCGCTTGCAGGATTCAGCTTTTCTCTGTGCAGAAGAATGTTGATTCTCCGGTTTGTGTGTTTTAGCGCAGAGAACAAACAGTCTAATAATGTCACCCCTTTTCCATTACACCTGATGAAGAACTCTGTGAAGCTGGGATGCTTGCACCCTCCTCCAACCAGAATGGCAACCAGAGTCTATGCTGATCTCCTGCGTTTAGGAAAGCGGCCGCCAACCAGACACTCCCCCATTAGCTGTAGCATGTATCCCAGCTCCGATCTCTCCGGAAGAAGTCATCTGCTACGGAGACGGAAGGGGCATAGTCCCTGCAGTCCGTGTTTGCGTAGGGGAAATATTCCGGTACTCTGAAAGCGTCCAAGTGCTGGGAGCCGCAAGACGTACAGCAGCAGGCAGAAGGGGCGTGGTTGTACTGTAACTGGGACTGCTGGTGATAGGGGCTTCCTTCCGACGATGGATACATGCAGCTCTTGGCATCCAGAGGGGAAGGGGAGCTGTAAGAGAGTGGGGTGAAAGGAGGAGGCTGCGGTGGAGAGTAGCTGTAATCAAATGAGCTGGAGGGGTCAGAGGAATCCGGGGATCCAGGACCCTACAGAGAAGGGAGAGGAGAGAGAAAAGGAGGCATCTAAGGGAAAAAGTCAATAATAATTAAGGCTTCAGGCTTCATTTATTGATTCCCTTTAGAGTGGTACCTCAGGTTACATACGCTTCAGGTTACAGATGCTTCAGGTTACAGACTCCGCTAACTCAGAAACAGTACCTCGGGTTAAGAACTTTGCTTCAGGATGAGAACAATAATCGTGCTCCGGCGGCACGACAGCAGCAGGAGGCCCCATTAGCTAAAGTGGTGCTTCAGGTTGAGAACAGTTTCAGGTTAAGAACGGACCTCCGGAACGAAGTACTTAACCTGAAGTACCACTATATATTTCACCTCTTCTCCAAGGGGCCCAAGGTGGCAAACACTGTTCTCCCCCTCTCTGTTTTATCTTCACAACAACCTTGTGAGGTTGGTTAGGCTGAGAGACAGCAACTGGCATAGGTGAGGTTCACGGCTGAGTGGGGATTTGAACCCATGTCTCCCAAGCCCTAGTCACACAATCCAACTGAGGGGTCAGCAAACGTTTTCAGCAAGGGGCTGGTCCACTGTCCCTCAGACCTTGTGGGGGGCGGATTATTATTTTTTTTGGGGGGGGGAGAATGAACGAATTCCTATACCCCACAAATAACCCAGAGATGCATTTTAAATAAAAGGACACATTCTACTCATATGAAAACACCAGGCAGGCCCCACAAATAACCCAGAGATGCATTTTAAATAAAAGGACACATTCTACTCATGTAAAAACACGCTGATTCCCGGACAGTCCGCGGGCCGGATTTAGAAGGCGATTGGGCCGGATCCAGCCCTTGGGCCTTAGTTTGCCTACCCATGATCTAACCACACTATCACACTGGCTTTCTTTAATTGCTTTAACAGAGGCCCCACAGCAGGGCTCCATAAGAGCAGCTGTGCTTCTCCCAAAGCTATTTACAGCTTTCGGCAATTTCTATCCTGCAGTCGTGCTCTTACTTTCCTGCTGTATAAATCCCCCAAGCATACGGGTGCTTTGTAGAATCCTGATCCCCAACCCATAAAAACTGAAGTGCAATTACCAGGCTTTGGTTGAGGTAGGGAGGGCCTAGTTGGAAGCTGTCGGGCGAGCAAGGCATGTTGCCCTGGGTAGTCCCCATAGTAGCATCCAAAGTTAGCTCAGTTTGAAGGCAGGAATCAACCAGCTGCTCCAAGTAACTGGGGATCTCCTCGCAAGCAGTGCAGTTTTGGAACTGCCAGGGTTGTACGCAGCCAGACGAAGAAGAGGCAAGTTCTGTGTCTACGTAAGGGGCTAAGAGAGGAAGGAGAGGAGAGAACAAGACAGTAGGACGCAAGGACAAACAGCTGTCATTTTAGTTACGTTACATCATTTAGATGATTTACTGTATTTTTTGCTCTATAAGACTCACTTTTTCCCTCCTAAAAAGTAAGGGGAAATGTGTGTGCGTCTTATGGAGCGAATGCAGGCTATGCAGCTATCCCAGAAGCCAGAACAGCAAGAGGGATTGCTGCTTTCACTGCACAGCGATCCCTCTTGCTGTTCTGGCTTCTGAGATTCAGAATATTTTTTTCCTTGTTTTTCTCCTCCAAAAGCTAGGTACGTCTTGTGGTCTGGTGCGTCTTATAGAGCGAAAAATACGGTATACAAGCCAAAGGGCAGCCGAAAGCAAGCAAATAAGAAAAGGAAAAAAATCCATTAAAATAACACAATTCTTGAAGAACACATGACAAATGTAAGGTTCGACACAAGGCAGGAAGAATCAGCTGCACAAATAGGAGATGGGGGACACCAGGATTGTCAATAGTACACGTGAAAAGGATATAGGGGTCTTAGCAGACCACAGGCTTTATATGAGTCAACAATGCAATGCAGCAGTAGCAGAATAAAAAGCAAAAAGCAAAAAGCTGATGCTATTCTAGGCTGCATCAACAGAAGGATAGTGCCCAGATCAAAGGAAGTAATAGTACCGCTCTATTCTGCCTTGGTCAGAGCACACCTGGAGTACTGTGTCCAATTCTGGGCACCACAATTTAAGGATTACTGACAAGCTGGAAGGTGTGCAGAGGAGGGCCACCAAGATCTTCAAGGGTCTGGAAACCACGTCCTATGAGGAACAGTTGAAGGACCTGGGTATATTTAGCCAGGTAAAGTAAGGTTACCAGACGTCCCCGTTTCCCAGGGACAGTCCCCAGATTTACAAATCAGTCCCCTGACAAAATCCTATCATTCCTACTGAAGTTGAAAAGTGGATTCATTGGGGGGGGGGGGATCTGGTAGCCTTAGGGTAAAGAGGAGACTGAGAGGAGATATGACCACCATCTTCAAGGGCTGTCACGTGGAGGATGGAGAAAACTTGTTTTCTCCTGCTCCGAACCAATGGATTCAAGTTACAAGAAAGGACTAAACATCAGGAAGGACTTTCTGACAGTAAGAGTTCTTGCACACCAGGAAGGAGCTGATGTAAGATGTGAAAAGATTAACCCCCCCCCCCGCTGGATTAACAGGAAGAGAGAGAGAGAGGGGGGGGGGGAAAGAAAGGGATGGGAGAGAAAGCAAGCCACTAAACTTGGTCCTTTAGTTCCTTTTGGGAAGAGGATTGCTCTATAGGCCAGCACCAAACTGAGATGAAGAGGCTGCCAGGTGGGGCGAGGACATCCTTGCTGGCTTCCCCCTCTTTGTGTCCTCCTCTGCATTTAGCAAAGTTCTGATTGGCTAGGTTCCTAATTAAATACCAAGTTTAGGAAGTCTGGGAAAGAAGTGGGATGTGTTTTGGGAGAAGAGGGGAAAGGTGGGGGAGGGGAGAGGAAAAAAGGCTCTCTCTCTCTCTCTTTTTGTACCAACCTGCACAGGGAGGGGAGAAAGACTCCGTGAACTGGACATTGTTGCCACTGCCTTCTCCGGAAACCTGAGAACACAAGGAATAAAGCAAAGCACAGCTGGGTGATTCTCCATTTATAAAGCAGAAGGAATTCCTTGCCTCCTTCCCTCCCCCCTTCCTTCATCCCCTTAACACGGTGGAGGTAAGTCCAGCCTTTCTCTCCAAGAGGAACATGCAGGGGGTTAGCAATGCAGGTTGATTCTGCTTTTATCTGTGTAAGTTGAAGTTGTGGCCATGTTATAATAATAATTTATAATAATTTATTATTTATACCCCGCCCATCTGGCTGGGTTTCCCCAGCCACTCTGGGCGGCTTCCAACAAAACACTAAAATACAATAACTTAGTTAGATGTTAGTTAGTCGGTTACCTAACTCATAAGATGCATGCTCCCATATAAGAAACATGCAATTCCTGAAATCTGTTAAGAACGCACTGTTTTGCCATGGGACAGGCTCTCAACGTTTTTGCTTTTTTAAAAAAAAATAACCTGCTATCAACATGCCTGTGTTTAGGGTGAAGCGCCACCGAGAGCAGGAAATATTTTTTTAAAGTTACTGGAAGGTCACCCCTATTTGCAAAGCATTCCCCCACTGGAATTTACAACCTTGCTTTGTTTGATCACAGTTAAATCCATAAAGGCCGGCTCTGTAACAGCAGCTGTTCCAACTGAACTCCAGAAGTCTAGAGCCTACACACAGAGTTCACCTAAAAAGGAATTCGAGGGCAGCTCAAAGCAAGTGGGATGGGTCTTCCACAAACAGAGGGGTTCTCCATAAGATGAACGAAATTTCCCCCCAAGGGGGGGGGGTGTTTCACAGTCCCTCCACTCCTTGCCAGGTTTCGACTCAAGTGAAATCCGAAGGCAGTTTCAAACACCCAAAACGATGTTGAGGAAAGCCATCTGAGTCACAAAGAAAGCTAGTGAAATTTCTCAGATGAGATCTTGCATGTTACAACAACCCTCTACCCACTGGTTTTAAATATTGGGGAGAGGTCCCTCTGGGATTGCTATTAATCTGTGTATTTACACTAAAAATTATTTAACTATTTATAACATTCCATTTTTGACACACAGTGCTTTGGACACTCCCAAGGCAGCTAAGAAACATTTTTTTTAAAAAAAGCAGAAACAGGAATATGAAATGGCATTAAAGTCTCAGGAACAAACATGAAACAGCATCATGAGCCACTGTCAGTAGAAACTGAGGAAAGCTTAAATTCTTTCCTGCATGAGGAAGGATATGATATGAAATGACAGGTGAGCAAATCTATCAATTTTGATTTCTCCGTTTCTCATTTTTCCACTCTTAAACACACATTTCCACATCAGCAAGCAAACAATTTCCCCTAACATAGAGCATTTTTGTATGCTTTTTTAATGTAATATATGCATTTTTATGCACACTTTATCGCACACGCATTACTCGATAGAAGAAATGCATTGCCAAATTTGGAGAAGTGCAAATTCCCAATGGTGATTCTGTGTTTCAGTCTGCATATTGTTCGTGCCCCAATACATAAAATCTCTTTTGCCGTCTCTTCTCTCCCCTTCCCTTGCAGGCTGCCCGCAGGATCATCTAAACAGCTGCCTTGCTTGTGTTCTAAAACCTCCCGCTTACAGTAGATAAGAACGCGACTGTTGTTTTCTTACAGCACAGCTAGAAAACTAAACTACATTCACACATTTTTATGTCATCAGAAGACGTATCTTCACTAGGGTCATTTCAGTGCTGAAGGGATTGATTCTCTCTCTCACACACACATACTTCCCAGATTGCCCAGTTTCTTAGACAAAGGGCAAATGTCTTTTCCAAGGAACAGCAACAGGTGGGTACTAGAGTTAATCTGTGAAGGTGGAAAACAGCCCTCCAGTGATGTGAACCCGGAAGCAGTATTTGGCTGGCTCTTTCTTTATGCAAATCACTAAAGCAACATAAAGCCAGGGGAGCTCTTTGCACATAGTGCAATGTGCTGTGTGTGGCTGCTTGATCACTCCTCCTCTCAAAGAGCAGTTAACACTTTCCCACCTTCCTGCAATGGCAGAGGCAGGGAATCTGGGCTCAGCCGGTGCAGCCATTGATCAGGGATGATGGGCCACGTAGTCCAATATCATCTGGAGGTCCTCAGGTTCCCCATTCCTGAGCTATAGGATGTTCTGTGTTACCATAATCAGCATTTGAGCCCGATTAGCTACACCTTATGGGACGTGGGTTGCGCTGTGGGTTAAACCACAGAGCCTAGGACTTGCCGATCAGGTTGGCGGTTCAAATCCACGCGATGGGGTGAGCTCCCGTTGCTTGGTCCTTCCTCCTGCCAACCTAGCAGTTCGAAAGCACGCTAAAGTGCAAGTAGATAAATAGGTACCGCTCCGGCGGGAAGGTAAACGGTGTTTCCGTGTAGTGCTCTGGTTGTTTTGTCATGCTGGCCACATGACCCAGAAGCTGTACACCGGCTCCCTTGGCCAGTAAAGTGAGATGAGTGCCGCAACCCCAGAGTCGTCCACAACTGGACCTAACTTTCAGGGGTCCCTTTACCTTTTTTAGCTACACCTTAACTCTTGTTGGAAGCCGCCCAGATGGGCGGGGTATAAATAATAAATTATTATTATTATTAAGAGATCACAGGCTGCACCCAAGTAAATTCCTCTCATCAGATTAACAGATCTAAACGACCCATGTCCATTAATTTCAATGGGTCTACTCCAAAGATGACAAATGTTGGAAACTCAAAAGTCTACGCACTCTTGCTTTGTAAATTTAACAAATGATAACACAGGAAACTACATTATATAAGGTCAAACTATTTGCCTATCTAGCCCACTATTGCCCACTCTGACTGGCAGCGCCTCTCCAGAGTTTCGGACACAAACCTTTTCACATCATCTGCTGCCTGATTCTTTCGGGTGGTGATGCCAGGGATTAAAACCTGGGTCCTTCTGAAGGCGAAGGTGTTGCAGCACTGAGCTATAGCCTCCCCACCCTACTCGCACCATTAGAAAATGGGAGTTGTAGCTTTTTTTAAAAAAGAGAGAGACCATGTAAGACTAGCCATGGTTTAAATTGCAACACAGGGATGGGTGTAACCTGGAATCTTGCGTTGGCCTAACATCCAGAGTGGAGGCATCAGAGAGTGACAGAAACACCCAGGTCTCTGTGTCATAACCCTCCCTGATGCTTTGGAGCAGCAACTCAGCAGAAATTGAAGCACAGTCCCGAAAAATTCCACCTCCACAGTTTATGCATTGCAAAAGCTGGCTTGTGGTGCCACATCCAGACTGGTGTGTCTGGAGCAGTCCTTCAGCATTGAATTCACCCCCTCCTGCCTCTTTCTTCTGGACCAAAAACTTCCACTTTCTGCAACCCACCCACAGAAAGGAAAGGTCCTCTGGTTGAGATGTTAGAGCCCAAGTTTTGCATGCAGAAGTCTCCCTGTATCTCCAGATACAGCTGCGAACCTGGAGGACCACTGCCATTTATTGTAGGCAGGGCTAAGTCAGATGGACTAATGGTCTCTGCATAATACAGCTTCCCATGTTCTTATGCTAAAATTAGCAGATTAGGCTTTCATTCTTATCATTTGTTAAATTTGCATGCCGCCCGTCCTCTGAAGACCACAGGGCAGTCCACAACATAAAAATACAAAAGGCGAACTGAAAAGGCGTAAGAAAACAAAAACAAACCAATAACCCTCCTCCCACAAAGACATTTTAAAGGCCATAGAATGCTAATGTCAATTGAAGAGGAACCTTTTTGCCTGATGCCTAAAGGTGTCTAATGAAGGCACCAGGTGAGCCTCCCTGGGGAGAGCATTCCACAGACAGGGAGCCACCACAGAGAAGGCTGGTTCTCATGTTGCCACCCTCCAGACCTCTCGTGGAGGAAGCACACAAAGAAGGTCCCCAGATGATGATTGCACTTTGACACTTGATTGGTCAGAAAATACTGGTCAAAAATGTCATGCATTAATTTACGAGAACAAAGAGGGCACCTTATAGCTGGTTTACAGATAAATGTTCAATGCTTGGGGGTGATTGGTAGTACAGTGGTACCTCAGGTTAAGTACTTAATTCGTTCCGGAGGTCTGTTCTTAACCTGAAACTGTTCTTAACCTGAAGCACCACTTTAGCTAATTGGGCCTCCTGCTGCTGCCGTGCTGCCGGAGCATGATTTCTGTTCTCATCCTGAAGCAAAGTTATTAACCTGAGGTACTATTTCTGGGTTAGCGGAGTCTGTAACCTGAAGCGTCTATAACCTGAAGCGTATGTAACCTGAGGTACCACTGTATGTATGAATGAACTACTGCAGGAAGACTTTCATATGGCTTTGCATCAGCTCCAGTGCAATGTTTCTTCTATAGTCAGACCCAGTCTAAACGAGCAATAAACTGTTACTGGGCTGCACCACTTCAGATTGCAAGTGGAGGGTGACAATGGTGAATGCTCTTGCGTATATTTTAATCCTTGCAATAGAAAGCTAATATGCTAAGGAGAAGGGTTCTAAGCCCCACATTTCTCACTGACAAGCTAGTTTTCTACATGCAGGGTTTGGTGTTTGGTAGGAAAGGATTCAAATGCACCGCCCCTTCAATCTGAAGTGGTGCAATGTGGGAACAGCTGTTTCACGACCCCAGGTTCTAGTTCACACACGTTCAAGTGTTGCACAACCAAGTGGCATGCTGCAGGCCACGTCACTAATTGAAAGGAAGAAAATAACAAGTTGTTTATTATGATGATACAAAAGGGCCACAACTGTGGGAAGAGGAGGAGGTGCTTACGGCTTCATCGGCCACAGCCTGCTTGGCTCTTCTCTGCTGCAGAAGCTCCTTCACTGTAATCTTGACTCGGACACCTTGATAGACCTTTGGTTTTCCTAAAAGAATCAATTTAACAATAGGATTTTATATTCTGAAAAGTAAAAAGTGAGTTTAGGGTTTACCAGCTCGGAGTCATAAATTGCTTAAGCAAGTGATTCTACACTTTAGGAATTAGGAGACTTGGGTTCTAATCCTGACCACGCTACCTTGAAATATTTCCTCCTTTACAGGGTTTACTTACCTCTGGGTAGCAGGGAGCTGAAAGTCATGCTGAATTACAAAACAGGAAGTCAAAATAAACTTGTAAGGGGAAAAGCCTTAAAATGTGGTTTGAGCCTTTGCATGTTTCAATTGGATTTTTTACATCAGCTTGAGCACAACATAGCATTTATTCTTATTCTTATTACACTTTACATAGCACCCTTTATCAGACTTTCATGGATAACATATAAATACTTTAGAAAGAGGGGGTCAATGGCAGACTGTTGGATGAGTGGAATGATCGAAAGCATTTTTTTTTTTTTAAGGAAAACTTGATGTCAGTATATCTCTCTGAATATATTATTGATGGCCTTGCAACCATTCCTTAATTTGTAAACACTTCCTGATAGAACGCATGTTGTCAAACATTTGTCAAATAAAGCTTCCCCCAACATGAGTTTAGAGTTCGATAAACCTATTAAGTCCAGATTACACTCAAGGAGGTCTCATTCCATTCTGGTCAGTAAGTCTGAAGAATCTGCCCCCCCCCCGACACACACCGCAGGGAGGGCGCTCAGTATCTTTTTGTCATGCCTGATGGCCCTGTTGTGACCCAGTAGGAGTTCCCGTTCATATAACAGCAACTCAGTTTTGGGCACCCTCCCATTTGATTCTTACGGGGAGGGCGGTGACAGAGAGGAGAACACATTTCAGCACGACTGGGGAGATGCAAGTAGAATTTTAAAGCTGGAAGATTATCCTAGAAGCTTATTGCAGAACTAATGGGGTGTCTCCAACAAAGTTCTGCTCCGAGTGGGCCTCCTGAAATCAATAACCCTTAAATGAGTTGCGCCACGTCCGTTAATGTCAATGGGTTGACTTACAGTCTGAATAGGGACCAGCGATGGCTACACCATTGGTGTAGCCAAGAGGGGACAGGGGGGCAGCTACCCCCCCCATCAAGTAAAACAATAGAAATACATAACTAACTGACCAATCACGTTGGTTCTGCCCCTCCTCCCACAACAAAAGTCCTGCCCCCCAACAAAAATCCTGGCTACAGCCATGGGCTACACCCCGATATTTCGCACCATATTTTTTCTTATAGTAACCAAGAGCCTTGGTTATACTGTGAGCCTTGGTTATACTTCATGGGCACATCTATTAAATTCTGCATTCATAACAATTTGTGCTCATGATGGGGCAGTTATGTACAATCCTGCTTTCAGGGCACACTACTTCATTTCAGATCAGTGCATGTCCCATTGCTTCTTGTGGTTCTTCCCCCAAGCGGAATGACGTGCGGACAGCCCAGTATAAATCCTGTCTATTGCTACTTTAAACTAATATTTATATCATTTTATGTGAACTGCTCAAGAGATTTTTTTAAAAAAAAATTAAGCGGTGTATTTGCCTTGATAAATAAATAAATACCAACAGTCATTAAACAACAAAATACAGCTGGTCATTAAACAGCAGGAAGTGAGCGCTGCACAATTATACAGATACAACTAGCACTCGTCCCGGCAGTAGACAGTTGTCATTAATGGTGCAATCCTGTGCGGGATTACCTTGGAGTCAGCCCCATTGAGCAAAGTGAGACCTACTTCCTAGCAGACATGCATAGGTAAAGGTAAAGGGACCCCTGACCATTAGGTCCAGTCATGGCCAACTCTGGGGTTGTGGTGCTCATCTCACTTTATTGGCCGAGGGAGCCGGCGTACAGCTTCCGGGTCATGTGACCAGCATAACTAAGCCACTTTTGGCAAACCAGAGCAGCGCATGGAAATGCTGTTTACCTTCCCGCCGCAGCGGTACCTATTTATCTACTTGCACTTTTGACGTGCTTTCGAACTGCTAGGTTGGCAGGATCAGGGACCGAGCAACAGGAGCTCACCCCATCGCGGGGATTTGAACCGCCAACCTTCTGATCAGCAAGTCCTAGGCTCTGTGGTTTAACCCACAGCACCACCCGCGTCCCTAGCAGACATGCATAGAATGACAGAATCCTGGAGTCCTGGAAGGGACAAAAAGGGTTATCTACTGCAACCCCCTGCAATGCAAGAATCTTTTGCCCAATGTGGGGCTCAAACCCACAACCCTGAAATTAAGAGTAGCGTGCTCTATTGACTGAGCTACCCCAGTTGCATGTGCTTATGCTGCCTGGCTGTGAATTCCTTGCAACCGGGGTGTCCCTAATTCAAACCTCACCTTTGCCATAGTTCCACCTGCTTACTCTAGCTCACGCTTAGAGGCTGTGTAAGCACATCGAAAGCACACACCTCAGAGAGATACCCTTAACAATCTACAGTTCCCAGGATTCTTGGGCAGTGGGAGACGTGCTTTAAATGTACGATGTGTACACAGCGTTAGTCTCAGTCTTTCTCACTCCCATCCATGGGGTGGGAAGAATGATACCAGTCTACATTACAGGGCTCTTGTGAAGCTTGCCTAGGAGAGCAAATGTGAAGGTCTTCCACAACGCTCAAAAAGTGCTATGCAAGTGCTATGTATTAAACAGCCAAACAAGTGATACCTGTCCTGAGAAAACAGAAGCATCAAGTTTCAGCCAACAACGTTCAGTGCTGCAGCTACATAATGTTAGATTCTGGATTTAATGGTCTTAACTGGGCAGGACAGTTTGCAGGGAACAGAGGGGTCCTTAGGTAGTAATGCGTTACAGATTGATTTCCAGGGATGGTCAGTGAGCCCCGATATGTTATTTTTGGTGGTGGGGGCACCTGCTCATTCTGCTTAGGGGACCACAGGCATCTGTCCAGTGTCCTGCCCTGACGAACAGCACTGACAATTCCTAGAATGAGTTTGCCAGATGAGAAGCTGCAACGATTTTATTTCCCTGCAGAGGTTTGGGAAACAGAGCAGGGGGAGAAAGCTGGATATTTCTTGTGCATCTGGCACCATCTGAGACCATGCCATTCCACTGCAAAATGCCTAAATGTATATAATCAGTGGCAGTATTTTTTTTTTTTTTAATTTTCAGGAAGGTATCTTGTGCCAGGGGAAAAGGAAAACGAGAGGCCTTTCTTTTACTGGAACTCACTACTATTTTCAGTGCTAGCTGGCCTTATTGGGTGGAAGTACCACCCCCCCACCCCCCAAAAAAACCCCAGACTGAGTTGCTTCAAGATTCTGTGCAGCCTTGCTTACACTGAGTGCAGTCATTATGCGGGAGTAGGAATGTTGCCATCAGGCTAGGATTTTAGGAAATTTACACACACACACACACACACACACACACACACACACACACACAGCAAGGTTGCGTTACCACATTTTGGTGGAGTAGTACCGTATTCACTCGAATCTAATGCTCACCTTTTTTGGCCAAATTACATTGCGAAAATTAAGGTGCATATTAGATTCGACAGCACATTTACATTCGCCAGCAAATTCCTTTTTTGGCTTCAAAGGTTCTGAAAATTTAGGTGTGCATTACATGCGATGGTGCAGTAAGACTCGAGTAAATTTATACCTTTTATCTAAAGAGGTGGGCCCCTGTGTAAGTCCAAAGTACAGTATAAAATTACCCAGCTGCACCACAGAGCAGTAGTAATCTGGTTATGGCGACATTTATATCCCACCTTTCCTCCGATGAGCTCAGAAAGTACACACTTCTTCTCCCCTTCTCCATTTTAGCTTCACAACAACAACCCTGCGAGTTTGAAAACTCAGTGGGCTTCATGGTGGAGAGGGAATTTCAATCCTGGTGTCCTAGCCCCCACTCTTACGCAGGTGGTACCCACCCCACCACTGGGCGTGACGCCCCTTTCTGAAAAACCAAAAACTTATATGGCTTCTAGAAGATTGGCCAGCTCAAAGTGTTGCAAACATGCAGAATGGAATTCCGGAATCAAGGGTCACTGTCTAAAGGAGGGGTGAAGAACCTGTGCCCATCCAAATTCTCTGGGGCCTCCAATGTACATCACCCCTTACCATTGGCCCTGCTGCTGAGACCAGCAATACCCAGAAGCCAGTGTGGTATACAGTAGTTGTTGGTGTGTTGGACTTGGACCCAGGAGACCTGGGTTCAAATCCTCGTTCAGCCATGAAGTTCACCTTGGGCTAGTCACTGCTTCTTAGCTTAGGGTTGCTGTGGGGGTTAAAGGAGGAGGTGGAGAATCGTGCCTGCCACCTGGCGTTACCAGGAAAGTGGGTTGGATATAAATGCAATCAGTAAATAAGTTCATCCCTTGGTTTTTTTAAAAAGCTACCCAGATGGGTAGGCAAGGCAAGCACTCAGAAGAGCTTTTGAGCAGCTGCAACTTAGAGCATTGCATGGGGCTAGGGGAGACTCTCTGCCTGCAACCTTGGAAAGCTGCTGCCTGCCAGTGTCTAGACAACAGCACACAAGATGGGCCAATTGGTCTGACTGAATATAAGGCAGCTTCCTTTCTTCCTATTGTGGGCTGGATTCAATGCTAGAGCTGACCCACTGGAATCGATGAACCTAAGTATGTCAGGTCCAATAACGGCAATGGGTCTACTCTTAAGACCAGCACTGGGTACAACCCTGTGTAATTCTTTGCAAACCAACTCTGTAAATTGTAGTGGGCCTCTAAACTCAGCGGTAAGTATGGATGAAATGGGTTCTTCTGCCCAACTTTATGATGTTTTCCTGCTACTCCATATCTGCCACCCACCAACCACCTACACTAGAGCCGATTCCCACGAGGGAGAGGAACAACTGGTGTCTGGCCAGCTCCCTGAACTGTCCCTTTTGCACAAGGCGCGCCTAGGTCACAAATGCGTTTATCCCCAATCCGATTTAAATGTCAGGGCTTGCGGGGCCGCCTAGGAAGGGTAGTTTTGCAGGAAAAGCCTATTCACTCTCCGCAGCTCAGAATCCTGCCATTTCATGTCTCTGGGTGGTGCAAACATCTCGCCCAAGAACCCTTGCTTTCGTGAGTAAATCCCGCGTTTGCTTTGGGAGGGAGTGTGTGAGGGAGCTTTGCAGAGGCATCTGAGGACTAGGAAGTGGGGGGGGAGAGAGAAGAAAGCGGTGAAATTTGGAGAGGGGGGCTCTGATCCCTCCCCGCTCCTCAAAAATAAGAAAAAGAAGAGCAGGGGGGACAGACGGGGAGCGGGCTGCTGCAAGCCGTTTGCAAACCGATTCCACGGCACGCCGAGTTCGACGGGGCTTACTCCGGAGTAAGCGCGCCACGGATCGGAGCCCTGCGCTAGGCTGGCTGCGCCGGAGGGAGCCTGGTCCGGGCTTCCCTCGTAAGCGCCGTGAGTAACTGCGGGCCGCCGCGCTCCGTTCCGCGCCTGCCTCCTGTCCGCGCCGCCTGCCAACAGGCCCGCGCTCCGAGGCCTGCACGACCCGCACGTGGGAACGGGAAAGCGGGTGGGGGCAGGCCGGATCCGCTCCAAGGAATCTCGCTGCGGGTGGCTCCCGAGGTCGGGTTAGGAGGGACTTCAGCCCTCTTGCTGGGGAGTAAAGGTGCCGCGCCATCTCCAGCCAGGCTCCTTGCCAAAGCGGCGGGCGATTCCTCGCCTGCCAAGCTGCCCTTACTTACCTGGAAAGAAGGAAGCGCCGTGGAGCACGGCGGGGGGTGGGGCTTACTTCCGAGTAAAACGTGGCCCGGATCCGGCTTCGGGACTCCGGAGTCAACGTGCACAGCAATTGCAAACTCTATACACGGTTTTTGATAGCTTGCATTTATTCCACCCCCCGCCAAAAAAATAACAATTGCAACCTTGTGCACGTTGGCTCCGGAGAAAGAGCCGTCGCAATCCAGGGGACTCGCGTGCAGCGCAATCCTATGTCTGTTTACTCGGAAGTATCCGGCTTCTCTTCCCAACCGACAATCTCCCTGCCCCTACTTTACACCCCACCCGCAAGAGACCCACCTGAGAGACCCATTTCCTTCCACCTCGCATATCTGCCTGCCTCCCCAAGCCGTGCACGGAAAGCGTATATTGCGCGTGGGAAGAATGGAAAGCGATCGCGCGTGGGGAGCGCAGCGGGGGTTTTTTTTCCCCGCGTGGATTTTCTTGCGCGGCAGCGCCGCCGCTGGACTCAAAAGGAATAGCACGGGGGACCTGTGGGCACAAGCGACCCTTATTGAGCGCCGCACTCCATTTTTAAAAAAGTCGCATCTTCCCCCCCCCCCCCAACCACCGCACCCCACCCTACTGTATTAGGGGTGCATTCATTTAGCCTCTCCTCTTCCTCCCGGGAAGTGGGGAGAGCCAGGTGGCTGGCTAAGCCCCGCTGTCGTGGTGGGTGGGCTCTGATCGTTCCCTGAATATTAAAATCCACAACTAATCACCTGGCAAGTTACGTGGCTGAAGTCTTAAATTGCACCCCGGGGATGGAGGGGGAGAAATGTTTGTAATTTGGAGATCCGTAGCCCCTGGTTGCCTGGGCAGAGAGGCTGGCTTTGGAGGTGAAAATTCCACATAAGTAATATGTGTTTTAAAAATATACTTATACATATACATATATATATTTAAATGCTGCCTTTCACAGTGAAGTTTGGAGCAGCTGCACTCCAGAACATTCCCAGCTGAGACGCTTCTTTTTCCTGTAGCCCTGTTGCTCTGATGTGTTGTGTGTGCCTGTGTGTATATATTTATATATTTATTATGTATATGAGTTTGCATCTGGTTAGATTTAACTTGCATGCACTTAAAGAAACATTGATTTCACTGCATTTTGGAGCCACTGGTGCTCTCCTGTTCTTAACTCTCCCCACCCTTTCCTCTTCCACCCTGTTTTATTTGAAAGCAAACTGTCCCAACAAACTACACGGGTGAGAATTAATCCACCCTCCCCACCAAAACCCCACAAAGAGAGAGAATGAAATCAAACTTACCTGACATTTTCCAGGGCAAGAAGAAGAAGAAGAAGAAAAAGTCTTTATTCTGGGTTGTGTTTTTTTTCCTTTTACACCCAGGGATCTTCTGTGGACAAAAAAAGGGATCCTCAGCTGGGCTTCCTAATTCAAGAGGAAAACAGAGAAGAAAACAAGGTTTTTTCAGTTAAAAAATCATTCCAAACCCTTTGTGGAGATCTCGAGTGGGAGACAAACAATATTAATGTTTTATACCTACAGATATAAGTTTGAATTTTTCTCCCCGCAAGCCAAGTATTTAAAACCTCAAGAATCCAATGATTTGACAATCAATGATTGCGCGATAGTTTCAATTTGAATATTCAAAGGCTCCACAAAATGGCCTACCTTTGAGTGAAAAAGAGCATCTCCCCACATAGCAGAGGGTCTGAGGGAATAAAATCCATCACTGCTGCCTCCCTGGGACCCCTGCTTGGGGGACATCGCCCACCTTTTACCATTCTTGCCACAAACAACCCAGATATCCCTGGGGATGGGTGGTATTTTCATGGGAGAGGAAGGCAGGCTCTCCTGTGGACCTCTAATGTCCCCTGCCAGCTGTCGGGGGGGCTCCTGCAACAGGTGGGGGGCCGTGGGGTTCGGGGTGTGCTTTGGGGGGCCACATGTGAGATTTCCGGGAGTGAATATGGCCCTCGGGGGCGTGGCAGGGCCAGGAAAGGCTGTCGAGGCCTGCAAGGAATGCTTGCTGATGGCAACAGAGCTACAGTCACTTCCACTGGCATTTCCTATTTGTGTTCCCCATTGCATGTGGCTCCCCCACCCCACCAAAGTTTTGTTTCACGTAGACAGATGTGTCCCTCCCTCGCAATACAGCTGTTCTGGTTTGCATTCTGGGAAAGAAATGCATTGGGATCGCTGGTCACCCCCACGCCCGGCCCCAGTTCTCTTGCAGCGGCACTGGGTGTTTGTGAGATAATGTTGCCCTTGGATGAAATTTCCCAAAAATTTCACATTGCATTTTCATAATCCTGCCCCCCCCCTTTCACGGGGTAGCAGAAGGCCTCAGGCAGGGACAGCTGGGTCAACCAGCGTGTAGGCGAAGCTGTTAATCATCTACCCTGGTTATAATTTGGCCATTGTTCCAGTTCATTTTTTTATTACAAAAGTTCAACAAATATAACTTGATTTGAGTTAGGGAGTGGTATGGGTTTAGAAATACTTCTTTTCTACTGGCTTTTTATCACTCCATAGCCTCTGGCACATGTAACCTGTAATCCTTTTTTTAAAAAAAATACATATATATGCACATATATACATATATTGCCTATATACATATATATGCAAATCTCCTTAAAAGTACGCTAGAGGGGATGAAAAGACTTCTGAGAGATGCAGGAAAAATCCCTGGATATCTGTTCAAGAGGAGGTGGCTTGTGCTTCCCTCCCCAAAAAAGCATATCGATAGTGATAAAAACACTTTGCTCGCAAGAGGCAGAAATTGCATATTTATTTCACAAGATTTATATACTGCTTGATCACAGTAAAACCTGAAAGTGGTTTACAAAGAGAACAAGACAATTAAATTACCAGTTTGTTGTTTTTTAAAGTTAAAAGCGACAATTAAGAACGTTCAGAACATTTGCTTGGGGTGGAGGACTTGACTGAGAAGCTGCCTCGCCTTCTGAAGCGAGCATTTATTAAACAGACACTTTTGGATTACTGCTCAATCATGAACACATCGCTGACCCGTAGCAACAGCTAGTGTGTTAATTTTTAATGGAAAGGATGCCAGATCTCAAGACAACGGCCCAGAAGCCTTGCTTCTCGATTCCAGATGTGCCGAGAGTAGGCTGTGATTGCTCTGGGGAGAGAGGCATTCTGCACGCGCTCAGGGACACCCTTGTTGCTGTTACTTGGAAGAAGAAGAAGAGTTTGGATTTGATATCCCGCCTTTCACTCCCCTTCAGGAGTCTCAAAGCGGCTAACAATCTCCTTTCCCTTCCTCCCCCACAACAAACACTCTGTGAGGTGAGTGGGGCTGAGAGACTTCAAAGAAGTGTGACTGGCCCAAGGTCACCCAGCAGCTGCATGTGGAGGAGCGGAGACGCGAACCCAGTTCCCCAGATTACGTGACTACCGCTCTTAACCACTACACCACACTGGCTCACACTTGGATTCTTCCAGGGCTGCATTCTGCCATCTAAGGCAGAACACAGACCCATATTAAGGCCTGATAGCAATACTGTTAACCTTCTGTGCCAAAACTTGGGTACTCTGAACTCTTGGATTTTTAAACAAAGGAATAACATTTGAAAGAAAGAAAAAACAGAAAACAAAAGGAGCTTGAGTTCTGTCAAAGGAAGCGAGTGTTTTGTTTGGATCACGACAGATCTGTCTAATGTTAAAAGAAGCGGAGACTGCTTTCTTCCCCTCCTCTCATAAATCACCTGTTTAAATTGGGTAGCTGCGAGTTGAGTTGATTGGTCTACATATGGGATATGCTGTGCTTTCTCTTGTTGATTTAATATTCATAGTCATTTTTTTCAAACCGCTTCTTTTTACATTGGGGAGATTAAAAATTCCAACCAGGGTACCATGACGCTGCCTTGATGTATGTATTGCAAATTCATATTTTCAAAAAGTTCAACACTTGACAGGTAGAGGGAGATGGGAAAATATAGCTGAATTTTTGTTTAAGTAAAAGGTGTGGCAGATTACTTGGGACAGTTTTCTGAGTTTGAATGCTAATTAATTTATGGGCTTCAGAGATGAGAAACGAAACCAACCCACTGGGATGGGTTGAAACACAGATATGTTTTGATCTCCAGTTTTAGAAACATAATCGAATATCTCGCGAGATGATGCAGAGGCCTTAAGAGCTGTAGCTCGAACATTTATTTGGCCATTGATGCTACAATTTAGAATCTACATGGTAGCCTGTAACACAGGAATCAAATGAAGACAGAAAGTGGTAGCTGTGAATGGACTGGACACAACCATTAAAAAAAAACCATATAAAGCACCATTTTCTGAGTGGCCATATTCTAAGGTTGCTTCTAGATGACCTGGTTATTGAGCATTCAACACGATTCGCTTGCACAGAGCTTGGGGGGAGGTTAGATAATGGCCACATCCATGCCATCCATTTATACTGTCACGGCTTCCCCCCAAAGAATTCTGGGAGCTGTCGTTTCTTAAGGGTGCTGAGAGATGCTAGGAGGCCCCTATTCCTCTCACACAGCTACAATCTCCAGAGCTTCTGAAGAGAGATTGGGTTGCTAAACCACTGAGAACTGTAGCTTTGTGAGGGAGAAAGGGGTCTCTTAACAACTCTCAGCAAATTTTGAAGGATGTCTATGTTTCAGTTCACTTTTTTTTGTGTGCCTTGGAAGGTGCAAATTATGTGGGTTTGCCTTTAAAGGCAAACTGAATTGAATTTCTCCTCCACCCCTCACCTCAACATGTCATTTAAAAAAAAGTTGTGCGTTTTTAAAAATATAGACCACTTTTACGTGATAAAAATATCTCAGTGTAAAATGAGCACTTACCAGAGAGTAAGGGCCTCTGAAGTTCTGTCAAGCATTGGAGTAAACATGAGTAAGGTTGCATTTCAGAGAAATAAACTCTAATTTTTAACCCCAATATGCATTTGGGGAGTTACATTTTTTAATTATTTTTAATATTATGTGAATCTTGTCTCTTTTCCTTCTCTCCCCCTTATCCTCTTTAATTAAAAAAAACAAACAAAAGGGAAAAGCTGTGGTCGCTGCTAATCCCAGGGTGGGGGTGGGGTGTGGACAGCCCAGTTGTGGCTTGTGCCCAGACTGAGACCAGCTTTGATGTGGCTGAAATGAAAAATGACATTCTGCAAGTATCTCGAACCATTTGCAATAAAATAAGCGAGGACACTCTGTGGTAACTTGAGTTGAAGCTGGCCACGTTAATTCATCATCATTGCAGCCCCATGCTATCCGGACAAACAGCTTCCTATTAGTCTGTTTATGGGGCAAGTGCATTTGGAGGTTGTCGTGGCGACGCTGTATTACCAGAGTTTTATCCATTTACAAAGCACAGTTTTATTGAGGGATGGGGAACCTGCAGCCATCCAGATGTTGTTGGGTGCCAGCTTTCATCAGCCTCAGTCAGCATGGCCAATGGTCAGGGATGATGAGAGCTAAGAGTCCGACAACATCTGGTGGGGCCAAAGGTTCCCATCCTCCCTATTTTACAACAGTCCTTGGAGGTAGGCTAGGCTGGTAGATTTATCTGTGGTAAATCCATTTTGAGGCTAGGAATCACAGCAAGGGGCTATCTGACAACAGGACCAAGGTCACCCATGAAGTTTCATGGCTGAGTGTAAATTCGAACCCAGCTCCCTCGTCCTGGCCTGATGCTCCAACTGCTGTCTGGTGTCAGTTAAGGATCCAGGTGGTCCAGTCCTGACACTCAGATCCTGCACTGTTAGTCTACAATCCTATGCATCTTTTTTGGGTGGGGGAGGACTAAGTTCCACTGAATGCGTCAGGGCATACTTCCAATCCTGCAAGTGCAAAAACCACCCCTCAAATTCTCCACTGGCTCAGTATTTTCTTGGGGAAATCTGGTTATGAGTTGCAAAATGCAGCGCTGTTTGTTTAGCATTAAAAGATCAGGGAAGCAGTACATAAACAACAAGATGCAAAATATGAAAATGGTACTGTGATTGAGCTGAAGAACATATGCATCAATACCAAAACAATTAAACAACAGGGTAAATGTCTGTCAGAACATGAGATACCAGTTGAGTGACCATCTCAACTTATTAGTCTTGTTAAATCCCATCCAGTTGATACCAGCATCCTTGAGAAGATTGATAACACCACACTCCTGACGAAATGCATCCTTTACTGGCTGATGAAAGTTTTTTTGGGCTGTTTTGTCACTGGAAGATTGTAGGTGTCGTTCCCCAGCAAGGGGAGTCCTCATCAGATGAGGACCAGAACGACCTGGCCTTACAGCGCTCTGTGGCTCAAGCTCCATCTTGGGGAAGGAGCCAGAATTCTGCAATGAGGATGAGTCCCAAAACAGATGGTAACCAAGCTCTATCTAGAGAAGTGCCTGTCTGGAGCAAAATTCTTGGGGGAAATCCCCTCCTCTCAAGGAGACCTCTGGAGAGAAGGGAATTGATATGAGGCAGCTGCCGGTGGGGTGCAGTTCCAGCAGCTCCTGCTCAAAAAAAACCCCGGTGCCAGGCTGTAAAAACTGCTGGAAAAAATGTCTCTGTGTGAGACTCTAGCACAGGGCCTCCCAATTCCCATTCCACGGAGCTAGTCCAGGAAGACACCATTGTCAATACCCGCCCCAGATATTGTTGAGTCCATCAGAAGTTGCACAATTTAAAATGAACATTTAAAGCACTCTTTGGCCAGGAAGGCTCCTGGGGCAGCTTACAAGATAGGTGGTAAGATCATCGCTGCCATCAGGATTGCAATGTAAAAGACGTGGCACGCATGGAAAAGGGTAGAGGGAGGGAAGAGGAAAAATACAAGCTCAGGCACCGCTTTTTTAAAGTTGGAAGGGTGGAAATCCAGCTGGAACTTCTTTTTTCTGCAGCAGAGACCTTTGGTAAAAGAGGGGAAGCACCCCTTCCATGGTCATGCTGTCTCACCCTGTACTCAGAGGGGACCCCCCAACTGTGCAGAGCAATTTGGGGGGGTGCTGGGCACTGTCAGGGGGAGAGGGATCCCCTTCTGCTAGCAGATAGCTCCACCAGATCAAAGTTCTGACAAGCACCCCCTGAAATGGAAACCGTTCGGGTACCCTGGTGGAATGGTTGTTGCTAGGCAACCATTGAGGGAGGGGCCAATGGTGGCTAGCATGTCAGCAGTGGCGACAGAAGAGCTTCCTTCTCTCCATCATGGACCATGTTGGAGCCCACGTGGTTTGGGAATCTGTTAAAATCAGGAGGCAGATTATAGGAATTATGAAGTCATTTGAGACTTGGGAGAAGCTTCTCAGCTGCCACATCTCAGTTTTCAGTTAACCTTTAAAAAAGGACAGAGGGCCATAATGATGGCTGACTGGAACAGTTATGGACCACAGGTATGAAGTTCACGGCATGCAATGCCTTAAGAGAGAATATAATGAAAATGATATACAGGTGGTACATGACCCCAGTCAAGCTCGTAAAAATCTATCATTTGCCCGATAATAAATGTTGGAAATGTAAAGAAACTGAAGGTACATTCTTTCACCTTTGGTGGACGTGCCCAAGGATTAAGGCTTTCTGGGAGATGATATATAATGAACTGAAAAAGGTATTTAAATATACCTTCTTGAAGAAACCAGAGGCCTTTCTCCTGGGCGTGGTCGGCCAAATGGTGCCAAAGAAGGACAGAACTTTCTTTATGTATGCTACAACAGCAGCAAGAATACTTATTGCAAAGTATTGGAAGACCCAAGATCTACCCACTCTGGAAGAATGGCAGGTGAAGGTGATGGGCTACATGGAATTGGCGGAAGTGACTGGCAGAATCCGAGACCAGGGTGAAGAGTCGGTGGAAGAAGATTGGAAAAAATTTAAAGACTATTTACAGAAATATTGTAAAATTAATGAATGTTAGAATGATGTAAGAATGAAATTAAGTGGTTCTAGCAGTAATGTTATAAAGGTGTATGAAAAAATAGATGGTTAATAGGTGAGAATTTAAAGTTATAATATATTAAGTTAAAGGACTAAGACAAAAACAAAGAGGGAAAGGAATTGCTGAATTAACCAATTGAACCGGAATACAAAAAAGGGAGGTGAGAGGAGGTCAGGGAAGTAAGGAAATGAAATGTAAAATATGGAAGGATAAATTTGTTTTTAAGTGTTTTTTCTTAAAAAAAATTATACTTTGTATTTTGTATGTTTTTTCTTTTTTTTCTTTTATATTTTTCCTTGTTTATGTAATTTTTTGTTTCTGAAATCTTAATAAATATCATTTTTTTAAAAAAAGGACAGAGGGCTTCTCCAGATAACCTGTATATTCATTCTGCTTCGTTTGCACAAAGTTTATACAGAGGCTAGATTATGTCTGGTCTTTACTGAACATTCATTTGTATTGTCTTGCTGTTAGTCAGTCACTTATTCCACACTCTGAATGCATTTCTTCTTCATGTTCCTAACTGTGAAACAAAGGTTTTCTATTTGGAGAAATTCGCACTACAATGCCAGTGAATTTTCTGTTAAGTTAAACTAATTGGAAGTAGCTTGCAAGCAACAGATTGGCTTAGGAATTTATATAAGTTAAGTGATGTTTAACATGTACAATTTTGAATTGAAAAGATATAAGGATGTTAATGGACTAAGTTAAGTTTATAAGAATTATGATTTGGAAAGCCGTTATAAGGATATGCATAGAAATTCAACCAAGGGGAAGCAAGGAAGTCACTTAACAATGTTAATAAGTGTAATTTTAATAAGGTTATGTTTTTGTTTGTTTGTTTGTGTGTTTTGTTTGTGTATAATTTTGCGAAACTTAATAAAAAAAATTGGGGGGGAAATGCCAGTAAATTTTCACAATTACTTTTTATTATTTTTAAAAAATGGCAAACTGATGTGGAAATATGGAGAGATGAAGTCTTGAATAATGAGAGTCTGAAATCAACAGACTTCCCCACCATTACATCTTCCTTGGTTGGGATTAAATCCAAATCATCCCTGCCTGGAATGCCAAAGAGCAAAGAAAGATGCACAGGGTGTTGTTCCTTAGCTTCCACCAAGGAATTGTGGGAAATTTAAATGGTGCTTAGCCCAGCCTTCCACTATTTAGGACACTTGGAGCAGAGCCCTTCTACTACCAGGTAAGCCTGTCAGGCCTCACAACCAGAGCGGGGCTCCTAAGAGCCAGCCCTGTTTCGTCTGAGTATCCCTCTCATGAAGCATGACAGAAATGTGCACTCTGTATATGTTCAAGGTACTTCTTTATCCACCTCCAAATGGGGGAGTTTCAAAGCAAGTACCAGAGGTTACCCACCAAAAACGCCAACAACAGATACTGCATCACAGCATCCAAAATGTGTTGTTTTTTCAGGATCACAAACGAAGCACTGGATTCAGTTCCTTAAAAGGTTGCTGTTCTGGGGGTGGTGAGAGATGCACTCTGTACATGCTCTAAGGTGCTCTCTCTGTACCAGGTCTGAGGGCATATTTCAGGAAGGGCAGAATATAAACACAGCTAATTAAGAAGAATTAAAAGTGGGGAGGGAAGTCTGGTTTCTACAACTGGAAGCAGAATGCCGAACTATCTTTGATTCGATCCAAAAGGGCTCCTCCTCTTGTTTTCTTAACAGCGGGCTGAACCCAGCCTCTAGCTATGCTGCAGAGTTCGCCCTTGAACTGCATGTTGCAAGCAAGGTCTGAAAATGAGAGGCCCTTTTCGTTTACCGGGCTATAATCTGCATCTCACAAGTCTGGGCCATAGCTGTCGCGTGGCACCTGCCTTCTTCAACATCCTGCTTTGTCTTGGGGGCAAAGTCCAGGATTGCTTGAAAATATACCACATGTGTATAATAGTGTAATTTTCCTCTCTGGGTCTCGCATGGTTCAAGCCTCCTAAGCGATGTGGCAACAGCCCAACGTAACCCTGAGGAGGTTGGGTCAGCTGTGCACATAGACTGCAGCGATTGGGTTTCCATCCTAACAAGTCGAAACAGGGTTTTGAGAAAGAAAAGAAAAACGACCAGGAATTCCGAAATGGAATGTTGAGCAACCGACAGGTGCTGACACCCAAAGCTCCAAACTTCGGCACCCAACAAGTCCAAGGAATCAGGCTTTCTGTTATTTGCTCAGATATCTTAAGGCAGATATCTCCAGAGGTCCTCCAGAGGTCTTGGGCTACATGTCCCATTAATTAATTTACCGTATTTCTATCCCACCTTTTCCTCCAAGGAGCTCAACGTGGCATGCACGATTCTCTGCCTCCTCACAGCAACCCTGAGAGATGGTGAGTGAGGCAAGGTCACCCATTGAGCTTCAAGGTCAGGTAGAGATCATCAGGCCTAGCCTGGTGCTCATCTGGAGAGCACCATGGCTGGTGAAAGTTGTCTTTGAGGAAGGTGAAAACGCCTGGTCTTACACGAGGAAAACAAATGGGGGTTCCTCCCTTTGCAACAACAACAACAAAGATCCTAAATTCCTTAAAACTGTAGGCACCGTATGTTCAAAACAACGGCAACACAATATTCTCCTGGTTTTTAAAATTGGTCACGCATTTTTAAAAACTGAAAGCAATGCAATAAGAGAACCCGTTTTCCATAATAAATCCAGCCTTCTTCTTCCTCAAACCATACGACCCTTCTCTCATAAACCTGTGGGACCCCCTTCAGAAGTCTTCTTCACTTAGCCAGCAGGAATAAGGCCTAATAATTCTGGGCTGGGCCACCTGGATCAGGCCAGTGGCCTACCTTGTCCAGCATCGTGCTCTAACAGCGGCCACCCAGGTGCCCATTTTTGGAAGCCCACAAGCAGAACTTGCATGCAACAGCACCCTCCCCTCCTACAGTTTCCAGGAACTGGTTTCCAGAAGCATTTATTGCCTCCATCCATGGAGGCAGAGTATAGCTGTCATGGCTTAAATAGCCACAGATAACCTTATCCGCCATGCCTTTGCCTAATCGTATTTTAAAGCCATCCAAAGTCAGTGGCCATAACTTCCTCCTGTGGAAGTGAGTTCCATAGATGTCTTTTCTTTCGTCTGGCCTGAATCTCCCAACATTCAGCTTCACTGGATTACCTCATTGGGTTCTAGTGCTATGAAAGGGGTGAAATAACTTTTCTCTGTTTTGTACACCTCTTATCATGTCCCCTCTAACTCACTTTTCCTCTAAAAAGCCCCAAATGCTGCAACCATTCCTCATAGGGAGCCTCTCCATCCTCTTGATCAGGCATAGGCAACCTTCGACCCTCCAGGTGTTTTGGACTACAATTCCCATCATCCCTCGCCACTGGTCCTGTTAGCTAGGGATCATGGGAGTTGTAGGCCAAAACATCTGGAGGGCCAAAGGTTGCCTATGCCTGCTTTTGATCATTTGGATTGCCCTTTTCTGAACCTTTTGCAACTTTGAAATATTATTTTAGAGGTGAAGCAACCAGAACTGTACACAGGAATTCCAACTACACTTGAGACTGTGTGTGTGTGTGTGTGTGTGTGTGTGATCCACCACAAGTCCCCTGTGTGAAGCAAAGTAGCGCAAAATACTTTGCTCAAACCTTCTCTCTGGGGAACTACCTTACTACATGGCAGAATTGCCACTGTTGGTAAGCAGGAAGAGCATTCCAAGCTGTGTAATCTAAAACAGTCCAGTCCAGAATTCTGCCACCTCAGTTTGTATCATGGGTAGATCAGCTTGATGGAGATAGCAGAGCGAGTGATCCGAAGTATTTTCAACCTCCAGGGAATGCAGCAGGAATCTTGCGAGCCGGGAACCATTGACCAACCAGCCCAGAAGTCAGGCTGGCTCTAAACTCGATGGTTTCTCTGCCTGCCTTATGACAATCTCTCTCTCTTAGTTGATATTTTGGTGAAAGGAAACATTCCCCCTGCTTTTGAGCCTCTCTTGTGACAGTGTGTGGATGTTTGACAGCAGAAAAGAGTTATTTTCTCATATATAGATAGATGATAGATAGATGTTGTTTAGTCGTTTAGTCGTGTCCAGCTCTTCATGACCCCATGGACCAGAGCACACCAGGCACACCTGTCTTCCACTGCCTCCTGCAGTTTGGTCAAACTCATGCTGGTAGCTTCGAGAACACTGTCCAACCATCTCGTCCTCTGTCGTCCCCTTCTCCTTGTGCCCTCCATCTTTCCCAGCATCAGGGTCTTTTCCAGGGAGTCTTCTCTTCTCATGAGGTGGCCAAAGTATTGGAGCCTCAGCTTCAGGATCTGTCCTTCCAGTGAGCACTCAGGGGGATATATATGTGTGTGTGTTTGTGTGTATAGGATTTTACAGCTGGGCTATGAAAAATAGATCAAAAATGCCTATTGTGTGAGTTTAAATTTCTGAATTAAAACTTTCTACCCTCAGAGAAATATTCTCACATTGGCTTTATCCACTGAGGAGCAGTCTCTTGCATTTGCCACAGAACCACTGTCAGCAGAGGATTCTGGGATATATCCCAGAATGCATCATTCATGTGGGGTCCTTATATATTGAGAGCCCCACCATCATTGGCAAGTTTCCAAGGAAAGCCAGGGGTGGGTAGGTGGTTGGGTGGGTATATGCGCAAACACCACCACCTGGTGATCATATTTGGGAATGCCATGCATTTGTTTGGTCAGTACGACAGAATGTGAATGTGATAGAAAAACAAGCTTGGAAGCTCATGCAGAATGTGGTTGCCTGTTGACAGGTTTCAGATGAACAGATAATATAACATCAATTCTCTGTTCCAGCTATACTGGCTGCCTCTTCCGAGCCCCATTCAAAGTGCTTGTTTTGAGATTTAAAGCTACTCATTGCGTGGGACACCAATATTTTCTAGAATGCCTCTCCTGATATGAACCCACGCAGGCCCTTAGATCATCATCTCATGCCCTTCTCCAGGTCCCACATCCGAGGGAGAATCAGAGGCTGTTGATAAGGCCTTTTCAGTGTTGGCTCCTCATTTCTGGAATGCTCCCCCTAGTGAGGTCTGCCTGGCTTTAACTACATTTTATCAGCGCCTGGTAAATACTTGCATTTTTTCTCCAGGCTTTTGATAGACTTAGGATGATACCGCTTGTTAGTCTGTGCTGCCAAAACTTGTGATGATTATGGGGTTTGTTCCCCCCACACACACTTTTTTGTTTTCTGGTACAGTGGTACCTCAGGTTACATACGCTTCAGGTTACATACGCTTCAGGTTACAGACTCCGCTAACCCAGAAATAGTGCTTCAGGTTAAGAACTTTGCTTCAGGATGAGAACAGAAATCGTGCTCCGGCGGCGCGGCAGCAGCGGGAGGCCCCATTAGCTAAAGTGGTGCTTCAGGTTAAGAACAGTTTCAGGTTAAGTATGGACCTCCAGAACGAATTAAGTACTTAACCCGAGGTACCACTGTATTATCAATATATTTGTGATTTCAACAGTATTGTAAGTCATTTGGAGAACTTCTGGTAGCAAGCGATTAACAAATCTAAGAATGAAAGCAATAATTTAATTAATTAATAATTCTTGGGTAAAAAAGGGAAAAAATTTGGTTTGGCTCTGAATTAATGTGACCCTCCTTAATTAGCATTTTCTGAAACCTTTTGCAAACTGAAACCCAGCTTTTCCTCTCTGAATTTTGTAAAACAGTTATCCAACCCAGTAATGTGTACAAAAGTGACTCTATTAGGGGGAAATGTACATTAAAATGCCTATATATTAGTGAAAATAACATTTAAAAGCTTTACATTGTGGGAAATTGTTTGCCAAAATGTGCATGTCAGGAAAAACGGCGTATTAGGAGAAAGTTGCACTAAAATGTTGGTGGGTTTTAATGAGGACTTAAAAAAACAAAACTACTCACAAACTGATGAAGGAACATGAAGGTCTGAACTTAAAGCTGGGAAAATGAGAAACCAAAATTGAAAAATCCATTCATTCAAAGGGTTCAAGTTGGGGGGATTCATATTATGAGTGTGGCCTGAAACCCAGGGAACTGGACCAGAAGGCAACCTATTGGTTTTCTCTGAATTCTATGACCAAAAAGGAGGAAATGGTTTTTGGCATGCAAATGATTTTTTTATAGCAGAACAGAGCAGAGCAAAGCAGCTGTCGTTACACTAGTGCTGCAATGCATGGTTGGTGCTCTTTTCATGCTTTGAATGATGGCAAAATGCAGGCAGAGGTTTCGTGGTGTGTGCACAGCACCCCCTGGCGGCTAGGAAATATTTTCAGAAGAAGTCCACAGTTTCTCCTGCAGCATCGCTCCTTGAGTATTTGCCCTGATTTGTTTGCAGGAAGGGAAGGCTGGACCACACCAGCTATTTATTGAACATTATTCTGCTTTGTTTTCGGATAGCTTCAAGGAAGTGCCACCCCACACTTTGCCATGCTTTCCCCCACCACTTTCCTGACTGCAAAAAGTCTGTTTCTGGGCAGACGTGGGTATGTTTGCAGAAGACCTCTCAATGAACTATTATCGTGCAACCTGAATCTGCCAGCATATGATTGAATCTTGCATTTCCCCTTTCTTTTCCTTCATGCAGAGTCAAAAACCATCCAGAGATGATCTCCTGCATGATCTCAGTCATGCCTGCTCCATATCAGAATCATACCAAACAGATCCCAAACGGGTGTGGTGGGCAGAATAGATTGGAGAAGGCAGATGTGGAGAATAATTCCAGTTTCTTGGATTTTTATTTTTGCTTCTGCACAACCCTAGCTAACAGGCCTATGATGAACAGAGACTCTTGCACCATCAAGGGGAGACTGGCATGTATGGGTGAGCTCTCCTGAATATCTTGGTTTGCTAGCCTTCATAGAATTGTGCTGCAACAACTAATCCCACTTTCCAGGGAACTCTGGGAATTGGAACTCTCTGAGGGGAACAGAGGTCTCCCAATTGCTTTCGGCGCCCTTAACAAACTACTGTACACTTCCCAAGATTCTTTAGGGGAAGCTTGTTTAAAATGGTTATGATACTGCTGTAAATGTGTGGTGCAGATGATATTGGCTGGTTGTTGATAAGTGTGGAGTTTTTCTGTGTGTGCAGCTTTAGTCTAGGGATGAGCAGAAGGTAGGTCTCTGGGAAACCTGCAGTAGATTGGCAAGGCCTTCTGATGGCCAGCTGCCTTAAGAGCAGCAACATTTTAAAAATGTCCCCAGGTTGCTGAAAAGAATGCTTGGGGGGAAACAAGGAGTGGATTTTTGTGCAGGCTTGGCTCTAGTACTGATTACGCATTCTTGGCTTCAGCATGTGCCCAGGGGCACCATGTTTCTCAATTATTCAAGAATAGTTACAAGTAGGTAGCCATGTTGGTCTGCCATAGTCGAAACTAATTAAAAAAAAAATTCATTCCAGTAGCACCTTAGAGACCAAGTAAGTTTGTTATTGGTATGAGCTTTCGGTATCTGAAGAAGTGTGCATGCACACGAAAGCTCATACCAATAACAAACTTAGTTGGTCTCTAAGGTGCTACTGGAAGGAATTTTTTTTATTCGAGAATACTCACTCAGTTGAGCCACAATTTTGCACTGGGCCCCAGTTGGCATATTGGCAGCAAAAACCAAAACAGATCCCATAAGCCTAAAGTCCACCCACCTCTTAGATTGATTACATTTATATCCCACCATTCCTCCAAGGTACTCAATGTGACATGCATGGTTCTCTTCCATTTTATCCTCACAACAACCCTGTGAGGTAGGTTGGGCTGAGAGATTGTGACGAGCCAAAGGTCACCCCACAAGCTTCATGGCTGAGTGGGGATTTGAACCTCTCAGTTCATAGGCCAACACTCCAACCACTACACCACAAAGGCTCTCTCAAGATGGTCACAACCCTTTAAGCAGTTCTTTAAATAAAACCAGAGGGGCTTATGTTTGCCCCTCTGTCACGAGTCTCTTTGGTTTAGTAAGTCCTTCGACATTCGTACGACCCCCAAAGGGGGCTCCCATCTTCCTTTGGCCAGAGGGAGCTGTTGTCAGGGAGAGGGGCTGTGTCTGAAGACTCCTCTGAAGAGGTCTGGAGCATCTTGGGAGTCAGGTCACTGGCCACACTGGACATAAAAGATGAGAATGGGTAGGGAGACGCAGCAGAGTAGCCGGCTGCGTAGTGGACGTCATCCAGAGCATGGAAAGAGTAGGATTGAGTCCCAGAGATGGGTGAATTCCAGCTGGGATTTCTGTACTGGGAGGAAACTCCCAGCTCATGAGAGGAGAGGCAGCCAGCAGTGATGGAAGGTGCTTGAAGGGGGTCGGGAGGACACACATCCGATTGGCCAAGGCTGTCGGGCATGGCTTGCTCCCAGGAGTCTCTCTGCAAGGAAGAAAACGGCCCACAGCTTAGAGTTTTCAAAGCGGATCGAGAAGCAAACCTCCCTACAGAGTTACAGGTAGCAGCTTGGGCAGGGAGACATGATAAGGCCTTCCCTAGATAATCTCCGTTTATTTCTTTGTGTGTGCATACATGAGAGAGTTAACTGTTGCAGGGACACATCAGGGTCCTGCACAAGGGCTTCCCATAACAGGAATCTGGTTGGCCCCTGTGAGAACAGAATGGTGACTAGATAGACTACTGCAATGCGCTCTACGTGGGGCTACCTTTGAAGGTGACCCGGAAACTACAACTAATCCAAAATGCGACAGCTAGACTGGTGACTGGGAGTAGCTGCCGAGACCATATAACACCGGTCCTGAAGGACCTACATTGGCCCCCAGTACGTTTCCGAGCACAAATTCAATGTGTTGGTGTGACCTTTAAAGCCCTACACGGCCTCAGTCCAGTATAACTGAAGGAGCGTCTCCATCCCCATCGTTCAGCCTGGACACTGAGGTCTATCTCTGAGGGTCTTCTGGCAGTTCCCTCACTGTGAGAAGTAAGGTTACAGGGAACCAGGCAGAGGGCCTTCTCAGTATTGGTGTCCTACCATCAGATGTCAAGGAAATAAACAACTACCTGACTTTTCGAACACATCTGAAGGCAGCCCTGTTTAGGGAAGTTTTTAATGTTCGATGTTTTGTTGTGATTTTAATATTCTGTTGGGAGCCTCCCAGATTGGCTGGGGAGGCTCAGCCAGATGGGCAGGGTATAAATTTGATTGACTGATTGGCTTCTGGCCTGATCCACCAGGGTTCTTCTTAAGCTCTTGGATAGAAGAATCTGCTAGGTAGGTCAATGTCTACTAGGCATGATGGTTCTTTTCTACCTGCACTGTCCGAGGCAGTATGCCTCTGGAGACCGATTGCTGGGAATCTCAAGTGGGGAGCAAACTGTTGCAATCAAGTCCTGCTTGCGGGTTCCCCAGAGGAAGAAGAAGAAGAAGAAGAGTTTGGATTTGATATCCCGCTTTATCACTACCCGAAGGAGTCTCAAAGCGGCTAACATTCTCCTTTCCCTTCCTCCCCCACAACAAACACTCTGTGAGGTGACTGAGCCTGAGAGACTTCAGAGAAGTGTGACTAGCCCAAGGTCACCCAGCAGCTGCATGTGGAGGAGCGGGGAAGCGAACCCGGTTCCCCAGATTACGAGTCCACCGCTCTTAACCACTACACCACACTGGCTCCAGGTTGGCCACTGTGAGAACAGGAGGCTGGACTAGATGGGCCTTTGGGCTTGATCCAGCTGAATGGGCCTAGTGTGTTCTATCTTATGTACTTACACTTAAAAAATGTGCCGAGTCACTTGGGAAGGATGGCATGACTGACGTCAATGGTGACGAGGCGCTAAAGAGGGACGAGGCTCCAGAGGTGACGGATGCAGTTCGGTGGTCAGCATATTGGTCAATGAAATGGGTGTCTAGAAGCGAAGGATATCCCTGAACTGCCGGTGATTCATACGCAAATGGCTTTGCTATGAGGGAGGAAGTGTAGATGTCACTTGAGATCTGCTTATTGTTTTGTAAATCCGCATCTGCCATTAGGGATCTTCGGATGCCATAGTAACCAGACATAGCAGAAGAACCTATTGGCAGTGGAGAAATCAGTTACCATAGCACCAGAAGCCAACAGGGAGTGAGTTGACGTGGGGATAGACACAGCATATCAATACACACACTAACGTTTGAGCTGCCATCCCATTAAAGTAATCACAGCTGATTAATTGTATTAAGGTTGAGATGAACAATTGATTGCATTTGCATAGAGGTAAAAACAGTCGTTGTGAATGAAGAAATGCTCAGGCTGCTTCCACATTGCACATTTATTATGAATTAGCCACACTTTGTTCACTCGTTTTTCACAGGGTGTCTGCTCAAAACATCCCCCATCTAAAGCTTTCAGCTTTAATGGTTTCCCACCCTGCCCATAGCTCAGAATATCCAGGTTGCTTTAGACCCCCTAAACTCAGTTGAATAGCCATACAATTATCCACTGGTCCATGGCCTATTGCACAGCTGTTGTGGCCAATTCTTGCCTGTATTGCTCTGAGCAGCATTCAGCTATGTTTTACTCAGAGTTGCCATTAATGAGCATGAGTAAGTTCAGTCCATTAATTTAAATAGATCTACTCTGAGTAAAGGGGACGCGGGTGGTGCTGTGGTCTAAACCACTGAGCCTAGGGCTTGCCGATCGGAAGGTTGGTGGTTCGAATCCCCGTGACGGGGTGAGCTCCCATTGCTCTGTCCCTGCTCCTGCCCACCTAGCAGTTCGAAAGCACGTCAAAGTGCAAGTAGATAAATAGGTACCGCTTCAGCAGGAAGGTAAACAGCATTTCCGTGCGCTGCTCTGGTTCGCCAAAAGTGGCTTAGTCATGCTGGCCACATGACCCGGAGGCTGTCTGTGGACAAACGCCGGCTCCCTCGGCCTATAGAGCGAGATGAGCACACAACCCCAGAGTCGTCCATGACTGGACCTAATGGTCAGGGGTACCTTTACCTTTATCTTTTTACTCTGAGTAAAACTTAGTTGAATACCCTATAGTCAGTTCCTAAATTGCGCAAGCCACAGATTTCTCTACGGTCCATCTTGCTTCTTTAGAAATCAACTCTATCACTTTAACCCTTCTCTTTCCCTTCCTTAGCATTGCCTTGAAAATTATTTCTCTCCCACTAATCGTGACCAGGAGAATTTTGGGGGAGATATTTAACTATCTCTCAGTCACTCATTCACTCAGTCTCTCTCTCTCTCTCTCTCTCTCTCTCTCTCTCTCTCTCTCTCTCTCACACACACACACACACACACACACACACACACACACGTGTCTATGGCATCTCATGCTCACTGAGTTGTTTCAAGAAAGACAAACCAGCACAACCCATCTATGTCCCCATGGGCTTTTTGGAGGAAGGAATATACTCACCTGCCAGTGGGACAAATGACGACTGTGTTGTGGCAAGACTTCCCTGAAAGGAAAAAGAGCTAGGTGTTGAAATCTTAATCATTTCCCTCTCACGTTTACCAGGTTTGACTGGGTAATACCTTGGGAATCCCAGTGAAATTCTGGGGCCAGTGAAGCAAGCTTGAAGTGCTAGCATAAGCTTAGTGACAAGGCAACGATGCAGGACAAACTATGCCAACCTGTTTACCCCAAGTAGCTGGAGCTGGTGGGAGTTGCAGTCCAAAAACATCTGGAAGGCACTACTAGGTTTGCAAAGGCTGATGTGTGAGAGAGCTCCCTTCTCTCAGTACAAACTGGGCCACTTCATTCTCACCCAAACCTCCATCCTCCACTAAAAACAAGACTACTGCAGTGAGTAGGAAGTGCTCCCATTGGCCTTGAACCGCCTTCCAGTTTGCATAGTGCAAATAGGAAGTTCCTGACATGGCAAGCAACCAAATTTAGAGGTTTGGATTTGAATTAAAATTTGCCAGTGTCAAGACTTCCTTCGGGTTAACAACGCTCAGCTTCCCACCTGGCCATGTGCTCTTCCATGGAAATGAGCTCATTGGATCTTGCCGTAGTTACAAACCACAGGGCAGGGGGGAAGCGATGCAATATTCCATCAGCAACTCGAAACTGACACCTTCCCAGGGATTGTTTTGGAAAAACCGATTCACGTCATCGCTCCAGGGGGCTTGTTAGGTTACCTACCAAGCCGCCTTCCACTGACTCAAAACACTGGTCCCCCTAGATGAGTAATATTGGCTCTGGCTGGCAGGAGCTCTCCAGCAATACAAGCTCCCTAAGGTAGGGACCTTCAGTACTGGGGCAGGGATGTCTGGAGCCAATGACTCCTCAAAATCACTGGCAGTGTAGAGCCACCTGGTGGGTCCAGTCATTCAACCAGCTACAAATCCACCTAACATTTATCTCATCCAGTCCAGATTTTACCAGCTTCTCTGCAAGAATACCAAGGGGGCCTTTGTCAAAAGCCTCACTAAAATCAAGATGCTTTGATACCAAGATACAGTGGTACCTTGGGTTACAGATGCTTCAGGTTACAGACTCTGCTAACCCAGAAATAGTAGCTCGGGTTAAGAACTTTGCTTCAGGATGAGAACAGAAATCGCGTGGCGGCGGTGGCATGGCGTCAGTGGGAGGCCCCATCAGCTAAAGTGGTGCTTCAGGTTAAGAACAGTTTCAGGTTAAGAACGGACCTCCAGAACGAATTAAGTTCTTAATCTGAGGTACCACTGTACACTATGTTCACAGTATTCCTCTGATCCATCAAGCTTGTAACTCCATTTTTTAAAAATGAAGTTCGTCTGGCATGACTTGTTTTTGAGAAACCCATTCTGCATCTTAGTAATCACAGCATCCTTTTCTAAGTGCTCACAGACCGACTGTTGAATTATCTGTTCTAGGACCTTTCCCAGTATCAGTGCCAAGCTCACCAGTTGGTAGTTACCTGGGTCTCCCCCCCTCCCTTTTGAAGATGTGGACAACATTTGCCCACCTGCAGTCTGCAGGGACCCCACCTGTTCTCCAATAATTCTTAAAGATCATCTGCAGTTGTGTCAAGGCAAGTATTCTCCCACACTTTCCAGTGCCTTGTTGTATCACCTTTTTGCAGAACAAGTCCGATCTTTTGGGGAAGTGGGTTTGTTGCACAAAAGCTCCCTATAAAGTAAAACCGCACAACCTCAGTTTGCTGGTATGTGATTGAATCCCATTTGAAAATATTGAGAGTCTGGAATCTCCCTAAGTGTTTAAAACGGAGCATTTGCAAATTCTAGAAATAGTTATTATTCTCGCTGGTTTGCATTTAGTGACGTCTGGGATATGCTAGCACAAACGGCTGCACAATAAGTGTTGTTTATTTTATAAGAATATTTACAAAATGGTTAACTTATAAGCAGGGCTTTTTTCCTAGAAAAAGAGGTGGAACGCGGTAAAGGCCAACCCAAGTGGTTGAGCTTTTAGAGAGAGGACCTTTTTTAAAAAAAAGCTTTTCTTCTCCTGCCACCGCAATGCTACAGAGGTGCCGGAATGCACCAGAGGTGACAGAACTCAATTCTGGTGAGTTCTGGCTGGAAAAAAAGCCCTACCCATAAGAAAAATATCATGGCAATGTGCAGTTAAAATCTTAAAACATCATAAGAATGTAAAATTATAAAAGAATCAACAGGTAGAGGTCTGCAACAGAATGTTGCTGACTTGAATGCTGCTGTTCAGGATTCCAGCTGGGAAACCATATCCCCTTTCAGGAAACTTCATTTCCATCCCCCATTTTTCTCCTTCATTCCCCAAACAGACAGACAGCATTCTGTGGCCACTGGCCATGCCCTCTCCTTTGGGGGCTTGCTTGTTTGCTTGACCAATAGGTTTCCCCTTCTTTTATTTTTAGAACTGCAAATTTCTGGGTTCTCCTGAACATGCTGGTACATTCCTCTTGCTTTTCCCTGTTTTGGCTACAAGTGGAGAAAGATGGGAAATTCAATCAAGTTTGCATTTTGAGGCAAATCCTCCAAATTTGCACTTCCTAAATCAATAGGTGAACGGAAACGCAGCCATCCTTGAGAATTCACAATTCTCCGAATGTCGCAATGCTGTTCTCCAGCCTAGTAATGTCTCTATTGGGGAGGGGGGGTGCCAAAAAATACATATGCTGGTGCAGATAACATACAAAAATGTTGTATATTTGGGGACATCACTTTGCAAAAATGTGTGTATTTGGCAAAATTGTGTTTGTGTGCGTATTAGGAGAATTTTTACACTGAAATGCTGTTGAATTTTCATGAGGTCCTTGTAAAAAAGATTCTCAAAGTAACACAGAGATGTGGAAAACTGAACTTAAATTTGGAAAAATAAGAAACTGAATTTGACAGGTTCACCCATCCCTTACTATACAGCAGTTGGCACTCACCCACTGAGTTTACAGTTGGAAGGAGACGATAGGATATTGTCATTGCTGCTGCTTTATATAGCAGCACATGGTACTTTACAAACTATGAAGGGGCAACAGGTGCCTGGCCTGAAGGATTCACAGTGTTTTATACTATCAAGTCCCATTTCCAAAAGAAGATGCACAGAGTCAGAGATGTGCAGAACTGGCCAGATATGGAGAAGAAGAAGAATATGTGACCTGAAATGTGAGTGGCGTTTTGTAAGGGACTGCTGTTCCTAAATGAACCCCCTCACCATTGACATATCATGGGCAAGGCCACAAGGGGCAGTTGCCCTTGGCACAAAATTATTAGGGACACAAAATTCCAGAAGAATGAAGTAATGAAAAATAAAAAAAATTGTGTGCCCTCCCTATCACACAGAAAATCTCACAATGTTTGTGTGGAAGAAGGAAAGGAGAGTGAGTTTGGATTTGATGTCCCACTTTATCACTACCCTAAGGAGTCTCAAAGCGGCTAACAATCTCCTTTCCCTTCCTCCCCCGCAACAAACACTGTGAGGTGAGTGAGGCTGAGAGACTTCAGAGAAGTGTGACTAGCCCAATGTCACCCAGCAGCTGCAGCGGGGATGCGAACCTGGTTCACAAGATTACGAATCTACTGCTCTTAACCACTACACCACACTGGCTCTCTGTGGGTGGACAGAAGAGAGGATCTGGGAAAAGGCTGGTTGCTATGGTGCTTTAGAAAGATACCCGCTCCTGACCAATCTCCCATCCCGCTCTCTGCACTCATGGGGTCCTGCGGCTGCCACTCAGGTAGGTTGCCGAGCCATTGCCCGTCCGTTGCAGCCTATTGGCAGGTGGAGCCAAGGATACTTGCCTTGCCCCGGGTGCTGGCAACACACACTACGCCACTGCCCCTGGCTAACCCCTGTTGATCCACGGCACACATGAAGCCCAAGTCTACCCTCCTGGGAAATAAAAAATGCAAACAGCGCATATATCATCACCATGCAAATTGTGCCTCTGGTGATTGTCAGGTAAGAGCCAGCCCTTCAAAATCCCAACAGTGTAGATGGTTCATTTAGACAAGAGGCCATCTGCTGAACTCCACCCTTTTTCTCCACAGCCAGGTCTAGAATCATCTGCCCATGAAAAGTTTTGTTTTTGTTTTGCTTTGGCAAATCAGAGTTTTGGGTGCACTGGATATCAGTTCCAAGGAAAGGCAAGCTCCTTCCTCATCAGCTGGCCGAATCACCCCCACTCACCTGCTGTTTGCTTTCAGGGTTATAGTATCTGTTTTGCGACAACTGTGACAACACAGTTGCGAGACTGACCAGAGTGCCGCCTGGGCTCTGTGCAAACAAGGAAGTTTGTTCCCACACTGTAGCTTTTGGATTGGGTTGAATGGGCCCATTGATAGCTGCTGGAGTGTATTGACTCTGAGAGGCAGATCTGGCTGTGAACCAAGAGGTCTTTGGTTCGCTGTTTGCTGATGCCCTACAGCCACCCACTCAGCATCCTTAGGCGAGCTGTTATTCTCTCAGCCTCAGCTAGGGATGCAAGAAGGCATTGTTTTCTGTCTTGCCCTGTATCCATCATATGCAGCACTGTTTCCCTTCAGCCACAGTTCACCTGCCACCAAGAACCACCCTATTCACCTCACTGTCCCCTGTAGCGAATATACATAACTGAGATGATTAACTGCATAAAGTATGTTTCCATTAACATTATTCCACCCCGTTCATTCCTGTGCGAAGGAAGCATAATGCAAATGGGGTATATAATCAATTACGTATTTTATCAAACTGAAATCAACAGCAACAGTAATACTCATAACACTATGGATTTATTTCTGCTCCAGACACGTGCCAAATAAGCAAACTTTGGCAATTTCCTCTAATAATAATAACAACAACAACAACAACAACAACAACAACAACAACAATAACAATTTATTATTTATATGCTGCCCATCTGACTGGGTTGCCCCAGCCACTTTGAGCAGCTTCCAGCAAATTAAAAAATCAAACACAGTAAAACATCATACGTTAAAAACTTCCCTATACAGGGCTGTCTTCAGATGCCTTATAAAAGTCAGAGAGTTGTTTATTTCCTCGACATCTGATGAGAGGGTGTTCCACAAGGCAGGCACTACTACTGAGAAGGCCCTCTGCCTGGTTTCCCTGTAACCTCACTTCTCACAGTGAGGGAACTGCCAGAAGGCCCTTGGTGCTGGACCCCAGTGGCCAGGCTGAACAATGTATACGGGTCTACTCCCATTTCCTTCCAAATTCTCTGACATGCCTAACCTCAGCTCCACATCTGCAAAATGTGGAGACCTACCTTGCAGGATAGTTCTAACTTCTAAGCTTGATTTTGTCATTCGGATTTTGGATCTGTATCTCTATCTTTAAATCCTCTTCACATTTTCGAAGGTGAATTTTTACCCAAGACTTGAAAGACATGTGGCTTTGCTGGCAACTCATCGTTGTTTTGTCAGCTCTCAAATATGAAACCCCCTAAGAGGTGGTCATATACTAAATACTGTCGCATTCCGTATGCTATTGCATGATGCCAGGTGACTAAATGCTATTTGTGCCATCAGTATCAAGTATGAAACATCAACATCAAGTATGAGACATCCATCAATGTAAGGTATGAAACACCACCGCATGTCAGTTGTCAAATGCTGCCGTACTTCAACTGTCAAATGCTGAAATCAAATACCATTGAACATCAAATACAGATTTCAGATATTTGGGGAATCTCTGAGAATTTGGAGAACATCTGGGGAACACTTGTGATCCAGAGTCTGCAAAGGGCAATTCTAAAGAGCCAAAGAGGTTTCAGCTTTGTTCTGTGGCTTTGCTGGTTTGCAGGCAGACCAGCACTGATCATTACCCAGCTTTTGGCATTAGTGCACTTTTTGAGATCTTTCTGTATGTACCTCTTTCATACTTCCAAAGATATCAGGGACCAGCAAGACTAGCTGGTCAGGACAGGACAGGACTAGCTGGAGTCTAGACTCAAAAGAGGGATGCAAAGGTTTGTGGGGACCTGTACTAGCCAGTAGGGAAGAATCAGAGGCAGGGAACGCTTCAGAGCTGGAGAGTGGAGCACGGGATGGGTCGGAGGAAGAGGCAGGTCAGGCAAATGAAAAGCCAGGCGCTTCCCCACCCTCTCCTGCATCTCTGTCTCCCAGAACCAGCAGGGGAATGAAAAGGAATGAGCAGAGGAAGTTTCCACGCAGGCACAGTCTCTGCTTGCGTATGTGCAGCCCATCGGGAGAAGATACATAAACTGGTTAAGGGGAAGTAGTCTCCTGTTGATGCAACCGCTCCATGGAGCATGGACCTGGTGTGCGTAGGTCTGCAGAGCTGCAGAAGTGTTATATTTGACAATAAATACTTAACTATATGCTGTGTGCATGCATTCCTTTGTCTGGGAAGAGCCTTGACATGGGTGAGGCCAGAGTCACAGCAATGGATGTGACTTTTACCTCTGTGCAATGGCTGGATACATTCCAGCCACACGCAAGCCAGAGGTTTCTGCAACCATGCAAGGCACACACACCTCCATCTCCCCATCCTTTATCCAAGCAAATGCAAGGCAAAGGGCACAGGGCCAGTGTGGGGCTTAGAGGCCTGGGGAGAGTCCTGAGGGCCAGATAGAGAGGCCACATTTGGCTCCCAGGCCTACAGTTCAGCATCCTTGCTCCAGATCACACTGCACTCTTCAACATGCACTTACGTTCAGCCGTGAGCTGCTGGTCTGCCTTGAACGCTTTTCAGCCAGCAGGTCCTTCACCGTGTGCTTGACCCGGACTCCTTGGTAAACCCGCTTGCCGTAGTCTGCAGGGACTGAACCAAAGAAAGAAGCATGAGCGGGGAGGAGGACACCCAAAAGGGAATTCATTCTGAGCCCAATGCTTAATCAGTGAGGAGGCCCACACATTCTCCACTCAGCCAGGTTATTCACTAGGTAGTCCAGTCTACTTTGCAGGGTTGTTGTGAGGATAAAACAAGGCAATGCTATAGATGCCACTCCCTGATCAATGGGCAGGGACAGGGACAAAGCCTGGGCGGTTTGGGTAACATAGGAGGTGAAGCCTGATGGGTTTTGGTGGACTGAAGGGTAGAGATCAATGCAGCCTCCAACAAACTGATGCCCTACAGATGTTTTGCACTACAGCTTCCAAAAGCTGCAGCCAGCACAGCCTTTTCCCCAAAGAAAGCAGATGTAGGGATGGAGGAGTCTGTCAGTTTTGGTTTCTCTTTTTTGCATTCTTAAATTTGGTTCTTTACATTTCTGCCGCAATTTGCTTTTTTGTTTTTTTTAAGTCCTCCTGAAAGTTTGTCAGCATTTTAGTGTGAATTTTCTCCGATAAACATCCTGTGTGCGATTTTGGCTAATATACACATTTTACAACTATTTCCTCTAATATAATGTACTTCGGTACATTGTTTTCGCAAATGCACATATTTTTATGCATACTGTTCCCTTCCTATATGCATTTTTGCACACAATGGTTGGACAACTGCAAATTTCAGAGGATAGCTGTGTTTCGGTTCATGTATTGATCTGAGATTAAATTAGTAGGGTCTCTTTAAAATGCAAACAATATTGGATTTCTCCCCCATCCATACTCTGTGCACATACTTAGCCCAGCAATTTGCTTTCAGGACCAGAACTCATCTCATGGTCCTTTCACACACAAATTCATTTCTGGTTTCCCCACAAAGTTTCTTTGCTTCAGCAATCTAATTTAGATGGGGTGCCTTTTCTTGTAGCTATTGTTAAAACAGTGGGAGTCAGAAACTAATATGAACATGATAAGAGCCTGCGCCTTTTTGTTTTGATTATTTTGATTATGTATTTTGTGTTTTGATTATTTTGATTATGTATTTTGTGTTTTGATTATTTTGTGCTTTGTATACTGTAACAACTGTGTTGTGAACCACCCTGAGACTGACGGTTATAGGGCAGTATACAAATTTAATAAATACTAATAGTAATAATAGTAATAATGGTTTTCCCAGTAGAGATGTATGGAAGTGAGAGCTGGACCATAAAGAAGGCTGATCGCCGAAGAATTGATGCTTTTGAATTATGGTGCTGGAGGAGACTCTTGAGAGTCCCATGGACTGCAAGAAGATCAAACCTATCCATTCTGAAGGAAATCAGCCCTGAGTGCTCACTGGAAGGACAGATCCTGAAGCTGAGGCTCCAATACTTTGGCCACCTCATGAGAAGGGAAGATTACCTGGAAAAGACCCTGATGCTGGGAAAGATGGAGGGCACAAGGAGAAGGGGACGACAGAGGACGAGATGGTTGGACAGTGTTCTCGGAGCTCCCAGCATGAGTTTGACCAAACTGCGGGAGGCAGTGGAAGACAGGAGTGCCTGGCGTGCTCTGGTCCATGGGGTCACAAAGAGTCGGACACGACTAAATGACTAAACAACAATAATAGTAATAATAACAAAAGAGCCCACTGAAGCAGGCCAGAGCTCTTTTAGTTCAGCATCTTGTTCTCACAATGGCCAACCAGATGCCCATGGGAAACCCTTAAGCATCCCTGAGCACAAGACCATACACCCCTCCTGCAGTTTCCAGCCACCTTTGGGGATTGTGTCTAGTAGCCACTGAATCCGTCTAACACTCTTTTAAAGCCCTCCAGTTAACCGACCTGACCGGAAGAGTCCGCGACCAGAAGGAGGAGGAGTACCAAGAGGAATGGAAGAAATTCAAAGATTACTTAGCTAAATATTTTAAGATAACTTAAATAAAATTACTTGCGAGTACCAGATAGGCCTAGGATTTAAATATGTGATGGTGTAGAATACTATGTTAAAAGTTTAAATGAAAAGAAAGAAAGATGTTAATTGACTAAGTAAATTTTATGTGAAAATAGTTTTGGAAAACTGCCACAAGGATTTATATGGAAACTCAGCCAGGGGGATTCGAGGAAGTCACCCAACAATGTTAACAAAAGTGGAACTGTTATAGCTAGGATAAATGTTTGTATGTTTGTTTTTGGTGTTTTTTGTTTGTTATAAATCTGGGGAACCAATAAAAAAATTTGGGGGGAAATTAAAATAAATAAAGCCCTCCAGTTTGGTGGCTGTCGGTACCCTCTTGTGGAAGTGAGTTCCACTTTGTCTGTTCTAAATCCTCTAACATTCGGGTTCACTGGATGTCCGTGATTTCTAGTGCTATGAATAAAACATTCAGCTTGGCTAAGTGGTGCATCCTCTTCCTACAAACAACTGCCCCTTGTGCAGAGAACCGTGTGCCAGCCCTTTGCTACAAAGGATTTTGTTTCGCACTCGCAAAAATGCCCATTGTTCACTTCATTATGTCTCTTGAGTTGTGCCTTTAAACTGGCTATTTGTTTGTATGTTTTCGACCTTTTTCAGAAGGCCCATCCCTGTGCCAGCCAGCCCAGGATAATGAGACAGGATCTCTTTTCTTCCATTTGCCCCATTGGAAAGAACCTGCACCTGTGATGGAAGCCTGCATCAGGCTGGGGAGAGCTTTTAGTCAAATGTTACAGGTGGGAGCGTGGTGCTCTGCTTAATCCTTTAGAAAACAACAAAGATGAGCATTTCCTGAGCTAAAACAAACATTCATGCCCTGCAGGGGAATTGTTTGATCTTTTCCAGTGCTGGTTTGCTGTTCCAAAATTCGGACCTTTTGTGGGTTTGCATTTGGAGCTTTTGTTTCACCTGGATTGCGACAGCCAGATTAGTTTTGCTAGGAAGGGATGGAGCTTCAACAGAAGCTCCTCCACCTCCCAAGAATGGGGGCCTATCCATACCTTGGCTGAATGTGGATTGTGAACCCCTTGGGCCTCGTTTAATTCCTCTTCATCATCCGTGCGGCATTCTCCTCCAACTACTGTTGCCCTGCTCTTTCTCCTCCTTAAATCCAGAGTCTCCCTATGCTTTGAAAATCCAAATAGGAGAGCTATGTCGATTGCATATAAGGAGTCTGCAGCTTTAAGCAGGACAAAGTGTGGGACAGAAGTGTTTAGAGGAGATCACCTCACAGATGAGGGTAAATTAAAGGAGGTACCAGGGGTTCAAAGCTCACATTAGGCGGAGGTCTGGACGAGCCCTGAGATCACCTACAAGAAAAAAGAAGCTGACCATCTTGTTTCTAGCTTTCTCCAATTTCCTGCTTAGGCTGTCAGACCTTTCAAGTGTCTCTCTTTTCCAGGGACAGTCCCGGATTTACAGAAGCTGTCCTGGTTTCTGATTTGATCCGGGAATGTCCCGCTTTTACTTAGGACATCCTTATTTTCACCAGAGAAATGTTGGGAGGGTATGGAGTACTGTGAGCCCTGAGCCAAGGAGATAAGTAACTATACAACCTCCAGAAGATGTCTGAAGGCAGCCCTGCATTGAGAAGTTTTTTAATGTTTAATGTTTCATTATGTGTTTATATATGTTGGAAGGGGAATAATAATAATAATAACAGCAGTCTGTGCACTGCACACAGCCTTAGGCACAAGGTTCATCTACCCTACTACCACCAATACTATTCAGAGATTTAAATGGTTTGTTCTTTAAGCTAAAGCAGCCTTCCTCAACATGGTACTCTTCAGCCATCTTGAACTACAATTCCCATCAGCCCTAGCTAGAATGACCATGCATCCTGGGGCTGATGGGAGTCATAGTCCAAAATATCTCAAGATCCCAAGTTGGCAAAGGCAGGCTTATGGATTTGAAAAAGGTATGTTTGAATTGCTCTGCTTTTTTCTTCATTATATGTTATATTCAGTGCTATTTTTCTAGAAAAAGAGGTGCCAGTGCTGAGCTCCGGCTGAAGAAAAAGCCCTGGTTATATTTAAAAACTGGGAATAAATGTTACTTTTTCTTTTATAGCACAGGTAGCTTCTGGAACCAATACCTAGGAAAAGCAAGCATATATTTGTAGACATCAAATGCCCTGAACCTCTGCAGACTTGGTCAACGCTGCTGCCACCCTAAGCTAATAACTGGAGTCAAAAGATGCTTCCAGATGAGGGTTTGATTTGTAAATGAGTCACTGAAATGTTTCAGTCAGGTTTTTGGCAACAGAGGGTTTTTTTTAAATTCTTGGATATCTCCCAGAAAGAGTAAATCAGGATTACATAAGGATTTTATTTATTTTTAATTGACTGGTGTTTTGATGCCAATTACATCATTGCAAAAAACTTGCGTGCACAAGGAGTGCCAATCTCACAATAAACACGTACCCGGAAGCACCTTGTTGTTGTGTTGAGTGCCCAGTGAGAGCCCAGAGTAATCTAATAAGATTCTTGTAAAATGTACAAGGTCAGTACCAGTAGCAGTCAGTGGCGGAGCTGAGTTTACCGAAATTGGCACAGTGCAAACACACAGCAGAGTCAATCCAGTGCCTCTGTAGGTGCATTAGGACCACTGCAAACTCATCCCTTCCCCTCCTGATAAGCCATGGCAATGTTGGTAATAGGAGACCAGGTAATCGCCACCACCCACTCCTAGTTGGCACAAAAGACCACAGAACTGTAGAATTGGAAGGGACCCCCAAGGATCATCTAGCTCAAAGCAAGAATATTCAGCTGTCCCATATGGGGATCGAACCTGTGACCTTGGTGTTATCAGCACCATGCTCTAACCAATTGAGCTATCAAGAAGATGACCATTTATTTGCAGGATTGCCTTACTCCATATATGCCCACTCAACCACTTTGATCCGCTGAACTGGGACTGTTACTGATGCCAAATAATATTTGTTCCACACTTGTAAGAAATTGATCTTTTAGTGTGACAACAGCTACACTCTGAAACTCCCTGCCTACTGAAATCAGGCACCTTCGCTTTCTTCTTTTTGGCACCTGCTTAAAACATTTTTGTTTAGGCAACCCATCCAGAGATATGTAGAAAATATCACATATGCTTTAATCTATCTTTATATTGGTGTTGATTTTAATTATCTTTTGAAAAATTTTAATACCTGGTTTTGATTGTCTTTTAATTTTTTCTTATAAAAGATTTTTATTGATTTTTTGATTTCCAACAAAATATGAACAAAACATTAAGTTTCCCCCATTTCCATCTCCTCCCCCCGAAACAGAAGATTAATGTGTCAGATTTTGTCATAAACCTGTGTGCGTAGTTAGTGGGTTCCAGTCTGCCAAATGTTCAGTGATTGCTTTTTCTTGATAATGATAATGTTTTATTCTTCTAAATCACTTAGAGGTTGTGTTACAATCAAGCAACATATAAATTTTGCTAAATAAATAAATACTAGGTAGAATTTACATAACACATTTTCAAATGCTTCACACAATACATTGGCTGCATTTCAACAACCATACATTGGATTAATAGGCTGAAATGTGCAGACAGGAACCTTTTGCTTACATACATGACCTCTCCCCTCTTCTCTGTGTGTTGTACCTGAATGAAATGCAGAAATTTACAGCTAACCACAGTTTCTCATTTTGTCCAGATAAAGAAACTATGGTTAGGACAAGACGGGATCTCAAACCATGGTTTAAAATCTTGAAGTTGGTAATCACAGTTTCCTAGTTTGGACAAAAGAGGAAACTATGTTTAATTGAAGATGTCCACGTTTGGTTCAGGCTGCAGAGGCAGAAGAAAAGGGCTACATGCATAGGCAAAAGTGGAAATCTCAGCCTATTAAGCCACTGTACATTTGTCCAAAATGTACCATTATCTTAGTAATCCCTATAACAACCCTGTAGGAAAGATTGACATCATTACCATACTGCTCTTATAGGACTAAGCCTGAGGTCTAGTTTCTTGCCTGAGGCTACCCTATTAAGAATGAAATGATCAGGCTCCTAACTTCTCCATGGACCTGTCCTTCAAAGGCATCACCCCAGTCTGGGGCCCCATTTTCTGTCTTGTGTCTATAGAAATACATACGTAAATATGTATGTTTTCCATTGTCAATAACTGATCTTTTGTGTAACAATCATCACACGACTTTCATCAAGAGAGTGTGCCGTCGATGACACCTACCCGTTTCCATGGCGAAAAATGATCACTTCCACCTCTGTATTCGACAGGACTTTACGGTGGGATGATCAACCTTCATGAGCTCCGATCTGCAAATGAAGCCACTGCAAAGGGCTGTTCCTGGTCAAGCTTGATTCTGAGCCAGACGGAAATGGCCTTCTCCACAATTTGGGGCAATGCCTCTGAAATGGCTTGCCTGGGATTTGCGTACATGCAAATCCTTTGATGTCTGTTTAGATGCAATTTGCATGGCCGGCGAGGAACACCATGAAAAGGCTCTTTCACTGGACCAAAAGGATACTTCAGAAGAAAGAAGCAGGGGAGGGCAAAATAAAAATAAAATAAATGGGGTGTTCTTTTACTGATAAAAAATTAAATGCTTTTGCAGTAGAGTGTTTTAACATAAAATTCCTCAAGTGCTTGACTGCTTAAAGATGATGGGACCTGTTCAAAACTGTTTGCTTAGATTATTCTTAGAATTTCTATTCAGCATTTGTAACTCAATTGCTTACAGAGACCCTTTTTGAACTAAATGTTCCACAGAGGATTGGCTAGCCAAGAGACCACCCTGTAAGGGCTAGTTGAACCATTCTGCTAAGTACACTATAGCATAGAAGCCTGCTTACCTGAGTCCTTACCTTTAACAATTAACAACATCATTCAATTTTTAGAAGCCTCTTCCAAAGGGAGTTTTTCAAAACTTTTAATTTTTGTTCTAATTTTAGTTAGGTTTCTTCTCTTTCATTTCTAGTATAATATATTGTTATATATATTTTTAAATCTTAATAAATTTTGCATAGGAAGGTGGGGGAAGACTCTTGCTCCTTGCCTTATTCTCTCTCTCTCTCCCAAAAAGAGCTGAAATGAAATGTACACTTCCAAATTTGACAGCATCTCAGAATTCAAATTCACCTATGCAGATCTATAAGTAAAGGGGGGTATTTGCCAATTTGTGTTCAATAACATTATCTTTCAGCTGAAACCATCTACTTGATGAATAGTCAAATGGTTCATGTTTACTCTGCTTTGGTAGCGAACTGCAGCTGTCAGGAGCTGGATTATATTATGGGATGGTGGTGTAAAGAGCAAGTTGTTTACACAAGTCCAGTGTCTTTTTCATGTTCTGATCGAATGCAGCACAACACATGGCATATCATGTTGCAGGAAATAGCTTTTTATTTTGTTAACACTTTGTCAAATTTCAGTGGAAAAGCAACGTGGATTCTGCTGTATCTGAAATCCCTAAAGCTCATGATAACCAGCTGCATGAGCAGTGAGCACCGGAAGCTTCACGAAGCTTAGCTGCTTGATCAAACCAGAATTCTTAGCAATCAGTAACCCAAGATAAGCTTTGCAAGATCAGAATTTAGTAATCGGGGATGTGATGAATATGAACATGAGGCTTAAACATTCTTGTTGAATAATACCCAATTTATTTTCTCTGAATGCAGGAAGTGTGAGAGGTGGCGCTTCTCAAAACCTAGACCCTGACATTCAGAGGGCTAGGATCCCATTGCCACGAAGATGCCCCTCTATGAGCCTGCAGGTGTCTTTGGCTGTGTGCACACCATGCATGTATAAAACACATTACTTTCCCCCAAAGAATATTGAGAACTGTAGTTTAAGGTGCTTGAAATTGTAGCTCCATGAGGGGAAAACACCCAGGATTCTTTAGGGGAAGAAGTGTGCTTTAAATATAATGCTGTGTACATAACCTTTGTTCCATCTTCCTCCACTGCTTGCTGCCACCATTCAGTACTGATTTGCCCTTGATTATCCTGGCTAGGTATAAATATTTCACAGTAATGGCTGATTGTGGGATAGGTCTATTTGGCTGTGTATCTCCATGCCCAGTTGGTTAATTCTTGTTCCCACCTCCTGTTCTTAGATCAATTGCCTAACTCTTGACTGCTCTTAATCCCTGGATTAAGCCTGGGTAGATCAGACAAAAACCTACCCATCCAGTTTTCCACCATGGCCAACAAGATACCTCTTGGAATTCCCAGCAACTGGTGTTCAGAGGCATGCTGACTCCAACAGTGGAGGCAAAACATAGCCATTGTGGCTAGTTGCCAGGGACAGCCTTATCCTCCACAAAATTGTCTCAACGTCTGTAAAGCCATCCAAGTTTGTGGCCATCGCTGCAACTTGCAGAAGCAAATTCCATAGTTTAACTATGTGCTGCTGTGTGAACAAAGACTCCCTTCTGTCTATCCTGAATCTTACAATGTTCACCTTCCGTTGATGTCCCTGGCATCTGTTGCCCCACTTTGGCACTGTCCTGAGTCTACCGCCATTCAGCTTCATTGGGTGACCCCATTGGTACTAACATTATGAGATAAGAAAAATGTCTCTGTCCACTTTCTGCTCATCATGCATTGTTTTCTAAACCTGAATCATGTCCCCCACATACTTGACATTTTTCTAAACTAAAAAGCACCAAACATTGTTTACTGTTCCCCAAAGGGAAATGACTCCATTTTGCATGCACATTTCTGCACCTTTACAGCCCTGCCAATACCCTTTTTAAAATGCAGTGACCAAAACTATACACAACACTCAAAGTGATGTACCATATAATGTTTCACACAGGGACGGCACAATACATCTTTGCCCCTGAGGGCATAAAAGGGCACCCCACCGGAGGAGTGACAAGAACCAAACAGAAGGTTATGCCATATTTTTTAGCCAGGGTCACCCTGTTCCAAAAGCCAGTCTTCACCAACCTAGCCCAAAATTAGGGTTGCCGTATTTCAAAAAGTAAAAACCAGGACACCCCAAAAGTTGTTGAAATATACTTGGAGTCAAGAGTGGATTTCATGCTCTTTATTCAGCTCATAGTGGTGAGGGGGAATGGAAGTTCCCCCAGAATGTCTCCTTTATATACATTATTTACACAATGGGTCCCACGTGATTGGCTAATTTCAGGATTCTCCTGTAGGCCAATCAGGTTGTGGATTCACTTCCACCTGGAACTGGATTGGGTGGCTCCTGTGGACCAATCAGACTGCTGCATTCTGAATCCTTTTGTTCTAGGACCAATCAGACTGCTGCATTCTGAATCCTATTGTTCTAGGACCAATCAGACTGCTGCATTCTGAATCCTATTGTTCTAGGACCAATCAGACTGCTGCATTTTGGATCCTATTCAACTCAGTACATAACAGTTGTTGAGTTTGCTTGTTTTTTTAAGAAAACCACCAACATTGTTGAGCATATGGCAGCCCAACCAAAATATGGGGAGATCACCATGCTGGCATAGATTGCCATAGGCACACTCTATTCCTTTTGAACAGGAGCAGTATAATGTCTGGTACAGCTGGTGGAAACCATGGAATACAGAATTGTAGAAAGGGACCTTAGCGATCACCCAGTTCAGCGCATTGTCTTGCTAAGAAGCTAACTGTATTCATATACAGGGCTCAAATTAGAGAGGCAGTCTGCCAGACCCTGCTAACTTTTATGATGGCTCCCTACAATTCCCAAGATCCCCTAGGAGAGGCTCCAAGGGCGTGTTTTACCAGAAATTTACATTGTGGGTGGGGGCATGAGATGGTCCTGGGCGTTTATAGTACAGTGCTTATTTAATACAAGGCAAGTTTAATCAAGAGGCAAGGCAACAAGAGGCTGTTTATTGATGAGCAGGCTAACACACAACTACATAGAAAAATAAAAGCACCCACAAGAACAAGCTGAAGGGTGGAGTCTTAGTTCCAATCCATAATAACTGGAGACAACGTCTAAGTCTATAAGTACTAGTTACTGCACGCGCGCAGCGTCTTTTTCTATCCTTTGATTTGTTTATGTTTTTCTCCATATAAATGGCCCCTTTTAAAAACCCATGAGGCTTTCAAAACAACCCGGAACCAAAACATTGGAGCCGCTTGTTCCCAGCCGGACTCCACAACCCGATACCCACTTTATGTTTTGACAGCCCGGCTGGGGCCCGCCCTTCATGCGACGCCATTGGCTGCCTCAGCGGCTCCTGGCGCTCTCATTGGCCGAGAGGGTTCATCCGGGCCGTTCGTCGGCGCACAGGTGGCGGGGGTGGGAGGGGAAGGCGACCTCGCGCTGGAAGTTGGAAGGGCGGAAAACTGACGGTAACTATGGAAACGGGGCCTAGTGCCTGCCTCTAAGCCCTGGGTTCAAGGCCCGAAGGTCTTTTTCGTTCCCTGAGCTTTTGCTTCTTCGGCAGTTGGGCTCCTGAGTGGGGAGGGACTGGGAAGCCCCTTGCCTGGTCCTTCTTGGTCTTGCTCAGAGCCCTAGAAAATCGGGCAGGGTGGAGTAGCCTGGAAGATGGGAGAATGGGACGTTCGTGGGGGGTGGCTTCCGAATTGAAGGAGGGGAGATAAGATTCATTATATCGAGGGATTGCCTTGGCCTTCTTTGGGGGCAGCTTGATCTGAGGAAGGTAAGGGGCAGCGCCATGAAACATAACCAACTTCCACTTCTCTAGCCGAAAAACAAAATATATCTCTTATCTATCGCCCCAGCAACTGTCCTTTCGCTTTGGGAGAGGCTGCAGCTTCCCTGCCAGGAACTCTAAACGAAAGACTTAGGACTGTCAGGGCTTTATGTGTGGTCTAAAAATAATAAGTAAAATGACTGGGGAAGCTGAAAGGTTGTGGTCCAATTTTTCAAGCTAGCCTCTGGCAACCTGCTTTCCTGCAGCTGTGGGGAACCTTTCCCTTCCAAATGTTGTTAAACTCCTATCATTCCTTGCTCACGCTGTTGGGAATTGTAGTTTAGCAACATCTGGAGGGCCAAAGGTTCCCCACACCTGAGCCATCCTTGCCCATTGGCAGTGTGGGTCAGATAACAAAATCTACCACTTTTACAGGGTGGTTCCAATGGTAACCCAGGTAGTGTATCTGAAGTACTTTGAATGCTTTCTGTATTATTTTATCACTTTTATTTCTACGGGCTGATTTATTTTTTTATGTGAAGCTAATTTAAGATACCTTAAATTAGAAAATAGTTAATTGCATTCTCGCTTACTATCCCATTTTAGACGAACCCCTTCTTTGCAGTGTAATCATATGCATATCTATGTGAAAGTGAGTACTGTTGAGTTCAGTGGAACTTACTCCCAGGTAACTGGGCATCAGATTGCAATAATGTAAAAAGCACTTGAACTGTAAATTGCCAAGTGTGGATTTCTGTTCTGTCTGGTGCTTAAACCTTACACAGTTAATTCAACTATCAGAATAAAAAATGGAAAATCTTAATTTTAAAAATGACTTTAGTTTGAGATTCTATATAGTAGTCACAGCCTCAAAACCGTTACTGCAAAACCTGTAAAAGTTCACATTTAGAAGTTCAAATATAATTTTAGTGTAATGAAGTGTGTGTGTGTGTGTGTGTGTGTGTTTGTTTGTTTTGCAGGCGAGGAAATATAAGAGAGCCAAGGTTCTTCTAATTGTGGGAGCTGGATATTTTTCTAAAAACAAAAAGTCAAAAGCCTTCCAGTAAAATTCCACTAAATAATGTTAGCCTAAGGGAGGCATATAGGAGAAGATGATACTCCTATCTATCTGAGACACACACACACACACACACACACACACACTGTATATATATGCTTTTGTTGAGGTAATTTGTATTGTGGTAGAGAATGAGGGGAAGGCTGCCAGTCTCTATCTCAGAATCTAAGAGAGATTGTATTTCTCTAGAGAATCTCTTCTTTGTCTTTCTCTAGTGCTCTTAACATGCCTCCCGGGAAGCTGAGCCACAAGCAAGCCTTGGTCCTGCAGTGTGAGTGGGACATTTGCAGCTTTGTGGCCTCAAAGATGGAGGAGTTCTGTGAACATGTGTCAAAGCACTTGCAGCAGCATCTTGGTGACAAAGATGAGGATGATGAAGTGGATTCTCTCGGTAAGGGGTGCAGTATAAAATGAGACTGACCCTGAATTAGTCTTTAGTGTAAGTTATGGTGTTACTCTCTGAAAACTGCTACTTCTGTGATCCCCCATGAGATAGATCTCTTTCCCCAGCCCTGCCATAACAATTGCATTGACTTGCTTGATTTTATTGAATGGGGGTGGGATCGTCAATGGTTTGATAAACTGAAGAGCAGTATCCAGGGTTAGTGGTGGACACTAGTAGTGGGAAAATGATAGCTGTAAAGACTTAATGCTTGGGATATGCAAAAGTGTGGTTAAGATCACACTAGGGTTGTATGAAATGAATCTGCAAGCCCTTCTCTGCTGTGCCCTCAGTTCTCTGTGTGTAGAATTTAAGTAGCATGGAGCGGCAGATCAGGAGTGCAAGAACCAAGCAGATAACACACAGTATAGTTTCAATGTGACTAGTGAAAATGTGGGCATCCCAATAGGCTTAGAAAGTAGGGAACACAGCTTGATGAAATCTGGGAAACATAAACTTTCACATTTTTTTAAAAAAAGAAGTAGTGTTAGCAGCCCTACACATAAGTTAGGGTGGTATTTCCCAAAAGAGAAGGGAGGGGAAGACTCTAAAACTAGCACTTGCCACAGACCAGATACTCTTTGTTGTTTGCTTTATGAAAAAAGCTTTTCATTCCCATACTTATGTAGGAGAACTGCCTTTGAAAGGTCTCTTCTGGTTCCATGCATACTAGTTCCTTGGACCTGCAGGCCCTCATTTACCTGCAAGTATGAATTTCTGTATTCTTGCATTTCAGAAAAATACTCCTGCCTCTGGCAGGAGTGTGGATTCTGTTCTCCCGAGAGCCCTACAGAGCTGGCCCGCCATGTTTACTTCCATTGTTACCACACCAAGCTAAAGCAGTGGGGACTACACGCCTTACAGAGCCAGTCGGACCTAACCCCCTGTCAGTTGGACTTCCAGAGTCGCAACATTATCCCCGAGATCCAAGAGAACTTCCTCTGCCTCTGGGAGTACTGTGAGGTGAGAGACAGGATGGGTGTTGAAGTATTTCCAGGGGAAGCATCAGGGTGGTGGGGGTGGACTGTTCAGTGTATGAAGCTGGAGAACAGCCAGATTCAATGAGGAAGGCAATGGAGTTTGTTCATGAACTGTAACTAAACTGCACTTTTCTTTTTCTAAAACAAAACTATCAATTTGTACAAATTATTTTCACTACTGAGTAAACACACCTAAAGTTCTAGAACAGGCATCCTCAAACTCGGCCCTCCAGATGTTTTGAGACTACAATTCCCATCATGGTCCTGCTATCTAGGGATCATGGGAGTTGTAGGCCAAAAACATCTGGGGATTGAAATTGAGATTGACATGTATATAAATCCTATTGGTTTTTAATTTTGATAAGCTGGCCTGCCACGTACTCTCTGGCTGGCTTACAAGATGTGACTATTTCTCCACTGCCCAACTTGCAGCTCATTAGGAAATTATCTTCCTTTCCCTGTCTTCTCATCAGAGAGGGTTTGATAACCCTGAGTGGTTCTACAGGCATGTGGAAGATCACAGTTTCTGCACAGAGTACAAGGCAATTGGGAAGGAGAACCACATGTTCTTCTGTGGCTGGAAAGGTAGGAGTTCACCTTGCATGAGAGTCTTTGGGGTTTGAGGTGAAGTGGATCTGCACAGTGGCATTCAGAACATTTTGGCAACTCCAGGTTTTCCTGTTGCTTTGAGCCAGAACAAAATATCTAAAATACTGTGGGATTTAGAAAATCTTTTTTCACAGTTCTGTTGAGTTTGTTTGTTATTTATTTGTTTATACTGCAATATGGTAAAATCTCAGGGCAGCGTGCAGTAATAAAACACACCATTGAAAAACAATACACATAATCATTAAGCTCTTGGCATAAATAAGTTCTCAAGAGACACCAGAAAGTCAAACAGCGGGTGGGGCAGGGGGTGCCTGTGGAATCTCTGCTGGAAGACTGTTCCTCAGCATGGGGTGGGCAACACTAAATGCCCAGCTTCTAAATGAGGTCAGTCAGGCCTCTGTAACACAGGAGACAACCCAGAGGGCACCTCTGGATGATTTCATATTGGATCATACTTAACTGGCATCCTTGGACCTGCTCAGAACAAATACGATTCTAATCATTTTTCCTCCCGGGTCTAGATTGTGACTGCGCCTTCAAAGGCCGGTGTAAGTTGCGCGAACACCTGCGCAGCCACACGCAGGAGAAGGTGGTGGCATGTCCCACCTGCGGCGGGATGTTCTCCAACAACACCAAGTTCTTTGACCACATCCGCCGGCAGACGGCTTTAGAACGTGAGTATCTGAGCAGCCAAGCAGGCAGAGGGGCTAGACACAGTTTCTTTCTGGCAAAAGTGACACTTGATGGTGGTATTTTAAGGAACTTTAAAGCTTCTTCTAGTCACCAGAACCAGAAAAAAAGATTGTCCACAATATATGAGTTTAAATAGACTCATATATGGAATCATTTGGACAAAAAAAAAAGACTTTTCATCACTCCACATAACAGGTCAGCTACATTTACATGTTATGTAAAACCATACTGGGAATGAAAGTGCATTAGTTGTCCCCCTTGTGAAAATGTCCTCTGACAGGCATCACAATGAGGTCTAAAAACAGTCCTTTTAAAGAAATAATTAAGCTGATGCTGGAAATCCTGAGATGTCTTTCCAGAAGCAACAGAAATTGTTAGACATGCCCACAGACAGGGCAGTTCCATGATGCCTGACTTGGATGGTTTATTTACAATATCCATATACCATTTTTGATAACTTGTCAATTCCTAGGTTCCACCGTCTTCATAAGAACTATTCTTCTTACTGTGTGAGATCCCTAAGTGGTTTACGTAAAGCACAATGAGATCATTTCTTTTTTAAAAAATCCATATCACAGCATTTATAAGCAAAGTTAAAACAAATTCCAGTGAAAAGGAAATCTGCTTCGGTAAAACAAAGCAGTGTGATGAATCTAGTGTGACGGGGAGACTGCATAAATAGATGGGTCTTCAAGAAGCATTTGAAGCTTGCTACTGTTTCCACATCATGAACTGCACATGGGAGGATGTTCCAGGGTGTGTGTGCAGGATACCCTCTGTGGGTTTTGCAGTAAGAAACTAGAAAGGCTTTGCACCCAGGTAGAAGGGGCCAGTTGCTGCCAACAGGTGCCAAGGGGGAGAAACACTCTCCACCTGAGTCTTGCCCCTCTCTGTTCCGTATCTGATTCATCTTCACCTGCTGCCTCCTCTTTACAGAGCAGCGATTCCAGTGCTCCCACTGCTCCAAGAGGTTCGCCACAGAGAGGTTGTTGCGTGATCATATGAGGAATCATGGTAGGTGGCAGGAGTTTCTCTTTCTCTTCCCTCCTCCATCCCTCCTCCCCTCCCTGTGCTAACCTCTCCTCTTCTTCCTCTTCGGCAGTCAACCACTACAAGTGCCCTCTGTGTGACATGACCTGCCCTCTGCCCTCCTCCCTGCGCAACCACATCCGCTTCCGGCACAGCGAGGAGCGGCCCTTCAAGTGCAATTATTGTGACCACAGGTAAACTTGAGGCTGGTCTAGGGAGAGGGTGGGCAGTTCGAAAGCACCCTTAAGTGCAAGAAGATAAATAGGTACCGCTTTATAGCGGGAAGGTAAACGGCGTTTCCATGTGCTGCGCTGGTGCTGGCTCGCCAGAGCAGCTTCGTCACGCTGGCCACGTGACCCGGAAGTGTCTCCGGACAGCGCTGGCCCCCGGCCTCTTAAGTGAGATGGGCGCACAACCCTAGAGTCGGACGCGACTGGCCCGTATGGGCAGGGGTACCTTTACCTTTAGGGAGAGGGAAGCAAGGAGAGGGTGGGCACAGAATCGCAGAGCAAGGTAGAGAGGGAGGCTGGATGAGAGCCCTGAACATTAAGGAAGGAAGCAGCATTTTTTGCAACTGGCTCTTTTTCACTGTCTTAAGATTTTGGGAATTACAGAGGCCTAAATTGCGACAAAAAAGAGCTGTTGCGTAAGTGAGATGGAAACATACAGACAACTGTGTCCCATTGTTTGGCCTTAAATTGTATTATTGCTATTGTGGCCTAAAATTCCTAATCTACCCACCTTCCCAACACAGGGGTTGTTAACTTTAATAAAAGAAGCCACCATACTTAATTCAAATGATATTCAAATATCTGTGGATTCAAGGATTGATCTGTCAGGCCGCTATTGTCCCGTCCTCTGGGGGAAATGTATTTATTTATTTTCATTTTTAAAATTTCTATGCCATCCTTCAGTATAAAACTCTCAGGGCTGCATGCATTAAAGGGGTAAAAACAAATATATGTCTGTCACTACAAGCATAAAGCTAGCAGGTCAGCAGCGGTCAAAACAAAAAATGCTCAGCAGGAAAAGCCTTCTGAAAACTAGCACATGTTAAATGTTGGAGTGCCTGGGTAAATAGAAGCTTCCTTGTTTGATGCTTGATTGACATCAAAATTGACACTGGATGAGGGCATTCCATAAATGGGATACCATAACTGAGAAGACCCTCTTCCTGGTCACAATCTGCAGGTAGCAGGGTGAACAGAGGGCGACTTCTGAGGATAATCATAGAATCTGGAGCAGGGGGTTGTTTGGTGGAAGGAAGTCCCTCTAGTAAAAGGTAAAGGTACCCCTAAAGTGGCAGGAAAATTCAGCCTTGGTGCATGCTTTTATTGAGTCACTGATTGACATTTTTCACTCTTGCAAAACCAAGCCATTCTTCCTGGGAACTCTCCTGCACTTGAAAATAGTAGAGCTGTTTTCACTAGCAGCAACAGGTACAACATGTGCACCTTCTGGCTTGGAGCCTCTGCAGACTGTCAGCTGCGGTCCTAGTGTGCCAGAGGTTGAGATCCTTCCTTTTGCCTATTCCTTCCAGCTGTAAGAATCTCATTGATCTACGGAAGCACCTGGATACACACAGCAAAGAGCCGGCCTACCGCTGTGAGTTCGAGTCCTGCAACTTCAGCGCCCGGTCCCTCTGCTCCATCAAGCTGCACTACAAGAAGGTTCATGAGGTGAGATGGAGTCACAGAGCCTGGGGCTGTTTACTCTTAGATTTTCAAAAGAGCATCAAGGCCTAGGGGACAATAAAAATCTTTGCAGCGTTCATGAAGGATATGGTTGAGATTTGACAATGCCGTTGGCTAGACCTAAAGTGAAATTCAGTTTTCCAGCAAAAGGGCATATGGATATATGGCACCTTCATTATACACCTTTAGGCGCCAGGCAAGAACATTCCTCTTTAACTAGGCCTTTGGTCGATTGACATCCTATGCCCTTTTAAAATGTGTTGGGAGAGGGTTATTGGGCTGTTTTTGTTTTTGTTTTGAGGTTTTATATTCTGGTTTTATCCTGTGAAGCACCTTGAGACCTGCATGTATAGGTATACAAATTTAATAAATAATAATAATAATATTGATAATAATATTTGCACCAGCTAATTTTGTGTTATTATCTCCCTGAAACTACTGCAGCCATGGATAGGGGTGAAGAATAACTGGGATTCTCCCCCTTCAGTACTGGAAATTCATCTCAGTCCCTTATTTAAAGATTTTACCAGCCCGACTTTTTGGGTAGAGGGGTAGCCAATGTGAAGCCCGCAGGATGTTGTTGAACTACAGCTCTCATCATTCCCATCCAGCATGGCCAGTGGTCAGGAATGATGGGAGTAATAGCCCAACAACATCTGGAGGGCACCGCGCTCTCTACCCTAGTCTAGAAACTTGCTTTTTAAAACAACAATGAAAGCTGAGGTTTGCAGCATGCTGAATTTCTCATCCAGGACTTAAACCGTGTGCTCTTGAATGATGCGCTGGTAGAAGATATTTGTGCCTCGCCACTGCTGTGCTGACCAGAAAGCACGCTCGATGCAGATGGTGTATAGGAACTTTCCAGCAAACCAAAAGATGCATACCTTTGTTTTCTCTTTTTCCGCACCCGCTCAGGGTGACTCGGAGCCCCGCTACAAGTGCCACGTCTGTGACAAGTGCTTCACTCGTGGGAACAACCTTACTGTGCACCTCAGGAAAAAACACCAATTCAAGTGGCCTTCGGGTCATCCTCGCTTCAGGTACGTAGGCTTAGGGGTGGGCTTTCATCCTTCCCTCCTCTTTTTTGTGGCCCTCATTTGCAGGCAATGAGAGCCTGAGTGATTTGGGGGGCGGGGTTTGCAAGATTTTGAGGGGGGAAATCAACTTGCTACTCCAGTGGGCTGTTGGCTGCCATCTTGTACCCAATGGCATTCTGGGGGAAAGTTAATCAGAGCTGCCAGCCTTCAAGGAGCTCTAGCCAGTCCCCTCTTAAATCATGCCCCCCCCCAAAAGGCAAACAAAGCTGGGTGTGGGTGTTTATACCTTTATTTTGCTTCCAACCTCTCTCCCTCCCCCAACCTACATGGTCTTGCTGGCCTTTTCCTTCAGTCTCCACAGAACAAGCAAGGAGACTAATTGGAGAGCAGGATTGCTCCTCTTCCATTCACATCCCTAAGGCTACGCATGTTGCCGTCCAGTTGGAGCCAAGGCCACAACCAAAAATGGCTGTGGTTGCCACAGTACAGTGGCTTGTGATCTGCAAAAAAAACAGGCTGAAGCAGTCTCTATAAAATCACCAGTTCTTGTGCTCTTTGCAAGAACCACTAGGTGGGGCAGTTGGCATTGCAAAACTCAACAATTAGCCTTTGCATTGCAAAAACATTCGTATTCTGCCTTTTACAGAACTTTGACTCATTTCCCGTTACTTTAATAGCCAGGTGGGATGGAATATTTTTCTCTGGGATTATTATGCCCTTAAAGCATTGTCTCACCTTGAGGTGAGATTTCCGTATAAAGAATTATCATGTGAATTTGCCCCATAGGTGGCATGACACCTTTCCAGCGTGTCCCTTTGATCTTTAGAAATTGGCCATCTCTTATATCAGCCATCTCCACCTGGTCTGGTTGTGATTTCAGCCCTAGTAGATGCTGTGCACAAACAGCTTAGAATGCAGCGTTCCATAATGGCTTACACCTCGCTTATTCCTCCTCCCCACCAACCCACAACACTCCTCCCCCAGGTACAAGGAACACGAGGACGGCTACATGAGGCTGCAGCTGGTGCGTTATGAAAGTGTGGAACTGACAGAGCAGCTGCTGAAGGACCGGGAGAAGCAGGGTGAGGTCCTGGATGACACAGCCCAGTGTGTGGTCCTGGCGGGGGCTGAGGGCAGCCTGCAGGGCATCATACTGGAACCGTCAATGGAGGACGATGCTGACGTGGACTTGCAAGCTGCCACGCCCCCCCAGGGGCCTGCTCAGCCAGAGGCTGATGCGTCGCCAGACCAAGAACCAAGTGCACCATCCAGCCCCATCATCCGCGTTGTGAACAGGACCAACGAGCATGGGGAGAGTGAGACTGTATACTACGTCATGGCCAATGCACCCTCTCAGAGCCGGGCAGCTGCGCCTAGTGGGTTTGCCACGGACCTGGAGGAGAACGTCATGGACAGGCTTCAGAAGACAGCTGAGGAACTGGGCATCCAGATTGTGTGAGGCTCCTGGATAGATTATCAGGTGCTTTCCACCAATCCCAGTAGGTGGCCTGGAGTCATGAATGCCCTGCTTTGGCTCCCTGTGCTCCTCAAATGCACATCATGAGAACCAGATGATGCTACAGGGAGAAGGGGACTGTTTGTTTCTCCCCACCCTTCAAGCATACTCCATAGGCTCCAGACCCAACAGATGCGTCCTCTTTTCTCCTGCCATGGGGATCTGGTGGGTGGTCTGGCAAAAGGAAGAAGGAAGCCAGCTTCTGAGATGGTTAGGACAGAGGGCAGGGGCTGGTTCACCTGTCAGCTACTTAGGAAGGCGAGGACAGCTGCTGCCTCTGGTGTACCCTGTGCTGTGGAGACCATCCTAGGAATGCAAAATATCAGGGCTGAGTCAAAGCAGTGGGTTTTCCAAGACGCCAACTCATGCTCCTTGCCTTGACGGTTACCAGTGCCCCCACCAGAAGTGTTTACTTTTCTTTTGGCTGCATCCTGGCCAGCCTTGTTCCTTACTGTGAGCCCCACATTCGGACTCTGTAGTTCTTTCGTATGCCTCTTGCCTCTCACCTGTTGGTACCCCTGCCTTTTGAGATGCTTTCTGTTATCCCGTTTGCCCAGCATAGACAGTAATACCTGATTCAGTCTCCATCCCTTCCAGACTGTTCTGCATTTGACTGTTCCAAGAGAGTTCCAGCACTGTTACCTGTTTGCTCTGGAGTTTGAGATTGTGAGAACCTGTTATTCCCAGCTGCCACTCCACAGTTAGTTGCTTACTGCCTTTTTTGTCATTGGCATGACCTCCGCTTGCATTATCTTTGTAGCATGGGAGTCACTTGGGTAATGTAGAAAGCTTCAGGTTTTCATGTTACCTGAGCAGTGCAGGAAGCAGTGTGTTGCAGTGGCTCCCACAGCACAGAGAGGTAGAGCAGAACAAAACAGGGTGCTAATTCTTGCCCTGAGGTCCTTCCCCCACATTGGGGTTCCTGCTCCTGGCTTGCAAGGTTTGTGTTACAAAAAAATAATAATTAAAGAACAACAACACTACCAGGTCTTGTGGTAGACATGATGTTTGCTGTAATCTGTCCTGGAGGTGCACGTGATTGGGTCAAATTTGAGACAGGTGGCGGTTCAAGAGCCCAAATCCTTGAGTCGGTGGCCAGGGTTGGGTGGCTGCCACAACTGATGAACGGCATGGAGCTGCATGAAGACTTGGAGATGGGTTTTGTGGTCATGCTTGGCATCGTGATTATTAAAATGTAGTGCTGTATGATCATTCTGTTAATGCAAGCATTCCAGCTCATGTAATGGAACTTCCCCCTGCTCTTGTCTTCCAGTGCCCTCCCAACATCTGCTCTGGAGGGTTGGGGAAAACCCCAGAACAGATCTAGGGACTGTACAGGGGGAGGAAGGTTTGACTGTGCAAATATAAATCCTTGTGCTGGCGTAACAAGTTTGTTGGATACCACCCATTAATACATATTTTTTCCTACTCTTCACCGTAAGGTCCCAGGGGCAGGCCACATCAATTTAAAATACAACATTAAAGACAGTTTAAAACAAGTGGCCATATTGCAGCCAGGAAAAAGTTTCTGCTTCAGTAGGGATGGCTTCTCTAAAAGTGGGGTATGGGAAGGTTGCCTTCCTCTGCTGCATGCAGCTGGGTTCACTTCCTGCCTCATCTAGATTCATTTTCTCTGCCAACACCTGTCATAGTGTCACCTGGTCAGGGGCCACAAATATTGGCTGGGTTCAGTAGCCAACCATTTTTGTTGTAGCTACCAGACGCCTCCACACAGAGTGATTGTGTGAGAAACAGCAACTTGTCTCTGGTGTTGGACTGGCAGCAGCAAGACTTGTCCTCGCTCCTCTGACCCAGCATGAGGTCAAAGACAAATTCCTGCTCATCTCTCCCTTCTTGCAGGACCAAGCAGCTGCCAGCCTTAAAGATCTACCCACTCCTGACAACCCTGTTGCTGCCCATTGTATCTATACTTTGTGGCCTGGATTATTTCTTTGTTGAGGGGGGAGAGTCAGGCTCCTGCCTTGTAAAAGGGGTCCCAAAGTGCTGGCAGGTGATTTTCCACTACCCCCGAGATACCTATATGATGACTCCAGAGATCCTCTACGCAGGGGTGGGGAACCTCTGATTTGGTGCAAATATGGTGCTCCAGGCCTGGGGACTCTGCTCAGGCCATGCCTGCAACAGACCTGGCCCTCTGTGCTTTTGCCTGACTGGAATATGTCCTTGACCTGTGATGAAACCTATTGCTTGCCTGGATGGACGATGACAGATGTGTGCACACGAATCTGACACTTGTGTGGTTGAAACACAGCTGGCTGCGCAAAGGCAAGAGTCTTATCTGTTGCTTTTGCCTTGAGCCACACCCATCATTGGTGCTGACCCCACCCACTGATGCCTCTGGGAGATTTCCCAAGGGGGGAAATGGTTCACTGAACTAAAAAGCTGCCTCTGCTTTAGCCTCATGATGGGTACCTGAAGCCTGGTAAAGAAAGGGCTGGGAATTTGTAAATTGTATTTTGCATCTGCTTGCTATTCCCCCTCAGCCTTAATCTGGGATATATCTTGAACAGCTGGTTCTGTTTGCTGCACATTCCCAGTACAGGCTCTTAATCCAGGGCTTGGCATTCTAGGTTTTGTCCCTGGAAACTCTGGACCAAGGTTCCTGCAATATAACTCACACTTGGAAAGTTGACTCTCTCTCCCTCCTTTCGCCTTAAGATTGTCACCTGGAAATGACAGACTGGGGCAGTATTTACATGCCTTCCCGGGTTCCCCCTTTTAAAAACAGTCCATTACACACACACACACACACACACACAGAGAGAGAGAGAGAGAGAGAGAGAGAGAGAGAGAGCCAATATCCTTAGGAGACCCTCCTGTAATCTCCTTACCCATCCCTTTACGGAGCTTGTCTTGCAAAGAAGATGCCTTCTGTTCCAGAGGTTATCCCAGGTTGCTTTCTTTGAAATGCTCTCTCTCTGTAGTGTTTTGTGACATTTTCCCACGCAACAGCCCTGTAAGGTAGGTTTAAGGCAGCTGATAGGACATGGTTTGCTCAAAAGCCACCCAGTCCTAGTTCTCCATACCCCAAATTCTATCCAGTGTGTCTCCATTCTCTGTGGTCCCCAAACCTTCCCCACACTAACTACTTGAAAATGGCTGGTTTAGGAAAGCATCTATGTTTGGTGCTCCTGTGTGAGATTCCAGGACTTGTGGTATAAGGTTTTTGGAAGAGAGAGGAAAAAATAATCGCTCTTGCTGTTGTGGGATTATCTGTGGCATGGAGAGGCGGGGAGGGTTTGTTGAGGGATTAATGGAAGCTTCCCAACCTCCCCCTGTGCTGCACAGTATCTTGGAAAAAAAGAAGCGAAGGCGATTTTCTCTGCAGTTTGAATGGATCTGGGCTGCTGCAAGGCCCTCTGGCGATCAGTTCAACTTTGCCATGCCCATGAGGGCAGGTGAAAAAACTTATTCCCCAAATTCCACCTCTCCCTTTGAAGCCACTGAAAAGCTGTCCCCTAGCGGGGTGCCAGCCCTGCTATACCCACCATGGCGCTGATGATTCTCTTCTTCCTCCTTTCCTTCTGCGAGTTCCTCTCGGGCGAGGAGTTGGAAGGTAAGTCACAGGGAACCAAGGTACAAGGTAAGGGCTGAGCTTCCTCCTTCTTGGTGTTGGAAGCTTCATCCATGCTAAAGTAGCTCTTGGGGTTAAGAGGCACTGATTTCTGGGTCAGCGGCTGCAGAAGGAGTGGTGAGTCTTACAAGTCAGTTGCACAAATAAAGTTTCCAACTCATGGTGCATAGTTAAATGATCCAGGTAGCCCCTGGTTTATATTTTACTCTGCCAGAAACTAGTTGGCTGCCCTTAGACAAACTACAATCTATCTGAGCCTCAGTTACACATCTGTAAAATGGGGGGAAGAATACTGACCTTTTAATTGTAGTTGAAGGGGAAGATAATGATAAAAGTTTACACACACAAAATCCTACTATATAGCAAATTTTTAAAAAGAAGACAAAATACTGACACTTTTATCGGGTGGCTAAGTTTGCAGTCTTATCTGATTACTTGGGAGCAAGCCTCATTGAACTCTGGGACATGGATAGGCTTGGCCTATAAAAAAGGATTATCAAGGTAATAACTTAATTGCTCTGCATGTTTTGATGCTAAAAGCCATTGTTGTTTATTGTGCTGTGTAATTCCAGGAACTTAAACTAAGATTAAATAGTTCACAAGTTTGAAATCTGAAAAATTTTAAACTTTATATTTTTCTGTTGTCAAGTGTAAATCTTGAGAGATTTTTTCTTTCTTTTTAAAAACCTCTTGACCAAACTTCAAGGCAGCCTTCTTAAATCTAGTGTCCTCCAGATGTTTTGGACTACAATTCCCATCAGCCTCTGCCAGCATTGTTGTGAGACACTTTGCAGACTCTGAAGTAGGAAAGTAGCAAACTCCTATTTAAACAGATAAATAAATGAAATGTTATGACACTAAATAAAAAAATTCCTTCCAGTAGCACCTTAGAGACCTAAGGTCTCTAAGTTTGTTATTGGTATGAGCTTTTGTGTGCATGCACACTTCTTCAGACACTGACACTTAATAAGTATGTGCACTACCTAGTTTTATTTCTGTCACTTAAATGCTGGGGTTTACCAAATATTGTAACGTTTTCATTCAGTTATACCAGTGTTCCCCAACCTTGGGCCTCCAGCTGTTTTTGGACTACAACTCCCATCATCCCTCGCTAGCAAGGTCAAGGATGATGGGAATTGTAGTCCAAAAACAGCTGGAGGCCCAAGGTTGGGGAACACTGAGTTATACCAATCTGGCTGACAGAAAGAGGCCACGATCCTAACCTCACTTACCTAGGAGTCAGCTCCATTGCATTCAGTAGGATTTCCTTCTGAATAGACATGCTTAGAGCTCTGCATTTCATAAATGGATATAACAATCACAGTCATACCTCGGTTCCAGTTACAGATAGGTAGCCGTGTTGGTCTGCCATAGTCAAAATAAAAAAATTCCTTCCAGTAGCACCTTAAAGACCAACTAAGTTAGTTCTTGGTATGAGCTTTCGTGTGCATGCACACTTCTTCAGATACCAAGTGTGCATGCACACGAAAGCTCATACCAAGAACTAACTTAGTTGGTCTTTAAGGTGCTACTGGAAGGAATTTTTTTATTTAGTCATACCTCGGGTTACAGACGCTTCAGGTTGCGTTTTTTCGGGTTACGGACCGCCAAAACATGGAAGAACAGGTTACTTCCGGGTTTCGGCGGTCGCAGATGCACTAAATTGTGCTTTGTGCATAAGCACCGAATCGCAACTCGCGCGTGCGCAGACACCCACTGCGGTTTGCAAACGTGCATCCCACACGGATCACGTTTGCAACCCAGGTGTCCACTGTACGGTGGTACCTCGGGTTACATACGCTTCATGTTACATACGCTTCAGGTTACAGACTCCGCTAACCCAGAAATAGTGCTTCAGGTTAAGAACTTTGCTTCAGGATGAGAACAGAAATCGTGCTCTGGCGGCGAGGCGGCAGCAGGAGGCCCCATTAGCTAAAGTGGTGCTTCAGGTTAAGAACAGTTTCAGGTTAAGTACGGACCTCTGGAATGAATTAAGTACTTAACCTGAGGTACCACTGTACTATAATTTATTTTTAGGATAGAACAAATTATTACACTTTAGGTTGTTGTTTTAAAAAAATCTTCTTTTTCCAGAAAATGTGGACACTTATTGGTCTGGGACTGCCCCCATCTGCATGGGAGGCTGTAAAGGAAAGCACAAAGAACTGAAGAAAAGCACGTGTGGGAATGGAAGCTGCTGTTGGTTGGGGTACAAATCATTTTGCCGGGGTATGTGCAAATCCAGAATACATAGATTCAAATCCCAATTAGGCTGCAAGCTGCAACCGGCGCTGTAGTGGTCTAGGGTCATGAGAGGTCAAAGGCCATTACTAATTCTGCCACAGGGTGCCTGCTGCCAATATCCTGAAAGGGGAGGGGGGGTTTTAGCCACTGAGAATGATTCTTCTCATCCTTGATGCTGATTGGAACCAATCAGAGTGAAAGGAGGTGCGTCAGACATTGAGGATTGGCTCCTAGGGTCAGTCTGGAGAAGGCGCTTGTATGTTCCAGAGCATAGGCGCCAACTGTATGTCCCCCCGATAAAATATTGGGGGGGTCACCCTCCATATTTTCTGCAAGTTGGGGGGAAGTGGGGGCAGCGGGAGCACACATTTAGGAACACCCAAGTGCTGAAAAGAGAATGGTGCAATGGAACATCATGGAAAACAAAATTTAAGTCACTTTAAAATAAGATGTTGGAGCACTCGAATTCATTTGCCCACGTAGGTGCATAGAAATCTAGCTGAAAGGCAACACATCGGAGATCTGAACTGATTGTTGCATTGCATCCCTAGTTGTTGCTGTATAAGTCTAAGATTATTGTATAATTATAAGATTATACAACCTTCTAAGATCATACAATAATTTTTGAGAGTGTGTGGGTCATGAAAGGACCCTGTGCTTCTGAATTTGCCATGGCATTACTGGATGCAACTAACTCCCCCCCCCCCCATGTAGAAATATCATTTGTTGCTGATGAGGAATATGGGGTTGTGGTTTTTTTAGGATTTTTATTTTAGGGGGGGAAATCATTAATAATTTAGCACACGCACATACTGCAATCACATGTCATCACCGCTCTTGGAAATGATTGTGTTGTTAATGAGGGCAAACAGAATGGAGATTGTAAAGCGTTTAGCTACGGTAATCGTATAGTAGTAATTGGGAGGGGAAAGGGGCGACGTGGAGGATTTAAAGAGGATTAAACTTCTCTTTTTAAAAAAGGATTACTCAGGTTCACGGTGGAGAAGAGGCTGATCAGGCAGGCTGTCATCCTAGTTAAACAGAACTTCCATGTGACTAGATAGTCTATCATGATATACAGGTGGGAGAAACTCGAAGGAAAGACACTCCCTGGTGGTAAGCTCCCAGAGACATCTGGTTGGGAGCAGAATGCTAGACCAGGTGGACCTTAGCTCTGATCCAGTGGGACAATACTTCAGCAGTATGCTGGCCTGGGATTGGAAGCAGGGCCCAATGTTTGGGGTAGAGGGGTGCTTTGGGGGGAACATGAACTGAAAATGGAATGAGGCCAACAGAAATTCGGACTCCGAGGATTATGTAAGAGTTTCAGCACCAGAAACCAGCAAAATCACATTTTTTTCTGCATTATGATTTGCTCTCATGATGGCATCCGGGGAGTTATAATAATAATAATTTATTATTTATACCCCGCCCATCTGGCTGGGTTTCCCCAGCCACTCTGGGCGGCTTCCAACAGAACGCTAAAATACAATAACTTATTAAACATTAAAAGCTTCTCTAAACAGGGCTGCCTTCAGATGTCTTCTAAAAGTTTGGTAGTTATTTTCCTCTTTGACATCTGGTGGGAGGGCATTCCACAGGGCGGGTGCCACTACCGGAAAGGTCCTCTGCCTGGTTCCCTGTAACTTGGCTTCTCGCAGCGAGGGCACTGCCAGAAGGCCCTCGGCGCTGGACCTCAGTGTCCGGGCAGAACGATGGAGGTGGAGATGCTCCTTCAGGTATACTGGACCGAGGCCGTTTAGGGCTTTAAAGGTCAGCACCAACACTTTGAATTGTGCTTGGAAACGTACTGGGAGCCAGTGTAGGTCTTTCAATACCGGTGTTATGTGGTCTCAGCGGCCGCTCCCAGTCACCAGTCTAGCTGCTGCATTCTGGATTAGTTGTAGTTTCTGGGTCACCTTCAAAGGTAGCCCCATGTAGAGCACATTGCAGTAGTCCAAGCGAGAGATAACCAGAGCATGCACCACTCTGGGGAGACAGTCCGCGGGCAGGTAGGGTCTCAGCCTGCGTACCAGATGGAGCTGGTAAACAGCTGCCCTGGACACAGAATTGACCTGCGCCTGCATGGACAGCTGTGAGTCCAAAATGACTCCCAGGCTGCACACCTGGTCCTTCAGGGGCACAGTTACCCCATTCAGGTCCAGGGAGTCCTCCACCCCCACCCCACCCACCCCCCAAAAACAGTACTTCTGTCTTGTCAGGATTGAACCTCAATCTGTTAGCAGCCATCCATCCTCCAACCGTCCTGCCAGCATTTCACTGCTGTGCAAAAGTGTCCCTCTTAAAGGCGAAAGGAGGAAACATAGCTGAACGGCCAGTCAAGCAGAATGGCGTGCAGATGGTCCGTTATAAACCCACTGCTAAAACACAATTCTTGCGTCAACGGCATGTTGTGGAAAACAGTTGCCACAAAGCAACCACCTGGAGGGTCCCTGTGTGTGTCATTTTTCTTTCTCAGTAAACTGCGGACGACCAGAAACAGAGTTCAATTCGGTGGTCTATGGGAACGACTGGTGGGTCGGGTCGGTGGTGCGCTACAGCTGCCGGCCTGGGTACCTGCTGGTGGGGGATCCTGCTAGCGCCTGCCAATCGAGTGGCCGCTGGACCCCCAAACCTACTTGCCTCAGTAAGTATAACTGTGTGCCTTCCATGCGTGTATCCAGAGCTTTTTTTTCAGTGGGAACTTGCTGCAACTCAGTTCCGGCACCTCTCAGGTAGGCACCATTGCCAATCTTTTTCTTTTAAAAAAAAGTTTTTATTTATACTTTTCATGTTTATACGTTTAATTAGTTTTACAATCAATATAACATTTCAAAATTTGACTTCCTTCCCCCTCTTTTTGCTGTTCCTTAAATTTATTTTAAATATCTTCTGCATATCCAAATTCATTTAACTTGCTCATTTAATTATCTACTATAGATATACACTGTAAATATATACTGGAGGTTATTACAATAATCCTGCCAATGTTCTTATCTGTTTACAGTTTATTTGTAAATATTCAATAAACCATTTCCATTCTTCTATTAAAAAGTTTGTTATCTTGATTTCTTATTTTTCCAGTAAGTTTTGCCATTTCTGCATATTCTTGAACGAGTCATTCTGGCGTCATGCCTGCTTTTATTGCTTTGTGTCTTTCTGCGAAGGGATCTGCCTCCGGGGTCGGATTGAGATAAATGAGCGGGATATTGATGGGAGCTGCTCCTCCACCTGTCCCCATAAGGTGTACCCAGGGGCCTTTCTCAATCATGGCTGCATCAAGATCTCCTCCTGCGTCACCAAGCAATCTGGCTGGACCCGATGGTTCTCTCGCTGTGACTTTTGTGAGTGCGATTGCTACATCCCCTGCGGTGAGTACACAACCTCCGAGTATCCCTATTTTCAAGGGACACTCCTGGATTTACAGAAGCCGTCCCGGTTTCTGATTTCATCCCAGAATGTCTCGCTTTTCCTTAGGATGTCCCTATTTTCATTGGAGAAATTTTGGAGGGGATGATGGCATCTGATTGGCTGGTGTGGGAAGCGGGATGCTGGGTTAGATGGAACTTTGCTCTGATCCTGCCAGGGTACTTAGGATATTAGAGGTAAAACGCAGGTGGCACTGTGGTCTGAACCACTGAGCCTCTTGGGCTTGCTGATTGGAAGATTGGCAGTTCAAATCCCCACAACGGAGTGAGCTCCTGTTGCTCTGCCCCAGCTCCTGCCAACCTAGCAGTTTGAAAGCACGCCAGTGTAGGTAGATAAATAGGTACCGCTGTGACGGGAAGGTAAACGGCGTTTCTGTGCACTCTGGCTTCCGTCACGGTGTTCTGTTGCACCAGAAGCAGTTTAGTCATGCTGGCCACATGACTCGGAAAGCTGTCTGTGGATAAACGCCGGCTCCCTTGGCCTGAAACGAAATGAGCACCACAACCCCATAGTCGCCTTTGACTGGACTTAACCATCCAGGGGTCCTTTACCTTTACCTTTACCTTTACCTTTACTTAGGATACTCTCAGTTTCTGGTCTTACCATTAGACAGAATCAAACAACTCCCTCAGGTGGGGGATAAGGATAGGGAACAGCTGTCTCTGGCATGTAGCCTGCTCTGTGCCCCATAAGACAGCCTTGTTTCCTCAAGGTGAGGTAAAAAATATTGACTAGTGCTGAAGTAAGTTTCAGCTATCAGTCTAGTTGGCTTTGAAGCATGGAGTCCAAGGGCTGCCATCTTGTCCTTTTTTTTAAACTCAGGCTGCCAAATATCTTGGGCTAGCCCCAGATGTTCTTAACCATCACACAGGCTTTCCAAGGAATCCTGGGAACTGAAGTTCTAGGAGGGCAATAGGAATCTCTCTCAGAAGAGTCTCCTCAGCAAAGTATGCTTTCCTAGCATCCTTTGGGGGGAAAGTGATACAAAGCCGATATAAGCTTGTGGAGTAGATAGGGGCCCTGGTATTCACCACAGGGGATCCCCAGTAGTTGTACTGGTGAGAACCCGAAGGCTACCACCCAATTTCTTCTCTTCCGCAGCTTCCTCAGGATAAAAAACCAACTGCTGTGGAGGGGCTGCTTTGCGCACTGCAACACCTGACTTTTATGTAAGTTTCAGGCACCCTTCACACCTAGATCTGTGACATTTAATCTATTTAACTTCTTTTAATAATTGCTTAGAAATCCTTTTAAATCTACTTAAAATGTTAATAATTTTAACAACGGGCAGAGTGCCTTAGCAAGTCATTCGCCTCACACAGGAAGGAAGACCTCATCCAAGATGGCGCCTGCTGCAAGGGGGGAGGGGGGAGACGCCCTTGGCCCTCTATGTGTTGTTGGACTCAAACTCCCATCAGGCCTTGCAACTGGCGTGACCAATGGTGGGGAATGATGGGAGCTGGAGTCCAGCAACACTTGCAGGGCCACAGGTTCCCCATATGGTGGCTGCTTGCGCATCCTGTAAAATAGAGAGCCAATGGTGGTGCAGTGGTTAGGGTGTTGGACTAGGACCTGGGAGACCAGGGTTCAATTTCCCACTCAGCCATGAAGCTCACTGGGTGATCTTGGGCCAGTCACTACCTCTCAGCCCAACTGTGTCACGGGCTGTTGTGGGGATTAAATGAGGCATGGGAGAAATATGAGTTCCATGGGGGGAAAGGTGGGTTATAAATGCAACAAACAAATAAATAAAATTTGCACATGCTTATTTATATGTAAAAAAATAAAAATCAAAACATTGAAAAGAGTTACTATAATTTGAAGTATGAGATACAGTCTTCCCCACTACGATGAAAGAGATTGCAGTGAGGCGACTTGTGCCTGCTCAATGCAACTATTGATGGGCCACTGTCTGGTCTATTTCCCAACTTTGTCTTTTAAACCCAACTTGGACCAGAGAGCCCTTCAAACAGAGCAGGCAGGGGGAACCTGTGGCCTCCCAGAAGTTGCTGAACTACAACTCCCAGCATCACCCACCATAGGCCAAGCTGATAAAGCTCATCTTCCGGAATCGCCCTCCTGACAAATAATTAACAACCTGAGCCTTTGATGAGGCCTCAGGCACATTCCATTCAGCAGAGAATCCAAAACAGCATGCAGAAGTGATGATATTTATGGCTACATGCTATGCTTTATTTCTTACTACGCAGACAGCAAAGAAACATCCTCTCTCTATGAAAGCAGAGAGCAACTGAACAAAGGAACAGGAAACCAGTAATGTCACATCCGTCTCCCTTCTCTCGTGAGATTTCCAACAGCCTGGACTGTCTCTGGAATGTAAACAGAGCCTTGTGACTCTAAGCAGCTGCACAGTGGCAAAACAGAAACTAACAGCTTGCTAGGGTTGATGGCAGCTGTAGTCCAGCAACATTTTGGGGGCTACAGGTTCCCCATTCCTGAAACAGAGGATGTCTCCACATAAAAGGCTGTCCTCTGTAAATCAGGACACAGGTTTACCCAGATTCCCCATCCCTGCTACACAAGCACCATCGGAAATCTCTTGTTTATTCAAAATGACTAATTCATTTGTATGCAGATTTCTATGACTGATGAATGCATTAATGTTAAGTTGTCTAATTAGCTAAGGTTTCCTTCATACGCCAATGGATAATCTTTCCTATTGATTTCAGCAGATCTTAAGCAACCCTTGTTTTCTCGGGAATGTGGTTCACTGATGAAATAATCCCCGCTGAATTCATCTCCTCTTCCTAACCAGTTTCTGGAATGGCGACTGGAAATTTTTTTAATTGTGTGCGAATAAACCTGTTGCAAAGAACGCATGCGTTCTGACTCTCCCTGTAAGCAGCCATTTTCTTTTAGGGTGGGGAGGTTCCCAGGGGACTGGAATCCTTAGTTGACAAGACACACAGGTTGGTGGCAGGACACCTGCTTGACATGCAGAAGTCTCCAGAATTGATTCCTGGCAAGGCTGGTTCAATACCACCTGGTAGCAGTGCTGAGAGAGAACCTCACTCTGAGACCTTGGAGCGCTGGCAAGTGGTGCTCTTTGAGACTGATGGAGTGGAAGGCAGGGACATACACCTCCAATGTCCCGATTAAAATGGGACATCTCGGAGGGGGGGCCTGTGCTCTCATGTGGGAGCACAGTGCCCCAAAACTTGCAAAAGCACAGCCCTGAAAGTCACACTCTTTTTCAGGGCTGCAATCTCACAAGAGAGCACGGCACCCAAAAGCACATGCGAGCTTGGCCCCAGAAGATGTTTCCCTGTGTGTGTGTGTGTGTGTGTATCTGTTTTACAATTTCAAATACTCATTTTACATCCTTAAGGTATCAATGACCTCCCTTCTTCTCTTTCCATGGTTCATTTTACATACCTTAAATCCCTGCATATTTTACAAAAACTATACTAATCAGTATTCCATTATTGCACCCATCAAAACTTATTTACACTGATGAATTTATCTTAATGCTGCCAGCGCTTTCACACAATTATTTCCCATATACCCATGTACCTTGGTTTACAACCATAATCCATTCCGGAGGTCCGGTTGTAAACCAAAACAGGTTGTAACCCAAGGCGCGCTTTCGCCAATGGGGCCTCCCCAAAAAATTGGTTGTAATCCAAAAAAAGGGGGGGATACTCACTTCCAGGTTTGATGTGGTTGTAATCCAATAGGGTTGTAATCCAAAGCGATTGCAAACCAAGGTACACTGTATTCAATAAACATTTTCCAATCTCCTTTAAACGTATGTTCTTCTTTTTCTCTTATTCTATATGTTAAGTCTGCAAGCTGCACATATTCTGTCAATTTAAGTTGCCATTCTTCTTTGGTTGAGACATCACTCGTTTTACATTTTTGGGTTAACAACGCGCATCCTGGTTTTCTGCTGGGACATATTGAAGGATATGCATGGAGGCCAACACTAGGTAGAGCCAGAGAGTCAATGACTGGGGGAGCTAAGTAAGTCTAGTTTTGTCCCCCATCTTCCTCCTCTCTGGTGAGTTCTACAAAGGCAACACTGAGGAGAATGAAGCTGACAAGAAATGCCATTTCCTGGATTAGTTGTAAATAGGAAAGCAGATGGGTATTTAGGGGGAGGGACTCCTGGATGAGGGCAGACTGTGGTTGGTGGATTAGTGTTCCATTTTGCCCTAAAGGCCTTCATTGTCTTGGAGTTCAGTATCTACTGGGGAGGGAAATAAAGGGGCCAGCAGGCATGTGGGTCCATACAGGACAGCTTTATAGGGTCTCTTTGTTCCTCTGGTTCTCTCTCTCTCTCTCTCTCTCTCTCTCTCTCTCTCTCTCTCTCTCTCTCTCTCTTATTATACAATTTATTAATTTTATGAGAACAAAAAACAACAACAACCCAATAAAAAAAATCACAATCAAAACCATACATCTTAATTGACTTCCCTCCCCCTCTCCCTCCTGGTTCCATTTTTTTTATACTTATTTATGCACGTCCAGATAATCTTATACTCTTACCTATTCAATTTTAAAACCTTATACATATTACAAGTGACCTTTAAAAGTTCAACTAATGTAGAAACCAATACACAAAGCTTGCTGTTTATGCCTGAACATTTCTCCCTTTTTTTAAGGAAGGGGGGGGGGAGAAAAGAAATTGTCTGGTGTGTCCAGTATAGTTCATTAGTTTGTTTTGCCAATCTCCTTCGTCTTCTTTGGCGGTGGCTTCTTCCTTCTATAGGGATGGGCTTGTCTTGGCCTGGCGTCCGTTCTCAGATGCAGGAACAAAGTCTTTTGCATGGTAAATCCATTATGTTCTGTACCTTCCAGGATCATTGCTTCAATTTTATTAACCAAAGTCATTTTCAACATTTTCTTCAAATTTTTATGTATCACCTCCCAGGCTTCCTTAATAATTTTACATTGCCACCACATATGGTAGCCTCTCATACCCTTCCTGCTTCATCTCCATCACCGTCAAAGCTTCCCAGATCAATTCACACAGGGTATCATTTTTATCTTGGGCCAAGTCATAGGCCTCCCATATCAGTTCACATGAGGCATCATTTTTGTTATAGACCAGGTTTCCTCAACCTCAGCCCTCCAGCTGTTTTTGGCCTACAACTCCCATGATCCTTAGCTAGCAGGACCAGTGGTCAGGGATGATGGGAATTGTAGTCTCAAAACATCTGGAGGGCCAAGGTTGAGGAAGCCTGTTATAGACCAATCTTCCTCTCCCTTGTATTTTCCTCAAACCTCGCACCTCAGACTTTCCTATTTTAAAAGTTTGTGCATTCACCTCTCTAAGTTGTCCGGCAGCCTCTGACAGTAATTTAGTATTTTCCCAAATTTGAGTAGCTGCCTTAATCTCAGTTGAGTGCATAGGTCTCACCTTCTTCATTAAAAAGACTTGATAAACTTCTCAGCTTGCTTTAGCATCTCAAAGTGTCCCTGGCAAAAAGAAAACAAAACCCTGCAATGTGGAAAATCTCCCTTCTCCTTCTATGTGTTCTGCATTGTATGATGATGCCTTTTCTCTCTACCGCCAGCTGCCTGCAGTCTGGCTGGTGACAAGAGGGATCTGGGGAGGATGGGAGCAGATCCTCCTTCCAAGGTTAACCGGGAGAGAGAGAGAGGATAAAAGCAGAGGATGAAAGAGGGGGAAAACGCTGGGTTTTCAATGCAAATGTTCTCAGTGCAGCAGTGCTGCCCAGAGCTTCCCTTCCCTCCAGGAGAGAGCGGAGGCCCGAGAGACCCACCAAGGACAGGCTGAGAATGCAAAGCCACACAGCTTCCTCAAACTGCATTTTCTCTTCACCTCTCTACTCGCCCCCAATGCTGCAGGCATGTCTTCCTTGCCTAAACAACTTCTTGGTGGGATGTGCTGCTGACTGACCAGGTCGTAAGGCAAAGGGCCTTAGTTGGGTGAGGAATTTTGTGGAGCAGCTAAGGGGCAGGTGGACACTTTGAGTTGGAGGACCTTAACCCTGCCGAGAAAACACAGCCCTATAACCTGGCAATGCTCCACTGCATGCTGCTACAGTGGTACCTCGGGTTACATACGCTTCAGGTTACAGACTCCACTAACCCAGAAATAGTGCTTCAGGTTAAGAACTTTGCTTCAGGATGAGAACAGAAATCATGCTCCAGAGGCGCAGCTACAATTCTACAACAGGAGGCCCCATTAGCTAAAGTGGTGCTTCAGGTTAAGAACAGTTTCAGGTTAAGTGCGGACCTCCGGAACGAATTAAGTACTTAACCCGAGGTACCACTGTACTGATCCAGGGTTATCTCTGCCCATCCCCACACCTACATTTCCGAAAGTGCCCCCCAGGTCTTTCTGGGTGGCTAATGGATTTGGCAGAAATCAAATTGCAGTGGGGAGATCTATGCCACTGGGTAGCATTTCAGTTATGGAGAAGAATTTCATGTTAAGATTTTCTTTAGACCCGGGATGTGTGTGTTAATGAACGGGCAGTAATTGAAGGGGGATTTAATTGATTTGGAATGGGATCCACTGGGAAATTAATTAGGGGTTAATGAATCAAAGAGGAACCGATTTGGAGTGATTCGGGAGTCGTGCAAATTAACTGAAGAATTTATCTGGGATGATCTGGATGAGAAATTAGTAGGCGTGTGGCTTTTGACACTTAAATTCTAAATTTTGCATCTATCCATAGAAATTGATACAGTAAATGCAGATTTGAATCTTTTAAACTTATCCAGCAGCGCCCCTGCCCAGGTCCTAAAAGTAGGCAGCTGGTTACATCCATACATACATCATTTTGTTTGCAGGCCACCTTTGCATAGTTAACAAAACACTCCATGCTTACATAATTACAAATATAACAAACCCATAATTACAAATATAACAAAAGTAGTCACAAACAATAGATGAAACACATCAAAAAGTACACAGCCAAATGGAACAATTGCCACATAAATCACAATAGGATCTAAAAGTAAAGATACAAAAAAATTTAATATCAATAACAGCAATAAAATGCCCCTAAACAATAACCCAATGGAAGTCAGTGACAAGAGTATCTGGAGAAGCTGAAATCTCCCAATGGATTTTTGAAATTCCCATTTCGGATGCCAGATTTGTGTCCATTTAATCTGCCCCCCCCCTCTCTCTCTCTCTCTGTGTGTGTGTGTGTGTGTGCATGCATGTATAGAGAGACAACCTGTCTATCCTATGTAGAATACAGAAGGGTGGTGTCAAGGAACAAGGGTGGGAGAGGAGACTTAGAGGCAGCTGTAGAGGCACCACTGGGGGCCGGATGTGAAAAGATATGGCAGATCCAGCCTCCAAGGAGTGGACCATAACTGTTGCTGCTACTGTGGCAGTGGCGGCGGCAGCAGGGGATACATTCCTTGGCGGCCACATATGCTGCCCCTACTAAATTTTTTAGGGAGCTTAAACAAATATCTTTGGCCCCATCCACCATTGGTGCACATCCCCCAGAAAGTTGCCCATGAGGGAATGCATTCCTCAGGATGAGAAACGCTCCCCATCCCTGCTCTGCCTAATTGTAGGCAGGCCTCACATTAGGGCTATGTAAACGCTATACCTTTAAAGCACATTCCCCACCTCAAAGAATTCTGGGCCCTGTAGTTTCCTCAAGTTTGCTGGGGATTTTAACTCTGTGAGGGGTAAACTACAGTGCCCAGAATTCCCCAAGGGAGAGTATGTGCGTCGAATGTGCTTTAAAGGTTTATGCAGCACAGATTCCAAAGCTGAGCAGTACCTACAAATGATAACAAAAAATAAATAATAATAATAAAATAAGCAAGTCACCCAACTCCTTCCTCTGTTTTTGTGGTTAAACTTTAGAAGAGTAATGGCGAAAGTGAAAAAAAAGCTTACATTTGAACTACTGTACTTTGTTTTCACGCAAGAAGCAAAATTAATTACCCACTGGATTCTCCCCTGTGAATAAACCACCAGGGACAAAGCTGGCAATAAGCAAACTCCCCATGGCTTCTCTCTCTCTCTCTCTCTCTCTCTCTCTCTCTCTCTCTCTCTCTCTCTCTTGGACATTCAATGCTTATTCCATCAGCAGCTTGGCTCCCGAAGGGGGAGTTTTCATGAAGATTCCTGGGAGGATTTTGTGCTGGCTTTTGAACAGGAAGAGGAAACAGTGTTCCTGCCTCTATGGGGGGGATATAACCATAGCTGTCAACTTACAGATTTGAAAATAAGGGACCAGCAGCCTCGAAAATAAGGGATCAGCAGCCAAAATAAGGGATTTTCCAGGCACAGGTATATTCGACTTCTGAGCCCCTCCGAGCCAAAGGCAGAAAGCCCAGCCAGCAGCCAAACGAAGCCTCATCAATAAGGGACAGCAGCGGGACATGGCGATGTGATAAGGGACTGTCCCGCCAAATAAGGGACGCTTGACAGCTATGGATATAACCAAAAGGAACAGAGTGGAGGGAAGCAAAGAAGATATGAAGCGGGGGGGGGGGGAATGAAACGATGCTTGTATGCTGCCACTGCAAAAGCATGTCTAATGCTATGGTGCCATGGGAAGGGGTCACCTTTCCAAAGACCCCTATAAGATCCCAGAAGGCACTCATCCACATCCTGCTCCACTTTGTACAGTTGTCGCATGTTAAAGACATACTGTACTGAATTGCATCCAAAACAGTGCTGGCCAGAAAGAGGGCATGGGGAGCACAATGCCAACAGGGTTAGATTTGTAAAAATGCATCTACAGGCTCCTGCAGGTGACCTATTTCTGGATCATGCATCCTGATTTGTTTGCAGGTGCACCTTAAAGGTAAAGGGACCCCTGACCATTAGGTCCAGTCGTGACCGACTCTGGGGTTGCGGCGCTCATCTCGCTTTATTGGCTGAGGGAGCCGGCGTACAGCTTCCGGGTCAAGTGGCCAGCATGACTAAGCCGCTTCTGGCGAACCAGAGCAGTGCACGGAAACGCTGTTTACCTTCCCGCTGGAGCGGTACCTATTTATCTACTTGCACTTTGACATGTTTTCGAACTGCTAGGTTGGCAGGAGCAGGGACCGAGCAATGGGAGCTCACCCCGTCGTGGGGATTCGAACTGCTGACCTTCTGATCGGCAAGTCCTAGGATCTGTGGTTTAACCCACAACGCCACCCACGTTCCACCAGGTGCACCTTAGGTGGAGGTTAGATGATGCCCAGTCGTTATCGCGCATTCAGCCTGTATTCATCCTGATTTGTTTGCAGGAAGGTTCTACGTTTACCAGTAAATAAATGGTTTATCTCACACTTTTCAACTGCAAAAACATCTGGTTCCTTTCTTTTTTAAGTGAATTTGTTGCACTGGGGCAACAGAGTGCTTTCAATCCATTTGTACTGCACAAACCTCACGGTTCTGTTATGCGACTGAATTTCCCCTGCAAAATACAGGCAGTCTGGAGACAGCTGCTATGAGTTCCAGATTGCCAGTACCTGTAGCTTGTTAAATCTCTGCTCTTGCCACAAGAGGGCGCATTCAAGCTAGGATGGAAATTGCCTTGTGGCAGTGAACGGGGCCAAGGGTGTTTTGAAAATGGGCAAGTTTTCTAGATTCAGAGTGTTGGTGCTGACCTTTAAAGCCCTAAACGGCCTCGGTGCAGTATACCTGAAGGAGCGTCTCCACCTTCATCGTTCTGCCCGGACACTGAGATCCAGCGCCGAGGGCCTTCTGGCGGTTCCCTCACTGCAGGAAGCCAAGTTACAGGGAACTAGGCAGAGGGCCTTCTCGGTAGTGGCACCCACCCTGTGGAACACCCTCCCACCAGATGTCAAAGAGAACAACAACTACCAGACTTTTAGAAGACATCTGAAGGCAGCCCTGATTAGGGAAGCTTCTAATGTTTGATTCATTACTGTTTTTTAATATTTTGTTGGAAGCCACCCAGAGTGGCTGGGGAAGCCCAGCCAGATGGGCAGGGTATAAATAATACATTATTATTATTATTATTATTATTATTATTATTATTATTATTATTATTATTATTATTATATGTCCCTCATGAAGCACCATTCTAGGGCTGGCTTTCCCTTCCCTGCTGCTCAGAATGCCTTCTTCACAGGCAGGAGGTTGCAATCCCTGGCATTTCCCGCCAGAGCAGTGGCAACAGGAAATCTATGGCCCTCCAGATATTGTTGGACTACGACTCCCATCAGTCCTGATTGCTGGCTTGGGCTGGTCTGAGCAACATCTCATATCTGGAGGGTCATAGGTTTCCCACCTGTGAAGTAGAAAAATCAGCCCATGGGGGATGGCAAAGACCCTTCTTACTCTGAGGCCAGTGGTGGCTGGTGCTCATTGGGCTTATTGGAGTGGAAGGCAGGAAGCTGACAGTAGGTGGAGCCAAAGTTCGGAGGTGGTTTTAAGGTAGCACGACGGGTGCAATCACACTGGGTGCCACACTGCAGAATGCTGTAGAATGGAGTACAAGAGGTGGGATGGGGTGGGGAGGGGTGCAAAAACAAATTGAGAGCCCAAAGTCTGCCACTGCAGAGTTAATGACAGACAAGAGACAGCGAATGACAGGCAGAGCCAACTCCTTCTAGGCCACATAAAGCACTATGATGGCCGATTAGCTCAGTTGGTTAGAGCATGGTGCTGATAACACAAAAGCCACAGATTTGATCCCTGTATGGGTGCATATTTCTCAAGGACTGGGCAGAGGAGGAATGGTGGAGATCGCCTCCCCATCCTGACCCTTCCAGGGAGAAGAAAGAGGAAGACAGTATAGATTTACAACAGGGGTTTGAGGGAAGTCACAGCTCAGAGACAAATGAGGGGGAAAGTTGGGAAATCATGGGAGAGCCAGAACAACACCTGGCTGACACATTGTCGTTAGAAAGCATTCCAGACCCTCCATCTCCCAGAACCCGGCGAGCCTTAAAAGTAGGAGAGCAAAGAGCTCAAAGACAGAGGGCACGTAGCAGCACCGGTAGAAGTGACAAATGAGGAGGTGAGAGAGACGGGAGGTGGAGATTAACTTGGGACAACACCATTATCCAAGAAGCTGGGTTCTATAGCCTCTCTCTGTAAAATCTGAAATAAAAAAGGACTGTAAGAAACTTTCCTTTGTCTTTATACTTTCCTGGACAACCAGCCAGGAGCTGCTGACAGCATCCTGACAATATTCCTGCATTACAGGGGGTTGAACGAGAATAGATGATCCACAGGATCCATTCCAACTCTATGCTGCTGCTTTAAATAGGCACGGCTTCCCCAAAGCATTCTGGGAACTGCAGTTCAGGGTGCTGGTAGGATGCCCCCTATTCCCACACAGAACTATCATTCCCAGAGTTCCCTTTGATTGGTTGTTAAACCGTTCTGAGAATTGTAGCTCTGTGAGAGGAATAGGGGGCCTATTCACAACTCTAAGTGCCCTTAACAAACTACAGCTCCCGGGAATCTTTGGGGGAAGCCATGGCTGTTTACTGTGGTATCCTGATGCTGCTGATGTCAGTCAGAGTTGATGTCAGTCAGAGGAGCCAATCCTGAACTTGAGGGACTGGAGGTCTGACTCAGTGTGAGATCTTTGCGTCTCTTTATGTGTTTCCAAGTTTGCTCACCAATCTCTACGCTCACGTCACTCAGTTTCCTCCCAACCTCCCCCCACCTGTTTTTGTTTTTTTTTATGGCACAGGGAAAGATTGGCAGCAGATGGTGATAAATTAATGCCACTCATTTTTCCATATGCCTTTTGTCTTCCAGGCAAGGTGGTGATGTTGGGTGAAGCAGATGACTCACAAGGGGATGGCAGTGTTCTGCCCATGGAGGAAAACGAGACCTCAGATTCTCCTCCTCAAGTAATGTCCTTAACATATAGAATTAGACCACATTTGCACCATACATACTTTAAACAGTCATAGCTTTCCCCTAAGACTCCTGGGGCTTGTAGTTTGTTAAGGGTACAGAGAGTTGTGAGAAGGCCCCTATACCCCTCACAGAACTACGGTTCCCAGAGTTCCTTGGAAAGAGGATCTGTTGTTAAACTGCTCTGAGAATTGTAGCTCACGGGGTGGATCTACGCACAGGGGAAAACCCCCGCTATAAATAAGTCAGAAATTAAATCGTTAAAACGAAAGGGGAAAAAGCACTAAGGGAAATCGCAAAGAAATTTTCTTTGCTCTCCAGCGCCATCTGGTGTTGCATGTTTATAATACATTCAAAGTGCTATTTTTTTGACTAACGTAGCTGAATTCCGTGAGAGCTGCCTGTTTGGGGAAGGAGTTCCAGACCAGGGACAGGTGCAGAGAATCCCTTCAGTGTTAAAAAGAAGAAGGCATAAAAGCAAAATAAAACGAAGATGTTGATTAGAAAAACTGAGGTGGCAGTCATTTTTTTTATTTGCTCTAAAATTATATTTGCTTCCTTAGGTAAGTCATAGACTGTTCCATATTCCAAAGAAAACCTCTAAGCGGTTCACAGCATCTTAAAAATACCACAAATAAATGCCAAATACAAAGAACGTGGGGGGAGGGGAATCCACATTTTAGTGCAGTGCAGATAACACTTAGATAAGATTTCCTCCTAAACATAAATAGAAGCTGGAACAACTAACATATGGGGACCCATAATAACTACTAGCAGATCCAAAATACAGCAATGCAACAGAAGCAATTAGCCTCACCCAGCAAATAGACACGCGTGTGGAACTCTCACTTCTGCTTCCATCTCCCTTTTAGCTTACACCAAAAGATGGAACAAAATGACACACTCCCCACAGCTCAGTTGGTTAGAGCGTGGTGCTGATGACACCAAGCTTGCAGGTTCGATCCCTGTATGGCACAGGTGCACATTCCTGCCTTGCGTTGCAGGGGGTTGGACTAGATGATCCTCAGGGTCCCTTCCAACTCTACAATTCCATGATTCCTGGAGCTCCCTCTGCTATCATCAGGGAGCACCCACAATACCCACAGAAATAACAAAACACAATAGCAGGAGGCACCTTCAACATGACCCCAAAGGGATCTCTGCTGCCCTTTGATGTCACCCATTCAGGGATGCCCTGTTAAAGACTATTGCAAAAGTATCACACGAGAAAGTGAAAATTAAAAGAAGAGCAAACATGCAGTGGAAATGGCTGTGACCAGCATGGTAATATAGTCCTGAAGGTGTTGTGGTGGATTAACATTCATAATATGTCACTGCATACATTCAAAGCCATTCCTCTTCAGAAAGGTGGGAAAGTTGCGCTAAGGCAAACTTCACCTGCACAGGTAGCACTCCTGATTCTCCCCCAAAGTCATATCGTCTGCAGCCTGAGAAAACAGGAGGACAACAATTTGATGATGACATCATGCAGATGTTCTGTAAAAACGGGAGTGAGGGAAACATGACTATTTTGGAGTAAACACCAAGGTTGCTTTCAAGCGACCTGTTTGTTGAGCAAGTTAGAGGGTTAGACAACGCCAGCTAATTATTGAGCATTCATCCTGATTTCAAAGGTGCATTTAGGGGGCGCGGAGCAGTGCTGTCGCAGGAGGGCATCTCAGCTGTGATGTCGACTGGAAGGCAAGGGGCAGGGGGATGGTGAACTTTGGTGTCACACAGGGCCCCACCGAAATCTGAGGCCCCAAAGTCCACCACCACTGATTTGTTTGTGAGAAAGTTAGATGATGTTGCATCAAGTAACTGTATCCCATGTTTCCCAGGGCATTTTCCTGTCATCTTCCTTCTTGCAAAAAGTCCAATTTGGGGATGCGAGGTGAGAGTGGATTTGTTAAGCAAGAACGCCAAACCAGCTTTAACTGTGCAGCTTAAATTTGCCACCCCATTAAAAATAAAACTTAGGGGGGAAATTGTAAGAACTAGATATTCTGCAAAGCAAGTGACAGTTAGACCTCCGAAACTCATTGTCTTAATTTGCTCAGTTACTATGTAAATTAGCAAGTGGAAATGTGATGTAAATTTGTGCATTGGGTCTTTTATGTTCCTAGCATAATGGCCCTGTGTGGAAATACTCCATTAAGATGAGAAACTCATAGAGCTGCAGGTGGAGTCAGGAAATGACAGGTGGCCCAGCCACCTGCCCATAGGAACAAACTTAAGGGAAGGGCCATAGGTCAGTGGGGGAGCATCTGCGTTGCATGCAGAAGGCCGCAGGTTCAATTCTTGGCATCGCCAGGTAGGGCTTTGAAGAGGCTCCTGACTGAAACCCTGGAGAGATGCTGTCAGTCCCATGAGAAGCGTGTGTTTGAGAGAAGTCGCAACTGTTCACTTGAAGCTAAAAAAAACAATGTGAAGTGACACCTCAGTTTAAGGCTGGTTTAGGAAGACTTGCGGGATGCGAGTGGCGCTGTGGGTTAAACCACAGAGCCTAGGACTTGCCAATCAGAAAGTTGGCGGTTCGATTCCCCACGACAGGGTGAGCTCCCGTTGCTCCGTCCCTGCTCCTGTCAACCTAGCAGTTCAAAAGCACATCAAAAGTGCAAGTAGATTAATAGGTACCGCTCTGGCAGGAAGGTAAACGGCGTTTCTGTGCCCTGCTCTGTTTCGCCAGAAGCGGCTTAGTCATGCTGGCCACATGACCTGGAAGCTGTACGCCGGCTCCCTCGGCCAATAAAGCAAGATGAGTGCCGCAACCCCAGAGTCGGCCACGACTGGACCTAATGGTCAGGGGTCCCTTTACCTTTACCTAAGGAAGACTTGGTTTGAAGAAGGGGGAAGTCCTGATAACGTGTTAGCAAGGGCTTTTTTCCCCACCCACCCCTAGGAAGAGGCAGAAATACAGTGGAGACATTTCTCCCATCCTTATGACGGAAGTGCATTAAAGATCAAGTCTGCAGACTAGTAGAAGGAAATGGCCACTCTTCTATGAATACTCAGAAGCCCCTTTTAATTCAAAATGTGTGGATGCTTGGCAAACTCTTTGCATGCTCTGATGCACTTCCTCCTGTTTCAGTGGTTTTTGTGGTGTCCCCTAAGGTTCAGTTACAGGAGACCTGTGACCCCTCCAGATGTTGGCGTCCAGCTCTCATCATCTCTAAGCACTGGCCATGCTGACTGCAAAGGCTGATGGGAACTGTAGTCCAGCAACATCTGAAGGGTTCCTTATTCTTGCCTTATTGGATCTGACCGAAGGACCATATGGTCCAGCCTTCCTCTAGAACAGTGGTGTCCAAACTTTTTTCAAAGAGGGCCAGATTTGATGAAGTGAACATGCGTGAGGGCCAGCAAAGCTTTTTTTAGGATTGAAGTTGTTGGGTCTTTTTTAAGATTTTGCCCCAAAGTTGTTGAGCTTTTTATAATGCTGGGCAGGCCGGGTCTTCCTGTTATATACCTGCTGGGATTGGCAAGGCATCTGACCCTCACCTGAATCTCATAGCTTTCCTAACAAGAGTCTGCCCACCAGATACCAGGCACTCTACTATTCAAATTAGGCCCCAGTGCTTTTGTTACAATCCCCTTCTCAATTAAGTAATAAATTTTAATCTAGAATTTAAATTCTCAAAACTTGTTTGTTAATTTGAGCAAGTAAACTACTGCTCTCACTTCATTACAAACAGTATTTCTACCTGCTAACCTGCTCCTCTTCCTTTCACAGATATTTTGTTGCCATTTGCAACTGTAGCTGCCTCTGATTAGTTATCATTTAACTTTTGCGGGAAATAATTAGCATCACCAGTCATATGCATGGAAGTTGCCAAACCAATTAACCAACAAGAAGGATTACTGTTAATAGCACCAGTTTTCCTATAACTTGATTTTCCTGGATAGTTTTGATGAACTGCAAAAGCATTTTTAGTTTGCTTTCTGTTGCCACCCTGGAACTTTTCTTTATTAGTGCCACTTTGTTTTGTATGATTCCTTGCAAATGAAGGAAAACAACTTTTTTGCTTGTATATGTTGATAATATAATTTTGGTTACTGAAGACAAACAAGATCATACAAAAGCAAGACTGGGTGCAGGCCTGGCCAGGACATAGGCAACCTGACTGTGAGAAAGGTGACCTGTGTGCTTCCTTGCTTGATTAACAGCTGTTGGGAACTTCCATGTCAGGAAGGAGGACAAGTGGGCACCCTATCAAATGACAGGGCAGGAGCTACATGGAGCAGGGCCTTTTCACCGGTGGTGCCCATTGTATGCCTCGCTCTTCCCAGACCTGCTCTCTTTTGGCCTGTATTTTGGAGCTTTATAATTTAGGAAGACTTTGGAAGAACTAGTTGACAAGTCTTATCGGTTGCTGACATATGAGCGGATTTTATTTGCTGCTATTCTGGGCTTCTGGTGCACCAGGGTTTACACCAGCGTAATAGAGTTGGTCAGGATGCCAGAAGGGATACGATTTACGAGCTTTCTCCATTATCTGCACAGCAGGAGGTGTTCAGTCAACAGTGCAAAGGCTGAGCTGAAGCATTTCCTGCTGGTTACCTGCTTTCAGCAATAGGAGCCAGACTTTGGACATGCCTACTCTAGAATGTTGTGGGACTACAACTCCCAGCACCCCCTTGGCCATGCTAGCTGCAAGGGCTGCTGGGATTCCAACCACATTTTCCCTATCACTGCAGCCAACTGGAGAGTTTTTTCTTGCTTTTAGGAGCTTTTAGGGCTGACTGCTGTTTTTAATATTGTATTTTACTTTATTTTTAAATGGTTCTAATCCATGCTGGCACCTCATGGTGAAGGGAGGGTAAGAAATAATATCACATTTATTTCGTTTGATTTCACAAAATGTATATACTGAGTCTTGAAAAAGACAAAAAGAGAACCAAATCTCAAAGCAGTTTACAAAAAGAATGGGCATCCTCCTCTCTCTCTAGAGACAATGAAGTCAAACCTTTGGAGAATCACAGCTGCTGCTGTGGCTGCAGAGACTGGTAACTCGCTCCTGCATTGTTTTTGCTGCATTAGCAGCATCAAAGTTGACCTTTCCAGGGCAAGCCTGGGCAGCGTGTATGACCAAGATGATAAGACGATAAGACGGATGTGGTCCAAAGGAAAGGAAAGCAATACACCTGATATCATCTTGGCTGCAGGAGTTGCCAGAGGAGAAATACAAGACGGCATCCAACAATATAATCACCAGTATAACAATATAACCATCAATAAGAATAATAACAACAACAATATTAATTTTATTATTTATACCACCCATCTGGCTGGGTTTCCCCAACCACCTGTTAAAAACATTCAGAAAATAATTTAAATCAATGACAAGCTAAAAAAAAAGAGAGAGCTGTTATTTAAAAAGTGGAGGCCAGGGGAAACGTTCTAGCCCTCTCTGCAGAGAACTAGCAGCTTGCTGGGGTTTTTGTGGGAGCAGCAGGAGCGCCCCCTCGAGGAGGGAGCGTGTCCCGGGGGCCTGCCGGGCTGCAGTTCTTGGCATGATGCTTTTTTTCCTTCCTCCTCCTCCTCTTCCTCCACCAGCCTTCCACTTTTAAGAGCACAGCCGGCTGGTCCCTTTAAGGGAAGCTGTTATGCTGGCTGGGAAAGCAGAAACCTGCCTGGAAAGCCCGGCCCAGCAATCCCTCCCTCTCTCCCCCCACCTCCGGCCCGCCCTGCTAGCTGGTGCTTGTGACATTCAGCAAGGAGGGGATGAACCTGGAGAGACGGAGGAGCCGGCGGCGTCGGGCTGATGGAGCAGAGAGGAGCCCTCCCCACTACCAGCCGGGGCAGAGGGGCTGCTAGGGGGCTGCTGCTTGGCTGAGGAGAAGTGGGGAGCAGGGGGGGCTGGCTGGCTGGCGTCTCCCCCCCCCCAAGCCCAAGCCCCACCACCACCTTCCTCTGAGAGGATGGAGAAGGACGGCTGCAGGAGCTGAGAGCTGCCCTCTCTCGGTCTGCTCTGCAGTCACTACTTGGCAGCCGGCTGGTCCTTGCCCTGCCCAGCCCTTCGCAGCAGAGCATCCTTTGGGAAGAGAGAGAGAGGAGAGCCCAGGATCTCCGTCCATTCCTCAGCATCCTTTCCCTTTTGTCTCCAAAAGGAGGGGGGGGGGGACCGCTGCTGCTGCAAAGAGAAGAGGGAGGGTGGAAGAGAGAAGAAGAAGAAGACGCCAGCACCCACCCACCCCACATGTCTGCAGCTTGGGGGGTGGCGGCAGGCAGGACCCAAAAGCCCCGAGCACCCCAGCAGAAAAGGGGAGCCTGCTGTCCATCACATCCAGACGCGAGGGAGCTGAGCCAGCAATAAAAAGGAAGAGAAGAGAGCGAGGTGAGTCTGAACTAAGGTGTGGGTGGGGGGGGGGAGAGATGAAGTAGGCAGCATCTTTTGACACCCTCCCCTCCCTCTTCCCTGCTGAAAATCGAGCCCTTTTATTATTGGGGGTGTCCGTCCCCTCCATGCATTGCTTGAACTGAGGCTGATGTTGGTGTGGCACTGAGATCAGTGACTCTGGGGTGTGTGCATGAGAAGCCCTCCCCCTCACTTATAGGGGGGGAGGTGGGGCAAGGAAGAAGGGGTTTTTTTGGGGGGGAGATTAATAATAATAATAAATTTTGAAATCAAGGTGAAATCGAGGACCAGCTTGCCTGTCCTTTCTGGATAGCGCAGGTGGAGAGACTGCTCCTCCTCCCCCCCCCCGCCACCGCCCCCCCCATCTCTAGTGCAGCAAACTTTTTGGCATTCCTATTAGAAGGTCCTTGTGTGTTCGATGTGGGGGGGGGCGGGGCAGTGGGGGGGGGAGAGGATTTATGGCCTGAGTTGGTCTAAGAGTTGCCTTCTCTGCAGGATGCTCTTTTGGGATGCAGCAAATTTGGGGAGGCAGGTGGAGAGAAGAGAATGAGGATGGAATTCTCAGTCCTGGAAAGGGAATTCATTCTGGTAGCATCAGGAAAGACTGAGATGAGCTTCAGGGGTGGGAGTGCATTTTAATTTGCCAGAATTTTTCTCTCTCTCTTTAACACACACAAACATCAACTTCCCATCCTGTAATTTTGGAAGATTGTGGGAAGGGGTAGTGGAAATGTGTGATTATAATGGCTGCATTAAGCTGGTTTAAAAGGGTTGTTTTTTTGTTGTTATTATTATTATTATTATTATTATTATTATTATTATTATTTATTATTATTATCACATATAAAATATCCCACCCAAACCCAGAAGACAAGCAATTCTGATGCCCTAAAAATGCCTTCAGAACTTCATTTGTTTTGTTTTCAAATAATTGCCTCAACTGGAAGCCATTAAAAAGAAAATTTGACTAGAGGAATGAGGCTTGCAACTCCCAACTATCACTTCACCCGAAGGGATTTCAATATTTGGATTATCTAAAGATTATCGCTACCGGATCATTTGCATGTTTTTGGAAGCCCCCAGTGATCTTGGTGGAACTTGTCTTCCCAGGAACCATGCAAAGAGCCAGGCTTCACTTGTGAAATATCTCAAATGCAGAGGGAAAATTGGGAAGAGGTGTCCAAAATCCATAGCTGCCCCTCCTCTAGGGGGTACTGTTTTGGGATTCCACGGGGTGGGGAAATTGATGAGTTTTCAGTAAAGAGCAGGCAAGATTTACAGGAAAAGGCCAACTGGCCTGTTCTTGAATAGATCCGAGATCAGATTGCAAATAAGCAATGCATTTTAACACCATTTGCTGGCTTAACCAGAAATAAAAGAAATCCCTGAAACATGATCACATGTGGTTTGAAACCTGTGGGGAGAGAGGGTCTTTAGGAGACCAACCCACACTTCTCACCCCATTTCAGTGGCATTTCTGCCCTCCTCTAAGGAATATTTAGACTAAGAAAAATGTGCGTTTGTGGTATGGATGCTTTTGTATTGAGGCCGGGGGCAGATCTTGATTATGTTTTATTTATTTATTGGTGGGGGAGGGAAGGAAAAGGACACTGGGAGAAATAGACAGCGCCTTGTGGCGCTTCTGATGTCAAGGACAGGTGCCAGCCCAGCCCCCAAAACGAGGCTGCTTACTTCTCTGTGCCTCCGTACTGCACAGGAAACTGCAGTGATCAGAAATGTGGGTTAAAGAATTGCAAGGGAGCAGAGTGGGCTGAGCCCAGAGGGGGGGGAGGGAGAAGAGGAGGCTCCCACCGGCATTCTTCTGCCCACCCACGGGTGCACACTTCCCCAGAAACCTGTCCAGCTCTCTGCTTATTATTACCCTGTAGGGTCCGTTTTGAAATGCAAGCTTCCAGAACAGGGAGAGGAGGCCAGTTCTTGTGGCTTGCCTACCTGCAGCCAAGCATTTTTGATGCTTTGCCTTGAGAGCTGATGGTAAGAGCTGACTGTACCACCCTAGCCTGCCTTGCTTGCACACCTTCTCCGCTGCACCGTGCACCCTGTTCCTGCACTATGGCTTCTTCCATTGTGGCACCTTTTCTTTCTTGCTTTGCCCCTGGATTTGAGTGGCCAGCTCTGCGTTCGATTCATAGCAAGGATGGAGGCTGGCTGTTGGCGCAGGCTAGGCTTGATTTTCTGCTGTGGCTGCAATCTATGGGAATTGTTCAACAGTTTTCCTTTGAGGCTGGTTTTGCCTCTTCTTTATCTACGAAATCTCTCTCGGGTGCTGGAGGGAACAGGAAGGGTGGTGGGAATGAAGGGCGAAGGCTGTGGAGCCTTTTGGTCATACGCTTGCAGACTCCAGACGCAATTGCACAACAGCCCGGCAATGGAACGATCTTTCAGGCACCTGGGTCCAAATTGCTCTTGTGCGGCTGGGCGTTGACTGGGGCTCCTCCACTCAGTGGTTCTCAGATGCCAACCAAGATCAACTCAGTACTTTAATGTGGCAGCACCAGTTCTTTGGAACCCCCTGCCGATTGAGATTAGGCAAGTGCCTTTGCTTCATTGATTTTGACACCTGCTAAAACCCTTTTTGGTTTAGGCAAGCCTACCCAGACATGTAACTTTATTGCCTAGGTTTGTTTATTTTGTTAATGTCGATTTTAATCTATATATCGATCATTTTATTGTGTTTGCTGCTTTAAAGTCTGTTTTAATGAATATTTTATGTCGTTTTCTGTAAACCACTTATAGATCCCCCCCCCCCCCGGTTAAGCGGTATATCAATTTTGAAGACTAAAAAATAGGTGCACCTTTGTAACACTCCGCTTCTAATACGAATGATCGCTGTGCTCTTCACCTTATGCCAGCCTTATATCTAACAGCTCACTTGGTCACCACAGGCGACCAGAAATTGCATGCAGGTGAATGCATGGTATTTCATGCAGGCTGCCAGAGGAAGAATATACTGCTCCATTACTCTTCCACCAGCCCACTTGGGAGAAGCCCACAAGAAGAAGGATGTTTCCCCAAGCTTTGAATCACAGACCCTCCAAGTGTTCCTATTTTCCAGGGACGTCCCTGATTTAGAAAAGCCACCCCGGTTTCTGATTTGATCCTGGAATGTCCCACCTTCCCTTAGGATGTCCCTCTTTTCACTGGAGAAATGTTAGAGCGTATGGTAGGATGTTCCTATTTTCATTGGATAATTTTTGGAGGGTATGGAGTTATCGGATGGCAATCCTGTATAGGGAAGTTGTTTTTTAAATGTTTAATGTTTCATTATGTTCTTATATATGTTGGAAGCTGCCCAGAGTAGCTGGCGCAACCCAGTAAGATGTGTGGGGTATAAATATACAGTGGTGCCTCGCAAGACGAAAAGAATCTGTTCTGTGATTCTCTTCGTCTAGCGGTTTTTTCGTCTTGCGAAGCAAGCCCATTGACGGATTAGCGGATTTGCGCTATTAGCGGCTTTTAGCGGCTTTTAGCGGCTTATCTGCTGATCGGATCAGCTGATAAGCGGCTTAGCGGCTTAGAAAAAGGGGGGAGGGGAAAAAACCCGCAGGAACTCGCAAGACATTGTCGTCTTGCGAAGCAAGCCCATAGGAAATTCGTTTTGCGAAGCACCTCCAAAACGGAAAACTCTTTCGTCTAGCGAGTTTTCCGTCTTGCGAGGCATTCGTCTTGCGGGGCACCACTGTAGTAAAATTATCAGTATGGAATGGGACATCCCTATTTTCATCAGAGAAATGTTGGCAGGTATGGAATCACTGGAATATTTTTAATGCCTGCTGTCTAGTTTTTGCCCTGCCCTTTGCCAGTTTGTTTTCTGGGTTCTGTGAGGTCAGGTCAAGATGGGCTGTGCCTGGGAAAAGGAGAATACTCCAAGGGCCAGGCGAAAAGGCCTGGATAGCTGCATTTGGGTCTTAGGTTTTCCTCCCTGATTTAGGAGAAGCCCTGCCTCTGTGTCGAGGGCAAGATGTTTTCAAAGCGATAAGGGGGAGCTATGGACTTCCTTGGGACCTTTGGTAGGTCACAGCATACCCTCTTGGTTATTTCTCTGCAAAAAAAAATGGCCAATGCTCTCCTCTTGCTCTTTTCCCTAGCTGGCAGAGAGGAGATTATGATGCCTGGAGGCGGGGTCAGGGGGGGAATTGGGGACACAATGGGAGGCAGGAGACCATTTCTGTTCTGCTGCCTCAGCCTAGGAGCTGGGCCCAGGAGTCAGTAGAAAGAATAATAATAGGAGGCCTATGCATTATTGAAACACGAAGTAAGTGACTGCTGGCTTTCAGACCTCGGTGCTCCAAGGGATGGGGGGCGGGGGAGGCCATAGGAGCAAGCAGGTGTCTCTGTGCAGGGAGGAAAGATGGCCCATAGCTCAGGGGTGCAAGGCAATCAGTCTTCACCATCTCTGGTCACAAAGATGTCAGGAACATCCAGCGAAGCTGAACGCTGGACTGACAGGAGGAAGCCTTTGTCCACGCTTAAACTATGGAAGTCGCTTCCACAAGGGGCAGCAATGGTCACTAACTTGGGCAACTTTGAAGAAAAAAATCAGAATCTCCCTTCTTGCAACTTGAATCCATTAGTTTGGGTCCTACTCTCCAGAGCAGGAGGAAACAAGCTCACTCCCTCTTCCATGTGAGATATTTGAAGGTGACTATCATGTCTCCTCTCAGTTTCCTCTTTTCTACATTCTTCTTATGTAGATGTAGAATCCAGGGATGAAGAGCTGTCAAGAGTTAGGTCCTCTGTCTAAGAACAGGAGGTGGGAACAAGAATTAACCAACACAGCATGGAAGTGCCCAACCCAAGAGACTTATTCATTACCTTGCTGTTACTGTGAAATATTTATAGCTGGCTAGGGGAGAGCGCTGTTGCACTCAGGGCCTTCTTGTGGGTTTCCCATGGGCATCTGAGTGGCCACTGTGAGAACAGGATGCTGGACGAGATGGGCCATTGGCCTGATCCAGCAGCCAGGCTCCTCTTATGGGCTCATGTTCTGGATTTCGTAAGAGAGTGAGTGAGTGAGACACTTCTAGCCCAACAGCTTCCTGATGCCTCCATCCCTTTTTCTGCAGTTCAGTGGCGATGGCCGAGAAGAGCCTTGACCCTGCATGCGTCTCCATCGCCCTGGAGGACACGGTGTGCAATTCCGGCTCGCAGGATGCTCCCCTCCTGACCACCCACCTGAAGAAGGTGGAGAACCACATCACGGAAGCCCAACGGTTCTCCCACTTGCCCAAGCGCTCAGCTGTGGACATTGAGTTTGTCGACCTGTCGTATTCCGTCCGGGAGGGCTCCTGGTGGCGGAAGAGAGGTAGGATGCTCTCCCGGCTTTTGTGCACACGTGTGAATCAGGGCCCGCTGCTTTTCCTCTAAGTCTCTCCTTCCATGGCCCCTCGTGGCTCTGCGCGTGCAAACATCTATGCACACACATGCACACATCTGCACGTGTACATGCGTGTGCATAGATGTGATTTGCTGGCATCCCTCTTAAGCAGGAATATAATGGGAAGAAGCGTGTGGAGGATTGTGACTAATGTACCAAACTAAGCTACATCTGCCTCTGAGTCACAGGAACAGCCTGGCCTGCTCACCGGCTAGTTAGGACATATTTCTTGTCTTCTCTTTCTTCCTGAATGCAAACTGGGAGGCTTCAGTGTTTGCTTGAGTGATATAGGAAAGAAGACCTGCAACAAAATGTTGCAGCATGGAGTGTTCCCATTAGTTGTGCTCCATGACACTCCTATCCACCCCCCTGCCCCATAAGTCAGTCAGCATTGCATGCCCACCAAGCATGCTAAATCCTCACTGAACTGCTGTTTTGGCGTTCCTGCCTTGGGGTCTTCTCCCTGTCCAATCTTTTTTCAAAGAGGGCCAAATTTGATGAATGAAGGGCCGTGGGGGCCGACCAAAGTTGTTGACCTTTTTGAGGTTGTTTAGGGATTTTTTAGGATTTTACCCCAGGGAATAAACTGCCACAGGGACCAGATTAAACTGATTGGTGGGCTGGATTTGGACATGCCTGCCCTATAGTTTTATTGCGGGTTTGTTTGCTTTTTTTCCAAATCCTGTTTTTTCTTTAAACCAGTTGAGCATGGGTAGTACCATTTTTGGCTACATAAGCATCAGCACTTTCACCTGAACTTCTGAAATCGAGGGATGGTTCCTTATGTGCAATGAAAAGAGAAGGGACTAGAAACTGAGGGTGGTGAGGTGTGTGTGGGGGATTGGCAAAAGCTGCTCACTTTTGGAACCCTCCGAGAAAGGAGATCTTTGTGAAGGTTCAACAGCAATTAGAGACATTATTCTCCCTTGTAAAACCCGCTCGTCTCTTGCCCAGCTTTCTGGGAAAGAAGACAGCAACCTAGGTGATGAGAGAATTTAGACACTTTGATGGATTTGCTTGATAGCTTGAATCTAAGGTCTTGCAAGCAAGCCTTACAAGACCTTAGCTATCACCTACCTGCCAACTCCAGTGTCTATATTAGCTTTCGTAAACAAGGTTGTTGGCAATTAAAGCTGCCATCTTGTGCACACTTAACTTGGGAATAAATCCCACTGAACTCAGTGAGACTTACTACTAAGTAAATCAAATCATAGAGGTGGACTGTAGCCTATCCAGTAGCTGAAATGGCTGGTTCAGTGCATAGCACTTTTCATCTTTTAACCTATCTCGGGACCTCAGGGTGAAGGGTGAGATGATGATGATGATGATGATGATGATGATGATAAAATCCAATGGGATCCATCCAATGAAACCGAAGGATAGGAGACTCAGGACAGACTAAAGGAAGGCCTTCTTCTCTCAGCGCATAGGGAAGCTGTAGAATTTGCTACCCCAAGATGTAGCAATGGCTGTCAATGTGGGGTAGCTTTCAAGGGGGATTAGATAATTTTAAAGGGGATTAGACAAATTCGTGGAGGGTAAGGCTATCAGTAATGACCAACGGCAGCTGCATCACCTCTAGTATTAGAAGCACCATGCCCTCCTGTGGCACAATGGGTCGCACATCTGGCTGTCAACTGGGAGGTTGGTGGTTCGAGCCCAGCCAGGGATGGCTGTGGGCCAGGTTCCTGCCTTGCAGGGGTTGGACTAGATGATCCTCGGGTCCCTTCTAACGCTACAGTTCTATGATCAGCAACTGTTAGAGAGGTCAGTTGAGCTCATATTCTGCCTATGGGCTTGCCACAATGGTTGGCCATGGGGGGGGGAATGCTCTATGAGGAACATAGGACACTTCCTATCAGACCATTTGTCCATCTACCTCAGTGTTGCCTGCACTGACTGGCAGCAGCTCTCCAGGCATTCAGACAAGGGTCTTTCCCATACCTGCCTGGAGATGCAGAGGATTGAACATGGCACCTTCTGTGCACAAGGCAGGTGGTCTACCACTGAGCCATCCCCCTTCTCCTAAATGGCCCCTTTGGTTTGATCCTGCTACAAATCTCTTCTAATGTTCTCATGTGTATTGTTTTTAACACTTGATTGGAAGCCACCCAGAGTGGTTGGGAAACTCAGCCAGATGATTATGTGTCCCAAGTCCAAAACTATCAGCTTGTTCCTCCTTTGCCATTTAGCCAACCGTTTGGGGAGCAGAGACCCTTGTTTTGCACGCAGGAGGTCCCTGAATTCCATCCTTGGTGTGCCTTGTTAAAAGAAGCTACACTCCATGTACATTACACATTTAAAGAACCATGATGCCACTTTCAAAGCTATGGCTTTTGCCCAAAGGATCCTGGGAGCTGTAGTCTGTTAAGGGTGCTGGGAAACCCGCAAGCAGGACCTGAGCATCCCATTGACTGGTATTCAGAAGCATTTCTGCCAGTGGCCACGGAGGCAGAATATCTCCATCCTGACTAGCAGCCACCGATAGCCTTCTCCTCCATGAACAGAGATGGAGCGCTACAGGTCCCCAGCCTTTGATCCACCTGACCCCTGTTCCTACACAGGGCTCTGGTATTTTTGCACACCCCACATGGTGAGAGAGGTCCCACATCCCATGAAGTTCCAGAGGCAGGAATTCTGCCTCTGGGATGGGGACTCCCCACCTGAAGGCATGCCTTGTTCTGCTCCGTCTCCCCGAAGATCGGAGGCCTTGATGCCAGGCAAGAACACGTGACGATAAGGAGATAAATTTAGCATCTGTTTCCTGCCCCAGCCACGGGCATCTTTCCCTCTCTTTCTCTGAGCTCTCTGGGGAGCCTGATCCTGCGTAGGCGGCACCGTTGCTCCGCGCATATAAATCAGTGCTGCAGAAAGCCGGGGGAGGGTTATGGCAGGTGGGAGGTGGTGGCCTGCCTTAATTAGCTCCTCTGCATGGAATGCCAATCACCAGCCTCCCCCCCAAAGCAAAGCCCCCAAAAGAAGGCGTTTTCTTTGGGAAAGCATAAGGTCGAGAGCACGCCAGCATGGGGCAGCGCCAAAGGGTGCTGAGCTCAAGGAAGGGGTCATTGGGCGCATAGGAAGCTGACTTATACAGAGGTCACATCCACACTGTACATTGAAAGCGTATGATTTCTCCCAAAGAATCCTGTGCACTGTAGTTTGCCAAGGGGAGTGGGTGGGAATCAAAGCTCCATGGGGCAAACTGTAGTTCCCATTATTCTATTTTTTGGGGGGGAGGGGTGAAGCCTTGTGCTTTGAATGTATGGGGCAAATGCAACCAGAGTCAGACTATTGTTCCATATAGCTCGGTATTGTCTACGCAGACCAGACAGCTACTTTCCAGGGTTTCAGCCATGCTGGCATCTTCTGAATGCCAAACAGATGGTCTGCCACTGAGGATTCGTCAACACTTCTGCTTGTCCCATGCTTAAAAAGCACAGGTCCAAGAGGTTTTGTCTTTTCCCCGCTGTCCCCATCCCCCAAAAGCCTGCTCTATAGCGCTTAATCAGAACACACAGCAATCCATGGAAAACCCGGTTGCCGTTTACTCCAATTCAGTGCTAAAGAGCAGGGTAGCACCACCAGGGAAGTGCCCAAAGTGTGCATGTGTGCGCGCACTCTATTCAGAAGCATGTCGTTCTGGGGAACCACCTGTTAATCCTTATCCACTTGCATAGGCGACCCCATCAAATGTGCTTGCTAGCCACGCACGGTACCCCAACCAGGGCTTTGATTGCCCTTTTGGCTTGGCCACTCATCCAGGACTGCAGACAATAGAGCAGTAAGGAAGTTGCCTCAGTGGCTGACAGTGACAGGCTGCCTTTGGCTTGGCAGGTCACAGCTTGCACAATCCTGCACTCCGTGGTTCCCCCCTCCCTGTCCCCGAATGTTTATTCCATTGCTTCAGCTTTAGGGAAGAGGGAAGGGATGGCTTGATAGACAGCGGCCAGTTCTCTATCTGCTGAGCCCAAAGGAGTTTGGCTCTGCCTTAAGCCAGTAAGATCCAGGTTAATCCTACTTGGGATTGACTTTGTGGAGCCCTTCAAGAAGCGGCTTCCTCCACTGCCCCTGATAAATGCTGAGCGTCAGCTGGGTCCCCTCTCTCCCCCTAGCCCGGGTCAAGTTATCTGGGAGAAATTTGACCCCTTCCTGCACACCATCCCTAAGGCGAGAAGGCTGGTGGGAATAATTTGCGTTTTGTGTAAAAAGCTTGCCTGTGCTTGCCTTGACGGTTGTATGACCCCCCTTGTCCATGCTGTGCTGTGTTGCTTTTTAGGGCAAAGGCCATAGCACAGGTGTAGAGCATCTGGTTTGCATGGAAAAGGTTGCAGGTTCAATCCCTGGCAACTCCAGGTTAGGGCTGGGAGATACTCCCTGGTCTGAAACCCTGGAGAGGTGCTGCCGGTTAGTGTAGGCAATATTGAACTTGGTGGGCCAATGGGTTTGAATCAGGACATGTCCCTGCGTTCCTAGGAGAAGTCCACTGACTGCGCCCTGACAGCTCAGTCAGTAGAGCAGAAGACTCTCAATCTCAGGGATTGGATTTGATATCCCGCTTTATCACTACCCGAAGGAGTCTCAAGGCGGCTAACATTCTCCTTTCCCTTCCTCCCCCACAACAAACACTCTGTGAGGTGAGTGAGGCTGAGAGACTTCAGAGAAGTGTGACTAGCCCAAGGTCACCCAGCAGCTGCATGTGGAGGAGCGGGGAAGCGAACCCGGTTCCCCAGATTACGAGTCCACCGCTCTTAACCACTGGGTTCGAGCCCCATGTTGGGCAAAGGATTCCTGTATTGCAGGGGTTGGACTAGATGACCCTTGTGGTTCTTTCCAACTCTACAATTCTATGATTCAAGCCAGGGGTAGGCAACCTAAGGCCCGTGGGCCAGATGCGGCCCAATCACCTTCTAAATCTGGCCAGCAGACGGTTTGGGAATCAGCGTGTTTTTACATGAGTAGAATGTGTCCTTTTATTTAAAATGCATCTCTGGGTTATTTGTGGGGCATAGGAATTTGTTTTTCTCTTTCTTTTCTTTTCAAAATATAGTCCAGCCCCTCACAAGGTCTGAGGGACAGTGGTTGAGGGGGGAGGAGAACGAATTCCTATGCCCCACAAATAACCCAGAGATGCATTTTAAATAAAAGGACACATTCTACTCTTGTAAAAACATGCTGATTCCCGGACCACCCGTGGGCTAGATTTAGAAGGCGATTGGGCCGGATCCGGCCCCCGGGCCTTAGTTTGCCTACCCATGTTCTCAGGCAGGGAGAATTCCCAACCCTCTCTGAAGATGTTGAGGACTGGACCTGGAATTTTTTGCATGCAAAACCGCTGAGCTTCAACCCTTCATCCGGGATTGTGATTCCTGCACACTGCAGTATGCATGCAGAACGTCTGAGTTGCACTGATGGCAGACTCCCCTAGCTGCAAGCAAAGACCCTTGTCTGGATTAGTGCAGAGCCCCTGGGGAAGGAGGGGGTGGAGGAAACCATCCCTACTGTTCTGTGAAAGGTTTGGGGGGGTGCTCTTTCTTTCTGGGGGATCAGGCCCCAGCAACCAGACCCTGGTCTTGGCTGAAAGGAAGACGAAGAGAAAGCAAACCTTGCCGAGAAGGATGCCCTCCCTGGCATTGCCGGAGCTGAGTTAGATTTGCAGCAGCTGAGCTCAAGGCAGGCGGAGGTTACTGGCAGTCAATGAACTCGAGTAACCACACTGCTCTGCGCCGCAATCGTGTCTGAGTGGCAGGCCAGCGGCATCTCTCTCATGCTGCGGGGGGAGAGAGTCCTTCCCATTTTTTCCCTGGGTTTTCTTGCAATCGCTCGCAGATTAAAATCTACTGGTTTGTTGTTTTCCCCTCCCTCCCCCCAGTCCACCTCTTTTCCCCTTCCCCCTCTTCAAACCAAATTGCCTGCATGCGTGTAGCTCAGTGGTTCTGTGTCTAAGCTCTGGGGCTTAGTCTGAAGTATAGGGTTTTGCCCTAGAACCTGTTTTCAGTGTCGGGGCTCAGCTTTGCAGAGGAATGGAGGCTGGGAGGAAGGAAGAGCTTTCTTTGAGGATGTGCAGAGCGGTTTCCTTAGGGCACTGCATAGCGACAGACATCTGGGGGGTTTTCAGAAAAGAGGATTTGGGGCAGGTGACAAATCTGTTTAGGGGGTTCATGGCTGCAATATATGCAGCAAGCAGTTACACACAGAGAGAGAGGGGGGGAGAAAGAAAGAAAGAAAGAAAGAAAGAAAGAAAGAAAGAAAGAAAGAAAGAAAGAAGGAAAGAAGGAAAGAAGGAAAGAAAGAAAGAAAGAAAGAAAGAAAGAAAGAAAGAAAAGAAAGAATTTTTATTGTATTGTGGAGTTACCGTGAAATGAAGTGATAATGAAGTTAATTTCTTCCCTCCCCTTGAAGTGCCTTGATTCAGAATGGAAATAAATACAGATTCAGATTTCCAGTCACACACACACACACACACACACACACACACACACACACACTTCAAATCCAGTTTCACTGATTTTTTTTTAATTGTTATTATCTGTTTTTCACCTCTACATTCTCAGCATATGAGAATGGCTTGGGTGGAAATTTCCCCAGCTTGTTTTCGCAGGGTTACTGTGCCAGGATCACTTCAGAAGTCAAGATTAGTGAGGCAGAGAAAGAGGTTTTAGAATGCAGGGGATAGGATCTGCAAGAGAGATCAGATTAGGTGGATTATAAATCTGCCATCCTCCTAACCTACTGGATTTCCCTAGCAAAATGCTGGCAGGGATATTTGTGCTCAAATGCTCCTTCCCCCCTGTTACACGGCATGACTTCTCACTCAGTACAGCTCCTTGCGCAGAGGTGCCCAACCACCACTGATACAGTTTGTCATTGAAAGGTATTCATGTTCAGCTGTTAAAATTCCAGATACCATTTCAAACATGGAACAGGCTCTGGCAAGGAAAGCTTTCCTAGGCAAACTCCTAGAATAGTAATACATCCCTTTCCAGCCTGGTCCCCTGCAATAAGCTTTACTCGCCCCAGATGACCAGTTGGGTGACTGTTAATAAACCTGATATAACAATTATTATGAAAACATGAAAATATTTGGGATTGTGTCTTTGATAATGTTTCCCTCCAGTCCTGGGTTTCAGCATTCCATACCCTTTAAATGCCTCAGGTGGGGGTTAAGGGTCTGTATAGCATTTTGGTTGGATGGGTGGAAACCTTAAATTTCATGTTATTTTTTAATTCGGCCCTCCCGTAGGGAGCATCATCTTTTCAAAATAGGTCAAAGGCAGGAAAACCATGCTTGGTATTTGCTGGTATTGGCAAACTTATTCTTTATTCCCAGTGATGCTTGTGGTTTGGGGTTCATTTTGCAAGACAACAAAAGCGCTGGGGCAAATATTTCCAAATGTCAGGGCTGGCCTCGGCCACCAGAACAACCTACATGGAGTCTGAGTTTGCCGTTTCTTCATTCACCTGCCTTGCAGCTGTGTACCTCATCCTGCAATTGTGCTCTTACTCCCTCGCCCCTTATACTCGGGCCCCTCTGCCTGTATCACCCTCTTTCCTCCCCACATGTCTTCCCCTTGTGCTGTTTCCCTGGGCAGCCATTTTGCCACTTGCAAGGGGTTGTGGGAAAGCACATCCGAGTTGCTAGGCAACCGTAGGGCCGCATAACACAGCCTGGACCACAGCACGCCACCGAGAGTTGGCACACTGCAGAAAGTTGCTTCCATAGGAAATAACTTGAGCTAACTCACGGCAGTGAGCCAAGTCACATAAAGGGAGGAAAAGGCAATAATTTCCTTCTTGTCCCCTAGCGCAGTTAGTCGGTGGCTTCCACGTTACATACTTTGGTGCTGCTGATACACTGCATTTCCACCATCGACTGGAAGTGGAATTAAATGGCTGGTTTTGCAATGCACTTAATATAGCGCTATTTTCTACAGCAGTGCTTCTGCCAAAGCCCATATCTAATGTTTGCTCAGAAATAAGTTGCGTTCAGCAAAGTCTCCAAAGAACTTAATTAGAAGCTTCCTCCTTTCAGCTTCTGTTACTTTTATCAGCTTCCCTTCCGTGTAGGGATGGGATAAATGATTGATTGCATCTCACTGCTCCTTAATTGCCACATAATTAGTCAGTTTCTGTTCACCTTTCGGGGGAGCGTTAATTTCTGACTTCCTCTCTTCTTTCATCCCTCCCCCTTTGATTGTAAAATCCTGCTATTTCATTTATCAACTTTGCCATTGAAAGAGGGTGGGGTGGGGAGGATGACATCAGTAATTAAAGTTTCCTCCCCACAGGGAACAAGAACTGATTAATTAAGGGGCAATTGATTAATCCCCAGCCACCCTGAAAGGAAGCAATCAACAGGGCAGACGGGGCAATCAGGACATTACTACACTAGGACCTTTGAAACCTCAGTAGAGTTTTGCCTGACCACAGTGGACAGGCTGATGCTGCAGTTGTGCTTTATTGCGAATTAATTGCCACAAATCAAGTCGTGGGGTTGGGGAGAAGTGAGCCACACAAGAAGAACCTGAAATACAACAGACTGGGAACAACCGAGGGGCTCTATTATGGGATGGTTGCTCCTCAGATGTGCATTTATTTATTTTTTGCATGATCCTTATGGCATGTTTGGCATAAAAACGCTTATCTGTATTTCACACATATCCCCTTCTAATCCAGATTTACCCTTTCCTGGTGAAATCTGACAAATAAACAAATTGTTGCAAATGGCCTGTTTGCAAGTTAAGTCTTTAAGCCCTCTGGTTGTTAATAAAAAGTGAGCAAGTTCAGGATGGCAATTCCAGACAAAATGCCAAGTGTGGAAGGAACTGTTGTTTGATCAATGAAGGCAATATTTGTTGTGAATAGACAAATCTTGTCTATTGGCCCTAACCTTTGACTAATCCATCTTAAGAAAGGAGAAGACGAAAGCTTTGGAATCCAACAGAACTCTTTGTTGGGCAGGAACATGGTAGGCTTGTGGAAGAGCTCTGTGTAGCTTCTATGCCCTTTGCGCTGGCAAAATGTCGGCCCAGCAGAGTAAGGCACCTGCTTAGCTGTCTTGGGCAGCAGGGACTCGTGAGCTGGAATGACTCATTGGAGGTCCTAAATCCACAGGTATATTCATTGTAATAGCAACAGGATTGATAGGAATCATGGGTGTAGCCAAGGGGGGCAGCTGCCCCCCACCCAAATAAATACAAATCTGAGGTTCTGTCCCCCTAACAAAAGCCTGCCTCCACCATCAAAAATCCTGGCTACGCCCATGATCAGAATGTCTACCTGTCACTCTCTTTAATAGAGAGTCCTAAACACATTTACAGTGGTACCTCGGGTTAAGTACTTAATTCGTTCCGGAGGTCCATACTTAACCTGAAACTGTTCTTAATCTGAAGCACCACTTTAGCTAATGGGGTTTCCTGTTGCTGCCGCACTATTTCTGTTCTCATCCTAAAGCAAAGTTCTTAAACCGAGATAATATTTCTGGGTTAGCGGAGTCTGTAACCTGAAGCATATGTAACCTGAAGCACCACTGTACTATGGAATATTCTGAGTAACAATGCAATGGTTTGTACCGTTCCCTAAACCGCTGTCTTCTCAATAAGCATTCACCTCCCTCCCAAACTACCGGTATCAGTTTGGAACATAGAAAGCTGCTGTATACCAAATCAAACCGAGCTCAGTATTGTCCACCAAGCTCAATATTGTCTACACTGACTGGCAGCAGTTCTCTTAAGAAGAAGAAGAGTTTGGATTTGATATCCCGCTTTATCACCACCCTCAGGAGTCTCAAAGTGGCTAACAATCTCCTTTCCCTTCCTCCCCCACAACAAACACTCTGTGAGGTGAGTGGGGCTGAGAGACTTCAGAGAAGTGTGACTAGCCCAAGGTCACCCAGCAGCTGCATGTGGAGGAGCGGGGAAGCGAACCCGGTTCCCCAGATTACGAGTCCACTGCTCTTAACCACTACACCACACTGGCTCTCTTAAGGCTTCAGAGTGGGTACCTTCCCTGCCCTTGCTGGGAATGAGGCCAGGGATTGAACCTGGGACCTTCTACATGCTAGGCGCATGTTGTACCACTGACCTATGTCTCTCCCCCAGTTCCTTTATGCTACAGACTCTCTCTCTCTCTAAAGGGATGACTTTCCTTTTTATTTATTTATTTAATAGTAAATTTTATTAGTATTTTCCACACAACTACAAAAAATAACAATACACCAAACACAAAAACAAGCATATAAAAAAACAAATCTAAATCCTACAAATTAACAATATAAACAGTAAAAAGGAAAACAAACCATTGACTTCCCCCAATGACTTTTCTAGAGTGGCAACCTGCTGCTAGTCACATGTCATTAAACTTCTCCAGCAAGCAAAAATGAAAAAAAGCTAACGCTAATTGGACACTTAAGCCCTTAGTAATGCTAAGCACGATTAGCAGCTGCTCTCTGCATGTTGCTGGGTATATACTAAGCAGGTCACTGTCGGCCATTGATCTGGTGGGTGCAAGTAGGAGTGGCTTTGCCAGGTCTTCTGAGGCTCAGGGGAGGAGCCTGGGGAGATGTGGGTGGAGTCTCAGTGTGTGGGTGGAGCTTAGTGGAAGGAGGATGCTCAGATTATTTGCTCAGAGGTAGTGCCTAACTGAGCTCACGTATTATTTGTAAAACACCTCGTATGTGCCAGGCGTTGTACAGGAATTGAGAAGACACATCGGGTCTGAGACAAAAGGAGAAGGGAAAACTTAACACCATCAGGGAGAAAGAGAAAAGGAGAGAGATTAAATTGTCTAGGAAGGGAAGTCAAACCCATAAAGCCAAATAGGATTAGGAGAGACAACAGAAGTTTCAAATAATTTCTTAAACAAAGAAAAGGCTGACCAGATAGTTTTCACCCAGGTGAACAGTATTAATGTGAATTAATGTGCTTCGAATGAATGTTGCGGATCTGCCCTAACCCTTTTGAGGGTCTCTTCATATGTCCAATTTATTAAGCCTTGGTTCTTATTCACTTGCACAAAGTTCATGCAAGGGTTAGATTGTGTCCATTCTTCACTGAGGCTTTGTTCTGATTTGTTTACAGGGTGGTTATATGACAAGAAGGATATATCCTGATTTGCTTGCAGGGTATTAATGTATCTTCCTTTAATCATTCATTCCACCCACATTTCCCAATACATTTCTCTGTCACATTCTTTCGTTTGTTCGTTTCCTAAGTGGACTTGTTGCGCTAGAGGGACAGAGCATTTCAATCCACTTTTAACTGTGCAAACTCAGAAGTTCCAATATCCCTCCTGCAAAAAAGAAAACCTTCTGGAGGGCAGACCAAAGATGAATAGAGTTGTGGAGCCCTCTAGCGGTGCTACTAACTTCACAGCTGCTGATTTATTTATTTATTTTAAGCACATTGCAAAGTAGCCAAGTTGTTCAACAATGTCTTCATCTGTGCATGTGTCTGCAGTAGACAGGAATCTAAGCGAGGATCCTAAAAAACATTTGCCATGTGGATCTTGAATCAAGCGAGTATGACAAAATCCAGCTCCCCCTGGTTGGATTCTGCAAGGGCCCTTCATCAAGTGCCTTATCCATAGCTGTCAATGTTTCCCTTTTTAAAAGGGAAATTCCCTTATTCCGAATAGGATTCCTCGTAGGAAAAGGGAAAAGTTGACAGCTATGGCCTTATCTCTTCCTGTCAAAGGCTATTGGACTCTTCCTGTCAAAGGCATCTTGGTGGTCGCTGTGAGAACAGGATGCTGGACTAGAAGGGTCATTGGTCTGATCCAGCAGGGATCTTGTGATCTTCTTATGTTCTCCCTCCTCACACATCTAGTTGCAGGTTCAGGGGTAATGTGTGCAGGGGGAAGGGCAGGAGAATAAAAGATTAATCACTTTTTCCCAAAGCAGCCTTCCCCAATCCTCGAAGTGGCTCAGTGGGGCTGCTAATTAGCAAAACAAAATCCACAGGAGACGTATTAATAACACAGCCTCCATCTCTCTTTGGTCCTTATTCAATTTATATTCTTTTATTCATTCTGGAGTATGGCACTGGTGTTTTTAATTATTATTGTTATTAACACGTATCCATTGCCTTGTACGAAATAAAATAAAATCTCCAAGTGATTTGACGAGGTAAACTGTAATGCGCGGAAGCAATTTAAAACCGTGAAAACGTTTGAAAACAACAAAGACCTAAAAAGCTTATCCAGTAACGTATCGATGAAGACAAGTCCTCCTACCCAGCCCACTAAAAGACAGTCCCCACCATAGGAGACAATATTAATTAACCAAAGGCCTGAGCGGGCAAAAAGGCCTAGCCTGGCACCTCAAGACTGGCAGCTGATGAGTAGTTATCTACAGGCAGCGATGGTGCCAGGTGCATCTCCCAGAAGCTGTAAGAATTGTGAGCCATGGGGTGAAATTCACCAAGTCATCCTACATGCTGTACGTTTAAAACACATTCGAAGGACGCTCTTTCCCTCAAAGGTTTCTGGGAAGTGTGGTTTAAGGCTTGCTGGGAACTGGAGCTCTGTGAGGGGTAAACTCCAGTACCCAGAGTCCTTTGAGGGAAAGAATGTGCTTTAAAGCATCGCGGGTACACAGCCTAAGTGTTTACACCAGGGCGGCTAACCCTGTGACCCAAGGACCATATTTGCCCTTGGTCAAGTCTCTGGGAGAGGGCCACATGCCCAGTAGTGCGTGCGAAATACTGGAGAGCTACTGTTATGTACTGAGTTGAATAGGATCCAAAATGCAGCAATCTGATTGGTCCTAGAACAATAGGATTCAGAATGCAGAAGTCTGATTGGTCCTAGAACAATAGGATTCAGAATGCAGCAGTTTGATTGGTCCTAGAACAATAGGACCCAGAATGCAGCAGTCTGATTGGTCCACAGGAGCCACCCAATCCAGTTCCAGGTGGAAGTGAATCCACAACCTGATTGGCCTACAGGAGAATCCCGGAATTAGCCAATCACGTGGGACCCATTGTGTAAATAATGTATATAAAGCAGACATTCTGGGGGGAACTTCCATTCTTCCTTACTACTATGAGCTGAATAAAGAGCATGAAATCCACTCTTGACTCCGAGTATATTTCAGCTACTGCCGGTCAGTGTAGACAAGACTAAGGTAGATGGTACAGCGGCCTGACTCAGTGCAAGGCAGCTTCCCTGTGTTCCAGCCGCTTGCTCTGTCCAGCTCATCCATCCCCCTGTTTTGCTTTCCATATTGCGGTTGGCATCACAGTGGTTGCCAGTAAGAATCAGGTCATCTTGAAATTCTGCCAAAATCTGCCGGTCCATCTGCGGGAGGGAGATGGGCGCTGCTGACCTCGGCTCCCTTCCTGGAACTCAGCAAAGCATCCAAAATTGATTCAAGTTCTCCGTTTAGGGGCTGGGCGTTCCCTGAAACGCTGCACACCTCCTCGCTAGGCCTGGTCTGGACTGCTTCAAGACAGGAAGGAGCGGTTGATGAACTAGACTAGGAACCAACGTGTGTTCCCTTACTCCCTGTACCAAAGATCACGCCTTTGTCTTCTGAGCTAGGCTGTGGACACACACTACATTTAAATTTTGAATTTAATTTTAAAGCTAGGGTTCATTTAAAGCAAGTGGTTTTCTGCAAAGGAGCTGGGAAACGGTAGCCTAAGGGTGCTAGGAATTGTAGCTCTGTGAGGGGTAAACTATATAGCTCCCAGAAGTCTTTGGGGAAGCCATGTGTGCCAATAATAATAATAATAATAATAATAATAATAATAATAGTAGTAGTAGTAGTTATGCAAATTTATTTGGCGTGTGGTGTGCATGCAGCCTCCGTTAATCCCAAGGAATTCCTGTGCTGAGAATGCTTCCAGGCAACAGCTGCTTTGCCAGCAACAGTTCAACAGGTAAAGCTTTCCTCAGAGTAAGGAGAGGATGCAATGGTGGAAAGGTCTGAAGCACTTGCTCATGCAGAAAGCCCCGGGTTCAATCCTCAGTGTTAAGTTGTGGGTGAACATATCAGACGACACAGCGATTCTTCAAACAGCTCTTGTTTATTCACAGGCCAGAACAGAACTGAACTGAAGGGTTCAGCCAGCCTGCTTATATAGAGCTCCACTACAATGCAACAGTAACAACTTTCTGTAACTATCCAATCACTGAATGTCACTTTCGATCCCTTATTTGCATATGTGGACCTGAGTGAAAACTATCTACAGTATCTCCCTGCTGGCCCAGGGTGAGAAATTCAGTACATAACACCCCTTCCCACCAAGATAAGGCGTTAGTTACAATCGTAATGGTTTCCTTATATACAGCACTACACGTAATGGTTCAATTAGACACAAAAGCATATCGGTTACATTTCACCTACTTCCATTAGACTGACAGTATTACATGTCCAACAACGTAGTCATTTAAATAAGTTGGGTGTTTGGAAACTCTGCCAGACCACCGGGGAGCGGTACCCAGGTCTGGGGGGCTGCCCGATTCTTCCCGAGGCTGTAGCGCAACCCTAGGTGGCGTTGAAACCAAGTCCCCTGGATCTGCTGCTGTGGGTGGAAACTCTGTGAGTGGAGTTGGCGGAATGTCAGGCATGGCAGTGGTCTGAGTCTGTGGGAAGTCCAGCAGACCCTCTGAAGCGGCTTGGTTCAGCTCCACGCCTGCAGCTTGTGAGAGAGGTGTAGGTGGAGCCTCGCCATCTGGTCCAGGGTAAGAACTTCAGTACATAACACTCAGCATCTCCATGCAGGACTGGGAAAGTCCTTGCCTGAAACCCTGGAGGCTGCTGCCAGTTAGTGCAGCCAATACTAAGCTAGATGAACCAAAGGCCTGACTCGGTATAAGGCAGCTTCCTATCATGTTTGGAGAATGACACCATGGGCTGAATTCCTGCATCCCTGTTAGGCAGGTGCTTAAAAGCACTGGGACTAAAACAGAGGAGGGGTGAGGAAAGGGACATGACCCCTACCCAAGATTCTGGTGGTGGTGGTGCAAAGGAGCTTTGCTTGGGACTAAGAACATAAGGAAAGTCCTGCTGGGTTTGGCCAGTGGCCCATCTTAGTGTTATGTACTGAAGTTCTCACCCTGGGCCAGCAGGGGGATACGGTAGATAGTTATGCAAATAAGGGATCGAAAGTGACGTTCAGTGATTGGATAGTTTTAGAAAATTGTTACAGTTATGTTGTACTGGGACTCTATATAAGCAGGCTGACTGAACCCTTCAGTTCAGTTCAGTTCTGGCCTGTGAATAAACAAGAGCTGTTCGAAGAATTGCTGTGTCGTCTGATATGTTCACCCACAACTTAACACATAGTCCAGCATCCTGTTCTCACAGGGGCTATCCAGATGCCTGTGGGAAGACTGCAAACAGGATTTGAACACAAGACCATTTCCCTCTCCTGTGGTTTCCAGCAACTGGCATTCAGAAGCATAACTGCCTCTGATCATGAAGGCAGCGCATAGCCATGGTGGCTAGAAACCATCTATAGCCCTCTTCTCCTTGAATTTGTCTCATCCTCTTTTAAAGCCATCCAAGTTAGTGGCAACCGCTGCTAGGGTTGGGTGATATATCAATATATCAATATATCATCCCAAACCGGTTTGAAGTCCATACCGTGATATTGGTTTCATAGTTTTTGACCTGGCAATATATTGCGAATCGTGGTGTGTGTTAGGGCTGGGCGATATATCGTCCAAAACTAGTTTCAAGTCCATATCATGATATTGGTTTTATAATTTTTGACCTGGCAAAATATTGTGAATCATGATTTTTGTGTGCTGCGCATAAATCACAATGTGGGGGAAACCGTGAAGCCAGCCAATGCCTCTACATAGCTCCACCTTACTTCAGATGTTGCGATATATCAGTACCGTATTTTTCGCCCTATAGGACTCACTTTTCCCCCTCCAAAAATGAAGGGGAAATGTGTGTGTGTCCTATGGGGTGAATGCAGGCTTTCGCTGAAGCCTGGAGAGCGAGAGGGGTCTTCCTCTCCAGGCTTCAGGAAGCTATCCGCAAGCCGTGGGAGCCCGGCGCGAAGTCGCGCAGCTCTCCCAAGGCTTGCGAATAGCAGCCTGCTCTGGGGGCTGGGGTCGGGGGAAGCTCGGGCCTCCCCCGCCCCAGCCCCGCACCTGGGGGGGGGGTTCTTTATTTCCCCCAAAAAAACTAGGTGCGCCCTATGGGCCGGTGCGCCCTATGGGGCGAAAAATACGGTATATCGCAATGTTAGCTGGTGATATATTGTGATGTTGAAAACCAGATATTGCCTGGCCCTAATCGCTGCCTCCTGTGGGTAAGGGAGTTCTGTAGCTTAACTCCGTGCTGTGTGAAGAAGTCCTTTTTTTTATCTGTCCTAAATCTTCCCACATTCAGCTTCTTTGGACGGCCCCGAGTTCTCACAGACTTGCCCCAACACACACGCCTTCTGAACTCCGAACTTTTGAAAACTCTGCCTCACCCCCCACCCCTTTCCCAAAATGCCTTGTGGTTCCCTCCAGCTTGCTTTCCCAATAGATTCTGCTTCTTGTCCCATCTGCTGACAGGGAGGCAACTATTTGGTTGATGGGATCTGTGCATGGCCTGTCCCTCTTCCGATAAAGCACATACCAGGAAATTAGTGGGGCGAAGGGTTGCAGGAGTCAAGAATGATGAGCAAATTTGGCAAGAACAGACAAAGCTGGAGGCAGACGCTGATCCTCGCGACATAGATCTCGCTCCCTCCCTCTTTTTAAACTCCTTCTCAATAGCGCTGGCAAAGAATGTCATTGTACGTCTTCATTTATGCAGAGCTGGGATGAGGTGGTGACTGGGGCATGGTTTCTGCTAGTCATTAGTTTGAGCAGGAAATTGGAAGCTTAAAAGGTATTCCTACTTATCGCTGCCTCACACTTTCTCGAGGCTCACTCTTAGCAACCAGGCTTAGCCATTGTGAGTGCAGTGGTTAGAATGTCACATGAGGACCTGGGAAACTAGGGTTCAAATTCCCACTCGGCCAAAAAGCTCACTGGGCAACCAGTCACCACCATTCTTAATCTAACCTACCTCACAAAGTTGTTGTGAGGATTAAATGCAGATCACGGCGGTAACTATCTACTTGCACTGGTGTGCTTTCGAACTGCCAGGTTGGCTGTAGCTGGGACAGAGCAATGGGAGCTCACCCCGTCGTGGGGATTTGAACTGCTGACCTTCTGTGGTTTAGACCACAGCACCACACGAGTCCCATCCATGGAGTGTACAGTTATACCTCATGTTACGTTTGCTTCATGTTATGTTTATTCAGGTTGAGTCCCGTGGTGACCCGGAACTAACAGAAAGGGTTACTTCTGGGTTTCGCCACTCGCGCATGCGCAGAAGTGGCGAATTGCAACCCGTGTGTGCGCAGACACGCCGCTGCAGGTTGCCTTCCTTTCATGTTGCGAATGGGCCTCCAGAACGGATCCCGTTCGCAACCAGAGATACTACTGTAATGATGTCACTCGGTATTGTGTAATAAAGGAGGTCTGAGGCCACATAACTTGCTCAATCCCAAATTATGCGCCAAATGCTAACAAGTGTGTCCTCCACTGTCTCTCAGACATGGGTGGGGAACTTGAGGTCTTCCCTGCATGTTGTTGGACACCAGCTCCCTTCGTGTTGGCTGGAGCTTGGGGGGAGATGGAGTCCCACAGCACTGGGTGGCCCTCAGCTCCCTCACTCCTGCTCTCTGACTTCTGGGGCAGCCCTCACAACTTGCCCACCTTCCTCCCTCTTTTCCAGGATACAAGACGCTGCTGAAATGTCTGTCTGGGAAGTTTTGCCGCCGCGAGCTTATCGGGATCATGGGCCCTTCCGGAGCTGGGAAATCAACCCTCATGAACCTCCTGGCTGGTTACCGGTGAGCCAATGCCCTTTCCTCAGAGAGAGGCATGTTTTTACCTGAAAGGATTGGGATCTTTACAGCTCCTGGTTTCACTGTTGTTGCATTGTCAGATTTATGTCCTGTAATGAGCATATATCACATGATGTCTTATGTCACGAGATGAACACGGATCATCTTTTCCAGAACAGGGTAGGGGACTATTTTTCCTATATCTGACCTGCCCGTCATGGGCCAAATTTGACCAGTAGGCGGATCCTCAGCCAGCGTAGCCAATAGTTTGGGGTGACTGGAGTGGGCGACGGCTCCACGTTTTAAAGGACCCTGGCCAATTTACCCTTAACGGACCTCCTCCAGCACTGACCCCGCACATCTTCACTGTAGTGGGTCTTGTCAGTGTGGCCCCTATTTGAGTGTGGGTCATTGGCAAATGCCCAACCACGTTGACTGTTGGTGCCAGCTCTCAAGAGAGAATGCCAGGGGAAAGCCCATCTAGATCTATCCCAACCCTTGACTTCTCCCTTACTCCAAGCTGGGAACGCTGAGATCATTGCAGGTTCTCCAGCTCCATGGACATAGCTCAAGTGGCGGTGAGCCTCTGGCTTTCCAGATGTTGCCAAAGCACAACTCCCAACATCCCAGGTCACTGTTGTCGTTTACAGGGAGACGGGCATGAAGGGGCAGATCCTTGTGAATGGGCGGCAGAGGGAGCTGCGCACCTTCCGGAAGATGTCTTGCTACATCATGCAGGACGACATGCTCTTGCCGCATCTCACCGTGCGCGAGGCTATGATGGTGAGCAGGGGAGAAACGGGGCCTGGAAACATTTGGGTGATAGTGGGGGGGGGTTGTGCCAGGAGAAACCTAGGAGGAATCTGGACTTCCAGAGATGCGCAGAGGTCAAGATGGAAGAGAATCACGCCCTGGTGGCAACAGCAAAGGCTCTCTTCCCAACCCACTTCACCTCATGGATTCCACATTATGGAGCTTATAGCCTGAGAGAAGATTATTGTCAGGATCCTATTGGTACACCACCTCCTGATTCATTCCTCCTCAAACTGCAGAGGGCTGCAGTTTTATTGTTTTTAAGCATTGTATTTTGTAAACGGGGACATGGTTCTGTGGTGGAATGTGTAAGTGTTTTGCCCCATATTTAAACAAACAGTCACTGTCCGTGCCTCTGTCAGGAATTTGATTTCTGTGAATTTCAAAGCAAAGTCGCCTAATGTGCTTCTCCTGGGGTAAGCTACAGATCAGAATGCCATTATACTTCAGGTTTTGCTTTTTTTTTAAAAAAAGTGATACAGTTCTTGAAGGAAAACAAGAAATACGTCTTATAAATGCCTTCTTTATGTTTCTAAATGTATCTCTTGCAGTCAAAATACTTATTTAGAAATGAATTTTCATCCCAAAAAATTTTTAATATGCAAATTAATACGGAATAAACTTATGAATAAACACATACAAGACTGACAGGGGTTGGAAACTGGTTCGGCCATCTCTTGTGTCATGGAGAAAGCCTGTTTAGAACCGTCCACTTTCAGTGTGGGGAGATGGTCTTTTTTTATTTACTTCATATGGGAGAATCCCTGAAAGATATGATGCTTCCACAATTCAGGAAAACACCATGTGGTTTTGATTCCTTGTGTAGCTCAGCTCTAATGTCTCTGGTGCAGTTATGGCAGTTCTCATTTATTTAAACCTGACCCAATGCCGGATTTACGTATAAGCTAAACAAGCTATAGCTTAGGGCCCCACTCTCTTGGCCCCCCCCCAAAAAAATATTAAGGAAAAAAAAACCCTGGATGTACATTTCCAAAATATAAAAAACAAATGAAATAAAACCTACATACAGCAACAATGTTTTGTGTTGTGTAGGCTCCTATGATGTAAGTCATGGGCCCCTCCTGCTAGCCTGCTCCCTGAAATATCACTGGTTTTCTCATTTCTATATATAGGGTGCAACATTCTGCATGTGCAAATGGCTTTAGATACCTATTAGGTCCATAAATTACCATATAGCATATATTCAACACAAAAAACAGCAACAATTTGTTGTTGACAAAGGACAGCTGGACATATAAAGGGTCCCATTACCTTCAGTAGTGTAGGACCTCATCAAACCTAAATCCGGCCCTGACCTGGGCTATCCTGAAGCTAGCTGCTCTCCTTTGAGCATGTAAAACTCCAGGGGTGGTGGTAGAAGGGATTCCTCCCCCCCTCACATCCACAGGTGGACAGGGACACCGGTTTTTCAATCACCTGACATCAAACAACCTGTTTTTACTCATGCCAACGACCATTTGCAGGAACCCCAGCAAACTAGACTTCATTAGGCTGCTGGGTGCGCATCAACCTGCTCAGATCACTTCCTAAGTAGAACATTTTCACTTCCCTCCTCAGGTTTCTGCCAACCTGAAGTTGAACGAGAAGCAGGAAGTCAAGAAGGAGCTGGTGAGTTTGCTCATTTCCTACATTTGAAAACCAAGAATTGTGTGTGATTCCCCCCCACGCTGGGCCTCATCAAGTAATGTTGGCAAGAGCCCACATTTTGGGCTACCTATGGCAACTAAACCTGTCCATTTCCCCCTCACTCCCTCCGTGGGGTCCAGGTGGACGAGATCTTGACAGCTCTGAGTCTTCTGGAATGTTCTTACACCCGCACGATGTCCCTGTCCGGAGGGCAGCGCAAGCGCCTTGCCATCGCCCTGGAGCTGGTCAACAATCCCCCGGTCATGTTTTTTGACGAACCCACCAGGTAAGATGCCAAGGTGTTTCCAGGTTTCCCTATCCCTTCAACCTCACCTGAGGAAAGGCAGCAGGACTCAGTTAGCATCCAGTGGATGTTTCAGAGATTCCATGGGCCTCATTCAGCCTCGGTGTCAATTCTGGGGGAGAGGGCAGGAGGCAATGATAGGAGGAGGCTCCCCACTGGGTAAGCAATGGTGCATTTAAGGCTGGAACCTGGGGATGAAGTCTAGGTGCCCCGCAGCCCAGAAGGCGGGGAGGGAGGGAGGGAGACAGAAATCGCCACCCAAAGAACAGCCCATGATGGGGCAAATGGAGGCTAGCCCATTATGGCACTCGGGCCCCAATCTCGGTCTTGATTCCTCCAAGCCCACCTGCCTTCTTACTTTCAACCATTTCTGTCTGCTTCCTTCTCCTTAGGCCGCATTCACACCATACATCTAAAGCAGTGCAGTGCCCCTTTAAATAGCCATGGCTTCTTCCCCCAAAGAATTCTATTAATATGTTTATAAGGTTGGATTTTTAAAGAATTAAGTTTGTTTTTATTGTTTATCTGCTTATTGTTTTCTTCTTTGATGTACTTTTTTGTCTTTTGTTTTTGTTTGTTATTCTGTTATGTGATATTTGTTATAATTGTGTAAAACCTAATAAATATTTTTTTGGGGGGGAAAGAATTCTGGGAGAATTCTGGGGGCTGTAGTTTGTTACGGGTGCTGAGAGTTGTTAGGAGACCCCCGACTCCTTCCCCAAGGCTCCAATTCCCAGAGTTACCCGTGAAGAGGGATTGATTGTTAAACCAATTGTAGCTCTGCGAGGGGAATAAGGGGTACTGTCCCCCAAAAAACAACTTCAGCTATGCCATGCTGGTACCAATCATGGAGAGAAAACACACATACTGATGCTGTTGCCTTCTAATAACAACAGGGAGCATTCCTCAGTACCAGGGAAAACACACAGGGTAGACACACCACTCTCAGTGTGGTGTAGAGCCAGTGTGGTGTAGTAGTTAAGAGCAATAGACTCGTAATCTGGTGAACCGGGTTCGCTTCCCCGCTCCTCTACATGCAGCTGCTGGGTGACCTTGGGCTACTCACACTTCTCTGAAGTCTCCCAGCCCCACTCACCTCACAGAGTGTTTGTTGTGGGGGTGGAAGGGAAAGGAGAATGTTAGCTGCTTTGAGACTCCTTCGGGTAATGATAAAGCGGGATATCAAATCCAAACTCTTCTTTAACAGAAACCACTCAGAAGGTACCTGCACATTTCTACACACACACACACACACACACACACACACACACACAAACAAACACACACACACCTTTCTTTCCAGGAGGGCTGGAGACTTATTTTCTTTTTAAAAAATGAAAGCTCAGGGTTTGGGGCATCTGCCCAGAGTCCCCATTTGAAGCCTTCACAGGTGCCATGATTTGTTTGCATACAGCTGGTAAACCATAGTTTGGCTTACTGTGTCGTGCAAACCAGACTACTCTCCATTCTCCTCCTTATGCCGTCATTCACTCCAGCATTTTCTCTCTTTCCCTGGCTCTGCAGCGGACTGGATAGTTCCTCCTGCTTCCAGGTGGTCTCGCTGTTGAAATCGCTGGCCCAGGGCGGTCGCACCATCATCTGCACCATCCACCAGCCCAGCGCGAAGCTCTTTGAAAAGTTTGATAAGGTGAGGGTCTCTGTGCACCATCTGCCTCTGAACTGGGATATTGCTGTGGCTCAGTAAATTCAGCAGGATCCAGATTGCAACCTGGTGTGGCGCTACTGGTGCCATTGTGGCTCAGGGGTGTGTGCAGGGGGTCTCAGAGCCCATGCTGTACTGCACTGTTCCTGATTGGAGAGGCAGGCTTTAGGATCCTTTGCGGCCTGTCCATCCTCTCACCAAAGCTGTCTCCATTTTGTTTGTTTTTTTATCCTCTGTGCCCCCGTCAGTCAGGGCAATGCAGTCTAAAAAGAACAGAATTCTGTGCACAGCCAAGCAAAATTCGGTGCCAGGGAGAAAGGGAATTTGTGTGCCCTGCGGAAAATGATGCAAGTCGAGCATAATTTCCCAAAAGTTGCAGGATTTGTTCTGCAGTTTTGCATTGTTTTTTGCCAAGTCACAGGAGGGATAGATGAGGACACTGTTACTCTGTCCCCAACCCTGGAATATCTCATTGAGCCGCTTCTGACTGGCTTCTAGATTTCAGGGGTATATCCTCAGCCAAAAGGGCTAGACGCCTGGTTGACGACAAAGAAAGAAAGCTGAGGCGTTCAGGAAGTTGCTACCACATTTCGCTTTCTCTGAATTGTGGCATATGCACAGCCTTGCCAGATGTGTGAGTCAGAACGGCAAACGGCGCACCCGACACCACATCTCGAGATGCGCATAACCCAAGGCCAGCCAAGCCGTTTTGGCATGTGATCCCAAACATCCCACAAGCGCTTCTCCCTGGGAGTAAAAAGGCAAGAAGAATAAATTAAAGAATTAACTATTGTATTTTTTGCTCTATAAGACTCACTTTTCCCCTCTTAAAAAGTAAGGGGAAATGTGTGTGTGTCTTATGGAGCGAATGCAGGCTGCACAGCTATCCCAGAAGACAGAACAGCAAGAGGGATTGCTGCTTTCACTGCGCAACGATCCCTCTTGCTGTTCTGGCTTCTGAGATTCAGAATATTTTTTTTCTTGTTTTCCTCCTCCAAAAAGTAGGTGCGTCTTGTGGTCTGGTGCGTCTTATAGAGCAAAAAATACGGTATTTGCTGCCCTTTCATGACACTCAGCTGTCTGAGGTGGCCGCCTCACTCTGCTCAATGATAGCGCCGTCCCAATATGTTAATCCTCATAAGTGTTTTTCTTTTCTTCTTTCTCTCTCTCTTTCTTCCAGCTTTATATCCTGAGCCAAGGTCAGTGCATCTTCAAAGGAGCAGTCCCCAACCTCATCCCATACCTGAAAGGGCTGGGCTTGCATTGCCCCACCTACCACAACCCAGCTGATTTCAGTAAGTGATGGCTTTAAAAAAATTAAACGGACAAATTCATGGAGCCCGAGGGCTGCATTTTCTTCTGAAGGCCGCAAGCCAGTGGTAGGAAGTTCCAGAGGCAAATGTGGGTGTAGCAATGAGCATTCATTTTACCTTTGTGCAGCAGGCTGGCTTCACACACACCCCTCTCTGACCTCCTTTCCTCCCTCCACCCAGAATCTGACTTCTTGCAGTAAGGAAAGTGATGCGCAAAATGAACCGGAAAGTGATAAGCCTCGCTTCACACAACAGCGTATAAATTCCCTGCAAGCCATTCGGAACGATTGCTTAGCAAATAGCCAACAGTTGCCTGACTTCCCTGCAAAGGTTGTGCAAACAGATCAGGATAAATTGCTCGATAAACAAGGTTGTCTGAAAGCCGCTGCTTTCTCGTTTGCAGTTATCGAAGTTGCCTCGGGAGAATACGGCGACCTAAACCCACTACTGTTCCAAGCGGTCCAGAATGGGCTCTGCGCCATGGAGGAGAAGAAGAGCAGTCCGACCAAAGCAGATTCCTCTTGCCCAGGACACTGCGTGGCAGTAAGCTGGGGCAGGGCGGGGAAAGGGGTTGGCTCTGGCTGCTTGTTTTATGACTCAAGAATCCCAATGTATACACTCAGCCCTAGGGACTATTTTTCCCATTCCTCTCTCCACATCAGAGCACCATCATTAGCAGCAATACACATGCTGGTGAAGGGCAGGTAGCCGAAATAACAATAACAATAAAATCTACAGAGAATCGAATTTGCCATTAGTAATATTTACTTACTTACTTACTTACTTAATTATTTACTTATTTACTTTCCTATTTATTTATTTATTTATTTTATTTAGTAAACTAATTTATGGATTGCTTCAAAGCATTAAGCCATTGAAGCAGTGTGCATGGCTAAAAACAGGACAAAACACGGAAACACAAACTTGGAAACAATAAAACCACCTGTGCAAACTTTAAAAACCGCCAGGCAATTTCCTCGAATGTAAATTGGATCGTACATAAATGACTGGGCAAGCCATCCTAAGCAAAAATTAAAAATATAAAAAATTCAGTAAGCACCTAAGACATCATGATAGTAGGCACCTTTTTGATATGGTCTGGCAACTGCTTCCAGAGAGCTGGAGCTGCAACACTAAAAATCTGGTTCCTAGTGCAGGATGGGTGTTCACCTCTGACACTCAGATAATAATAATAATAATAATAAGTATATCACTTATCACGACAGTTCCACTAACCTCCTTTTCCCCACCCCACCCCCTTTTTCTTTTTTTGGCCCTGTGTCACTCTCAGGATTTGGACCACATCGAGAGCCATACTTTTGCCACCAGCACCATGACCCAATTCTGCATCCTCTTCAAGAGGACGTTCCTGTCTATTATGAGAGACACGGTGAGGCTTGGAGGAGGGGCAAGCTGAGAGAGGGAGGAGCTTGAGTTGTGGGAGGAGGAGGGATGTGGGGTGGGACATGTTGTATGTGGTGGACGATGTGGCTTGTTTTGGGGTGTTGTTGTTTTAAGAGTTATGTGCTGGGAGCGGAGAGACCTTCCCAGGTTTTTGGGATCTCTCTGTGATAAGAGAGGCACTCTGCACATGGAACAGATGCATTATTTTAGGTACTCCAGAATCAGAGCAATGAGGAGATGGTTTGTTTTGAACCCGGGTCCTTCTGCATGCAGGACACCTGCTCTACCACTGAGCTATAGCCCCCAAAGTCAAGACAGATCTCACCAAGAGGGCCGGAATCACAGACTTAAGGCTGTGTATACCCTATATCTTTGAAGCACATTCAAAACACAAAGAATTCTGGGAGCTGTAGTTTAACACACACACACCCCGCAGACTTACAATTCCCAGCAACCCTTAACAAACTTGTGGGAATGTTTAGGGATGCAGGAGAGGATATATTGTGAGATTATATCCTTATCCAACTTGTGCTAACAAGTTCCCAAAATATCAGCAGAGTAAAACAGTCCCCTTTTTAAGTTCGCAACGGTAACGTGTGCTCAGGTTCGCTAGAACCTCTATAACAATCACTCTGGTACTTTCCCTTTGTTCCCTCTTAAAATACAAGTATAAAAAGAGTTTACTCACGTTCTGTTCACAGTAGGATCCCAGAAGGCAGACAGGCTTAATAAGGTAATATACATTTAGAATCTATCTTATAGGAAGATAGTCCCTTTCTCCTCTCTTGGTTGGGAGCCAAGAGGGCATCTTTAGCAGATGTTGCTTCTTCGAAGGAAGATGACAGAGAGACAAGAGGCAAGAGAGAGATGGCTGCCCTGCCCTGCCCTGTGCTTTTATCATTACCTGCACAGGTGAGGCCACACCCACCTCTGGTCACATGCGGAGAAAGTCTGTCCCAGGAAGTTTACCTGCTGGCTGGACAGACATCCCTCCCCATGTCTTAACATGTACACTCTAGGAATGCTGTAATTGACTGCTCCTGTGTTTTACATCCCACAAAACTACAGTGCTTGAAATTATTTTTTTAAAGATTTATTTATTCAAAAGAAAAACAATACAATATTAAAACACAGGGGAAAGGGGGGCAATGACTGGTGCAAGGCACATTGCAACCTCCTCAAAGAATAAAAAGTTCCTGAGTTCATGTTACATATATTAATGTTGCCAAATGTTCATAACTGCAGTGGTTGCGTATTTTTGTGAGTATTTCCTGGATGCGTATGTAATTCAGTTCTGCCAGGTGGCATAATAAGATTGCGGTTTTTCTTTTCCTTGCATAAACTGGGTTCTACATGGAATTATTGCCAAAGCACAAATCGTTCTATATCATGCTGTAAGTTCAGGTTATCTGTTTTTTTCCCCCACCATGGTTTGTCTAGCAGCAATTAGCAAATGTGAAGTTAAGTCCTTAAACTTTATATCCTTATTATGTCCCGTTAAAACATAGGAAGCAAAAATAATTCCCATAATTCTTTGAGGGAAAGAATGTGCTTTGAATGCCCTTTAAAAGGATGGCATGTACCTAGCCTTAATGCAGAATCAAGGAACTAAGTTTAAAGCTGAGGACCAGATCAAAGATGAAATACAGAGTTCAAAGAGGCAACAGTTGAGTTGCACTCTTTCCCCCACCTCTACTCATGATGTACATACCAAGCTCTCCTTACCCCTTACTTGAGTGATACAGGATATTTTGCTACAAAAATGGGGTATTTCAGTTCTGTCCTACGGAATCTGGGCAACAGGCAAGGCAATCTGAAGCTGGTTCAGCAGGAATGATGTGCGACAGACAGTGGTCAGGAGTCTTCTGGTGGCTCAGACTGAAGAGGAGAGGACAACCCAGGTAGTATTTATAGGCAGGTGAGAGGTTGTCATGTGACTACCTCTGGCCAATCAGGAGCAGAAGGAAGTGTCCTGCTACTGCCCTCCAGTTTTCTGCTTCCTTCTTTCCCCCCATCAATGTGTGCTGATAGGGGGCAACAACAGCTGGGAAACGAAGGGGCCTCACTCCAAGTCCAGCAGCGAAGCCAAGTCATGGTTTGATCATGAGCACCTTGGCCTCAAGTCCTGCCAGTGCTATGGACTTCTTGTGTGGCCACCTTGCTATCAGTCAGCCTCAGTGATCCATCTGTGAAATGGGAAAAGGAGTGACAAGCATGGCTGAAGTATACCTGAAGGAGCATCTCCACCCCCATCATTCTGCCTGTACACTGAGGTCCAGCGCCGAGGGCCTTCTGGTGGTTCCCTCACCGTGAGAAGCCAAGTTACAGGGAACCAGGCAGAGGGCCTTCTTGGTAGTGGTGCCCACCCTGTGGAACACCCTCCCATCAGATGTTAAGGAGATAAACAGCTACCTGACATTTAGAAGACATCTGAAGGCAGCCCTGTTTAGGGAAGTTTTTAATGATTGATGTTTTAATGTATTTTTAATCTCTGTTGGAAGCTGCCCAGAGTGGCGGGGGAAACCCAGCCAGATGGGCGGGGTACAAATAAATTATTATTATTATTATTATTATTATTATTATTATTATTATTATGGCTTTAAGATGGTGAAGCACCTTGCAGGTGTTTATATAGGCTTTGCACGAAGGGTGAGGTCAGTCGTGCTAAACTTGCCGCATCTCCCTTTGCACACAGGTGCTAACCCACCTGCGGTTCATGTCTCACATCTGCATCGGTGTGCTGATTGGACTGCTCTACCTGCACATTGGCAATGACGCCGCCAAGGTCTTCAACAACACCGGCTTCCTCTTCTTCTCCATGCTCTTCCTCATGTTCGCTGCCCTGATGCCCACGGTCCTCACTTGTAAGCGCTCTGTCCCCAGATGGAAGAGAAGGGATACCCAACATGATGGCATTGCGGTGGTCAGATTTAGACGGGTGTGGGGAGGGCTGGAGCTCCCAAGTCCTCCTTGACAGCTCGTCCTCTGCTGTGGCTTCCAAACTCCTGGCTTAAGAAGCAGAGAAACTAGAGAGCCAGACTGTTGGTCTGTCTAATTCACACTGTCTGGCACCACATGCTCTCCCACTGAGCAACATCCCTTCCCCAATGTCAGCAGCTGTTGTAGAACTACTGTATTTTTTGCTCTATAAGACGCACCAGACCACAAGACGCACCTAGTTTTTGGAGGAGGAAAACAAGAAAAAAAATATTCTGAATCTCAGAAGCCAGAACAGCAAGAGGCAGTGGCGTAGCGTGGGGGGTGCAGGGGGGGCTGGCCGCACCAGGCACAACATCTGGGGGTTAGGGTTAGGGGGCGCAAATCACGGGTTAGGGGGCGCAAATCCACGGGTTAGGGGGCGCAAATTATTTGCCTTGCCCCGGGTGCTGACAACCCACGCTACGCCACTGGCAAGAGGGATCGCTGCACAGTGGAAGTAGCAATCCCTCTTGCTGTTCTGGCTTCTGGGATAGCTGCGCAGCCTGCATTCGCTCCATAAGACGCACACACATTTCCTCTTACTTTTTAGGAGGGAAAAAGTGAGTCTTATAGAGCAAAAAATACGGTAACTCCCTCTTGCTCAGAGTTGGGGAACCTCCAGCCCATGGGTCTAATACAGCCTGACAGGGTTCCCACTTTGGTCTGTGAGGCAGTTTCCCCCAAACCACACTGATGTGCCCCAAACCTCACATCATATATAATGTCAGATGTGGAGCAGGTAGAGGCACAGCTGCAAAGGAACCATCAGAAGCCTTAAAGCACACTCTTGATTCTTCCTCAGCAAGTGGGGTTTTTAAGTTTGGCATCAGCTCCAAGCTCTACCAAGAGTAGCTCCACTTGGAAGCTCCTGAGTGGAGCCCATCCCTGCCAGAGTTGGGTTCACAAGCGCCCCCACCCACCCACCCACAGGCTCCGCTTTTGGAAGAGATCTTCCCCTGCAGTCCACTTCAGCCCATGCCAGGCTGTAAAGGAAGAAAGGAAAGAAGTAGGTCTTTCAATGTGCTCCCAATTCCTTGCTTTGAAGTGAAGCCACCTATTGTCGTGGTGGTTGACAGCCCAGCCAGATCCTCTTCCCCAGCCCTGCTCTGGCCCAGAAACAGGCTCCCTTCTTGGGCTGGCGGTTTGGAGGGACAGCTGCTTATGCCATGGGCACATCCCCAGGTGCCTGGGTCAAGACCACCAGGTTCTCAGGGAGATAGCTATTTTCCAAGCCTAGCAGCTGAGCTGCCCAGGCACTGGAGCCGGGGCCTCCTGTAGGGAAGTACACTGAACCCACAATTGTGACGCTGTGCTCCGCTCTGTCTCCTTGTCCCTCCAGTCCCGCTAGAGATGTCTGTGTTTCTGAGAGAGCATCTGAACTACTGGTACAGTCTGAAGGCTTATTTTCTAGCTAAAACGATGGCGGATATTCCTTTTCAGGTAAGCATCTTCTGTACTCAGGTCATTCTCCATTGCCCGTGTTCCCGACCAGGGACGCCACATTTCCTGCCCCCAACAGAAGCTCTGTGCTTTTAACCCATGAATGGGGAACTTGTAGGTTGCTGGACTCCATCTCCCACCACCCAGAGTCTAATTGCTGCGTGGCAGACAGAAGTTCAACGGGTTCAGCTCCCTCCCACAGGGGATTCTAGACTGTGCCTGTTTCTGCTCCCAGTGACTTTTGCCTCCCCCAGCTAGCTGCCATTTACACCAGGGGTGGCTAACCCAAGGTGAAACAACAAGCTGCCCACCCCACTGCCCACCTTACAAACATCACCTAATATGCACTCTTAATGGATTCTCTTGAAAATATAAAACCAAATAAACATAAGTCTTATATGGTTTTATATTTTCAAGACAATCCATTAAGAGTGCATATTTTGTGACTTTCAGAGATTCATTAGTTTTCTGTTTATGTGATTTCATATATTTCATATTATATAAAGAGTGTATATTGACATTGTATCATTGTATTTGGTCATTGTGTTGCCTTGGATATCACTGACTATTGTTTGCAACACAGGGGTTAAATGGTTTGGTTACAAACGTCAGTGGCTTCCGGTGAGATCTCGCAAGAGTCCTGCAAAATCTCACCAGAAGGGGCAGATGGGGCACCTGTGGAAGCACTGCTCCACAAGATTCTGCCAACCAAGGCAGCTGCCTTAGTCTGCCTCATGGGTGGGCCGGCCCTCATGGGTGGGAGAGAAACCCCAAACTTACAAAGTACTGTAGCTCTAACCTGCTTCCTGCTGCCCCCTGCAGGTAATATGCCCCATTACTTACTGCAGTATTGTGTATTGGATGACGGGCCAGCCTCCAGAAGCCACCCGATTTCTGCTCTTCTCTGCTCTGGCCACTTCCACCGCCCTGGTGGCCCAGTCCTTGGGGCTCATGATTGGAGCAGCATCCACCTCCTTACAAGTAAGACCAGGGAGGAAAGGGGCTGGTGGTGCTTTGGGTTTTCAGCACAGGGATGAAGTCCTGTAAGAGGACAAAGGCTACGCCCACTGGATCCAAGCAAGATCTGTCCAGGCAGCATCCTGTTCCCAACAATGGCCATCCAAGGAAGTTGAATGTTGGAAGGTTCAGACCCAACAAAGAAGTTCTTCATGTCAGGAGTTCAGCCTACACTCGAGTAGGACCCTGGCAGAGACACATGCCCGACTGGCATGTTCTCTCCCTACTGGCTGATTGTTTGGGAGCTTCACAAGCTTTCTTCAGCCCGAACATCACAGCGATCGATGCCAACCGACACCGGCACACTTAGGGATCCGCAGAGTTTGCGCATCATGTGTGTGACAGACCTCAGCAACTCAGCGTTTTGGCTAATCTACTTTTTTTACATATAAACACACACGGAGCATTGCAACATGGCTCCCTCTCTCTCTAGCATCAGACAGCAAAGAGTTGCCATATTTCAAAAAGTAAAACCCAGGACTCCAAAATTGTTGAGTGTTTTTTTTAGGAAAATGCAAACGTTGTTGAGCTTTTTTCCTTTCGGAAATCCCTCCTGAACATGAAATCCCAGGAAAATCCAGCCATATGGCAGCCCTACCCAAATGGGGAAAGGGGGGGGGGGGAGGAAGTAGTGGTTATGGGGCTGGAACTATTATACACAGCATGGAAAGTTTCCATGAAGAACTGCCCTCTGCTGTTGAATAGATAACAGTGCATGGAATATCTGGCTGGGGGGTGGGAATTAAGATTAAAAGATGGAACGTATGAGTGCCAATTGTAGGGATAGGGGAGAAATTCAATTCCATTCTCATTTAAAGGTGAACCTCTTTAATTCACACTTTCTGAAACCATAAGAGAATCGAAACGCAGCCATCCTGCAATGCAGTTCTCCCTATAATCATAGAATTGTAGAGTTGGAAGGGAACCCCAGGGTCATCTAGTCCCATGCAGAAATCACAGCCAAGCGTTGTGGGCAAAAATGTGTATACTAAGGTAAAGTGTGCATGAAACCCCCGATAGGAGTGAAAACAACAAACAACAATGGGGAGAAATTGCTTGGCAAAAATGTGTAAATAATAGTCAAAGCCACGTGCAAAACTATGGAGACAGTTGCACCAAAACGCTGTTGAATTTGGTGGCATAAAGGCCTTGTCTGGAAGTCCTCCTTAACCTGTGTGCCTCTTTCTCTCTTTCCTCCTTTGTCTTCCAGGTGGCCACCTTTGTGGGTCCCGTCACAGCCATCCCCGTCCTCCTCTTTTCTGGCTTCTTTGTGAGTTTCAAGACCATCCCTACCTACCTGCAGTGGAGTTCGTATGTCTCTTATGTCAGGTGGGGCTCCTAGCGCACATAAGCGCACCTTGCTGCATTCCAAGGCTCTGCAATGCAATCTGGCCAGGGATGTGTGCCATGCACAGTAGCTTTTGCATCGGTTGCTTCAAGATGGGATTATTGCAATGTGCTCAATCCGGGGCTCAATCTCTTGCACATGACCTGGAAAATCCAGCTAGTGCAGAATGCTGCACCAGGGTTGTTGACGGGAGGGAAACGTCTGTTCAGATACTTGTACCAGTTGCCCATTCGCTACCGGGCCAAGTTCAAGGTGTTACTCTTGGTATATAAAGCTCCTGAAAGCTTGGGACCAGGATCTGCAGAACTGGCAATGTTATAGGTGCTGCATAATACTCGTTCCACATTTATAAGAAATCATTCTTTCAGTGTGGCAGCCTCAAACCTGCTTATTGACACCAGGCAGGTGCCTTCACTGTACTGTTATTGTCTCCTGCCAAAAACATTTTTGTTTGGGCAAGCCTATTCAGACATGTAGAGTGTTGGCATGCGTTTTAATTTGCTTTTTAGCTGATCTTGGGCTTTAGTTAATTTTTGCGGGTTTTCAGTTGTTGCTTTTAAGTGTTAGAGAATGATAATTTCGGTGTTCTTTTTGTAAACCACCTCGAGGGGTTGTTGTTTTTTGTTACAACCAGACATAAACTTTATCAAAGAAACATGCTGTTCTTGGCTATGAAGCTATGAAGGAAATACAAAAACCTTGTTTTTATTTCAGCCTGGTGTGGCAGTGAAAAGGACTGGGGAGGAGCAAAGGAGGGCACATTTGAGCATTAACAGGAAATCATGGTTTGCCTTACTATGTCATATCATATGAACCAGGTCAAAATATCAAACGCATTTCAAAATAGTATATTTTAATCCAGATTAACAAACTAGCAAAACAACAGCAACAAACCATTAGAAATTCCTGAAACATATGAAATACCTTCCAGGTTTCTTGAGCAACGTTAACGCACCAGGTCACGCAAGACTCATGGGGTCCTAGCAATGCTAGTCCTACTCAGAGTAGATCCCCTGAAGTTAGTGCTAATTTAGGCTTATTCGTTTTAATGGGTCTACTCTGAGTAGGATTTGGTTGGCTACAACCAGCAGTTCTTGAAAAAAGGGGTGTAAAAATATGTTCTCAACATTCTCAACTTTTGCAAGTCATGGGAGTATCTTCAGGTTGCATTCAGCTTAGTCCTGCTCAGAGTAGACCCATTGAAATTAATGAAGCTAAGTTAGCAGTGCCCATAAACTTCAGTCGGTCTGCTCTGAGTAGGACAAGCAGTGAATACAACCCTGTAAACACCCCAGGTTTTTTTAGCTTTCATTTGGAAGTAGCCTAAAAGTTCAGGGATCTCTGAATATGCATTGGTGTTAGATTTACAACACTGTTTTGTATCTTGGCATACAGGTACGGCTTTGAAGGTGTGATCCTCACCATCTACTCCTTGGAGCGGGAAGAATTGGAATGTAAGGTGCCCGATTGTCCTTTCAAGGACCCGATAAAGATACTCCAGGAATTGGACGTGGAGGAAGCTAAGCTCTACCTTGACTTCATCGTCCTAGGGATTTTTTTCGTCATCCTCAGGCTCATGGCTTACCTCACCCTGAAGTACAAGGTGAAGTCCGAAAGATAAAAAGGGGACTTGGGCACAATCCCCGATGCCCTTTGGCAGATGCTATTGACTGCCCCACAAACCTACTTTCCAAAGGACACGGGGAAAATCTGTGCGTCGTGGACTCAGAAAGGGTTGATGTTGTTGGGTAGCTGGTGGGTGACGTCACCTCAGTCGAGAAGAGTTGATGAGACATCTCGGAACTGTTTTAATATTTCCAGGCATTCTCTTCATTGGCAAAATGGTCTTTCCTTCCCCCCTCTCCCTTTTCTTTGGGTAAAATTCTGGAATGTGTCAAAACTCTCTTCCCAGAGCAATATCAGCTGGAGGGGAAACCTGCCCTCATTAGGATGCCCAAACCTTTCCCTAGCAAAGCACTTGGAAGAAACCTGGTTTCTGCTCCACTGGGAGGGGAAATGGAAGGTGGATGGGAAAATGCTGGAATCAATTTGGGCAGGACCCAGGGGGGTTGGGAGAAGGAGACAAGGGGTGGGAAGCAGGGGTGGGGTGGGGTGGGCGAGGGGCAAAACGAGGGTTTTGCTACAGGCAACCACGTCCTCTGCAAAGCACAGTTTTGTAGTGCCGCCGTTTTTGTGCCGTTTTTTGACTTGCTCGCTTGCGGACGTAACTGTAGCATGTGTATCAATATTAAGAAACTGGAAGACTTCTACTAGGGGGGTATGTGTGTGTGTCGCACAAGGCTTTAAATGTTTGCCATAACTGTAGCAATGGGGATTATTATTATTTTGTATTTTCCTCCTCCCCCATCCCAATATCTCCGTTTCTTCTTTCTTTACAAGAAAACCAAATTACAATCTGTGAGCAATTTTTGCAAGAGTCGCAGGCAGGCCTAGAACAGGAGATCAGAGCAACCGGCTCCAAGAGGATTCTGCAGGATTAGAGGGCCTCGTTCGTAGGGTGAGGTGAGGCTTAAACTTAATAGTAGCGTGTCAGAACACCCACAGCCTCCCTTGGGCTGGTGAGTGTAGTCAGGGCTGTGTTTATGCTGTGATTCCGTGTGAGCACGGAATGTTGTGCTAGCTACAGAATCCAACCCCTTGATGTACCTCAGTTATAAAGCGGGAGGGAAAGGGCTGTCAGTGCCCTGCCTAGCTCTTCCACCGTCTCTGCGATTGTCAAGAGAGGAATAAACAAAACAGAATAATGAAAACTGCAGAATAAGAATTCTGCAACACGAGATCAAATATGCAAATGGAGCAGTTTTGCATTCAGGTATGCAGGTTGCAGAATCCCAGCTTTTACTTGGCGCAGAATTTTACTTAGTGTCCCATTGGACCTGATTGGGTCTTACTTTTAAGTAGGCATGCATAGGATTGGGTCCCACAAAACTTTGGTGCCCTTGTAGGCTGGAGACAGACTCAAGTGAGAATTAGTACTGGTGCCATAGAACCATCAATGCTCATTGCATGGGCATTCCTCTCTTGTTTCCTTATTGTCTTTGGTCAAGCAGGTTTCAGAGGGGGTTTTTTCTGAAGCACAACATAAACTCGGATGGCCTGTTTGACCAGAGAAAACTGGGGTAAATAAAGGACTACACACCATGAGAAACGATAGCTCTGTTATGCCACTTTCAGCTCACTGATAAAGCCATAATCTTTATGCTGCTATAGAGGGAAAAGTGCTGGTCTAGGACTTTTGCATATCCCCAGTCCTTCTTGGATTGCCACCTATAGCACGATGAAGCCAAGGTGCAGCCAAGGTTCTTTGCCATTCCTTTGCTGGAATACAATCTTAAATATTGAGACAATCAATAGTGTACCACCTAATTGTTATTTCCTCTCTTTTCCGTTCCTTCTCTGTCCCTGCTGCCTGTTTACCTTTCTAGCAATCTTACATTTGCAGAAGTTGTTTGTCTGTAGCAGGCACTACCAAAAAAATTGGCAGACTCAAGGATGCTTTTGCCTTTCTCTGAGCCTTTGGTGGCGATGGGCCACTGGGATGACAAAGAACCATTTTGGGCTCCGATTCTTCCTTCACTAGCTCTTGCACTTGGGAAGAGGGTAGTCCCTTGTCAAGAGGATGCCCCAACCTGTAGCTCTTCCACCTTGTCTGTGTTCCTCGTGGGAGAGGAAGGGGCAGGGGTGCAGAGCTCATTGCCATCTGTAGTAGCAATAACATCCATTACTATGCTTTTTTATGGGTAGCTTGGTTCATCTTTCCCATGAAGTGTATCCCCTGTGACAAAGGCCACCAAAGTCTTTGGCTTTGAGTATAGTTTCCAGGGGCTGCTGCCCTCACTCACTCAACTCGCCAAACCCTGCTAACTTGCTTAATCAGTGTGTGAAGCTCCTCTCTCCCCTCTGTTAAACAGGAGGTCACCTTCTAACAGTGCTCGCCTGCCTGCTATTCATCACGCTGGAGTTGGTGCGGCCACCTATTAGCAGCCATGCAAACTGCAGCATGACGACAGCCTTACATTTTTATTTATATAGGAAGATAAGGTAGTGATACGTGAGCCAAAGAGTGAGGATGTCTATGTCAAGGCATCTTAATGCTGTGTTTTATTAAGATCAGGGTGGTTAGTTGTGATGCCTTTTAAGAGAGCCCAGTTCTTTGGAAGGGGAGATAGAGATGGCTCAATTTTGTTTTCTCCCCATTTCTCTTTTTTCCAAGTTCAGTCCACCACATTTCTGCAGCAGTTTGTGAGTTTCTTTGTTTTCAAAAGTGTTCATGAAAATTTATCAGCATTTTAGTACACATTTCTCCTAATGCACACATTTTGCAAGACAATTTCTGAACTGTAATGCATTTGTTATTTTCACAAATACTGTACATGCATATCAATGCACACTTCCCTCCAATGTATGCTGGGTGGGTTATTATTATTATTATTATTATTATTATTATTATTATTATTATTATTTTGCATACATTATTTGGTTAGAGAACTACTTTGCAAAATTCAGAGAAGTGTAAATTTCAAAGGGCAGCTGCGTTTCGATTCACAAATTGTTTCCAGAAGTATGAATTAGGTAGGTTTCCCTTAAAATGTGGACCAAGTCGGATTTCTTCTCTGTCCCTAGTCATGAAAGAGCAGGTAGAAATCACAGTGGTTTTCATCCTGATCTTGTGCAGCCCTCTTTGCACTTCCAGCTGCTAGAAATGAATAAATTCTATCTGTAAAGCAGATTTTGGAGGGGATTCTTTCTTTTTAAACAAAAAACAACAAAAAAGCAGGCAGCTAGGGTGGATGCTTTGCAATCTGCTGCAGCACTTTAATGCAATCATGTGGTGTCCTAAGCACTGCCTTTCAGGAACTAAGCTGCCCACTGCATCGGCAGAGATACAGCTTTCCATTTTTAACAGAGACTTATAGCCCTCCCTCTCACCCAAACGATGAGATGGTGAGCATCATTTCCTCATCTCATTTATTATTTTAATAGCATGCCACTATTATTCCTATTTTACAGATCTTGAAACTGAGGGCTGTATCCAGCGTTCTCTGTCTACTGGTGCAAAGGCTCTTTGCACTGTCCAACCAGGGAGTTTTAATGTTGCACAACGGAGGAATCCAGCGCAACAGTTGCCCTAGCAGACTGCCCTGGCAGTTGCCCTGGCACAATCTGTTGTGCGAGAAAGTTGCTAGCGTCCTGCTTAAGCCTTCTGCTGCGCAACAATGTTCTGCCGGCACTTAGCCAGCGAAGCAAGGAGATCGCTAGGTGACTTTAACTTTGCGCTATGTGCAATGTTGCGCTCTCCATGAGCAAATCCAGAAAAATTACCCCTTCCAATTTCAAACCTGCACTCCCAGCCAGGGCTAGAGACCTGGTCTAATCCAGCAAGACAAACCTTATGAATGCATGGATAGGGGGAAAGCCTCCCCTTTAACTTCCTCCTTCATTAAGTGTATGTCCTTTCATAAATATTGCTGCTGGGACAGGAGCCAAAGACAGTACACAGACAATGAGTGGAAATGTATTGTACCCAGAGCCAGCCCTGCCATTAGGCAAAGTAGGACAATCGCCTCCAGCAGCAAATGTTGGAGGGTGGCAGTGACAGAACCCTGTTGTGCCTCTTCAGGCACCCCCTTGTCCATGCCCCTGTTGGAGATCAGAGCTGTGTATGTGCCACTTGACCAACCATGACCCCTGTAAGCTAGCCTGCTGCCCTCAGGTGCAACGGAGGATACAATCCCATTGCCAGTGTTGTAGTGAGATTTAACTGCCAGTCTAATCAGTTTATGTTTGTGGAACAGGAGGGACACCATTTTGTCCTTGGCCTTTGGCCAGCTCTGGATGTATCCAAAAGTTGTGGTTCAAAGGTGCTGTGGGATAGCAGCAGGGATGCGGGTGGCGATGTGGTCTAAACCACCGAGCCTCTTGGGCTTGCCGATCAGAAGGTTAGCAGTTCGAATCCCCATGATGGGGTGAGCTCCTGTTGCTCTGTTCCAGCTGTTGACAATCTAGCAATTCGAAAGCACACCAGTGCAAGTAGATAAATAGGTACCGCTGCGGCGGGAAGGTGAAGGGCTCTGGTTTCCATCATGGTGATCCGTTGCGCCAGAAGTGGTTTAGCCATGCTGGCCACAGGACCCAGAAAGCTGTCTGTGGACAAACGCCAGCTCCCTCGGCTTGAAAGTGAGATGAGCGCCACAACCCCATAGTCGCCTTTGACTGGACTTAACCGTCTAGGGGTCCTTTACCTTTACCTTTATGTGGTAGCAGTACTCTGTTAAGGGTGTCTTGTGCCCATGTTCTGAGATAATTGTTTGGGGGATCTATGGTTTATTGGAGACCTGCCCTCAGGCTGCCTGCAGTAGGGCTGGTCCTACCATTAGGCAGAGCAAGACAGCCATTTTGGGTGGCAGGTGCTGTGTACACCATGAGACCTGGTATGTGCCCCCTAAACCAGCCTGTGGCTTTTGGCTTCAGTGAAGGCCACTGTCTCATTGCCAGTGTGGAAGAAAAACCCAGCTGTCCTTCTGGTCAGCTTTCATACATGGAATTGTGAAGAGTAGGGGTGGGTGTGTCGTCTTGTCCTTTGCCTCAGGCGGCAAAATATATTGAGCTTCTGAAGGCCTGTGGCTACCAGAAGAAGTTCTGAAATGGGGACAGCCTTTACAAGAAGCTTCCCTTGCACTGCGACCCTCCCCTACCCAAACAGCAGGCAAATAAATGTAAAAGGTAGCCCCTGCATGGTGATGCTGTTTAAAGCGCACACACTTTCAGAAGAAAGCAGATTTCCAATCGAACCCGTTGGTGCTAAGAGACTGAGGATGGAAGATGAGATGCAAGAGGGGAAGGAGGCCAAGTGGCCCACACATTCCTCCCTCCTCCGAAGTCAGGCAATAATTTTTTAAAAGGGGTTTTGTTCTCCATCCTGCATAGACTTGGAACAATTCTGCTGCAAGCCTTGGAAGGCGTGTGTGTGTCTTCCTAGACATTTTGATCGCTGTGAGCTTCACGGTATCCTTTTCTTAACCATGGAAATCTGGGGCGGAGGAAGGCGTCGTTCCCTTCCTTGCTTTCCCTTCTTGTCTGTCCTCTCAGTGTGATGGTGTTTTTTGCGGGTGGAATCCTGTATGGGACTTTGTACATACAGCTTTGATGGTACTAAAGCAAAACAACTTAACAGTGCTGTTTTTCTTGGAAAAAGAGGTGCCAGAAGTCACCATAAATATCTCCCTTCTTCTCTTAGAATGGCAATGACTCCCACTTGAGAGGTGCCAGGACTGAATTCTGGCAAGTTCCGGCTGGAAAAAAAAGCCCTGCAACTTAAGGATCCACTGGACCTTGATTGCAAGAGATTTCTGCTATTTAAAAATAAATAAATAAGGGAACTCAAGGAGCTCACACCAAAACTGGAAACACCCACCATTGATGATACAAAGATTCAAAGACAGCACAATACCTTAGGCATGTTGACTCAGAATTGAGTCCTGCTGCGTTCAATGGGTCTTATTCCTGAGTAAGGGAACATCTAGACTGTTGCTATTTTCCAGTGGGACTTCAGTCACATGCTGGCAAAGACTGGGAGGTCTTACGCAACAAACTGGCTTCCCCCTTTCTGCGATAAAGAAAAGTTTCGGGGCAAAGCAGTGGGAAGTGTGGGTTACACTAGCTTTGACACAACGGCCCTCTTAGTATTGCTCAGCCACTTCCAAAAAGTGCCGGGTTTTTTTGCTGGTTTCCATTTTGAGCCTAGTTCAAGGAAGGTTGCTGAGTTCAGTCAAAGGACTCTTAAGCATCCCTCCCCTGCCACTGTGTCTGTCTTGAGGAAACTACCACACTGGGAGGAAAAGCCAGTCTCTCACAGCACTGAGAGCTCTCCGTGTTCACACAAGGTGGGGAGCCAGCTCAAAGGCCACTAAAGCAAACAGATAGGGAACTCCAGATCTCCAAAGCTGAGTCTTAAATGTAGGGCCAGGGAGGCCTGCAAGAGTTGCTGACATGACTTGTTTGTTTCAAGTGTACATGTGGAGACCTCCAGTTGGATTTCACACATTAATAAAACCTATATTTATACGGTAATGTTCTCTCTCGTTTCTGGAGGATCTGTGAAAACTGCATGGCGGTAGAAGGAGGTCTGCTTCTGTGTTCCTAGAATGATGCACGGTTTTGGCATCCCAATTTCTGCGCATTTCATGGGGAACAGAGAGAATCTTGTTATTTACTTGCCCTTCACCCTAATGTTCCACAAATAAAATGCAACATTAAAAACAACTTCCAATACAGAAACAAGGTGGGTTCTAAAGATATGCATTTCAAGCAGCCTCTTACAGCAATCGAGGTACCATTCTGTGTCATGTGCAGAGGCGAGATACTATTGAGGTTCCAAGGGCTACTGTGCCTTTGAGTAAAAGCTTCCTTTTTTGTAGCTTCTGCCCACCCTTTTACTGCTTCCTGTTTAAGACCATCCTCTTAAATTTGTAACCTTCCAGATAGAAGTTCTAATGGCAGTCCATCATGAAAAGACAAACAATGTAAAAAGCTGATCAATAAGAATCAGAAATAATAAAATAGCAGGTGGAAACACAATAAGGGAGAAAGCTTAAAGCATACTGTGGCTTTAAAGGACTAAAAGAAACTGGGGACTGGGGGGGGGCACAATTTAGTGAATAATTGTCACTTAATTTCCTTAAGTGGTAGTGGAGATATGCATAAGAACCTTATTTATGAAAGGAGGGAGGAATGATGTACCGTATTTTTCGCCCCATAAGACGCACTGGCCCATAAGACGCACCTAGATTTTAGGGGGGGAAATAAAGGAAAAAAAATTTATTTTCCCCCTAGGTGCGCTGCGCTACACCAGGAGCTTGGGGCGTGCTGAGCTCAGCGCGCCCCAAGCTTCTGCGTGCCGGCAAGGTCTCCGCTAGCGTGGGAGAGCCGGGCGCCTCTCCCAGGGCTAGCGGACCCCTGCGCTAATCCAGAAGCTTGGGGCAAGCTGAGGTCAGCGCGCCCCAAGCTTCTGCGTGCCGGCAAGCAGTCCACTGCCGCCCCAAGCCTCGCGCACCCGGCAGGAGGTCCCACCGGGTGCGCGAGGCTTGGGGCGGCAGCGGACTGCTTGCGCGCACCTAGAAGCTTGGGGTGTGCTGAGCTCAGCGCGCCCCAAGCTTCTGCATGCCGGCAAGCAGTCCGCTGCCGCTCCAAGCCTCCCGCACCCGGTGGGACCTCCTGCCGGGTGCGCGAGGCTTGCAGACACTCGCACGAAGCAGGGGGAGCCCTCCAGAGGGCTCCCCGTGCTTCGGGCGACAGGCTGCCGCCCCAAGCCTCGCGCACCCGGTGGGACCTCCTGCCGGGCGCGTGAGGCTTGCAGGCATTCGCCCCATAAGACGCACCCCGATTTCCCCTTCATTTTTGGAGGGGAAAAAGTGCGTCTTATGGGGCGAAAAATACGGTATTTCTGCCCTGTTCAGTCATTCATGCAGGCCCAGGAAACTGGAAAAGCTGGAAAACTCTTCTTAGTCACTTCTCAATAAGATTCCCTCCCCTCAGTCCAAGACCCAACACTGCTTAAGGGTGTTGGGCGACTGGCAGAGAGAATGTGGATGAGGAGAGCTGCTGCCAGTCAGTGTCAAGAATACTCAGCTTGATAGGCCAGTGGTCTGACTCAGTATATGGCAGCTTCCTACACTCCTGTGGGTAAAAATATATTCAGCGGTACCTTGGTTCTCAAACTTAATCCATTCCTGAAGTCCCTTCCAAAACCAAAGCATTCCAAAACCAAGGCAAGTTTTCTTATGGGAAAGTAATGCAAAATGGATCAATGCGTTCCAGACTTTTAAAAACAACCCATAAAACAGCAGTTTAACATGAATATTACTATCTAACGAGACCATTGGTCCATAAAATGAAAGCAATAAACAATGTACTGCAGTCACACAATCAATCAATCAGTAGCTGAACTGGGTTCCACACAGACACAAAAACAAAACAAAAAGAGCTGCAAAAACAAAAATGCAAAATACATATCAAAAACAGATGGACCTCAGCATAACACTCAAAATGGAAGTGTGGCACTCAAATCGTAAGCATAACTCCCAAAACAGAGCACATTCAGCTTCTGAAAAAAGTTCGCAAACTGGAACACTTACTTCCGGGCTTGCAGTGTTTGGGTTCCAAGTTGTTTGAGTACCAGGGCATTTGGGAACCAAGGTACCACTGTAAATATATTTGAAAACCTCAGATTGTTATGGACCTTCAGTTAGAATGTTTATCTGAAAATACATATCACACCTATCCCTGGATGATAATTTGGGTGTTGTTGTTTTTTAAAAAAGTTTTTGTTGAACATTTTTTCACAAAAATGTAGTACAACAAAGTACTACAAAATCACCATAGTGACACAAAGCCATGAGGAAAGTGAGGTGGGCAGTGAGAGACATAATACAGAGGGATTTTTATTATTCTGAAATTGCAGAACTGAGTCAAACCAAAAAGCACAGATGAGATGCTGGATTACAATTAGTCACATCCCAGGAAAAACGTTGAACCTGGATGCAATGAGTCATCAAAGGGCACACCTTGGCGATATTTACATTATCAGGTCAACACACATACAAACACACCTTTTGATATTGGTCGTAGTAAGTGGGCTGTTTCCCCCCTGTTTCTAAACAATATTAAAATACACAAAAAAGGTACAAACTGTATACAAACACTCTATTTCGCGAAGACTGTACCTTAAATTTTTTAAAAATAACCCTGCAGTTTACATCACAGGGAAAAAAATGGTTATACCTGTTAATATCTAGAATGCATTGATTTTTCATGAAATAAAGTGAAGAGAGACTGGTTTATTTGTTTGCTTTATATCCCACCTTTCCTCTCCATAGCTTAAGGTGGCAAATATGGTTTTCCTCCCTCCCCATTTTATCCACACAACAACCCTGTGAGGTAGGCTAAGAGACAGCAACTTGCCCAACGTCACCCAGGGGGCTTCATGGCAGAGTGGGGATTAGCACTCTGGTCTCCCGGGTCGCGGGTGGCGCTGTGGGTTAAACCACAGAGCCAAGGACGTGCCAGTCAGAAGGTCGGCGGTTCGAATCCCCGTGATGTGTTGAGCTCCCGTTGCTCGGTCCCTGCTCCTGCCAACCTAGCAGTTCGAAAGCACATCAAAGGGCAAGTAGATAAATAGGTACCACTCCGGCGGGAAGGTAAACGGCATTTCTGTGCGCTGCTCTGGTTCGCCAGAAGCAGCTTAGTCATGCTGGCCACATGACCCAGAAGCTGTACCTCGGCCAATAAAGCGAGATGAGCGCTGCAACCCCAGAGTCAGCCATGACTGGACCTAATGGTCAGGGGTCCCTTTACCTTTACCTTTTCTCCCAGGTCTTAGTCCAATACTCTGCCACTACACCAGACTTGGCTTTGAGAGTTCTCAATCTTGTTTAAACTTGTACAAAAAGTTGCATACATTCCAAGACACCTGCCTATCAAATATTGTATTAATGGAGGAAGTAAATTACGCACCAGTCAGGTGCAATTCTCGCATCCACATCTATCCAACAGTTCTAAAGGAATAAGGTAATGAAACATTAGGCTGACTGAATACCGGTATATAATTCTCCCACAGACCATTCAATCTCCATTAATTTAGGTAACGACATGAGAAGCGCCTGCTGGATCATGCCAGTGGCCCGTCTCACCCAGAATCCTGTTCTTACAGTGGCCAACCAGATGCATATGGAAAACCCACAAGCAGGAGCTGAGGGCACCTGCAGTTTCCGTCAACTGGTATTCAGAAACCTCCATGTGTAAGAAATGGGTCCAAGCTCAACTTACCGTATTTTTTGCTCTATAAGACTCACTTTTCCCCTCCTAAAAAGTAAGGGGAAATGTGTGTGCGTCTTATGGAGCAAATGCAGGCTGTGCAGCTATCCCAGAAGCCAGAACAGCAAGAGGGATTGCTGCTTTCACTGCGCAGCGATCCCTCTTGCTGTTCTGGCTTCTGAGATTCAGAATATATTTTTTCTTGTTTTCCTCCTCCAAAAACTAGGTGCGTCTTGTGGCCGGTATTTAAGCAGCTACAGAGGTTAGTTCAGGTTGCATACTCCCATCAAATTGCATCCATTTTATATTAGGCAAAGAAAGGATGAACTCATTTGATGCCCTGCATTTCCTTGGGGGATGAGAGACGAGACGCTTTTCACTGCCACGGATTCGGGAGGCAGCCTGAGCACCTGGAACGACTCACTTCCTGCCAGCAGCCAACACCACCCTTAGCTGCTGAGGAAGGCGGCTTGACTAAGAGGCCAAACCAGAAGGGCTGGAACACCATCATTTCTGGTTTCACAGGGAGTGGTGCTGCAGCTTAAACCAGTGTTGCAAATTCTGGCCAGGCACATGGGTGGGTGGTGAGGGATGCTGAGCTGAAACCGATGTGCTGAGCCACATCAAGGGGTAAACGCTGCCGATTAGACTGGTGACATTTGCACATCGCAGTAGGCAAGGGTTCCTGATCGGGCAGCGCAGTGCCACATTCTCCCTGCACTTCCTTTTTGTGCGGTTGGTTAAAACATGCCAGGAAGCCACTATTCTGCTCAGCTTCCCGTGACACGAGGACCTGACATTCTGATTTGTTAGGAAGAGATGTAGCTCAGTGGATTGAATATCTGCCTTGCATGCAGAAAGGCCCAGGATTGATCTCCGACATCTCCAGATAGGGCTGGGAGAGATTTCCCTGGTTGCAGCCCTGGAGAGCTGCTGCCAGTCAGTGTGGACAATACTGAGCTAGATGGACCCAAGGATGGACCCAAGTCATTCTGGACTCACAGCTGTCCATGGAGGCACAGGTCAGTTCTGTGTCCAGGGCAGCTGTTTATCAGCTCCATCTGGTACGCAGGCTGAGACCCTACCTCCCCACAGACTGTCTCGCCGGAGTGGTGCATGCTCTGGTTATCTCCCGCTTGGACTACTGCAACGCGCTCTACGTGGGGCTACCTTTGAAGGTGACCCGGAAACTACAACTAATCCAGAATGCGGCAGCTAGACTGGTGACTGGGAGTGGCCGCCAAGACCACATAACACTGGTCTTGAAAGACCTACACTGGCTCCCAGTACGTTTCCAAGCACAATTCAAAGTGTTGGTGCTGACCTTTAAAGCCCTAAACGGCCTCGGTCCATTACACCTGCAGGAGCGTCTCCACCCCCATTGTTCTGCCCGCACCCTGAGGTCTAGCGCCGAGGGCCTTCTAGCGGTTCCCTCGCTGCGAGAAGCCAAGTTACAGGGAACCAGGCAGAGGGCCTTCTCGGTAGTGGCACCCGCCCTGTGGAACGCCCTCCCACCAGATGTCAAAGAGAAAAATAACTACCAAACTTTTAGAAGACATCTGAAGGCAGCCATGTTTAGGGAAGCTTTTAATGTTTAATAGGTTATTGCATTTTAGTGTTCTGTTGGAAGCCACCCAGAGTGGCTGGGGAAATCCAGCCAGATGGGGGGGCTATAAATAATAAATTATTATTATTATTATTATTATTATTATTATTATTATTATTATTATTATTAGGATCTGGCTGGGGAGAAGGTAGTTTTCTATGTTCCTATTTCAATCACCATCCCCCCCCCCACACACAAATGCAACTGAAATTAAAATCTGCCTTGTCATTCTTTCCATTTTCCCAAGGCCTCTACTCTTCTGTGCTAAACAGAGGTGGCTACTCAGACTGAGCAACAGCCATTTAGTATTAGCGTGAAGAACAGAACCTCCCTATTCAGGGCAGAAAGCACTCTGCCCATGCTCAGAGGCATAGCTGTCAACCTTCCCCTTTTTGTGGGAAATTCCCTTATTCCAGCGCCGTTTCCCGCTGCTATCCCAGATTGTTAGATACCCCGTAGTCTGTCTCCGGGACAGGTGAGGCTGCTGATCGCTTATTTTCAAATCTGAAAGTTGACAGCTATGCTCAGAGGGCCACTCTTGTTTAGCATTGCTTCTCACATTCCAGGGTTCTTTGCAAACAGGTTTTGTAGCTGAACCTTCATGTAACACCCAGGAAATAAGAAGAGGGTTGCAGCAGCATGTCTTGCACATCTGGAGAAGGTTTAGGGCAGGCAGAAATCCCACAGGTGCTTGTTTCCAGCAAAGGGGATGCAGAGTCACAGGAGTGGATATCTCCACGTTTACGCAATTCTGCATAGAGGCGGCTGCATCTGCAGCAAATCCAGTGGAGCAGGAAGCAAGCCGTTCTGCCTGTGCCAGAAAACGTACACAAATGCACTCTGTGGTAATCCAGCGCCTATCTTGCTCGCCTTCTCTGCTCAATCTTCCCCTCCCTGGTTTTGTGTTTTTCCCCCCTTCTGGAAGCTCTGCCAGCTGCGAGAGAGGCGGTTTGTAAGGCCAAGTGGGAAGGGCTTTCTTTGCAGGAAGTTACGGCTGCAAATAAACTGACAAGAGGGCAGGAGCCTTCACAGAGACAAAAATAAACCGCCGGAGAGGCGAAGAGAAGCTTGTTCTGAATGCAACGCGATCCTCCCAGAGGCCTATTGAAAAAGCAGATCAACACAGACAGACACACGGCAGGCGACCGAAAGACCCTGATGGGACAAAGGGCACGGCTGCATCGGCCGTCCGCTCGGAAGATCCTTCGCCGGAGGTAAAATTTCGCGGGTGGACCGAGGGTTCACGTCAGCGCAGGGCCAACTCTGAGCCGCTTTCCCGCTCTTCTCTCTCGGAGGGCTCTGGTGGCAAGGGGGGGTTGGTAAGGGAAGCAGTAAAGTTATCCCAGCTGCCCCGATTCCCTGCGATTTTTCCTTGGTAGGCGATCATGGGGGCGATCACGGCAGGTGTGTTCCAGACAATCTGTTTATTGAGCATGCGTTCTGATTTGCTTCACAAAGTTTCTTTGTTGTTTTTTCCAAAAAAAATTATTGGTTTTCCAAATTTAAAACAAATATATCAACCAACATAAAAAGAAAACATCAAAAAGCAAGCAAGCAAACAAACATATATCCTAACTGTAAACATTCCACTTTTGTTAACATTGTTAAGTGACTTCCTCGAATCCCCGTAGCTGAGTTTTCATATTGTAGCAGTTTTCCAAAACTAGTTTCACATAAAATTTACTTAGTCCAATTAACATCTTTCTTTCTTTTCATTTAAACTTTAGTTCATGGTATTCTACAATGTCACATGTTTAAATCCTAAGCCAATTTGGTACATACAAGTAATTCTGTTTAAGTTATCTTTAACATATTTAACTAAATAATCTTTGAATTTCTTCCATTCCTCTTGATACTCCTCCTTCTGGTCGCGGACTCTTCCGGTCAGGTCGTCTAGCTCCGAAAAATCCATCATCTGCTTCACAGAGTTTTAGGTGTCAGCTGTTCGTTCACTATTCATTTTGATTTGTTTCCTGGCAGAGGTGCCAACTTTAACAAAATATTGGGGGGTAAGCCCTGCCCCACATAAATGATCATAAGACATGGAGCATACACACAATTTTAATGGCAATGCCCATCAACTATGGGGGGCAGGCCCCCTCAAATATTTTAGGGGGAAGCAAAGGGCCCTCGGCCCCGAAGAGTTGGCTCCTATGCTTCCTGGGAGGTTATATGATGTTGCTTTGAGCAAATGTTGTCCCACATTTTCCTTTGCCTTTCTCTGTCACTTTTCTTATTGCAAATAGTCTGGAGCGTGGGGGGTGGGTGCAGGTTTGTTGCACAAAAGCACCAAATTATCTTGAATTGTGCAAGCTGAATTTGCCGGTATGTAATTGAATTTCGTCAAAAGATAGCAAGAGCCTGGAAACGCCCACAGACATCAAAACAAAAAAATGTATATGGTATAATCCTGTCAGGTTTTTTTCTCCCAAGAGTAGAGGAAAGTGCAAGGTAGCTAAAATGTTAGCTCCCTATATTCCTACTCTCTATATTCCTGGAGATTTAACAAATCCCTCCCTATTGCGATATTTAAGATCAGCTCAAACACCTTGGCTATATTCTCTGAGCACTCAAGTTCTTCAGGCCATTATCGTTATGGGGAAATGCAGGGGTGGGTGACAGCCCCATGGAGATAGGGGAACCCCCAGAGTCTTGCCAAAGTGTTGCTAGAACTTCTTGTTTGTGCTAGCTTTGAATGGCCAGAGTTCATTCATTTCCAAGGCTATAGAGCAATCCCAAGTTATTAAGGATCACCGGCCCCATTTTGTGATACACATTAAACTGTTTCCACTGTTAACCGATTACAAATTGCACAGAAAGGTTCTGAACTTTAAAAATTTAAAAGAACACAAATGTTCTACCTAACTGAAATTTCAAGGAGAGTGAGTTACAAATGTTTTGCATCAGTGTTTTGCTTTTAATTGCCATTCAGATGTATCACTCTTTGGTCAATCTCTCTGCTAACTTTGAGGTGGGTGGGGACTGCTGGAAGCTGGGCTGAATCTGAGCTGGGACTCAGTCCAGCATGACAGAGTTCAGTGTTTGATCAGAGTTCCAGAATTTTTTATTAAAGTTCTCACAATACAATAAAATAGCTATATCTATATATCTGCAACAAATGTTTGATCAGAGTTCAGGATACCCGAAGGCTCCTGAGCATGTGCAGAGATAATTTTCCTCTTCATGCATCAGAAACAAAACCTAAGCCAAGAATGTAGCTCTCAGAAGTCTGAACCCCAGTATCTCTCCTTTAGAAATGAACCAATAGCTTTAGATTAATTTCATGTTAAAGCTTTGTATACCCCGCTTTTCAAACACTTGTAGTAAAGCAAATCTACAATAAAACAAATTTATTGGAACAAAAAAAAGGAAAGTCAAAGATGAAATGAAGCAGTAGCAATATACCCCAGCATTAAAAATGAGAGGCTCCTCCAGATAACCCATTTATTCAGCATTCAGCATTTGTTTGAACAAAGTATGTGCAGTGGTCTTTACTGTACATACATACTGATTTGTTTGCAGAGGGGTTGTGCAACAATGAACATTCATCCCAATTTGCTTGTGTGTTGTTCAGCTGGGCTGAGGAACAACAACTTACTTGTCCCTCTCCCCTTGCTGTTTGCCTTGCCTTGCTCAGCAAGGCTTGTTGGTGTGAAAACACACACATCTCAAGGTAACCAAAGAACAGCAGCAGATACAATTCCTTAGAGACAGGCCTGGATTTACAGGTAATGACAGGTGTGAACAGGCACACTCTCTGATGCTTTAAAGCCTCTCATCTTAACTCTTTGGTGCCTGCCATGATGGATTCAGCTACATAACTTTAGCCAAGATTCCAGACTCTGTAGCTTGACTTAAGATGCAGTGGATGAGCCTTGCAGTCTCTAGGATTCTGTTACCAGTTAAGCCAGGGGTAGGCAACATGAAGCCCAGGGGCTGGATGCGGCGCAATCGCCTTCTCAATCCAGCCCGCAGACGGTCCGGGAATCAGCGTGTTTTTACATAAGTAGAATGTGTCCTTTTACAGTGGTGCCCTGAAAGACGAATGCCTCGCAAGACGGAAAACTCGCTAGACGAAAGAGTTTTCCGTTTTGGAGGTGCTTCGCAAAACGAATCTCCTATGGGCTTGCTTCGCAAGACGAAAATGTCTTGCGAGTTCCTGCTGGTTTTTTCCCCTCCCCCCTTTTTCTAAGCCGCTAAGCCGCTTATCAGCTGATCCGATCAGCAGATAAGCCGCTAAAAGCAGCTAAAAGCCCCTAATAGCGCTAAGCCACTTATCAGCTGATCCGATCAGCAGATAAGCCGCTAAAAGCCGCTAATAGTGCTAATAGCGCTAATCCGCTAATCCTTCAATGGGCTTGCTTCACAAGACGAAAAAAACCGCTAGACAAAGAGAATCACAGAATGGATTCTTTTCGTCTTGCGAGGCACCACTGTATTTAAAATGCATCTCTGGGTTATTTGTGGGGCATAGGAATTCGTTCATTCCCTCCCCCCCAAAAAAAATATAGTCCGGCTCACCACATGGTCTGAGGGACGGTGGACTGGTCCATGGCTGAAAAAGGTTGCTGACCCCTGAGCTAAGCTATAGCCACAGGGCTGCCAGCATGTGCTTTTGTTTTATCTTCTCAGACGTCCACTGGCGTTTTCCCTTTAGCAGGAGGTGGTTGTACAGCAATTGTATTTTTTCTGCCTATCGATTTCTGCACATAAAAGCTACCGTTCAAAGCTCAAGAGAAGGCAAGGCTGATTTATTCCTGATCAGTTGCAAACCCCTGGACGCACATGAGGATGTAGCAGGTTCTGCAAAATTGAGCCCATTTTTGCATGCATTTGCTCGGAGAAAATCCATGCCTTCTCTCTCCGTCTTTTGCTTATTTGCGAATGATTTGCACCGTGAATTCTGAGAGCAACGTTTAAGCTGCCTGGCCTCAGAGCTCAAATTTCATTTTGCGTTTTCCCCCGCTTTCTAACGGCACAATGTTCTGAGCTGGCCTCTGCACCAGGAATTGCTAAGAGCCCTTCCGTACCAGGCAAGTTCCAGGCCAGGCCACTGCGGCAAAGCCAGCTATAAATGTGTCCATCTTTGCCAGCTTGGTGATGTCCTTTAGTGAGGCCTGCTGCTTTAAGGGGAGAGGGAGGAGGAAGAGGAGGAAAGCAGATTATTTTTTCAGCTGGCTGTCAGTGACAGCAGAAAGGCACACAGCAGAGCCACAAACAGGCTGGCAGTGTGATGATGTGCAGTCACTGGAGATGGCAGGGAATGAAGCGAGAAAGACCTGCTAATTCGCCCCCAAGGTGCATGTGTGAATTTTACAAGAAGGACCCCCTCTTCTATTCACCTTCTTTCCAGGTCCTCTTCTCTCCTCTGTTTCCCCCTTCCTTCCGAAGGCCTTTCTCTCTTTCTTCTCCCCTCCTTATTTACACATCTAGTGTTGCCCCTTGTGTACTACGGCTGCATGCAACTTTTACATACATGTAGGCAGCAGGCGGAAGTCAACAGGTGAAGCTCATCAAATTGGGGGTCTCCCAGAATGAGAATATGTAGCTTAGTGTGATGCATGTTTCCTGAAAAGTTCATTTTAGTGGGACTTGCTGTCAAGAAAGCGCACGTAAGGTTACTGGGACTAAACGTCTTGTCTGTTTTTCTTTAAAGTTATATTTTTCCTTACTTTGTAGTGGAAAAGTATAATGAACCATTTTGGGGGCTTGTGTTCAGAGGGCTGTGGAGAAGAGACAGTTGCATGGATTATTGTAAGGTTAAAGAAACTGGAAGAGAGGAGTTGAAGGAAGCATGGAATGGGAGGTGGGAATTTGCTAAAATGAAATTTGAAAATAATCTAAACTGGGTGATGTTGTTCCGTGCACAGCCATTAGCACCTCGGGCAGTGCAACCGAATTAGCCATCCTCACAAGGTGCACTTCTAAGCCCACCCAGTCTAAAATCCAATCATACTAGCCAAGGTGTGACTATGCCAAGGAAAGATAACTAAAGATAATCCTATTAGGGCGGGGACCCACCCCACCTTGCCATGAACCAAAAGGATTGGCCAGGAGCAACACGTCACTGATCCAATCAATTTTGGAATTCGCTTTGAAGCTTTTGTCCCCCAGAGTATAAAAACCAGGCTCCTGAATCAACTCTTGGCTCCTTTTCTGCTGGCCTCCACTACCTGCCTGAAGTCCTTCTTGCTGAATTGCTTTGCCCTGGACGAAACCCCGGTCTCTAGTGCTGCGTTCTCGCCCCTGCTTTTCGTCCACTGCCTCCAGTCTCCTGCTTCCCTGGGTCTCTACTTGGTGAAGCAGAAGTCCTTGCTGTTTCCAGCCTTACTTAGGACTTTTGACAAGCTCCAGGACTCCTTCTTTGCAATTGTCCACAGGGACTGAAAAGGTACCTTTGGCTTCCTCCCCTGTTTTCTGTTTTCACAACAAATGGTAGCCTCCAAACTTGCTCCTTCTTTCCTGTCTCTGAGAATGTGTGACTGTGTGTTCCGATCAGTTTTTGGCTTCCTACCAGTAGTGTGCATGTGTGTTTTGGAAGCCACCCTCTTGCATCACCCCTTGCTCCTTCTTGGGCATGTGTAGTCAGGGAAGGGCTATGGGGCAGGTCATCTGCCTTGCATGCAGAACGTCCCACATTCAGTCCCTGGCAGCATCACCAGGTAGGGCTGGAGGAGAGACTTACCTGCCTAAAAATCTTAGCGAGTCCCTATCAGTCAGTGTAGACCAACTTTGCCCCCACCCCCCGGCCACTTGAAAGTAGCTGATGGTCCTGGCAGACCACTTAATGATCTTTTCTACCTGTTGCAGCAATTGTAATGTGCTGTGTTGGATGATGTGCAATCTCTAATTAGAATTCTATTTGTAATACAATGAATTACGGCTGGCTGATATATCGCTATATCACCCAAAACCAGTTTGCAGTCCATATCATGATATCGGTTTCATAATATTTGACCTGGCAATATATCACAAATTGTGTGTGTGCTATGCAAAAAAATCACAATGTGGGGGAAACCGTGAGGCCAGCCAATCTTTCTCTCGACTCCTGCAGCCCCTGATAATTTTGCTGGCTCAGCTCTCCCCTGCCTCATGCAGGGAGCAGAAAACCACAAGAGCAGGCGCCGGCAAAAATCACAGTGCAGGAAAAACCAGAGCCAGCCAATGCCTCTACATAGCTCCATTCTTATTTGAGACTTTGTGATATATCAGTATATTGCGATGTTTAGCAGGTGATTATATCATGATCAGATATTGCCCAGCCCTGCAATGAACTGCAATATAAAAGAAGCAATAAAATTACAATTAGAAACAAACACGAGTATTTAATGCAGGCATGCTGTGGACCACAGTTTGGGGACCTCTGGCATATAATAGCTCGGTTGTTTGATTTGGTACAAGGCAACTTCCTATGTCTCTGTGGTTAGAATTAGCTAATTCTCCCAAACCATTCTCTTGAGTCGTTCCCCATAATAGAAATGTACTATTTGCTGAGCTATTCCCCACTGAAGGGTTAAATGTGTATATTTGATTCTTTTGATTCTTTCTGTGTGTGCTGTAAACAGTCTCCCCATTCTAAGATCTGTGTGAGTGCAAGTTTCTAGATAAAACCTGCTATTGCTGCTGTCTGGAGTTCCTAATTTGTAAGACTCCTAGAATGTGTGCATGTGAAACCCAGGTCTACCAAGGAGGATTGGGGGGGGGGGACTGTAATCCTCAGATGAAGGGTGGTATATAAATTTAATAAATTTAATAAATAATAAAATCAGAACCGTCTGTGAGACCTCTGGTTCTACCTGCCATTATCTCCCCTGCTAATCACCCCACCTTTCCCAATCCGCAGTAGACTCTGAATCGGCAAATTCAGGTTGCTCAGTTAATGTTGATTTTGCACTATTGTGCAGCAAGCGTTCTCCCCTCCCCATCCCCCAAAGGTCAGATTGTTTGCTGTAAGGAAAGTGACAGGTAATTTGCTCTGGGAGATAATGCTTGTTTGATGCAACGCTGTCTAATCTCCCCATAATCAAATCGAGATGAATGCTCATTAAAGAATAGCTCTCACTGCAATCAAATCATGCTAAATAGTCATTAAACAGCTTGTCTGGAAGTGACCCTACAGTATTGATGTGAGCTGTTTTGAGGAAGGGAATTATCTGAAAGAAGTGTGAGAAAAAATATATAGTATACAATAGATATAGTGACAGAGGCAGGCTTGCTCAGGAAGCCTCTGGCCTCCAAGCTATGTCTGCCTCAGTGACGAGATTTTGGCAGATCTTGATTATCAGATTCTGGGGAGCAGGGCGGTGGTGGAATTCCAGCTCTGCTTTCTGACCTTTTTACGTGTGTCTTCCAGTTGAAAGGCAGGTCCCTTCCGCCACCATGCCGTTCAGGAGATGGCCGTCCCAGGCGGGGAGCAGCTGGAGCAGGCTGAAGCAAATAGAGGCCAAGCAGAAGGCCGGCAGAGGCGTTGTAGCTTCCGCGATGCACCTGGACTCGGCGCTAGGTAAGGCAGAGTTCAATCTCCAGGGCTCTGCTTTCAGAGTCTGGAAATGGCCGAAGTAGCAAGAGTGCCTCTGAGCACGTTTGTTCTCTGGGCAGGGTGTCTTTCCTTCCTGCGCCTTATCCTTAAAAACTCCCTTTCTCAATGCCCAGGGAGTGCAGAGGTGATGGCTCCCCTTTTGCGGAATGCTTTCCCCAGAGAAACGCACCTGGCACCATTGTTGTCTGGTTTTAGTTGCCAGACATTTTTTTTAAAATCATTTGCTCTCTCCTTTGAACCTTAATTTGGAGGGTAGCTGGTTATGTTTGTGATCTTTATATTCCACTCATCCTTTTAAGTGGGTTGGGCAGGATTTCTTTTTGTGATAGATAGATTAGATATATGATAGATGATAGATAGATAGATAGATAGATAGATAGATAGATAGATAGATGATAGATCTGCACTTTGGAGTCTTCTTTTATTGCTGTTTTTATATTTGGTTTTAACATTTTTTGTTGTTCCTATTTTTATTCTGTAAGATGCTTTGAGACACTTAGGTTTAAAAAGCGATGCATAACTGTAAAAAATAATTAATGTATTAGGTAATATTGCATTAAAATATGTATATTAGGAGAAAAATTTACACTAAGATGCTGATGAATTTTCATGTCAACTTTTTTTAAAAAAATGCAAACTGATATGGAAATATAGAGAACTGAATTTAAGACTAGAAAAATTAGAAACAGTGCAACTAAACTTGAGCCTTTCCTCTCCCTACTTTTCCTTTAAGGCTTTCCTTAAAACCCACCTGTGAAGCCCTTGATATGTCCCCTTCAACCTCATCTGCCACTGAAATTAAGCCCAAGTGCATGCTCCTTGGGGCAGAGACCTTCCTCCTTCCATATTCCTACGGACTAGAAACATGCTTTTGATTTTACACATAAGATGGGACTGAACTTGGGTCCCATTGAAATCAACAACCCGCTCATTTCAGCTAAGAGTACTAAGTTCAGCTGATTTAGTCTGGATCCAGCTACCTTACGCGTGGTTCTGTGGCTTTGTTTCTCAAGTTACGTTTATAATAGGTAAATAATAAGTAATAATGTGTCAATAATATAACATAAATCAATACTGTAATAACTTTGTCCTGGAATCTCTCATTGAAGGCGCTGGGAACCGCCTGGTCCTCAAGAGGATCCTGCATGTGGACCGGACCTTGTTCTTCTTAAGATCAGCATCTCCTGTCAGGTAAGGATGCCCTGCTGGGGTACTGAACTCTTGGCAACCTAGAACATGAGTTGAGAACCACAGGCCCAGGGTCCAAATGCAGCCCTGCAGCCTTCTCTATCTGGCCATTGGAACTTTAATCAGGCCAGGCCCCTTATATGCCCTGCTACACATATAAGTGTTTTTGACTGGCTGGAAGGCGTCCTTGATCTCTGAGAATGCCTCTCGCTTTTCTGGACAGAGGTTAGAGAGAGCTAGCCTGCTGTTCAAAGGGGCTCTCTTTCGTTGGACTACAATGCCCAGGGTCCTTGACCACTGGCCAATCTGGCTGCTGGGGCTGATTAGAGTTAGAGTCCAACAACATCTGGTTAGCCACCCCTTCCTTGATTAGATAAAGAAGTGGTTCCCAATTAGCAAAGTACTGTGGACGCCCTGTTTTTCAAAAGCCAACCCACGAACCCCCTACTTTTGGTAGTTTTTGTTATGTGAATGGTGTCACCATACCCTCCAACATGTCCCAGTGATGTGACCTTTCTGAGAGCACGGTGCCCAAGAAATGTGCAGTTTAGGGTGCTAGAATCTTGTTCAAGACACGGCCAACCCCTGGGATGGGTTATGTGGACCCCCTGGAGTCCACGGACCACCAACTGGGAACCACTGAGACAATGCAAGGGAAGCCTTTTTGAACATTCAAAAGTGTTCTATTACTTTTATACAGTCATACCTCGGCTCCCGAACGCCTTAGGAGTCGAGCGTTCTGGCTCCCGAACGATCGAAAACCAGAAGTGAGTGTTCCAGTTTTCGAACGTTCTTTCAGAAGCCGAACGTCCAGCAGGGCTTCTGATTGGCTGCAGGACCTTCCTGCAGCCAATCAGAAGCTGCACTTTGTTTTCTGAACGTTTTGGAAGTCAAACGGACTTCCGGAACAGATTCCGTTTGACTTCCAAGGTACGACTGTATCTGCCTTCCTCCATATTCACTTTTATCATCTCTTGCTACTTTGCTAGCCATAAATTTATGTTGAAGATCCGTCTGTCTGTCTGCCTGCCTGTCTCTCTATCCAGACATAGGAAGCTGTCCACAGTCTGTTCTTTCTGGAAACAACTGAATACATTTTTGTTTGTTTGTTTTCAAGCTCTGGAATGCATTTGTATTTGCAAAAAACAGAGCTGCCAGCCTGATAGGGGTTCCCTTTTCCTTAGCCACCTGGGGCCAAATACCTCACATTTTCTTTTATTTTCTTTTTTTGAATAAACATTCACAAACTTTTTATTGATAATAATCAGTTAAATGATTTAAGGATTTATTTATTTATTTATTTATTTATATTAAATAAATTTTATTAGTATTTTCCACACAACAACAACAACACGAAAAATATCGAAAAATAACAATACACAACACACAAAAACCAACATTCGAAAAATTTAAAAAGCAACAACAGCAAAAAACAAATCCATATCTTACAAGTTAATAATATAAACACTAAAAAAAAAAGTTAATAATATAAACACTAAAAAAAAAATACTTCACATTTTCTTTCCTCTCTCTCTTACAGGGACTTTGTCTGTCATGTGGGAGGAACCCAGGGGTTCCCATCTCAGCCAACCTCCCCCAGACCAAGCCAGCCAGCACTGAAGAATGTGCCCACCTCTGGTAAATCCACTACTTTATGTTTCCAAGGAGCGATGCTGTTGCTGATCACTAATCTGGACCAGGGAACAAAACTAGATTGCCTGGCGGGGGTGGAGTGGGACATGCCTACCACTGCCATTGGGGTCTGGGTGAAAACCCTTCGTGGTTTTCTCTTTTTAGCCGTGCACAAGATATTTATGCAATTCTGCAATTACATTCAGACGTGCAATTTAATATCGAGGTGTACACATGAGCAGCTTGGGAACCTTCGCTTTGGTTATTTTTAATTTTTAAAAGCAGGTTTCTATTTCTGATGAATAAGAAGGGATGCTTGAAAGCTGGGCTGGAGAGCCTTTTCTGGCTGGGGGCGGGGGCAGATCTTAATCTCTCCAACCCCTGACAAACGACTAGGGATGCCATAGTGACGTCAGGTGATGCTGTGCTTTGAAGCCCCGCTTGTCAGGACTTCAAAGCACAGCGCAGGGCTTTCAAACAGCCTTTTGTAAACATCTCATGGTGATCCTTTGGTTTACAGATTCTTTGAAGTTAAGGGGCAACAAAGGACTTTCAGACATCCACGTGCTGCTCTTTGAACCTCCAAAAATCAGAAAAGAGCAGTGGAGGAATGTTAGCAAAGGGCTGATTGAAAGTCTTTCCCCTAACATCATTGTGCTGCTTCTTAATCCCCTGAAATTTGGAGGTTTAAAAAGCAGTGCAGAGCTGTTTGGGAAACGGCTTTCAAACAGCCCTTTGAACAGTGGAAACTGCTTTTTCCTGCATGAGCAAATAGGAATGTGGCTTGCTCCAGCAAAGGAACAAACTGTGCGCTTACCCATACATTGTGTGTGGCTAACAGGGAGGATGGGTAAACATCCCGCAAGCAAGTCAGGATGAATGCAGAAGGAATGTTCATTGACTTGCAACCTCTCTGCAAACAAATCAAAATGAATGCTCGATAAACCCTGGATCTAGTCTAACCTCTCTATAAGTGTTGTGCTAGCAAATCGGAACCAATGTGTAATAAATAGGTCACCCAGGAGCCCTAACTCTCACTTTTCTCCTCCGCAGAAGCCATCCAGAAACACCGCAAAAACCTCTCTGACTGGTTCCGCCAGCAGCCAAACGAGGAGCGTCAGTTTGGCCCGTCGTTCTCACTAGACACAACCCACGTGGACCCCGTGATTCGGGAGAGCTCCCTGGAGGAGATCCTGAAGCCTTCTCCTGAGATGACCATCCAGAACCAGCTGCAGGCCTCCCGTAGCCACACCATTGGCCTCCAGAACCTCTTTGACGTGGACGCCTGCGGGAATCAGGTGAAGAACGTGGTCCTCTATGGCACGGTGGGCACCGGGAAGAGCACCCTTATCAAGAAGATGGTGATGGACTGGTGTCACGGCCGCCTCCCGCGCTTTGAGCTGCTCATCCCATTCTCCTGTGAGGACCTTTCCCAGGGCAGCGCACCCATCTCCTTGCGGCGCATGATCACCAAGAAATACCTTCATCTCCGGGAGCTGGTGCCCACGTTGGGCTCCTCCCACCTCAAGGTACTCTTCATCCTCAATGGCCTGGACCGCCTCAATCTAGACTTCCGCCTGGCACACACAGAACTCTGTTGTGACCCCAACGAGCCGATTCCTCCATCCGCCATTGTGGTCAACCTGCTGAGGAAATACATGATGCCAGAGGTTTGTGTTCAGGGGAGATTGTTCTTTATATATTTAGAGCCTTTGAACCCATTGTTCCACCCAAACGCTTCCCAGAGTGTCAATTAAACAAGACAGACCCTGCCCGCGAGCTTACAGTCTAAAACATACACAGCACACAAGGAAAAGGGGATAGGGAGGGAAGAGGGGGGAAATTGGAACTCAGGCACCAATTCTTACTTAAACAATTGTTCTTATAATGACTGGCTGGCACAGTTCAGAGGCAGGAGGCATCCGATGGGGTTTGATGCCTTCGGCAAAGCTGATGGATTGAGCTCAGCTTCCCATCTTTCATGCTGGAGGAACGGGCGGCTCCCTGAGTGAGACCGCTCGCTTCTTTCCCTTGAGATCCACAAATGGTAGGTGCTTAGAGAGAGAATCAGCAGCAGAATGCAGTCGTCTTCAGCAAACAAAAACCCATTTAATGGTGGTCCATTAAATTAAAATACAGCTGAGGAGCCATATGTTGTCAAACTCCAACTCCCTTCATCCCTGACCATTGACCATGCTGGTGGCCAAGGCAGCTGGAAGTTGAAGTCCTACACATCTGGAGTGCCAGAGGTTCCCCATTCTCTGGCATAGACAATTCTGAGCTGGATAGACCAATGGTCTGACTCGGAACCCAGGGCTAGAAAACTACCATTACGTTCTCAACGGACAGTTAGTGTCAGCAATACTGAGCTAGATGGAAGAGTGTTCTGCCTTGGTATAAGGTAGCTCCCTAGGTTCTATGTCTTGTGTTCTGACCTTGGATTTCATTGACCAAGCCACGTCTCCTGTCTCTCCAGGCGAGCATCATCGTCACCACACGGCCCTCGGCGGTGCGCCGCATCCCCAGCAAGTTCGTGGGCCGCTACGTCGAGGTCTGTGGCTTCTCCGACATCAACCTCCAGAAGCTCTACTTCCATTTGCGCCTGCGTAGGCCTGAGTGTCTCGGGGCCTCTGGCCCTCCAACGGCAGAGGAAGCAAATGAGCAGGACAACTTGGTGGAGATGCTGTCCAGGAACTTGGAGCGGCACAACCAGATTGCGGCCGCCTGCTTCCTGCCATCCTACTGCTGGCTGGTTTGCACCACATTGCACTTCCTTTACTTCACCAAGTCAGTGCCCCCCACTCAAACCCTCACCGGGATCTACACCAGCTTCCTGCGGCTCAACTTCAGCGGGGAGGTGCTGGACAGCACGGACCCCTCTGACATCTCCATGATGAAATACGTGTCCAAAACAGTGGGCAAGCTGGCCTACAAGGGGGTGATGTCCCGGCAGACCTCCTTCTCGGAAGAGGACCTGCACCGCTGCTTTGAGCTGGAGATGAAGACAGAGAGTGAGCTCAACCTCCTGAATGTTTTCCGCAGAGACGTCTTTAGCTTTTTCCTGACGCCCAGCGTGCAGTCGGGCAAGGAGCACACCTTTGTCTTCACCATCCCTGCCATGCAGGAGTACCTGGCGGCCCTCTACGTGGTCCTGGGCGAGAAGAAGACCCTGGGGCAACGGGTGGGCAAGGAGGTCTCCGAGATCATTGGCAAGGTGAGTGAAGATGTGACTGTGGTCCTCAGCATCGTCTCCAAAGTCTTGCCTCTGCGCGTCCTGCCGGTGCTCTTCAGCCTCATCAAAGTCTTCCCCCGCTACTTCGGCCGGTTCACCAGCAAGGACCGCGACACCATCGCCCGCACCATGGCGGTGGAGATGTTCAAGGAGGAGGACTACTTCAATGACGACGTGTTGGACCAGATCAACTTCAGCATCCTTGGGGTGGAAGGTCCCATGCGCCATCCGGACGAGGCTTCGGACGACGAGGTCTTCGAGCTCTTCCCCATCTTCATGGGAGGGCTGCTGTCACGGCGCAACAGGGCCATCCTGGACCAGCTCGGCTGCTCCATCAAGAACCTGGCAGCCTTTGAGATCGCCAAGGCCATGAAGAAGACGGTCATCCGCAACAGCCGCAAGGGCTTGCCGCCGTCCGAGCTCATGGACTACCTCTTCTTCCTGCACGAGTTCCAAAATGAACGCTTCACAGCCGAGGCCGTCCAGTCCTTGAGGACCATCAACCTCTCCTCTGTCAAGATGACCCCTCTCAAGTGCTCCGTCGTGGCATCTGTCGTGGGCACCACCAGTCATGAAGTGGAGGAGCTGAACTTGGCCTCTTGCCACCTCGACATCAACAGCCTGAAGATTCTCTTCCCCGTCTTGCTGCGGTGCAAAAAACTCCAGTGAGTGTTGGTTGGTTTACTGAATTTGCATCCTGCCTTTCCTCCCCAAGGAACCCAAAAAGACAATTTAGAAACAAAAGCACAGCAAAAACATTTCTAAAATAGTTTAGAACTTTCTATACTAAACTTAGCCGAGGCTATTTAGGGCTTTAAAGGTCAGCAAAGTATACCTGAAGGAGCGTCTCCACCCCCATCATTCAGCCTGGACACTGAGGGCCTTCTGGTGGTTCCCTCACTGCGAGAAGTGAGGTTACATGGAACCAGGTAGATGGCCTTCTCGGGGGTGGCACCCGCCCTGCGAAATGCCCTCCCATCAGATGTCAAGGAAATAAACAATTATCTTTTAGAAGACATCTGAAGGCAGCCCTGCTTAGGGAACTTTTTAATGTTTGATGTTTTATCGTGTTTTTAATATTTTGTTAGAAGTCGCTCAGAGTGGCTGGGGAAACCCAGCCAGATGGGCAGGGTATAAATAATAAATAATTATTAAAGCAATTACAGTTAGAAACACACTTCCCATCTAATAATATTGAGATCCCAGGAACAGTATTCTTCAGCCAACCAAATGCCTGGGGAAGCAGGAATGTTTTCAAATTCCTCCTGAAAGTTAATAATGATGGAGGCAGGTGTGTCCCAGTAGGGAGGGCATTCCACAATTGGGGAACCACCACTAAAAAGGCCCTGCCGTGAGTCAATACCAACTGGGCACATCCCAGTGTTGGCACCACCAAAGAAGACCCCCTCTGCTGATCACAGGGTCTGAGATGGTTGGATTATGTATTCTCTCCAGTGTTGCCCTAAGGAGAATTGTTATGTCAGGGCAAGGATTTAAGTTTGCCCAATGGAACTTGCCCTTCTCTCCCCACACATGTCCTGTATCCTCCCCTATATATGCTCTGAAGGGCTGGAGGGACCCCTAGAACTGATTTTGCAGGGCATGAGTGGGGGGGAGGGGAAAAACATGTTGCTCAAGCATAAATCTTTGCATGGATGGAGTGAGTTAGTTAGATACCGCCCAGAATGTTCCATAGTGACTTAGCACTTTGTTCACAAGCTCACATGACCAAGCTGTTGCTCAAAGACAAGTTCAGGTTGTAGAAACATAGGAAGCTCCTTTGTACCGTCCAGCCCAGTATCTTCTACTCTGACTTGCAAAAGCTCGCCAGAAAGAGAACAGTTTCCCAACCCTTGCTTCTTGCCATCTTAGAAATTGGCGATGGCAGATTTTCTGCCTCTGGGCTATGGAGGACCCCTTTTGCACTCCAGATTCCACCAGGCACCAGGAAGAACACCCACTGAGTAGACCTAAAGAAATAAATAGCCATGGCTCCTTGCTTTCAGCGGGTCTACTCTGAGTAAGACTTAGCTGGGTACAGTCCCATGCCCTAACAATTTGTCAGGTTCGTTGTAATGTGTCTTCCCTCCGCAAGGTCACCACAGGCGACCAGGAATTTCATGCAGGCGAACGCATGGAATTTCATGCAGGCTGCCAGAGGAGGAATGGACTGCCCCATTACTCCTCCATTAGCCCACCTGGGAGAAGCCCACAAAAAGGATTTTCCCCCAAGCTTTGAATCACAGCCCTCCAGGTGTCCCTATTTTCCAGGGATGTCCCTGATTTAGAGAAGCCGTCCCGGTTTCTGATTTCATCTCAAAATGTCACACTTTTCCTTAGGATGTCCCTATTTTCATTGTAGAAATGTTGGATGGCATGGAGTTATCTGACCCCTGAGCCGTCTGGAAGCAAACCTGTATACAGAATATTTTTTAAAAAGTTGAATGTTTGATTATGCTTTTATATATGTTGGAAGCTGCCCAGAGTGGCTGGGGTAACCCAGAAAGATGGGTGGGGTATAAATAGTAAAATTATCATTGTGGAATGAGACGTCCCTATTTTCATTGGAGAAATGTCAGAGGGTATGCATTCTTGCCTTTCACCAGAGGGTGGCAAACTGTGATTAGGAAGGGAAAAGAGGAAGGAAAAAAGCAAACTGATTTTTCTGTGTTTGTGTCTTCCCTCAGCTTGCAGCTCAACAGCCTGGGGCCAGAAGCATGCAAGGAGATCAGGGACCTGCTGTTGCACGAGAAATGTGGTGTGAGTACCCTAAGGTGAGTGTGAACAGGGAGACTGCAAGTCCCACAGAGAGGAGAGGGTGCACTCTGTCCCTAAATCTCTCCCAACCCCCCCCCCCAACAGTTTGGTAGAGCTAAACAAAAGGAATTCTCATCCAAATAAAAGCTGGAGAATCAGATGATGATGATGATGATGATGATTAATTCTATCCAACCTTTAGTAAGGAAACCCAGAGCAGCAGAAAACACACCTATAAAATAATATCCTTTTTTTAAAAAAGTGTTTTGTTGTCTCCAGTGCTTGTCGTGGGCCTGACTGAGGTGCATTAATTTCAATGAGTCTACTCTTGAATAGAGCTGAGATAGATACAGTCCAACTCTGGATGTCAACATCCCCTCTACACCTTTCAGTTTTACCCCCGCAATCAAGCCACAAATAAAATTTATTAAATTAAATAAGTAAATAAATTTCCCACAGTGTCCAGGTGGTCATGGGGTCAAAGTGCATTGTGGGACATCAGTAGAGCAGCCAGATTCTGCTACCCCCTCACCGCAGCTACCCCTACACCCGTTTACTCAGAGTAAACGCCACTGGGTTTTCGCTGGGATTGCCTTCCCACTCAGTGTGCAGAGCAACGCAGACTTAACTTCTTTAACAGACCTAGCTTGGTCTAACGGTCTCATCTCAAACTACTGCTTTCTGACAGTTTCAGCAGCACAGAATTGATTTGTCAAACTGTCTACCTCCTTGCATCTGTCCTTTGAAGCAGATTATAGGGAACCTTGATTTCCCATCCAATGAATTCCTGCGTGTCTCCCACTCAGCGAGTCCTGGGCCGTATTCCAAGGCATGCCCACACATTACATGCAAGAGGGATGGCAAACCTGTCAGACTTCATTGCAAACCTGCATGAACAGGGCCCCGGCCCTATCGTTGAGTAGGGGGAGGCAGTGGCTTCAGCAGGTTCTTCCTCTGTGGGCAGCTCTTCCCGCTGTCTTTCCACTGGGGCATGTTTTGCTGTTGGTTTAGGAAACTTAACAAGAAACTATTTCCAGTCCCAAAGGTGCTTGAATTGAGATACCCAGAGTGCTCCTTTCAAAGTCACAAAGGTGCCCAGAGAGCCTGCACGATAAATATATGATGAATAAATTAGGGCAAAAAATAAAACTTCTGGAAAACCCACTTTGAAAAGGACTGTTTTAGACCGCGGGTAGGAAATGTGACAATTATTCATCCTCAAACAGGTGAACACTGTTGGTGGACCCTATCTGTAGGGTCACAACCTTGGCTAACCCAACTTTCACCGTCTGCTCTTCTTCATTTTTGCCACTTGCAGGCTGGCGGACAACCCCCTGACAGAGCAGGGTGCCCAGTACCTCGCTGAAGGCCTTGCTGGCAACACCTCTTTGACCCACCTGTCGCTGCTGCACACCTCGTTGGGGAACCGGGGCGTGGAGGTGATCACCCAGCACTTGCCGCAAAACAAGCACCTGCAGGAACTCGACGTTGCCTACAATTCGGTGTCTGACGCAACTGCCCTCGCTCTGGTGGAGGAGGCCAAGAGGCACGCCACTCTGGAAACTGTCCAGTAAGTCTCAGCATCCTTTTCTGCCACTTCCTAGCTTAATATACTTATGTACGCAGGCACAGAGGCAAGGGAATAAGCTCCTGGGTAGCTAATGATTTTCCGCAGGGGCCATACTTTGAACAGTCTGCTCAGCCAATGCCTTGGCCAAAAGATCTTAGGTTCCATCATCCATTACTAGGGATGGGGGAGGCATCCAATTCAGTTCTCATTTAAAGGTGAACTTACTGAATTTGCACCTTCTGGTGCAGTACATGAGCTGAAATGCAGACATCCTTTATAGAATTGTAGAGTTGGAAGGGTCATGTTGTCCAACTTCCTTTGAAATCCAGAGTTCTCTGAATTTTGCAGTGTGGCTGTCTAGCAGAGCAGTGTGTAAAGAAATTAATATTGTAGGGTAAAGTTTGCCTAAAAATAACATTTCTACTGATGAACATAGCATGGTGATATGCTTTATATTAGGGGAAAATGCTTTGCAACGACGTGCTTATTAGACAAAGGTGCATACAAACATTTATATTAGGAGAAATTTGCAATAAAATATGCCGTGAATTTTCAACTTTAAAAATCCCAAACTTTTTATTTTTTTTGGGGGGGGACAGGATAAGTGGCTGTAGCTGTTTTAATGGTGGTGGGGATTTCCTTTCCCAAATTTGTCAGGCGTTGATGCACATTTGTGTTCTAGCTAACTGCCTAAGTCTGGGTCCATGCATGTGGGTGGGAGAAAAGACTGCACCACTTTGGACTGCAGGTGAGGGGGGGCACTGCTTTTGGATACTTCTCTGGTTTATTTTTATTTTTTTACCATTTTCCTGCATATAGAAAGCTAATATCTCAAAGTGAGAGGTTATAGCCCTTTGCCTGCTGAGCTGGCTTTCTATTTGCAGGGACGTTTCAACATAAATAGTTGTTCAGAAACGTGGCTCTCTCCCTCCCTCTACCCCTTGTGGGCCGAAATGGTGCAGCCCATTCCAGAACTCTACCCTGTTAGCACCACATTCTGCTGCCGGCATTGGTTACTGCCTCAACATGGCGGCTCCTCCAATTGGCTGTTTCTTCTTGGGCACAGAGGCCTTTCCCGCCTTCTTCAGCTTTCCCCCTTTCCTTCCCTCTAGCTTGTACTTCAACGAGATCAGCGAGGAAGGCAAGCAGGCCCTCCATGCGCTGCGCAAGGAACGCGACGGCATCAAGGTGCTCATCTTCCTGACGATGGGGGCCGACGTCTCCGACTACTGGGCCGTCATCCTGAACGTAGTACAGAAGAACTTGCCCGTCTGGGACCGCGACCGGGTGCGGCAGCACCTCAGCCTGCTCCTGGAGGACTTGCGGTGCAGCCGCCGGGAGACGGCCAATCCTTGGAAGAAGGCCAAGTTCATCCGCGTGGAGAACGAAGTCAAGCGGATGCTGGGAGACCTTCAGCAGGGCACTTCCTAGTGCCCCACTCCTGCTGGAGGCTCCTGGAAAAAGGCAAACGCCAGGGGATAGTGTTGAGCCGCAGGGTGGGTACAAACAAGCCGTTACACAGCAGATTCATCCGGGTTGAGCGACTGCCTTCATGCCTTGCCTTGTGAGCTTCCTGGAGCCGCCTGATTGGCCGCTGTAGGATACAGGATGCCGGGCTGTATAGACCTTTGGTCTGTTCTAACAAGGATCTTCTGGTGTTCTTATGAGCAACAGCCAAGCAGGGCTGCTGCCTTCATGCCCTGCCTGGGAGCTTCCCGCAGCCATCTGATTGGCCACTGTGAGAAGAAGTTTCTGGGCTACATGGACCTTTGGCCTGTTCCGACAGGGATCTTCTGATGTTCTTAAGAGCCTGGCTTCCTTCCACCTTCACAATGCATGTGGCAGATATAATACCACCATTCGAACTCTGATTCCATGGTCCGTCTCCCACATCTCTCTCACATTTCGGATAAGCTGCGTGCCTTAATATGTACCGTCTTTTTCTGTGTGTAAGACGACGCTTTTTGCTAGAAAAAAGAGAGGCAAAAATTGGGTGTCGTCTTATACACGGATAGTGAATACAGAGGGGGGACGTGCAGCAAGCAGGAGATTGACAGCGGCAATTTGGCAGGTGATTGGTGGCTGCAGCAAGGCCTGCTGGTGATTGGCTGTGGCAATTGGGCAGGCGCTTAGTGACTGTGGCGAGGCAGGCAGGTGATTGGCCGCTATGGCAAGTGGACGGGTGGGCTGCTGGTAGCGGCGAAAAGGCAGACAATTGGCGGCTGCAGTGACAACATGTGAGATCAGCAATGGCTATTGTAAGCGATCGGCAGTGGTGGGCAGGCAGGTGAGCGATTGGTGGAAGTGACCTCACCCCCCCCAAAAAAAACTAAACAATTAAATTTCTTAATTTTGGGTTTAAAAAATTAGGGGTCGTCTTATACATGAAGGCGTCTTATACACAGAAAAATACGGTATATATGTATTTCATCTATGTATATTCATTTAAATGTTTTATTTGCTACCATATTGGTGTTTGTTTTTAATTCAATAATGCAAAAGAGAATTTAGAAGTCAAAACATTGCTCCCATGTGGGTGGGGAGCTGTGTTGGTGACGTCACAGGCATATGCCAATCTGTTCTGTGCAGTGTTGCTAAAAAGCTGCAGAACTGATTTTTACCCAGAGCTTTTTACCCAGCAAAGGGAGGTGATCCTGAATGAAACCGTTCTCAGCATCCCCACCCACTATGCATATGAGGTGCTGATTTTCAGGGAAAGGCTGAGTTGAGGACCACAGTGAGCTGTGCACTGGCAAAGCTGGCTTTTGTGTGATCAAAGTGAGGATCAAATGCTTCTGTGTTGCCTTAAGGAACACAGCCTTCCTAGTGACACTGCTTCTCTCCAACCTCTACCATCAATTCCAAACACAAATACCTCATGAGCTATGCTTCCTTCCCCGCAGTGGAGCAGCTCCTCAGCTTTTCAAAGATTCATAACTTCACACATGGAATCCGCCAGTCGTTTTTGGGGCCAAGGACTAAAATGGTTCGCTTTTATCACTGAGGGCTAGCAGCATGCAGAATCTGGTTGTTCATAGCCCTGCTGGGGCTTCTTCCCTTTGCTTGCTGCGGCTGTCCTATAGCTATGCAGCGTGTGAGTCATTCCCACCCACTGTCTCCCTAGCAATTGGATCGATTCTTTTGAAGAATCAGAAAAGGAGCAATTGCCTTGGCTCTGTTGTTCATCTCAGGCCAAGCTTCTAGGCTGGGGTTTGGATTGTGTCCTTGGGGGTGGAAGCAGCAAACATGACAAAAGGCTGAGATGGGTTTTTGTGGCATGGGGAGCTCTTATTATGTTTGTTTCTGTAAATTGCTTTGAGTTCGCTTTCCTGTGGAGGAAGCAACTAGTAAATATTATTATTATTATTATTATTATTATTATTATTATTATTATTATTATTATTCACAGTCGTTCCGCCATTGTGCCTCCTTAAAAATAAAAGCACTTTGTTTCAACAGAACACATCTGGTTCCTGTGCCTCCTTTTGATACTGTCATCAAAAAATTCTAAATGGGTTTTTGGGGGTTGGGGGGGTTTGCTTTATCTGCCGGTATGGAGTCCAGCTGCTGTGGGGTGAGAGCTGGTTAGACAGACAAAAGGAAGTTCTATTTCGCACAACACATAATGAGCTGGCGGAACTCAATACCGCAAGACGCAGGAATGGCTAGTGGCCAGAACAGCTTTTCAAGGGGGGTGAGGTTATGGCAGACAGGAACCAGCAGCTCTTCGCTATGAAAGCGACAGAGAGCCTCCAAAGCCAGAGGCAATATACCTTGGAATTGGCTGGGGATTTTTTAAAAAAAGGCTGTACAGTGGTACCTCGGGTTAAGTACTTAATTCGTTCCGGAGGTCCGTACTTAACCTGAAACTGTTCTTAACCTGAAGCACCACTTTAGCTAATGGGGCCTCCTGCTGCCGCAGGGCCGCCAGAGCACGATTTCTGTTCTCATCCTGAAGCAAAGTTCTTAACCTGAAGCACTATTTCTGGGTTAGCGGAGTCTGTAACCTGAACCGTATGTAACCCAAGGTACCACTGTATTATGAGTTTTCAGGAAGCATCTGGTTGAGCATTGAAGGAAATGGGATGCTGTATTAGGTAGTTCAGGTGTGGGGGACCAGATGCTGCTGAACTACAACTCCCATCAGCCCGAGAAAGCATGGCCCATGACTAGGGGTGTTGGGAGTTGTAGTTCAGTAACATCTGGAGGCCCAAAGGTTCCCCTGAGCTGGACTTTTGCAAGACTGCTCTTGTGCATACATTCACTCAAGAAGTAAGTGCCACTTTGTTCGGTGGGGTTTACTCCCATGTAAGTATCCGTAGAGGGACGCGGGTGGTGCTGTGGGTTAAACCACAGAGACTAGGACTTGTCGATCAGAAGGTCGGCAGTTCGAATCCCTGCAACGGGTTGAGCTCCCGTTGCTCGGTCCCTGCTCCTGCCAACCTAGCAGCTCGAAAGCACATCAAAGTGCAAGTAGATAAATAGGTACCGCTCCGGCAGGAAGGTAAATGGCGTTTCCATTCGCTGCTCTGGTTCGCCAGAAGCGGCTTAGTCATGCTGGCCACATGACCCGGAAGCTGTACACCGGCTCCCTCGGCCAATAAAGTGAGATGAGCGCCGCAACCCCAGAGTCGGTCACGAAAGGACATAATGGTCAGGGGTCCCTTTACCTTTACCTTTAAGTATCCCTAGGAAAGTAGCCTCATTTGTTTAAACTTAAATTCCCCACCCCAATCCTATTGGGCTCCAGGCAGTAAAAAGATCTAAAAGCTTTCTTCATTAAAATAAAATAAAATTCAAGCAATTCTTTCAATTCTTTTAATCCCCTCTTGTTAAAAAAATTGTAAAAAGTAAACAACAGGATGTGAAATTATAATATTAATCTATGCTATAAAGCAACTGTAAGCTAAAGATCTGGAAATCTGCAAGGGAAATGAAACCTGACCTGGAACAAGTTGATTGTTGCTTATATATTTTACTAATCACACTTAGTCACAGCCCTATCAAAAGGCCTGGGTGGCGCACGATCAATGTGTAATGGTAAAAAACAAAGAAACAAAACCAGGTCCTCTGAGCATGTGCTGAGTGCTCATCCTTTGCTACACATATGGCTTGCAGAACTAGAGGTATTTGCTTTATTGGCATCCCCCAGATAATTAAGCATCGTTGGTGGCCTGCCTATCTATCTATCTATCTATCTATCTATCTATCTATCTATCTATATTGCTAGCACATTCAAAGCATGTTCCTTCCCTCAAAGAATTCTGGGCATTATGGTTTGTTATAGGTTGCTGGGAATTGTAACTCTGTGAAGGGCAAGCTATGGTGCCCAGAATTCCTTGAGAGAAAGGATGCACTCTGGATGTGCCTTAAAGCTATGGTACACATTGCCCCAAGCAATTGTTATTCCACACTTTCCAGGCCATTCCACCATCCTTATAGCAAAAAGGCTGATTTTGGAGGGAAGTGGGTATGTTGCGTTTGTTACCGGAAAATCCGAGGGTTCTCTTGGATAAATGAAGGCACCGACTAGAGCAATCAGAGCAAAACAGCAGCCAGTAGGCTCGGTCTTTATTAAAGAAAAGACTGTCGCGACAGGACTCCCACCGCCCACGAGGTGAAGCAAGATGGAAGCCCCGAACAAAAGGAGACCCCAACTTTTATTAGTTACTAATCCCCTAAGCTACACCCTCAGAATTACATCACATTTACATCATGATTATATTAAAAATAAGGGGAGCAGGGGTGGGGTTACACAGGTAATTCGAGTGACCAGACACCTGGCCGGAATCTCACTCCCCCTCCCCATATGAGTCACGTTAAAGAACAAAGAAGAAGGGTGAAGTTTCCTGCCCCCTGAGGGGAATCCAGTAAAAGTTCTTTGTGAGAGTCTGTGCAGAATACACTGTGATATGCAGTTCATTGTGTCCCTGATAGCCTTCCGTCTGAGCCCATCACCTGTGGCTATCAAGGTTGTCACGTCCGCTTGGAGGGAGCACGGGGTACGTGACTGCTCGGTCAAGGGATTATGGCTGCTCGGAATCAGACCACCCCCCTTTGAAGGTCCTTGTAATATCCTGCTGAACAAAAGTGGTCCGGTGAAAATCCAAAGTACGGCTGATTTTTAGCGAATTTATAAAGAATATTGTCCTTGAAGTTCAAAGCACTTTCCCTTCAGGAAGCGGCTTGCTACATTTTGATTAGATCAGTCACGGTCAATTGAACTCGGAAACTTTGTATTGAGAACTGTCAAAGGTAAGGGGGAAGCGCGGTAGTAGCCTGCAGTACCAGCGTGGCTGCCGCAAGGGGCGCTGTTCGATAACACTGATTGGCTGAGGCGGCCGCCGATTGACAGCAGATCTCGGTCGTCCGGTCTACTCGCAATAAAGATAGGCCTATGCGGAGCGCTGTGGCGGGAAGCGGTCAAGCTAGCGCTTCCTTATTTACGGAAGGCTTTTAAGAGATGGCCCTCTAGAGGGACACCTCTGGGCTAAGGAGGGAAGATGCGTGTACGTGAGAGTGTGGTGCTTGTGCGAACATGTGTTAGTGTGGGGGGGGGCGATTTCCGGCGACAGTTCCCCCCTTCGGAGATAAGATTGCGAAGGTAGGGGAAACCGCGCAATCCTTCTCTCCGCACAAATCAATAGAAATCTGACATGCAGTACCTAGAGTCCTGGTTCCGGAAGTCCTGCAAGGGTCCCATCTCGATGGGAGTCGGTGAAATTCCTGGAGTCGGTGATCTGTAGGCAGCGGTTGATCGCGGGTGGAGGGTAGGAAGACAAGAGCCGCAAGTTTGACAGCACATCGGGAAGCAGTGGATTGTGCAGCAGAAGACAGCAATGCAGATGGTCACAGTGATGAGGATTAGAAGTCCATTTCCTAGGAGTTGTTTTATCCAGGCAGACCCAGGCAGCCAGCTCCACAACTGGGTATCTGAGAGTCCTTCATGTTGGATATCTTTAAGTCCATCCGCCAATTTATAGATGTTGTTAAGATGTCCGGTAATGTTAAGGGTTTGGTCTGATACGTGTGTGCAGCACTCAGTTCCAACAAGGGCACAAACGCCTCCCGTCGAGGCGAGAACATAGTCCAAAGCAAGGCGGTTCTGTATCGCAGTTTGCCTGACTTCCGTCAACTCCGTCAGGATAGACTGGGTAGCCGCATTTGATTCTTCCATGAAATTTAACAGTATGTCCGTTAGTTTAAGAATATCGACATGGTTGGAGCCAGCTCCATACGCAGGAAAAAGAGCCCGGCCATACGTCTCACTATTTGCCGCTACGTCGGAGAGTTGTGACAAGTCCTTTGCCCTCTTATTGCGTCTTCTCCCGGGGGGTAGATCTTGGGTGACCCGGACTCCGGGCAAGATCAGGCCGAGATAACAAGTGCCGCGGGAGTGGGGGCTGGCCCATACATAGCCGCGGTGGCCACAAACCCAGAACAACCCTTGTAGGCATGAGTCTATGCGGCCAGTGAGGAAGGTGCGGAAGAAGCACTGGGAGACCGGGGAGGGGTTCCAGGAGTCGGGTAAGGCCATAACGCGTCTCCATGCAGACATCAAACTGGGGTGGATAGAGGGGTTACCTAGGTGCCATAGGGTAATTTGACCATTCAAAGCAATGTCAATGGTGTACTTACAGGTGCTCTCGCCAATGACTTTGTCGCTCCCACTGAACTTCCGGCAAAGGTCGCCTGTGGTGGGTCCCGTTAGGTAGATGTACTGGTGGGTCAAGTTCACAGCAGTCAGGTTCCAGGACTGCACGTCGGCGGAGAGGTGCTGTTGAAGGGTGAGAGGCACTCCTAGGAATGGTATGCCACTGTGAAGGTGTGCGGGAGCATTGGCACAGATCCAGCACTCCTTGGTTGTTGTCTGCTTTGCTATTTGAGAGATTAATTTTACGTAGGTGTTGGAGTGCCAAGTGGACAAAAAGTCATTATTGTTGGGGTTTTCGGATACTGACAGTTCCCCCCTTTGTCGAGGTGCCGTTCCGGCGGGGTGGAGGGGATCTTGGCGGAGTAGGTAGGTGAGGTTTGTCGCGAGACCACCACACCTTTGGGGTCCGGTAGTGTCCCATTGCGCTGGTGGTGTGACCGAGTGGTGCCAACCTTCGAGGTACGCTTTCCCGTCCCAATCGGAGGCGAGTCCGATGTCCCAGACGCAGCAGTACCTTCGGAGGCAAACTCCCTGTAGGATAGTTTGGCGGGGAGCAGAATCGACTCGTTGGCAGTAGAATCCGTAAATCAGATGGTCTGTGGGGTGATTTCTGTCAGTATACACTGACTCGCCACCACCATTGTCCAGAAGTGTCCAGTTCAGGGTTTGCTGAGGGGTGCCATCGGAAAAGAGTAGGTAGGAGCCATTGAGGCAGTGGGCGCGGTTCCAAGAATCGTCTTTGGTGAGGACGAGTTTGCCGAGTGGTGCGTAAGAGGGCGAGCGAACAAAAAGTTCCCAAGTTTGGTGAATAGTAGGACTCGGGAGTATGGAATGGCGAAGGAGAACGCGGGTTTCGGGTAAGCAGAAATCAAAATCCCCTAGGCGGTCTGGGGTCCCTCTTTTCACCATGTCCACAATTCCAAAGTCAAGATATTTGTATTCCATTTGTAATCCAGGGCAGGAGGTGTGAGTGGTTATAGAGTGTTGAGAAAGGGCAGAGGTAACAGAAAGAACGAGTAGGATGGTTACGGTTGTTGGCATTGTGGATGGAGCTGGAGCTGGCAGATGCTGGGCTGGCAAACGGAGCTGTCAGATGGAGCTGTCAGATGGAGCTGTCAGATGGAGCTGTCAGATGGAGCTGTCAGATGGATGGAGCTGTCAGATGGAGCTGTCAGATGGAGCTGTCAGATGGTGAGCTGTCAGATGGAGCTGTCAGATGGAGCTGTCAGATGGAGCTGTCAGATGGAGGTGTCAGCTGGTGAGTTGTCAGATGGAGCTGTCAGATGGAGCTGTCAGATGCCGGGTTGTCAAACGCGGGCTGTGTGTTTTGCGGAGTTTGAGGCGGATTGGGGGTTGATCGTCCTGGTCGGTTGTTGTTAGTATTTCAGAGGTCCAATGGGTCGAGGTGTGCAGTTGGTCAGGTCCGGTCTGTTGGGCCCGATTCGTGCCCCGATCTGGTCCGGTCTGTTGGGCCCGATTCGTGCCCCGATCTGGTCCGGTCTGTTGGGCTCGATTCGTGCCCCGATCTGGTCCGGTCTGTTGGGCCCGATTCGTGCCCCGATCAGGTCCGGTCTGTTGGTCGTCCTCTGCGTCGGTGTCGTTGTCTGCCGGGCGGTCTGGGATGGAGTAGGGTGAATCTCCAGCGGTAGGCTCAGGTGGTGAAGCTGGTTTGCAGCGTGTGTGATGCAACCAGGCCGTCTTTTCTGCTACCTTAACGGAAGTTGGAGTGGTTAAAAGTACTTGGTAAGGACCCTCCCAATTGGGCCGTAGGGGTACCTTATGGTAGGTCTTTGCCAGTATCCAATCCCCTGGTCGGTAAGGGTGGACATTTTCATCTAGGGGAATGTTTTGACCTGAGGCTGCATATTTATGTAGAAGAGTGAGTTGTTTCTGGAGCTGTATCACGTAGTTAGTTAGTTCTGATTCGCCTACCTCTAATTCTGATGTTGGAAACTGGGTGTTATATACTGGGGAAGGTCGTCCAAATAGCAATTCATAGGGCGATATTTTGAGATTTCCCCGGGGGCATGCTCTTAAATTATGCAGGACTAATGGAAGGGCATTGACCCATTTGATGCCAGAGTCTTTGCAAAGTTTTCCCAGCTGTGTTTTAAGCTGCTGGTTCATTCTTTCGACTTGTCCGGAGGAAGGAGGGTGGTATGGGGTATGTAACTTCCATTTGACTCCAAGGGCACTGGCAACTTGTTGGATTATGTCTGATGTGAAATGTGAGCCCCTGTCACTGTCTATGTGTCTAGGGACTCCGAAACGGGGTATGATTTCCTGTATCAGAATTTTTGCGACAATGTGTGCAGTTGTTCTGCGAGTGGGGAAGCATTCCACCCAACCCGTTAGCTGATCAATGATTACCAACGCATGCTTGTAGCCTTGGCAAGGTGGTAGATCTATAAAATCTATTTGAAGGCTTTCGAATGGGACAAAGGCCCATGGTCTGGCCCCTGGTGGGCATCTGGCGGTGTGTTTTGGATTAAAACTCTGACAGGTGTGACAATTTTTGACGGCGGCTTTAGCGGCAACAGCAAGACCGGGGGCGTACCAGCAGCGTTGTATTGCGTCAATAAGTTTTTCTCTTCCCCAGTGGGTACATTGGTGCAGAACTCTCAGATGTTTAGGTACCCATAGCCTGGGCATTATGAGTCTTTTATCTGGAAAATACCAGACGCCATTTTCCAAGTGGGCTCCCTGTTCCTGCCACCTTACAATCTCCTCTGGGGTTGCCGTGTTGTACATCTCAGTGAAATTTATATCTGATAGGACTTGTGGTCCTTGGAAGTCATTATCTGCAGAGAGGGGCTGAAGCGCGGCTTCTTGTGCTGCGCTGTCGGCGCGCCTGTTCCCTGTTGACACTGGGTCCCTGCCTTTTGTGTGGGCTTTGCAATGTACGACTGCAATAGCCTCGGGAAGATGGATTGAACTCATGAGGCGCTGTACTAGGGGTGCGTGGGCGATCTGAGTACCTGCAGCGGTTAAGAAACCCCTCTGTAGCCAGATTTGTCCGGTAGCGTGCACTAATCCGAAGCAATACTTTGAGTCTGTGTATATGGTGATCCTCTGTCCTGCCCCTAGTTCACAAGCTCTGATTAAAGCAATAAGTTCAGCCGCCTGTGCGCTGTATTTGGCATGGACGGGTCGGGCTTCTAAGGTCTCGGTATCAGTGACTATGGCATATCCACTCTTTCGTGCCCCTCCCACGACCTTGGAGCTCCCGTCCGTATACAAGATGAGGTCAGGTTCTGTTAGAGGGAGGTAATCAAGATCTTCTCGTGGTTTTTCTACATGGCGGACTACCTGGGAGCAATCATGGTGTGGGGTGCCATCATCAGGGAGAGGTAGGAGGGTCGCAGGGTTAAGTGAGTTGACTCTTTTTATGGTGACGTTAGATGGACTGAGGAGAATCGCCTCGTATCTATTTAAACGTTGTATTGTAAAGCGTTGGCAGCCTTGCAAGCTGAGGAGGGTAGCAACGGCATGGGGAACGTTGACTGTTAGATCGTGTCCCAGTACAGTTTCTTGTGCCTTCTCTAGGAGCAGGGCTGCGGCTGCCACGGCTCTAAGGCATCCCACGTTTCCTAGTACGGTCGTGTCTAGTTGAAGGCTATAATAAGCAACGGGCCTGTTTCTTCCTTGGAAGGGTTGTGTAAGGACGCCTGAAGCTACCCCTTTATTCTCATGCACGAATAGGGAAAAGGGTAGTCTATAATCCGGGAGTCCGAGGGCAGGGGAGGACCGCAGTTCTTTCTTAATAGATTCAAAGGCTTCAAGCGCCTCTGCGGACCATTGTAATTGGTCTGGGGCATTGTCGTGAGTCATTGCTGTAAGGGGGCGGGTGAATTCCCCGTAGCGCGGAATCCATGCCCGGCAGAACCCACTCATTCCGATGAAACCCCGGAGTTGCCTTTTGGTTTTTGGTAGGGGTAATTTGGTTATGGCCTCAATCCGGTCTGTAGTCAGTGCTCGAGTACCCTCTCCTAGGATGTGGCCGAGATATTTTACCTCCTTTTTGCAGTATTGTATCTTTTTTGGGGATACTTTGTGTCCCTTCTGTGCCAGTATGTTTAAGAGAGTGATGGTGTCCTTTTTGCAGGATTCTAGATCCCGTCCACAGAGCAGAATGTCATCAACGTAAAGCCTGAGAGCTGAACCCCCCTGGCAGAGTCACGTCTGAAAGATCTTGGTGTAATATAGATGAAAAAATAGCTGGGGATTCCACGTATCCCTGGGGCAACCGTGTCCACGTTAACTGCCCTGTCTGCCAGGTGAAAGCGAAAAGGAATTGGCTTTCGGGGTCTACGGGAATGCTGAAGAAAGCGGAGCATAGGTCTATAACAGAGTAAATCACAGTTCCCTCCGGAATGGTGCTTAGAAGGTGGTGTGGGTTAGCGACTACCGCGTGCCGGGGGATTACAAAAGAATTAATGAGCCTAAGATCCTGGACTAGGCGCCATTTGATGGGGTTTGTGTTAGGCTTTTTGACGGGGAGAAGGGGGGTATTGCAGGGAGAGGCGCAGGGGACTAAGATTCCCATCTTCAAAAACTCGTCGATCATCGGAGTTAATCCGTTTATCGCGTCTGGAGGAAGGGGGTATTGCTTAGTACAAGGGAAAGGTAGGTCTTTTCTGTAATTGATCTTGACTGGCACTGCAGACTTTAAGAGACCAACGGAGGTTGACTCGGTTCCCCATAAGGAAGGGGAGACGTTATTTAACAATTCGGATGGAAGGTCGATTGTGGTGTTATGAGCTTCCTGTAAGACTCCTTGAAAATTAAAGAAGGATTCATTTGGCATGTGTAGATAAATCCCTTCCTGGCCACATTGTATGGTGGCATTCAATTTACAAAGCAGATCCCTCCCCAGAAGGTTTACAGGACTAGATGTCAATAAGAAGGTATGTTTGACGGATAAAGGTCCAACCGAGACCTTTGCTGGTTTGGAGAGAGGGCAGTTTCGAGGAATCCCATCCAGTCCCATTACGGTTCTGGTCTCTTCCCCGGGGTTCAAGTGGCTGTTAGTGAGTGTTGAATAGGTGGCTCCTGTATCCAGAAGGCAGTCGTAGGACTGCCCGTCGATTTGCATGGTGCAAATCGGATCAGAGGGTGATAATTGTAAGACAGGACAAAGAAAGGAGAAGGAGGCGGGATCTGCTTCTGGTTGTCAATGTTGTGGGTATTCGTCCATTACCATTTCATGAGCAGGGGTTGCAGCATGGGCGATCGGGTTAAAGGGGTTTAGGCGGTCTTGTGTGGGGTTTCTGGGTTTCGGTTGCGGGGGAGGACCTGCTCGATATGTCGCTTGAGTTGTAGGTTTGGTGGGTCCGTATGAGGGGTTAGGTTCCCTGGGTCTAGTAGACTCCCGGTAATCCGGTCTGTAGGGGTCCAAGTCTCTGAATTCGGATTTTACATTTTCAGTCAGGAGGGGGCAGAATCTCTTTATGTGCCCTACCCCTTCACAGTTGTAGCAAATGCGCGGGTCTCGGTAGTCGGGTCCCCTTGATTTGCCCTTGTCCTTGAAAGGGGGGGCTGCCCCCGCATAGGCTAAAACTCTCGGAGAATCGGGTTTTTGGTCTTTCTTTCTCCGTTCGTCTCTTGAATTAAAGACTGATTTAGCAATGGAAAGAATTTCGGTTATAGTCTTTCCGTCATAGCCGAGGTGTGCATTTAGAGCTTTCCTGATGTCGGCTGACGCTTGGTCCTTAAAGAAACCTTTAACTATTACTTCATGCTGCGGACTCTCTGGGTCTATTCCGCCCCAGGTCTTGATGGCAGAAACTAGGCGGGAGTAATAGTCGGACGGGTGTTCCTCAGGTCCTTGAAGGACAGCTTGGACTTTTGTCCAGTTTACAGTTCGCTGACCAGCAGCCTTGATTCCATCTAGGATGGCTTTTTTGAAGATCTTTAAACCCCATATCCCGTCCGTTGTATTATAGTCCCATTCCGGGTCGTTAAGGATCGATTGAGTAGTTAGAAGGGCCATAGATGTCGGTCGATTTGGTTGGTAGCCCTCCCGAGTCAGGGCTTCCCCTGCCTTTGCTAGGATTTCTCTTTTCTCTGCCTCATTAAAGAGAGCCCCCAAGAGCATGTGTACATCTGCCCATGTGGGGTTGTGGGTTGAGAAAATGGTGGCCACCTGGCGGTGGCATTTGTCAGGGTCATCCCGCAAGGATGGCATTTTGTCGGACCAATTCATTAAGTCCGACGTAAGAAAGGGTTGGTGTGTGAAGACCATACGGGGTGGACCTCCTGCCCTTTCCGGGGGTATGGGTAATGCTCGCAGGGGAAAAACGCCCTCTGTTTCTCCATTTGGCAGATTATCTTTGTTTCGTGTTCTGCTGGCGACGGGTCCCTCTCTTTCCCCGTTTAGAAGTTGTCCATTAAGTAAAGGTCCCACGTCTAAATTTGCCTGGTCTTCGGTTACGTTGGGCATACTTGGAGGGGGCTTAGTCGGTTGGGTAACTATCGGCTGTGTATCTGATGCATTCGGAGAAGGGGCCGGGGTGGCTCTCGTGGTGTCTTCCCTGGGTCCCGCGCCTCCCCCTCCAGCCCTTGCTCCAGGTCCCGGTGAAGGGGGGGCTCGCGGTTCTGGGTAGTAGAAAGGGACGAGGGTCCTATTCAGCTGTTCCTCTTGAGCCCTGATCTCGTCATATGGAGGGGGTCTAGTTGGTTTTAAGACAGCCATCTGCCGGACTATTCTAGCTTGCTGTTGTTGGAACAATTCACGGGCCTCGGCAAAGGCATTCAGATAGTAAAGTTGGCGGGGCTTCTCATCGGCTAAATAAGACTTAAGTGCTTGCATCCTTGTGGCGTTAAAGGAGCCATGAGGTGGCCATCTCTGGTCCGGGTCTAGATGGTGAGTGAAAGCGACCCACGAGGTATTACAGAGGTCTCTCAGCTTAGACTTAGAGAGTCCTTTCCTCCCTCTCAATTCCTTCCAGCTATGAAGAACGAACTGCAGAGGGGTATCGGAGTCCTCTCCAGGACGGGAAAGCTTCACGGAAGCTTTATCGCCAGGAGGAGTCCAATCAGAGTGTCGGGAAGCGTGGGCTCCCATTACTCTGTGAATTTAAAGGGTGGTTCGTAAGCGATGCACACTAGAGTGTAAAGATGGGTAGACGAAAGAAAAGGAGACAAGGAATACGATACAGAAAAAAAGAGGGGGGGTAGAGAAAAATAGTATTCTTTCAGTAATTTTAAGGTACCTTTGTTTATCTCTATTTTCCCTTCTTTTAACGTAGCTTTGCCTACCACTGAACTATGTTCAGTTTATCCTTAACATCTGCCTCAATCCTACGGGTCTCTCCTTTCACCCGATACACAATCACGGATCCTGATTTTTTTTTCTACTGCAGTACTACTCACGCAACTGGTCCTAGTGTGGGGCCCCACTTCGTGAACCACCCCTTCTACCCTCCACGACAGCCTCCTGCCTAGTCTTTGAGACTAAGTTCGGAACTCCCTACTGGACGCTTGCGCAATGCAATGCCAGATCAAGGTCCGAGAAAATGAAAGCTTAGAAAGGAAAACAAACGACCTTGCGTTCTCACATACTCGGGTCATCCCTAACAAAGGTCGCCGAGCAGGAGGGGCGGCTTCGTTTGCATAGTCAGGAGAGAGTGAAGGTAGAAGGATGCCTCTGGACGACTCCGAAAGAGGGACATCAGAGAAAAGCAGTAAAGAGCCACGCTTTCCCGGACTCAACTCCAAGACGGAAAACGGGGGAGAAAAGGGGATAGAGAGATCAAGGCGTTCCTGGACGACTCCGAAAGGTAACGCCGGAAAACAGTAAAAAGGTGCCACAATTTCCCCGGCCCAACACCGCGTAAGAATTTGTGGGGAGAGAAAGGGAAACGTCAGAAACGAAGGAAGGAAAGTTTGGCTGTCGTGGTACGTTTAACTTTTCCACCCCCTCCCAATGTGTTTTACTTCAAACCATACTCACGTTCGAAGGTGTCCCTCGCGGATCCCGGGATCCTTCCCCTTAGCCGGCTATACCTCGCCTTTGCTCTCCCTGGTCGGGCTTCTGGTGACGGTTGATTACCGCCCGCAAAGAGGAGGCAGGGAGAGGAAAAAGGATCCCCGGGCTAAGGTTGCCCGGTGGCGCCCGATCCCCTCTATCTCCCCTCTCACCTTTGCAGGAGAACCAAGGGTCCCTGAGTCTGGTCGCCAAAAACTGTTACCGGAAAATCCGAGGGTTCTCTTGGATAAATGAAGGCACCGACTAGAGCAATCAGAGCAAAACAGCAGCCAGTAGGCTCGGTCTTTATTAAAGAAAAGACTGTCGCGACAGGACTCCCACCGCCCACGAGGTGAAGCAAGATGGAAGCCCCGAACAAAAGGAGACCCCAACTTTTATTAGTTACTAATCCCCTAAGCTACACCCTCAGAATTACATCACATTTACATCATGATTATATTAAAAATAAGGGGAGCAGGGGTGGGGTTACACAGGTAATTCGAGTGACCAGACACCTGGCCGGAATCTCACTCCCCCTCCCCATATGAGTCACGTTAAAGAACAAAGAAGAAGGGTGAAGTTTCCTGCCCCCTGAGGGGAATCCAGTAAAAGTTCTTTGTGAGAGTCTGTGCAGAATACACTGTGATATGCAGTTCATTGTGTCCCTGATAGCCTTCCGTCTGAGCCCATCACCTGTGGCTATCAAGGTTGTCACGTCCGCTTGGAGGGAGCACGGGGTACGTGACTGCTCGGTCAAGGGATTATGGCTGCTCGGAATCAGACCACCCCCCTTTGAAGGTCCTTGTAATATCCTGCTGAACAAAAGTGGTCCGGTGAAAATCCAAAGTACGGCTGATTTTTAGCGAATTTATAAAGAATATTGTCCTTGAAGTTCAAAGCACTTTCCCTTCAGGAAGCGGCTTGCTACATTTTGATTAGATCAGTCACGGTCAATTGAACTCGGAAACTTTGTATTGAGAACTGTCAAAGGTAAGGGGGAAGCGCGGTAGTAGCCTGCAGTACCAGCGTGGCTGCCGCAAGGGGCGCTGTTCGATAACACTGATTGGCTGAGGCGGCCGCCGATTGACAGCAGATCTCGGTCGTCCGGTCTACTCGCAATAAAGATAGGCCTATGCGGAGCGCTGTGGCGGGAAGCGGTCAAGCTAGCGCTTCCTTATTTACGGAAGGCTTTTAAGAGATGGCCTCTAGAGGGACACCTCTGGGCTAAGGAGGGAAGATGCGTGTACGTGAGAGTGTGGTGCTTGTGCGAACATGTGTTAGTGTGGGGGGGGCGATTTCCGGCGACACGTTGAAGAGCGTGAGGTCAACTTCAATTGTGCAACCTGGATTTGCCGGTGTGGCACTGAACAACACCTGAAAATAGCAACAGCCTGGAAATGTTTGGGGTTCCCCCCCCCCCGCAACTCCCTTCCCAGGAATGAAATACAGCGGTACCTCAGGTTAAGTACTTAATTCGTTCCGGAGGTCCGTACTTAACCTGAAACTGTTCTTAACCTGAAGCACCACTTTAGCTAATGGGGCCTCCAGCTGCTGCTGCACCACCAGAACACAATTTCTGTTCTCATCCTGAAGCAAAGTTCTTAACCTGAAGCACTATTTTTGGGTTAGCGGAGACTGTAACCTGAAGCGTGTGTAACCCGAGGTACCACTGTAATAGCTGTCCTCTCCTTGGTCAGCTCCTGAGAAGAGGTGGAAGTAAGTAAGCACAGTTGCAGTGAAGACTCCTGCCCCGTTTAAACATTAAACTCCGGTGATCTCTTTAAAAAGGCGGGGTCCCCAGTTTCACTTGCCACTTCAGGCTGGACCTTGGACCTTCACACACTCAAGCAGTCCTGAAGCAGAAGGAAGGTGAGCTGAGAGAAGTGGCTGGCTGGGGGCACCCTTAAAGTGGTAGCTTTGGGTTCCCCAAAGAAGGGATGTGTAGAGTTTTCATGGGCACTGGGGTGGTTGTCCCAACAGGGAGGTAAGCAGGCAGCATCTTAACCAATGGGACTGTTGGCCAGTGGCGTAGCGTGGGGGGTGCAGGGGGGGCTGGCCGCACCGGGCGCAACATCTGGGGGTTAGGGGGCGCAAATCCACAGGTTAGGGGGCGCAAATTACTTGCCTTGCCCCGGGTGCTGACAACCCACACTACGCCACTGCTGTTGGCCACCATGATAAACGAATGCTTTCTCTCTTAAGTGAGGCTTCCGTGAACAGCTGCTTCCACTGTACAAGAGATCAATGTCCTACTTTACACCCACATTGTGCAAATCGGGACACTCCTTTAAGACAGAGCATTTCGATGGCATTGGTGGCTACGAAGAAGCACCGGCGGCGACTCAGCTCAAAAGGTAGATGGGGTTGTGACGGTGTGTGGTCCTCCTGGCTGCTATTCGCAGGTTAGAGAGACCAAAAAACAAACACCGTGGTGCTGCCCTTTTGCTCTAGCAGGCTGCTATGCCTTGAGCAGTTGCAGTTCCACAGGTGGAGCTTTCTGCATTGGGGTATTCCCAGGTCATGATGCTCCTCACTTTCTTTAAGGCGAAGCAAGGCTGCCTTTGCAAGCGGGGGGGGGGGGGGAGAAGATGCATATATTTAAAGCACACACACAGCCCACAAGGAATCCTTGTAGCTGTAGTTTACCCCTCACAGAGCCACAATTCCCAGCAACCTTAACAACAAACTGCGGTTCCTGGGATTCTTGGGATGTGTGTGCTTTAAATGTGCTTTAGAAGTATGGTGTGTACACAGCCAGAGAGTGAGAGAGAAGGCGAGTCTACTGTACAAGAGATCAATGTCCTCCTTTATACCCACTTTCCCTTTACAGTGGTACCTCGGGTTACATACGCTTTAGGTTACAGACTCCGCTAACCTAGAAATATGACCTCAGGTTAAGAACTTTGCTTCAGGATGAGAACGGAAATTGTGCGGTGGCGCAGCGGCAGCAGGAGGCCCCATTAGCTGAAGTGGTGCTTCATGTTAAGAACAGACCTCCAGAACGAATTAAGTTCTTAACCGAAGGTACCACTGTATTTGAAAAGCAGGGGACGAATGTCTTACTATATTAACTCTGAAGTGTCAAAAGTTAACTTAAGAGCAAATGCTCTTAAGACAACCCACTGCTTGGATTTGCCATTTGAGTTTGGAGATACGTACGTATCTCACATCTCACCTTTGGACTTTTGCTTGGAATCTTGTCTCTCTGTTTAAGGTTGCTTTAGGACAACCCATCTGTTGAGTATTCATTCTTATTTGTTTGCAGTTAGATGACAGGTTAGATGACGTTGCATCGAAACAAGTGCTACCCCCCACACACACACCTTCCGGTGCATTTCCTATCACTTTCGTCATCTTACTAAGTCTTACCTTTTGGAGAAGCAGAAGATTGCTTGTGCAAGAGCTTCCAATCTGCTGCAACTGTGTGGCCAGAATTGATCCCTGTGCCCTGTTAATTGAAAATTCAAATAGTTTGCCTTTGACTGTGCTTAACCACAGCTGAAGAACAGCACTCTACAAATGCTCAAAACACGCACACCCTTCCTCATTCTTCTGCATCTTCTGAGGATGACTCTTCCAGGACTGAGTCAGGAGAAGGATACAGCTTGATTCAATCCCCAGCAACTTTAGGAAGGACAGGGAAAGTCCCCTGCCTAAAACCCTCAAGAGCTGCTGCCAGACAGCATAGGTCGGGGTGGGGGGGGAATGGCCCTCCAGAGATTGCTGAACTACAACTCCCATCATCCCTGACAATTGACCATGCTTGCTGAGACTGGTGGTACTTAGATTCCAGCAACATCTGGGGGCCACAAATTCCTCACCCTGCAGAATTAGTACTGTAGACCAGGGGTGGCCAACTCCCAAGAGACTGCAATCTACTCACAGAGTTAAAAACTGGCAATGATCTACCCCCTTTTGGGGGGTTCGGGTCAAAGTTGTTGAGTTTTTTCAGGGAGGAGGTAAAATGTTGAGCTTTCTTTAGGACAGCTGCAGTTGTTCAGCTTCTTTGGGGGGAGCCAATGATCTACCAGTGATCTACCGCAGACGTCCAGTGACCAAGGACAGTAAACCTGTTGCCTTCAAGATATTGTTATACTCCAACTCCCGTTGGCCCCAGCCAGTGTAGCCAGTGGTCAGAAACCAGAGAGCCGGAGCCCAACAATATCTGGAGGGCCACCGGCTCCCCATCCCTGATGTAGACAATTATTGGCTAGATGGACCACAAGATAAAGCATCTTCCTATTCCCCTGGGATCTAGGGATTGCCTGCTTTTCAGATCTGCTGCTGGTCATCTGACACAGAACTTGATTTTGCAAGTCTGCACTTCTGTGCAAGTCTGCACAGAATTGGTCACTGTCAAGCTGCCAGTTCTCAGCTTCACTTCTTTCCCTTCCGTCCCTCCACAAACTGGCTCAGTTTTCCCCAACCTGTTGCCCACCAGACCTCTGGGGCTGCAACCCCCACCAGTCTCCGCCACCACAGCCCTATGTTTCTGCCTAGGGTTAGTGGGAGTTGCAGCCCCAATTGCCTGGTGGGCTGTCAGTTGGTGAAAGATTGAGCCAGCAGGAGAATTTTCATTTTGCTCTAATGGCAAGTCGGGAGGTGGGGTAGCAAAGAGGAACTTGCAGAAGAGAATCCAGTAAGGAGAAGCTGTGACCATATCCTCTTTCACTTGTGATATGGCTTCTGGGCTCGTAGGCTTCTTCATGTGACCGCTCAGGTCAGGGGGAAAGCCACACCATCTACCCTCTCAGGGCTGTTGGAATCAAACAACATTTGGAGACCCCAACTTCACCATCTCTAGCATGGGCCCCATCTGCACTACACATTTGAAGCGGTATCGTGTCACTTTAAACCAGTGGTCCATACCCCTCAACTGTCCTGATTTAAGCAGGACATCCCTTTTTTGGGGAGTGGGGACATGGTCCTGTACGAGTCACCTGGCTCCTGCAAGATTGCATTACCAAAAGACGTGCATTTGGGGTGGGGGGCTGTGCTCTCACATGAACACATGTGCAATGGCTGCTTCAACAGTACACACAGCAGCTATAAATGTGACTTGCTGGTTTGAGGGAAAGCACCTTGAACATGGGGGATGCGGGTGGCGCTGTGGCGATCAGAAGGTTGGCGGTTCGAATCCCCACGACGGGGTGAGCTCCCGTTGCTCGGTCCCTGCTCCTGCCCACCTAGCAGTTCGAAAGCAGGTCAAAGTGCAGGTAGATAAATAGGTACCGCTCCGGCGGGAAGGTAAACGGCTTTTCCGTGCGCTGCTCTGGTTTGCCAGAAGCGGCAACATGAGCATTTTCCAAGATCCTACAAGGTACCTATGGGTTGTGTCCTTGGCTTCACCAATAGTTGAAATGCACTGGAGCTGGAGTAAATGGGAAGATGTAGCTATCCTGAGTTACTCCTAAAAGTAAAACATATGCATCTTCATCAAAGGGAAAGAGGATATGCAACCCTTCAGGATGAAGGAGGGTATCTGCCTTTCAGGAGTGAGTATGATACATTTCATTAACCCCCAAATCTTTCTTTTTTGCAGGGCCCAGGGACACTGCAGAGTCAACTATGTAAGTGCCAAGTTGAGCTACTCCACTGAAAATGAGTGGGCATTCCTGGCATCCCTTGGACAGCAGGTCGAGGGCACACACACACACGGGCACTTTACACAATCGGATTAGCCTGGTGGGTTGAAACTGGAAGCACACAGCCAAACGCTCCCGTACTGAGGTTTGGGGCAAGCGCAAACATATTTAAATTTAACCCACTCATGAAAAGTATTAAAAACGCAGGCTGTGAATGGGTTGCCAAGGCTGATTGGATTGCCTTTGCCTGACGTAGGTTCTCAGGAGCCTGAGAACCCTTGATCGCCTCCAAGCTGTGGCTGACACTTCCTTCTCCTTCTTGGTGTTACAGGAAATTTGAATTTAACCCCAGAGATGGGATCGATAACCCAGCCCTGTCACTGGCAGAGGATTCTGGTAACAATGGGGAGCGACATCTGGGGCTGCTATGTGGGTGGCAGAGGAAGGACCAGCTGTTTCCCTCTTGGTGCTTGCAAAGTGGGAGGCTTGCTTCCCCTTCCACGTCAGGGACCTGAGAGCTGTTTACCACCTCGTCCTGCAAATAGCCCATTCAGTGGGGCACAGATTTTGATGTGAATCTACTTTATTTGCACTTAGCCAAACTGTGTTTATTTATTTACAAAACAAAACAAAAAAAAAACCTTTAACTATCACTGTTCAGGGGTGGGAGGGAAATTAGAATGATTTACAATAATTCTACATCATTTGCATCTTTGAGTGTGGCAACGCCTGCTCTTTGCTACGTTCGACAACCAAGGGACTGTCACACCACAAACTGCCTGTTCCACAGCCAAAAAACTTTTCAGAAACAATATCACCACCCAGGGCTTGTCCACACTGAAAAAAATGTGGCTTCGCACTGCTCTGTCTCCTCATTAATGTATCCACATAATATTTTCCCTATCCATAGGAGCCACTCACAGGGGACGAAGTCTCTTCACCCTCCCCCATAAAATATTAGAGGGGACAGCCACCTCCCCAGTTGATGGGCATTGCCATTCAAATGGTGTGTGTGTGCCGTGTCATGTGATTGATTATGTGAGGTGGGGCTTAGCTGCCCCCCATATTTTATTCAAATTGACACCTCTGTCCCAGTCTTGTCCCAGGCCTTCCCTGTTTATATGTGGGTTTTATCCAAACATCCAGGATCAGTGGGTGGGGTTAGGGGGCAGGAAGGCTGCATTTAAGTGATGTAAAGGTCGGGGTCAAGGGACGCGGGTGGTGCTGTGGGTTAAACCACTGAGCCTAGGACTTGCTGATCAGAAGGTCAGCGGTTCAAATCCCCGCGACGGAGTGAGCTCCCGTTGCTCGGTCCCTGCTCCTGCCAACCTAGCAGTTTGAAAGCACGGTAAAGTGCAAGTAGATAAATAGGTACCACTCCGGTGGGAAGGTAAACGGCGTTTCCATGCGCTGCTCTGGTTTGCCAGAAGTAGCTCAGCCATGCTGGCCACATGAGCTGTACACCGGCTCCCTCGGCCAATAAAGCGAGATGAGCGCCGCAACCCCAGAGTCGGCCACGACTGGACCTAATGGTCAGGGGTCCCTTTACCTTTTTAAAGGCCTGAGTCAACCTGGATGGGAAGGATGTCATTAGCTGGTGCACACAAGTCAAAACATCTACTTGCACCCTAAAACAGAGAGAGAGAGAGAGAGAAAGAGAGAGAGAGAGAGAGAGAGAGAGAGAGAGAGAGAGAAAAGCAGCAGCAGCAGCAGCAGCAGAAGAAGAAGAAGCAGGTGACTTTCCAGACCAACAAGCCAAAAAATCCAATTAAAATTAAAAATCGGGCAATGTCAGAAGGCTGTGTCTGAGGATATTTCAGTGCCCACAAGTGCTGCGTTGGGGACCCCGGGTCTGCAGGGTCGGCCTCTGATCTTGTTTTCCACAGAGCCAGAGGGAGGAGCTCAGGTGCGCTTCTGCTTTCTGAAGAAAGAGGATGGGGAGAGCTTTGGGTTCTGGCTACGGCAGGAGGTGGGCAGCAACGGGCACATCGTGCGACAGGTGACGCCGGGGGGCCTGGCTCACCGCAGAGGCCTGCAAGATGGAGACCGGATCTTGGAGGTGAACGGGGCTTATGTCGAAGGCCTGGAGCACTTCAGGGTGAGGTTTGGCTGGGAGTGGTGGCTCCCTGATTCCCATTTGAGGTGGGCTTCCCCCCCCCCATAGAATTCACATAGCAATACAACAGAATGTGATGCAAGAAATCAAAGGAGCGATAAAAATGCAAATTAAAACCATCCAGCACCTAGCACAGTGCATCGCAATTGCTGCAATAGGAAGAAAAATCGTTATGCGAACCATCAAGGCCCTTAACAATTTTCAAGTGGTCCAGGGGTAGGAGGAAATTTGGGGGTCGCTACTCATTAAGAACTTATGACCATAAGAACAGCCAATCTAGCCCAGCATCCTGTTCTCTCAGCCTATGGGAAAACCTCAAGAAGGATGAGAGCACATGAGTGCTTGTCCCATCCTGTGGTTTCCAGCAACTGGCATTCAGAAGCCTCTGACGGCATGTTCAGAGCATAGGTATTCTGGTAGTCCTCTCCTCCATGCATAGCTGTCAAGCGTCCCTTATTTGGCAGGACAGTCCCTTATCCCAGCGCCATGTCCCGCTACTGTCCCTTATTGATGATGTACCTTAAATAAGCTACTGAAGGTAATGGGGCCCTTTCTATGTCCAGCTGTCCTTTGTCAACAACAAATTGTTGCTGTTTTTTGTGTGTTGAATATATGCTATATGGTAATTTATGGACCTAATAGGTATCTAAAGCCATTTGCACGCAACAAAATATGTATTTTATCAAAGTAATTGTTGATCCCTTATTTTGGCTGCTGATCCCTTATTTTCGAGGCTGCTGGTCCCTTATTTTCAAATCTGTAAGTTGACAGCTATGCCTCCATGAATCTGTCCGATCCTCTTTTAAACCTTTCAAATCCCTGCCTCCTGCAGAAGTGAGTTCCATAGTTTAACTATGCGCTGGAGGACTTCCTTTTATCTGTCTTTGCAACACTCAGCTTCGTTGGATGCCCAGGAGTTCTACTGTTATGAGTCTCTGTTTTTGAGGTTCTTCCCCTCTTTCTTGGCAGGTGGTTTGGAAGATCAAGAGCAGTGGGAAGCAAGTCTCTCTCACTGTCCTGGATGGGACAGCCTACGAGTTGGCAAAAGCCCTCGACCGGGACCTTGGCCAGCTCTTGCCCCATCACAACAGGCCACGGCTGTGCTGCATCAACAAGGACCAAAGTGGCTTCGGCTTCAGCGTTTCAGCTCCAGAAGGTAGTGAAAACCCACACTGCAGTTCGTTGCATTTTTCACCACGAGTAACCAAATTCTGACATGAGGAAAACCAGAATTTTACCATCAGATTACACTGTGCAAATCCAAGACAGTTTGCACACACTTGCTTTCTTCCGCGCTGTTTATTCTGCTGCCCAGATTGAAACTTGCCATTTATTGCAAGGGATATTATTTTTTATTACTTTTTATTGCAAGGGATAATAGAAGGGAGCGGAAGAACAAAGAGATTGCTGTTACTGAGTGGGGAAAATAAATACCCACTTCAGGAAACTGTTCCCAAACTTGATTCTAAGGGTATGTTTACAGAACAAACTTATCATCAGGGTTTAAATCAATTTAATTAATGGTTGTGGTTCGGGCCCCCCCACCCCAAAAAAAGATTCCCGAGAATTGTAGTTTTTGTAAAGTTCCTTTGAAATCTCTGTTTGAGATTCTTGGTCCCCCAGAACAAAGATGAGAGGGCTTCAAAACCAGTTTTGAGTCTCTAGGGTCGACACTTCACAAAACAGACTAATATTTAAAGACCATCAGTTGTACAAAGTAGTAAAAAGTGGAACGTCACTGAAAATATGTTTAAAACAATACACTGTTGCAATATGTGTTGTTTTTCCACCACAACAGTAACTTTCACTTTTTTTAATTTAAAAACCCTATAAGAATCACAAAAAGGTAGAATAATACAATTTATAATTGAACTCAGCATTTTTGACACATAATTATGCCCCCCCCCTCAAATTTGGAATACTTCATCCCCTTTCATTGTTCTAAATCCAAGGTGGCAAACTCCTTCTTTTGAAATAATTTTTATTTGATTTTTATCAATACAAAGTTATAAAAAACCAAATATGTATCCATATGCAGAGATTTCTCCAAATCTCAGGATTTCCACCTACCCCTTCCATGGTTTCCCATTTTAAACATTTAAAACTGCATCTTCTTCCGACCTCTGACTTTTATATCATACCATAAGGTCCCTACCAGAGAGGAATGGCAAACCAAACTGATGGAAAAAATTTATAAGTTATATAAGAGACCACTGTAAGCAGATGGAAACATTGGCAGGATTTTGATTTCACTGGTAGTGAAAATCAACATGGACAACAGGGTGGCAAATGTCTTCAACTTGAGAGCTACATTCTGTCTTGGCCAACCTTCACCCCTGACCACTGGTCTTGCCAGCTAGGGATGATGGGAGTTATAGTTCGAAAACAGCTGGAGACCCAAGTTTGGAAATCCTGGAGTAGGTGAAGGCAAAAAGAGGCCGATAAATGCTAATTTCCCCCTCTCATGCTCCTGTTTTTGTATCCTTTGCTTTGCAGGTGTGAAGGGAACATTCCGACTATCTGTGCCAAAGGACGGGCCAGCTCACAAGGCAGGGGTGCCAGATGGTTCATGGCTCCTGGAGCTCAACGGTGCTTGTGTGGAGAGTTGGACTCTTGCACACCTTCACAAAAAGGTACCAGCGCTGTCATTCGATGACAGAAATGTTGGCTTTAGCCAACTGACTGAACAACTTGGGGACCAGCCAGGTCACATCCAGGAACACCTTTCTATAGAAGGTCCTTCGCCACCTGATAATTTCAATCCTTTGTTGTTGTTGTTGTTGTTTAGTCGTTTAGTCGTGTCCGACTCTTCATGACCCCATGCACCAGAGCACGCCAGGCACTCCTGTCTTCCACTGCCTCCCGCAGTTTGGTCAAACTCATGCTGGTAGCTTTGAGAACACTGTCCAACCATCTTGTCCTCTGTCGTCCCTGTTAGGTTGTGGGCGAACATATCAGACGACGCAGTGATTCTTCCAAAGCAGCTCTTTATTTGTAAGCTGGAGCAGAACTGAACTGAGGAACTCAGTCAGCCTGCTTATATAGAGCTCCAGAACAATGTAACTGTTGCCATTTTCTAAAACGATCCAATCACTGAACGTCACTTTCGATCCTTCATTTGCATAACTATCTACAGTATCCCCCTGCTGGCCCAGGGTGAGAACTTCAGTACATAACAGTCCCCTTCTCCTTGTGCCCTCAATCTTTCCCGACATCAGGGTCTTTTCCAGGGAGTCTTCTCTTCTCATGAGGTGGCCAAAGTATTGGAGCCTCAGCTTCAGGATCTGTCCTTCCAGTGAGCACTCAGGGCTGATTTCCTTAAGAATGGAAGAGGTTTGATCTTCTTGCAGTCCCTGGGACTCTCAAGAGTCTCCTCCAACACCATAATTCAAATCCTATTTCAATCCTAGCTAGAGGGAAAACTCTCCAGCAGCGCACTGTATCCTCCCTGGCTTTGGCTTACGTACCCAAATTTTCGATTCCAGATCAAACACAGCAGCAACCCAATGGGGCTGCTGGTGATCGACGCCAAATCAGAGGAGTTTTACCGGCAACGCGGCGTTAAGGTCACAGCAGCCATGGCTGACGCTTCCTGGGTTCCTTTTGAGGTGAGGAAGCTGCAGATGGTGAGAGGCCAAGACGGATACGGATTCTTGCTGAAAGAAGAAAAACGTTGCTCAGGAGAAAGAGGTGAGGGCCCTTGCCTGGAAAATAGCCAGACTGCACACAGCACGTCGCTCCACGGTATTTAAATTTGAGAGCAAAGTAGGTGACTTTGAGGTAAGACAGAGGACTGCTCAAGCTTTCCCCCTTTCATCCAGACAAAACGTTTCCTCCCACCCAGCTGCGTTTCTCCCCGAGGAAAGAAAAAGAGGACCCAACATCTTTCCCCCTGTACTTTGAAAGGATGATTTGAGAGGAAACAGGCAATGTTCATTCTGCATTTGCAAGGAATCGATATTTCACCATGGCTGCACTGAGACATTGGAACTCCCTGCCCCTTGATATTTGGCAGGGCCCTTCACTGCACTGTTTTCAGTGTCCCCCAATGGACTATTTTTTCGTTTTGTTTAAGCAAGCCCACCCAGATGTGTACATCAGACGTGCATTTTAATATGCGATTTTAGTTTTAAACGGCTGGTTTTCTTGGACATATTTTAGGCCAGCTTGTCTTTAACTTCTGATTTTATTAGTAATTTTAAGGTATGTTTTATATAAACTGCTGGAAGATTTTGATGCTTCAGCAGTATATAAGTCTTGATAAATAAATACATTTTGAATATTCAAATGCGGGGGGGGGCAGGGTTGAGCAACTCCTCTCACTGCCAGTCATCTATTTAACTTCACAGATATCATTTGGATGTTTTGCATCTTTGGGTTGTTGTTGGTTTTGGGGTTTTTGTTTTTTTTAAAAAAACACCCATTCAGGACAAACTTAATGGAATTTTGTGTAAAGTTTTTTTATGCACCATCTTAATAGAGGCCAAACCAGGTCTGTGTGGCTTAGGAAAAATGTCCTCACGTGCCAAATTAGGACCAGTGCTGGAACCAAATAGGTCCCTGGCCTGGTCAGTCCCAATGCTGGTCTACACTGATAGATGGCAGTTCTCCAGGGTTTAAGACTGAGGTTTTCCCAGACCTACATGGAGATGGCAGGGATGAACCTGCGAACTTCTGCATTTTGCTCTTTCACTGAGCTGCAGCTCCTTGTTCCCTAGCAAATAGGACAGAAGAGAGCTTTGCTTATTCACCTATGGCGACTTCACTAGAGGAGCACATGTAAGAGATGCACACACGTAAAATGCTCATAAACGTAAAGGTGCAACCACTGGGATAATCAACGCCGCTGCTTTCGTCTTGCCCATCTATGACTTGCAGGTCAGTTTCTGAGGGAGGTCGAATCCGGGTTGCCAGCTGAGAAGGCAGGGATGAGAGATGGTGACCGCCTCCTGGCTGTGAACGGCGAGGGCACCGAGGACCTGGACCACCAGGAGGTGGTGCTGAGGATACGTGCGGACAGCAGCCGGGTGGCCATGTTGGTTATTGACGCAGAAGGAAGCAAGTTCTACGACTCGGTATGGCAGCAGTTTGAGAATGAGCACCAAGGAGATTGCGGTGGGATCCTATAGAAAGGTTTCCCCTCTACCATAAAGGCCACAAACTTCTCGGGGCAAAGATAACCATTTATAATGAACTTACACAATGGGCCAAAGTTATCATACAATAATAAAAGTTATTGAATTGGGTGAAGATGCTCTGAGGTGGGATTGCCTTCCGTATCTCTGAGCACCTGCACGCTGCAGAAAAACTAGCTGAATAGATCTCCCTCGGGGATCTACAGATTTGGAGGCTGGAAGAGGGATCTCAGATAATTCTCTGCACTTGGGCTAAAAACTACATCTCCCAGGATTCTTTGGTGGAAGCCATGACAGTTAAACTGGCATAAAACTAAGACAATGGAGTAGTGTACCTACATACTTTATATCTCAGAGCACCTAGCACCACCACTGCCAACCTTGTGCCCTCCAGAAGTTTTGGACTACAACTCCCATCATCCCCATCCCCAGAATGACTTTATGATGCTGGGGCTTATGGGAGTGGTACTCCCTAACATCTAGAGGGCACCAGGTTGGCAGTGGCTGAGGTTGCACATGCCATTTGTGTACTATCAGGAATGGTTTGGGTCCTTTGACTTGGTCCACGGTGGGGTAGGAAAGAGGGTAAGTTGGTTTCCTTCCATGATTCTGTTTATATATATATATATATATATATATATATATATATATATATGAATGAATGTTATATATAAAAGGTAAAGGGACCCCTGACCATTAGGTCCAGTCGTGACCGACTCTGGGGTTGCGGCGCTCATCTCACTTTATTGGCCGAGGTACAGCTTCCGGGTCATGTGGCCAGCATGACTAAGCCGCTTCTGGCGAACCAGAGCAGCGCACAGAAACGCCGTTTACCTTCCCGCCAGAGTGGTACCTATTTATCTACTTGCACTTTGATGTGCTTTCGAACTGCTAGGTTGGCAGGAGCAGGGACCAAGAAACGGGAGCTCACCCCGTCATGAGGAGCAGAGACTCAGCAGAAAAGAGGTGAGTTAGCAGTCACAGGCATGGTAAAAAGGGACATCTTTAGCATACAGCAAAATCTATGCAGCAAAGAAAATGCACCTCTGAGGAGAGGGAATTCCATAATTTAGGGGCAGCCATGGAGTAAAAATTCTTTCCTGGGCAGCCACTCCCTGCACTTCTGTCGATAACTGAACTGCCCACCCTCCTGGAGTTCTTAACACCTGAGGGGGTCTGTAGCAATGGAGACAAGTGTTTCATATTTTTCTTGGGTCCTAAGTCATTTCGTGTGTCAAATGGTAATGTGAGCACCTTCCATGCATCGGAAGGGTTCTGTTGGGTTTGCTGACAATACCCTAATTGTGACATTTGCGGTCTCTTTTCGCTTTCCCAGGTTGGGTTATCACCTCTCCTTTTCTATGACGACCATGAACCCCCATTGGGCTTGCACATCGTCCATGCCTCCCCCTCTCCCAGCATGCCCCAGGAAAATAGCAACGCTGGCTTCACACCCTGCCTCTGTCACCTCAGAACGGACCCCCATGAGAACAGACTGCCTCCGGAGCAGTCTGGCAGCAGCTTGCCAGCTTTCACAAAAGAGGTAACAATCCCCAACTACAGGGACACTGTATGGTTGCTTACAGCCATTTTGAACACCTCGGTTAAACCTTTTCCGCCTTTTGCGCTGCAAAGAGTGTGGCTCACGTGGTAATATTGTTTCTGGACTGTATCATTTCAAGTGGGGGACCACATAATTAAAGATATCATTTTGATCCTCCTCCTCCTCATCACAAGTGTCATGGAAAGCTCGAAGGACACACCGGTCAGGAAGCTAGAATATTGTTATCCCTCTCTCCCAGCAGCAACTGGAAACTCCTGACTGCCCCAGATAGGACAATGTATGGTTCCTTTAGTGAATAAAGCAGCCTTCACCAATTGAGAGCCCTTCAGACTGGGCAGGGGCTGTGGTCAAAATCATCTAGAGGGCACCATGTTGGCAAAAGCTAGCTAAACCATAGAATGACACTGTTCGCACAACAAGCTTATCCATAGCTCAGTTGAGTAGAGCATGAGACACTTAATCTCAAGGTCATGGGTATATGCCTCATATTGGGCAAAAAGATTCCTGCATCACAGCGGTTTGGACCTCGTGATCCCTTCCAACTCTATGATTCTGTAATTCTAAGAAAGACAGACTGGAATCCCTCTTTTTAATATCTAGCTTTCGAAAAAAATGATCTTTGTGTTGGGAAAAGCATTTAATAATTTCCCCCCAACTTTGGTCTAACTAAAGTAATATACAGTCATACCTTGGAAGTTGAACAGAATCTGTTCCGAAAGTCCATTCAACTTCCAAAACATTTGGAAACCAAGGCGCAGCTTCCGATTGGCTGCAGGAAGCTCCTGCAGCCAATCAGAAGCTGTGTCAGACATTCGGGTTCCAAAGAACGTTCGCAAACCAGAACACTCACTTCCAGGTCTGCGGAGTTTGGGAGCCGAAATGTTTGACTTGCAAGGCGTTCAGGATCCAAGGTACGACTGTATATGCAAGCTGGTTCTGGAGTTCAGGGTTACCGGTTTTAAATATGGAACACTCCTGTGATGAAAAAAGGCCTTACGTGTCTGAGAAGCGTGGCAGAGATGGGAGGTGCTGCTCGATTAATGATCAGGAATGGGGGGTGAAATTCATTCAGTTTGCATTTGATTCATTCTAATTTGTGCTTTCTGAAACAATACACAAACTGAAAACACAGCCATCTTTTGAAACCCACACTTCTCCAAATTTTGCAATGCTACTCTCCAGCCAAGTAATGCGTTCAAAAATGCATATACTAGGGCAAAGTGCACATGGCTAGAAATGCCTATATTAGTAAACATAACGTACAAAAATGTGTCACGTTAAGGAAATATTGCTTTCAAAAATGTGTACTTTGCACGCAGAATTGTGTATATTAGGATAAATTTGCACTAAAATGCTGGTGAGGACTCTTAAAAAGACACTTTGCAAAATGATGCATACTAAACTTAAGTTTGGAGAAATGATAAATGGAAAGAAAAGGAAAATGACAGATTAGACACTCCCTAGGACTCTAGGTCTAAACCACAGAGCCTAGGGCTTGCCGATCAGAAGGTTGGCAGTTCGAATCGCCATGATGGGGTGAGCTCCCGTTGCTCAGTCCCAGCTCCTGCCAACCTAGCAGTTCGAAAGCACCTCAAAGTGCAAGTAGATAAATAGGTACCGCTCCGGCGGGAAGGTAAACGGCGTTTCCGTGCACTGCTCTGGTTCGCCAGAAGGGGCTTAGTCATGCTGGCCACATGAACCGGAAGCTGTTTGCGGACAAACGCCGGCTCCCTCGGCCTGTAGAGCGAGATGAGCACCGCAACCCCAGAGTCGTCCGTGACTGGACCTAACGGTCAGGGGTACCATTACCTTTACAGTCTCATGATCCACCTAGGTTACAAGAATTAAGGTGCATATCCGTGTGCTGCTCTGGTTTGCCAGAAGTGGCTTAGTCATGCTGGCCACATGACCCGGAAGCTGTACGCCGGCTCCTTCAGCCAATAAAGCGAGTAGAGTGCCGCAACCCCAGAGTCAGTCACGACTGGACCTAATGGTCAGGGGTCCCTTTACCTTTACCATTCTACAGCGCTTCTTGCACAGCTCCTGCCAGTTTTGAGCTGGCAGAAGACATCTTCCTCCTTGGTACTCCATGCCTCACTCTGAGCTGCCCATCTCTCAGTGAAAAGCTGTTGCCAAAGGGCGAGCCCTCCCTGTCCCGTCTCATGGCAGACCAGTCTCTGTGCTGGCTCTCACAAATGTACATTGGCATCCTATGTCACCCCAGCAATAACCATACAAACGTTTCTAGCTAGCTTGTCTTCCCACAACACAATTATGCAGGCCGTTTGGAGTGTATACTGTCAGACTGAAAATGGAATTAACTTTGTGTCTCCCCCAAGCTTTTTGTGCCTATCACCTGCAACCAGATATTTCTCACCACTCTTTTTAAGCACATCCCAGCCTTCAAATCATAGGTTTGGTTTGATTAGCATTCTCTTTCTTTTGCACACAGGGCCAAGATGCACTGAGCCATGCATTCTAGAAGCTGCCAGGCCATTATCACCGAGCACAACTTCAGCCCAGCTCGGCAGGGAGCTGAACTCCTGTTTGTGGCAGAAGTGAGCACAGTTGCACAGATGCTAGCACTGCAGTTTGAGCCTCTCTCTCTCATGGCCTGGCTTTTCCCTGCCGCACCGCTGCCTTGTTGAGCAATCTGTCTCTCCAACCCCTGAAAATGCTTCCTGTGGATTTGGACAAGCGGGCTGCGGTCTCAAAGCAAGGCATGCTGATTAGAGGAAGAACCCTGCGAGAATCAAACAAGAGACTGTGTTTTTTGCCTGCTTTGGGGTGTGACTTTGTGAACAGAAGATTCGTGTTAAAATTAACCTCTGTTTAGAATGACTGCTGCTAAGGGTAGGCCTTCCCCCACTACAACAGAAAAGGTTAGTCACAGAAAGGCACTCTGCATGCGCTCAGACACACTCTTTATTATTCCTCCACATTTGGGGGCTGATAGAAGCTGAAGTCACAATATCAAACCGAGTTGAGGATTAGGTAGGAGGTGGGTGGCACATGCTCTGATGACCTCTCCCTTCAGATGTACAATGGATTAAGACCAAAGTCCTTCAGCTGGTGCTTATAGTCCATGTGGATGACAGTAGCTTCCTTCTCCCAGGTGAGCTTGGCACTTTGCAGTTTGGAGAGGACGCAGTCCAGGCTACCCTGCGGAAAGGGGAAGTCAGAGGCAGGATGAGGGGTGCGTTTGGCACCAAGGGATGGTGACCAAAAGTGTGGCATCCTTCCAGTTCTGTAGCTGCACACGACTGAACAGCTGCTGCTGCAGAACAGCGAGAATATGTACCCAAGAATTTCATGTTTGGACACAACAACACTCAGAATGCTGGAAGCAAGCTTCTGAGTTGCACAGAACACTTCATCGGGCATGTTTCAGAGCAAACCATTATTATTTTTTACCACTTGATTTCTAAAGGTGGCTCTATTTCAATACAGTGGTACCTCTAGATACGAACAGGATCTGTTCTGGAGCCCCATTCGCATCCAGAAACAAACGTAACTAGCGATGGCACGTCTGCGCACGCACATTGCTTTTCGCTGCTTCTGCGCATGCCATCATTTTGAGCATCTGCGCATGCGCAAGCGGCGAAACCCGGAAGTAACGTGCTCCATTACTTCTGGGTTGCCACGGAGTGCAACTTGAACACGCTCAACATGAAGCATATTCAACCCGAGGTATGACTGTAGTTGGTAAAAGATCAAAGAGACACTACCCTACAGTCTCTGTGTTTGAAAGCAGGCCATGAGCCACAGAAAGGGATGCATGGCACCTAGAGACTCACACCTGTGGAAATAAGACACTCCCTCTCCCTGAGCGTTGGATAATGGCCCACATGCTGAACCCATTATCTCTTCTTTGCAACCTGTGACCCGTCACCCACCCAAACTCACATGCAGGATTTTTTCATATTCTGTCTCCATCTCATCAACCTTGCGCTGCATCTCGGCCACGGCCTTGTCCTTCTCTTCCAGCATCCTTGCCTGGTCCAGCTGGCTTTGTAGCAGATCACCTTGGCAGGCAGCTTCAGGGCAGAAAGTGTTGGGCAAGGAGAAAGAGGAGACAAATATGTGTGGGAAGGAAAAGCAGGGAGAGGACCTTCCAAGGCCTCTAGCTAAGTGTTGGAGCTCCGACTTCGCACACAAAAGCCCCCAAAGTCAATCTCCAGCATCTCCAGGCTTTGCTAGGCTTTGCAGTCAGTGTAGCAATGCTGAGCTTGATGGATCAGTGGTCTGACTTGTTATAAGGCCGTTTCTTATGTTCCTAAGGTAGCAGGCGACAAACATCTCAGAACAGAGAACTAAGAAGTTTGGGGGGTGGCATGTGATGGGGCTTGAGAACATCTATTTTCTACTGTTTTTAAGTGGCAAAATGTAGCAAAATGTGCCAGAATGTATTCCCTTAACGCAAGCTTAGAAGGGCTTGTAACAGAATCAGGCAAAATGATTTCCATCTCAAGGTTTGGAGGGTTAAGATTCATCCTCATTCCACCCCCCTACCCCACACACAGATTCCAGGTGCAAAAAGAGAGAGAAAGAGTGTTTGCAAATGAAGAGTATCACTTTTTAACTTGTTTCCCCCCAAAGTCCTTAACTGAAAAATGAACATGGGCAAATAACAGTTGCTACAACCATACCATGTGTGATCATCTCCAAGGCCAAGGGTGTGTGTGTGTGTGTATGAGAGAGAAAGAGAAAGAGAGAGAGAGAGAGAGAGAGAGAGAGAGAGAGAGAGAGAGAGAGAGAGAGAGAGAGAAATACCAAGCTGTGCTTGCAAGTTCTGCGTCTCCACTTCTAAACGATGGATCCGGGTATCAGTCTGGTGCTGAAGCTGCTGGTACTTGCGGATCATCTCTGGAACGCAAGATGGGAGAAGGAAACGATCGCTTCATCCAACACCCTTGCCCTTCATTAACAGGCCTAAGATTTATAGTTGGGATGGAGGAACCTCCAGACATTGTTGGATTCCCACTTGCATCAGCCCCAGTCAACATGGCTAATGATGATGGGAAACCTCTTGAGGGGGGTGGGGGCAGGTTCTCCACCCCTGATTTGTAGCATCAAGTCTATCTGGTTTAACAGAAGGTAAACACGGGGGGAAAATCCTTGCCTCTATGTGCTTACAAGAGAAGTTTTGCCGGGCAGGGAGGGGGGGGGGGAGCAGATAAGAGTCGCAAAGGGTCTGTGTGCAGAATGATATACCACAGTGTTAGCTGCGGAGGGAAACGGTACCTTCATCTGAACTTTTCAAAGCCAACATCCTGTGATTGCATTTTCCTGAGGAAGCGTCTTGCAAAGGCCAACTGGCTCACTGCGTCATGAACTTCTTCTACCCACATCCAATTAATGAAGTGGACAGAGAAAGTGATGTACACAGGCATGTACTACCCTGGTTCTTGAACTTAATCTGTTCTGGGAGTCCGTTCGACTCCTGAAACCGTTTGAAAACCAAGGTGTGGCTTCCAATTGGCTGCAGGAGATTCCTGCACTCAAGCAGAAGCCACAGAAGCATTGCTGGATGTTTGGCTTCCGAAAAACGTTCACAAACTGGAACACTCACTTCTGGGTTTGTGGCGTCCGGGAGCCGATTTGTTTGGAAGCCAAGCTGTTCAAGTATCAAGGTACCACTGTACATCGTGAAGGTGCAACAGAGAACAAAACGAGGAGCAAGGAGTTAAGCAGGGCAGGAATGTGTGCTGATAATTGGGGTACGGGAAAATGAACAATCCTCTCCCTACTAATAGGAAGCATCCCCCACACCCCAAGGCCATGTGAATGTAGCATTTGGAGACTGAGTAAAGTGGCAGGTAGATGCCAGAGACCCCCTTGGAAAGACAATACTGCTGATTTGCAGAAAATCTCACAACTGCACCAGTCAAGTGGAAAGGGAACCGCTGAGTAACGGGTTTGATGCCCAAAGAGGAAAATCAAAATAAGGCAAAACTACTGAGCCCCTTAAGGGACACGGGTGGCACTGTGGGTTAAACCACAGAGCCTAGGGCTTGCCGATCAGAAGGTTGGCGGTTCGAATCCCCGTGACGGGGTGAGCTCCCGTTGCTCGGTCCCAGCTCCTAGCAGTTCAAAAGCACATCAAAGTGCAAGTAGATAAATAGGTACCGCTCCGGCGGGAAGGTAAACGGCATTTCCGTGCGCTGCTCTGGTTCGCCAGAAGCGGCTTAGTCATGCTGGCCACATGACCCGGAAGCTGTACACTGGCTCCCTCGGCCAATAAAGTGAGATGTGCGCCGCAACCCCAGAGTCGGCAACGACTGGACCTAATGGTCAGGGGTCCCTTTACCTTACTGAGCCCCTTGAGGGTCAAAATTGACCCTTGAATGCTGCTTCAAATCTTCTGTTGAAGCTCTTCTCTTCATTGCAGGATCTGGGCACAGCACTCAACTACAGACACATTGCACTTTCAGAAAGTTACTATTTGGGGGTGGAATTCAGTCACATAGCAGCGTATTGCAAGTTGCACAATTCAGGTTGATTGGAAAGTCTTGCACAAGAAACCCACTTCCCCCGAAGACCAGAGTTTTGTGATAAGGAAAGTGATAGGAAGATGAACTGGGGAGTGTGGGGTAATGTTTGCTTTGACATAACGTCACCTAATCTCCCTGCAAACAAATCAGGATGAGTACTGTTATAAGTTTAGGGGGGCAGTCTGGATGGTGCCTGTGGGTCCCTTCCAGACCTGTGATCTTGTATCTGTGAGAATCCATAAGAGGAAACCAGGTGAACCAACCCAACCGGTTCCTTTGTTAAGGTAATGGCCTTGGCTGGCCAGTTAAGTACTGCCATTTACATGTCCAAAGAGGTTGCCTGTTGCCATAGCGACGAGTGGGTAGACCTTTTCCCACCTCACCTGGCTGGATGCCACATTGTCCTAGGAGGGAGAACAAGAGCCCAAGGGGTGCTGTGTATGCATATATTTTGCCTGATGCTGGAAGCTAGAGACATAAGAGACTGGTCTTGCTGTGTGCCAGACCCAAAGTTATGGCTTGGGAAATCTCCCAGAGAACCTGAAGGGTCAGGAAAGATCAAGTTGCACATATGTGTAAATAAAACAATATGTCCTAAAGATACCAGTGTTTCCATTGGCCTTCATTCCAAGGCAGCCAAACTCTGGAAAGGTGAAAGCATCCCTGGAGTCTCTTGTCGCTCAGAGATTGGGGCATGTACAACAATACTCAATGAAGAGGTCATCTGGAAGAGCCCCCCACCTTCATAAATATCTTTTTTGTCCCCTCGAGCCTCCTCCAGTTCTTTCTCTAGATCTAGCAGCCTCTGCTTGAGTCCTTCACCGTCAGCCATCGCCTGCCTGGCCATATCCCTCCGAAGAACTGCAAGTCAGAAGGATAGACACAGCAAACATGCAAATGTATCCAATCAAGGCTTAATACCTATTTTCTCATTTGGCTCCCCAGATCCTTTGTACAAATGATCATCTCCTTTATCGGAGGGCAAAACAACTAAAAGGTGTACCTTTCCTGGACTGCCTTGCTTTACAGTGGTACCTCGGGTTACATACACTTCAGGTTACATATGCTTCAGGTTACAGACTCTGCTCACCCATAAAAAGTACCTTGGGTTAAGAACTTTGCTTCAGGATGAGAACAGAAATCGTGCGGTGGCGGCGCAACGTAAGGGCCCATTAGCTAAAGTGGTGCTTCAGGTTAAGAACAGTTTCAGATTAAGAATGGACCTCCGGAACACATTAAGTACGTAACCAGAGGTACCAGTGTATTTGTCTATATGAATATTTATCTACTGCTATTTCATAGTAACTATAGAGCGGTTTACAATAGTGCATAAAACTAAGTAATAAAAACCATTTTTTTGAAAAATAAAAAAATCTGAATGAAAATCAAACCTCAATTAACTATTGTGGAAAGATGCATTCTTAGTTGCCTACATAAGCATGGTACGATAGAAAGGTTTTTTAAATGAGGGTGCCTGTTGAATGTACCTGTTGGCTGATTATTCCAAAATACTTGGCTGGTGACACTAAAGGCTCCATTTCCTCTTGTGGACAAGTGAGCCTCTTGGACTGCTAATGATCTCAGTGTTTGAGCATGCAAGCTTTTGCGTTACACAGACCTCTCTATACGATAGAAGGGGTACTCTCAATTTCCTATTTATATTGAAATACTGCCCCTCAATAAGGCCAAACTTAGATTCACAAAATGTTTATGGGTATGCGTACCCCCCCCCCAAGAAAAGCACTGTGTTGAGGATTGAACTTGGGGGCTTGCCCATGTTTTGCATGTGCTCTGCTTAGCTGCGTCTGCCGCAATTATAATGCAAAGTATTTAAAAATTACTCCCAGCAGAGTACTCATTTTGGAGCCCTTTATTAAAAGGACTGCGTGGCAATCACGTTGCTTCGCAATGCACTTGGAAACTACTTCTCATTTTCACTTCTCCATGAAAATGCTTGGATTGGTCAACTGAGAAGGGGGTGGATCAGAAAGGGACAGCAGTCCTGCTACTAGCCTGGTCCAGACAGCTGTGCTGGCAAACGCTTGGCGCCTTTGTTCACGGAAGGGTCATAGCTCAGTGGAAGAGCACCTGCTTTGCATGCAGAAGGTCCTGGGTTCAATCCCTGGAATTTCCAGTTAGGGCTTGGAGAGACTCCTTGCCTGAAACCCTGGAGAGCTACTGCCAGCCAGTATACAGTGGTACCCCGGGTTAAGTACTTAATTCGTTCTGGAGATCTGTTCTTAACCTGAAACTGTTCTTAACCTGAAGCACCTGAAGCACCACTCCTGCTGCTGCCGGAGCACGATTTCTGTTCTCATCCTGAAGCAAAGTTCTTAACCCGAGGTACTATTTCTGGGTTAGCGGAGTCTGTAACCTGAAGCGTATGTAACCTGAAGCGTATGTAACCCGAGGTACCACTGTATTGTATTGTGCTGTATTTGTATCCCACCATTTTCCTCCACAGAACTTGAGGTGGTGTACAAGGTTCTCCCCATCCCTGTTTAATCCTCACAGCAACCCTTTGAGGTAGGCTAGGCTGAGAGGCAGTGACTGGCTTCCAAGGTGAGCTTCAAGGTTGAGTGAGAGTTTGAACCCTGGTCTCCAAGTCCTAGCATGTAGACAATAAGATGGATCAACCTTCTGAAGTGGTATAAGGCAGCTTCCTATAAGATTAGCATAGAAAGCTTGGCAGTCCTTCTACCTGACCCTTCCAAAAATGCTGCCTCTGCTGTAACCTCTTAAGGCCTCTGCGCAGTATCAACAAAATCTCCTCACCAAGGTGCTGCTTTAAGGTATCAACCTCCAGCACTGCTTTTCTGTACTTTTCCTCATCTGCGGGGAGAAGGAAAGAGAGAGAGAGAGAGAGAAATTGAAAGACTTCAGCTGGGTACTAATCGCCACTGATACCGAGACCTCCTGCTCGAAGCGCCATTGTTATTATTCATTTAATTTATGAATTGTTTCCTAGGAAGCAACCTGAAGCGCTTTCACAAAACAATGACAGATAAAAGTATTGCATATATAAAACGTCAAACAATTGCGCAGGTAAACACAAAAAGCAGTGGCATAGGTACAAAAACAGTTGAAACAATGGTGTATGTAAAAGGCAGTCTCAAATCCCAAGAGATGCAAGGCACATGGAAATAGGAATTTGCAAGTCGTGGGGCTGCTGGAATCTCCTGCATGCTGCACAAAGCCTTACCTGGCCCAGTGTTTTTCTTCTGCTTTGCTGATTTTTTCCCCTTCCCTTTTTTGGTGGGGGCCATCCTTGCACGTTCTCCACAGCCTGAAAAAGGGAGAAGATGAACGAACATTGTAATATTTTTGGTGCATTCCAACTCCTGACGTTCAAAAACGATCTTAAAACTGGTACTGATGGGGAGATTCCGGAGGGCCATCCTTATACATGAGGCATACATTTCTTGGCAGCAGAGTGAGGGTGGTCCCTGCTGTTTGGGTGGGCAAGTGAACAACTGTTTGTATGGTGGAAGAGAAAGGTGTAGGCAAACATACCTGGGAGCAAAGTGCTTCTTCTGCCTTCCTCCCAGGTTCTCACAAGTTAATCTGTGGGCAGTTAACTAAACACACTTTGCAAGAGTGTCATTCCAAGCAGCCAATGCGCAAGGAGGGGGAAGAGGCGCTGGCTTTCCAGCAAGCCTATCCCAGCTGGCACAGGTTGGGGCTCCTTGTGTCGCTAGGCAACCGTCCTTCTTCGCTGCCATGGTGACCAAAGGAAGCTTGGCAGACACACCGGTGCTCTAGCAAAGGAGGTCTGCAAAATTGCATCCAACTGGTCTGAAAGAAGAGAGGTTGGAGGATTTTCAGGCCCATGTTCAAAACTTCTTTTGCAGAAACAGAAAGGGGTGGGAAGGGAGTAAGAATCCAATAGGCCCCAAATTATCTTATGCACAGAGCTTCTTAGAGCAAACCCATTTCCCCCCATAAAACATTTGGCTCAGCTTTGACACCCAGGTCCTCATCTACAACTGAAGGCTGAGTACATAGAACAAGATTTCCACACGTGCATTGCTGACTTCCCCTCTTCCGCTGCTGAAGTTTAAATTGGAGGATCTTTGGGGCAGGGATCATTTGGGGAGGGTTGTGGGTTTCTTATGATTTTGCTTCTTATGTTACTTTGAGAAATGTTGTATCCCTTCATGTTGCAATTCTACATTTTATTATTATATGTCACCCAAGTGGCCCTGCAACTAAATGTTGTTATTATTATTATTTATTATATTTAATAGCTTCCCCTTCCTCCCAAAGGAGCCCATGGAAGCAAACACATCCGTGATAAAACAGTACAATTAGTGTTGCAATGTAGTTTGCTCCTGTTCAAGCAGATGCAGCCAGCCGCATCTTCTTCTATGGTCCTCTATTCCGTTCCCAGTTCCCCACTCTAACAGCCAGTATCCCATGCCCACTGATCATATACAGTCTTCATTGGACTGCTTGTGTGTGTTGTGTTTTTTTTTGGGGGGGGAGGATATTTCCCCTTTTACTTGCCCCATTTTTTCTGCAAACCTGCAGGTTCCTCTGAGACTGTGCATGGTTGTTGTTGATTTGGCTACATAAATATAATGAATAAATGCATGTACGAAGCTTAAAGGTAAAGGTAAAGGGGCCCCTGACCATTAGGTCCAGTCATGACCGACTCTGGGGTTGCAGCGCTCATCTCGCTTTATTGGCCGAGGGAGCCGGCGTACAGCTTCCGGGTCATGTGGCCAGCATGACAAAGCCGCTTCTGGCGAACCAGAGAAGCGCACGGAAACGCCGTTTACCTTCCCGCCAGAGTGGTACCTATTAATCTACTTGCACTTTTGACGTGCTTTCGAACTGCTAGGTTGGCAGGAGCAGGGACGGAGCAACGGGAGCTCACCCCATTGCAGGGATTCAAACCGCCGACCTTCTGATCAGCAAGTCCTAGGCTCTGTGGTTTAACCCACAGCGCCACCTGCGTCCCTAACCAGGGGCGCCGACTTATAAAAAATATTGGGGGGGCCCATACCGGGGTCCTGCCGCTGGTTCGCTCGGGTAGCCGGGAGAACGCAGTTCGAGGTGGCGGTGTTGGGGAGAGACCCTCGCTCAGGGCGCCACAAGACTTGGCGGCCGGCGGCCTATCTGGGGGGTTTTGGAGCGTATTTCGGCGGAGCGATTGGGGAGGAGGGGGCTTGTTGCCGGATTCTTCAGCTGGGCCGGAGATCCGCTGCTGCGGGTCCCTGGGCCGAGTTGTGAGCACGGCCTGCTGAAGGGAGATCCAGCCGATTGCGCGACGGGGACGGCCGGGGCTCTCCGGCTAGGGCGCGCGGCTGGCTGGCTGGCTGGCTGGTGAGGGAGCAGGTGGGGAGGAGGCGGGGGTCCTCACTCTCTTAGGAAACGAACCCGCGCGCCCGATTGCCACGAAGTCCGAAGGGTGCGTGTGTGGAATTAAAAAGCAAAAACGAGATACGGGCAGGGCAGGCAAAGAGTTTTCCGCAAGAGGATGGAGGGCAGGTTGAAGAGAAAATCACTCAAGATGAGACAGTCAAATCAGCCATGATAAAATGGGCTCAGGATATTGGGTATAACATCATGTTTGAGGACTGGGAAAGGTTATGGACCACCGGAATGAAATTCACGGCATGTAATGCCTTGAAGGAAAATATTATGAAAATGATTTATAGGTGGTACATGACCCCAGTCAAGCTTGCAAAAATATATCACCTGTCTGATAATAAATGTTGGAAATGTAAGGAGGCTGAAGGGACATTCTTTCACCTCTGGTGGACTTGTCCAAAAGTGAAGGCCTTCTGGGAAATGATCTATAATGAGTTAAAAAAGGTATTTAAGTATACCTTTCCCAAGAAACCAGAGGCCTTCCTCTTGGGCATTGTTGGCCAGAAAGTGTTAAAGAAGGATAGAACTTTCTTTATGTATGCAACTACAGCAGCAAGAATACTTATCGCAAAATATTGGAAGACACAAGATTTGCCCACACTGGAAGAGTGGCAGACGCAATTGATGGACTACATGGAACTGGCTGAAATGACTGGCAGAATCCGAGATTTGGGAGAAGAAACAACGGAAGAGGACTGGGAAAAATTTAAGGACTATTTACAAAAACAATATAAGTTGTATGAATGTTAAAAATTTACACGATTCGGAAACTATAGCTTCAGCAATTAGATTTGGGAAACAGGAAATTATATTTTAAGTAAGAAAAGGTCAAAATCTAAGGTAATACTATGTTTAATTTAAGATATAAGTAACTGATGAAAAGTATGTTAAATTTAGAGGTATAGTATTTGAAAAGTACAAAATAAGGTACGAAACAAGGTAATAATTTGCTGATATCTTTATTATAAAGAATGCAGGGTAAGGGAGATGCGAGGAAGTCCAGTTAGTTATATAAAAAATGTGTTGAATGGTTGGTTTTCTTTTCTTCTTTTTCTTGTTCTTTTACTTTTTTCTTCAGTGTATGTTTCTAACTTTGTATTTGAAAACTTAATAAAATATTTATTAAAAAAAAAGAAGAGAAAATCCTTTCGCTTTTCTGGGGCGCAGGGAAGTCTCAGAGCCGGAGGTTGGGGAAGGGACCCCCTTTGCTCTGCCCTCTTCTCCCGTCTTAGATTCGCATGGGGGTCCCCGCCCGAGCTTGCCTGGCCACCGGGCCACACAAGGGCCGCGCTCTACGTGGCGCACCTTGCTAGCCGCGCAGCTGTCCTCCGCGGCTGCGGAGCGGCCCTGCGCCGGTGCCCAGCCCCTCTGGGCGCCCGCTGCGCTGCCAATGACAAGCGGGCGACGTCGCGGGCGGGGAAGGCGTCGCTTTCTTTCCCGATCCTGCATCCTCCCAGTCTTCCAGCCCTTTTTTGGGTTGGAAGCTCGTCTCGTTCGCCCTTCTCCTTTCTTCACCCTGCGCGCAATTTTCCTCCCTCGTCTCCCTCCCCATTTCTCCTTCCTTCCTGACTGACTGGCGGGCTCTGGCTCGGGCTCGGGCTCTGGCTCGGGCTCGGGCTCCGGGTCGGGCTCTGGCTCGGGCTCGGGCTCCGGGTAGGGCTCGGGCTCGGGCTCGGGCAGCCACAGCGTCGGCGGTGTTGGCGATCGGCGCGCGGGGGGATGGCCCTCCCGGGGGAGCCGGCGCTGCTCAATGGGGTTGCCAAGGAGACAGGCCGGCCGCCCCCTCCCCCGGCCCGGCGCCCCCCGCCGCGCCGGTGCCCTATAAAAGCCGCGGACGCGCCAAGCGTCAACAGGCAGAGCCAGCGCGGCGGCGGCGCTCTGCTGGAGGGGCGCTCGAGATTATTGGGGGGGCTGAGCCCCCCCAAACGAATTATTGAGGGGGCTCGGGCCCCCTCAAGCCCCATGGAGTCGGCGCCTATGTCCCTAACAAAGTACAAAGCTTACCACTCAGCAAATGAATTTGCTATTAGTATCTATGATACTTCTTGTCTAGTTGCTTTCAAAATAGCCAACATGGTGCCCTCTGGATATTGGACTACAATTCACACTAGCAGCAGCAGCCCTCATGGCTAACGGTCTGGTAAATGAGGAGAGCCCTGCATTGCCTATCCCTGCTTTAGAAAGTTCAGGGAGGCTCAAGTAGGGTTTGCAGGCAATTCCCACACTGGACACAGTTGCCAATGTCATGACTGTATCCATCCTGTGATGCCTGAGAGCAGCTGCCAGTCAGAGTAGACAATACTGGGTTAGATGAACCGCTAGTTTGGCTCAGGAAGGACTCTGCACTCTGCAGCTATCTTCTACTCACCAAAATTCCTGATCAGACCAGGCTAGGTCCACACACTTAGCAGCTGAGATCACAGCTAGAAAGCATGACATAGCCAATGTGGACTGATGGTTATGCGAAAACAGCACATCATGTGGCTACAGGAGAAAAGGGAAGTGCCTGTCTGCTCCCTTTTGAACTTGCTACATGGGAGGTGTTTTGTTGTTGTTGTTTGCTTCCAGTGGGGTCTCAAGTTCAGATGTGGGGTGAGGACCACAAAGGCTCAGTGAGAAAGGGCATGACCCCTGCCAAAGCTGCAGGATCCAAAGTGGAGAGATGCAATACCAGGAAGGCTGCTTCACTTGGTGCTACAGCTCCAATTCATGAGACGATTTCCAGAGTTTGTGATGTTTCAACAGCTGGGTGCTGCATTTTAGGGCTGATCTTTGACCCCTGAGGTTATGCTGGGGTTCTGCAATTTAAGTCTATGAGTCGTGGGAGTTTCCCCCCTTTGCCACAGAACAGCCTTCTTCCTCACCCTCTTCCTGTGGGGTAGTCTCTAAACAGGATCTTCTGTTGGATTGATTCCTCTTAGTTGTTGGTAACGTTAATGACTCACTTATTTCAAAAGAAAAAGGCTTCTCTCCATTTCTGCTTTCCGATTTAAAGGAGTGTATTTAGTTCCCTTATCTGCTGCGGAACAGAGCCCTTTACTACTCCCCAAGTCCCTCCCTTTCCTTGGCACAAATACTCTTAGTTAGGTTTTCACAACTTTGCAAAGAAATCGATTTCACATGCATGGTGTTGTAACTGCATTCATCTTTAAGGAGCTAAAAACAAAGGGGTCCCAGCAAACCACCCATTGCATCTTTTATTTGCATGCCTGTCCAAATCTCTCCCTTCCAATGCTGGGCATTCACTGCCTCACGAGGTAGTCTGCCAGCTGGCTCAGGTTCGCCAGCTAGGCTTCCTTCAAGAACCCAGGCATCAATCCTTACTTTTATGAAATTTGCATAACTTTGCATATGCCTGTATAGCATCCATGAAGTGCTTCTCCCGGGTCTCGGAACTTTTTTACGGTGCTCGCCGCGTTCCCAGGAGCCTGCGGCAGTATTCCGGCCAACGTTGCCCAAATCCATCATGGCCACTCTGTTGGCCTTTTCGCACTATTGCGCATGCTCGGCCTCGCTCCATCTTTGACCATGCGCAGCAGCCGGCACACTGAACTAAACGCCAGTGAGAGAAAAGCCAATCAAGGCGGGACTATGCTAATAAGGCCCTAGTTGGGCGTGGCCTCTTTTTCCTAAGTGGGCCGGTTTTCCTCTTCCCTTCAGCGTTGACAGTCGGGAGCGCGTGTCACCCAACGTGCGCGCTCACGGTACTAAAGAAGAAGAAGAGAGCTCGCTAAGAACGAGCCAACCACTTTTAAAGCCGCCTGCTCGGTCGCGCGCCTAACTCACCGCGCGCTCACGAAACATACTGAGACCTCCGCCGCCCCGCCCCTCGCCCATCCCCCTTCGCTGTTTGGGAGGGGGCGCTCTGGCCAATCAAAAACGCGACTCAACCCTAGGGGCGGGCTGTTGAAAACGAGCGGCCCAATCAGTACGCACCTCCCCTCAGGGAGCGTTTCTCCCCTCCTCCACACACACACTCTCTGCTTTCCTCCCACCCTCTCCACTGCCACAGCCAATCAGAGCGCCCCGCCGGGGGAGGCTCGCGATCCTGTCACGGTGGGGCGGGGGTTTAACGCGCGCGCCTCCCCCTCCGTCGCGCGCAACCTCCTCCTGCCTTCCTGCCCGCCCGCTTCCCTTTTTCTTCGTCAGTCGGGCGCGTCCCCGGCGCTCCTGGAGCCGCCTCCCCTTCTCCTCCGCCGCCTCGAAAGTCGGTGGCCAAGCCGGGGAAGGAGCGGCCTGGCGGAAGGGACTTGCCTTAGCCGCCCTCCGTCCCTCCCTCAGCCGGAGCCTCCGCCGCCGCCGTTGCCCCTCTTCGCCGCCGCCGCCGCCCCCATGTCGGCCCCGCTGAAGAAGGGCCCCGGCGGGCTGATCGGGCTCATGAAGGACGCCTTCCAGCCGCACCACCACCACCTGGGCCCCCACCAGCCCGGCACCGTGGACAAGAAGATGGTCGAGAAGTGCTGGAAGCTCATGGACAAGGTGCGAGGTCGGGGGGGGGGGCTGGGGCGTGGCCGCGGAGGGGGCAGAAAGTGGGGCGAGGCTGGAAGGGGGTGCAGAGGCAGAGAGGGGTCGGGGGGTAGGGCGAGGACGTGGGGAGGGGTCGTGGCCGCTGACGACGGTAGCATTGCCATCCTCCTCCTCCTCCCCATGTACCGTTGGATTCCAGGTTTTCTTGCGACGCGATCCTGTGCTACGCAAGAGTAGGTGTGTTTCTTCACTCTGATTCACTCTGTCCGGAGGAATTGCGAGGGCAGTCAATCGATTGCTAACAGCTCGGTCGGGGGGGGAGCCGCTTTATTAGCATAATAATACTAATACTAATAATAATAAATAAATGCGAGTTCAGCTGAAAAAACTGGGTTGGCTCAGTCAAAGTTCAGGAACTGTTAAAGGGTTAGCGTCACTGTCAGCGTCATTTATGAAGGGCCTAATATGTGCTGATCCCTATACAAAAATAATAAAGTGCAAGTCCCTTCCTGTAGGCTCAATCTCTCCATTTCACCTCATCAAGGCCTTGTGGGAGGTTCATTGACCATTTGTAATGTGGGACTGCTTTCCGGTGTGGGTTATTGTCTTGTTAAAAAAATTTTTAACAGCACTTAGTCATATTAGGCTTTTTATAGGTAATAGATGAGATGGGATAATAATTGTAAATCACTCCAGAGCAAAGAGATTTTATAGTCTGTTTTGCAGCTGTCCATTGGAGAAGAAGGGTGAGGCTGGATAGATCCAGGCCGGCTGACCTGGGAAAATTAGGAGCTGAGGGGCAGAAGTGGAAGTGATGGGCCAGAATGAGAGCAGTGAGGCAGGTAGGGCTGGAGAGAGGTGCTTAGTGTTGGCTTAGTGTTGGCATCAGTAAAGTAAAATTTAGCAGCTGCCATTTGATAAAATGTTTGAGGTGACATACAACATACTTATTGCATATGTACAGTGGTACATCGGATTAAGAACTTAATTCGTTCTGGAGGTCCTTTATTAACCTGAAACTGTTCCAAACCTGAGGTACCACTTTAGGTAATGGGGCTGCCGCTGTGCCACCACCGCACAAATTCTGTGCTCATCCTGAAGCAAAGTTCTTAACCCGAGGTATTATTTCTGGGTTAGCAGAGTCTGTAACCTGAAGCGTCTGTAATCCGAGGTACCACTGTATTGCTATCAGCATACTTCAGCTCATTACAAAGTGATGCAAGCCATGGTCCTTGAGGAGTTGAGTAGTGTAAAGCAGGGGGAGAAATTGGGGAGGGGTGAGGGAGAGGCAAAAGTAACATGGAATGAATGCAAGCAAGTGGGCAAATCCAGTTGGAGCAGGCGTTTTCTGCTAGCTGATGAAAAGGACTGGAGCTGGGTAGACTAAGGTAGTGCATGGCTTGACCTGTGGAGAGGGAGATGTGATGTGGAAGGGGTTGTAAGGGCCCCAGTGGTTGACAGGGAGTTGGAGGGTAGTTTTAAGATTGCATGCTGAGTTGGAGGAAGAAGTTGAAGAAGGGCCTGCTGTAGAGGGCTTAGATTGATGCTCAAGGCAAAGGATTGATGGAATAGGAAGTGGCTGAGCTTGAGCTGGGAAATGGATTTGGAAGGCTGAAGGACCATGGGGAATAGGTAGGATGGATCATTTAGGAGCATAAAATGATTGGCTCCGTTAAAGCAGCTCAAGTTCTAGCTCTCTATAGCTTTTTTCCATGTTATTTCCCCTATTTTAATGAAACCATCACAGAAGTTTGCTCAGACTTCCTGATTAAAGGTTTCAAAATAACAGTTCACATTCACAGGATAGCAACTATGTTTGCTGACCTTAGTGTCATTTTTTAGGAGAAATGTGCCTAAAGGGTGAAGGACGGGAGCAGTAGAGGAACAGGACCTTCCTGCGTAGTTCTTGGGCAATGTGCTGTGAAAGGGTAGACTTGCCCATTTGCTTCTAGGCCTGCTCTGAACCCTCATGAAGGCATGTTTAGAGTGCTACAAAGCTCAAACCGTTTGCTAGACAGGAAGTTGTTTATTGTGATATCATGGCTCAGAGCAGTAGAGTAGCACAAAAGAAAGCTTTGCAGTCTTGAAAGCCTTCATAATCCTACTTTGGAAGCATGCACTTGTGCTAAACTATGGGAAACTGGAGCTTTGAAAGATGCTCCAGCTTTTGTAGGATTTAGACCAGTCTCTGTGTTCTTGATCTTTCCAGTATAATACATCAATTCATTTGACTGTGTTCTATTGATTTGTCAGGTAGTCATTACTGCTGGACTTTGGATTCTGGTGTAGTTTGACAAGTGTGCCATTAAGTTGTGGTAGATGGAAAATACAGATAAAAATAACGTTAAATATTTAAAAATCTTTTTATCAAGTGGATGTGGTATTCCAGCTCGTGTGATCAAGATGGCTGATAAAACAGAAGTTGCATTAATAGGTTGCATTAGTTTTAACACAAAGGACATGCTCACAAGTTAGCATATTGCATGGTCCTGAGTACTCAAATAGTCAAGTTTTATGAAACCACTAGTGTAATTTGGGGAGGATGTAAATTTATAAAATTATGCCTGGCATTGAGAAAGTGATGTTTGCTCCCTCTTTCTTAATATTAGAACCTGGGGTTATCCAGTGAAGATGAATGGCGGGAGGTCCAAATACAAATGCAAGTATTTTTTCATAGACAAATTCCTGGAGGATATGACTGTCAATGGCTGCTGGTCATGGTGGCTTTATGCCATCAACAGAATCAGAGGCTGTTGAACACCAGCTTTTGACCTGCTTTTGATTATCATAAAGACATCTGGTTGGCCACTGTAGGAAATAGGATGCTAGACTTGATTAGTCTGATCTAGAAGGGCCCTTCTTATGTTCTTGCAGTATGGTACTGTCTCACAGATATGCCTGAGCAAAATAAGGCTTATTTTGCTGCCAGAGTATATGAGTGGAAATATTAAGTTTATATAGATTTGAGCTATAAATGAATTGAAAACCATATACTTTTCAATACATTGTATTAGTGAGATAAGAATAAATATATTTGGAAGCCTGTTGTAAATTACTTCAGAATATGTTGTCATTTACTCTTTCCTCCATGAAAATGATATTCATTGCTGTGTAGATCCCATCATAACTGCTTTTGAAGCATATAGCTACCACCTCTTCTTTTCCACACAACAGTTATATGTAGCCTTGTTAATGGCTTTCTTTGGGTCCAGAAAAGGAAGTGGGCAGTGCATAGAATTCTAGAGGTGGAGGAGCTCAGGAGGACAACTAGAAAATTCTCAAACAGGAATGGGCATGTGTCAGAAGCCATCTGAATACAACCACTCAAGCATTTTTATGGTGTTGTATAGGATTTATCTCAAGATGCAATCTATGGCTGCTGTACCAGTAGCAGTCCCACTGCATTCAGCATGCCTAGAACTGCTGTCTTGATTTAACTCATCTCATCTCATCTCAGCTATCTGCCAATCTCCCATTCCCACCACCCTTCTGAGTAATACCCCTCCCCACCTTCTCAATATATAGAAGGATCTGGCAACTTCTGTTTCAGTGTATCTGAAGAAGTGTGCATGCGCACGAAAGCTCATACCAAGAACTAACTTAGTTGGTCTTTAAGGTGCTACTGGAAGGAATTTTTTAATTTTGATTTAACTCAGCAGCTTATGGGAAAAGAAGAGTTGCACACCCCAGTTCCTGTCCCCGTCCCCCTGCCGGAGATCAAGCAGTGATTTTGGCACCCAATGCAGAGAGGCAAAACTGATTTGCAAAGTCTACAATTGAGTTTTAAGGAAATTTCTTCCTTTACAGAATGTGTGACACTATCAGCTGCTTATGATTTGCCTAAGTGTTGAAATCTGGGAGTTAACTGACTTGCACTGCTAACAGATTTTGAGCAATGATTCTCTGATGCAGGAATTCTGCCTTCTAATGAAGGTAAAGGTGAAATGAACTGGTACTTCGGGTTAAGTACTTAATTCGTTTCGGAGGTCCGTTCTTAACCTGAAACTGTTCTTAAGCTGAAGCACCACTTTAGTTAATTGGGCCTCCTGCTGCTGCTGCACCGCCGGAGCGCGATTTCTGTTCCCATCCTGAAGCAAAGTTCTTAACCCGAGGTACTATTTCTGGGTTAGTGGAGTCTGTAACCTGAAGCGTATGTAACCCAAGGTACCACTGTATATTGTTTTATTCCTTTCTAACCATTTGTATATTGCATATTATTAGTAGGAGTATTTTGGTATATATTAATGTAAATACATATTTTGGTCAACATTGTTCCTCAATACTGTTAGTGTGTATATTATTATTATTATTATTAATTTGGTTGATATGATTGTCAAAACAGTAATAAATGATGACCTAGCTGCTTATAGAGAATCCTGATCACCTTGTGACAGATGCTTAAAATTAATTCCTCTCAAACGCTGTAATCTAATTGAGAAAAAAAAATATAAGTAGTAGCCTATAACTTTAGCTGCCCATTACAGTTGTAGAGAAGGGATACATGCTATATTCATTTCTGCATAAGTAAATAGTTTTCTGATGGAAATCTTAATGCTTACCTAGACTAAAGAAGAGGAATTTGTTCCGCAGTGATAGTCACCACAGCTGCTTTGCATTGCTTAATAAAAAATGGGAAGTGTGACTGGCAGATTGACAATTCCCTTTTTGCTAGTTGAGTTTTTCCATCAAACTGGGGTGACCAAGAGATATTGTTGGTTAACCCTAGGTATGGCACAGAGCTGACATGTTTCAGAATTAGATAGGTAGCCGTGTTGGTCTGCCATAGTCAAAATAAAAAAAAAATTCCTTCCAGTAGCACCTTAAAGACCAACTAAGTTAGTTCTTGGTATGAGCTTTCGTGTGCATGCACACTTCTTCAGATACACTTTTCTCTGTGTATCTGAAGAAGTGTGCATGCACACGAAAGCTCATACCAAGAACTAACTTAGTTGGTCTTTAAGGTGCTACTGGAAGGAATTTTTTTTTTATGTTTCAGAATGTTACTCATAAGCACATGCGTTGGAGAAATGTAGCTTGCAGACTCTAGGATTCCCCTAGGAAGAAAACTTCAAAAGGGGGAACAGTGAGATGAAGGCTATGTTTATGCCATAAATTAGCTGTAATCTGATTTTGATCCAGTTCAGCTGTTGTGGCTTCCTCATGGAAACTTGGGAAATGTAGTTCTGGAAGGCAGAAAGGATAATTCTGTTAGAAGTTCCTAGTCTTTTCCCATAACATCTGTTCTGAAGATTCCTTATGAGAAGTCCTGACATGTGCTGGGCTCTGACCAGCCCACATATTAAACATCAAGAGGCTAGGAGAATGCTTGAACTTCCTACTTGTATTTCCTAGCAGTGGGTTTGTCTTCCAACCCATCACTCATTCAAGTCATTTTCAGTATGCTTGTGTTTCTCTTTCCTACAATTTGTTTGAGTTTAGAGTACTGAGGACTGTTGATGTTATACTCTCTTTCTTTTCTCTATTGCTTTCATTGGAAGTTTAGCTCGAAGGATATTGCAGTCCTACTTCCTGTCCTTTACTTTGATCTGCTTACCTCCAAACCTGCTGTAGATGTTGCTGGTGACAGCTGAGCTTTCAGTCTCTGTTTTGCCCTAGTTAAGCTTGAGATTAATTTGGTGGAGGGTGGGTTCTTGCCTGTAATTTGTATACAAACCCTTTTATAATTAATTTTACAATCCATTTCACAGGCTCAGTGGAATGGCAAGCTTGTTAAATTGTCTTTTTTAAAAAATCCTAAGGCTACAATGTGAATCATATGTGCTAGGGACAAAGTATCCATTGGACTTCAAGTATTGTAAATATGTTTAAGTTGAGGTACAAGTATTTTAACACCATTGTATATTGTGTGATATTCTTTCTAGTACTTCAGGTTTTTACCTTCTTAAAATGTAGATCCAGATAGGCCAGTGGATTTCTACATTCTTGAATGAAAACATATTCATGTTCCATTCCTTAAATAACATCAGAGATCTGACCAAATTAGGCTGATAATTGAGACAATACTCTATAGTGCACTTTAGTTACATTGCTACTTTAGGTATTAGTCATTTTTACATGGTATTCTTTAATGTGGTCTATCAGTTACTGATGGCAATCAACTAAAATTGTTTGCTACAGCCAGTAGTCAGTTTAAATATTAGAACATCCATGTGGAAGTAGACAAAATTTTTACCTGTATTTGTGCATCACATGGTGGCGATAACATGTTTTAGACTGCAAAGTGAGACATTTTTCTATCTTAAGAAACTCTGTAAAGTATGAGATACACTGATATTAATGTGTATTAATGGGGAAAGCTCCTTAATCCCCCACTTCAGCCACTGTGCTTATAGTGCATTGCACATCTGTCCTGCATACTTCTATGTTGGTGAGCTTTCACTATGTTTGGGGGCTAGTACAAGAGGTGAAAGGTTTTTTAGATGTTTCCACTGTGTGTCATGCTGACATGGGTCAGGCCTCCATGTGAGGTGCAGATTCTGTCATAACTCTGAACCTCTTGATTAAATGCTTTGTTGTACTTTTCCTGCCTGAATAGTAAGCAAGTCATTATCTTTATTCTGCCTGTAGCTATCCTATATATTTTCCTAAGATAATGTCAGGGGAACTGTTTTCCTTGGCTTGATCATGCTTGTAGTTTGCCTGCATTATGTGTGGCGATTAAAGCACATTTTTAAGAGTATAAAATGTGAACAGGAAATACATAGTTCCATATTTTGGCTGCAGGTGATATATTTTAACTTAATGATGCTGTTTATAATTAGGAGTTGAAACATAAATTACAGTAGAATAAAGCAGAAGTGTAGCACATGTTGGTATTTGGGGGAAAAACCTGTAGAAAGTCTGGGAGGTTTTGAACTGGAAAGGAGGAAAGACTACATAATAAGCTGTTGCAGAAGAATGATCTGAGCTTAGACAATGAATACTTACGTGGGTGTGCAGCAAGCATTTCCATTGGCATGTTAAATACCTTGAAGGGTAGTTTATTTGCTAAGAATTCAATGAAGAATAGTTACCAACAGGGAAGCAGCAAAGTGGTGTGCCTATTGTGATAAAACCTAATGGCAGGTGCCTTTTTCCTGAGCAGGAAACATTCCAAAACTGCCTGTTTTTGGTTCTGTGGAGAGTGTTTTTTAAAAAATGATAGCCAATAACTGGGAGAAAGTGTTCTAGTTACAGGTAGGTAGCTGTGTTGGTCTGCCGTATTCGAAACAAAATAAAAATATTCCTTCCAGTAGCACCTTAGAGACCAACTAAGTTTATTATTGGTATGACCAACTTAGTTGGTCTCTAAGGTGCTACTGGAAGGAATATTTTTATTTTGTTTGGGGGAAAGAGGTCCATTTTATTGCCCCTTAGACACTAACCAGTTCAATGTGGCATGGTCATTTATAGCAAAGAGGTTGATTCATTAGATGCATGTGATGCATTAGATGCATACGATTAGACCAAGAAGGCCATAGGTGAGAAAGGTATGTGAAGTGAGGAACAAGAAGGTCCCTCTACCAGTGCATTTGATAGCATGAACCTATGAAAGCTCCTTCCAGATAAACAAAGTAGCTGTAAAATTTCTGTTACAATTTGCTGATATAAGATATAATGGTTTATTCTTTTCAAAATAGACCCCCAACTTTAAATTATGGTTTGTAAACAAGTTCTTGTTAATTCATCTGTTTGTTGTGCCTTATTAAACATTAAATTAGCAACTTGAGGTTGTTTAGTCATGTAAAAATAAACTGGGGTGAGGTGGGGAACCCAGAGTGCCTTTCCGTTTTATGTATTTTTGCTCTGCACACTAGGCATAAAATTAGTTTCGCTGTTTCCCCTTTTTTGTTTGGTTTCCTTAAACCATTGGGTAAGAACTTGTGGGTATTTGTCTCTCTCCTTCTCTCTATCTTTGTTCATCAGACAAAAAGAGCTATGTTGTCAGCCTAGGAAAGGTTTTCAAAATCTGATATTGCCTAATTTTTTAAATTTATTATTTTCAGCTGGAATCTAGCCATATTTGTTACTTTTCCTTCCTGCTGAACAATTAAAAGCCTTCCTTGGACATTTGGGGGAAGGTAGGATAAATTCTCACAAATAATCATGGGAAAACCCCTTGAAATGGTCACAAAGTACTTGCCTACACCATAATTGCTTCTTTTAAATATGTTCACACTTGATGTGAAGAGTTAGCAGACTATGGCCAAGGAACAAATGGCTTCAAAAGACAGCTAAGGAGCCAAAGAGGGAGAATGAATGCAGTGTGTGCTAATTTGCTGGTACGCTGCTGATTTCCCAGAGCTGTGAACATTGCATCTGGCAGTAGTTGTGTTCTGCAAGGGCACACGAAGGGAGCTAAGTTGAAGACAGGTTTTTGTTTTGTGTTGTTCAAGGGGGGATCAAGTCATACATTCTGGTCTGGTTCAGACATAATGCTGAGGCTTAGGATTGATTGGTTGGTTGGTTGATTGATTGATTGATTGAACAAGCTGCAGGGAACTTTGGGCTCCCCTTTGCTTTTGTCTATCTCTTCCAGCATGGTGATGAGGAGCAGCTTGGAAGTTTTCACTTCCATTTTAGCAGTGCTTTAAAACAAAAAGAAAGAAAAAGAAAAAAGGTGTTGGTATTCAACATGAAGTTCTTGTAGTAAGTGCCACACTCAACATTTGGGGATGTGGGGAAGGTTCCTCGCTTTAAATAACAGACTTCCATGCTGCACCATAAACTGATTTGGAAACTCCTCAGGATTTCAGAAGCTCCTTTAGAAGAACTCATGAATTATAGCAGCATGGGGGAGGGGCCATGCTAAGTAGCCTCACCCCACAATTGCACACTGTGTAGCCATGACATTCATACACACATTGAAAACATCTGCAGAGTTGAGCTTTCACACCTGCAGCTGTATATGTAGAGCCTTACCTGTAGTCTGGAAGCCCTAATTTTTTGGGCTTGCCGATCCCATGAACCCCATGAAGGACATCACTTGTACACAGCTGTACACTCAAAGGTTCTCTCCTTGCAAACATTTGTGCTGTATGCAGAAATTCTGGGCAGAGAGCCACTTGGAGTGTGCAACATCAAGCAGGGAGCTAGTTGGTGTGGCCCTGCTCTCTGCTCACAAGTTGATAGAATACTTGAGTTGGTTCTTCTTTGAATGCCATTTTGCCAAAGTGTGTGGCAGGATGCTGTGCAAGAAGTCCAGAGTTCCAGTGAATGCACAGAATTTGCAGTTGTTGAATCCTGGTTGTAATGGTTAATGAGAAAAAAGTACTGCTAGGGATTACACACATCTCATGAAGGTGAATGGTTGTTGATATGATGCATTGATTGTGAAACAAATTGGTAGAAGATGATGTGTGCCAACATTGGGCCAAGCCCATAGTTAGAGCCTGGATAGGACCCATCCATAGTAACAGGTGAAACTCTTGTCCAGAATGGTAACTGCAGTTCTTGTGAAATATCTACGGTCTGCAGAGAGGAAAAGATTTACTCTTTGGGGGCATTCATTGCTGTTGGTGATATCAGACAGATTGCTTGGATTACTGATCCGGTATTTTCCAAATAAAGTCTTCTGTTTGGTTGTTCCAATATATAGTAAATTCTTTAGACTCGAGGAGCTGGGCAAGTTGCTCATTTTAATACTGTACCCACTATAAAGCTATTTGCGGTATCTCAACAAAGTACTGCATTTGGGATGTGGATCAGCATAGTGTTTGTCAGTCTTCTAGAGCTGCATTTAATATGAATAATTGATCAGATATTCAGGTCCATTTCCTTTCTGATAGTTTGGGTGCCAAGTGCCATCAGTGCTTATAGGCGAATCTCACATACTTTGCAGAATTTGACATAGATGGCTACTCTATGGTTGATCTTCTCCACTTTTAAAATGCTCAATCAGTATAAAAGTTTGGGTGTGTACCATATCAGCCACAAACCTTTTGCACAATAACATACATTGATTTAGATGCTCACTAGATTGAGCAAGTCTGCAGTGAGCAGGAGTATCATGTAGTTCTTTCATCACTATTTAAGTAGCAAACAAAAATGAGATGCCCATGATGGAGAGATAAAAGCAAAGTCTGATAGACTGCTTCAGTTTGCTCAGTAACTATTTTTATTAGGTGAGAATGAGAATGTTTATGATCAGATTGATTATTCATTTACACAGCAAAGTTCCTGTGTCTGGTAGAGGATATTGATTCAGTTGAGAGATTGGTCTAGGTTGCACATATTGCTGAACCATAGTTGGCCTGTGTTCCCCACTCCAGCACAGCTGCTAGGAGATCTGAATCATTTGCTTCCATTTTCAACTAACTCCTGTCTTTGGAAGAGGATGATAGTGGAGGGGAAATCCATAAACCCCAGCCCCATGTTTTTCATGTGAAGTAGTTTATTAACTGTAGTTACCATGCTTTTATTCAGATTAATAGTAACCAAGTTGATCTTAAAGATAAAATTAGTATTTCCAATGAAAAAGAGAAATCTTAAATTTTAATCTGATATTTTAAGTTAACAACATCCACTTTTATTCACACTGAATTTCAGCAATATTGTTTTGATTGTAGCTTAAACAATCTTTTTAGATTAGCAGAAAATAACATTAAAGCTAGACCTCTTAAACATACTTCTTGTCTCATGTTTCAGGCTCAGTATTTTGCATGGTTTGAATATAACCTCCTGTAGTGTTGCAACTTGCAAATAAAAATGAATCACATTGTAGGTTGCGGCTTTCATAATGAATATTGAGTTTCTGGGAATTCAGTTAAGCATGTTGACATCTTGGTTGTAAATCCATTTCTTGCATTTGCAAACATGGTGGCACTAGTTAAGCTAGAATCTTACATTTCATTATCCTTGTTCATTCTTTATTTCTAGGTTGTGCGTTTGTGTCAGAATCCCAAGTTGGCACTAAAAAACAGTCCACCCTACATTCTAGATCTGCTTCCTGACACTTATCAGCATCTGCGAACCATCCTGTCACGCTATGAGGGGAAGATGGATACTCTAGGAGAGAATGAATACTTCAGGGTGTTCATGGAAAACCTGATGAAAAAGACAAAACAGACCATCAGCCTCTTTAAAGAAGGAAAAGAGAGAATGTATGAGGAGAATTCCCAACCTAGGTAACGTTTTGTGTTCTTAATCACTTGTAGTATTAAAATCTAAGTGGGTTGTTGGAGAGCACTCTTGAAACTCTTCTTATTTCTGTGGTTCTTGGGTTCTTATGAACTCTTATGGTTTCTTTCAGAACCTAATGTTTCTCTGGAAGTTCTTGACTGTAAGTTGGGCTTGCTATTTTGGGTGATGTCTTGTTGGTGAAATCGATGGTATAATTTCAAATAATTATTAAGAACTGGAGGTGGAAGTAGAGAAGGTCTGGAGATGCAGTTAATATTCATGACAGATGCATGTAGCTTACAAGCCTGTTAACACGCTGGAGAATTTATGTTATATACAGTACATGGTTAATGTTTTGCTTTAGCATTCATAGTATTTTACACATAATATCAGCAGGTTTTGTAATAACCAAGTAAAGTTTGTTGGTGGTATCATACAGATAATATTGAGTGAAAAAACAATTATACATACTCCAAAGATACAGGGCTGCTGTTGCCCATTAGTCAATGGATCCTGATGATGAGCCTGCAAGGAGGGACTCAGGCAGATGTTAAGACCAGGGCAGATTTGTATGGGTGTAGATGATCCTTCAAATAGCCAGGTCCCAAACCAGAATAAGAATTGTATTGCTAAGCTTAGCTATCCCAACAGATTCCTCAGTGATATTTCACTGCTAATTTTAACAAGCTGGGGAAAAGGGGGATGGGGGAGAAAAGAGAAGTATTTAGCTTTGCGGTTTGAAATAAGGGTCTATTACAACTTGTTCAACATGGTGGATGAGTGCTCTGGTCTGAGTGGCATGGTGGCAAACTATCTCTAGCATGTGTGACCAACCCTAAACTGCTTCCCAACCTTGACATTGCAGCAGCAGGAGGAGACAATCTTCATGGCGTGGAGAAACCCTGGGCTTTGTTTTGGGCACCGAGTGCTCCAAGTTGCAGGCATGGAGCAAGGGCTTGTTTCCACATTGTTTGAAATCTGTTAATCCCCCAGCTCCAATCATGTAGCTAAAGAAGCAGGGAGGGGATTGTCCCTTACTTTATGCTTACTTTATGGTTTTAGCTTTAACATTTGCATCAAGGCCAGGACAAATCATGCTCCTTTACCAATCTCTGAAAGACATAAGCAGTGTCAAAACTATAGGAGCATCTGGAATTATGTGTGGTTCTGTTCAGGTCAGCATTTTGTTTTGTTTGTCAAACTGATAGGGTTGCATTTCCCCTTGTGTATTTGCTGAGTAGTTTTGCATGTTACGGGTTGTGTAATGAACACTGACTTCAGGAGGCTGGGGGGGAGTGTTGGTGTGGGTGGTGTGAGCATTTACTGTACAACGTAAACCTGATTCTATTCAAAAACTATTATTGGCAAACGAGAGCAAACCATAGTAAAGCAAGTTTGCATAGCAAAGGTAAAATGCAGAAAATATGCACTTCAGCTCTGTGCCTATGAGACCCATCATCTAATGTAGGTGTCCCAGGGAGGGTGTATGTGTCTTGTGTGTCATAATTGGAAGCTTTCATTTTATTCCCCCCCCCCCCCGTATTTATATGCTGCCTTTCAGGGCAAGTTCCCCATGACATAAGTAAAAAGCATTCCCTCTCCTCCCCTTTTGAGGAAGAAGGGCAGTCTTAGATCTGTCTTTAAGAGTTATGGGAGGTGCAAGCTTCAAAAGGAGAAGAGGAGTTTGAGGTGTAGGAGCTGCCTGTTGAGGCAGATTGTGGCTAGAAAGTGTGTGGGAGGAGGAGAGTCTGTATATGTACAAAGCAATTTGGTAGGCCAAGCTGTGTTCTAAAAATTACCTCCTGACACTAGTGCATCATTAAAAACACCTTCCAGTTCCAAAGAGAAAGCTGGTAATTTTCTAGTGGATAACAGTGTGTCAAAACTTTGTGAATTATTTTTAAGATCTCTATTGAAGTTTTGTGTGTGAGAGGGAGGGAGAGATGATAGGTTAAACTCTGGATTCTAGACAGCAAAGTCAGCACTTAACTATTGCCACGGTGAAAGTTACACTTCTCATTTGTCTACTGCCCCAGAATTCACTGTTCAAAAAGCATCCGCTACTGTGGTTAAAACGGAAAACAGACTTGGGTGCTCTGCATGCTCCTATGCATGCAAGTTAATCATGTGTGTTTTTCTATACTCGTAGCTCTTTCTGTTAACTTTCTGTGATAATACTGATGTCAAGACATTCAGTGGTAATGGCAGTTGACTTGTGCTGAAATTTGATATCTTACGCACGTGCAACAGTGTGTTGCTTAGAGGCCTTTAGAGATGTCATACAAAACAACTCCAATTTACACATCTATTTAAAGTTCACATCATTAAGAGCCATGGCTTTTATCTATTATGTAGGCATGTCACACTGAGCTAGGTGCTGTGGTCTTGGTTTCATTGAGTTTTTTTACCACCTTGAACAGCACTGAGCAGATACAGTGGGAGGGCAGTGGGAGGAATCCTTTGTTGTTGCTGTATTTGTGTGTGTGATCAAATTAATACTGTGCGACATTCACCATGTCTGCATTCTTAAGTGGTATCCTGTAACCTCAAAGCTCCCACTTCCTTACTAAGCCAGAGACTGAGAAGTGAATGGAGGGGAGCATCTAGTGTGTGGGGGATATCAGTAGCCCAAGATTGACACGGGCGTGTATGGAGCTGCCAGTTTCAGCCACAGATTATCTTCTGGAATACATTTGGATTTGTTATCTTTCATGGAAGCAGTCATATTTGAGTACTGCTTGCCTCAAAAGATGTGCTGTACATTTTAGTCCACCGTCAGCTCCAGAGGAATTGAGGTACAAAAATTCATATATAATTATCTGAATGACTGACAAAGATTAAGTCAAGGACGACATATGTGGTTTAAGTTCTGTAGCATGTTATAATATCCCTAAATTCTTAAATCAACCCTTCCCCCTTTATGGGAATTGTATGTCCTGTCCTATATAGAGAGGTTGCAGTAAAATTCTAATGGCAGCCAAGGTGTTGAGCTTGGAACATTTGTTGTCTCTCCTTGCAGCCAGACTTGTGGGGTTGCTGTCTCAGCAAGATTTTGTGTTCGTCATCAGCTCTAGGGCATAGAGGAACAAATCCATACAGGAAAAAGCTGCAGATACTTAATATCTCTTCTGTGTATAAATTGTGTGCAGCCTTACCCAGGAAGGAAACTGATACTACTAAGAGGTTTGTTTTTTGAAATGTTGATTTTGAAATCAAACTGGCTATAGTTATAAACTGCTTATAAAGCACTAAAGCCCCCAAAGTACTAAAACAAATTCTGTACTGATAATTTTGTCTCTTAAAGTGAGAAGCTGTGTTAGGAAAACACTAGAACGCATTGTTGAGGCAGCCTATCAAAGCCTGTTGTGAAAGAGTCCCCTGTCACTTCCTTCGAATGAAACTTGCACTTCAGAATGTGGAAAACTTGTGAAGCCTACTTCTGCATTTCAATTAGAGTATCTTAGAGAAAATTCAAAAGCTGCCTATAAAAAAAAAAAGAGTCTTGACTGCCAGGTTGCTACATAGGAACGTGAACTGCTTGCTGCCTAAAGAGACCCCATTGCCATGAAGAAAATGTGCTTAGATGTTGAGCTTTAATTAGGTCCACTGGGATGGGCAAACACACCCAGGTTCCTGTAACAAATCCTGGGACCCCAAGCTTTCATTTCTAAACTTCTGAGTTCTAATGGTTTCATGGAAAGTTTGAAAATGTGGTAAAATAGCAATGCATGCAAGTAAAAAGGATCTCAAATTCAGCTTACCACAATTTCCAATACAGTGGTGCCTCTCAAGATGAAATTAATTCGTTCCGCGAGTTTTGTCGTCTTGCGAAGCACGGTGTCGGGAAAGTTTTGGAAAAGCTTCAAAAATCACCAAAGTCTTTAAAAACCTCAAAAAAGGCTACCACACCGCGTTCTATGAGTTGCTCCTCGAAGTCAAGTCGCAACTGTATTAACGGTGTTAAGAAAAAGGAAACAAACTTGCAAGACATTTCCGTCTTGCGAAGCAAGCCCATAGGGAAAATCCTCTTGCGAAGCAGCTCAAAAAACAAAAAACCCTTTCATCTAGCGAGTTTTTTGTCTTGCGAGGCATTCGTCTTGCGAGGTACCACTGTACTGATTCCAATCCAGAAGGTGCTTTTCCCTGCATAACTAGGTTTGGAGAATTTGAATAAGAGAGTCTCAAATTCTAGTTTGCATCTGTTATCAGAACCTCATCTCAATGAATTAACAATTTCAGGTTTTGCAGTGCTGTTTATTTTGATGTTTCCTCATTAACATAGTCTCCTCAGAAATCTCATTTTAGCACTTAATGCTTCATGCATTACCAAACAGTTTCAAATGATTAGAAAACCCATAATCTTGTTTTCCTTTGCTGGAACTATAATTTAATATAGATTGTAGCCTTTTGTATTAAATCTTGGTGTCTGATAGAAAGGCACTAAGGAGATGTGGCGCTGAAAGATTGCACAATTGCTTTATGTCAGACCAGTGAACTTGAAACAGGATCCAAATGTAACTAGGCAAATTCCAGCATGCTTTGTGTGTTAAATAGCTGCAGCTGTCATCCAGTTACAAAACTCATAATCAGTTATACAACTAATATGATTATGATGATTAATCATTAATTGGCATTAGTGACCAGGAAACTGAGCGATAGATCAGGAAAGGTCCTGGTTTGAATGTAGTTTCTGCCATGAACTGATGTGATGGCCTTAGGGCATGCCACTCTCTCTCAGCCTTGCTCCTCGCCACTTGTAACGTAGGGGATAATAATATTGACTAACTTTACTAAGTTGTTGTAAGGACCCGATTACTGCAATACGTTGTATGTGGGCCTGACTTTAAAAACAGTCTGGAAACTACAGTAGATCCAAAACAGGGCCACAAGATTAATAATTGGGCTGGGTGTTTCAACCAAATTATGCAAGTGCTTTGTCTTCTGTGCTGGCTCCCATTCTGGCACTTAGTTTTAAAACTCTAGTCTTAATCTTTCAAGTGCTTAACACACAGGTGAGGAAACTTTGACCCTCCAGGTGTTGTTGGACTACAACTCCCATCATCCCCAGCCATGGAACTTGTGGGAGTTGGAGTCAAGCAACATCAGGAGGGTTAATGGTTCACTACCTCTGTCTTAATGGCTTGAGACCAGGTTACATAAAAAAGATACTCTCTTTCCTTTCTAACTGAACTTTAAGGTCCCATTTTGAGGACCTGCTCCTGGTGCCCCACCCAGGGAAATGAAGTGAATGTCTACTAGGGATAGTTTTTGGTAGTGGGATCTTAGCTTTGGAATAGCTGCTCCAAAGAGGCTTACCTAGTACCTTTCTCTGTTTTTTCTAGTGCCAGCTTCTTATTTCTTAAAAATTAGAAAAATAAAATAAAATATTTGCAGTTGAACCACTGAAGGGATCCACAAAGACTTTTAAGGTAAAAATGTTAGAGGCTGTGTCCAGCTCAACTGTTGATTTTTTTCTGATAGTGGGTTTACAGCATCTAATTATGTCGACTTCCTGTTTCATGCTGGTTCCTTGGCGAATCAGTCCGCAGAATCAATGCAATGCTAGCTGACTGGCTGCAGACTGGCATGATGGACATGTAATTTGATGGCCCTAAAATCTGTCTGGATGAGTATCCTACTAAGCAAAAGACAGTGGGCACTTCATTTTGTATATCAGTTTGCCTTGCAGTTCTCTGGAAGGTGACTTATGCTTCTATCAGTGAGAGTGAAGTGGAATTTCAATCGCTTCCTGTGTTGAAAGTTTACTTGAAAGTAGTTCCGTTGTATATCTATTTTTAAAAACTGATTACTCTGTGAAAGGCTCTGAAGCTGCACAAATCTTATAAATGTTGACATAGGATGTTTAAGCATGACTATTCAGCACTCCTTTGACTATTCAGCACTTCTTTGCAAGGGTCAGAGTAAAAACTGATAGCAGCAGGGCAGTTGTTGCTTACATGGAATATCGTCCTGTTACAGGGACTCGGTGCAATCATTCATCGGCCTCAATGGGGTCTGACATGTTAGATCAGAGGTGGAAAACACATAACCTACATGCAGCATTTGGGCTCTTTCGTGAGGCCAGAGATATTCTTTTAGTGCTTCCCCCGCCCCAAAGCTCCGTACGTTTGTTTGAACATGAGCTTTAATGACTTTAGAGAGAACAAAATGGCAAAGACACAGTTGCAGCAGTGGCTCAGGATAACAAGAAAATAAGAAGCTCCAACTAATTGCTTTTCATTTACATTTTTGTAAGTTAGGTCTGTAACTTAACCCATCCCACTTAGGGTTGGTATCTGAAGCACTGCCATGCCACCTCTTCCCCTCAAAGGAGAATAAAATGTATGAGCTTGTAACAAGAGGACGTGGTTGCTACAGAATGTTTGGCCTAAGCCCTTCAGGGCTTTATGGGTTAGTACAAGAATCTTAAAATGCTGTTTTTAATATTCGGTTTCGAGCTGCCCAGAGTGGCTAGGGAAACCCAGCCAGATGGGTGGGGGATAAATAATACATTATTATTATTATTATTATTATTATTATTATTATTATTATTATTATTAAATGTGCCCAGAGAAAAGAGAGTGAATAGAGACATCAGATCAGTGTGCTTTGGTGGTGGTCCATTTCTTTGGGGAGATGGGTTGCTGCCTTCTGTACCAGAAGAAGCATGTGAAGTTTTTTCCAGAGCAGCCCCATATAGAGTGCATTTCCTGCACAACCCCCCATGTGCATGTGCATGCAGTCACTTTTGGCTCTGAGTTTTGATACTCATCTGCTCCTGTGTTAGAGTAGAATCAGTACAGTGATACTTCGGTTTTTGAACGTCTCCATTGACGAACATTTTGGTTTTCAAATGCCGTAAACCCAGAAGTAAATGCTTCGGTTTTCAAATACGCCTTGGAAGTCGAACATGCCATGCATCTTCCACTGAGTGCAAGATCCTGAGGCCTAGCTGTCCGCCATTGAGTTTTCGGTTTTCGAACGTTTCAGAACTCAAACAGTCTTCCGGAACGGATTACGTTCGAAAACCGAGGTATCACTGTACTCAGAAATTACTGCAACCTTCTAGTGCAAAAACAAGCAAACACAACACCCACTAAAGGTCTGGGGACTAAGGGCATCTCTGAAGTGAAATACTAGCCTTGTTTTACAGAACAGCTGAAACTAAGCCTATTCTGTTTCTTGATGAGTGTGTGGCATTTGTTAGGGAAGTCTCCAGTGAACATTTGAGAGCAAAGCTTGCTGAATTGACTCTTGAAATGCTTCTTTGTCATGAGACCTAATATCCATATAATCTAATTTTTCTGCATAGACGAGTTTTCTTTCCAAAGGCAGACCTAAACCTTTGGACCATGTTTACTGTACCAGTCTGTCTTTAAGCTACTGATGCAGTGAGAGTAAGCACATGACATTGTGAGGAAACATCACATGTTAGCACTATTTACAGCACCCAGAGAAGTATAAGGGTGCTTTCTGAGTGTAACTGTTCTTACCTTGAGGTGCATGCTTCTCTTTATCCAAAGTTATAAATATGTAGCATTATTTGTGCATTGTGTTTTTTAAGTGCTTGAGAATGCAATATTTGGCTTCCATTTCTTCTCCCTGCAACTAAAGGTGTGTTTTTTGTTGTTGTCGTTAGATTCAGCCAGAAGTTGTTATGATGGGGAAAACACAGAGGTGGGAATTGGGAGGACTATGATAGTTAACTTGACTGATTCTGGACAACCAGTCTGCAGTTCTGGACTCCTCATTTCTATACAGTGGTGCCTCGCAAGACGAAAAGAATCCGTTCCGCGAGTCTCTTCGTCTTGCGAAGCAAGCCCATTAGCGGATTAGCGCTATTAGCGGCTTAGCGGGCTTAGCGAATCAGCTGATAAGCAGTTTAGCGGCTTAGCGGATCAGCTGATAAGCGGCTTAGCGGATCAGCTGTTAAGCGGCTTAGCGGCTTAGGATCAGCTGATTAGCGGCTTAGCGGCTTAAAAAAGGGGGGGGAGGAAAAAAAACCCCGCAGGAACTCACAAGACATTTTCGTCTTGCGAAGCAAGCCCATAGGAAATTCGTTTTGCGAAGCACCTCCAAAACGGAAAACCCTTTCGTCTAGCGGGTTTTCTGTCTTGCGAGGCATTCATCTTGCGGGGCACCACTGTACAGCTATGGCTACACTGCCTTGTCTTAGTATAATTATCAACCTCTTTGCTTTCATTGATTCTAGTAGGCCTGAGATGTGCACTTTGAGAGACTCCAAGCTTTCCTAGTAAGATGTAAAATATGTTATTGTCCTCTTTTGGGAAAAGTTGGTTTTAGCAAAGTGGGCTGCCAGAAAGGGGGGAGGAGAGTCCAACCACCAACATTGAGAGTCCAACCAAACCAGCTCCCCCAGCCCCCCACCATCGCAGCCAGTCAGGCCTTCCCCATGAAGTTTTATAGCAGCCCTCCAGTTCTTCGTGCCTCAGAGAAGGTGTCTGGGTTGCTGCTTGCTTCTTGCCCCATCCTTGATGAAAGCCTGGCTGGCCACAGCAGAAGAGCCGGCTGTGCTCAGCTTGAGATGGTTCCATTGCTAGATTTTCATCCCGTCTTGCTGCTGACCTCCTTCCCTAAAACCAACATTTTCCAAATGGGGAGAGAACAAATTTTACATCTTGCTAGTAAGGCTCAGGGTGTCTCAGAGTCACTTTGAGAGACCCAGAATCTTTCTAGTAAGATGTAAAATACGTTTTATTCCTCAGTTGGAACAAGTTGGTTTTAACTTGCAAACATCTTGTATCTTCCCTTCATCAACCTGTGAAGAAAGCTTCCCTGATACAGAACATCTGAGTTACTTAAGAAAAGCAACATGCTTGTTAAAAGTTAATACAGTAATAGAGCAGGTCTCTAATGAGAATATGTATCTTCTAAGGGAGAAACATTCTGATTTTTCCACCATCAATTTTAATGTTAGACATTTTGAATAAACAGTGCTTGAAGAGAACAACTTGCTTGCACAAGGTGTCCCTAGGTACATTTTTAGTCTCCCTCACAAAATGTAAATAATGAAGCAGGGTTGTTATTTTTATAGGGGATATTTGTATTTCCAGGAGTCTCGTGCCTTTAAATCTATTCAGAAAATTAGTGTTTGTAGAAAATTAGGCATTCCCAGTATTTTTTCTTACTATGTTCATAGAGGAAATGGATGATGTACTTTTTGTAACCTTTCTGCAGACTTGTCAATTGTAGGATCAATATGTCTCCAAACTGTTTTTCTGCTTAATTACATTACCATTCACATTTTTGGCTAGAATTTTCTAATTATAAGAAATTGCAAGTACATTATTTTAGGGCCAAGACTAGAACAGTAATTACATGCTTAATTCTAATGTTACTTTGAAAATTGCTACGTGTAAAATGAGCTCCGTGCTGGAGCTTCTGCTAAATGTGCAAAGTGTATTAACTCTTCTCTGCATGCTTAAAGCAACACTGTAGGATTCTGACCATCATAAATCTAATTAATTATAGAAACCTGTATCAGGAAGTGATGCGTAGACAATAAAGAACCTTATTTTGGACTCTCTAATTATCTGTGTGGTATGTAGCTTATTTTTACATTGGAATTTATATACAGTGGTGCCTTGCAAGATGAAAAGAATCCGTTCCGCCAGTCTCTTCGTCTTGCGGTTTTTTTCGTCTTGCGAAGCAAGCCCATTAGCGGCTTAGCGGATTAGCGCTATTAGCGCCTTAGCGGATCAGCTGATAAGCGGCTTAGCGGATCAGCTGATAAGCGGCTTAGCGGCTTAGTATCAGCTGATAAGCGGCTTAGCGGCTTGGGAAAAGGGGGGGGAGGGAAAAACCCCTGCAGGAACTCGCAAGACATTTTTGTCTTGCGAAGCAAGCCCATAGGAAATTTGTTTTGCGAAGCACCTCCAAAACGGAAAACCCTTTCGTCTAGCGGGTTTTCCATCTTGCGAGGCATTTGTCTTGCGGGGCACCACTGTACTTCCTGCTTAAAATAGCTATATACCCAGAAGGGGTGGATTTTTTAGGTTGAATAAATTATGCAAATTATGCAAATTTTCACTTTTCATTTGCATACTTTTACTTCTGCCATAGAAATGAAGTATGATATGCAGGTCATTAAAGCACAATTTACTGATCACAAGGGATGGATGAATCTGTCAGTTTTGGTTTCTCTCAGTTCCTCATTTTTCCAACCTTCAGTTTGCTCCATTTCCTCATTAATTTGGAACTTTTAAAAGTTGCACAAAATTCATATGTGCATATCTCCTAATATATGATTTTTTGGATACAGTTTTGCCAAGCATACACATTTCTGTTAGCATCTCCTCTGATGTAGTACAGTTTTTTCCCATTGTTTTCACTGATAGGGAATTAAATACATTCTCATTGGCTGGAGAATTGAATCACAAAATTCTAAGAAGTGCAAATTTTGAAGAATCCTCTGTGTTTTGGTTTGGGAAGGGCGAATTGATGATACTATGCTGGTATGAAAATGAAAACGGAATCAAGTTTTCTCCCATCTCAAATGGTCACTGGGAGTTTCCTGTACTCCTGTGCTTCTAAGCCTGTTCGTATCCTTCCCCCCAAAAATGAAACATGAGATTCAAAGAATGCTGAATCCTGTTCCCAGTGCTAAATTCCACATTTACCCTCTGCTTCCTTTTACTGTAGTTGTTGGGTTGGTGCTTAATTTTGTTTAAGGTATCAAAAGTCAGTCTTGTGCTAATGGGTAGCAGCACAAGCCAGACTTTCTAGTGAATATGAATTATACTAGTTTTGTTGGTTTGCTCTTAGTTCTGAGAGTAAGATGAAATTATTCTAGGAACCCCAGTAGGGGTTTTGCCAAGTACAGCAGGTACTGGTTGGGCATGTGGAATTGTCTGATTATCTTACTGGTGCAAAGAAAGTCATAAGGGGTTAAAATGTGGTTTGCTGTCTTCTGCAAGACAAACGCTTACTGTGGAAGAATGCTTTTATCCAGCAAACAGGAAACAGGAAAGGAACAGCCTACTGCAGGTCAGAGGGGAGCAGGTTCAGAAAGCTTAACTGGGGGAAGTGGGGGCCCATTGAGAGGCTGCTGTGAAGGTTTCGGCAGGACTGGAAGTACTTGGTTGACCTGTTGACTTCCTGCAAGACACATGGAGCCAAAACAGTAATGAAGGGGGGAAGGAAGTAGTACAACCACAGCACAGGGGAGGGAGAGAGCCGAGGACAATATCCGTTCAGTGTCTTCAAAATTGGATCTTGCATGGCTTGTCTAATTTTTAAATCTGTTATCTGATTGAACTACTTTGGCTACAAGAGGTTGTGGATGCTTATGTTTAGTGAAACTGGAAACTGTGTAAAGCTGGAGTGGAAAGGTGATCCTATCTCCAGTTTAAGTTCTGAGAAACTCAATTAATAGTAGGATTGAATTAAAAGGACTTGTCCCATCGCTAAGCAATTAATTTTTCAACAGCTATATCAGTGTTCAAAGTGATTGCCTGTTCAGGAAACATTGGTCTTGCTCTCAATTCTTTATTTGCTTTTAGCAAGGTTAACACTTAGCCAAATCTGATTGGCTGCATAGTGACATGACACGATCCCTGATTGGCTGGAGTTGCCCGTGTGACTGATCCCAGAAGAGGATGTAGTAAGAAGAAAATTGAGAATTGTTAAGCAGAAAGCAGATGGGAGAAATAATATTGGTGCACAGGTTTGTAAAAAGGGAAACTAACTTACAATTAACACTTCTTTCAGGAAGGACCTCTGTCCCCTGAAAGCACTGCTTTTAACCTGACAATAGAAATGAAACAGAAAAACATTTAACACAGCCCTGTGTTACAGTAGATTTAAATACAGAGGCTCTTGTTAAATGCTGGTAAACGGCAATATATGCCAAAGAACGGCTGTTTCTGGGCTACAGCTGTGGCCACAACATCCAACACACCATTAATTCTAGACAAATGTTTCTTAGTAGAATATGCATAATGATGCCTGGCATGTGCTGAGCGCTTCTTCCATATGCTGTTGCATCTGATGCCTTTGCAAGCAGGATTTTCCTTAAAAACATCTTTACAAATTAAATGCTGCCACAAACTTGTTGCTGCTGCTGTCATTATGGTGGCTGATGCCAGATCAGTTGTTCTTTCTTTTCTTTTCCAGAAACTAAAGTAACAATTTTAAGTCAGACCCTCTGATTAATCAGGCCAAATTTGGTATTGTTTCAAAGTGAGGAAATTCCATTAGAGTGGTGTTGGTGGTGGTATTAGTAGTAGTAACAATTTTCAGGATAGAAATGTAGCATATGAACCTAAACAGTAAAATGCATTATTAAACATACAGTAAGAGCAAGTTTAGTAAATAATAACTAGTAACTAGTAAGCAGGCACATTTGTAAAGCTTCATTCATGGGATGGTGTCTAACTAAAGTGGCAGGTGTGAGTCACTTGGGAGAGCTGGGAACTTCTGCTTTCAGTGGTCTTCCACACATTGTGCCAGATCTACCCAAAATTGCAAGATAAGACTTGAGTAACCAGATGCTCCTAGTGTTTACTAGCAAGTCTGTGTTCCCACCACCATGCTACCATTTTGGATGACTGTTGCTTGATCTCCTCTAAGTGAAACAGAAGTGGTTTTAATGGGTGCTTTTCAGGAGCAGGTGCTGGCCTGAAGTTTCTGTGTCCTTCCTGTGTATCACCTGATGGCTTGAAGGAGAGCAAATGGTGTTTACCTTGTTAACCGACTTTCATGTGTAAAATTAAACGATGTGGGTTTTTGTTTTCTTTCAAGCGTACTATATTCCCAGTTAAGCCACAGCTCTCGTTCATTGCCAGGTGGATTCTGGATCTCAAGCCCTGAATGGTTCCCTTTACAAATGTGTTCATGCCCTGCCTGCCAACCACAGGCACATAAAATAGTCATTCTGGGTTTTAGCTTTCCCTCAGGCTTGTGAACGTTGTAATTTTATGTCCTCGTTTATACTTGCAAATAGACTTTAAATTTATGCTGCTTAAGCACCTGAGAGCAGCTGTTAAAAAGTTAGCTCGGCTAATTGTGTTGCTCAGTTATAACTTCAGTTTCCTGGAAAAACATTTTCCATCGACAAAGTCCAGTGAGGCAAGAGATCACGTTTCCTATTCAGACTTTAAAGAAGCTGCCAGTGAGTTGGATATGTACAACTTTGCAAAGCTGTTGTGTTTGAGTATTTAAAATAAAGTTGTGGTACTCCTGCGGCGTCTTGTTAGTTTATTACCCTGAGCCCACCTATGCAGTGCACTTTCCTAATCCTAATGCAAGGCGGTATTAGCCTGAGATGCTGAATAATCTTTGTGTCTGTGGGTTCTTTGAGACATGTGATCCTTTGAGTATTTTAAACAACCGTCCTCAAAAGTATCTACTCAGGAGAGTTCAAGCTAAAATCATGCTTACCTCCATTTCATTTTTAGATGAAAGCTGTTCTACCTATTCTAATGAAAAACTAATGGGGACCATGTTCAACACAGCCATAATAGTTGACTTGTCCTTGAGTGCACATTCTCACTTGAGCAAGATATGGAGGGAAGGGGGACCTGTCATTTTCCCTGTAATGGCTCAAATGAGTGTCATTCTAAAGGAAGCTAAAAAGATGCTAAAAATAGGAGGGTGGCTATCCCATTCACTCCAGTATTGTATTCTCGGCCCAAGAAATGGATGGGCAGACATAGTGCACACAGCTGCCGTGTTAGAGCACATTTTGATGTGGTGAGGGTTAGTGCATTGATCTAGTCAAGATGTGCACAAATGAAGCTGGTGAAGAGAGGCCTGAGTTCCAGTGGTTCATGAACCCTTAGAAAAGGTTTCCTCCTCACTTAATTCCACGCTTGAACCATGGGTCTTGACTCTGTTGTCACAAGCTTCAGTTCATCTGGAAAATCTGCCAGTGTACCTGTCTCAAGAATTCCAGTACAGCCCAATCTTAAAAATCTGGATTTGACTAGTTTTTGTAAGGAAAGAAATCAGCGGGGAGCTGCCTGATGCTGCAAATGGTTGGCTTTTGCTCTTGTCTCCTTGTTTTGTTAGCCACCTGGGGTGCCTCTTTATTTAAGGTGTAACGTCAACATAGAAATGTTTAGGGCAGCATAAATTAAAGGTGAATAGTTGAGAATGAAGTACTCGTTTGTACTTTTGTTAAGAAATTGGGCTTGGCTTCGTTAACTTCTTCTAGTATGCTCAATAGATTATCTGAACACTGCTAACATAATCAACGCATACTACCAAGATCTGCCAAGATGAACAAGTTTGGAATAGGCAGACCTCAGGCTGGGCTTAGCTGGTGCTACACTGGTGTAACTCCCTTAATCTGGCGCCGCAGTGCATATTCCAGCAAAATTCCCTCAGCCTGACTGAGACAGGGCTATGCTGGCTCAGCCAGGGCTCAGCCAGTGGAACTTAAGTTAGCAGTTTACACTGGTGTAAGTCCCTCAAAAGGGGCTTTCCTGTGGTGTGGCAGGGATGGAGCAAGGAGAGAGTTGCACCTATTCCAAACTTTTTTCAGCTCAGTTACGTAATGTGGCAACTTGGCAGAACCTATGCGGGCAAAAAGAGTGTTGTAAGTGAAACTTTATTTTAAGAGCCTGTTTCCTCTTTTCTTGGGTTGGGCCATCTCAGCCGGCAGCCAGTAGCCTCCTGAACAGAATTTGGAATAGGCTTAATTTATGCCAGCTTCCTATATTTAGGATTGCTTTGTAAGGTCGGTTATGGTTGCTCTTGTTTTCTAACATTCACAAACACCTTCTTGTTTGGAGGAAGTGAGTAGTGATCAGCATTTTATGTCCATTTTTAAAAATTTCAGATTTGTAGAGTGGGAACTCTCTCTTGCAAAGCTGCACATCTGGAAAATAGTCATAAACAGCATCAGTTTTTGTGTGTGTAATCCTTGAAAGAACGTAGTAGGTGTTTTAAAAACAACCACCACCAAAAAAGTATTAGGTGAATAATAATAAGGGGTGCAAATTTAGGAGTTACGCAGTACAAGTTTGAGCCCCCCCGCCCCGCCCCGCCCCCAGTATAAAAGAAGAATATACATTCCTAGCAGCCCATGTAGCACTAATCGGTTAAAAACACAGTGCCGCTGAGTTGACCTTGTCTCACTTTTTGATACAGAAAAAGATAACGAAAGAGTTAACGGCTTTAAGAAAAAAACTGTCTCATATGATTAGAAGTGAGCTGAAGTCTGGTGTAACAGATTAGGCATGTTGGGGAGGGAAAGACCCCTTCTGCTGCACTGAAGATCAGTGATAGACACGGGGCAGCGGCAATGTCTCTTCAGCTGCTGCTGACTCCAGTTGTCTTCCTATCGTCATTCCATTTTAAAAAGTGGGGACCCTTCTTAAATTTGCAAGAGCCAGTCTTTCCATATTGCAGTTTTCTCTGTGTTTTAAACATTGCAAAGGGAAGCAAGCCTCAGGTTTCTCTGGGCATTTTAGTTTTATTTTTCTTTAGAAAAACTGCCTGCTGTAAAAAAATAAATAAAAACCTTGGCCATGAACCAAGACTCCCCTCTTTGAGCCCTTAATTTTATTGTAAAGATTTATTTTATATATGCAGTTTCAAACTATGAAAACCATTTTTAAAAGTGTATATGCAGAAGGGAACAGTTGCATTGTGCTCTTTGAGGGACAGATTTTTGTGTTCAGGTATTAAGGCAGGAATTTAGAACTTGGTGAGAATTTACTTGTAAAGGAGTCAGCTGGCAAAATTCTGGTCCTGGCTGCAACATGAAGGGAATACATTGTGGACCCTACGTGCCAGTCCATTCATTCCCCCTGCTTCTGATTCTGCCAGCCTCTTTCTCTCACCTCAGATGCCCTTGTTCCCCCCCCCTTTCACCACCTTCAGATTTGGGGATCACAAGGTGCTTTCTCTATAAAAACTTCCTCTTGTGAAATCTTGAACTGATCCAGGTTAACGGAAAATGGAACAGAAAGGTAACCAAAAAAACAACAACAATGAAGCATTGAACAAGGGCTTGTGAATTCTAGCTTGGTAATAAACCTCCTGTGTAGCTTAAATTGTTCTCACCTTTCCATTGCATATCTAAAAGTAGATAACATACTTTTCTGCAAGGGACTTGAGAGGTAAATCTAAGCTTCACAACTGCTGTGCAGTGTACTGCAACAAATGTATCATTGTTGGAAGAAGCATTCCAAAATGTGACTCAAAAATCCGGCTTTCTGCTCCTTTTTCTATCCCCCATCTGGCTGTTTGTTTCACGTTTCAAGGCAGATCTGTGTTTGTGATCCTGCAGGCGCAACCTTACAAAACTATCCCTGATCTTCAGCCATATGCTAGCAGAACTGAAAGGCATTTTCCCAAGTGGACTCTTCCAGGGAGACACATTCCGGATCACAAAGGCAGATGCAGCAGAGTTCTGGAGAAAAGCTTTTGGGGAAAAGTAAGTACTCTTTCCAATATAAGTTTCTGCTTTGGCTCCAGCAAATCTGTTGGTGATGGGGGCGTGTAAACGTGGAGCAGCTGCAGAAAACACCTTTCTGCTGGTGTTGGCATCTGTAACCGGCATAGGATGGAACTGCGAGGGGGAGCCCACACAGGAGGTTGCATGGGAGTGGTTATCAATCCTCGCCTTCAGGGATCTTTCTGCCAGAAACAGATGGAACGACCTGAACTTCTCCTAGCTCCCACTGTGGCCACCATCCACTCTCAGGGTCACTACCCGAGAGTTTGTTTCAGCCTTACTGTGTCTTTGGCATGTTGGTCCTGGCTCTTATGCAGTATTGCATTGATGTTAGGGTGACACTTAACGGAACAGAAGACAATGATGAATAGTTGCAAAATAGGCCCATCACTCAAATGAACCAGGCATTGCATGACTTCCTACTAGTTCTGTAAGACACAGTACCACTGGATTAGTCTTTTTGTATCTGCTTTAGGCAGAATGGGAATTAACATGTCCCTTGGATGCAGGGATGGAGACTGTCATAACTCTAGATGGTTGTCTGCAGAGATTAATTTAACTGTGGTTGGATGGGGGGCGGGGGGGAGGCAGGGCCATACATTCATTTCTAATAGAGTGTCTGTTTATGAAATATGCATTGCCAGTCTCCTGAAAGGTACTTGGAAAGTGCTGGTTAGCAAGATGCTCGCTCATAGATTGGCTTCCCTCTTTCCTCCCCGCAGTTAACTTGCCACTAGCTTAACATCTGAAAGCCGCTAATTAAACTGGTTTACATGAGAGACCTTGTTTAGAGAGAGATTGTGTCGCATCTTTTTCTCTTGCAACTACACAAATATAAGTGCTTCAGTCGTCACTTCCATCAGTTAACTGAACAGATTCAAAATTAGAAATGATGCTGTCCATTTGTCCTTTAGCGTGAATCATTTCTCTTACGCAAAATGTCTTGTTCTTGGCATCCTGTTGTGTGCGTTTCACATTCCTCCCTTCCGTTGTGGCTGTGAATCTATATGCATATGGAGTTAGGGAGTTTCTGAGGTCTTCTTTTTCTCGCACTTCCAGGACCATTGTTCCATGGAAGACCTTCCGCCAGGCCTTACATGAAGTGCATCCTATAAGTTCAGGGCTAGAGGCGATGGCACTGAAATCTACTATTGATTTGACATGCAATGATTACATTTCAGTGTTTGAATTTGATATCTTTACCCGCCTCTTTCAGGTAAGTAAAACAAAAGGGAATGGCTTTCTTAAACCCAGGTGAAGCTTCCCTTGGTCTATAGTACGCTTATGGTGTTGTTATCTCTTGTGTTAGTGGTGAGCTAGATCTGTTGACCTGCCGTCACCATTTCTGACTTCTGGAAATAGAAGGATCATTTCTGGCACAAGGGGATTGTTCATTGCAGCAACTTTGACAGGAAAGCTCCCTTGCATCAGCCGACTTTGTTCTGTGTCAGTACAGAAGGTTGGGATTCAATGAGAATTCAAATCATAGTTTAATCACACACTTCATATTAAGCTTCATTAGCTTCCAGCCTCTGTTCTCTGATTGGAATATTAAGCAGCCCATTCTACAGGATGGTTGATCAGATAACTGAGAGCAGGATTGTAACATTCATCTTGCAGAATCCTACAAAATTGTGTGCCACAGTTTTAAATCCACTGGATGATTACTTGGGAGTAAGTCCCATTGAACATAAGTTATACACAGCCAGATGAGTGGTTAACAATAACAATAATAATAGTTATTATTTAATAAACCTGGGTAATCTGGCTGCCTGAGAAATAGCAGAAGAGGCCTAGTCTGATTAAGCAAAGTGTTTACGTTCATCTTGGGTTGGAAATGGGAGAGGGGGGTGGAATTGGACTTCTGATTTTCCTATTGAAATGGCAAAGCTATTTTGTTGGCATTCTTCTCCTTCAGCCATGGTCATCTTTGCTCAGGAACTGGAATAGCCTTGCAGTGACTCACCCTGGTTACATGGCATTCCTGACGTATGATGAGGTCAAAGCACGGCTTCAGAAGTTCATCCACAAACCCGGCAGGTGAGTTCTTGAAGGCAGCATCCCTTTCTGAAGCCTCTTGTTATCCTACTGTCTACTGCACGCTGCACTCTTGTCAAAGGAAGTTTGACATGACTCAAGGCCGCTGGAAGGCACTGTGGCATTGCTTCCAGAGATCTAAGCTTAAGGCAAGACATAAAGGGTTTTAGTATTAACCCATTGGTCTCCCTAAACTTCAGCAGTAAAAATAATAGGGCTGCAGAGCAGGTTGTTTTAAGAGGTGTGAGGAAAGCTTTTCATTTTTGAGAAATAAGGACAGGGTTTAAGGTCTGTCACTGATGGCGTGGGTAGTTTTACAAATAACAGGTTGTGTGTGTGTGTGTGTGTGTGTGTGTGTGTGTGTGTGTGTGTAGTGCTCTCCACCTTGAGTAACAAATCCCAAAGCTCATTTAGGGCAGTGATGTACCGCCAAGTCTTCACTTCTGTGTTGTGTAGTCCAAAGCAAAATCCAGCACTTGCAAGTCTCTTCAAGTCTCTACTCCACCTCTCTTGTCGGCAAGCCAGGGGTGGGTGAAGGAGTTGTGCAGGAAGTGTCTAACCGCCTGGAAGTCCGGAAAAATATCCCGAGCCCACGTGGTAGCTTTGGACCTGGCCAAGGGACTAGAACACACTGGCTGCAAGTCTTGACGTGCTCTTCAGGCCTAAAATCCTGCATATATATCTCTTTCTGGGAAAGAGATTATTGCTTTACATTGCCGAAGAGCTGCCTTCTAGGTATTTCCTTCAGAAATGGAAAGCTGCTGCTGTATAATGTAAAACTAATTTACTGCCTCTAGGAAGTCAGAAGCATCCTTGCAAGTAAGAAGGCTCAATTTCATGTTGAAAGAGGTCTTCAGATAATTTGAATCCTTTCTGTCTGGATGTAGGGTTCTGCCTTTGATCTGCAGGCGAAACTGTTTCAGCCGTTCCGTCTGAAAGAAAGAGCTCTGTCCAGCTAGCAAGTTTATCCTGCCCTCAAGTCTGTGTGTTCCTTTTATTTTCAGTTACATTTTCCGTCTGAGCTGCACGCGGCTTGGCCAGTGGGCCATTGGTTATGTCACTGCAGATGGAAATATTCTCCAGACAATCCCCCACAACAAACCCCTTTTTCAAGCACTGATCGATGGTTTCAGGGAAGGCTTGTAAGTAACTCATCAGTGTAGTTTGTCATGACTCCTGCCTGTTTCTGTTAGTGTGTCTGTAGGATGATGCCCTTCAGATGCAGGTTTTACCTCCTTGGCTCCTGCCCCTGGAAGGCAGATGGAAACAGCTGCATTCATTGTGCTGGGACCTGTCAAAGGTGTAGTACTTTTGAAACATCAAGCAGTGATAACTCCATTCTCTATGATTTTTTTTAAGGCATTTCCCCATTCTGTTGACCACGTAACTGCACAATCTTTAGGCTTATACATTCACAGTTTTCACAAACACATGCTTAATTGTCAGATTTTGGAATGGGCTCTGAATTTGAGATTATTCTTGCAGTCCTAAAATGTGTGTCAGTTTCGCCTTTCAGCTTTTAGGCTCTTCAGTTGGATGTTGTGCTCAGAGCAAAAAGAGCACAACTGTGATGCAGTTGTGGCCTTGCCCAGTTGTTCGGCCAAGGTGTTGTGGCAAGAAAGTTGAAATTAAGAGCACTTGTCATTTATCATCACCTTTGTTTTAGCACATATGGCAACCAGAAAACAAGCTTTTTAAAAAAGCATTCTTCATTTTATAGATGCTTGCCTTTAAGACAATCATTCATCAAAATCACCCCTCGCTGCCCAAAGCATTATATTTCCCAACTGAGGGAGTTTCCTGAATAGTGCCACATTCATCTGGTTCCACTGTAGACTTTTTATTTCTATTGAACCAAACAATGTTCTGCTCTGTAGTTACTTATATCCTGATGGACGGAATCAGAATCCTGACCTGACCGGTTTGTGTGAGCCCACACCCCAGGATCACATTAAAGTTACGCAGGTGAGCAGAGACTGCCACAACTTCATTCCTTTCTTTCCTTACATGTTGGCCAGCAGCATTACAGTGGTCCTTTTGCAAACAAGCTTGGAAGACTTATTTTTGGCCTTGTAAACAAAGCATAACTCAGAGCTCAGCTTTGGGAGGAAAGACCATTAAATCTCAATTGGATCCCAGGGCAGTCAGGAATATGGTTCAGAGTGGAGAGCTTGCAATGTTAATTTTTTTCTTCTTATCCAAGGGCACCACTCTGGAAACCTTTCTACTTAAGGGGTGGGGTGGTATAATCAGGCCAATTCCATTTTGGTGACCTTTGACTGCTACCTCTTTGGAGGAGAAAATATGTGGCCATAGGTTAGGCCTTTTTTTAAAAAAGTGCATGCCTTAAATTTTTCATTGCCAGCACCGGGATTTTGAAAGTCATCTAGGTGATGCTCTTGGTTATGGTAAAGAACACAAATGTTACCACCTCGTACATTTGAGTTATCTGGCAGTTATTACAAGGAGCGGCATTATTAAACCGTCTCACATGTTCTTTTCCCTCTTTCTCTTAGGAACAGTATGAATTGTACTGTGAGATGGGCTCCACCTTTCAGCTCTGTAAAATTTGTGCAGAAAATGACAAGGATGTGAAGATAGAACCCTGTGGCCACCTCATGTGCACTTCCTGCCTCACTTCCTGGCAGGTAAGGAATTTGCTTCCTTTCAAAGCAGGCCTTGGCCCTCTGCAGCTTTCATGCCAGGGATGACCTGCCTATGCTTATGTTGTGTATTGATGAAGCAGATACTGGCAAGTCTACAAAAGGTGTCTCTGTGGGGGTTGGGAGTTGTCTTTAGGCCATGTTGTCTTCAGTGCAAATAAGCAGAAAGAGCCTGGTGGCTGGATCAGGCCCAATGGCCTATCTAGTTCACATTCCTGTTCTAACCGTGGCCAACTAAGGTACCTAGAAGAAACCTGAAAGCCGGACCTGAGCACAACCACATCACTCTCCCAGTTTGCGATTCCCAGCAACTGGCATTCAGAGCCGTACTGGGTTGTAGCCAACCCAGTTAATTTAATGGATTAAGTTAGGCCCATTAATTTTAAAGCGTCTACTCTGAGGAGGACCAGCACTCCCAACAGTGGAAGTAGAACATGGCCATTGTGTTTAGTAGCCACTGATAGCCTTATCGTCCATGAAGTTTTCTAATCCTCTTTGAAAACTATCCACATTGATCGCCGTCACTGCCTCTCACAGGAATGAATTTTATCGTTTAACTTTGCACGTTTAACTTTTGTCTCTCCCGATGTTCAGTTTCCTTCAATGTCCACAAGTTCTATTCTAAAGAGAGAGAGAGAATGAAACGCTTTTTTATGACATTGACAAAGAATAGTTCTAGCAGAAATGCTGCAGTTGTGGGGCACTTCGATTTTCCTTTTCTTTCCTCTAGCTCAGTGTTTCCCAACCTTTTTTGGGCAAAGGCACACTTTTTTATTAAAAAAAATCTCGCGGCACACCACCATTACAGCCCCGTGACGTCAGCGCGCAGCGTCACGCCGGGAGGGATGCACGAAAGTGAAAGTTTTCAATTTTTTTTCCTCCCCCTTGCCGGGGAACCTCCAAGCTTTGGGGGTGGGGGGGGAGGAGGCAGCAAAGCAAGGGACTGAGGGACGGCGGCAGCTGAGGCGGCGGCGGCTGTTGTGGTGGTGGCGGCGATAGCGGGCGGAGGAGGGGGCGGCGGCGGGGCCGAGGTGGCCGGTGGCGGCGGGGGAGGCGGCGGCGGGTGGAGCAGGAGGGCGGCCGAGGCCGGTGAGGGAGTAGGGTTGCCCGGGGCTTGAGGAGCCGTCGCCGGGAGTTGCTGCTGCTGTTGTTGCTGCTGCTGCCCGGACATGCCGGCCTCATCCTCGTCCGCTGTCTCGCGCTCCTCCCTTTTGCACGCGCTGCCCCGCCGCCGCCCCATTGGCTGGGTCCTGTCAGCTGATCCTGTGTGTGTGTGAGGGGAGAATGGAGAGAGAAACCTCGGCACCACCACCGCGGAGCCGCCCCCGGCTCGACGCGGATCCTCGCCGCCGCCGCCTCTCACCGCCCGACTCGCCCGCCTCCCTCCCACGGCACACCAGCCAACGTCTCACGGCACACTTGTGTGCCGCGGAACACCGGTTGGGAAACACTGCTCTAGCTGGCATTACTATGTTCTTACTGACAAGGTTTCTTCTCACCATGGGTACACCATGGTGAGAAGGCTGCCTCGAGGCCTGTCAGAGAAAAAGGCAGGGTATAAATAAATATAACAACAACAAACTTGTAGCCAATCATCTCTCCTTCTCTTTTTCCGCAGGAATCAGAAGGCCAGGGTTGTCCGTTCTGCCGATGTGAAATTAAAGGCACAGAGCCCATTGTCGTGGATCCGTTTGATCCCAGAGGAGGGGGAGGGCTCCTGCGGCAAGGGGCTGAGGGGGCTCCCTCCCCAAACTATGATGACGACGATGATGACAGGGCTGATGAATCACTCTTCCTGATGAAGGAACTGGCTGGCGCAAAGGTAATTTTATTTTATTTAGATCCTTCTTGTCTTCAGCTCAAAGTGGTATCGCATGTAGCTCCCATGAGGTCTCCTATCTAGGCATTGACTCACCCCAGACCTGCTTGCTTTCAGCAAGGTTGCAGCCGCCTCTGCCTTCAGATCATGCCCTGGGACCTGACTCCCTTCCAGTATGAGCTGTGTGTGCTGGTCTTGCCTAACATCTCACTTGTCCTTTTGGGTGGCTTAAGACTTCCTGGATTCAAATGCAAGTCGTAGATCCAGTGGTGGTGCTCTGGTGATGGTATGATTTCCTTAATCCTCTGGAGCAGGTTTTGGAGGGGGCAGGGGGTTGCAAGGGGGAGAAGGAACCACCAAATTTGCTTCCTTCATCATTTTGTAGAAAGAAATGACTGAGTGAGAAACCTTGGCTACAAACCACTGCCAGGAGATCTCTCTATCACACATATATATGTGGATCTGCAACAAAATGTTACAGTGTGGAGCTTTCCTGTTCAAGATGCCTGTGTGCCAGCCATGCCCATTCTACTCCACACCATTCCGTTCTGATTGTCCCCTTTCAGCAGTCACTTAGAGCATGCATTGCACCCAGCGTGTTTTGATTCTCGTGAGGCTGTTTTTTCATACCATCATAGAATTGTGGAGTTGGAAGAGGCCTCAGGCCTCACGGGTCGTCCAGTCCAACTGCCTCCAATGGAGGAATCGTACCTAAAGAATCCCTGCCAAATGGCCATCCAACCTCTGCTTAAAAACTTCCAAGGAAACAAGAGCCCATTGCCTTCCGAGGGAGAGCATCCCACAGTTGAACAGCTCTTGCGGTTGGAATGTTCTCCCAGATGTTTAATTGGAATCTTCCTTCTTGTTATTTGCATCCATTGGTTTGGTCCTGGCCTCTGGAACAGCAGAAAACAAGCTTGCTCCATCTCTCATGTGACAGCCCTTCAGATATTTGAAGATAGCTTATCATATCACCTCTCCAGTTTAAATATACCCAGCTCCTTCAAGCGTTCCTTATAAGGCTTGGTTTGCAGACCCTTGATCATCTTGGTCACCCTCCTCTGCATACCTTTCAGTTTGTCAGCATCCTCCTTCAACTGTGGTGCCCAGAAGTAAACTCCCGGTGGTATCTGACTCAGGCAGAATAGAGTGATACCAGTACTTCGCTTGATCTGGACACTATATTTCTGTTGCAGTACAGAACATTAGGGGTTTTTGGCTGCTGCATCACATGGTTGACTCACATTAAGTTTGGGGTTACTGAGACCCCTTGATCCTTTTCACAGGTACTGCTGCCGTCAGTTGTCCCCTATCCTGCATCTGGCTTTTCTGGCCTAAGTGTAGAACCTTACATTTGTCGCTGTTGAAATTTGTTTTGTTAGTTTTGGCCCAGTTCTTCAATCTGTTAAGATAATAGTGAATCAATCTTCTGAGTTATTGGCTACCCCTTCCTCAATTCTTTCACCCAAGTCTTTTATAAAGATGTTGAACAACAGAACCTTGCAGCACCCCACTTGCCCCAGTTCTCCAGGATGGCAAGGAACCATTAGTGAGCCCTCTTTGGGTTTAGTCAGTCAACCTGCTACAAATCCACCTAACAGTAACATCATCTAGCCCGCATTTTACAAGCTTCTCTGCAAGAATATCATGGGGGACTTTGAAAGCCTTGTACATGAACTCAAGCTGTGTACATCCACAGCATTTCCCTGATCCACCAAGCTTCTAACTCTCTCTGTCAGAAAAAAAAAGAAGATTAATAAGATACAGTGGTACCTCAGAACTCGAACATAATCCGCTCCAGAAGACCGTTCGACTTCTGAAACATTCAAGTTCTAAGGCACTGCTTCCGATTGGCCGACAGCTAGGTTTTTGCACAGTGGAAGTCGCGTTGGATGTCCGTGTTCCAAGGAACATTCTAAAACCAGAGCCCTTCTGGGTTTTCAGCGTTCAGGAGCCAAAATGTTTGAGAACGGAGCCATTCGAGTTCTGAGGTACCACTGTAATAGGAATAGTTTGTCTTCTTCCTTTTAGCAGCCTTTTGCATTGCTCTGTTTTGTAATTCCATGGTTCTCCCAAGCCCGGTGATTCTCTTGCACATGGATCAAGCTGCTTTTGGCTGTAAATGGAGAAGGTGCTTCTTAACCTTGGCCTACCTTAAAGCAATTTTATAATTGCATATAGACTTCTGGCATTTGGTTTGACTTGTATGTGAACCATGTTGTTCCTTGTTTTGAGCACATATTCATGGCAAGAGACCATTTACACAAGTATTTCCTATTTCTGTGTCAGCTGGGCCTGTGCTCATGATGAAAGAGCACGCCATCTAGTGGCTAAATAAAAAAATAAATAGCCAGGTTGAAAATCCAGTGCCTGTTGTTTGGTTGTTTAATTTCTATACCACTTAATATATTGAAAGCCTCTCTAAGCAGTGTACAGGAAACCGAGGCAACCACAGATGAATAAAATATTACAAAAATGCACGGTTACAAATAAAAATGTTACGCTGATGCAACGTTACCAATATATAAGAATCTGCACAAATTCATTTTCCTTCTGACACACCTCCCACTCAGCTTCCAGGTTCTCACCCAGGGTCCAAGCAAACTCTCAGCTCACCCCCCCAAAAAAATAATAATCCCACAATGAGAAGAGTTCCTGGAAACAGTGGACATCACCCTTGCCTCTCACTCTACAGTAGATGTGCTTTTCATGGGCAGCCCAAGGTGGGCATGCAGTGTGGTGTGCAGACTTGTTGGTGACAAGTCTATATTCAGAGCATGTTCCTTTAGAAATGAAGTATCAGGGCTGTGGGGAAAATTCGGCGTATCTCTATATGCCCAGCACTGTGTTCAAGGTAAATTGCTAGCTCACAGCCTCAGGCAGTGGGAACTTTGTTATTCACACACACACACACACACACACACACACACACACACACCAACACCTTTAACCAGGGCTTCCTTTGAAATATTTGCAGGTAGAACGCCCTCCTTCTCCATTTTCAATGGCTCCTCAGGCATCGCTCCCCCCAGTACCTCCCCGATTAGACCTTCTGCAGCAACGAGTGTCCAATCCATCAGGAGCTTCTAGTCCAGGGACCACCTGTAAGGTACAAACTCCACCTGTCTTCTTTTGTAGTGGTGAAAGTAGGAATGACACCTTCCTCTTTCCGAATGGGGTAATCTTCCTTTTATCCGAGGAGATCTGTGTGGAAGCTGTCTCGTGTGTTTCATTATTTTGCTATCTGGACCATCTCTTCCTTGGGTGCAAACCAGGGTACGCATTGGCTTGCCATCTTGACTGGCGTTTGACACTCCTGGCCACCGTACTGATGGATATCGTGTTACTCAGCACAACCATTTAGTGGTGCTTGCCCTCGGGACATGTCTCAGTTTCTTGTTACCCTGCAGTTGCTACTGGGATCAAGTTTTTGTGGGACACCAGGATTCTGATTGCAAGCTTAGACTTCACTTGCCAGCTTTTCCCATCTTACTTACTGGTCTTTGTTTCTCCTAGGCTGCACCCGGCTCCCTCCACAAGGACAAACCTTTGCCGATCCCTCCGACGCATCGAGATCTCCCCCCTCCACCACCTCCGGACAGGCCGCATTCCCTTGGGCCCGAGAGTCGGTCTCAGAGGCGGCCTCTGCCCTGCACTCCAGGAGATTGTCCTACCAGGGACAAGTTACCCCCTGTGCCTTGTAACCGCCAGGGGGACCTCTGGTCGTTGCGGCCGATTCCGAAAGCTCCAGCTGTAGCCCTAAGCCCCAACGAGCCTTGGGCAAATCGGGAGTTGACGAACCGGCACTCGCTTCCATTCTCGCTGCCTTCTCAGATGGATTCCAGAGCTGACACTCACAGGCTCGGGAGCACTCTCAGCCTGGACACCCCGGCAGTAAGTGCATCTCAGGCCAGCGGCTGTGTTCGTTTTGCACATTCACACGCCCTGCATGGAAAATTGCTGCACTTTATTATTCAGACGCGGGTGGCGCTGTGGTCTAAACCACAGAGCCTAGGGCTTGCCGATTGGAAGGTCGGCAGTTCGAATCCCTGCAATCCTGCTCCCATTGCTTGGTCCCTGCTCCTGCCCACCTAGCAGTTCAAAAGCATGTCAAAGTGCAAGTAGATAAATAGGTACTGCTCCAGTGGGAAGGTAAACGGCATTTCCGTGCACTGCTCTGGTTCACCAGAAGTGGCTTTGTCATGCTGGCCACATGACCCGGAAGCTGTCTGCGGACAAACGCCGGCTCCCTCGGCCTATAGAGTGAGATGAGCGCACAACCCCAGAGTCGACCACGACTGGACCTAATGGTCAGGGGTTCCTTTACCTTTATTATTCATTAAGTGTTAGATAAAAAATTTTGGAGGAGGGAATCCAGCTCCTTCCCGCTGACCCTGACCTAGTGAGATCTCACAGAACAATGTTTGCCTGTGAGTTGGTTCATAAACTTAGCTGGAACTCCTCTGGAGGGTGTGTGGGGGTGTGTGAATCAGTATCAGTTTTATGCCTTCCCGACCATGTGTGCAGCATAACCAGCAGAGATGTAGGCTGTAGACCCTGACATCTCTGGGATCTTATCTCACCTTCCTCATTCTGTGCATGAATCGAAAGGGGCGGGGTTGCACAAATGGTGCGTGTATTTGGCTTGGAATTCTCAGGTCTCCTGTGTTAGGTGAATGTGTGCAAGTGTCTGTGGTCTCTCACCCCACCTAGACACAGAGAAGGCCTAGAATGAACTGGACTGTAGCATTACATATTAAACCGAACAGTTAACATGGAAAAACTCCTGTAATGCCAGTTGCAGTTGAGTTCTTTGAGTGGGCTAGGAAGCAGTGTGAAGAGTACTTGTCCACTGAAACCACAGGTACACACACCCAACAATGACAACTTGGGTCGTTGGAGGCACTACACAAGAGCAATATTTTAGCCACTAAGCCAACAGTTTCTGGTTTGTCCAGAACATCCCTACTGGACTCAGGGAACTGTTTTTTTATAATCTCACTGAACCAGCTTCCTAACACTGTATGCTTTACCCATAATAGCAAGCAGCCCATAATAGCAAGCAAGGAAAAAAAGCTTGGGGGTTTTTTTACCCCTTGCCCTGCTTGCTAGGTCATATTTTTTTCAAGCAAGTTTCCAGACAGTAGCTGTTTCGAAATTGCAAAGCAAGTCTTTCTGACATATGGCCCTTTAGATTGGGTAACAAGCAACTCCTAGGAATTCCTTCTTACCATGAAAAGGTAAACGTGGGCTTCGTGGGGATGTCTCCCTTTTCTTTCAGACCATCTGCCAGTGCTGGTATTTGATTTGTCTTGCAGAATCAACCTGGCGGGGTCCCAACTGGCTCAGACAGTGAACATTCTAAAATAAAACCTTCTTCTTCTGCCAACGCCATCTACTCTCTTGCTGTAAGGTATGCTCTGGAGCGGGGGCTTCGCCGACAGAAATTTCCTTGAATTGCAGCCAGTGTACAATTGATGTATACCAAGAGTCATCAGTGGGTGCATTTCTGAGATGGATTACTGTACAGTCATACCTCGTGTTGCGTCCGCTTCCTGTTGTGTCTTTTCGCGTTATGTCCCGAAGCAACCCAGAAGTACTGGAACAGGTTACTTCCGGGTTTCGCCGCTCATGCATGTGCAGAAGCGCCAAATCAGACACAGCGCTTCAAGTTGCGGGCATTTCACGTTACGGACGGGCTTCTGGAATGGATCCCGTCCGTAACACGAGGTACCACTGTATTGTATATGAATGCAGACCTCCAGGCTTGTTAGTTTCAGCATGTGGATTCTCTTGCATTTGTCACTTACGGTGCTCCTTAGAGGGGTAGGGGGTGGAAATATAAACTAAATAAAATAAAGTGCAGGAACTATGGAATAGATCAGATATTTTACATTAATCTGGCTGAATTGGAGGTTTTAAAGTTTTTTTATGTTACTCTGTTTATGTTTTTGAGTTATTTCAATCCCAAAAATCAGTCAAAATGTCCTGAGGACTCCCAGAGTTGTAAATTTATAAACCCGTCTGGAGAGTGGTTAGAGCATTGCAACCCTAAAAGAGTATAAGAAATCAGCTTATTGAAACTGACCCTCCTTCCGCGTTTACCCACGAGGCTCTGAGGCCTCTGCTACCTGACAGATACCACCATGGCACACCTTGAACCGCCCCGTGTGACACACAACATGGCACAGTGTTGCATTCCTAGAATTTGATTTTTGAGCTGGAAGTCCCTTGTTTGACACTTTGTTCTCAGAGAGCTGATTGCTGCTATTTTGTCCTCGTTAGATGTCACTGTTGACTGTGAACCTTCTCGCTCTCTCCTCTAGACCGTTGCTTGTGCCAAAGCTACCGCCTGGAGAGCACTCGGAGAATGATGAAGACACAGAGTACATGTCACCCTCGTCCTTGCCTCTTGTGCCCCCTGGCTCTGCTGTACAAAAACCAGAGGCCAAATTGCCCTTGGAAATGAGTCAAAGCTCACGGTGAGGAGGCCCATTCAGGGCAGTATAAGGGCTCCTCCACAATGGCTGGATTATTTACTTGCTTGCCATTGGGTTTATTTATTTTCCCTTTTCTAGATTCCAAAGGCTCTGAGTAAGTTGTGATACTTAAAAGCAACTACTGATAAATTACGGATTTATATCAATACTCCATTTGAGTCCCACCTTGAAAGTTTTGGCATAGCCTTTGAAAGACAGCCCATCACCCAAAAGTTTCTTCGTTATGTCCCTTGATTTATGTAGTATTGCCATCTGCAGCTGAGTTGCTTTGCATCTGGGTGTGGCTTCCTTTTGAATGTGCCCAAACAGCTGCTGCAGAGTGAGATTCATAAAATATTTTGAGGCAGCTGTCAGCCCCTCCTCAAAAGGACGCATCCTTCGTTTGCCTCGCTTAAAAATCTTGAGATGCTTTTGGGAAGTTATAAATACAAAAGGATATTAAAGATGTATTATGCTAAAAAAAAAAAGAAAAAGCTCTGACTTAGTTTTGTATGGCAAATGTTTGAAATTCAGTTTTGAATACGACCAAAACAGAGACTTGCCCTGCTAGGGTGATCTAGATCCTTTGGGATGGGGGGAACCTCTGGTCCTCCAGAAGGACGAGACTCCCAACTATCAAGAGTGATGGCAGTCCACAGGTTCTGAAGCTTATTCTGGTGTGGCAAATGCTTGCTCTCCTCACCTCATTTTGTCACTTACTTTTTTAAAGGGTGTGTTGCATTTGTATCTAATGTACAGTCGTACCTTGGATCCCGAACGCCTTGCGAGTTGAACGTTTTGGCTCCCAAACGCCGCAGACCTGGAAGTGAGTGTTCTGGTTTGCAAACGTTCTTCGGAACCCAAACGTCCGATGCAGCTTCCGATTGGCTGCAAGAGCTTCCTGTAGCCAATCGGAAGCCACGCCTTGGTTTCCAAATGTTTTGGAAGTTGAACGGACTTCCGGAACGGATTCCGTTGACTTCCGAGGTACCACTGTATTGATTTTCCATTTCCCCAAAACAACTCAACACGATACACAAAGTTTCTGTGTAGTAGTAGAAAAATACAGAATGGGGCCTTGGTGTAGAAATGTATTTGAAAATATGGTGGTGAGTGATGCTTCAAGGTTTGCGCAATGTGGGGGACAAATGGAGCACAGTTTTGCTAGGTGGTTGGCAGTATGTACCCAGATATGTTCTGGGTGCTGATGGCCCTGTCCTCCTGCAGGATCCAGCCGAGTTCCTGAAGCCAATGCCCTTTCTTTTTCTTCTTCTCTGCTCAGAATGTTGGACTGTGACCAGGAAATGGACGGGTGCACCTATGAAGCAATGTTCAACATCCACTCCCAGGCAGCTCCTTCTGGCTCTGAGGCTACCAATATTCCTGGTAAGTTCCCAGAGGAGAAACATCACGATTCAACCAGGAGAAATACCACAGACGAGTCCTCTCACTTTCACCGATGGGATTTTTGCTTTACGTAAGGAAATCAGGGTGTCAGTAAAAGAGAGCCTAATATAAAATAAAAAGGTGGATGGTGTTTCGCAGCCTGTGACACTGGGACAAGTTTTGCTTCCCTTCTGTTCGTTGCACTTTCTGATGTTTGTACAACATCCTCTGTTTTGGATTTTGGCTGTGGAGTGTCTCCCTTTGAAATGTTTCCACTCGGACGAGGTCTGCCGGAACTGGGGCTGGAGCCAAAGGTGTCTTCCTTGTTTTATAGTTTCTTGCTTCTTCTTTTAAGATGGAGGGGATGTAGCCGCTGCCAATGCCAGCAACGGCCCCGAGGAGTCAGAGAACGAGGAAGATGGTTATGACGTGCCCAGGCCAGCCCTCCCGTTGACTCTGGCTCGCCGCACCCTCTCAGATATCTCCAATGCAACCTCTGCCTTCAGCCGGACCTCTCTGGATGGGGAAATCTTATCAGGTTCGTTGGTTTCATATGGTGTTTCTGTGCTGCCCAACAACAAAAGTTCTTTGGGTGTTTTAAAGCATCAATCAAATAATAAAGTACAAATTTGAGACCACAATACAAAAAGAAAGCATAAAGGTTTAGAAGCAGAACATATAATCAATACAGGCAACTCCCCATTTACGCATGTTCAAGGCACATGCGACCACACACACACATCGCCATGAACCTGGAAGTGGCACAAAAAGGGGCAGAAATGATGTCTAGCAATCCCACAAACTTTTGCACCAACCTTTGAGGCCTGTGAGGCATTGGAGTTTGAGCAAGGAGGTTTGGAGGAAGCATGTGCCGTGGAGTTTGGTGGATGTTTTGTGGTGGTTGTTTATTATTATTTATTTTATTTTGATTGATTGAATTTATATACCGCCCTCTACCCTGAGGTCTCAGGGCGGTTTTTTTTAATGGGGTTTTTCAAGGGCTTACAGAGGTTTGGAGGGCATTTGCAGGCTTTTTCAGTAGTGTTCCCAGTATATGTGACTTCACTTAAATGCGTGGTGCCTTGGAACGTAACCCCCTGCGTAAATGGGGAGCTTTCTATATAAGCAGTGGAAGATTTTTAACTACATTTTTTAAAATGCAAAAGCCTCCCCCCACTCAAGACTTAAAGAGATGAATAAAATGCCTGGAATAATAATAAATAATGATGATAATGATGATGATGTTGTTTTATATTCATTTATACCCTGCCCATCTGGCTGGGTTTCCCCAGCCACAGATAGGTGCCAGGTAAGCCTTTGTGCGGAAAGCATTCCACCAGCAGGCTGGCATCAGGGCACCCTTTCCATTTTGCTGCATGGTAGGTCTTACAGGCCAGCCCTGAATTCCCCTCTTGCGCAATTCCATGGCTCGTGCACAGTGTTGGGCAAGAGCATCTGCTGTGGTTGACAAGCTGCGCTCCACCTGTTGCCAAGGGAATCTTTTGCACTAGATTTTGATGCTGCAAACCCGCCGGTCCCACATCCCAACTTGTGAGAGAGCCGATCCGTAGCCCTTTGTGCTCTGGAGTGAGCTCCGAGAGGGACTTGCGCATACTTTTCCTCTCTTTGTTTGTAAGAGAGGCTAGGAACTTGGCAGGCAATGCGGTTTTGAGGCGTTCCTTTTCTTGCGCTTTCTCAAGCACTTCTCAGAATGCCTGCAGCACGAAGGCTACTTCTGCTTAACATCAGCACGCCAGATATGATGCAACCTAAACCACAAAGTTTGCCATTTCTCAACCTCCCCGGGGTGATAAGAGAGGATTAATAGTCAATTTCAGCTGTTGAGGATAACTATTGCGTTGATGCAAGTAGCACCAAATTTAATTGAGTTTTGATTCCAGGTAAAATATGTGGCTGTTCTTCTAAGCAATTGACTAAAGTGGTGTATCTCGCTTTGGCTGATGAAGTTAGCGTTTCGCCTGTTTTTACTCTTTAGGTTGTACGTAAATAAAATAGTGCTTTATTGTGTATTAATGCTCCTGAACAAGGGAGACCAGGTTATAAATAAACAAATTGGCTATCTGGGTGTTCAAGCTGCTGAATATCTGAAATCTGTGAATCTTTCTGCATACAAGGTTGCAATTATGTTCCGGTTAACCATAGGATTTAATGGTGAAGAGTTAGGTCTTGTGAAAGAGAATTTCGGCTGCAGATTCCCAGATGTTCAAAGAGCATAAAGCTGAGGCTGTGTGACCTTTAAAAAGTACCTGTCCTCCTGCCCCTGCCCCCCGCTCCCCAAATCATATAGTTCTTTCTCTTCCAGGTTTGTCTGATGGCTCCCAGGTCCCAGAGCGGCCTCCGAAGCCCTTGCCCCGGAGGATAAACTCTGAACGCAAAGCAGGCAGCTGCCTGCAAGCTGGTGGAGCAGGGCCGGCCCCTACTCCCTCCCCGCAGCTCTCCAGCGAGATCGAGAACCTCATGAGCCAAGGCTACTCATATCAGGACATCCAGAAAGCCCTCGTCATTGCCCATAACAATATCGACATGGCCAAAAATATTCTGCGGGAGTTTGTCTCCGTCTCCTCCCCCGCTCACCTAGCCACATAGCACACATCCCTTTGGCCCTGCCTGGGACACCCCTGCGCATCCAACCTGCCTGGGCAGTCTCCTGCCCAGCTTCTACCTAGAGGAGGCAACGGGCTCCGCGAGAGACTTCCTGCGAAGGCAGGCTTGCCTCGACAGAGAGTAATCGGTCATCAGGGTTTCATGCGATTCCAGGTTTCCAAGCAAAAGGAACGAAACGGAGCAGATAGGTGCGTCCTCTCCAGTCTGTGTGTCTTTTGGAGTCCCTCCCCTCTTGGCCCCTCCCTCCCGCACGTCCTCGTTGGAGGGGGCGGTTGTGTCGCTTTGGAAAGACCTCTTGGTTCCTGTGCTGGTGGACAAGGGGGCGGGAGCGGAAGGGCGTTTGCCGGGGTGTCTTGTGTCGTGCTGTGAATTAAAAGGGGATGCCAGTCTGTCGAATGGCGTCTCCACCTTTCTTGTGGCGTGCCCTCCTGTGGTTCAGGGTACTGAATCGGGGCCTCTTTGCTGCTGTATGTTTTGGCTCAGGCTTTTTAGACCACCTGCTACCGGGTACAGATTCTCAACTAAGGAAGTGGTTTTGGTAGCTTCCTTCTGCTACAACACCCTCCCTCTCTCCCCCCACAACTCCCCCAAATGTTCTCCTTGTTCCCTTTCTACATCTCCAGTCATTTCTGGCTCCTCCTCGGTCTGAGTCAGGCTTCTCCTGTTGCCAGCATTAACCTGACGCACACTGGATTTTAAGGCATTGGAGATGCAAGACTTCTCACCTGTGCTCGGGCTGCTGCGATGATTAGATGTAGCTGCACCCCCCAGCTCCAAGCGTTCTGTGCTATCCTGCTTTTACGTAATCGAGGCTGTTGAGGACTGGAGCAGCTGCCCTTTAACACACCCAGAGCTGCTGCTTGGTAAACGTGGCATGTCATCTTCGTAGCATCTACAAGTCCCGTGGCCATCGGATCCATTATTTCCTTTCACTTCCTGTGGATGAGAGTTAACTGTGCTGGATTACTTATTCATGGATGTGGGCACCTGCATCCAGCATCTGTGGAAATAATTTTTGACCAGCTCAGCAGTCAAAATGCAACAATTCCCTGCAGGGCTTTTGTGAAAGGGGGTGATTCCCCAACCCCCGCCTCCTTTGCTCTGCTTGTTGCATTTTTCTTTTTAAAGTTCGGGATCTTTTGACAAACAAGTCGAAAGAAACGGTAACGGGAGGGGAGGAAAAGAAGAGTGTGGCTTCTGAATGTTGCTCTTGTTTGGGCAGGCTAATGGAGGTTTAGAAAGATGAATTTGGACCTTGACGGCCACCGTCTGGCTGATGGACAGCAGGCAACCTGAATTTAGAGGACACCTTCCCTCTTCCATCCTCTTCCTCAAGCCTTCACTACAGTCTCCCCAATTACAGCATTAGTCATGTGAAAATTTATATCTCAAAACAAGTTGCATGTTTGGTTTTCCCTGCAGTTGCCCTGTTTAAATAGGCCTGGTTCCTCTGCCCCAGATAAGGATACTAAGACTTTCCCCCCAGAAGAGGGGGAGGGCATAGAAAGAGGCTGCTTGTGTTTCTCTCTAAATGGGCAGCCTTGCTTGTCCACGAGCGCTTGGATCCCTGGGGAATAACTGCAGAGGACGTCAGAGATGGCACCAGGTTGTGCAGGTACCGTGGATGCACCTAGCTGGCACTTTGTTGTCAGCAGTGCTGTTTGAATGACACACTATGAAGATTTGAAGACTGGCAGGAGTTTGCTGTTGCCTGCAGTGGTCCAAAAGCAGATTTTTTGACCTGGCAGCTGTGGCCCTTCTCTTGCTGCCCAGAGAAAGAGTTGTCAGTTGCCAACACCTCACAGAGGCTTCAGAAGCCCCCTCCATACATGGGACGGGCAGTGGCAATGTCGGTCTGATCTTGCTGCTTTCATGTGAAACACTGTGAAGATGAGGAGGTCTCGGCTAGAGTGCATTTTGAATAACTTGATAGCATTTAGGAGCAAGTGAGCAGAGGGCCTTTGCAACAACTGCAGAGCTGAGTTGTGGCCAGGCAGTTTAGGAACCAAGGGGGCTGTGCAATTTCAGAGTGTGAAATGTTGGAGCAACCACTGGACGCTCCTCTTGGCTATTTCTTCCCACATCCGGGCCACGAACTCCACATCAGTTTTGGAGACTAGTTTGGTGAGGACTAGCTCTTTGCAAAGCTGATTTCCTAGTCCGCCGGAGAAGCTGTTGGCATAGCACTGGAAACTCGGTGGCAGTCAGCCTTAATCTCCACCTTTGTGCAAAGCGGCAGCACCAACTTGCCTTTGCCGATGGGCCTCTGCAGATGCTCTCCACGCCCTGAGCAGGGCCATCCTCGTTTCGGGACGCCTTTTGCCTGACAGGAACACTCCACATACTATAGCTGACTGGACTTTACTGCATGTCTCCTTTTTGTCCACTTCTTGTGTCTTACATTTACATGAGAACTTTTAAAGTGGCTCTTTCTCCTCGAACCACATGAATGTCTTTGTTTGCAAGCACAAGGGAGGCAGAGCGAAAAATGCCTCCCGGGGTGTGTTCCCTGCTGCTTTTAAAAAATTTTACCTTATTATGTTTCCCCCCCGTGTCTCTTAATCTTTAAAAAAAAAGAAAAAAAGGTTGACTTATTTTACTTAAAGCCAAATGTATAGTGCCTTTTGATGGGGGAAATGCTCTATCTCCAATCTTGCATCTGAAGAAGAGACAGATTTAAAACTTGACCAGGGAAATCCATGGAGCTGCTCCTTGGAAGGAGAAAGCTGTCGCCCCAAAGCTAACATAGTGGTGTGTTTGTTTTTGTGTGTGTGTTGTTCAGCCTGAACAGGTTTTCTCTACCTTAGTCCTTAGTGTTGGGGAGTTGTTCGTATTGCTGGCTGCCCTAAGCTTGAAGGCAGTAATAGCGCAACTCTGATGCAGGATTTTGACACAACCAGTGTGGGTCACCCAAAATATCCCAAATTGTCGCCTCCCGCCCCCGTCCTTTTTCTTTTTAAAAACAAATGAGGCTTAAGACTGGAAGCAAAATACAGCTGTACCTCCAGGCACATGTGCCAAGTTTCCTGTCAACTTCCGAACCTCTCTGTGTGCGGGGATGGAGTGCAATCTTCTGGGATCTTCTGTTGAGGCTCCAGTCGATTCCCCCACATAGTTTTGCAAGGAGTTTCCTGTGGATTTTGCCCTGAAGTATTAAATGTCCAGTGCCTGTTCAATTTGCAGCGTCCGTTTTGCAAATGCTGCCTCCCCCATCTTAGAGCTGCATATGCATTTGGGGTATGGGTGTGCAGCTTTACGAATGTCACTTCTAGTAGCCAATTTCGGAGCAGTGCGACTTGCCATCGGCGGCCCTGTTAGCTCACTGATCTACAACCGCTGCTCTCGTGACTAAAACTGCAAGGCGGGGGTGGGTGGGGGGGGGTTAGGAAAGCTGAAATGCTTAATGGATAAATTACCTTTGAGTGGGAGAGAGAGGTTATTAGTAGCTTTATTTCTCCTGAAGGTTGAGAACCAATTTTAATATCAGTGTTAAAAAATAAATGAATTCAGATTTTCACTGACTATTTTAAAAGTTATAATAATGTCATTAATATAAAAAATATATTAGCAGTATTTAATCCTTTCAGAACTGTAAAGAATAAGAACAGAGGGTAAATATTCTTACAGAGTAGCTGAGCTTTAAGGTTCATTTGGTCTAAAGTCCTCATTTTGTTCTGCAAAATGCATTGTTAATGTTTTTAGAGGTTATACTAATGTTATTTATTTTTTATTTTTCATTCTTGTAAGCTGCCCACGAAAGAGCTTGTGGAGGATTTAGGGTATTTCATGTGTGTCAGTAAAATAAAAAAACAAAGTTTTATTTTTAAATAAATTTCTTTGTTGTAGCATATTGCTTCTGTTGTGTCATTTGCAACTCCAGCGAAATTGGGCCTCTTATCCTAGTAAGTTTTACGTGTACTCAAACTTCACAAAAGTGTAGACTCTGGTTGTCTCCCTGGAACTGATGCTCCTTGCTTAGGATCTCTGCTCACATTCCATCCAAGTCAGAGCTCTACTTCTAGGTGTGGGTTGTATGATTTGGTATATTTTAAGTGCTCAAAAAAATATTATCATGTGGTTTGGAAACCTGTGATCCCCCAGATGATGTTGGACAATGACTCCCATCCTGTTGGGAATCATAGAATTGTAGAGTTGGAAGGGACCCTGAGAGTAATCTAGTCTACCCCCTTGCAAGTTTAACAGCATATGAAGTACTGCAGAAATGAGGACTAAACTCCGGCATTCTAGTGACCTTTGCCTTTTCTGTAAGCTGGCACCCTTAAGTCAGTGAAAGATAAGGCTTTCATTGGGACAGTGTTTGTGGGCAGGACCCAATGCCTTCTGCAATTTTTCCTATGCCCCCACCAGCATGAGAGGATTACAATTCCTTCCCTTGCCCACAGAACCTGGTTTCACTTACGATTGTGACAGAACTCCCACCCACCTATACAGAAATGCCAGGCAAACATTGCTTACATTGATAGAAGTGGAGAGGGGAAGATGTATGTTTAAACTGAACTAATGTTCAGCAAGAATTTTTAGACACAATACGTCATGTTACCTGCTAATCCATGCTGTGTGAATCAGGTTTTTTAAACCTTCAAGTGCTTTACAGTGATTGATATTTTCTCCTTGCCATGTATTCCATTCATTAGGAAAGAGCCAATGCGTGAAGATTTAGCTTTTTATTTTTCATATACATATATATATATATATAAACCCTGCAACTCAGACACTCTTAAATTTACACACATCAACAAAAATATATAACAAAAGCATTTTTGTTTGTTTGTTTGCTAATTTTATAGCTTACACGGAAAGCGCAACACCCTTTTCTTCCCCCCGTTTTTGGTTGATGAGTTTGCACTTTTTAACCACTCGGAAAACAAAGAGTGTCTAAAGGAAAACCTTAACTGTTTTACCCAGTTTGTGTTGAAAGCTGTTCACTTCTGAGAGGCTTTGAGGGGAATGGAAAACTGAACTCTGCAGGAAGTAATTCCGTACGGAAGCAGCTAGCTACAGTATTTCTGTCTGGTGTCCATTTAGAATTCTGGGGTGTGGACAGAGAAGCAGAAAGCTTTTCTTAGGCACTGGACCAGCATGGTGAAGTACGGCATCCTGTAATACTTCCTGGCATGTTTAAGGACGAAGAGCGTTGTCATCAGCACCTGCTTTGAAGGCTGCATGACAATCTCATTTTGGTACAGGCACCAGCTTCCTTCACATTCTCCGTGTGTCACTGGCTGCTGCTGCTATCAGAGCAGAGCAATTAAAGATGAATTCCAACGCACTCGATCTGTTAGCACAAGAATTTACACTTCTCTCTTCCTTGCCCCCTGCTCTGGAGGGTTGAGAAAACAGATTTTTTTTGGGGGGGGGGGACCACCAGGGAGGAAGCATAAATCCTTGTGCTAACAGAGCAGGTTCCTTGGTGCTACACTGAAATAAAACCCAAAATAATTGTAGAAAACTACCTCATGTGCTTAACATCCTATTTTAGTGCCTTGTTTCTCCTCCTGTGGCCTAAGGAGAGGCAGGACTTCCAAAGACTGGCAAGTGTGTCATCTGCAGCAAGGTAACCCAGAATCTCTGTGGAAGGGGTATTTTTTTGGGGGGGGGGAGAGGAGGGACAATAACCTACGTTCTCGGGTAAAAACAAGTGTGACTATACAGTGTTTGTACAAAAAAGAGACTTTATTCCTATCATAACATCTGAAGTGCAGAGAGAACCACCTCTCTGTACAGTTATCCTTTATATTAAATTGGAAGTAAGCAGCACTGACTTCAATGAAACTGAGTCCCTGGTGAGTGTCCTTAAGACTTCTTACCTCCATTCCCACCCCATCCTCTGCCGTTTTGAGGGCTAGGGCTTCTGAAGCGCAGCTGATTCCTTCAGCACCTTGCTGCGAAGAACAGCAACAGTTCAAGGAACAGCTGAGGCAACTCTGGCTTTCCACAAGTATTCTACATGCCAGATGGAGCCAAATCCATCACACACTCACCATTCTCCAATCCTGTCTAAAAGGTAAGATTTTAAAGTTTTCTTCTCCAATTTACCAAGTCTCAATTAAAAAAAAAAAATCTTCAACCAATTCAGCTCAGCAAGCGCTTGGCTGTTATATTTTTTCTTTTACAAACTGACTGAAGCCCCATACAATTATGGTAGACTATATGTTCCTCTACCTGCCCCCGCTCAAAAACCCCTCCTTAACATGGATCCTCTAAAGGGAGTCATTTTTAAACTAAGACTCCCCTTTTTTTGGTCTGAAAACTGCTGATTTGCTTCAGCTGCTTTGTCCTTCAAAAACCTGAGGGTGAGGTTGCAAAGTATTATTTGCTGTGGAGCCATCTTGTGCCTTATTTGCTGCTGCTGTGCGTCTGAAAGACTATGACCGGGGGAGCAAGAGGGGTGGAGGCATCGAGAAGGAACAGGAGACATCTTCGAAGGGGCACAGCTGTCTCAGCTTTCTCAGTTCCTCAAATCGATGTATTTCTCTCCCTTTTTAAAGCAGCAAAAGAAAAAGAGAGTTACATTGCGATTATGGCCCAGTAAAATACAAGCACACCCACTTCTGTTGTCCCGCGGTGTGAGATAGCCGAGGTAAGATGATGGCAGCCGTTTTGAATGAGATTGCTTGACTGGCTTGGAGGCACAGTAAAAAATTAAAAAGCACATGCAGGAACATTTTTCTGTATTGAAATAGAGAAGCTCCTCCGGCTAGACTGCAGGAGAGAGGCAGGAAAAGCCCTCCCATAGGTGGTTGCTAGAGAAAAGCTGAGGGGAAGAGTGAATGGGGCTGCATGCACACTGTCCACATGGAGCACAAAAAGCTGCCAAACGCAGGGAGCAGCAGGGGCTAAAGTTGCTGGATCAGGGAGACCTAAGGGGAGGGGCAGAGGGGCATCTGCTGACACTAAGAAACCCACTTTTGGCCCATGCTAAAAGGTATGGGGGAAAGGCAAGAGCTGTACCCCTTATGCACAGAGACAGGCTCTTCCTGCTTGGACATCTCAGCAGTGGAAAATGCTAAGCTTCCCCTGTTCAGTTCACTATCAGTTTATGAAGCAGCGGTGGGCTTCCTAATGTAACCGCAGCACATTCAGGAGTGGGACGGGGGGGGGGGGAAGGGGGCAGAAGGGCATAGCAGCTGGGCCAATCTACACCATGGGTTACAACCCCCCCCCCAACATCATTTTTTCCTCCTTAAAAAAAAGAATGGATAGCACGGGCCGACAGCCATTTGTGCAACCCAAGAAGGTGGATTTGGGGAAGGATGACACATTGCATCAAAAACAACGCATACACCATATCTGGGTCCTCTGAACCATCGTGTCTGCTAGCCGCCGCTGCTAGTCATGGCGAACTGGCCTACCTGGTCACCTGCCGATCTCTTCTCGCCGTTGGCGCCCTGCAGGAGCCCCGCCTCTTCAGGAAGTTTATCTGACTTAACTTCAACTACAATCTCATCCTTATGCGCTTCGGGCTTTGTGCTAGGGAGGAGGGAGGGTAACAGTGTTGAGACGCATCCCTGCGGAGTGGGTGGGCTGCAGGCTGGGACAGAACAGCAGTTCCTGGGGGGCTCATCATTCAGCTCCTCTGGGTCCAGCAGAGGCTTGAGCTAGGCAAGTGCTTCAAGGGAGTGGAAGGGAACCCCATCACAGACCTTGTCCCCGCTGGAGTCTCTAGCCAGCTTTGGAGCCACTTATAAAGCTTGCAAGGGACGCGGGTGGCGCTGTGGGTTAAACCACAGAGCCTAGGACTTGCCGATCAGAAAGTCGGCGGTTTGAATCCCCGCAACGGTCCCTGCTCCTGCCAACCTAGCAGTTTGAAAGCATGTCAAAGTGCAAGTAGATAAATAGGTACCATTCCGGCGGGAAGGTAAACGGCATTTCCCTGCACTGCTCTGGTTCGCCAGAAGCGGCTTAGTCATGCTGGCCACATGACTCAGAAGCTGTACGCCGGCTCCCTCAGCCAATAAAGCGAGATGAGCGCCGCAACCCCAGAGTCGGCCACAACTGGACCTAATGGTCAGAGGTCCCTTTACCTTTACAAAGCTTACCTTTATAAGAAGAAGAAGAAGAGTTTGGATTTGATATCCCGCCTTTCACTCCCTTTAAGGAGTCTCAAAGCGGCTAACATTCTCCTTTCCCTTCCACCCCCACAACAAACACTCTGTGAGGTGAGTGGGGCTGAGAGACTTCAAAGAAGTGTGACTGGCCCAAGGTCACCCAGCAGCTGCAGGTGGAGGAACGGAGACGCGAACCCGGTTCCCCAGATTACGTGACTACCGCTCTTAACCAAAGCACTATTTGACCAGTGACTTGGGTGGGACAGAAGTCAGAAAGGCGTAATCTCATGGCCAAGGGCAAATGTCTTCTGCCTGCAACCATCACCGATCAAGCTTTGTGTGTCAGAGGAGCTGCTTCCCCCTAAGGCTTGCTGAGTAGCAAATGACATTGCAAAGGACCTAGTGGGCAACAGCAGTTCAAGGTCCACCCCACTTCCTCCCTCCCATGGGATCAGAAGAAGCGCGCTGCTTGGTGCAAGGAGACTGGGAGGGGGCCGGAAGGGAAGAAGCGTGGTCTCTGGTAGATGGATGAGAGGGAAGGAGGGAGGCACCCAAAAGGCTGCAAAGAAAGCTGTGTATGCTTACATCTCTTGTTTGCCTGAGCGGCCACAGGTGAGCTTCCCTTTCTTGTGCAGGAAGTACAAGACGGCGCCCAGGACAGCAATCGCCAGGATGCAGATGACGACGGCCACAATGATCACACCTTTGCTCTCCTGTGCTGTCTGCTCTGCTCGGGGAGGGGGGGGGTGGAGGAGGAAAGAAAATCCAAACAGAATCACCCTTCTTGCAGCCACAAAGCAGCTTTCAATATTTCCCTGGCTTCCTCCCAAAGTGTAGCTTGAACCAGGACTGAGCCCTTGCAGGTTGAAATAGAGATGGGTCTCTCTGAGCATGGGCAGAGGGCCACGAAGGCACAATTCGTGCAGGCATCACTTCACTGTTCTGTGAAGAAGATTACGGCACTGCTGCTATTTCCGCTCACCGCTTTGGAAGGACTGCCATTGGGAGGAAGAGAGAGAAAAGGCATTTCTGGGCAGATCTAAAGCAAGGACCTGCTCAAATGCAAAGGCCACCCAAGCAGTTGCTGGAGGGTTCTGGCAGCAGATGTTTTGGGACTACAATTCCCATCATCCCTGATTGCTGGTCAGGCTAGCTGCTGGGAATCTGTTGGGAGTCCAAAACGGTTGAAGGGCACCAAATTGGGGAAGTCTCCAATACATCTCAGAAGGAGATGGAGGGAGTGGAAGGCTCCTGGATCTTATGGCAAGACTGCCACTCCTTCCTTGCAAAGCTATGTCCCATAATGCTTCATGGCAAGGCTCCGTATGTTGCTGTTTCTGGAAACACAGAGGAACAGCACAACACGGAACTCTAATTCAGCTTGCTTCTTTTTTTAAAGGAAAAGAAAGCAGGTTCCTAGTCTTCTTGGCAATTAGCCAACACCTGCTCCAACCTCAGGAACTGACTTAGATTCCCAGAGGGGCAGGAGGGCAGCTGACTTACAGCTCCTGAAGACTAGCAAAGAAAGAAACAAATAAAACAATCATGCACATTGACGCAGCTTCTCTTCCCCCGCCGGTAGCATAAAACTTAATTTTTGGTTGTGTTTTTCAAAGCGCGCACAGCCCTGGCTACTGTCTCTGAGTCTGGAGTCAAGAAGACCAGCCAGCAAAATGCTAACAGGCGGCAAGAGCAAGCATTGGTCCGATTGGCTGAGGAAGCCCCTCAGGATTAGGCCCCCCTAACCAATGAGAGAGGCGGCTAGAGCGGAAGTAGAAAGGATACCTTCCTCAGCCCTTCCAGGAGTTTGGGAAGTTGATGTCTGGTTGTACCCAAACTCGGAAGTTTCGTTCCCTGGCAAGGTGGCGTTGGAAAAGTCATCTGGGCAGCGGCAGGTGGAGAATGTAGGCAAATGTTAACATTTAGTGCTAAGGAGGCTGGGAAGCTCTTGGCTTCCAAAGGAGAGGATGGCTCACATGCCCCCTACCCATCTCCCCCTGGCTGGAGCGGCAGGTGTTAAAATGAGTCCATACAAATGTTCTGTGCCAAGACCCATTTTCATTGAACAAAAAAAAGGTATTCAGTTCCCCAGTCCAGTAAGCAAATTACTCCCCCGCCACCTCAAAAAAGTTAACAGTAGGACAAGCTGATCAATGAAGTTTTAAATCTAGGAATCATCAAACTGATCTACTGACTAAAGTTATTGTATTGACTTACTCAAACACACACCCCACCTTAGATTACAGGGTAGATTACAACATCAGAAAACATAACAATGGGCAATCAGTATAAACAAAAACTGCTAAAACATCTAAAATCTGTATCAACAATCTCCACTACAATAGGCAATGAATTCACACATTGAGCAACGTCTAGATTTCAAAAGAAAAATTATATACATGTTTACATATTAAATTACACATATGTTATTGTACTTTCACTATATAGAGCAAGAGTATAGCCTAAAATAAACAAAAATGAGATATAGTACCTGGATCCATGGGAGGTCCATTTGATAAAAGGACACAAACGTCAGTTTTTCAGGGTTATGCCAAACATTTCCCCTCTACAGCATCCCACTTCTGTAGTGACCAGTCAGCTACAACCCGCCCCGACCCCTGCCAAAGCAGGACAGGGCTGGATTCCCCAAGAAGAGAACGTCAGCCAGAAACCATCACGGCCACCACGCCCTGCCCCACAGCACACCCCCTCCTTGAATCCCCAAAGCATCCCCTGATATTCTCTCCAAGTTCAGTTTCAGCAAAGGCCAAGCCCTGCAAATTGGAAGGAAAAGTTTGGCTCTGAGCACGTGCAGAGGGCTATGCAAGCAACTTCCGCACCAGCCTGAGTTCTGACTTATCTCATTTTGGAGCAGAGAGAGAGAGGGAAATTTAAGCACAGCTGCCCAGCTAAACTGCTACCAGTGTGCTCCTCCAATATTTCCTTTGCTGCCTACAGGCTGCTGTGGAAGAACTGCAACTGTTTTTGAGAGAAAGAGAGACACAAAGAGGGGGCTTTCCTCAGGGGCCCAACGGAGGCCTGCTTAAATGCAAAAGCAACTCGAGTAGCAGCTGAACAGGTGGTAACGGAAACGACTTTCAGATGCAGAATAAGAAATAACACAATATCACGGAAGGTGCTGGAGGGGGGCGGCGGCTCCTGGTTGCTGTAGCAAAGCTGATTTTTCCTCCCTGCCCCATCTCCCAACAGAGCTACCCCATAATGTATGACATTGAGGAGGGGGGGCAGGATTGGAATGATGTGCTACACGCAGGGCTGTGCATCATCTGAGATTTCCTGGAAGCGCAGAAAAGCTGCAGGGCACAGAAATCCAATTCGGCTCCTGTTGCTTTAGAAAAGCAACTCTCTAGCCCTTCAAGACTAGGCATTTTGTGAGAGCATCTGGTTGCTGAAACCTCAGCTGAATGAGATTGCCGGGGTGGAAGGGCAGAATCAAGCACATTCACAGATCAACGTTCCTCTTCCTGTAAAAAAAACCACATTCCACTTTTTGTTGCTGCTTTTCAAAGTGTTCACGTAGCTCTGGCGTTTCCCTGTGAGTTTGACCAGTCTGCATAAATGGTAACAGTCAGCGAGAGCATGCGTCTGTCCAATTGGTGGATGGGGACCGGCCCTTGGGGTTGCCCCACACCAGTGGGAGAAGCTGCTTCAGCAGCGGAAGAAAAATATACCTTTCAGCAGGTGACTTCCCAACATACCTTCTGCTGTCTGGTTGTACCCAAACCATGAGGTTTCGTTCCCTGGCAAGGTGGGGGTGAGAAAGTCCTCTGGAGAGCAGCGTAAGGGGAAGGGAGGCAGTGTTAATGTCCAGCACAGAGGACTGTGGGACTCCTGTCATTTGCCGGATCATGCTGGGCTTCTCACCCGGAAGACAATTTCTTGCCCTACCCCCTAAGGCAGGCGTGAAAGAGTCTATAGGCAATATAGCACACAAACGTTCCTAGCCAGGGCTCTGCTTTTAGTATGAACCTCTTGCAGGATGTTGGAATGGAGGGTTAATAAACCCATGAGGCTGGTGGAAGCATCTCAATTATGCGAGTGACGTTTTACCAATGCAGCAATTAAAAGCCATTCTAATTGAAAAACAATTCCTCAGCTCAGTTGAAAAATCAATTAAATAGCACTGAAGCTAATGAAGCTTTCAGTCTAAGAATTGTGAGTTTTTAGCAAATCAGCAATTCATAAGCACTAGAGACAAATACTAAAGGCCAAAAATGCATTTAAACTGATATGAAGTACGGTAGTCTGACAGACATAAACAAACAAACAACGGTTTTGCAGGTAATGCCAAACATACCTCATCTATGCCAATCCATTCCCAGAGTGGTAAGCCAGACACAACAGCCGCACACCTTGCCTCCTGCTTTTAAATGAAATGTGTGGAGCACATGGGAACTGGCTGGGCTCTCCAAGCCCCAAAGACAAAAATAGCAAGCAGGACGCATATGTACATACACAGCCCCCCCGACTCAATATATAGTCACCTTTCTCATATCCAGAAATCAGCTCTCAATATTTATCTGGCTTCCTCCCAAAGCTTAGCCTGAACCAGGGCTGAGCCCTGCAGGTTGAAATAAAGATGGGCCTCTGAGCATGGGCAGAGCGTCATGAATTGCCACACAGGCCTTAATTCTGGTATTTTGTGTATTTTGTAAAGAAAATTACCCTACCATCATTGCATTGCTGCCTGTTTCTGCTTGCCCACAGAGACCAATTCAGAAGAACTGCTGCTGCCTTTGGGAGGAAGAGAGAGAGAGAGAGAAGACTTTTCTGAACAGGACTAGCAAGGACCTTCTCAAAGGGAACCCAAGCAGCAAGAGCTTTCGGGGGCATCAAGGAAACAGTGCAGTATCGGAGAAGATGCTGGAGAGAGGATGGGGAGAGTCTCCTGGACTTTGTCAAAACGTGTTCTCTCTCTCCCTGGCCTACAGAAAGGCTACCCCACAAAACAATTCACTGGATATGCTCCTATCAGGACAAGGTGTTGCCTTCAATATCCTGGAAGCACAGAAAAGCAACAGAACATGGAAATCCAATCCAGCTCCTGTTTCTACTGAAAAGCAGGTTCTTAGCCCTCAAGACTGTGGGCATTCTGTGTCAGCAACTGACCAAGGCCTGCTGGAACCTCAGGAGCTGAATGGGATGGCCAGGAATGCAGCCTCAAAAGGAATTATCATGCACATTCACAGGGCATTTTCTTCTCCTTGCAAAAAAACACATCCCACTTTTTGTTGCATTTCAAAGAGCTCACATAGCTCTGATGTTTGCCTTCGGGTTTGGCCAGTCTGCATAAATGCTAAGAGGCATGCGTCTGTCCAATTGGTGGATGGGGACCGCCCCTAGGGGTTGTCCTACACCAATGGGAGAAGCTGCTTCAGCAGCAGAAGAAAAATATACCTTTCAGCAGGTGACTTCCCAACATACCTTCTGCTGTCTGGTTGTACCCAAACCCTGAGGTTTCATTCCCTGGCAAGGTGGGGGTGAGAAAGTCCTCTGGAGAGCAGCGTAAGGGGAAGGGAGGCAGTGTTAATGTCCAGCGCAAAGGACTGTGGGACTCCTGTCACTTGGCGATCATGATGGGCTTCTCACCAGGAGGATAATGGATTGCCTGCCTGCTATGGCAGGCATGAAAAAGTCTATGTGCAGAGGTATACATATCTTCCTAGCCAAGGCTCTGCTTTTGGTATGAACCTAAATGCAGGCATTGGAATGGAGGGTTAATAAACCCAAGAGGCTGGTGGCAGCATCTCAATTAAGATGTTTTAATATGGCAATTAAAAGCCATTTTAATTTAAAAGCCATTCCTCAGCATATTTGGAAAAATCAATTAAACTGCACCGAAACTTGTTTAATGAAGTTTTCAGTCTAGGAATTGTGAGATTTTAGCAGATCAACAACTCATAAGCACTTGAGACCAACACTTAAGGCTAAAATGCATTTAAAGTGATACAAAATACAGGAATCCAACAGACAAGAAGAGCAAGTCTTTCAGGGCCATGCCAAACATACCTCATCTGCTGCAGTGGTAAGCCAGATACAACAGCCACACACCTTGCCTCCTGCTTTTAAACGAAAAGGTGTGGAGCAAACAGGAACAGGCTGGGCTCTCCAAGTCCAAAGACGAGAACAGCAAACAACGCACACAAACACCCCCCACCCCACCCCTCCCACTCGCAATATATAATAGCCTTTCTTGTATCCAGAAAACAGCTCTCAATATTTCGCATGCTTCCTCCCAAAGCTTGAACCAGGGCTGAGCCCTGCAGGCTGAAATAAAGATGGGCCTCTGAGCATGGGCAGAGTGCCATGAAGGCAATTTCCACACAGGCCTTAATTCTGGTATGTTTGAGGTGTGCGTTTTGTAAAGAAAATTACGCCACCATGATAGAATTGATGACCGGTTTCTGCTTGCCCACAGAGACCACCTCAGAAGAACTGTTGCCGCCATTGGGAGGAAGACAGAGAAAGAGAAGGCCTTTCTGGCAAGGACCTTCTCAAAGCGAAAAGGCACCCAAGCAGTTGCTGGAGGGATTGGGTAGCAAGAGCTTTCAGAGGCATCGTGGAAAAAGTGTCAAGATGCTGGAGGGAGGATGGGGAGAGGCTCCCGGACTTTGTCACAAAGTGCTCTCTCCCTCCCTGCCTTCAGAAATTGTTACCCCAAAAAACACAATTCACTGGATATGGGGGGGGCGCTAAACATGCTGCTATCTGGACTAAGTGTCACCTGCTATTTCCTGGAAGCACAGAAAAGCCAGAGAACATGGAAAACAAATTCAAGTCCTGTTCCTTTTTCTTTTTTTTAAGCAGGTGCCTAGGCCTCTTGCCCTTGATACAAGAGAATGTGTGGCGAATACCTACTGAAATTTCAGGAAATGAATCCAATTGCCAGAGGGGAAGGGAAGGGAGGGAGGGAGGTAGAACTATGCACATTTCTAGCTTTTCTTTATCCTGGCACAAAATTGTGCTTGCTTTTTAAAGCACATACCTGTACATGATCTGAACTCAGAAGACCAGCCTAACAGGCAACAGCATGCATTGATCCGATTGGTTGGGGAGGATTCTCAGAGTGCCACTCTGCAACCAATGGGAGAGGCTGCCCTAGCTGAATTATAAACAGATACCTTTTTGTGTGTCATTCCCAGCGGTACCTTGCTGCATTGCTGCAGGAGTTTGGGGAGTGGGTGTCTGGTTGTACCCAAACTCTGAAGTTTCATTTTCTGGCAAGGTGGGGGTAGAAAAACCATCTGGAGAGCAGCGGGCGGAGAATGTAGGTAATGTTAACAATTTAGCACTAAGGGATTGTGAGAAGCTCTTGGCTTCCAAAGGAGACGATGGCTTAAATGACCCATTGGAGGCTCACTCGTTAAATTAGATCAGCAGCATTTCGACGATTCATCAATTTAAAACAAATTTCACGTAACTAAAAAGGTGCCGCCCTCAATAACGCAGTCAGAAGCATTTTTCCCATTAATCTTATTGATTGAAACTGTGCATGAAGAAGTTCTGGATTTAAAAAGGAAAAAAATGGAAACTATATATATATAAATTAGGCATATTTTCTTGCTCTTCAAATATAGACAACAACAGTATGTACTAAAATGACACAAGAAGTAAGTTATAGTACCTGTTTACATGGAGGTTCTATTTAATAAAAAGACGAACATTTACAATCTACAGCATCCCTTTCCCAAATTGGTTAACCAGAAGCATCTCCCGCTGCCACATACCTCTCAAAGCCCCAAGAAACAGAATGGCAGGCAGGCAGAAACCAAACCCAATCCCCAAATTCTCTTCTCTCCAAGATTAGGAGAGGATACAAATTGTAAGACTTCCTTGCTTAAGAAAAGAAAAAGTAGACCTCTTTAAAAGATTTTGCTAGAGATAAAGACAATGAATGTTATGACAGACTGCTACTATTTGCAATTTCCAGAAACGATGGAATATATTTTTGTTTCAATACATTTTTCCAACTGGATGGGTGGTTGTTTTCATTGTTCTAAAACTGATCTTTACTGGGGTTTTGTGTTTTTTAAAAAACCTATTTTAGTTGTTTTTATGACTGCAAATCATTTTGGGCTTATGTGAAAGGCAGTTCATAAATTAATAAAACAATAATAATCTTTTTAAGGAGTTCAGGGCCCTAAGGTGCAAAGGTTGGCATCCGGTACAGTCTCCCTCAGGCCTTCAGAGGGTGGTGACCAAATATTATCACCCCTCTCCTGACATCCAGCATAACCTTCTGCAAGGGCAAAGGGAGCCGAGCAGATAGGCACTCCTCTTCCTCTCCTCTCACATTTGATGTATTTTACTTACTCAAAACGGATCCTACCTTTCTTCTAGGATAGAACAAATGAGATGGTGGCAGCACTACATGGGGTTCTCAAGCAAATTGCCCGTCCAGACACCAACCAGGCTCATCTTTGCTGGGTTTCAGAAAGTCCATTCACCTCTCTTGGTGCAGCAGCTTGGGGCCCCGACGGTGGAATTCAAACGTCAGTGCCCTTCCTGATAGGCGGTGAGGGCATAAGCCCCCACCACCTATCAGGAGCCGGATCCTAGCCTGCACCCTGTATTGGCAAATGGGAATGCAGGCTGGGACGTGGGCTGTGCCAGGGGCAGAGCTAATGGAGCTGGCGGTGGGCTTCCCTCAGATCCGCCCCCCTGCCGATTTAAGCAGCCCACACTTGGGACACAGCCCATTTGCTCCTGCGCCGGGTTTCCCCATCCCACTCACCCACGGTTTAGGCTGATAGGCAATGACTTAGCTGTGGCTACCGTTCTTTATGGGGCCGGGTAGGAATTTGCCCACTGGGATAATTGGCTCTTACCCGATGGTTTTGCCTACCTCATAGCAATTCGTCACAACTGGTTGGGCATTGGGACAATCCCTTGTTTTGGACGGAGGGGAGGTTGTAGTCCCTGCCTGCCCCTCCAAATGCTGGGGAATGCTGTTAAAGGGATTCGGAGGGAGTGACCATGTCTACATGCCCAGAGGCGCCAGGGCCAAAGGCACTCCCCCACAGCAGTCCCTGCGGGGGTCACACTATTGGATGTAAGTTTTGGAACCCCCGCCTGGACTGACCACGCGTCACTCCCACCAGGCGGGCCAGAAGTATTTAGATTGCCCCATGCCCAAATCAAACCTCTTTCATCTGTATTCAATAAAGTTGTGGCCTGTTTTTCCCCAAAACCCCAGTCTCATTGGTCTCTTATTTATATGGTTTGGGGTATGGGAATTCAGATGCCTGGTCCTGCAAGCAGCCCTCCTTGTTCACCTTCAGGACACTCACACCCTCCCCAGCTTCCTCCTTCCTGCAAAGCCCAAGTCATCTTCTGTGGGTTAGTTCCCAGAACATTGACAGCACATTCATGTCCGTTTGACAGTCGTAAATGCTCAGTAAGGGGCTTACCAGTCTTGGCATTGGGAGTTCCTCCTTCTTGCCCTGAAGAAAGAAAAGAAAGAGGAATAAATACAAGCTGGAAGTGGACTGCTTCGTCACAGGTTGCCTGCCTTGCTGTGTAAGGAAATGGGGTGGGGCTGACACAGCCACTGGCTTCATCTGAAACAGACGAAGAGAGAATTCAGCATGGTGTACAGTGGTACCTCGGGTTAAGTACATAATTTGTTCCGGAGGTCTGAAACTGTTCTTAACCCAAAGCACCACTTTAGCTAATGGGGCCTCCCGCTGCCACCGGAGCACGATTTCTGTTCTCATCCTGAAGCAAAGCTCTTAACCCGAGGTATTATTTCTGGGTTAGTGGAGCCTGTAACCTGAAGCGTACGTAACCTGAAGTGTATGTAACCCGAGGTACCACTGTATAGGAGTTTCAGGGTGTTGTTGTCGGAAGATGCAAGTCCACACCCCCTCTCAAGATTCCCATTTACACCAGGTCATGGGAAATAACCACAGCCTCTCACTGAACAGCGATAGTCACATAAAATGACACTCAGTGTAGAGCCGTGGTTCCCAACGTGGGGCACACGCCCCACAGGGGGGCAATTTGATTTTTAAGGGGGGCAATTTGAGAATGACTTATTAACAGTTAATGGCCTTTCAGGCTTCCTCCACGTGAATAGTTCACTTTTTGAATAATAAGGGTTATATGTCACTGGGGGGTGGCACTTGGATTTTAGAGATGCTTAGGTGGGGCATGGTCAAAAAAAGGTTGGGAACTGCTGGTACAGAGGAAATACTAAGCTAGATGGACCAGCAGTCTGGCTCAGCGTAAGACAGCTTCCTATGCTCATGAAAGTGGAGTGACATTTTCAGCACAGCTTTACTTCAAACCACTTTCTGGGCCTGACAGACTGATGCGCCTTGGCATACTTGCTTCTGGTGTTGGGGACAGCTGTGATGGAAGAAAAAATGTTGGAGGGTACCATTATTTCCCCAGCCCCAGCCCTTCCCAGAAGGGCAAATGTACCCGTCACCACCAACACATTCTGTGCTCATTCAGGCTTTCGCTTGGCTCGCTGCTTTCCCCTGCGGATATTCAATCTTTACTGTGGAATCGGAGCAAACGCCCATTGGGTTTCCTGTGAATTGAAGTTTGCTCTGATTCAGTCCTAATGAGCGGGACAAGCGGGAAGTGTGGATGAGCCCTCTTCTCAAGACAAAAGGGATACACTTACTCTGTGCCAGCATGAAGTGGTGCTGAGTGGTGCCCATCCTGTTTTTGGCAGTGCAATTGACTCCCGATTCTAGAAGAGCTTCAGTGACTTGGAAAAGGACTGTGCTGTTGCGCTGATGACCCTGCATGACTGAAGTAAAGACCTGTGGAAAGAAAAGGGAGGGAGGATTAACGCTCCAACGGAGAATTTAAAACAAAACAACCCAAAACAGGGCAGCAAGCACTGTGTCCCTCCAGATATTGCTGCTCTGCAACTCTCATCATCTCTGACCATTGCCCATGCTGGCTGGGGCTGAAGGGAGTTGAACGGCCAAGTCAGGGATGAGAGGAGTCACAAATCAACAATATTTGGAAGGACACAAGTTACCCATCCCTGCACACTAAAGCATATTGAATGGGGGAAAGACACATACTTTGTTGAAACAGTCTTTGGACATGAAAAATATGGAACATTTGTTAAATATTATTGCCTTCTGCAGCATGTTTCATAAAGCATTCACATCCCATAAAGCCTTACAAATACCCCTGCGAGGTTGACCATTATTATTATTATATCATTTTATATTATTGGGGGGAGTGAGGTAGACAGCAGTGGCTTAAGCAAGTGCACCAAGTGAATTGTTGATGAGGTGAGATTTGAATCGGGCCCTCCTCGTTTCACCGTTCTCCATTTATTTCTTTGAAATAAACCCCACAAAGAGCACATCTTACCGATCCATTGACACTCCATGAGATTAGCAAGGGGGGTGTCGAGTACCCGGTGCACGTTAAGTTCACCATCTCGCCTGATTGGACATGCACCACTTCCTTCCGTGCGACCAGCACTGGTTTTGCTGCAAGGAGAAGAGGTGGCTAATTGTTGTTGCTGCCCCAGCACCCAGGACTGGGATGGGGGGAAAGATACTTAGAGAGAGCTGTCACTGTGCGATGCCTACCATGGACGGTCACTTGAACCTGTTTGGAGCGGGAAACAGCAGGGGTGCCTGGCATCGGCATCTCTACAACACAGGTGTATTTGCCTGAGGTGTCGAAGCCGACGTTGGTCAAGTTCAGAAGATTCCCCTTCTCAATCACCCTCCCTTTCTGGAAAAGCACAATATACATCGGGCGGTTTAGTTTGGTCAGAATCAAGTAGATACTTTCAGAGTTAATGCTAAATACATTACAGTGGTACCTCGGGTTACAGATGCTTCAGGTTACAGACTCCGCTAACCCAGAAATAGTACCTTGGGTTAAGAACTTTGCTTCAGGATGAAAACAGCAATCGCGCAGCAGCGGCAGCAGGAGACCCCATTAGCTAAAGTGGTGCTTCAGGTTAAGAACAGTTTAAGAATTGACCTCAGGAACAAATTAAGTTCTTAACCTGAGGTACCACTGTACTTCTGGTAAATGAGCCATATAGCTGCTAGAGGGCTGTGAAAATTTGTGTCCTGGGCTTTTTAGACTTGTATACCCATGTACTATCTGCCCCTCAAGGGGTGCATTGGTTGCCAGATGTGAAATATACAGTGGAACCTTGGTTCTTGAAATGGCTTATTTGACGAACAAATTGGCTCCCAAACACCAAAAACCCAGAAGTGTTCTGGTTTTCGAACACTTTTCAGAAGCCAAACATCCGATGTGGCTGTCAGCTATTGTTTCCTTTTTTTTTTTTTTTATTTTTTTTTTAAATTTTTTATTGCGTTTCTTTCCAAAGGTTAACAGATTAATTTACATAGCAACATACAAGAAACATTTTTTTTTTTATACATGAAGAAAGATAGAAAAAAGAAGACAAAAGTTGAATATTATCAAATTCACTTTCTTTTGGACCTCCTCACATCCTCTCAACATTGCTTTCATTATTCTAACCAGTTCAGCAATTTATTATCTTGTTTCACATCTTATTGTACCTTTGAGTTTATTATGTTACCAATTTCGAAAGTTTGTAAATTGTTTTCAAGACTTTTAATAAACATAATATTTTGTTCCTAATTTATCTCGTTTTTTCATCATTACTTGCTTTATCATTTACTTAGATAAATTGCAGAAGCATGACGTTTCTTAATCGTGCACAATCTTAACATTCAAACAACTTATAGTATTTTTGCAAATAGTCCTTAAATTTTTTCCAGTCTTCCTCCATTGTTTCTTCGCTCAGATCTCGGATTCTGCCAGTCATTTCTGCCAACTCCATGTAGTCCATCAGCTGCGTCTGCCAGTCCTCCAGTGTGGGTAAATCTGGTGTCTTCCAGAACTTTGCAATAAGGATCCTTGCTGCTGTGGTTGCATACATAAACAAGGTTCTATCCTTCTTTGGCACCTTCCGGTCCACCATGCCCAGAAGAAAGGCCTCTGGTTTCTTAGAAAAGGTATATTTGAATACCCTTTTCAGCTCATTATGTATCATTTCCCAAAAGGCCTTTACTTTCGGGCAGGTCCACCAGAGGTGAAAGAATGTCCCTTCTGCCTCCTTGCATTTCCAACACTTATTATCAGAAAGATGATATATTTTAGCCAACTTGACTGGGGTCATGTACCACCGGTATACCATTTTCATAATGTTCTCTTTCAAGGCACTACATGCCGTAAATTTCATACCGGTGTTCCATAACCTTTCCCAGTCCTCAGACATAATGTTGTGTCCTACATCCTGTGCCCATTTTATCATAGCAGATTTAACTGTCTCATCCTGTGTGTTCCATTTAAGCAGCAAGTCATACATCCTCGAAAGTACTTTAGTCTTTGGTTCTAGTAACTCCGTCTCCAGTTTCGATTTCTCCAACTGAAAACCCACTTTTTTATCCATTTTAAATACCTCTTGAATTTGAGCATAATGTAACCAGTCTCGCACCTTACTTTTTAGTTTATCCTGGCTTTGGAGCTTCCAACTATCTCCAACTCTTTCAACCAATTCCCAATATTTTGGCCAGTAGGCCTCCATATTGGGCCTTTTTTTAGAAATCTTGGCTTCCACTGGTGATAACCACCTCGGGGTCTTACTTTCTAATAAGTCCTTGTACTTCATCCAGACGGCAAGCTATTGTTTCCAGGGCACCTGCGCCAATCGGAAGCCACTCCTTCATTTTTTAACATTTCGGGAGTCGAACAGACTTCTGGAACAGATTAAGTTCGAGAACCAAGAATCCATGGTATTGGTTTACCAACTGGTCAACAGCCAGACAGATAACCAGCTAACAGAGCAACTGTGTGCATGTTTACATTGTGTGCAGTGGGACTTCAATGTGGCTTACTGCAAAGTAAGTGTTTTTGAATTGCAATCTAATACACCATTAACTCAAGTCAACAGCCCTAAAATGAGAATACCTTTTCCCAGTGGAATGCCAAGGGCTTGGAGCCTGTTGCATTACAGGTGAGGAGCGCATCCTCTCCTTCCTGCAGCTGTCTGAGCGAGGTCACTGGAGGCACAGAGGTTATCACAGGCTCATCAAGATCTAAGGGAGAGAAATCATATACTTGAGGCAACACAAATGAGATTCCTTCGCTTCACCCCATCTTTATGCACTGTGGAGCAGCACCTATCTGTCTCAAGCAGTTACATCTGCCTGGGAATCAAAACCTGAAGAGCCACGTCATTCTGATACGCAGAACAAGCTCAGAACATCCATGAAGGCTTTGCTGAAGCTTTGCTGGGCAAAGAGGAGTATATCCACTGCCTGTCTCTCACTGCCTCCAGTGCTTCTGCTTGGCCCTCACACATCCCTCATACTGATGAAATTCTGGGTTCTCTGACAACTATGGGTACAATGTTTGGTCCATAGATTGGCTGGCATGTTGTGAAAAACGTCTTAATTATTTTAGCACTGTGCCTGTATTCTAAGGCAGATGTCAAAACAAAAACCACCTCTCCCAAGAAGATTCCTGTGAATGCCATATTCAAAAGCAAGGAAGCCAGCTTCCCATCCCCACATTTATGCAGTTTTAAATCAATCAGCTCATGCTCCCGAGAACAGCCGGCTAAGATTTCTCAAAACCAGATGAAGGCTCTAATGAAAACCCAACAGGCCACTTTGTACTGAATAAAACCCACAGGTCCTACTCACAGTTCACCAGCAGAGTCACGTTGGCCGTCAGCTCCACAAGCCTAACATCCTGCAGGTCAAGCACTTTGCACAGGTAGACTCCGCTGCGCTCCTTGTTGATGTTGTAAAGGTGCAGGAACCCCTGTTCAGAACCCTGTTCGGAGGCTTCCTCCTCCTAGCAGAGTGCAAGACAAAGGAGGACAAAGGCTGAACCTGCACGCTGATGACAACAAGGAGGAAATACTGCCCAGCCAAGAGACCCAGTCACCAACATCCTATCTATCTTTTCAGGACAGGGTTACATTTTCCTGCTGCCCCTTCCAGATATTTGATGGCCTGTCTGTTCTAGGTTTCTGATTTCTTTTCACTTATTATTTTTTTACCAGTGTTGATTTTTTAACTCAAACATGCATTCAGGGTCCCATCTCTTCATCTTGTACTTTATATCTGCATGGTGGTAGTGCTTCTGTTGCAACCCGCCTTGAATCAGGGGATGACCCCTCAGCTGAAGACCAGTGTGGTAGACAGCACTAAGCTAGATGGACCTAGCGCCTGTGGCTTGGTATACGGCACCTTCCTCTGTGCTGCAAGCTCACCTCCATTCTTTTATTATTTTCTTGTTTTACAGAAGTATGTGCAATGTCTCTCGTATTTTTTCCATGTAACATTTTTACAAATCCATTTCATTTGTTAAGACATTATGCATTTGTTGAGACATTATGTTTCTATTATGCTTAATGTATGTAGGGTTTGGTGTCAGCGTTGCTTGTGCTGTTCACTTGTGTTCCTTTGGTGGTGAGAGAGGTTGGAGTTGGCCTAGGGTGTGCTTGTTTGTTTGTGATTGGCTGTGGTGAGCTTTGTTTTTGTGTGTGAGTGGGATGAGTGGGTGTTTTGGATCAGGTTAGCCATACTGATTTGTATGTTGTTGGTGGATTATTGTCATCGTCTTGCTGGGCTGTGTATGTGATAAAGGGGAGCCATAGAAGGGTAAAGGTGTCTTTTTCTGTTTGTCCCCGTGTCAGTTTCAGTTTATTGGTTAATTTTTCTAGTAAGGCTGTTTCCCAGACTATTTGGTACCATTGGTCCATGCTTACTCCTGGCAGGTCTCTCCAGTGTCTGGTTATGGTGTTTCTGGCTGCTGAAAGTAGGTGGGTTATGAGTTCTTTGTGGTGTAAATGGGCATTGTTGTCTTGGAAGATGTTTAGTAGGGCCACAAACCCCCTAGACGCAATCAAAGCTCACCTCCATTCTGTACAAAGTATACAGAGGTGGCGGGTTCCCATCTGCTTCACAGCGCAGGGTCACATTATCTCCCTCCTTCACATCCGGGCCTGGAGCATCAATCACGAAGCGGAGACTCTCAGAGGGGTCTACAGAGAGGGGCAGAGGAAAAAAGAACCTTCATTCGCCTTCTGGTGCTTCTCCTAATAAGCGCAGACAGAGAAACTTGGGAGACACAGCAGATCAAGGAATCCTAAGAGCTGGAAGTGGGGCTTCTCATCCAATCCCCTGCAATGCAGGAATCTCAACTAAAGCGGCCATGGCAGATGGCCACCTAACCTCTGCTTTAGAGCCTCCCAAGGACGGAGTGTCCACCACCTTTCATGGGGATCTGTTCTACTGTCTAAAGAAGCTCATACTGCTAGAAAGTTCTTCCTGATGTTTAGTTGGGACTCTCCTTTCTTGTAACTTGAAACCATTGGTTCAGGTCCTAGCTTCTGGAGCAGGAGAAAGCAAGCTTGCTTCCTCCTCCTTGTGACAGGCCTCTTTTCCAGGCTAAAGAAACCCAATTCCCTCAACTGTTCCTCATAAGACACTTGGTTTCCAGACCCTTAATCATCTTGGTCGCCCTCCTCTGCATATGTTCTAGCTTGTCAATATCCTTCTTAATATTGTGGCACCCAGAACTGGACACAGTAGATGTGGTCTGACCAAGGCAAAACAGAGCAGCACTATTACCTCCCCTGATTGGGATACTTTCCTTCTGTTGATGAAGCCTAGAATAACATTAGGTGTTTTTTTTTGCTGCTGCATCACACTGCTGACTCATGTTAAGCTTGTGGTCGACCAAGACCCCTAGATCCTTTTCACATGCGCTGCTCGTAAGCCAGGTGTCCCCCATCCTACATTTATGCATCTGTTTCTTCCTGCCTAAGTTAGAACCTTACACTTGCCCCTATTGAAATTCATTTTGTTAGTTCTGGCCCAGATCTCCAACCCATCAAGTTCATATTGAATCCCAATTCTGTCTTCTGTGGCATTAGCTACCCCTCCTAGTTTGGTGACATCTGCAAGTTGGATGAGCATTCCCTAAATTCCTTAATCCAAATAATTTATAAAGAGATAAAGAACTGCTGGGAGGGGCAAGGAGGAGGGGACTGCCACACCAAATTATTTTTTAATTATTATTATTATTAGAATTTATATACCGCCCTATTACATGTCATGTGTTTACCCCCAATAACAGCACCCATGTAGCTCCCCTTAATGTACTGGTTGGTCCTCAAGGTCCCTTGGGATGTGGGGTCCTGGGTTTTGGCCCCAAAGTCCATCCCTAGTTGTACTTCTGCATGAGGCTCGGTCTTCTCCTTTCTTAAGACCTCCCAATGAATGTGCTCAGTGCTGCTAAAAGGAGCTCAGCCTTACAATGAACGTCGACTTTGAAGCTGTCCGACTTGGATGTCTTGTTATTCCCCATCAGGGTGTAACTGACTTGGCAGTAGAACTCAGCACTGCGGTCTTCTTTGGTGACTTTTGCCGAAAGGGTGCTGCGGACAGTCCACAGGCCACTTGATTCCTTGATGAGGCCGGGACGGATCTCAATTTCTGATTGAAAGAGGAAGAGAGGAGAGGTTTAGGAAGAGCATTTAATTTGTGAAAAGTGTGCATGGGTGAAGGGTCAAGTAGAAGACTATTCTGAAGAGCAGCTACAAACCTTACATGTTACTCTGCTAAGGAGCAGTTTATGCTGCAAAGGTCACCTGGCCTTGTTTCTCCAGCTAAGACAACCCTTACTGCAAACTCAACATACTGGCATGTGCTAACGCAGGGGTAGCAACCTAAGGCCTGGGGGCTGGATGCGGCCCAATCACCTTCTAAATCTGGCCCGCGGACAGTCCGGGAATCAGCGTGTTTTTACATGAGTAGAATGTGTCCTTTTATTTAAAATGCATCTCTGGGTTATTTGTGGGGCCTGCCTGGTGTTTTTACATGAGTAGAATGTGTGCTTTTATTTAAAACGCATCTCTGGGTTATTTGTGGGGCATAGGAATTTGTTGATTTTTTTTCTTCACTAGTCCGGCTCACCACATGGTCTGAGGGACGGTGGACCGGCCCACGGCTGAAAAAGGTTGCTGACCCTTGTGCTAACGTTTCACAGATCTGTAGCCCTGATGTTTTGCTTTTCCCATGAGCTTTGATGCCCCATATTGTATCATTTAACATATTATAACCCACTTTACAGGCAAGATCAACTCCCATGGCAGCTTACGATTACAGTCTGCCCAATATAATTAAGGATAATTAAGTCACTTCCTCCAGAGGCCGAGGATGGAGGGAGCTGCCAATAACACCAGCGGATGTGTGATGGAGATGCCGATCCATGAAAGCAGCCATTCCTTCCCCTGCTGAGCTGCCCCAACCTGTACTATTCACCCATCATTACTCATACTGTTCTGCAGCCAAGACTCTGCCTTTTGGGGCACCATGACCTATTGTCACAGTTCCCTTGAAGGACTCTGATTCAGACCAGGAACTGCAGGCACTGGAGCAAGAAGATGACAATGGCAACTCAAGAAAAAAAGAGGAGGCACATCCCTCCAAAGGCAGCAGCTTGGAGCCCCCATAGGAACAGGGCTTCTCGTGAGGAGTAGCTGGCCATCTTTGCCTCTGCTTAAAAGCATGCTGGGTAGGCAGGGAAACTTGATAGAACATCACAGCTCCTGTGCCACATTGGAATTCTTAATATGCATCTTGGACTTGTGAACCCTGGGCCCTTGTGCCTAGACTGGGCTTAATTCCTGCTAACCCTTTGCCTTGTAATAAGCTTCTGGACTGTACCCGGCTTTTCTATGCCTCCGAGTCTGCTTTAACAGATTTAACCTGTTAATGACTCACCATTCCCATCCAACTTCAGAGGGACTCCATCCTTGTACCAAGTGAGGGTTGGTGTTGGATAGCCATTGCGGCTGGTGCAGGTTGCAATCTGAAAGACAGACAGACTCAAACACTCCATACTCTTCAGAGCTTATAGTCCACGGGTTCAAATCCTAGACTGATTTATCTTGTTCCATTCTAGATCCAGACCAGATTACATAAAAAGGCTTCCTGCTAGTGCAACAAAACATCACTTCCATAAATCAAGGCTGGGCAATTGGCTCATAGTCTCCTTTACGATATCTTGATAGCTGTGGGCTGTGCAAAGTCTCTAACGCACCACTGTGTAGTACTCCTAATGATTTTTTGGTGCTAAAATTACCTTCTTGCTGCTTCAGCAAAAAATGTAGTCTTTACTGCTACATCCCCCTTACTGCTAGCAATAGTCAAATTTGGCTCTCTTGAGAATGTTAGGCTTTTGGCCGGAAAGAAAAACCTGGACATACAAACTGTCAGGCAAAGGGAACTCTGGCCTGGGCTTTAGGTGGTCAGTGTGTGGAGTCTCAGTGCACTGCCACTCCCTCTCCCTTTCCATTCCACTGCTAGATGAGACAAAAGGGCTAGGATTTGCCTCTAGGTTAAGGTTACCAGATGTCCCCGTTTCCCGGGGACAGTCCCCGGATTGACAAATCAGTCCCCATACAAAATTGATTGAAGTTGAAAAGTGTCCCTGGATTCATTGAAAAAAATCTGGTAACCTTACTCTAGGTTTAGCCTGGTTTGAGTATAATTCAAGGAGTACTTCTACTGTCTGCAGATTCCCACATAGCCAAGGCTCTCTACTTTGTGCCCATATATAAAGCTTTAATCAACTCATATATAAAGCTTTGTACTCATATATAAAGCTTTAAACAACTCAGGACCCAAGTAGGCGAAAGACCATCTCCCTCCCTACTTGCAAGTTTTAAACTGTTTTTAAAGTTGTATATTAATTTGGGACGTTATGGTAAAGGGCAGGTAATTAATAATAATTGCAGGTGCACTAAACACGGCACAGTTCTTACCTCACTCAAATGAGGGTCTCCTGTGCTGATACCACGATTAGTCTTCTGAATCTCAGGTTTTTCTGGAGCTTCTAAAAGAAGAAAGAAACCAGGCAGGGCTAAGTGGTGAGGCAGAAGGGAATAAAACAACCACAGCCTAGACTCTGCTGGGAATGTCCTCTTACTGTGCAATAAGCCCCATGGGCAAAATGGACACACAATAAGCCCTCTTACCTTCAGTGCCCCATCAACTCTCTGCTCTCATATCCTAACTCACCCCCATCAATGAGCTTCATTCCTCTGGCTACACCACCATTCAAAGGTATTTTCCCTCTTCAAAAGGCTTCACTCTTTTCACCCTTCTTGACCATAAGCCTGGAACAGACTCCTATACAACCAGCACAAGTCCACCTCTCTTACTTGCTTCAAATCTCTCCTCAAAACCAACCTTGGCGGAACCCATATTCTACCGTAACCAAGCTTAAGTGTGTTAACTGAAATAACCATATATTCATCCTCTGGTCACTTCTCCCTCCCCTGCCCCAGTGTTAGACTTAGAGATGTAAACTCCTTGGGTCCTGTTCTCTTCTTGGCAGTGTCATGGGAATGGAAGGACTGATCTCGAGCCTTGCATTTAGTAACTCAAGAGGTAGAGGAGAGATGGGTTGTTTGTATCTCTTCTGCTAGCCCACCCAGTTTCCATACTAGTCTGGGGGAAGGAGGGATGGCTCATTATGTTCCTCCTCTGCTAGGCGGCTTGGCAGAAGGCAATTATTTTACTAGCCTGGCTTAAGGTCTGCATTTCCATGCTAGGTGCAAAGGAAGGGTCTTTCCCCTCTTCCATGGTCACCATGACATAAACAAGAATTACGGACCAGCAACTGTTGTGGGCTTATTTACAAGGCTGACCTCTATAAATATTAGCGCAAGTGGGTTAAAACCCAGCCTCCCCAGTGCAAAAGGCTGCCACCAAACTGCAGAAGAACAAAGTTTGGGTCCCAGGGTGTGTTCTGAAGCCGCTTTGAAGCAGCCACCTTTCTAAATGTAAGGAGACCAGAGTCTGATCAGTATGTGGGAACCAAATGTGCACTACATCTTGGGTTCCCTTACGGGAGGAAGGTGGGATACAAATGTCAAACCAACCCACGACTGTGGCACGAACAAGGGCCAAGAGCGTAGAGAAAGTGTCATGGTAACAGGGGCAGAGGGGGCATTAAAAAGAAGAAGAAAAGCTTGGCGCAACTACGCATCAGGCGCACAGCCATTCTGTGAGGTTCAGGGGACCACAGTGACGAAGCAACCACAGGATGTGCCTCCCAGTGACTAACAACAAATCTAGTTGGGATGAAGGGGGTGCTGTGTGGTTGCCTGTGGACAGCTAAGCACATGCCCCACCTGCAATCCAGCAAGGTATGCAATCCGAGGAAGGTCTGGATTGCAAAAACACTGTGTATTGCACCTGCTGTAGGATAAGGGGCCCCAGTACCACTCACTGGAGACGCGCAGTTCACTCCGGTTCTCAGCGACGCCGTGCATGCCGAACCCCACCTGGCACACGTAATTCTTGGCATCCTGCAGGACCACCTTGTTAATCTTGAGGAAGAAATCAGGTGTGATGCTTAACCGGTCATTGGGAGGCTCATCTTGGTGTTCTTTGCCCTGGACCATGTAGATGAGCTTCTTCCTTTCCATTTTTCCCTTCTCCATCTAAAACATCAGAGAAAGAGAGATAGCACGCACTACAATGCCGCAGTGCAAATAGAGGGCAAAACCCGGCCCTCCCATCCAAGGTCATGCATGCCCTACTGCCAGTAGCCAACGCCAAGTAGGAGAGGATGTGTGTTTGAAGAGAGAGAAGCACCTGTGGCAACAGGACTTGACAGCTGTCCATGGGTGGAGAAGGCCAGGAAGGGTTAAGAGTCCTGACTTCCAAAAGTAAAAGAAGTCTAGGTGCTGTTCAGGAGCACAGGGACATTCAAGTTTGCAAATACCTGAGAGAAGCATGGAAGATTGGTAACACGCAGGAGGAGTTTGAAGCATTTTTTCCACTTTCTGTGAATGAAGCTCAACTTCTACCGTTGCTGCTGTTTAAACAGCTGCCCGTGCTTTTACACATTTAAAAGATCATTCAGTCCATTTATGAATGGACCAGGAAGCGTGGGTTTGTTTCTGATGTCACAAGATTCCAACCAATAAGCATAGTGCATAGATTGCTCCTGCCACAAACAGCCTCCCCTTGATCGCGATTTCCTGAATGTCTGCATGCTCTCTCTGTTGCACTGATGTTCAGAAGGGACGTTCTGAATATTTTTAAGTGCCTTTAACTGTGCTTTACTGAGAATTTTAATGCTTTTATATTTTTGTAAACCACTTTGGTTTTCTTACAATCAAGTGATACATAAATTTTGTGAAATAATAAATAAATAAATAAATAAGAAAGAACGAACAAAAGAGATATACTGAAGAGCAAAAAGTGCCATCTATTGAAAAAGAAAAGAAACTCACAATAAATCACTTTTGATTTTAGCTGCCAACACTCCATTGCACAACTTCATTAGGATGTGCTTTACAGCTGCCCCTATTTTTAAAAAAACCCTGGGATTTTTTAGGCCACAATCCTATGGGACTAAGTCCCATTGAGCAGGACTTACTTCCATACAGGCATTCATAGGCTTTTACTATTATTGTGTCTTCAACACGGTGGCTTTGTGCATTGCATTCAGTTAAAGAATTTTGATAAATGCAACACACAAGTGGTGCAAATCTAGCCAATTATGAAAGTTTACTTAAAAATTCACCAGTATTTAAAATGTATAAGTGTTAGAATGAGATGTTCCCTGGTGCCTACAGTTACAGAATGCCTTCATTCAAATAAACCCCAAATTTGTTTTACTGAAGTTTCTTTGAAACAGGGTTAGGTCACGGTGGAGGAGCTTTTTCCTCCTAGAGGGACTGCCCAGTGGGTGATTTGCCACACGATGGCAGTGTGGGAAAGCCTATAAGAACTCAGTCCTGCTGGATCAGAGTAAAGGCCCACCTAGTTCAGCATTCTGTTCCCACTGTGGCCAACTGAATGTTTATGGGAAGCCCACAAAGAAGATATGAGTGCAACAGTTCATTCCCACATGTGCTCTCGCCAGCAAGTGGTAGTCAAAGGGCAATCTGCCTCTGATATAGGAGATACGATATTCTTGTCCTCTGTGAATATTCTAATCCCCTTTTAAAACTGCCCGAAGTTGGCAGTAATCACTATATCCTGCCACAGCAAATTCCATAGTTTAACTATGTACAGTGTCCAGTACTTCCTTTTGTCTATCCTGAGTTTTTCCACATTCAGCTTAACACAGTAAAGACCTCAGCCCAAAGGAATTACGCTGTAAGGCTAGAGACATAGGGTTGGCAGGAGAGGTAAGAACTAATAAAAAGGCAGTGAGGGTGGGGGTAGAAGGGAACCTGGTGCAAGCAGAGAATGAGAGATTTCAGTGAGACACAACAAAGGATTGCTGAAAAATGGGATTTAAAAGGCAAACCAGGGGAGAGGGGAATATGATTAATGAACAAGATCAAGCTTTGGACAAAGTGGACAAGCACAATGGAAAGTGAAGGGGCTAACTGCAGATTGTGGGTTCAAACCCCATGTTTAGCAAAAGATTCCTGCCTTGCAGGGGGTTGGGACAAGATGACCCTCGTGGTCCCTTCCAATTCTATAATCCTATGATTCCATGATCCAGAGTGTTCCTCCAGAGTGACAAATAGCTCTGCATCACTCAAAAGCTTCCATTCACTTTCAACTCTGGTTGAGCCCAATGAAAGCACAAGGACACAAGTCCTCTTTAGGTGTTCAGTTTAAAATACTCAAGAAAAAGGTGTGTAAGGAACTAGGTGCCCGTGCACTGGCATCACAATGTCCCCAATACATGCTGGGTCCAACAGCTGCCCTATCCCCAACCTTAACACACTGCATCAAAAGGGGCTTTCTATGCATGTTCAGCTGAATGCACTTTGAAGCCTCCTCATAATTCTGAGCCCTGAGAGTGCAGAGTTCCAGACTGTGGGGATGGTTCTCAGCAGGTTCTCTAAGCGGAATGCACTTAGAAGCCCTCTTCAACCTTCCACACTCAACAGGAGAGGAGCACATAGGGAAGCTGGGAACAAGGGTAAAGAACATGTCCCTGGCCCGCTATGTACTTCTTGCCTTCACAAGTTAAGGAGGGGACTATGGTGTTTCTCCATTCCCAACCCTCTCCCCAAAGCAACCTTTCCCAAACAGCCCTCTTTTGACTTACCGAGTACCAGTTGACATAAACGTAGCTGCCATTCTCTGGGAGGGCGAATTCGCATTTGATAATGGCTGTATCCCCAAGCTTTGCCTCCACCAAATCTGGCATATAGACTGCCACATTGCTATCCGCTCCTCCTGAGAGAAAGAGGGGAGGAAACATTTGAGGTAAGAACTCCAGGCAACACCTCAGCTGCTTTCTAGGGAGAGCAATTCTTGTCCTCCCTTTCCAATCCTCTCTGGGAAAATAAACAGTCGTACCTCTACTTATGTATCCCTCTGGATACAGAATCTTTGGGTTATGGTCACGGCAAACCTGGAAATGTATACTTCTGGGTTTTGCCGCACGCGCATGCACAGAAGTGCTCAATCGCGCTGTGCGCGTGCGCAGAAGCACGCCTCTATTTACATTATTTTTGGGTTGTGAACGAATTAAGTTCGTATCCAGAGGGTCCACTGTATTCTTTTTTGGACCTCCAACAAGTGAAAGAAGGAATGCCATGCCCATTGTGTGAATTTCCTAGCAGGCAAAAGCCCATAATATTTGCAAGACTAACTTGTTCCACGGATTATTTTAGTCTCCCTTCCTTGCAAGCTCTTCACACAATGTTAAGCATCAGCGGCTGCAACATCTAGTTGGTTAAATGCTTACATTTCTGGGAAACATTTTTTTAAAAAACAAATAAACGAAAATACAAGTATTTATAAGAATATAATAATCTGGCTGCTAGAAGCAGGACATGAGTGTAATGGCATTCTCCTCTCCTGGGGATTCCAGCAACTGGTATTCAGAAACACCCATCCTCTTAATCATTTTGATTGCCCATTTTAGAGCCTTTTTTTTTTTTAAAGGGGGGGACCCCACAGGTTCATTTTAGAAGAAGCCTTGCCTCCTGGGACATAAAAGGGACTAACCCTTCTGAGACACCAGCTGTGACACCTGCACACATGATCTAAAAAAGAAAGTACGGCTTTTCTCTTTAGAACAGTTGACTGCTTTTCTCACACATCAAATCTAACCACTTAACGAACTGAATATTTGTACAATTAAAACCCCTACCATTAATTGTCTGAATACTAACCATATAATAAATTGGCAATATGATTCCACCCCCCCAAAAAAAGACAGTACAACTCACGTACCCTGCAATATTTCACATCTGTACCACACCCACTTAAAAGCAAAGGAGAATTTGTTCTTTTTCCCATATGTTAGTATACTTTTACCACAGTTCACACCCATTAATCCAGGGGTGGAGATGCTGTGGTCCTGCAGTTGTGGTTGAACTCCAAATCCCATCAGTCCTAGGTCCTGGCTACAATATATCTTTAAAGCAACATCCTACCACTTTAAACAGTCATGTCTTCCCTCAAAGAATCCTGTTAAGGCTGCTGAGAGTTGTTAGGCAAAATCCTTTCCCCCCTCACAACGCTATAGTTTCTAGAGTGATTTAACAGTCAATCCATCTACCCAATGAATTCTGGGAACTGTAGCGCTCTGAGAGGAAAAGCGGTTCCCTAACTACATTCAGCACTATGAACTATAGTTCCCCCAATATCCTTGTGTGAAAGGTGCACCCGTTTGAAGTGGTATGATACCGTTTTAAATGTATAATGCAGATAGGGCCCTAAGGAGTATGGCCAATGGTCAGAGATAATTGAACTCCACCAATATTTGGGGGTCCACAGCACCCAGAATTCTGGATTATAGCAATAAAAACTTTTTTTTATAAAAAAGATTAACCGCAGACAGGATTAATTTTTTTTTAAAAAAAGAATACAAGTGCTTTTAAAAACTGCAGGTAGCAAGCATTGTCTTTAAAGAGGCATTTTCACACCACTAAAACAAATTAGAAAAGAATCCCCCACGGTCCCCTCCAAGTATCAATAAGTTTATGTGAATTTCCCATTGACTGTACTGGTTGCTTGGCAACAGGGTGGATGGCTGGTCTCTGAAGGCCTCTCCCCTGGAGACTCCTGGAGAGGTCATTCCATATTTACCCCAGAAAGTCTTTAAACTGGTTCAATAGTCATTTCTGCCTCTCTAGGAAACCATTCTGGCTCTTTTGCCAAATATTCAGCACCTTGGCTACACAGAAAGCCTCAGGATTCTTTGAGGGAAGCCATGACAGTTGAAATTGGTATAAAACCAGCTTACGTATGTACCCCTTGAGCATCAAAGAGCTGCCAGTGTGGAAAGGGAAAAAGAGAGTGTATAATCATCACCATCCTAACCCTATGAGCCAAGTACCTCAGAGCATGTGCAGAGTACACTTCCTTTATGAATGTTTCCCAGTTCATGATAGTGTGTCTCTTCAGTTGGAAGGGGCTTCCACCTTATGCAAGAAGCCAATAAGACTTTCTAACTCAGCCACACACCCTGTATCCCATCCCACCCTCAAACCATCCCCATGTGAGGAATTCTATATTACACTAAAAAACAACTGCTTCCCTTATTTTATACTGAAGACTAGTTTCCTCAGTAAAAAAAAATCTTCTCCCTTGTTCCATTTCCCAGAGGCTGGCACATTTCTTTATTTTCCCATCAAGATGCATATACCCCTTAATCAGCAAAAACAAACAAACACCCTTTTAAACAGTTTACATAGAACAATATAAAATATTCATAATAAAATGCCGATAAGATCAAACTCGAAAAATCAGACATAAAATTTATCAAAAATTCACAGGTGAATGGTAGGAATGCTTTCTGTGAGTCACATAATTGGCCTTTTTCCAGGCCTATCTTGGCCCGGGGCTTTTATTCTTATTTTTAAAGTCTGGAAGGACAGGGGAAACACCAGCTGTGTTTCCTCCAAGATGCACACACAGAGGCTGCTGTTTCTATCAAGCCCAAGAAAGGGAAATTGGCTGCACCCACTAAAGTGACTTTCCAGACACTGTTTGCAAGGGAACAGGTGGAGGATCCGGAGATTAGGCCCCTACACAAGTAGGTTTCTATTCAACCCCAGCTGTGGGCAGACCTGCCAGGCTGCTCCAATTACCCCCTTCTCTTCTTCCTCCTCACCACCAGTCATATCCTGCCCGCCCATTCCCCACCTCCCATTTGTTCCACAATGACATCACAGATCCCCCAAGCAGGATGCTGGACCCGTCTGGGGGGATATGGCCCTTTTGTTGAACATCTGCTGGGGTTTGATTCATCCAGACAACAGACAAACAGAAAAGGCTTGGACGTGTATATATGGCATTACATGTGCATTTAGCTGGTGGGATTAGAGTACCACACCCACCCCACCTCCATCCTACAAGGAAATCCCAAATTACTTCTGCTGATGTTCTTTGCTTTATCTGGACAAAGCAGATTTGGGGAGGGAGGGGAAGACACCGGTGTTGTTTCCATGTGCTACTCAGACACTGCTTCCACAAACAGCGAGAGACCTACCCACCACCAGGTCCCAGGGCAGCTTACAGCAATTTTAAAAATCAGCATTGAGAACAGCTTAAAACAACTTACAGTCACAATAGCAGGGTGGGTCTTAAAACACGTCCATTAGATGTCAAGGCCAAGTGTAAAGAGGTGCATTTGCAACACAGAATTAAAACTATATGTTGAAGATGTCAGATGGACCTCTTTTAGGGAGGGAATTCCACAGCCTAGGGCCTCTCAAAGGCTTCCACCACGACCTCCAAACCTCTGAGGGTGGTTGAACTACTAATAGGGCCCCATAGCTGATCCTAATGCCCAGGATGGTCTGCAGGGAAGGAGGTGTTTTTTTCCAGATGCCTCTGGAAAGGCCAGAAGCAGGATATGACAGCAAGAACCCTCTGAGAAGACCTGAACCCCTAAAGGGGAAGGTTGAAGAAGACCACCATTGCCTTCAATGACCATCTCAGCTTTCTCAACTTGCTTATCTTCCCAAGTTCCTATAGCCTCATCGTAACAAGAGCTAATCACATGCACCTTTTTTGACAACATAATAATTCTGAATCAAGGACCCACAAGTATGGCAGACGGAAATTTAATTCTTACAACCAGCAGGGAAAGGCTCCGCCACAGAAGTAACACACACAGCCACCAACCACACAAGAGAAGCAGAGAGTGGTTCTTCCAAAATGGCGCCTTGCTATGTCTGGGACTGGGGTTCAGTGCCTGTATCATGCGTTACAGGGGACAGACTGCCACAAAAGCCCATATCCTGCCCATAGCTTTTTTCTCTCTTGGAATACCCCCCTCACAAGGCAGCAGGGGGGAAAAGGGACACCTATTCTGCACTTGTGAGCAAGAAATAAAAAATAAGAAAAGGAAAAGGAAACCCATGATGGGCATCTGGTTGGTCACTCAAGATCGGTGGCCATTAAGAGACCACAGTTCTATGAAGCTCAGCCATAACTAATGTAAGAACATTTGGGAGCCTAGTTCCCAAGTCCTCTTCCCACAAGTCACTTCCAGACAACCTGTTTATTTAGCATTCACTACAACCTGCCTGCTAGGGGACGCGGGTGGCACTGTGGGTAAAACCTCAGCGCTTAGGACTTGCCGATCGCATGGTCGGCGGTTCGAATCCCTGCGGCAGGGTGCGCTCCCGTCGTTCGGTCCCAGCGCCTGCCAACCTAGCAGTTGGAAAGCACCTCCGGGTGCAAGTAGATAAATAGGGACCGCTTACCAGCGGGAAGGTAAACGGCGTTCCGTGTGCTGCGCTGGCTCGCCAGATGCAGCTTGTCACGCTGGCCACGTGACCCAGAAGTGTCTGCGGACAGCGCTGGCTCCCGGCCTATAGAGTGAGATGAGCGCACAACCCTAGAGTCTGGCAAGACTGGCCCGTATGGGCAGGGGTGCCTTTACCTTTACCTTTACAACTTGCCTGCTAGGAGGCTAGACAACACTGGGTCAAGCAAATGTTATCCAGCACATCTTCCTTACCTCTAAAAGTCCTTTAAAAAGGGGGGGATGTTTTGTTCCCACCTGAAAATAGTGAGGTGGGAATACCCAGAGACCAACCAAATGCCCATGGAAACCCTACAAGTACGATAGGAACAGGATAGCACCGTCTCCTTGAGTTGGAGGGTGCTTGTTCTGAATATAAAGCTCCTCCTGCCTCTTAAAGTAACACTGGACACTTTTATTGGTTTTTCTAAATATAGAGGAAGGGTCACAGATGAAAACCCTCTTGTGCAGCTTTCAAGACTGCTGGGCCCTCTTGTTTGTTCAACTCCCCTGTTTGACAGCTTGAGCAATTTTTACATTAACACCAGCCAAGATTCAAACTTCTCCTTTCACTGGTGCGTGCCATTCACCATTTCTTAAACTTCCTCTTCCACAGACCAAGAAAGCAGCACCTATAATTTGGTTCTTCCATTTCCTTAGTTTACTGTAACAGCCACTGGGAGCCTGGTACCTTTGGTATCTACAGTTCAAAACGTCTGAGAGGTGCCAACCAGCACAGTTGTGCTGGCCAAGGCTGGTGAGAGCTCTAGTCTCAAACATCTGGAGGGCACCAGCTTGGCAAAGGTTCTACATGAAATTTCTCCACATCCTTTAGGTCACACACAACTGCGGACATGGGTTGCCTGATCCCATCTATCATATTTGCTTTTTATTGCTGAACGACCAAAACGTCCATCCAATTGGAAGGGACATTTATGAAAATCCAGTTATGAAAATGGGTCATATGCCCAGTGGATGAACATTTGCCCTGTCATGTAACGTGTCACCAAGCCAGCCACAGAGTCACGTTCTAGAGCCAGCCTTTTGTTAACTAGCTAGTGGTTGAGAACCATTGACACCTGGGTCCATGCCCGGCTGGAGATGAAAATTCTACCAGCTAATGGGCAGGCAGCATGGCAGAGAGAACACCAACTCCTTAGTGTATTTGGTCCCCAGGATTTTCTCCAGGTGATACTTCCTCCTCAGCCATTCCTTGCCTGGCCAGAATGTGTCACTGAGCTGTGATAATGCCTCTTCCTTGCCCAGTTGAATGTTAAAGATGGGTGGTTTGAGTGTGCAGAAACTAGCATATTGCACAAAGGTAGCGTTTACATCTTTTAATGAGGTGAAAGAGGAGAACGCAAAATATGGTCTGAAGCTCAACATCAAAAAAACAAAGATCATGGCCAGTGGTCTCATCATTTCCTGGCAAATAGATGGGGAAGAAATGGAGGCAGTGAGAGATTTTGCTTTCTTGGGCTCCATGATCACTGCAGATGGTGACAGCAGTCACGAAATTAAAAGACACCTGCTTCTTGGGAGAAAAGAAATGACAAACCTAAACAGCATCTTAAAAAGCAGAGACATCACCTTGCCAACAAAGGTCCGTATAGTTAAAGCTATGGTTTTCCCAGTAGTGATGTATGGAAGTGAGAGCTGGACCATAAAGGAGCCTGATCGCCAAAGAATTGATGCTTTTGAATTATGGTGCTGGAGGAGACTCTTTAGAGTCCCATGGACTGCAAGAAGATCAAACCTATCCATTCTTAAGGAAATCAGCCCTGAGTGCTCACTGGAAGGACAAATCCTGAAGCTGAGACTCCAATACTTTGGCCACCTCATGAGAAGAGAAGACTCCCTGGAAAAGACCCTGATGCTGGGAAAGATTGAGCGCACAAGGAGAAGGGGACGTCAGAGGACGAGATGGTTGGACAGTATTCTCGAAGCTACCAGCATGAGTGTGACCAAACTGCGGGAGGCAGTGGAAGACAGGAGTGCCTGGCGTGCTCTGGTCCATGGGGTCACGAAGAGGCAGACATGACTAAACAACTAAACAACAACAAAGCATTTACATTCATTGAGCCACCCCACTTTTGCCAGTGGATGTGCCTGCCACTGGAATGCGGCCCCCAGAAAGCTGCCCCAGAACAGAATGTGGTCCTTGAGCTGGAAAAGATTCCCCACTACTGGGAAAGATGAACCCTGAGCACATCTCTCAATCCCTTCTGACTGCCTTCCTTCCTAGCTGCATACTTGTCCCCAGCCCTGGATGGAGGAACTAAGTCACTCCAAGGACAAGGGGAGATGGTTTTAAGCGCTGCAGTCTTTGATGGAAGGAGATGCAGGGAGGGGTGGAGAGGGGTTGGAGCTTCAACGTGGAAGGGATGCATTGTTAGAAAGCACCCAGCCTTCAGAACAAGGCCTGACATGCTTTATGACAAGACTTTGGAGTTCTCTGACAAAAGGCAGAGAGAAATATAGAGGGAAAGGGGTGGCTCGCTTAAATGGCTTGAAAGAAACTAGATATCATTACTGAACCGCGCAAGAGAGAAAGCAAACATGCTGAGTTGACTCTCTCCTCAACCTGCCCCCTCTTCCTCCAGCCCCTTCTATACACCCTCAAAGCATCTCCAAGGAGTCAGGGAGGAACAGACGGAAGCTTGCAGGTGGGCCGGTGGTTGGGCTGATTCCCGGCTCAGCACAGATAATGGAGCCTCTGGCTGGACTCCAGGGGAGAAGTAATGAGTTCAAATCGATCTGATGCTATGGTTGGGGCTCCGGGGAGCGAAGGCAAAACAGAAGAGAGGGTAAAACAATTTGCAGTATATAAAACAGAGTGGTAACCAGACCTGTGGGAGAAGCTCCCCTCGCCCCCTCGCTGTATCCATTTCAAATGACCAAGAAAAGATCCACAGAGACTGTATCCCTCAAGGACACATGTCCCTTTCCCCCAAGATTGGATCCGGCCCATCTAGAACTCAGCCAAAAGTATGAATGGAAGACAATGCCCAGCTAGAGAACAATCTCCCCAAGAATGACAGCCTGCCTTCTCTTGGTAGAGCTCACCCGAAATTACTAATTGCAGATCTGAACTAGGGTAATTAGAACCAGGGGGTTTTTTTGGGGGGGGAGACAAGGAAGCCCCCCGCCAAAAGGTAGCAAGGAACTTTTGGATCAATACAAAAGACTTTGGCGCCAGAGGCAAAAGACCCAGACTCTTAAGCAAAGGAGTTGCAGGGGAGACTGGCCTCAAGCCTGTGGTGTGCAAACACAGACATTTGCTTAGCAAACAGACAAGACTGATGGAGAGAAAAATTGGGTGGAGCAATGGATATAATTTTTACCCCTTTTCAGTAGGCTAGCTTTTACACACTCCCTTTCCTAGCCTGCACCCAAACCAGAATAATAATAATAATAATAATAATAATAATAATAATAATAATAATAATATTTATACCCCGCACACTCTGGGCAGCTTACAGCATATCTAAAAACATAATAAACATGATAAAACCATCAAAAATCTCCCAATATAGGGCTGTCTTTAGATTAAAGAATTATCAGAATTCAAGGCAGACAGAAACACCTCTAAAGGGCCACAAAGAGAGGCCTAGAGGGCCACATTTGGCCCCTCAGGCATCTAGTTCTCCACCCCAGTGTGAGCCCATTGAGTCAGGGTGATGTAAACCACCCCCCAACTCAATTAAGCAAAAGGTTAATAAAGTCAGGAAACCATTAGTGAGCTGCAAAGGAAACTGGAGAATAAGCTTGCAGTGAGGGAGTCTTAATGGCGTAGAAACCGTGGGCAAGGAAGGATGGAGCCATCTCTCTCTGGCAGGAAATCCCCGCTCTCCATCACGGAGGGAAATATGAAAATCTCTCTCCCTCTCTCTCTTGCAGCCCAGTTACTGTAAATTGCAATCAATATTCACTACATTTAGCCTTAAAGACTATTATAACCTCCATCACAGCAAATATATTTCTATACAACAAGGTCAAGCCCCCCCTCATAAGCTTGCAGGAAGCCGGCGTCATAAGACTGGGCAGATTTCTAAGAACTGATCTTTGTGGGATCTAGAAGTCTACAGCAAAAAAAAGAGGAACCAAAATTTCAGACATGTGGGGTGGACGACTGGACTCTGCAGGGAGAGGAAAAACAAAACAGATGGTGTAATGGAAAGAAGAGCAGATTGCAAGGTAAGCAATAAGTTCACACCACTGGCAAGTTATCTGTACCCCTTGGCAGCTGTTGGGTGGAGAGGGAGAGAAAGAAGGGGGAGAAGGAAAGAAAGGGATGGGGGAAAGGGGTACCCTACTTTGGGGTCTGGTTCCTCCCGCTGCTGGCTACATCGCTGCCCACCATCAACTCTGGCCCCCAAAATACCCTCCTCAAAGGGATGCACATCCTTTGACAGGGAGGAAAACAGTCCTCATATCCGTGGTCCATGGGCTGTTTCTTGGTGAATTCTTGGGAGCTGGGTGTTGGTGCTTCACCCAGCACCCCTTTATCCCAATATTCCAAATTTGGACTGCCCCCTCTCCAGCACAGAAAGAGAATCAAGGAAAGGAAAGGAAGAATTATATTTTAAAAATATCAGCCTAAAATAGCCTGCACTGAAGAGGTCGATAAATAGATGGAAAATGTGACACAGCTGAAACATTTTGACTATACTGACTGTCAGAAGGATGGAATTTATGAAGAGAGCCAAAGTAGATAAAAGAAAAAAGAAAAGAGGTTCTTCATTATTGGGGCAACTGAGATAAAAGTGCAGGTAGCAAAACCGCCTCCATTTCTAGACTTTGCTTCCCCCTTGCCTGGAGGGCAGGAAGCTGCAAAGCCAAATCAAGCCACGCGAGGGTTGATGTCAGAATACCAGTCCACCCATGTGCCCTCCTCATCCATCTACAACGCCCCCCCCCCTTGGCACCAACCATTTCCTGCCGGTGCCATGAGCTCATGGCCCAAGAATTGCCTAGCGTGCGCCACTCAGCACAAGTCAGAAAACGTGCCTTTTGTTAGCCCGCTGCCCGAAAGCTGGCACCCGGCTCGTGGCTGGCACGTCGGATCAGCTGCTGCCAACGCTCTCAGGGAAAGGAGGGGGTCGTGCATGTGAGGGAGGGGGCGCAGGCCAGTTGGCGAAAGTGAGAGCTTAGTCCCACCAGCAGTTGGGACAGATGGAAACGCAGGGGGAATGAACTCGTGAAAGGTTTCTGCACTCCTGCATGCATTTCTGTTTAGGAATTACGGTCCCAACCAACTTTGGCTCTTCTTCTGTGCAGGGAACTCACTCACTAGGCAACCCCCGTCCCCGTCAGGCAGGCCTCAGGCCTGAGGAAAGAGTTCAGAGGGGTCCACCCCTCCTCTCCCCTCCCTCTTTTTGGGAAGGCAAGTGGGAGCCCGCCAACACAATGGCTTTATTCAAGGCGCAGAAGGCCGCAAGGAGCCCTGGGGAACTTTCCAAGCCGGGGCAAAGGACACAGAAGAGACCGGCTGGAAACAGAGACCCGATTCTCCACGAAAAACGTCTCCAGTTTCCAAACGCCCACCGAGTTCTGCCTGAATGAAGGGAGTGGGTGGGGGAAGCAGAGGAGGGGGCTGCTGAGGTTTTCGAGCCCAGATCCATCTGCAGCAAAGGTCCTATGCAGGTCCCAAATGGGTAGGGGGGCGGCCCTGCCCAACTGTGCTGTCAGATAAAAGCTGCTCAAATGAAACCCCTCAAAAATTTGTTTGGGTGCATCTAAAGCAAGAGATGGGGACGCAGATGGCACTGTGGGTTAAACCACTGAGCCTAGGGCTTGCCGATCAGAAGGTCAGCGGTTCGAATCCCCGTGACAGGGTGAGCTCCCATTGCTCCGTCCCTGCTCCTGCCAACCTAGCAGTTCAAAAGCACGTCAAAGTGCAAGTAGATAAATAGGTACTGCTCCGGTGGGAAGGTAAACGCCGTTTCCGTGCGCTGCTCTCGTTCGCCAGAAGAGGCTTAGTCATGCTGGCCACATAACCCGGAAGCTGTAAGCCGGCTCCCTTGGCCAGTAAAGCGAGATGAGCGCCGCAACCCCAGAGTCAGCCATGACTGGACTTAATGATCAGGGGTCCCTTTAACTTTACTTTACTTTACTAAAGCAAGAGATACACCCACTACAGGTTCCATGGACATGAAAATGAAGTATAAACACTATATGCTGAAGACTCCAATTCTGGGGGGAGCAGAGGATTAATCCTTAACAGACATATAGGAACCATGACACTGTCAACAAGCGGCTTTAAGAATACACAAGATGAGAAAATTAGCATTACTCTGTCTATTTAGCTCTGTCCTTTCTTCTCCTGAAATTTCCTTCCCTCTCTCCCTCTGAGAAGACTCATCTGAAGTTAGGTTTCCAACCCGGCTGCCACTGGAAAACAATTCGCTACACCTTTTGCCATTTATCCACCCTTTTGAGCACTCCCAACTACCTCCATTTCATTTATTTCATTTATTATTCCCACCCTGTCCACCAAGGAGCCCGGAGTGGGGTACATGGTCCCTCCCCTTTCCTCCTCACAATGACCCTGCGAGGTAGGTTGCCTACCTGCAATACAGGAATCCTGCCCACAGCCATCCTTGTGCAGGTTCAAACCACCAACCTTCTGGTTAACAACCAGATATTGAGGTGCTGCCTGCTTAGGTAGACCACTGGAGGGGTTCTAGGTCATTGCTTTGCATGCACTTATATTCAATCCCTAACATCTCCAAATAGCCAGTACCAACCACTCATTGCTCAATCTGATCAGAGCCAACTGAACAGCATCTTCAGATCTGGTTTGGGTTACAATTGGTACAGAATCTGATTTAGCACCAAAGTAGAACTGAGTATAGAAAAAATGATTGTGTAACAGTCAAGCCAAGCCTTTATGGAATTCATTTCCAGTATTAACCGCACAGCCCACTATGAGAGAGATCTCTGCTTCCACGAAGTCCAGGCATCCAGACTTTTAAATTCCCAGGAAATACTCATTAACGGGCAGGTAATTGCATGAAGCCACAGCGGGGCTGAGTAGGGTAGGGAAACAGCACAGAATTACGATTAGAAGGGGAAGATGAGAAACTGGCAGATCATATTTTACTTGCTTTTAGCTAATTTTGCCAAAAGGAGCTAAGCCAATCAGGCACAGAGCAACATTATGATGGAGCGGCAACTGGCAGACCTCTGAAGGAGTGGGGGGAATTGAGAGACAAACTCACAACTCCTACATCTATGGGAATGGAGAGTAGCCAACGTAGTGCTTTCCAGATGCAGCTGAACTATCATCCTGGGGCTGATGGGAGTTGTAGTCTGACAGCATCTGGAGAGCAGATTGGCTACTCTTAATGAAGGGGGATCTGCTTTATTCTGAAGCCAGCATTCTTCAAATTCTGGCAACGTAAAAACAAAAAATCCAAATGCTGTACTAGGTTATTCACTGAGTCCACATTTCTATCCCAAAGTGCAGGTTATAATCTAAAAGAAAACAAGAGATTAAAATGCTACTTAATAAAACCTCAAACCCTCTAGAACAGCCTTTCTCAACCTGTTGGTCCCCAAATGTTGTTGAACTACAACTCCCATCACCCCTAGCTATTAAGGCCAGAGCTCAGGGATGATGGGAGTTGTAGTCCAACAACACCTGGGGACCCACAGGTTGAGAACCGCTGCTCTAGAAGGTGCTTACATTGACATACAGAGCCCAAAGTAACTTGGGGCCCCACATTTCTGAAGTAGTGACTTCTCTCATGTTCAGGTGTTGAGATCTGCAGAGAAGGTTCTGACAGGGACTTCTCTGTAGTAGCCTCCCAGTTATGAAATGCCCTCCCTTTTGAGCTGTGTCTGGTCTCATCACTGTATACGTTTCAACACTGGGGTCAAGAGTTGCACCATTCTGCACAGACTTTGGGTGAAGGAGGAGGTCAGAAACCCCTTCCACTGAAGTGCTGTTGCTCTTTCTCACTGCCACTGATTTGGTTCAATTTATGGTCTTGTAGGGTTTATGCATTGCTTGCTGTAATGAGATGTATGCAAAAAAAAAGGGGGGGAGGTAAAGGACCCCAGGACGGTTAAGTCCAGTCAAAGGTGACTATGGGGTTGCAGTGCTCATCTCGCTTTCAGGCCGAAGGAGCCAGTGCTGGTCCACGGACAGTTTTCCGGGTCATGTGGCCAGCGTGACTAAACCACTTCTGGTGCAACGGAACACCGTGATGGAAACCAGAGCGCACGGAAACACCGTTTACCTTCCCGCCACAGTGGTACCTATTTATCTACTTGCACTGGTGTGCTTTCAAACTGCTAGGTTGGCAGGAGCTGGGACAGAGCAACGGGAGCTCACTCCGTCATGGGGATTCGAACGGCTGACCTTCTGATCAGCAAGCCCAAGAGGCTCGGTGGTTTAGACCACAGCCCGTCCTGGGACAGCGTAGTGAATGGTGAGCTAAAAATGTGTACATTAAATCTCCCATCTTGAAGAGCTTGGGCAGGAAGCTTTCACAAAAACCTACAGGAAAGTGTAGCTTGCTCCTTTTGCCTTCAACATCTCCTACAGTGAAAGCAGCACATGAGATGGCTTTGTTAGTGTGCATTTAGGTGTTTGTAAGAACACACCTCAGGCTTTAGTTGAGAAAAAATGGCACTCTCTACGCTGGAGGAGTTCCCCATCATCGCTGAGTGAGGTGACAGTTACTAGCATGTCCCAACAGACAGAAACACCACCTTAAGTCCAGGACCCTGCCTTGGACAAATCACTATCCCTGGCTCAGTTTTCCCAATCCATACAATGGGAAAATCAGTGACCCTACTAATAGCGGAGATCAAATCGAAGTCTAAGAAGCTATTAGCAAATGAAAGAACTGGCAGAAGGGTGGGAAACAGTGGCAGAGGGCAAGCGGTCAGTTTTCTACCTGGAAAGCAACTGCAGGGAAAGAGAGAGAAAAAATGAATGTGTCAAAATAGGTCCGGGTGGAAATATAACTAGCAGAATAAAGCCCTTGTTAGAGCAAGAGCTGGGGGGTGGTCTTTCGGGGGGGGGGGCTGTGTGCCAGATTTGGAATGGGAACAATCTGGACGTTTCAGCTTTCCAGCTTTGCTGACTTCCCCAGCCCAGGCCCCATCTGTTTGCCATTTGCAGCTCAGCCTCCCAGGTGACAAGTCTTGCAGCCCTGACAGTCGTCAGAAGCAGGCCTTTTGTTGTTGAAATTTCTTTGGCAGGTGAACGTGGACAAAGGATGCTTCTGGCTTGGAGCGTGTGCTTGTGTGAACACAATTACACATATATATCGTGGAAGAAAAACTCTGTCTGTGAAGGAGAGGGACCTGTCCTTGCCCACAAACAGATTTTCTTTGTTTTGGGACGGATGTTTCTAAACCTTCCCCCAAAGGCAAAATAAATTAAAATATCCCAAACATCAACCTTGGCTTTAAGAATATTTATTTTTCCTTTTTTAAAGCGCAACACTTAACTGCTATCTTTCACTTTCTGCTGACCAGGCTGATCTAGTAGGAACCAAACAAGCACAAAGACAAAGCACTGTGGCTTGCACTCTCAAGAACCCTGTGATGTAGGTGACCTGTTTCCCTGCATTTTCTATATGACACGGAGCAGAGGTGTGTGGAGAGAGTGGTTTGACCAGAGAAAGCCAGTGTCAAGGAGAAACAGTTTTCACTCAGAACTCCAGAGCTAAAGCATTTGGGGAAGGCTGGGGAGTTTTTTTAGAAGAAAAATTGAATACTAAGGAGTGGCACAATACATTTATTCGCAGTATGGAGAAAGTGGAGAAAAAGTAAGTTTTTTCCCCCAGTTTCCCATTCTTCTAGAACTTGGGTCCACGGCATAACTTCTTCATACCCTGTCTAGCTAATCAGCAGAATTCACTGCCCTAAGATGTGCTGATGGACACACAACCTCAAATGGCTTTTTAAAAGGGGCAATTAGACAAATTTATGGAGGCGAAGAGGTTTACCAATGGCCACTAGTCATCATGAAGGCCAAGTAGAACCCAGGTTCAGGGAACAACAGTGGGGAAAGCTCTGCGTGGTGCTGATAATGCCAAGGTTGCAGGTTCGATCCCCGTGTGGGACAGCTGCATATTCCTGCCTTGCAGGGGGTTGGACTAGATGATCCACTGGGTCCCTTCCAACTCTACAATTCTATGATTCTCTCTCAGCCTGGATAGATCCATTGGTTAGAGCTCCCTGGAGACATATGCTTGGCCACTACAGAAAGCAAGATGGAGGACTAGGTGGGCTTTTGCTCCAATCCAGCCGGGCTCAGCCACACAATTCTTCCGAGGCACCAGCCTTTGGGCTGGAACTAGCTGAGAGCTACAGGTGCCTATTTAATTTCTACTGGCATTTCAACCGCCAGAGTCACCTGTGCTACAAAATCTGTTTCCAAAGACCTGTCAGCTGCTGGAGAGAGAGGGGTGAGGGTTCTGTCAGTCTTCAGGGCGATGTAGAGGCCTGCAGAACCCGATTTTCCTGTACGGTGTTGGCCGAAGGGATATATATGGGTGGGACAGCAAAAAAAAAAAAGGCATTTGTCACCAAGCTGCTAGGAAAAGGAAGATCAACCCGGCTACTACCCCCAGGTTGACCCAACAGCCCAAATTCTTCCCCTGTGATGTCATTTATGGAGAATGAAAAGGAAGGGGTAGTTAACACACATGCTCACTCCTCAGAAACCCTTCTCTCTACAACAACCGAAATGAATTTGTGTTCTGAGCACGCATATCAAACACACAAACATGAAGCTGGATAACTTTAGTCCCGTTACTACTATTATTTATTCAATCTATGAACTACCCTTCACTGTTAAGGTTCAAGGGTGAGTCACATCAATTTAAAATAAAATATTTAAAAAATAGTTTGAAGGAAGTAAGAAGGCTGAGAAGCCTCAGCAAAGCCCCACTGACACTCTGGCTCCTGAGGAGACCCTCCCTGGAGCCTGAAGAGGTCTTCTTTGGGCTCTGGGGTAGGTCTCCTCAGGAGCCAGGAGGACTCTGCTCCCCATTTTGCGCAATTTCGTGTATGCGCAGGGGGGTTCGGAATGCAACCCCCACGTAAATGTGGAGTCACATGTAGAACAAAACAAAAATGCACACTGCTGCCCTCAGGTCCTGCTTGCGGGGTTTTCCTCTGGCCGCCCACCATGCAAAGAGGATTCCCGACTAGCTGAGCCACAGGTCTGATCCAGGAGGCTCTCCTTTTCTTCTTATCTCCCAGGGGTGTCTCTATCCATCAATGGCTTTGGCTCCACCTACTGTTAGTCTTGGAAACGTGGGTGGCACTGTGGGTTAAACCAGAGCCTAGGGCTTGCTGATCAGAAGGTCGGCGGTTCGAATCCCCGTGACGGAGCGAGTGGGAAAGTAAACGGCATTTCCGTGCGCTGCTCTGGTTCGCTAGAAGCAGCTTAGTCATGCTGGCCACATGACCTGGAAGCTGTACGCCGGCTCCCTCGGCCAATAAAGCGAGATGAGCGCTGCAAGCCCAGAGTCGGCCACAACTGGACCTAATGGTCGGGGGTCCCTTTACCTTTACTGTTGGTCTTCCTGCCTCCCTACAATTCCCAAATGCCCAGGCCCCAGCCACTGCAGAACTGCACTGCTCGCCCCCACTACAGGCAACGAATGATCTTGGTGCAACGGCATTGCCACCAGAAACAAGCACTTTCATTCAGCAGAAGCCAGCAAGATAAGAAGAACCGTTGCAAGAGGATCCACCATCCCACCCAGATGATTTCCAGATTGGGCGCACACAGCTTTTTCTCTCCAGCATGCCCACAGAGACGGCTGGGCCAGGATGAGGATGGAGGGTCATGGGAGAAGCGCGCAGCAGCCTGACTCACAGGGAGGCAGGTTTCAGAGGGCCCTGCTTCAGTTAACCATATTTAGCTTGCCTGGGAACTATCAGGACACAAGACTTGCAACCCGGCCAAGAATGACGGGACACCAGCCGGCCGCTTCCAAAGGACGAGGCAGATAAATAATTTTTAAAAGAGTTTGGATGGGAGTCAGCCAGGCAGAGAGAGCTCCTGTCTTGTGCATGTCAGCCTGGAGAAGGGACAAAAGGAAAGAAACGGGATGCTCTGGCCCAGTGGGAATTTAACTCGCTTTGAGAACGGAAGAGGGGCTGGATGGGCAGGGAGAGAAGGAAGCTCCAATCGGACAAAGCACAGAATAATAGGCATGCCAGAAGGGTGAAAATAGCATCTGGAGGGGATAAAAAAGGAAGAACAGGGAAGTGCACTTGGGAGGGAGGAAAACTCCATAGAAGGGAAAGCGAAGGCTGCCTCCCATTACGAAGGAGTAGCCCAGTAGGGACCTTATTTATACTCCACTATCGCTCAACATTAGGTTGCATTTTCTTTTCCTATTTACTCACTGTATTTCTACCCCACCTTTCCTTCAAGGAGCCTAAAGTACAAACCCAGTACAACCCTGCAAGGTGTGTTAGGCTGAGAGGTAGCTAGTGGCCCAATAAGCTTCAAGGCAAACTGGGGATTTGAACCCCAGTCTCCCAGGTCTCAGTCCAACATCCTAACCACTGCACCACACAGATGTCAACAAGGTAAAGGGACCCCTGACCATTAGGTCCAGTCGCGGACGACTCTGGGGTTGCGGCACTCATCTCGCTTTATTGGCCAAGGGAGCCAGCATGCAGCTTCCGGGTCATGTGGCCAGCATGACTAAGCCACTTCTGGAGAACCAGAGCAGCTCACGGAAACGCCGTTCACCTTCCTACCGGAGCGGTACCTATTTATCTACTTGCCCCTTGTGCTTTCAAACTGCTAGGCTGGCAGGAGCAGGGACCGAGCAACGGGAGCTCACTCTGTCACGGGGATTCGAACTGCCGACCTTCTGATCGGCAAGCCCTAGGCTCTGTGGATGTTACGTGTTCTATAAAAAAATCCATCCATGCGCACAATGCTTTACAAAGGCCCCATCTGCACTCTACATTTAAAGCAGCAGCATAGCACTTTAGACCAGGCACCCCCAAACTCGGCCCTCCAAATGTTTTGGGACTACAATTCCCATCATCCCTGCCCACTGGTCCTGTTATCTAGGGATGATGGGAGTTGTAGTCCCAAAACATCTGGAGGGCTGAAGTTGGGGGGTGCCTGCTAGACAGTTGTGAGGCTGAACTCGCTGAGGCGCTGGCCTGATCCCAGCAGGTTTGTTCTTATGTCCCTGAAAGAATCCCGGGAACTGTGATTTGTTAAGGGTGCCAAGAGTTGTCACGAGATCCCCTACTCCACCCTCAGAGCTACAATTCCTAGAGTTCCCTGGCAAAAGGGGTTGATTGCTAAATTTCCCCAAACTTGGGCCTCCAGCTGTTTTTGTACTACAATGCCCATCATCGACTACTGGTCCTGCTAGCTAGGGATGATAAGAGTTGTAGTCAAGAAACAGAGACCCAAGTCTGGGAAACCCTGCTTTAGAGCCTACCTCAAATCCACCGTTTCCCATGGAAGTTAAGGGAGTGTTGGGAGGGGAGAGCTCACTGACAGCAAAGTACCTCTTTGCTACAAAAGCACCTGTCAAGCTTTGCATGTGATTTAGCAAGCTTTTAAAGCACAATGTGTACCTTCGCACAGGAACCAGAAAGGTCAGTCTTTGCAGGGAAGGAAACAGATCAGCTCAGACTCACTGGAGGAGAATGATGTTCGGGGCACGACTTTGGGTCAAATGCTCCCTGGCTCCAGCCTTTCCTTGGGGGCGACAGCTCAGAGGCAAAGTATACGCCGAGGTAGGCAACCTAAGGCCCAGGGGCCAGATGCGGCCCAATCACCTTCTAAATCTGGCCAGCGGACGGTCCAGGAATCAGTGTGTTTTTACATGAGTAGAATGTGTCCTTTTCTTTAAAATGCACCTCTGGGTTATTTGTGGGGCATAGGAATTTGTTCATTTCTTTTCTTCCAAAATGTAGTCTGGCCCACCACATGGTCTGAGGGATGGTGGACCGGCCCATGGCTGAAAAAGATTGCTGACCCCTGGTATACTCAGTGGGCCTCGGGTCCCATCTCAGGCCCCTCCAGCTAAACGACCACAAGGTTACCTTAAATATCCCAGAAAGCTGCTACCAAGCCAGATGGACAGTACTGGGCTAGATGGAACAATGGCCTGTCTCACTCAGTGCAGAAGGCGGTGTTTGTGTGTTCTCAGCCCATGGAATGGGTCCCTCACTGGGAAAAGGAGTGAGAGTTTTCGGGAGGGGCTGTGAGGAGTTACTATCATACCAGAGTCACGCCTCTCCCACCCCCAAGCCTAAGCTGTTTAACATTCCTGGCCCTTGTTGTACATAGCAATCCTCCTCCAAGTTTTCGCCTTTTCTCTTCCTCACACCCTTTTTAAGCTTGACTTTGCCCATCCCCTCTGGAAGGCTGCATTTAAGGCAAGGAGGGCTCAGAATGTACCTTGCACTGCAGATCATCATATCCCCCCCAAAAAAGTCTTGGATTTCTCACTCTGTCACCAAAAACAAAGCTGTAGCCTACTCAGAGTAGACCCACTGAAGTTAACAGGCATGATTACCTTGGTTCATTAATTTTAGTGGGTCTGCTCTGAGTACAGCTTAGCTGAATACAACCCAAAGGGTGGAAATTCAGCATAGTATTTAACCTGCAGAAATGCTCTCCCTTCTCTTCCCATCCCACAGTGTTTTGAGGGTTCATCTGATCCTCCAGATTTCGGGAAGGGGGGTAGGAAGCAGGGAAACCCCACTGGACTAGTGGGAATCCTTGCACTGGCTTCTGCTACTGGAACAGGGTAGTTGAATCGGGCCTTAAGTTTCTGGTCCTCATAGTTTGCCTGCCAAGCTGAAGGACTTGTTCCAGTTGCAGAGGTCACACCAACACCACAAACGTAGGAGAGCCTTAAGAATCACGACTAGCACCCTTGTTCCCATAACTTCTGGACTCTCGTTATCTGAACCAAACGACCATTTCCAGCATTCCTTCAAGTTGCAGTGGTTACACTGGTTTTAAGATGCTACTTCTTCCAATAATGTGCAGGCACCCACAGACAATTCTGCTGGGTCCTTTTCAGTGGCCACAAGGGGGCAAGTGATAGCCAGGGTCCAGTCCATACCTGCGCAATTCCGAGGCAAGGAAGTACACTCACTTAGGCTGTTGTTCATGTTACTTTTGCTCCTCCCATGACAATCCTGTGGACAGTATTTTAAGTTCCCCTTCTCCAGAACCAAAGCACACCGTAGCCGCTTTCTGTGCAAAGAAGCCAGAGCAGATATGAAATGTGGAGAAAAGTTCATAGCTCCGTGGTAGACCACCTACTTTGCAATATAAGCTCCCAGGTTCATTCTCTTGGAATGTCTGGAACTCTGGTCAGCTGCTGCCAACCAGTGTAAGCAATACTGTGCTACATGGGCCGAGGGTCTGACTCAGTTACAAGGCAGCTTCCTGTGTCCCTGTGAGATCAGGCCCTCAGATCCTAAGTGAGCTCTTTGTTCATTGATCCCCACTGGCTCTGACTCAAGGAAACCAATTAAACAAGCCGTGTTAAGAGGATGATGAGCAACTATGACCTCATCCATCAGAAGAATTACAAGTTCAGTCATTAAGGTGTGAGGAAATTACACATAACTATAAACGGGAGGGGAGGAAGAGTGAGCAAGAACCTGATTGACTGTGAGCATCAAGCATAAGGGGGTTCATCATTCAGATCCTTTCTCTCTCTTTTAAAAAATATATTTTTAAGTTTTCAATTTTACACCTTAAAATAAACATTTTACATACCGTTAAATATCCAGCAACTTCCCTCCTTCTCTTTCCTTGGTTTATTAGTCTTTCATTTCTGCATATTTTGCTATAACCATATTAATCTGTTCTTTGCTTTTACATCACTCAAACATTAATTACACTGTTGATGTTATCTTCATGCTGCCAGAGCATTCAGATCCTGTCTCCTTGGGATAGACATTCTCTCTGCCCCAGCAATGCGCCCCATTTTACAAGGTCAGAGAAACATAGAGATGAGAGTGTTGGAACTGGGAGCTGGCAGACCAGGGTCCCAATCCCCATGCTGCCTAGCCTACCTCTCAGGCTGTTGTGAGGATAGCAATTGAGAGGTTGGGGAGGAGAATAAACAAACAGTGTAGACCACACTGAGCTCCTTGGAGGAAATGTGATATATAGACATTAAGAACCAATAATAATTAAAATAAGCATTAAAGCAAGATTAATGGGTGGTGCCACAAACACTCTGAACCAGTGGAAGCTGGTCCATTTGAGCAGACGGGGCATTGCCCCATCAACCGTAGTCCATACCTCCACCTCAGTGTTCGAAATTCACCAGGCGAATGGCTATCGACCATTTGCGACCAAGTGAAGATGCCCAGGTGCCAGGATGGCGACTGGCGGCTCCACCATCTGGAGATGCAAGCCTGGGGATCCTTGGATCCTCACTGTTTTCACACACGAGCAACACATCCTGTAGAATTCTACCCACGATATTTTATCTGCACCATCAGAATGAATTTCAGGAACCAAAAGCTTGTATTGAAAAATGCAACTTTCAAGTCATCTTGGCCCCACAAAATAGCAACTAGGCATTCCGTTTTGGCGACTGTAAGCCTGGTTTAAGGAGCAATTTGGCGCCTAGCTTTTATATCTGAGTTTCTAACACTGCCCCACCCGCCTGCCTCCTTGCTTACTACCAGAGCAGGTGCGGGCACTGCCTGTGAGATTCTTCCTCTTTGGCAGGGGTCAGCAAACGTTTCAGCAAGGGGCCGGTCCACTGTCCCTCAGACCTTGTGAGTGGCCGGACTATATTTGGGGGGCGGGGAATGAACAAATTCTTATACCCCACAAATAACCCAGAGATGCATTTTAAATAAAAGGACACATTCTACTCATGTAAAAACACCAGGCAGGCCCCACAAATAACCCAGAGGTGCATTTTAAAGAAAAGGACACATTCTACTCATGTAAAAACACGCTGATTCCCGGACCGTCCGTGGGCCGGATCTAGAAGGTGATTGGGCCGGATCCAGCCCCCCGGCCTTAGTTTGCCTACCCATGCTCTTTGGCCTCAGTGCTGTCCTTGCTGAACTCAGCAGGGCGGAGGATAGGAATAAAAGCGGAATTACTTCTGCCAATCTCTTGATTGTGGCTCCACCTACCCTTGGTCCCTCTGCCCTCCCAGTCCCAAAGGACACCAACCACCAGTTATTTAAAGCGAGACCTAAAAGCTATGTTATAATGAATTAATACACCAGTTAGCCTCTCATGGGGACCAGCAAACCAGTGGCCATTTGGTTAGCAGCGAGACTGCTCTCCTTAGTCTATAGGGACCAGGAAATTATTCCGCCCCCCTACCCACTACATCCCAAGGATGTATCAAATGCATAGGAGAGCCCCAGGTGAGCGACTTGCTTTGGGCTCCTAAAAATAAACCAATATGATGTTAGGAATGTGCCCAGCCCTGCAGCTACACACGGAAAGGCTGTCCTTCCCACAGCCATCACTGCAGCAGCAGACTTCACAAAGAAAGACGGCAGCCGAGCCGCGGTGGGAAGTGCTGAGCAGGCCGTTCCCATTAGCCAGGGGGTGGGGAGTGGAATTCAGGCAGCAGTCCAAACGACAGAGCCTCTTTTTGCAGATATTTTATGGCTCAGCTTCTGGGATGAGGAGATCTCACGAGCCGCATGGGACACCAACTGCAAATTCTTCCCAGTTGCTAATGTTACCCTTCCGCTTACTCTGAAGGTGCAGCACATACCCGCTTGTTTTATGCAAGCCGGGGCGGGGAAATAAATTTAAAATGCATAGCTGGGGCTGCGCATGACCCCACACAGCAAGGTCAGAACGCCATAGGAGTGTAGGAGGCTGCCTTATAATGAACCACACCTTCGGTTTATCTAGTTCAGTATTGTCTAAACTGACCAGCAGCGGCTCTGATGGGCACCATTATGTCCTGGAGGTCTTCCCTGCTGCCCACAAAGCCCCAAAGCCAGCGGTTCTCAACCTGTGGGTCCCCATCATCCCTGAGCTCTGGCCTTGCTAGCTAGGGGTGATGGGAGTTGTAGTTCAACAACATCTGGGGACCCACAGGTTGAGAAAGGCTGCCCTAAGCCTTCCCCACCCCAACACATGCAAACACTCACTGCCCCCTTGAAAGTGATAAGAGTGGCTACTTTTCTTCCCTTAAAAAGTACACAGAGGTGAAGGATAGAGGGCTGGGCGATATATCGCCCAAAACCGGTTTGAAGTCCATATTGTGATATTGGTTTCATAATTTTTTGTCCTGGCAATAGATCATGAATGATGATAAGTTTATACTCATGCTACACAAAAATAATCAGGTGGGGAAAACTGTTAAGCCAGCCAATGCCTTTACATAGCTCCACCTTTATTTCAGACATTGTGATATATCAGTATATATATCATGATGTTGAAAACCAGATATCATCCAGCCCTATTCAGGTACCTCACTATTTTAAATATAGTTGTGGTGTGTGGCTTATCCAGAGCAAGGCCTTTTTTGTGTGGGCACCTTTCTCTGCCCTTCGTTCCATTTTTGCTACTAGCTTTGCTGTAACAAAGTCACTGTAGCTTTGCTGTGTTATTTCAAAGGACTCCACAAGCCCTCTGAGTCGCCAGATAAGCCTCCCACCTCCCAATTGCCGCTGACTCTATCTGTAAGCTTAAACTGCTACTTTACATAAATGTTAATGTGTTGACTATGCATCTCATTTCATTGTTGAAAACTGCCCTGGAGCGTCTGGGCAGAAAAGGCAGGTTATAAATATTTTAATGAGCAAGTAATAAATAAACCAATACAAAAACAGGGAAAAAACTGTATTCCCTTATCTGAAGAAGTTTGCTCATCCTTTTACTGAAAACATACGCACCAAAAAGAAAGCTTTGCACACACAAAACTGGAGACTGTTTGTACAAACGAAAGGAAATTGTTGTACAAATGTTATAACAATTTGTCAGGTTTTGGTCACATGTAGAGTCCAAATTTTGAGATCCCCATTTTTGGAGGGCAGATACTGAACAGCATCTTTGGGGTGCATGCCTACAGGTTTGCTATGACACACCAACAGGAAAACTGGTGCCACAGCAGCAGCCTTAAAACTTACACTCTGGATGATGCCGCTGTTAAAATCTCAGACAAACAGGCTCCGATGATGCAGTCTGTTCCAGACAGAAGCTGAGCTCAGAGCATGTGCCCAGAATCCCTCTGTGCCCTCGTTTTTGGTGGGTGGGGGTGGGGAGGAGGCAATGCCGATCCTCCTGTCATCTCAACGGGGCTTTGGCTTCACTCACTTCTCAAAATCTATAAATGCTCCCTCTGTCCAAATCCCAGTGATCACACTTAGCATTTGCCTAAACTTGTGGGGGAGACATGGGAACCTTCTCTTCAATAGATGGCCAACAGGAACTTTTGAGGAAGGGACTCAGCTCATGGGCAGAGCAACAGCTTTGGATGCAGAAGGTTGCAGGTTCAACCCCCAACAACATCTATCTCCAAGCAGGCCCTTGCCTGAAACCCTGGAGAGCTGCTGCCAGCCCGTGTAGGCAGCACTGAATTAGATGTCCCACTGACCTGACCTGGTATAAGAGATAGCTTCCTACCACCCTACCTCTGGCTTCAACCTTCCTCTCTAGGCATCTTAGAACAAGTCTTGCAGAATCAAGGGATGGGATGTTCCACCCCCACCCTAAATCTCTGCTTCACCCAGATCCTTTCCCCCATACTATCGGGGTGGGGGGGCGTGTAGAGCGGGGAGCCTGAGGCAGCCAAATTCACAATAAACAATCCCAGTGAAAACAAAGCATGAGCTGGGGTGTTTAACCTGATTAAGACAGCTCAACCCCATGGGAGGGGGGGGGGCAAGGAGTGTGCTTTATTTCAGAACAATAGTGTCTGCCAGATAATAAACTGTGGCCATAGTAAGACTCAGCACCCCGCTTACAGTATGTTCAAAGCGATTCACGTACAATTATCAGTCTTCATAATCTACAACTCTCGAGTATCAACGCTTCCCGCTGTGCACAGCATAGGAGGTGCACAGATCCTGCCCGGAGGGGCTGAAAACGTATACAAATGTGTACTAGAAGTACAGGAACCGGGGCTGATGCACACCCCCTTTCACCAACCTGCCTCTCATGTCTGTAATAAAACTCCCCCCCCTCTCAGTACTTGGGGGTGGGCAGATTTATCATTTGGGAAATCCCCGTCCTAAACCCTTTACAGTACAAAGGACAGGCTGTTTCCCTTCTGGGACTTCTCTTCACCCCACGAGGCTCAGAGGCACTCGCAGAACATGGAAGGTTTTGACACCCAAATATTCCGCAGTAAATCAAAGATGGGGGAAGGAATGGGTTTGCAAAAGGGGAGAACATGTTGGAGGGGTTTCCAGACAGCGCTTTTGATTTTCAAACGGGGGTCTCAGATATCGTTGGCAACAGGTTTTCCTTTCTTATTTTTTAAGCTTATTTTCCACATAGATCTGTGATTTCTTGGGGGGGGGCGGGGAGCTGGTATTTTTTATGCCAACGATGTCGTGTGGACGGGGGGGGGAATACTTGCATGCATCAGGACCCCCAATCCCATAGCAAAATATTTTTTAGCAAAAATATGGGGGGGAGTGGGAATCCAACCAACCCCCCCCCCACCTGGTGGGCCGGTTTGCACACAAGCGCAACGCAACACGCCCCCTTTTCTGCCACCAGTTGCAACTCACTTACAGTAGCGGTTACACCGCGGAGGAGAGGCAGTGAGAGAAGGTGGGTGTGTTTTTGCAAAACCCATTCTGCAAACTGTGTGCGTCTGCTTCCCCACCTGTGTGTGTTTATTTATATTTATATAGATCCAGCTCTAGGCACCTCGAAATGTGCATCTCCTCGTGGCTTGGACAGAAATACATTGGGGTGTGTGTGTGTAAGCAATCCCCGGGGAAAAACATTCACACCTTCGGTTCTAACACCATAAAAAAACTAATCGTAGCAACCCGGGGAATCCTTGCAGAATTGGAATCGGGGGTTGGGGGTTCGGCAAGAGTTAACAAGACAAAGCACGTTTCCCCCGCGCCTTCTTGATTTGCAAACGGAGGGGAGCAGCGCCGCGGTGCCCAAGGCTTACCTGGGACAGCGCTGCCCTGCAAATCTGCAGCGCAAGTTGCCCGCTCAGCCCCTCTCTCCCTCTCCCTTTGTTGCCCGCCACTCACCTCTGCTGCAGCAGCAGCCGGCCAGGAGCAGGAGGCAGGCGCGGGCGAAGCTTGCAAGCCGGCAGCGACTCATTGTTCCCGGTGCCAGAGCCGAGAGTCCAAATGCATCGGAGGGGCTTGGAGGAGAAGCCCAGAAAGCTGACGTCAGGTGCGAGGGGGAGGGAGCTGCATGCACGGGGGGAGGGGGCTGCACTGCTCCGAGGGGGGGGGGAATACACACCCACCCACCCACCCACCCACAAGAGCACCGGGAGCCCAGCCCTCCTCGCACGCTTGCTCCAGAAGACTCGCCTGCAACAGCAGAAAGGAGTCGCGCTTAACCGGAGCGCCAGGGGGCGAGGCGAAAGCCTACCTTAGACCCCCTTCCTTGCTAGAGCCCTGCTCTTAATGCGCCGCGCCTTTTGCAAGACTTCGGTGCAAAAAAAAAAAACCTGGAGGGGAGTCGAACCTTTTCAGCCCGTGGCAAAGCAAGGAAGCCTTAGTCCGTTGCAGCAAAAACAGACGAAGGGGCTTCTTCCTTCCAGACCCGGGTTTAATCCTGTACACACGTTGCTGTTAAAATTGGTCGTGGGCAACAGGTTCTTCTTGTACAGTAATTGCTCGGGTTCTCCCCCTCCGCTTGCTCAGAAAGGGTCGATCAGGATCAAGGCGGGGAGGGGGGGTGAGGAGAAACAGGAGTTGGCATTTGACGAAGCTGTAAAAGACTTGCATCTATTTCCACCTGCCGGGAAAAGATGTTGTCTTACGTGCTATTTTTATTATATTCATTTCCCTCCCTGTTGGTTGGGTCTATTGTCTTTTGCCATGCTGTTTTGCTTATAGCAAAATAAATTATGCTGTTTATTCTAAGCTGCCTTGAGGCTCCGTTTGCAACGTGGTGGGATTAAAAAACAAACAAACAATAACTCAATAAATAAAGATGGATGGTTGTGTGCACCGGTGCACTGGGACAGGAACTTTGCTAAGCTCTTTCCCCAGGGAGCTGGAAAGCAGCAAATTGCTTCCAAGTGATAGGACAAACCCAGAGGACTGTTAGCTGAGCATTCATCCTGGTTTATTTGCAGGGACATTAGACAACGTTGGCTGTTTGATGAACACCCTGATTTGTGTGGAAATGAGGCAAGTGTTATCCCACACTTTCCAGTGCGTTTTTCGGTCATTTTCCTTAGTGCAAAAAGTCATATTTTGGGAAAGCAGGCTGGTTGCACAACACCACCCAAACCAATTAGTACAGGCAATTCCCAATTTACATGGGGGTTACGTTCCAAGGTACCAGATGTTTAAGTGAAATGGTATATTTGAAACACAATTGAAAAAGCTTGCAAACACCCCATTCCATCCCTTTTTGTCACGTTTTTGGGTCACTTTCAGGTTCAACATGATGCGCCCTTGTAGGGTTGCATGTGCCTTGAATGCACGTAAATGGGGAGTTGCCTGTAACTTGAATTTTCTGGGATGTGACTGAATCCCACTCAGAAATAACAACAGGCTGGAATTGCCCAAGGCAGTGGCGTAGCGTGGGGGGTGCAGAGGGGGCCGGCCGCACTGGGCGCAACATCTGGGGGTTAGGGTTAGGGGGCGCAAATCCACGGGTTAGGGGGCACAAATCCACGGGTTAGGGGGCGCAAATTACTTGCCTTGCCCCGGGTGCTGACAACCCACGCTCCGCCACTGGCCCAAGGTATACCAGGAAGTAAGGTCCTGGCCGCAGCTTATGATTAATGAGGAGAGAGACAGAGAGAGCTTAACTGTTCAAACAATTTATTAAACCAAACTTTAACTCAGCACAATAACAAAAAGGACACACTCCTCCGGGGTCCCAGTAAACCAAGGTTTGGTGCAAACCAAGCTGATATGAACCGGTTATTGCAGCTGAAGATCAAAGCTTTAGCAAGCTCCAGTATCCTGAGCCACCTAATGCATTTCTCATATTTGTTTGTTGTTTTCAAATTGTAATTACACAATTGCAATTCCACCCCCTCCAAATATAAGCAGCAAGAACTAAAAGGGGCAGGAAACACAACCTCTAAGAGGTACGTAAAGGACAGCCAAACACAATCTCACAGTGGCTGAGTTAAGAAGTGAGGCTTCCTTTTTTTTAGGAAGGAGGGATCAATCACAGCACACCTGGTATGACCAGCCAATCAGAGCACATTCTCTTCCCCGGGTTCAAATCCTTGCTGCTCCACCTCTTCCAGTTAGTCCAGACGCGGGACCTTTCTTAGCCCAAGGGCCACATTCCCATGATGTGGGCAACCTTCTGGGGGCCGCATTCAAGTTCAGGACAGGGCCAGAGGCATATCAATGGATGGGAGTGATTCTCAGCTTCTGTACACTTGGCTACATTACAGCCACGCGAGAGCCAGAGGTTTCTGCGCCTGCAGCTGTTGCCCACCCCCACCCCCACATCTCTCCATCATCCAAGTCAGCGAGAGGCATTCTCGTAATTGAAGGCCAACGCAGTCAAAAGGGGGTGCAGAGCAGGGTGTGTAACTCTTAAACATGTGGTCGCTGGTTCTGAGATTCCCCACCCCACAGTCAGTCCATTAACCACTTTGAAAAAGGGTGTGTGTGGCTGTTGCCTTGGTAAGCGCTTCGTTCTGCAACAAAGCTTTCAGATTTACATTCCAGAGGAGCTGTGCAAGTGCAGAAATCCAATGATTTTTTAAATTATTACTTTAAATAATTTTTATTAAAGATTTTCGTTTACCAAAGCACATGCATTGTTTCTTGAAGGGCTGGCCGGTGTGACCTATCACCCGGCAAACTGCCAGATTGCTGCAGGGAACTCTGGATGGCACGAGAGACCTGGAAGACCCTTTGCCCTAGTTTACTGTCCAGCCTGCCTTGCAGATATTGCAATTCCCTCCCCCCACCGTTTGTATCTGTCATTTAGAATCCAGGTGTTGCACTCAGGCGGCGTGTGCATGACATTCAAGGCACACCGCCATCTTGTTTTTTCCTACCGAGTCCACACACAATCTGGACCTGCTTCCATTTTGTTTTAATGCCCCCAAAAGCACTTTTTCACAAGCTAGTTTCATTGCCAAAATATACAGCTCAAATCAAATTGATTTTGCATTAGCCATTTGTGTGTGTCCATTTGCAAAAGGATGGTGGCGGTTCCAGCAATGGTGGGGGGTGGGCTGTAGCCTCACCTGCCTAATGATTTTCTGGAGAGGGGAGCCATATATCAAGAAAGCAATTACCACTTCCTTCCTTATTCACTGGCGCATGTGCAGGGAGGAAAAGGTATGGGTAACCCAAATCAAAGGGAGGGTTTTCGAGACAAATGTCTTCCAACAAAAAACAGGGGTGGGGGGTGGGAGTTCAAGTGCAGATCAAACCACCCTTGAGGGCTGCAGAATCTTGAATCATTCTGAATTGAAAGCAGCATGTTGAAGACAAGCACACACAATTCTGTACAGAGAAAAAACTACTTTCCAGTACACCTAACACACACACACCCCGCCTGTTTTCCAGAAAAGGTCTTTTGCAATTTGGAAAGCGAAGAGGAAATGCATTGAAAAGTGTGAGATAAAATAAACGGTTTACAACAATGCTTTTTCCCCTAGAAAAATAGATGCCGGTACTCACCACGAAGTTGTTACAGTTAGTGTCCCACTTTTTAACAACAACAGAAAGAGGTGCCGATACTGCGTACCCCCTAAATCACTGATTAACAGGAAGACGTGTAAATACCCTGCAGGCAAATGGAGATGGGTGCAGGAATGAAAGTTCATTGTCATCCACATGCGACGTAAACAGATCCCAGCAAATGTTCAGTAAAAAACCGGACATAGTCTAACCTCGCTGTAAGCTTTCTGCAAGCAAATCAGGATGAACAAACAGATTGCCCAGAAAAGCCCAGTATTAGCCTCAGCCCCTGCGCTTTCTCTGCAAAAGAAGATAAAGGCATAGTGACTTGCCAAAAGGCTCCTAAAACCCTTTCAGACACCTTTATAGAAATGTGTGGAGACTTAGCTGGATCATGCAACCCTAACCTCCACATGTTCTTAAGAAGGTTTAGAAAGAGCCCCTGTGCATACAATTGCTTCTGTACACCTTTAAGAACACAGGACTTGGGGTTGGCAGGAAAAGAGGGAGGTGGACACCAATCTTGGGGTTTTTGTTTTTTTTTAAAGACCACAAATTGTTTGCATTTATATGCCACTTTTATCCTCTCCAGGGAGCCCAAAGTGGCCTACATGGTTCTCTCCCCTCCTCTTACAGTCCTCACAACAACCCTGTGAGGTAGGTTAGGCAGAGAGGTGGTGACTGGCCCAAGCTCTTTTAATGACCAATTGGTCATTAAATCAGTGCCCATGGAGTGTGATGGAGAGGCCAGGCCGTGTCCCTCTGCTGGTGCCATGCTCAAGATGGAGACTACAGGTTTCCCACAGACCTTCCCCAAGTCTCACCTGACCATGGTTAATGGTAGAAGAGAAATTCAAGGCAAAGGCCAGGCTACCTGGTTGACAGTTTTTAGCCCGGTGCAACTTTAGCTCTCTCAAAAGCTTTGCCTGATCTGGAACTCTTGCAGCAACCGGCCCTCTTGCCACAGCCATCCTGCCGGTGCACCAGGCAATGCCTATGAGATGCCCTCAAGTTTCTTCTCTAGCATCATAAAAAAGCCCTTGTAACTCTAACCCCAGAGGAACTGCGGGGCAGGGTTTCGGAACATTCAATTTGTTTCATTGCTTAAGCTCTGCCATTGCTTTCTAATGCCCATTTAGCTGAGACAGCTTGGCGTTACAAATGCACACAGAGTATTTTTGTGTGCGTGCTGAGTGTCCCTGATGTCTTCCTTCTCCATTTCAGTCTCAAAATCAGAGTGGTTTTTGTTTTTTTAAGGACCTTCCTTGCACCAAGGCAAGGGGACCTTCTCCTTCAGCGCGAAAACACTTTAACCCATAAATATTACTAAGCTGTTATCTCACGCTGGCCTGTTTACACAGTCGCCTAAGCTGACATAAACACCCATTTAACCGGCTTCAGCTTCCAATTTGTTTACACAAATGAAGAGGCAAAGCAGCGGAGGGGAAAGCAGGCAAGAACAGACATGTAGGGCAGCAAAGCATTATGCAATTGGGGGCTGCCACACTTTTCACCCCAACTCATCGCAGAGGATTAATATATTACAGGAGCCTGTCTGGATAAGACCCAAGGTGTCTCTTGCCAGTACAGAATCCTGCTCCTTACTGAAGCCAACTGGATATCATTGATATTTATTTATTTCACTTTATATTCCCACCATTTTCTCCAAGGAGCTCCAGGTGTTATCCTCACAACAACCCTGTGAGCTGGGTTAGACAGAGAGACTGCGATGGGTCCAAGGTGAGCTTTATGGATGAGCAGGGATTTTAACCCTGGTTTCCTAGGTCCTAGTCCAACACTCTAAATGGTGTTCAGGCCTATACTGTCCTCTGGAAAAGGGGTTGCGGCACTCATCTCGCTTTCAGGCTGAGGAAGCTGGCCTTTGTCCACAAACAGCTTTCTGAGTCATGTGGCCAGCACGAGTAAACCGCTTCTGGTGCAGCAGAGCACCGTGACAGAAACCAGAGCGCACGGAAACACTGTTTACCTTCCTGCCACAGTGGTACCTATTTATCTACTTGCACTGGTGTGCTTTTGAACTGCTAGGTTGGCAGGAGCTGGGACAGAGCAACGGGAACTCACCCCATCGCTGGGATTCGAACCGCCCACCTTCCGATCATCAAGCCCAAGAGGACCAGTGGTTTAGACCACAGCACCACCCGTATCCCCGTGGGTTCTGTTATTATTGTGAGAGAGGGAGAAAGGTGTGTGTGTGTTTTCTAGCCCAGTGGTTATTTTGCTTGCCCTTTTCTGCATCTTCTCTCAGCAGTATAACATCTCTCTTGAGATGCGGCCTTGATGGCCAGAACTAGGCTCAGTATCTCAAGGGTGGCCTCACCATTGATTTCTATAATTGCATTACAATACTGGCCATTTCGTTTTTCGACCCCTCTCCTAATAATCCCTAGTGTGGAATTCACAGTTTTCGCAGCAGCTGCTACATGCAGGGTCAACATCTTTATCGGACTATTCACCACAATCCCAAAATGTACAAACAAACCCCTTCATTATTTCTATTCAGGGGATGATTACAAGAAACAGGGGCCCTGAATAATTAGAGACTCTTAGCGTACCTCCCTCCGACACACAGTAAGTGATCCCTGGAAACAGTGACATTACTCAAAGCACTCAGGTGAGTAGACTTTGCGAATTCAGTTCAAATATCAAGGCCTGGGAGAGTTAACTTCAGATAGTAATCTAAAAAGCTACAGCTAAATTATCCAGAGACTCCTTCCTTGGGTAAACAAAGACCATTGGTTCAGTTTGACACCTTCAGGTATTGCTGTTTGTGTGGGCAACCTTTATGTGGCACACTGATCTTCAGCTGTTGGGTCAGCGAGGTTGCGGTCTGATCCGAGGTGGGTTGAAACAGCAATACCCACCGCCACACAAATATATGGTGAAAATGGTTGCCCAAATGCATGTTTGCATTAAAGGTGGGTCCCAGGTTTGGAAAAGCCAAAGATTGCTTATGTAGCACAATACCACTCAAGGGATCAAATCAATCCAGAATCACTTGAGTTTCAGCTTCGGGGCTTAGCTTGTAACCTCACATTGCCCAGAACAACGTGAAAAGCTACAAACCCCCCCCACACACACACACAAAAAAACCCAACAAACATAAATCCTAACTGTACATAATACAATCTTAGTAACACTGTTAAGTGACTTCCTCAAATCCCCCTGACTGAGTTTCAATGTATATCATTGCAACAGTTTTCCAAAACAAATTTCTCATAAAATTAACTTAATCACTTAACATCTTTCTTTCTTTTCATTTTAACTTTAAACATATTATTCTATAACATCACATATTTAAATCCTAAGCCTATCTGGTATTTGCAAGTATTTCTATTTAAATTATCTTAGCCTAGTTTGTTTATAAATTTTGGAAAATCAATAAAAAAAATTTGGAAAACACACACAAAAAACCCTTTATTCTACTTAAACAACAATACCCACTCAATTAAATTCTGCACTGAAAAGACCTGCTAGCTGGATATGCAATGCTATACACCTGTTTGTATGTGATTATTTTTCTTTTATGCTGCTTTTCCAGCTGTGCAGTATACCTCTGTTGGACCTCTGTGACACTTGTTCAGGCTTATTGTGGCTCCTGGGATCTGTAAGCTCAGAAAGGAACTTGCTATAAAGAAGGAGAAGAAGCTGAATGGGGCACCAGATATTTAACTCTACATTCACTTGGTTCATTTTCAAAATGTACAGAAAACATGGGCATGGTTATGACTGCCCAGAGGACTCAGCTACACGGGCAATAGATAAAGGCAACAAATGTCAAAGCGATAAACAACTACCTGACATTCAGGAGACATCTTAAGGCAGCCCTGTTCAGGGAAGTTTTTAACGTGTGATATTTTATTGTATTTTGGGTTTTTATGGAAGCCGCCCAGAGTGGCTGGGGAGGCCCAGCCAGATGGGTGGGGTATAAATAATAAATTATTATTATTATTATTATTATTATTATTATTATTATTATTATTATTATTAATAAATGAACAAGCAAATAAATAGCTCTGCGAACGTCAAGGCTTTGCCCTTCGTTGCGGCTTCTGATCCTGGGGCAGAGAAGCTTGAGAGCAAAAATGCCACCTTGACAAGGGTCCTCTTGTCTTTCTCTCTCTCTCTTCCCCTGACACACAGATTCCAGATTGGAAACGGGTGGGCACAATAGCTCTGCGGGGTGGAAGGGGAGAGAAAGTTTGCCTTGCGCCTTCCTGTCCTTCCAGTGTGAAATGAGGCATAGCACAAAAGTGGCAGCCTCGGCCCTCCCCAAACTCCTTAGCCAGCCTGTGCAGCTGTCGGGTCATGCCTAGTGTGGCAGCTGTGGGAAAGCCGTTATCTGTCCCGTAAGGCAGAGGGGGAGGCCAGAAACCAGGCGGCGGCGGTGAGAGCCTCTTGCGTGCGCTGAGAGGCTTAGACAAGGCTTCCACTGTCCAGGAGGAGCCCCTCGGAGCCTGCCTCTTTAGCGAGCCCTTCAAAGCAGGCGTGGGCAGGACTGGCCTGTTTCCACTGGGACCAGAGTGGTCCATTCAAACCTCTCAGGGGTATCACACGCTGACTATCACAACATCGGCCGGGAAAGGAGGCAGCCCTTGAGCTCAAGAAAAGAACCACAGAGAGGCTCTCCCACTAGCCTGCTGAATCTCTCCCCCTTCCTTCAACACCCGCCACTTCTCTCCCCGTCACAGCCAGTGGCCGCTAAATGTGCCCAGCGTGATCTCTTGCGGCCTGTCTTTCCTTGTCGTTGCCCATCTCCCATAGGGATGGCTACCATCCTAAAGGTAAAGGGACTCCTGACCATTAGTCCAGTCGTGGCTGACTCTGGGGTTGTGGCGTTCATCTCGCTTTATTGTCTGAGGGAGCCGGCGTACAGCTTCCGGGTCATGTGGCCAGCATGACTAAGCCGCTTCTGGCGAACCAGAGCAGTGCACAGAAACGCCGTTTACCTTCCCGCTGGAGCGGTACCTATTTATCTACTTGCACTTTGACATGCTTTCGAACTGCTAGGTTGGCAGGAGCAGGGACTGAGCAATGGGAGCTCACCCCGTCGCAGGGATTCGAACCGCTGACCTTCTGATCAGCAAGTCCTAGGCTCTGTGGTTTAACCTACAGCACCATCTGCATCCCTGGTGGCTACCATCCTAGATGGCTTTAAAAGAGGACTGGACAAATTCACAGAGACTGTTGATGGCTGTGCTCTGCCTCCACAGTTGAAGGCAGCAATGCTTCCGAACAGCAGTTGCTGCAATTCACAGGAAGGGAAGAGGACTCGTGCTCAGGTCCTGCTTAGGGGTTTCTCACAGGCATCTAGTTGGCCAGTGTGAGAAGAGGATGCTGGACTAGATAGGCTTTTGCAGGCATAGGCAAACACCGGCCCTCCAGTTGTTTGGGACTACAATTCCCATCATCCCTAGCTAACAGCGATCAGGGATGATGGGAATTGTAGTCCCAAACATCTGGAGGGCCGGAATTTGCCTATGCCTGGGCTATTGGCCTGACCCAAGAGGGTCTTTTTAAGTGCTTACGGAAAGCTTTCCTAGCTAGATGAATATGGCTGCAAACACATTACTATTTGTTCTGACTCCAGTGTGCTCCTACTGCTGGTGTTTGAAGCCAAGTAATCTTGACGTTCGCTTATCTGGTCCAGCATCCTGTTCTCACAGTGGCCAACCAGATACCTGTAAGAAGCCTGCAAGATGGACATGGAAGCAGCACTTAGGATCCCCAGTAACTGGAACTCAGAGGCACAATGCCTCTGGCAGTGGAATTAGCAGACAGCCATTATCGCTAGTAGGGACGTGGGTGGCGCTGTGGGTTAAACCACAGAGCCTAGGACTTGCCGATCAGAAGGTTGGGGTGAGCGCCCATTGCTTGGTCCCTGCTCCTGCCAACCTAGCAGTTCGAAAGTATGTCAAAGTGCAAGTAGATAAATAGGTACCGCTCCAGGTAAACGGCATTTCCTGAGGAGATTTCACCCCTCCCATACCCAAGAATCTCCTGACCATCTCCTGATGGTCTCTGCTGACTCCACAGAGAGAAGGAGGCGTGTCCTGCCTATCTACTTATTCTGCCCAGCAACATCTCTGTGTGTGAGAGAGAGAGTCAGTCAGTCAGTGTATCGGAGAGAGTGAGAGTGTTAGAGATCCTAGAGATAAGATTGCTGCTAAGAGCAGCTGCAGACTCTCAGTGTCTCAGACATTGATTTATGCTCAGAATATTCAGCTCTGTATATAGTTTTGTACCATAGTTGTAGTTACAGAATAAAAGGAAGATATTTTACAGAGCTGCTCTCCGAGTGGTTTATACTCTGCAAGACTCTGCAAAACTCTGCTGCGCAACGACTGTATTATTGAGACAGTGAATCCGGTGCTCTCAGCTCTAAGCTGTGAGTCCACAGCACTGTGACCTGTTCCTGTGAGAAAGGAGGTCTCTGGCGGTGCTACCCAGCTCGCCTAGCCCAGTCGGGGTTGAGGTGCATGAGTCCAGTTGGCGCACTGGCTCTAGGGCGATGCTGACATTTCCATGCGCTGCTCTGGTTCGCCAGAAGTGGCTTAGTCAAGCTGGCCACATGACCTGGAAGCTGTACACTGGCTCCCTTGGCCAATAAAGCAAGATGAGTGCCGCAACCCCAGAGTCGGTCATGACTGGACCTAATGGGGTCCCTTTACCTTTACCTTTTAGAGTTGGTGGCTGTGATTGCGTCCTTTGGGAGTGAGTTCCATAGTTTAACAATGCACTGCATGGATACTTTCTTTCATCTGTTCTGAATTCCCCAACATTCAGCTCCATTGGTGTTCTAGTGTTCTAGTTCTCCCTCTAGAGAGGGTGGAAAGCTTTTCTCTGTCCATGTCTTCTCCATGCTATGGATAATTGTATACACTTCTGTCATGTCCCTCTTACTTGCCTTTTCTGTAAATCAAAAAGTCCCAAACGCTGCAATCTTTCCTCAAAGTAAAATTGCTCAAAAAGTTCCCCCAACTGCCAGGTCCCTTAATCCTTGGGAGGACTGTGCTATACTTCCATATTTCATTGTGTCTTCTGTTCACTTCCCCCAACAATTAAGCCACAGTCTGATTCCTTCGTCTTTTGTTTCTGTAGTGATGTACAGCTCTTTTGTCTTGGGCACAGAGGGGGGAAAGGAAGAGAAGAAACTGGAGTGGGGGTGGGGGGAGAGAGATAAAGGGCTTGGCCATGAAAATGGAGGCAGTGATAGAAGCCCAGAAGTTGCCAAAATCAGCTTCTTGATTCATCTCTTTCCCAGGGTTCATGTATGAAATAAAAACCTTGTAGCATCATACTAGTCCTCTGTAGTAAAGAGATGGCCCTCTACATATGCTTAGAGCCAGTCTTGTCTTGACTGTGAGATTTAAATTGGCTCATAAATCATTCAAACCCTTGGCGAATTCATTGATGGAAACCATTTTAAGCTGAGAAAGCAAATCATAAAAAGAACTGTAGTAGACAACTAAGTTTAAAAGGGGGGGAGATTGTTTTTGTTTCAAAGTGGTCTTTCAACTGGGAATGAGAACAGAAAACAATAAACCCTAGAGGCCTCTCTAAAAAACGAGTGGTAGCTTTTGTTTATTGACTTGCAAGTTAATTTTGACATTGTGCCCCTTTATCTACATTTTGATAGATCAGTCTGTTAAAGTGCAGACAATGAATCAAGTAAACATTATTACAATGTTTTCTGTTCCGGAGATGCAGGAGGAGATGGCTTTGGCAGTCCAAAAGGTCCACTGAGTTGGGCCTCATTAAACAATAGGTTTGCTTTGTCCCACCCATACCAAGCCAGCACCCAAATACCTGAGCTATAAGAGCAGATAAGCACCTCCTGGAAGGTCGTCTGCCTGGTGCTCCTGGAGAAATGCAAAGTGTACGTGCACCTTACAATGAAACTGCGGCTTCACGTTAAACATGCAAAGGTCAATTTAGTCACCCACACCCCTTCCCTTGCCCTGCCCTGGGACACAGTTTCAGTGGAGCCTGCCTTTCTCTGGAAGCTCTCTCCCTTGCCCTTCTAGAGATAACATATTCTGACCCACCACCATCATTTCATCCTTCCTTCCTGCTCCTTTCAGATTGGAATGGGTTTGGATGAATCATCAGAAATGATTAATTCCCCTTCCGAATGAGATTAGTTGCTTAAAATGGCATCACTGGGCTGAGATAAGATTGTGGGCACCAAAATGTTCCTTTCGCAAGCAGGGAGACTGACTGGTGCAGCAGCTGGAAAGCAGAATACAGGCCAGCAGCAAGTGGATTCTGCCCCCAAACAAGGAGGAAATAGGATCTTTACCACCTGAAACTTAAGAGAGACTTGGCGTCCAGCTGACCTGCTTACTGAGCATTTATTTGTGTGATTTGGGCTGTGCAAAACACATCTGAAACACAATTGAATGCCCACTAAGCATTCTGGGTACCGCAGTTTACGCCTTACAGAACTACAATTCCCAACAACCACCTACAGTTCCCAGAGCTCTTTAAGGGAAAGAATGTGCTTTGAGTGTGATGTAAAGATTTAGTGTGCTTATACTGCCTTACTTGCAAAGAGTGTGCAGCGAGTTATTTGACGGCCGCTATTTATAGAGCATTCTGATTTGTCTAGCGGGATTTGTCTAGCGGGATTCTACAACGTTGTGTTGAAAAAAAATTGCAGTTCTATGCTTTCTCATCACTTTACTTGCCACAAAAAATTATGGCTTGTTTTTGAAGTAGGCTGGTTGTGCGAGAACACATTTTTACCGCTCGCAAAATAACAACAATATGGAATAGCTGCTGAAAAGCAGTAAAAGGATAGCAGCTGCAATCTTTTACTTTATTTTTTTAATGTAAAGTGCTCTTCTGGCCATGAAGCAGTTTTAGATCCCTTTGCCAAAGACTGGAAAATGAACGTATGAATGAAAGGACACAGGAAAGTATTGACACTTACTACACAAATGCCTCCCTGTGGAACAGCTACACAGGTCTATGAGACCAGGATTCAAAGTGATTTCCAACCTTTAAAATTATCTTTCCTTGAGCAAGAGTTCTGTGTTGCTCAAATGTTGGTTTGTGTTTTGGCTGCAATGCGGTCCTTGTGGTCTCTGTGCAAGGCAAGTGCTGTATGGACTCTTGCATCAGGAAAGTGTGTGTGAGTTGTGATGTTACACCAGCACAGCCAAGCACGAATCCAGGTGGTGCACCAACAGGATTGCACAACTGCACAGTGTGATGTTTTGCATCAGTCAGATGTGGTTGGAGACGTGGGAATCTGGGGACTGGGGACCGTATATGACACAGTCAATTCTATGCATAAACTTTTCCATAACAGTATTGCATAAACTTTTCCGTATCTTCAGGACCCTTTACAAACACAAATACCTTCTTGGAAACACTTGTCAAGGCAAAAGAGGGAGCGGCCTCCATTTGGACTCTCTCTGTTGCCTTTAACACTTGTCATTTTTTTTCCTCTTGGTGTCGTTGGTTTAAGCTCTGCAATTTGCTGTCAAAACAAACAGCAGATTAGGGACTGAAGAAGGTCAGCCAGTTTCATTCCCATTCAAACAGCTGGAGATCAAAAGTTCAGACCAGACCCGGTGTCTTTGGATAAGGGCCAGCCCAGCCAAGGATGCAAATCAGAAAGGTGTGTGATTTTAAGGAACTGGCTGTGGGTGGTTTCTGCAGGACTGGAGGGTCTGGGACAGGGGTCAGCAACCTTTTCCAGCCATTGGCTGGTCCACCGTCCCTCAGACCATGTGGTGGGCCAGACTACATTTTTTGGGGGGGGGAATTGAACGAATTCCTATGCCCCACAAATAACCCAGAGATGCATTTTAAATAAAAGAACATTCTACTCAAGTAAAAACATGCCGATTCCTGGACCGTCCATGGGCCAGATTTAGAAGGCGACTGGGCTGCATTCTGGCCCACAGGCCTTAGGTTGCCTACCCCTGGTCTGGGAGATAAGGTACAGGTTCAATATGTGACACGTGTCATAAAAGACTTGCTGTACCAAGTCAAAGTAAAGTCCCATCAGTCCTTGCATTCTGATTCTCAGAGCATAGCTGTCAAGTGTCCCTTATTTGAAGGGACAGTCCCTTATTCCAGCGCCATGTCCCGCTGCTGTCCCTTATTGATGGATGTCCCTTAAATGTCCCTTAAATGATGTCCCTTAAATTTCAAAGGAAGCAGCTCCTCTCCCTCCCGCCCTGCCAGCCACTGAGGAGGGAGGCCCCAACTGTGTTGCTTGGCTGCGTTGCTCACCCAATAAGGAGTCTAAGAACGACGGGGGGGGGGGGTGCAGCTTGCATGCCTTGTGTGTGGCTAGTTAATGCAAGCTGAGGGGGGTTTTGAATGCTGGACGGCATGTTGTTGCATGTGCTGCTGCAAACTTTGCAGTGCAAAGCGAGGCCGGGGAGCCATCTTAAGTTGAGGCTGCATAGGCCTTGTGGTGCATGTGATTCAGATTCTATTCAGTTGAACTTCTGGTTACAAAGTTGGTTGGACAGTGTTCTCGAAGCTACCAGCATGAGTTTGACCAGACTGCAGGAGGACAGGAAGACTGGAGTGCCTATAACAGGTGAGGCTGCAGGTCCCTTATTTTGGCTGCTGGTCCCTTATTTTCAAATCTGTAAGTTGACAGCTATGTCTCAGAGGGGCTAGTCAAATGTCCCTGGGGAAGCTCCTAAATAGTACAAGGTGGTCATCTCTATCCTCTGGTGTGGGGAGGGTTTTCTTGTGGGGTTTTTTGCACCTGTATCTGAACATGCATATTCCAGACCTAATTGGAAGTGAAGCAGGAAGCTAACATTTGGAGCAATCACTCTCAGTGCTCCCTGGAGCAGCACAGAGCTCTGCCAGACAGGAGTCAGCTTCCTTTGGACTTCTCCAAGTACAGGCCCCAAGTGAAGTCAAAATTAGATCGAGCGGCCAGCCAACACACTGTGAAATGTTATCATGGTGGCCAAGTGTGATCTTTATCATTTACATATATCTTGCATGCGTCATGTTTGGAATTTCCCGAGAACACAGATTTGAACCTCCTGGCTAAAATGTTGAGATGTCAAGGCTCATAACTTATGCAGAGATATTAAATAAATATTGTCATGGTCACTATGTACTTATTCTGTTACAAAATGCACACATTGTGCAGCTGTGTGTGAAAGTGAAGCTTGTGAAATCAGCCCTCGACAACCATTGTTGGGATGCTAGAAACTCAGTCGCAGCTCCTCCTGGTATCTCAGTCTTTCCAAGTTATGGAAAACTTATGAATTTTCAAATTCCTCTTCAACCGTGAGTGCTAAAAGAATGCTATGTCCTGTGCCAAATTAGAAGTTATAAATTTCCTGGGGTGGTGCTATGGGTTGACAGAATACTCACACCAGTCTGATGTGATATGTATATATACATGCAACCAACATGAACTCAAACTATCTGAGGGTGAACTCTTTGGGGAGAAAAATGCATATTTATTAGCAGGGCTTAACAAATTTAAATCAAAGAGACAGGCCTTGATCCTTGCAGGTCTTAACTCTGGGAAAGTTTGGGTCAGAATTTTTATTACCCTGGCTCGTTTCCCATAAACACATAAGAAAATAAGCTGCAGCAAAATTCCACAAGCAGAGAGACTGGGGAGAAGCAGCTCTGGGGTGAGGCAGATTCAGTGGGAGCCCCACCCCCAAATTCCTCCCAGTCCCACCCACAAGTAGCATTTTGACCAATATGGGGTAGCAGCAGCAGAACCGAAATGGTAGCTGGTGCAGCCCTCAGTGTTGGGTTGCTGTAATGAAAGATTGTGTGGAAGCAAAACTGCTGTTTATAAACATTTTGGCAACGCTCCGCTCCAGACCCCTCTGTTTCAAAGCAAATTGAGTGGGGAGAAGAGGTTATGGAGCTGTTTTTGATTTCAATTAAGGGGCAGATTACACATTTTGTTTTGTTTCCTCTCCTCGTCCCTGCAGCTCTCCACAAAGGCTATTAAGAAAGCATCATGTGGGGATAATGGGATGGTAGATACAGGAGACATCTCACTGGGCTTCAATAGCATCTGGTTAACAGGTCTCTGAGAGATGTGGATGAAAACCTGATATTAAAATCACACTTTTCGTTCAGTCCAGGTCCATCTGCACCGTGAAACCAACACCTGCTAAGCTTGGTCATTTACTGTAATTGGAGGAGGATAAAGGTGAACAGGACGTGTCTACCTTTAGTCTCACATGGACCGTTTTGAAGAAAGCTTTATTGTTATACGCTCTCTGCTCTTCCCTTACATCCCCCTTTATTCAAAAACCACTGATCTGACAGCAAGCGTAGTTCCCTGTCTGTGATAACTCTGCTGAAATCTGCACTGGTTCAATTAGAGACCAGATTATCATGCTCCCTTGCCAGTCTTTCCTCTTTCATGTTTGCTCTTTATGCAGAAAGACTGAACCAGGGAACTCTGGGAATTGTAGCTGTAGTTAGGGGGCAGGGTTAGGGTTAGGGTTCCCTTTTTGCCAGGGAACTCTGGGAATTGTAGCTCTAGTTAAGGCTTAAGGGTTAGCATTAGGGTTAGAGTTAGCGTCAGGGGTAGGGGTGGGGGTGGGGGTAGGGGTAGAGGTAGGGTTCCCTTCTTGGCAGGGAACGGGCCCCCCTAACAACTCTTGGCACCCTTTTCCAACTATAGCTCCCAGAGTCTTTGGGGGTTGTTTAAGCCATGAGTGTTTAAAGCGGCTTCATAGCACATTAAATGGTGTGGATGTGGCCATGGCCTCCCTCACCCCACTGCCTCTTATTAATGAAGAATCGAAAGGATTTCCCAATTCAAATCTCTCGGAAACAGGAAACAAAAATGGAATGGACAAGGCTGTGGCCATACTTGAGAGAAACATTGAAGGGAGACTGCAGGCGGACATCTGCTGCATTGCAAGTGATGGGGCAGTGGGGAGAGAGAAGAAAATGAGGGAGGGAACATTAGGCCACATTAGGTGCACCACTGAACTGCTATGAAGTCACTTTAAACAGGCATGGCTTCCCCTCAGGGATTCTGGGAACTGTAGATGGTTAAGGGGACGGAGACTTGTTACGGTGGTTAAGTATTAGGATTAGGATTAGGGGTAGGGTAGAGGTGGGGGTAGGGGTAGGGTTCCCTTCATGCCAGGGAACTCTGGGAATTGTAGCTCTAGTTAAGGGTTAGAGTTAGGGTTAGCGTCAGGGGCAGGGGTAGGGTTGGGGTTCCCTTGGCAGGGAACTCTGGCAATTGTAGCTCTAGTTAGGGGGCAGGGTTAGGGGGCAGGGTTAGGGTTCCCTTTTTGCCAGGGAACTCTGGGAATTGTAGCTCCAGTTAAGGCTTAAGGGCTAGCGTTAGGGTTAGAGTTAGCGTCGCATAGGGGTGGGGGTAGGGGTAGTGGTAGAGGTAGGGTTCCCTTCTTGGCAGGGAACGGGGCCCCCTAACAACTCTTGGCACCCTTTTCCAACTATAGCTCCCAGAGTCTTTGGGGGTTGTTTAAGCCATGAGTGTTTAAAGCGGCTTCATAGCGCATTAAATGGTGTGGATGTGGCCATGGCCTCCCTCACCCCACTGCCTCTTATTAATGAAGAATCGAAAGGATTTCCCAATTCAAATCTCTCGGAAACAGGAAACAGAAAGAAGACTTTGTATCTCAAGCCATTTTGGAAGGTCTTAACTTGAAATGTCAATAAATGTATTTTTGTTTTATTGTGTTGTATAGTGTTGTGATTAACATGGGAAGTAGGGTGGTAAAATCTGCATGCGTTTATAGTAGGCATTTTGCACTCACCTGAACCCTTGCGGGGAAAGGGACAGGGCACAATGGGAAAGGGTGGGGCAACCGGGCTGCTTAAACCACACGCCTTTTCCAAGGGAAGCACCATGGGGGGTGGGCCGTCCGAGAGAGAACAACAGAACACAGAAGAAAGAAGACGGAAGTGGCGCACAGTTCCTTCCGTTCCCTCTCTTCCAAAGAATGGAACGTCAACACACAGAGTATGTGATCCAGTAGTCACACACACTCTGCAGCACGGGAGAGAATGAAACTCCGGACATCCAGCACCCGCTTCTCTGCTTCTCTCGAACTCTTTGACGGTATCCCTGTCCAATCTTTTTTCAAAGAGGGTCAGATTTGATGAAGTGAAGGGCTGTGAGGGCCGCCGAAACAGCCAACTCAAGTTGTTAACCTTTTTTAGGGTTGAATTTGTTGAGGGTTTGTTTTTTTAGGATTTTACCCCAGGAAATAAACTGCCACAGGGGCCGGATTAAACTGACCGGTGGGCTGGATTAGGCCCCCCAAATGGACCTTGGACATGCCTGATAAGCACACGAACAAGATGTAGCGTGTGCACCATTTCATGTTTTACTGGAAAACTTAAGGTCACTGTTAGCTGGTAGGCTTGGCCATGGGGGGAAATCCCCCCTTGAATCTGACTTAGGACTTCAGCACTTGCACTACAGAGTAATAGTGTCATCATAATTTCACCATGGCAACCAGCTGCTTCATTTTTTTTAGTAATATTTTATTAGGTTTTATCCATAAAAAAGTTTAGAAAAATACAAAAAACGAAAAAGATACAAAATTACAAAATACAGAAATACAGACATTAAACACAAAAAAGAAAAGAAAAAAGCACATTTTACAAAACAAAAATTCCTTCTTTCTTAATTTCTCCTCTTTGGTTAACTTATTTTCCTGACTCCCTCGCGTCTCCCATTTTTGTATCCCTTTTAAAAGTTAGTTCAGCAAATCCATATCCTATTAGTCTATCTATTTATTAATCCAATCTTGCATTTTACCTTGTTGCTAAAACCCCTGCAATTCATTTCAATGTCCTCAACATTCAAAATTTTTACAATATTTCTGCAAATACGTTGTAAATTTCCTCCAGTCTTCTTCCACCAACTCTTCTCCCTGATCTCGGATTCTGCCAGTCATTTCCGCCATCTCCATATAGTCTATTAGTTGCATCTGCCATTCTTCCAAGGTGGGTAGGTCTTGTGTCTTCCAATGCTTTGCGATCAGAATTCTTGCTGCTGCTGTAGCATACATAAAGAAACTTCTATCCTTCTTTAACACCGATTGGCCAACTATGCCCAGGAGAAAGGCCTCTGGTTTCTTCGGGAAAGTATATTTAAATACCTTTTTCAATTCATTATATATCATTTCCCAGAAAGCCTTGATCCTTGGGCACGTCCACCAAAGGTGAAAGAAAGTACCTTCAACTTCTTTACATTTCCAACATTTATTATTGGGCAAATGGTATATTTTTGCAAGCTTGACTGGAGTCATGTACCACCTGTACATCATTTTCATAATATTCTCTCTTAGGGCATTACATGCCGTGAATTTAATCCTGGTGGTCCACAACTTCTCCCAGTCAGCAAACATAATATGTCCTATATCTTGTGCCCATTTTATCATTGCAGATTTTACCGTTTCTTCCTCAGTGTTCCATTTCAACAGCAGATTATACATTCTTGAAAGTATCTTAGAAAGTATCTGCTGTGTTTTCCCCCTGTAATTTAAAAAAACATATCAATAAATATCATTTTTTTAAAAAAAAGAGAGAGAACTTGGAATGTTTTTGTTCCTTCCTCAGAAAGGGAGAAATGGCTACCAAATAAAAATAAATTGGAAAAACCATACTCAAAGAAACTGCAAGTACATAGTTCAGGTAAGAGATGCAGGGGGAAAGTAAAATGACAGAGTGCTGAAATGCACTTTCAAAATTTCTGATTTTGGAGTGCATTCTTTGACTTTCTGAAACTTGCAGCATTTCTTGGAGTGCTACATTAAAAGTATTCTCTTGGAAGTCTTCCTTTGTAACCTAAGAAAGCTGCCTGCATCAGGCCAGTGGCCCAAGTTCAGCATCCCATTCTCACAGATGCCTGTGCAAAAACTGCAAGCAGAATCTGACCCCAACAGCCCTCATGATTCTCAGGAACTGATATGCAGAAATATGCCGCCTCTGAACCTGGAGGTACTACATAGCCATCACTTGACACATCGCTGAGTTCACATGGCATTCACCTGGCTCCCCGCCCCCCAAGAATCTGGGAGCCAAAGTTTGGGTCATTGGGTTTGGTGCTTTTGTAACTGGATTTGTAATGGCTTTTAGTCAAATACAATAAATGATTGATTAACTGATTGATGAAAAAGTGCTTTTTTCCTGAGATGCTAACTTTCTCTCTGCATGCCATTCCTTGAACAGCTTCCTGTGCAAAGATAAGGCTTGCTTTCATTGCTCTGTTCATCTGTGCATTTGACTAGTGTTGTGGGGAGGGAAATGCAACCACTGGGCCTAAAAATGTCCCCCTCCTGCCCACTTGGGTTTCCGGTGTGGCCTTCACAGATATTGGCACAACTTGTGTGTGTGTTTTGGCTGCTGAGCTGTGCTCACCATTGTGAGGGCCGAGGGAGTGATGGTGATGCCTCCCCAGCTGCTGCCATTGTCCGTGGGTTGATTGTGATGTCACAAAAGCATTTGGCTGCTGAGCGCGTATAAATGTGAGCCAAGGCGCAAGCCTCAGCAGTTGCCCTCCCCAGAGAGAAATGGGCAGCTCGGTGGCACTCAGCCCAGGTGGCCTCCTGTCCCGTGGCAGCAAGCTGGCAAGCGGAAGGAGGCAATTGCCCGGTGCTGGGATGCTGTGGCCCTGGTGGCCTCCCGCCCCGTGGTGGCAAGCTGGCAAGCGGAAGGAGGCAATTGCCCGGTGCTGGGATGCTGTGGCCCTGGTGGTCTCCTGCCCCGTGGTGGCAAGCTGGCAAGCGGAAGGAGGCAATCACCCGGTGCTGGGATGCTGTGGCCCTGGTGGTCTCCTGCCCCGTGGTGGCAAGCTGGCAAGCGGAAGGAGGCAATGGCCCGGTGCTGGGATGCTGTGGAGCAAGGAGAAGGCAAGTACAAAGATTACTTGCTGGTGGGATCGCTACTTGAAGGTGACTGACACTCAGCTCTGAAGCTGGTTGATGTCTGGCAATGGACCTGATGAGGTTGCAGCTGGTGGATGGTTGTCGGAAGAATTTGCATTCAGGCTAGTGGATGTTGCGTGGCTAGGCTGGCTGAGATGGGTGCAAACTGGCTTGGAAGCCTTGTTTGTTAACAGGCAGCCAAACAGGAGGAGGAATCTGGGGGGACGCTGTCGGGTGTTGGCCATCCCACTCACCTGTTTGCCTTTGCCTTACAGGGATGTCTGGAGCCGGTGAGGTTTTCCCCAAGTCCAGTCTACAAAGTCATCAAGAGAACCACAGGACATCCCTATTTACATCGGAGAAGTGAACGTGAAATACTGGCAGTGAGGAATGGACAAGGCTGTGGCCATACTTGAGAGAAGGAGCTTTGAAAGGCGACTGCAGGCGGACATCTGCTGTATTGCAAGTGATGGGGCAGTGGGGAGAGAGAAGAAAATGAGGGAGGCAACATTAGGCCACATTAGGTGCACCACTGAACTGCTATGAAGTCACTTTAAACAGACATGGCTTCCTCTCAGGGATTCTGGGAACTGTAGATGGTTAAGGGGACGGAGACTTGTTACGGTGGTTAAGTATTAGGATTAGGATTAGGGGTAGGGTAGGGGTGGGGGTAGGGGTAGGGTTCCCTTCATGCCAGGGAACTCTGGGAATTGTAGCTGTAGTTAGGGGGCAGGGTAGGGTTCCCTTCTTGCCAGGGAACTCTGGGAATTGTAGCTCTAGTTAGGGGTTAGGGTTCCCTTTTTGCCAGGGAACTCTGGGAATTGTAGCTGTAGTTAGGGGGCAGGGTTAGGGTTAGGGTTCCCTTTTTGCCAGGGAACTCTGGGAATTGTAGCTCTTGTTAAGGCTTAAGGGTTAGCATTAGGGTTAGAGTTAGTGTCAGGGGTAGGGGTGGGGGTGGGGGTAGGGGTAGAGGTAGGGTTCCCTTCTTGGCAGGGAACGGGCCCCCCTAACAACTCTTGGCACCCTTTTCCAACTATAGCTCCCAGAGTCTTTGGGGGTTGTTTAAGCCATGAGTGTTTAAAGCGGCTTCATAGCACATTAAATGGTGTGGATGTGGCCATGGCCTCCCTCACCCCACTGCCTCTTATTAATGAAGAATCGAAAGGATTTCCCAATTCAAATCTCTCGGAAACAGGAAACAAAAATGGAATGGACAAGGCTGTGGCCATACTTGGGAGAAACATTGAAGGGAGACTGCAGGCGGACATCTGCTGCATTGCAAGTGATGGGGCAGTGGGGAGAGAGAAGAAAATGAGGGAGGGAACATTAGGCCACATTAGGTGCACCACTGAACTGCTATGAAGTCACTTTAAACAGGCATGGCTTCCCCTCAGGGATTCTGGGAACTGTAGATGGTTAAGGGGACGGAGACTTGTTACGGTGGTTAAGTATTAGGATTAGGATTAGGGGTAGGGTAGAGGTGGGGGTAGGGGTAGGGTTCCCTTCATGCCAGGGAACTCTGGGAATTGTAGCTCTAGTTAAGGGTTAGAGTTAGGGTTAGCGTCAGGGGCAGGGGTAGGGTTGGGGTTCCCTTGGCAGGGAACTCTGGGAATTGTAGCTCTAGTTAGGGGGCAGGGTTAGGGTTCCCTTTTTGCCAGGGAACTCTGGGAATTGTAGCAGTAGTTAGGGAGCAGGGTTAGGGTTCCCTTTTTGCCAGGGAACTCTGGGAACTGTAGCTGTAGTTAAGGCTTAAGGGCTAGCGTTAGGGTTAGAGTTAGCGTCGCGTAGGGGTGGGGGTAGGGGTAGTGGTAGAGGTAGGGTTCCCTTCTTGGCAGGGAACGGGGCCCCCTAACAACTCTTGGCACCCTTTTCCAACTATAGCTCCCAGAGTCTTTGGGGGTTGTTTAAGCCATGAGTGTTTAAAGCGGCTTCATAGCGCATTAAATGGTGTGGATGTGGCCATGGCCTCCCTCACCCCACTGCCTCTTATTAATGAAGAATCGAAAGGATTTCCCAATTCAAATCTCTCGGAAACAGGAAACAGAAAGAAGACTTTGTATCTCAAGCCATTTTGGAAGGTCTTAACTTGAAATGTCAATAAATGTATTTTTGTTGTATTGTGTTGTATAGTGTTGTGATTAACATGGGAAGTAGGGTGGTAAAATCTGCATGCGTTTATAGTAGGCATTTTGCACTCACCTGAACCCTTGCAGGGAAAGGGACAGGGCACAATGGGAAAGGGTGGGGCAACCGGGCTGCTTAAACCACACGCCTTTTCCAAGGGAAGCACCATGGGGGGTGGGCCGTCCGAGAGAGAACAACAGAACACAGAAGAAAGAAGACGGAAGTGGCGCACAGTTCCTTCTGTTCCCTCTCTTCCAAAGAATGGAACGTCAACACACAGAGTATGTGATCCAGTAGTCACACACACTCTGCAGCACGGGAGAGAATGAAACTCCGGACATCCAGCACCCGCTTCTCTGCTTCTCTCGAACTCTTTGACGGTATCCCTGTCCAATCTTTTTTCAAAGAGGGCCAGATTTGATGAAGGGCTGTGAGGGCCGCCGAAATAGCCAACTCAAGTTGTTAACCTTTTTTAGGGTTGAATTTGTTGAGGGTTTGTTTTTTTAGGATTTTACCCCAGGAAATAAACTGCCACAGGGGCCGGATTAAACTGACCGGTGGGCTGGATTAGGCCCCCCAAATGGACCTTGGACATGCCTGATAAGCACACGAACAAGATGTAGCGTGTGCACCATTTCATGTTTTACTGGAAAACTTAAGGTCACTGTTAGCTGGTAGGCTTGGCCATGGGGGGAAATCCCCCCTTGAATCTGACTTAGGACTTCAGCACTTGCACTACAGAGTAATAGTGTCATCATAATTTCACCATGGCAACCAGCTGCTTCATTTTTTTTTAGTAATATTTTATTAGGTTTTATCCATAAAAAAGTTTAGAAAAATACAAAAAACGAAAAAGATACAAAATTACAAAATACAGAAATACAGACATTAAACACAAAAAAGAAAAGAAAAAAGCACATTTTACAAAACAAAAATTCCTTCTTTCTTAATTTCTCCTCTTTGGTTAACTTATTTTCCTGACTCCCTCGCGTCTCCCATTTTTGTATCCCTTTTAAAAGTTAGTTCAGCAAATCCATATCCTATTAGTCTATCTATTTATTAATCCAATCTTGCATTTTACCCTGTTGCTAAAACCCCTGCAATTCATTTCAATGTCCTCAACATTCAAAAATTTTACAATATTTCTGCAAATACGTTGTAAATTTCCTCCAGTCTTCTTCCACCAACTCTTCTCCCTGATCTCGGATTCTGCCAGTCATTTCCGCCATCTCCATATAGTCTATTAGTTGCATCTGCCATTCTTCCAAGGTGGGTAGGTCTTGTGTCTTCCAATGCTTTGCGATCAGAATTCTTGCTGCTGCTGTAGCATACATAAAGAAACTTCTATCCTTCTTTAACACCGATTGGCCAACTATGCCCAGGAGAAAGGCCTCTGGTTTCTTCGGGAAAGTATATTTAAATACCTTTTTCAATTCATTATATATCATTTCCCAGAAAGCCTTGATCCTTGGGCACGTCCACCAAAGGTGAAAGAAAGTACCTTCAACTTCTTTACATTTCCAACATTTTTTTTTTTTAATAAAATTTTTATTGGTTTTACAGAATTTTTAAGAACAAACAAACATTTAAAAAGACATACAAACACGTATAATTTCATAACATATTTTCATAAACCTCTTTTCTGGGACTCCCCCATACCCCCCCTTTCCGCATCCTAATGTCCTTATTTTTATAGCAACTCCCAATTATTGCTTTCCAACCTCTGTCATCTTAGTCCTTTCTGTATTCTAGCCTTAAATCACTGTATCCCTTTGTTCCTAAAAACCACAACACTCTAGCATTCTTCAAGTTTATAATAGTCCTTAAGATAACTTTTGAATTTTCTCCATTCTTCTTCCGCCGTCTCTTTTCCTTGGTCACGGATTCTGCCTGTCATCTCGGCCAGTGTCATATAGTCCATCACTTTCATCTGCCATTCTTCCAGAGTGGGTAGATCTTGTGTCTTCCAATACTTTGCGATGAGTATTCTTGCTGCTGTTGTAGCATACATAAAAAAAGTTCTATCCCTCTTTGACACCAATTGGCCGGCAATGCCCAAGAGAAAGGCCTCTGGTTTTTTAGGAAAAGTACATTTAAGTACCTTTTTCATTTCATTATAGATCATTTCCCAGAAAGCCTTAATCTTCGGGCATGTCCACCAAAGGTGATAGAAGGTACCTTCAGTCTCTTTACATTTCCAACATTTGTTATCGGGCAAATGATAAATTTTTGCCAGCTTGACTGGGGTCATGTACCACCTATAGACCATTTTCATAATGTTTTCCTTTAAGGCATTACATGCCGTAAATTTAATACCGGTGTTCCATAACCATTCCCAGTCAGCTGACATAATGTTATGTCCAACATCCTGTGCCCACTTAATCATAACCGATTTAACTGTTTCGTCCTGTGTATTCCATTTCAGCAGCAAGTTATACATTCTTGATAGATTCTTAGTATTGGGTTCTAACAGTTCAGTCTCTAATTTTGATTTTTCCACCTGAAAGCCAATTTTCCTGTCCTGTTTGAAACACTCCATTATTTGATGATATTGAAGCCAATATTGTATTTTATGTTTCATTTTCTCATAGCTTTGTAATTTCCATTTATCTCCCTCCTGTACCAAGATTTCCCAATACTTCGGCCATCCGACCTCCATATTGAGTTTCTTCACTGCCTTAGCCTCCACTGGTGACACCCATCTAGGGGTTTTGTTTTCCAACAGATCTTTATATCTTATCCAAACATTAAACAATGCTTTTCTAACAATGTGATTTTTAAAGGCGCTATGCAGCTTGATTTTATCATACCATAGATATGCATGCCAACCGAAAGCATTATTGAAACCTTCCAGGTCCAAAATGTCTGTGTTCTCGAGGAGCATCCATTCTTTCAGCCAGCAAAAAGCTGCTGCCTCATAGTACAATTTTAAGTCCGGCAGGGCAAAACCCCCTCTTTCTTTAGCGTCTGTCAATATTTTAAATTTAATTCTGGGCTTTTTGCCCTGCCAGACAAATTTCGAAATATCTTTCTGCCACCTCTTAAAACATTCCATCTTGTCAAGAGTCTGCAAGGTCTGAAACAAAAATAGCATTCTAGGCAATACATTCATTTTAATCACTGCAATTCGGCCTAACATTGACAATTTCAAATTTGACCATATTTCTAGATCTTTTTTAATTTCTGACCAACATTTTTCATAATTATCCTTATACAAATTCACATTTTTAGATGTCAAATAAACCCCTAGGTATTTCACCTTCTTGACCACCGTCAACCTCGTCTCCTCTTGGAATTTCTCCTTTTCCATATCTGTTAAATTTTTTCCTAGAACTTTGGTTTTTTGCTTATTCAACTTAAATCCAGCTACCTGGCCAATCTGTTGGATTATTTCCAAAACCTTTTTCGTACTAGTGTTTGGCTCTTGCAAAGTCAATACTAGGTCATCTGCGAATGCTCTTAACTTATAATGTTTAACTCCGACCTGCACTCCTTTAACCTGCTGGTCACTTCTAATCATATTCAGCAACACCTCCAGAACTGAAATGAAAAGCAGTGGGGAAATTGGGCACCCCTGTCGTGTTCCTTTTTCTATCTTAAGTTCCTCAGTTATTACATTATTTACAATCAGTTTAGCTTTTTGTTCAGAGTATATTGCCGCCATACCATTCTCAAAACCTTGGCCTACCCCCATCCCATGAAGATTCTTTGTCATAAAGCTCCAAGAAATATTGTCAAAGGCTTTCTCCGCGTCCACAAAAATCAGTACTGCTTTAGTATTTATATTCACCTCTAGCTTTTCCAAGATGTCTATTATATTCCTTACATTGTCTGCTAGGTGTCTTTTTGGAAGAAAGCCTGCTTAGTCCTTATGAATCTTCTCCATCAACACTTTTTAAAATCTTTTTGCCAGAATGTCTGCAAAAATTTTGTAATCCACATTAAGTAGTGATATTGGGCGGTAGTTCTTCAGTTGAGTCTTTTCAGTCTCTGTCTTTGGTATGAGTGAGATAAATGCTTCTTTCCACGATTCAGGTGCCTTTTTTCCCTCTAAGATCTCATTGCAGACTTCTTTTAATGGTTGAATCAACCATTCCTTCAACGATTTGTAGTATCTGGAAGTCAGTCCATCTGGTCCTGGAGATTTGCCCAATTGCATATTCTGAATGGCAGCCTCTATCTCTTGTTCTGTTATTCTCTGGTTCAGATCCATCTTACTTTGATGAGAGATTTTTTGTAGTCCATATTTATCAAGGAATTTATCTATATCTTCTTCATTTTGCGGGCCTTGAGTATAAAGTTTTTTTAAAATAGCTCAGGAAACAATTTCTAATTTCATTAGGTTTAGATATATTCTTTCCATCCACTTCTAGGCTTGTAACTGTATTTAGTTTCTGCCTTTTCTTCAATTGCCATGCCAAAAGTTTACCACATTTATTTGCCGATTCGAATGTCTTTTGTTTCATTTGCTTTATCTTCCATTCAATCTCTTGGTTCATCAATTCCATATATTGTGTTTGGTATAACTTGATCTCTCTTAAAATCTCCTGGGACTTTGGTTTTACTCTTAATTTTTTCTCTCCTTCCTTTATCTTTTCCAAAATCTTTTCTTTTTTCTCATTTTGTTTTTTCCTCTTTATTGAGTTTTGTTGAATCAAAAAACCTCGCATCACAGCTTTGCTTGCGTCCCAGATCACTCTTTTTTCCACATCAGCCCTCAAATTTATTTCAAAGTAGTCTTTTAAAGTTTTTTGGGCCTTCATAAGGATCTCCTTGTCTCGAAAGAGGGTGTCATTCATTCTCCATCTAAATTGACCAGTTGTTGTAAGTTTCATCTCCATCTTCACAGCGTTATGGTCGGAGCAAGTTTTTGGGCAGATTTCTACCTTCTTAATCTTTGGAGCCATACCACTAGTAATCCAAATTTGATCAATTCTGGTCCAGGTCATCATTGCTTGGGAGAAAAAGGTTCCCTCTCTCTCCAGAGGGTTCCTTGTTCTCCATATATCAATCAAATCCATGTTTTCCGTCATTTCAAAAAAGGTCTTAGGGAGTCTCCCTTCCTTGGTGACTGTTAGTCTTTGTGCCTTGTCCATGTTAGTGGAGACCACACCATTCATGTCTCCCATAATTATCATATTGTAATCCAAATAGTCCGTCAGAGTTTCATGAAGTCTCTTGAAGAAGTCAGATTTGCCTTGATTTGGTGCATAGATTCCAACAATCAAGAATTTTTCTCCTTGTACTTGTATCTCCACTGCCAAATATCTCCCTTGTTCATCTTTAAAAATCATTTTTGGAGCCCATTTCTCTTTTACATATATCACAACTCCTCTTTTTTTAACTTTGTCTGATGAGATAAATTCTTGTCCTAGTCTTTTATTTATAAGTAATCTCCTGTGAGCTCTGGTTATGTGGGTTTCTTGTAAACATATCAAATCCAATTGTTCTCTGTTCAAAATGTGAAAAACTTGTCGTCTCTTCAAAGGCCCATTGAGCCCATTGCAATTCCAGCTAAGGAATTGCAGAGCCATCTTATTATTTTTCTGACACTCCTCCAACAGCTCCCAGTTGTTGCTCTTCCTCTGATGGTGGTGGTTTATGTCCAAACGAAAGATTCAGAATATCTAATGCTCTCCTCTGTTCTGCAATTGGGTCCACAGTCCCCTTCTGCAAGTCCTCTTGATTTCTTTCCAAAAATTTGTCTTTGTCTTGAATAGTCTTTATTTTCACCTTCTTTCCCTTGTAATCAAAGGACAGTCCCTGTGGGAATTCCCACCTGAAGCGGATAGAGTTTTTCTTTAACAGAAGAGCCAAGTCCTTATAGAAGTTTCTCAAATCCAAAATATATTTTGGGATGTCTTTAAAGATCTGTACAGCTGAGTTTCCAATTTGCAAGGCCTTTTCAAAGTGTAGTCCTAGTATTTTGTCTCTTTCTTCCTTAGATCTAAGTGTAATCAGACAGTCTCTCGGGGTCTTTCTGTTCTGCTTTTTACCCAGTCTAAAAGCTGTTGTAATTTTGAATTCGTCTTCCTCCAGATCCCAGCAATCAGCAAACTCTTGTGTTAAAAACTCCACGAGGTTGTCACTTTCGTTCTCTGGAATCAATCTCAATTTCAAGTTTCTCTCTTTTCTCTGTAGTTCCCACAAAGCCAAAGTTGCGTCGTGCTCATGGACCTTTTTGGCAATCGGTTCTAAATTCTCTTGGGTCTCTCCAGCAATAGCTCTAGCTTCTTCAGCAATTTTACGTGTAGCAGAATTTTCCTCAACCAATTTGTTTATAGATTCTGTGTTCTGGTCTAATCTTGCTGATATTTCTGTTAATTTTTGTGTATTTTCTGAAGTCTGTTTTGTCAGAGACTCCAGGGATTGGTTTATCTTAAGCAAGGCCTGTGTCACGGCATCCATGGAGATAGCTGTCACTTTTTCTTGTCCTGTTGTTCCTGTAGGTCCAGAAGTTACGCCTGTGATCGAGCCTCTTTTCTTTAGTTGTTGTTGCTGCTGCTGTTGCTGTTGTTGTTGCTTGGTCTTGGCTCTTGTGACTATCTCTTCTTGTGAGCCACTCATGTCAAGGTCGTTTCTCACAGGAGCTGTTTCCCACTGGAAAGCTCCACTGTCTTAAGCTGTGCCGACCTTTGCTTTACCCTCTAGGGGGAGCAAATCAAAATGTCCAAATACAAGATGTCCAAATACAAAGGCAAAGAAAGTATCCAAATGCGTAGGAAAAGGAGACAGAGAAAAATTAAAGCAAGTGTAGCTGGAGGCTTGTAACTGCAAATTTCCACAATTTCCCAGTAGATACTGTCTCAGCCTGCTGATATACTGTAGCCAGACAATACAAAAACTTTGTATCACAATGTAACTTTCACAGGAAGAAGTCAGTTCAGTGTCCTATTGTCCTATAGGGCAGACCGTTTCATATTTTTGAGACAGCTGAGGCAGCAGAGGATTTTTCTTTTAAATAAATCATGCAGTTGCCAAAGTCTCTCTTGCCTCCCCTCTGCCCTGCTAGCTAGAGGGGAGATCTAAGGTCCAAATGTCAGGTTTAATTAAACAAAAACAAAGTCTTTAGCGGATGCAGCTTTTGAGTTCCGTTGCTTTCACTTTCATGCAGTCGGGGGGAGGCAGACTTCCTTAATTTTGACCTCCCCGTTTTCAACCAAATCTCCAGATTTTAATTCCAAATAAAGGTTCCGTTTTACTCACGGGTTTTTTCTGTCCAGAATTTACAGGAAGGAATCGGCGCTCTCCACTAATAGCGACGCGGCTTCACCCTGCGGGCTGGGTAGCGATTCTCAGCACCGCGCTCCCCCGATGTCGTTCCGGAGCCTTTAAAAAGGCTCTTTCTGCGGTAAAGGAGGGGCGCTTTTGGTGCCCACCGAATCTCCTCGTTCACAGGCTTCCGCGCCTGTGATTTTAGGGGTCCCCCGCTTGCCGTAGCGGGACAGACCCGAACTCGCAGGGCAGTCCTTTTCCGGAGCTCGGAAAAAGGACCGCCATTAGCGCTGGCGCCGACCGGAAGTCTCCATTTCCAACATTTATTATTGGGCAAATGGTATATTTTTGCAAGCTTGACTGGAGTCATGTACCACCTGTACATCATTTTCATAATATTCTCTCTTAGGGCATTACATGCCGTGAATTTAATCCTGGTGGTCCACAACTTCTCCCAGTCAGCAAACATAATATTATGTCCTATATCTTGTGCCCATTTTATCATTGCAGATTTTACCGTTTCTTCCTCAGTGTTCCATTTCAACAGCAGATTATACATTCTTGAAAGTATCTTAGAAAGTATCTGCTGTGTTTTCCCCCTGTAATTTAAAAAAACATATCAATAAATATCATTTTAAAAAAAAGAGAGAGAGAACTTGGAATGTTTTTGTTCCTTCCTCAGAAAGGGAGAAATGGCTACCAAATAAAAATAAATTGGAAAAACCATACTCAAAGAAACTGCAAGTACATAGTTCAGGCCTCGTGATTCTCAGGAACTGATATGCAGAAATATGCCGCCTCTGAACCTGGAGGTACTACATAGCCATCACTTGACACATCGCTCATTTCACATGGCATCCACGTGGCTCCCCGCCCCCCAAGAATCTGGGAGCCAAAGTTTGGGTCATTGGGTTTGGTGCTTTTGTAACTGGATTTGTAATGGCTTTTATTCAAATACAATAAATGATTGATTAACTGATTGATGAAAAAGTGCTTTTTTCCTGAGATGCTAACTTTCTCTCTGCATGCCATTCCTTGAACAGCTTCCTGTGCAAAGATAAGGCTTGCTTTCATTGCTCTGTTCATCTGTGCATTTGACTAGTGTTGTGGGGAGGGAAATGCAACCACTGGGCCTAAAAATGTCCCCCTCCTGCCCACTTGGGTTTCCGGTGTGGCCTTCACAGATATTGGCACAACTTGTGTGTGTGTTTTGGCTGCTGAGCTGTGCTCACCATTGTGAGGGCCGAGGGAGTGATGGTGATGCCTCCCCAGCTGCTGCCATTGTCCGTGGGTTGATTGTGATGTCACAAAAGCATTTGGCTGCTGAGCGCGTATAAATGTGGGCCAAGGCGCAAGCCTCAGCAGTTGCCCTCCCCAGAGAGAAATGGGCAGCTCGGTGGCACTCAGCCCAGGTGGTCTCCTGCCCCGTGGTGGGAAGCTGGCAAGCGGAAGGAGGCAATTGCCCGGTGCTGGGATGCTGTGGCCCTGGTGGTCTCCTGCCCCGTGGTGGCAAGCTGGCAAGCGGAAGGAGGCAATCACCCGGTGCTGGGATGCTGTGGCCCTGGTGGTCTCCTGCCCCGTGGTGGGAAGCTGGCAAGCGGAAGGAGGCAATTGCCCGGTGCTGGGATGCTGTGGCCCTGGTGGTCTCCTGCCCCGTGGTGGCAAGCTGGCAAGCGGAAGGAGGCAATCACCCGGTGCTGGGATGCTGTGGCCCTGGTGGTCTCCCGCCCCGTGGTGGCAAGCTGGCAAGCGGAAGGAGGCAATTGCCCGGTGCTGGGATGCTGTGGCCCTGGTGGTCTCCTGCCCCGTGGTGGCAAGCTGGCAAGCGGAAGGAGGCAATTGCCCGGTGCTGGGATGCTGTGGCCCTGGTGGTCTCCTGCCCCGTGGTGGCAAGCTGGCAAGCGGAAGGAGGCAATCACCCGGTGCTGGGATGCTGTGGAGCAAGGAGAAGGCAAGTACAAAGATTACTTGCTGGTGGGATCGCTACTTGAAGGTGACTGACACTCAGCTCTGAAGCTGGTTGATGTCTGGCAATGGACCTGATGAGGTTGCAGCTGGTGGATGGTTGTCGGAAGAATTTGCATTCAGGCTAGTGGATGTTGCGTGGCTAGGCTGGCTGAGATGGGTGCAAACTGGCTTGGAAGCCTTGTTTGTTAACAGGCAGCCAAACAGGAGGAGGAATCTGGGGGGACGCTGTCGGGTGTTGGCCATCCCACTCACCTGCTTGCCTTTGCCTTACAGGGATGTCTGGAGCCGGTGAGGTTTTCCCCAAGTCCAGTCTACAAAGTCATCAAGAGAACCACAGGACATCCCTATTTACATCGGAGAAGTGAACGTGAAATACTGGCAGTGAGGAATGGACAAGGCTGTGGCCATACTTGAGAGAAGAAGCTTTGAAAGGCGACTGCAGGCGGACATCTGCTGCATTGCAAGTGATGGGGCAGTGGGGAGAGAGAAGAAAATGAGGGAGGCAACATTAGGCCACATTAGGTGCACCACTGAACTGCTATGAAGTCACTTTAAACAGGCATGGCTTCCTCTCAGGGATTCTGGGAACTGTAGATGGTTAAGGGGACGGAGACTTGTTACGGTGGTTAAGTATTAGGATTAGGATTAGGGGTAGGGTAGGGGTGGGGGTAGGGGTAGGGGTAGGGTTCCCTTCATGCCAGGGAACTCTGGGAATTGTAGCTGTATTTAGGGGGCAGGGTAGGGTTCCCTTCTTGCCAGGGAACTCTGGGAATTGTAGCTCTAGTTAGGGGTTAGGGTTCCCTTTTTGCCAGGGAACTCTGGGAATTGTAGCTGTAGTTAGGGGGCAGGGTTAGGGCTAGGGTTCCCTTTTTGCCAGGGAACTCTGGGAATTGTAGCTCTTGTTAAGGCTTAAGGGTTAGCATTAGGGTTAGAGTTAGTGTCAGGGGTAGGGGTGGGGGTGGGGGTAGGGGTAGAGGTAGGGTTCCCTTCTTGGCAGGGAACGGGCCCCCCTAACAACTCTTGGCACCCTTTTCCAACTATAGCTCCCAGAGTCTTTGGGGGTTGTTTAAGCCATGAGTGTTTAAAGCGGCTTCATAGCACATTAAATGGTGTGGATGTGGCCATGGCCTCCCTCACCCCACTGCCTCTTATTAATGAAGAATCGAAAGGATTTCCCAATTCAAATCTCTCGGAAACAGGAAACAAAAATGGAATGGACAAGGCTGTGGCCATACTTGAGAGAAACATTGAAGGGAGACTGCAGGCGGACATCTGCTGCATTGCAAGTGATGGGGCAGTGGGGAGAGAGAAGAAAATGAGGGAGGGAACATTAGGCCACATTAGGTGCACCACTGAACTGCTATGAAGTCACTTTAAACAGGCATGGCTTCCCCTCAGGGATTCTGGGAACTGTAGATGGTTAAGGGGACGGAGACTTGTTACGGTGGTTAAGTATTAGGATTAGGGGTAGGGTAGAGGTGGGGGTAGGGGTAGGGTTCCCTTCATGCCAGGGAACTCTGGGAATTGTAGCTCTAGTTAAGGGTTAGAGTTAGGGTTAGCGTCAGGGGCAGGGGTAGGGTTGGGGTTCCCTTGGCAGGGAACTCTGGGAATTGTAGCTCTAGTTAGGGGGCAGGGTTAGGGTTCCCTTTTTGCCAGGGAACTCTGGGAATTGTAGCTGTAGTTAGGGGGCAGGGTTAGGGTTCCCTTTTTGCCAGGGAACTCTGGGAATTGTAGCTCCAGTTAAGGCTTAAGGGCTAGCGTTAGGGTTAGAGTTAGCGTCGCGTAGGGGTGGGGGTAGGGGTAGTGGTAGAGGTAGGGTTCCCTTCTTGGCAGGGAACGGGGCCCCCTAACAACTCTTGGCACCCTTTTCCAACTATAGCTCCCAGAGTCTTTGGGGGTTGTTTAAGCCATGAGTGTTTAAAGCGGCTTCATAGCGCATTAAATGGTGTGGATGTGGCCATGGCCTCCCTCACCCCACTGCCTCTTATTAATGAAGAATCGAAAGGATTTCCCAATTCAAATCTCTCGGAAACAGGAAACAGAAAGAAGACTTTGTATCTCAAGCCATTTTGGAAGGTCTTAACTTGAAATGTCAATAAATGTATTTTTGTTGTATTGTGTTGTATAGTGTTGTGATTAACATGGGAAGTAGGGTGGTAAAATCTGCATGCGTTTATAGTAGGCATTTTGCACTCACCTGAACCCTTGCGGGGAAAGGGACAGGGCACAATGGGAAAGGGTGGGGCAACCGGGCTGCTTAAACCACACCCCTTTTCCAACGGAAGCACCATGGGGGGTGGGCCGTCCGAGAGAGAACAACAGAACACAGAACAAAGAAGACGGAAGTGGCACACAGTTCCTTCCGTTCCCTGTCTTCCAAAGAATGGAACGTCAACACACAGAGCATGTGATCCAGTAGTCACACACACTCTGCAGCACGGGAGAGAATGAAACTCCGGACATCCAGCACCCGCTTCTCTGCTTCTCTCGAACTCTTTGACGGTATCCCTGTCCAATCTTTTTTCAAAGAGGGCCAGATTTGATGAAGGGCTGTGAGGGCCGCCGAAACAGCCAACTCAAGTTGTTAACCTTTTTTGGGTTGAATTTGTTGAGGGTTTGTTTTTGTAGGATTTTACCCCAGGAAATAAACTGCCACAGGGACCGGATTAAACTGACCGGTGGGCTGGATTAGGCCCCCCAAATGGACCTTGGACATGCCTGATAAGCACACGAACAAGATGTAGCGTGTGCACCATTTCATGTTTTACTGGAAAACTTAAGGTCACTGTTAGCTGGTAGGCTTGGCCTTGGGGGGAAATCCCCCCTTGAATCTGACTTAGGACTTCAGCACTTGCACTACAGAGTAATAGTGTCATCATAATTTCACCATGGCAACCAGCTGCTTCATTTTTTTTTAGTAATATTTTATTAGGTTTTATCCATAAAAAAGTTTAGAAAAATACAAAAAACGAAAAAGATACAAAATTACAAAATACAGAAATACAGACATTAAACACAAAAAAGAAAAGAAAAAAGCACATTTTACAAAACAAAAATTCCTTCTTTCTTAATTTCTCCTCTTTGGTTAACTTATTTTCCTGACTCCCTCGCGTCTCCCATTTTTGTATCCCTTTTAAAAGTTAGTTCAGCAAATCCATATCCTATTAGTCTATCTATTTATTAATCCAATCTTGCATTTTACCTTGTTGCTAAAACCCCTGCAATTCATTTCAATGTCCTCAACATTCAAAATTTTTACAATATTTCTGCAAATACGTTGTAAATTTCCTCCAGTCTTCTTCCACCAACTCTTCTCCCTGATCTCGGATTCTGCCAGTCATTTCCGCCATCTCCATATAGTCTATTAGTTGCATCTGCCATTCTTCCAAGGTGGGTAGGTCTTGTGTCTTCCAATGCTTTGCGATCAGAATTCTTGCTGCTGCTGTAGCATACATAAAGAAACTTCTATCCTTCTTTAACACCGATTGGCCAACTATGCCCAGGAGAAAGGCCTCTGGTTTCTTCGGGAAAGTATATTTAAATACCTTTTTCAATTCATTATATATCATTTCCCAGAAAGCCTTGATCCTTGGGCACGTCCACCAAAGGTGAAAGAAAGTACCTTCAACTTCTTTACATTTCCAACATTTATTATTGGGCAAATGGTATATTTTTGCAAGCTTGACTGGAGTCATGTACCACCTGTACATCATTTTCATAATATTCTCTCTTAGGGCATTACATGCCGTGAATTTAATCCTGGTGGTCCACAACTTCTCCCAGTCAGCAAACATAATATTATGTCCTATATCTTGTGCCCATTTTATCATTGCAGATTTTACCGTTTCTTCCTCAGTGTTCCATTTCAACAGCAGATTATACATTCTTGAAAGTATCTTAGAAAGTATCTGCTGTGTTTTCCCCCTGTAATTTAAAAAAACATATCAATAAATATCATTTTTTTAAAAAGAGAGAGAGAACTTGGAATGTTTTTGTTCCTTCCTCAGAAAGGGAGAAATGGCTACCAAATAAAAATAAATTGGAAAAACCATACTCAAAGAAACTGCAAGTACATAGTTCAGGTAAGAGATGCAGGGGGAAAGTAAAATGACACAGTGCTGAAATGCACTTTCAAAATTTCTGATTTTGGAGTGCATTCTTTGACTTTCTGAAACTTGCAGCATTTCTTGGAGTGCTACATTAAAAGTATTCTCTTGGAAGTCTTCCTTTGTAACCTAAGAAAGCTGCCTGCATCAGGCCAGTGGCCCAAGTTCAGCATCCCATTCTCACAGATGCCTGTGCAAAAACTGCAAGCAGAATCTGACCCCAACAGCCCTCGTGATTCTCAGGAACTGATATGCAGAAATATGCCGCCTCTGAACCTGGAGGTACTACATAGCCATCACTTGACACATCGCTCATTTCACATGGCATCCACGTGGCTCCCCGCCCCCCAATAATCTGGGAGCTAAAGTTTGGGTCATTGGGTTTGGTGCTTTTGTAACTGGATTTGTAATGGCTTTTAGTCAAATACAATAAATGATTGATTGATTAACTGATTGATGAAAAAGTGCTTTTTTCCTGAGATGCTAACTTTCTCTCTGCATGCCATTCCTTGAACAGCTTCCTGTGCAAAGATAAGGCTTGCTTTCATTGCTCTGTTCATCTGTGCATTTGACTAGTGTTGTGGGGAGGGAAATGCAACCACTGGGCCTAAAAATGTCCCCCTCCTGCCCACTTGGGTTTCCGGTGTGGCCTTCACAGATATTGGCACAACTTGTGTGTGTGTTTTGGCTGCTGAGCTGTGCTCACCATTGTGAGGGCCGAGGGAGTGATGGTGATGCCTCCCCAGCTGCTGCCATTGTCCGTGGGTTGATTGTGATGTCACAAAAGCATTTGGCTGCTGAGCGCGTATAAATGTGGGCCAAGGCGCAAGCCTCAGCAGTTGCCCTCCCCAGAGAGAAATGGGCAGCTCGGTGGCACTCAGCCCAGGTGGTCTCCTGTCCCGTGGCAGCAAGCTGGCAAGCGGAAGGAGGCAATTGCCCGGTGCTGGGATGCTGTGGCCCTGGTGGTCTCCTGCCCCGTGGTGGCAAGCTGGCAAGCGGAAGGAGGCAATCACCCGGTGCTGGGATGCTGTGGCCCTGGTGGTCTCCTGCCCCGTGGTGGCAAGCTGGCAAGCGGAAGGAGGCAATTGCCCGGTGCTGGGATGCTGTGGCCCTGGTGGTCTCCTGCCCCGTGGTGGCAAGCTGGCAAGCGGAAGGAGGCAATGGCCCGGTGCTGGGATGCTGTGGAGCAAGGAGAAGGCAAGTACAAAGATTACTTGCTGGTGGGATCGCTACTTGAAGGTGACTGACACTCAGCTCTGAAGCTGGTTGATGTCTGGCAATGGACCTGATGAGGTTGCAGCTGGTGGATGGTTGTCGGAAGAATTTGCATTCAGGCTATTGGATGTTGCGAGGCTACGCTGGCTGAGATGGGTGCAAACTGGCTTGGAAGCCTTGTTTGTTAACAGGCAGCCAAACAGGAGGAGGAATCTGGGGGGACGCTGTCGGGTGTTGGCCATCCCACTCACCTGTTTGCCTTTGCCTTACAGGGATGTCTGGAGCCGGTGAGGTTTTCCCCAAGTCCAGTCTACAAAGTCATCAAGAGAACCACAGGACATCCCTATTTACATCGGAGAAGTGAACGTGAAATACTGGCAGTGAGGAATGGACAAGGCTGTGGCCATACTTGAGAGAAGGAGCTTTGAAAGGCGACTGCAGGCGGACATCTGCTGCATTGCAAGTGATGGGGCAGTGGGGAGAGAGAAGAAAATGAGGGAGGCAACATTAGGCCACATTAGGTGCACCACTGAACTGCTATGAAGTCACTTTAAACAGGCATGGCTTCCTCTCAGGGATTCTGGGAACTGTAGATGGTTAAGGGGACGGAGACTTGTTACGGTGGTTAAGTATTAGGATTAGGGGTAGGGGTGGGGGTAGGGGTAGGGGTAGGGGTAGGGGTAGGGTTCCCTTCATGCCAGGGAACTCTGGGAATTGTAGCTGTAGTTAGGGGGCAGGGTAGGGTTCCCTTCTTGCCAGGGAACTCTGGGAATTGTAGCTCTAGTTAGGGGTTAGGGTTCCCTTTTTGCCAGGGAACTCTGGGAATTGTAGCTGTAGTTAGGGGGCAGGGTTAGGGTTAGGGTTCCCTTTTTGCCAGGGAACTCTGGGAATTGTAGCTCTAGTTAAGGCTTAAGGGTTAGCATTAGGGTTAGAGTTAGCGTCAGGGGTAGGGGTGGGGGTGGGGGTAGGGGTAGAGGTAGGGTTCCCTTCTTGGCAGGGAACGGGCCCCCCTAACAACTCTTGGCACCCTTTTCCAACTATAGCTCCCAGAGTCTTTGGGGGTTGTTTAAGCCATGAGTGTTTAAAGCGGCTTCATAGCACATTAAATGGTGTGGATGTGGCCATGGCCTCCCTCACCCCACTGCCTCTTATTAATGAAGAATCGAAAGGATTTCCCAATTCAAATCTCTCGGAAACAGGAAACAAAAATGGAATGGACAAGGCTGTGGCCATACTTGAGAGAAACATTGAAGGGAGACTGCAGGCGGACATCTGCTGCATTGCAAGTGATGGGGCAGTGGGGAGAGAGAAGAAAATGAGGGAGGGAACATTAGGCCACATTAGGTGCACCACTGAACTGCTATGAAGTCACTTTAAACAGGCATGGCTTCCCCTCAGGGATTCTGGGAACTGTAGATGGTTAAGGGGACGGAGACTTGTTACGGTGGTTAAGTATTAGGATTAGGATTAGGGGTAGGGTAGAGGTGGGGGTAGGGGTAGGGTTCCCTTCATGCCAGGGAACTCTGGGAATTGTAGCTCTAGTTAAGGGTTAGAGTTAGGGTTAGCGTCAGGGGCAGGGGTAGGGTTGGGGTTCCCTTGGCAGGGAACTCTGGCAATTGTAGCTCTAGTTAGGGGGCAGGGTTAGGGTTCCCTTTTTGCCAGGGAACTCTGGGAATTGTAGCTGTAGTTAGGGGGCAGGGTTAGGGTTCCCTTTTTGCCAGGGAACTCTGGGAATTGTAGCTCCAGTTAAGGCTTAAGGGCTAGCGTTAGGGTTAGAGTTAGCGTCGCGTAGGGGTGGGGGTAGGGGTAGTGGTAGAGGTAGGGTTCCCTTCTTGGCAGGGAACGGAGCCCCCTAACAACTCTTGGCACCCTTTTCCAACTATAGCTCCCAGAGTCTTTGGGGGTTGTTTAAGCCATGAGTGTTTAAAGCGGCTTCATAGCGCATTAAATGGTGTGGATGTGGCCATGGCCTCCCTCACCCCACTGCCTCTTATTAATGAAGAATCGAAAGGATTTTCCAATTCAAATCTCTCGGAAACAGGAAACAGAAAGAAGACTTTGTATCTCAAGCCATTTTGGAAGGTCTTAACTTGAAATGTCAATAAATGTATTTTTGTTGTATTGTGTTGTATAGTGTTGTGATTAACATGGGAAGTAGGGTGGTAAAATCTGCATGCGTTTATAGTAGGCATTTTGCACTCACCTGAACCCTTGCGGGGAAAGGGACAGGGCACAATGGGAAAGGGTGGGGCAACCGGGCTGCTTAAACCACACCCCTTTTCCAAGGGAAGCACCATGGGGGGTGGGACGTCCGAGAGAGAACAACAGAACACAGAAGAAAGAAGACGGAAGTGGCACACAGTTCCTTCTGTTCCCTCTCTTCCAAAGAATGGAACGTCAACACACAGAGTATGTGATCCAGTAGTCACACACACTCTGCAGCACGGGAGAGAATGAAACTCCGGACATCCAGCACCCGCTTCTCTGCTTCTCTCGAACTCTTTGACGGTATCCCTGTCCAATCTTTTTTCAAAGAGGGCCAGATTTGATGAAGTGAAGGGCTGTGAGGGCCGCCGAAACAGCCAACTCAAGTTGTTAACCTTTTTTAGGGTTGAATTTGTTGAGGGTTTGTTTTTTTAGGATTTTACCCCAGGAAATAAACTGCCACAGGGGCCGGATTAAACTGACCGGTGGGCTGGATTAGGCCCCCCAAATGGACCTTGGACATGCCTGATAAGCACACGAACAAGATGTAGCGTGTGCACCATTTCATGTTTTACTGGAAAACTTAAGGTCACTGTTAGCTGGTAGGCTTGGCCATGGGGGGAAATCCCCCCTTGAATCTGACTTAGGACTTCAGCACTTGCACTACAGAGTAATAGTGTCATCATAATTTCACCATGGCAACCAGCTGCTTCATTTTTTTTTAGTAATATTTTATTAGGTTTTATCCATAAAAAAGTTTAGAAAAATACAAAAAATGAAAAAGATACAAAATTACAAAATACAGAAATACAGACATTAAACACAAAAAAGAAAAGAAAAAAGCACATTTTACAAAACAAAAATTCCTTCTTTCTTAATTTCTCCTCTTTGGTTAACTTATTTTCCTGACTCCCTCGCGTCTCCCATTTTTGTATCCCTTTTAAAAGTTAGTTCAGCAAATCCATATCCTATTAGTCTATCTATTTATTAATCCAATCTTGCATTTTACCTTGTTGCTAAAACCCCTGCAATTCATTTCAATGTCCTCAACATTCAAAATTTTTACAATATTTCTGCAAATACGTTGTAAATTTCCTCCAGTCTTCTTCCACCAACTCTTCTCCCTGATCTCGGATTCTGCCAGTCATTTCCGCCATCTCCATATAGTCTATTAGTTGCATCTGCCATTCTTCCAAGGTGGGTAGGTCTTGTGTCTTCCAATGCTTTGCGATCAGAATTCTTGCTGCTGCTGTAGCATACATAAAGAAACTTCTATCCTTCTTTAACACCGATTGGCCAACTATGCCCAGGAGAAAGGCCTCTGGTTTCTTCGGGAAAGTATATTTAAATACCTTTTTCAATTCATTATATATCATTTCCCAGAAAGCCTTGATCCTTGGGCACGTCCACCAAAGGTGAAAGAAAGTACCTTCAACTTCTTTACATTTCCAACATTTATTATTGGGCAAATGGTATATTTTTGCAAGCTTGACTGGAGTCATGTACCACCTGTACATCATTTTCATAATATTCTCTCTTAGGGCATTACATGCCGTGAATTTAATCCTGGTGGTCCACAACTTCTCCCAGTCAGCAAACATAATATTATGTCCTATATCTTGTGCCCATTTTATCATTGCAGATTTTACCGTTTCTTCCTCAGTGTTCCATTTCAACAGCAGATTATACATTCTTGAAAGTATCTTAGAAAGTATCTGCTGTGTTTTCCCCCTGTAATTTAAAAAAACATATCAATAAATATCATTTTAAAAAAAAGAGAGAGAGAACTTGGAATGTTTTTGTTCCTTCCTCAGAAAGGGAGAAATGGCTACCAAATAAAAATAAATTGGAAAAACCATACTCAAAGAAACTGCAAGTACATAGTTCAGGTAAGAGATGCAGGGGGAAAGTAAAATGACAGAGTGCTGAAATGCACTTTCAAAATTTCTGATTTTGGAGTGCATTCTTTGACTTTCTGAAACTTGCAGCATTTCTTGGAGTGCTACATTAAAAGTATTCTCTTGGAAGTCTTCCTTTGTAACCTAAGAAAGCTGCCTGCATCAGGCCAGTGGCCCAAGTTCAGCATCCCATTCTCACAGATGCCTGTGCAAAAACTGCAAGCAGAATCTGACCCCAACAGCCCTCGTGATTCTCAGGAACTGATATGCAGAAATATGCCGCCTCTGAACCTGGAGGTACTACATAGCCATCACTTGACACATCGCTGAGTTCACATGGCATTCACCTGGCTTCTTCCCCCAAAGAATCTGGGAGCCAAAGTTTGGGTCATTGGGTTTGGTGCTTTTGTAACTGGATTTGTAATGGCTTTTAGTCAAATACAATAAATGATTGATTAACTGATTGATGAAAAAGTGCTTTTTTCCTGAGATGCTAACTTTCTCTCTGCATGCCATTCCTTGAACAGCTTCCTGTGCAAAGATAAGGCTTGCTTTCATTGCTCTGTTCATCTGTGCATTTGACTAGTGTTGTGGGGAGGGAAATGCAACCACTGGGCCTAAAAATGTCCCCCTCCTGCCCACTTGGGTTTCCGGTGTGGCCTTCACAGATATTGGCACAACTTGTGTGTGTGTTTTGGCTGCTGAGCTGTGCTCACCATTGTGAGGGCCGAGGGAGTGATGGTGATGCCTCCCCAGCTGCTGCCATTGTCCGTGGGTTGATTGTGATGTCACAAAAGCATTTGGCTGCTGAGCGCGTATAAATGTGAGCCAAGGCGCAAGCCTCAGCAGTTGCCCTCCCCAGAGAGAAATGGGCAGCTCGGTGGCACTCAGCCCAGGTGGCCTCCTGTCCCGTGGCAGCAAGCTGGCAAGCGGAAGGAGGCAATTGCCCGGTGCTGGGATGCTGTGGCCCTGGTGGCCTCCCGCCCCGTGGTGGCAAGCTGGCAAGCGGAAGGAGGCAATTGCCCGGTGCTGGGATGCTGTGGCCCTGGTGGTCTCCTGCCCCGTGGTGGCAAGCTGGCAAGCGGAAGGAGGCAATCACCCGGTGCTGGGATGCTGTGGCCCTGGTGGTCTCCTGCCCCGTGGTGGCAAGCTGGCAAGCGGAAGGAGGCAATGGCCCGGTGCTGGGATGCTGTGGAGCAAGGAGAAGGCAAGTACAAAGATTACTTGCTGGTGGGATCGCTACTTGAAGGTGACTGACACTCAGCTCTGAAGCTGGTTGATGTCTGGCAATGGACCTGATGAGGTTGCAGCTGGTGGATGGTTGTCGGAAGAATTTGCATTCAGGCTAGTGGATGTTGCGTGGCTAGGCTGGCTGAGATGGGTGCAAACTGGTTTGGAAGCCTTGTTTGTTAACAGGCAGCCAAACAGAGGAGGAATCTGGGGGGAAGCTGTCGGGTGTTGGCCATCCCACTCACCTGTTTGCCTTTGCCTTACAGGGATGTCTGGAGCCGGTGAGGTTTTCCCCAAGTCCAGTCAACAAAGTCATCAAGAGAACCACAGGACATCCCTATTTACATCGGAGAAGTGAACGTGAAATACTGGCAGTGAGGAATGGACAAGGCTGTGGCCATACTTGAGAGAAGGAGCTTTGAAAGGCGACTGCAGGCGGACATCTGCTGTATTGCAAGTGATGGGGCAGTGGGGAGAGAGAAGAAAATGAGGGAGGCAACATTAGGCCACATTAGGTGCACCACTGAACTGCTATGAAGTCACTTTAAACAGACATGGCTTCCTCTCAGGGATTCTGGGAACTGTAGATGGTTAAGGGGACGGAGACTTGTTACGGTGATTAAGTATTAGGATTAGGATTAGGGGTAGGGTAGGGGTGGGGGTAGGGGTAGGGTTCCCTTCATGCCAGGGAACTCTGGGAATTGTAGCTGTAGTTAGGGGGCAGGGTAGGGGTCCCTTCTTGCCAGGGAACTCTGGGAATTGTAGCTCTAGTTAGGGGTTAGGGTTCCCTTTTTGCCAGGGAACTCTGGGAATTGTAGCTGTAGTTAGGGGGCAGGGTTAGGGTTAGGGTTCCCTTTTTGCCAGGGAACTCTGGGAATTGTAGCTCTAGTTAAGGCTTAAGGGTTAGCATTAGGGTTAGAGTTAGCGTCAGGGGTAGGGGTGGGGGTGGGGGTAGGGGTAGAGGTAGGGTTCCCTTCTTGGCAGGGAACGGGCCCCCCTAACAACTCTTGGCACCCTTTTCCAACTATAGCTCCCAGAGTCTTTGGGGGTTGTTTAAGCCATGAGTGTTTAAAGCGGCTTCATAGCACATTAAATGGTGTGGATGTGGCCATGGCCTCCCTCACCCCACTGCCTCTTATTAATGAAGAATCGAAAGGATTTCCCAATTCAAATCTCTCGGAAACAGGAAACAAAAATGGAATGGACAAGGCTGTGGCCATACTTGGGAGAAACATTGAAGGGAGACTGCAGGCGGACATCTGCTGCATTGCAAGTGATGGGGCAGTGGGGAGAGAGAAGAAAATGAGGGAGGGAACATTAGGCCACATTAGGTGCACCACTGAACTGCTATGAAGTCACTTTAAACAGGCATGGCTTCCCCTCAGGGATTCTGGGAACTGTAGATGGTTAAGGGGACGGAGACTTGTTACGGTGGTTAAGTATTAGGATTAGGATTAGGGGTAGGGTAGAGGTGGGGGTAGGGGTAGGGTTCCCTTCATGCCAGGGAACTCTGGGAATTGTAGCTCTAGTTAAGGGTTAGAGTTAGGGTTAGCGTCAGGGGCAGGGGTAGGGTTGGGGTTCCCTTGGCAGGGAACTCTGGGAATTGTAGCTCTAGTTAGGGGGCAGGGTTAGGGTTCCCTTTTTGCCAGGGAACTCTGGGAATTGTAGCAGTAGTTAGGGAGCAGGGTTAGGGTTCTCTTTTTGCCAGGGAACTCTGGGAATTGTAGCTCTAGTTAAGGCTTAAGGGCTAGCGTTAGGGTTAGAGTTAGCGTCGCGTAGGGGTGGGGGTAGGGGTAGTGGTAGAGGTAGGGTTCCCTTCTTGGCAGGGAACGGGGCCCCCTAACAACTCTTGGCACCCTTTTCCAACTATAGCTCCCAGAGTCTTTGGGGGTTGTTTAAGCCATGAGTGTTTAAAGCGGCTTCATAGCGCATTAAATGGTGTGGATGTGGCCATGGCCTCCCTCACCCCACTGCCTCTTATTAATGAAGAATCGAAAGGATTTCCCAATTCAAATCTCTCGGAAACAGGAAACAGAAAGAAGACTTTGTATCTCAAGCCATTTTGGAAGGTCTTAACTTGAAATGTCAATAAATGTATTTTTGTTGTATTGTGTTGTATAGTGTTGTGATTAACATGGGAAGTAGGGTGGTAAAATCTGCATGCGTTTATAGTAGGCATTTTGCACTCACCTGAACCCTTGCAGGGAAAGGGACAGGGCACAATGGGAAAGGGTGGGGCAACCGGGCTGCTTAAACCACACGCCTTTTCCAAGGGAAGCACCATGGGGGGTGGGCCGTCCGAGAGAGAACAACAGAACACAGAAGAAAGAAGACAGAAGTGGCGCACAGTTCCTTCTGTTCCCTCTCTTCCAAAGAATGGAACGTCAACACACAGAGTATGTGATCCAGTAGTCACACACACTCTGCAGCACGGGAGAGAATGAAACTCCGGACATCCAGCACCCGCTTCTCTGCTTCTCTCGAACTCTTTGACGGTATCCCTGTCCAATCTTTTTTCAAAGAGGGCCAGATTTGATGAAGGGCTGTGAGGGCCGCCGAAACAGCCAACTCAAGTTGTTAACCTTTTTTAGGGTTGAATTTGTTGAGGGTTTGTTTTTTTAGGATTTTACCCCAGGAAATAAACTGCCACAGGGGCCGGATTAAACTGACCGGTGGGCTGGATTAGGCCCCCCAAATGGACCTTGGACATGCCTGATAAGCACACGAACAAGATGTAGCGTGTGCACCATTTCATGTTTTACTGGAAAACTTAAGGTCACTGTTAGCTGGTAGGCTTGGCCTTGGGGGGAAATCCCCCCTTGAATCTGACTTAGGACTTCAGCACTTGCACTACAGAGTAATAGTGTCATCATAATTTCACCATGGCAACCAGCTGCTTCATTTTTTTTTAGTAATATTTTATTAGGTTTTATCCATAAAAAAGTTTAGAAAAATACAAAAAACGAAAAAGATACAAAATTACAAAATACAGAAATACAGACATTAAACACAAAAAAGAAAAGAAAAAAGCACATTTTACAAAACAAAAATTCCTTCTTTCTTAATTTCTCCTCTTTGGTTAACTTATTTTCCTGACTCCCTCGCGTCTCCCATTTTTGTATCCCTTTTAAAAGTTAGTTCAGCAAATCCATATCCTATTAGTCTATCTATTTATTAATCCAATCTTGCATTTTACCCTGTTGCTAAAACCCCTGCAATTCATTTCAATGTCCTCAACATTCAAAAATTTTACAATATTTCTGCAAATACGTTTTAAATTTCCTCCAGTCTTCTTCCACCAACTCTTCTCCCTGATCTCGGATTCTGCCAGTCATTTCCGCCATCTCCATATAGTCTATTAGTTGCATCTGCCATTCTTCCAAGGTGGGTAGGTCTTGTGTCTTCCAATGCTTTGCGATCAGAATTCTTGCTGCTGCTGTAGCATACATAAAGAAACTTCTATCCTTCTTTAACACCGATTGGCCAACTATGCCCAGGAGAAAGGCCTCTGGTTTCTTCGGGAAAGTATATTTAAATACCTTTTTCAATTCATTATATATCATTTCCCAGAAAGCCTTGATCCTTGGGCACGTCCACCAAAGGTGAAAGAAAGTACCTTCAACTTCTTTACATTTCCAACATTTTTTTTTTTAAATAAAATTTTTATTGGTTTTACAGAATTTTAAAGAACAAACAAACATTTAAAAAGACATACAAACACGTATAATTTCATAACATATTTTCATAAACCTCTTTTGTGGGACTCCCCCATACCCCCCCTTTCCGCATCCTAATGTCCTTATTTTTATAGCAACTCCCAATTATTGCTTTCCAACCTCTGTCATCTTAGTCCTTTCTGTATTCTAGCCTTAAATCACTGTATCCCTTTGTTCCTAAAAACCACAACACTCTAGCATTCTTCAAGTTTATAATAGTCCTTAAGATAACTTTTGAATTTTCTCCATTCTTCTTCCGCCGTCTCTTTTCCTTGGTCACGGATTCTGCCTGTCATCTCGGCCAGTGTCATATAGTCCATCACTTTCATCTGCCATTCTTCCAGAGTGGGTAGATCTTGTGTCTTCCAATACTTTGCGATGAGTATTCTTGCTGCTGTTGTAGCATACATAAAAAAAGTTCTATCCCTCTTTGACACCAATTGGCCGGCAATGCCCAAGAGAAAGGCCTCTGGTTTTTTAGGAAAAGTACATTTAAGTACCTTTTTCATTTCATTATAGATCATTTCCCAGAAAGCCTTAATCTTCGGGCATGTCCACCAAAGGTGATAGAAGGTACCTTCAGTCTCTTTACATTTCCAACATTTGTTATCGGGCAAATGATAAATTTTTGCCAGCTTGACTGGGGTCATGTACCACCTATAGACCATTTTCATAATGTTTTCCTTTAAGGCATTACATGCCGTAAATTTAATACCGGTGTTCCATAACCATTCCCAGTCAGCTGACATAATGTTATGTCCAACATCCTGTGCCCACTTAATCATAACCGATTTAACTGTTTCGTCCTGTGTATTCCATTTCAGCAGCAAGTTATACATTCTTGATAGATTCTTAGTATTGGGTTCTAACAGTTCAGTCTCTAATTTTGATTTTTCCACCTGAAAGCCAATTTTCCTGTCCTGTTTGAAACACTCCATTATTTGATGATATTGAAGCCAATATTGTATTTTATGTTTCATTTTCTCATAGCTTTGTAATTTCCATTTATCTCCCTCCTGTTCCAAGATTTCCCAATACTTCGGCCATCCGACCTCCATATTGAGTTTCTTCACTGCCTTAGCCTCCACTGGTGACACCCATCTAGGGGTTTTGTTTTCCAACAGATCTTTATATCTTATCCAAACATTAAACAATGCTTTTCTAACAATGTGATTTTTAAAGGCGCTATGCAGCTTGATTTTATCATACCATAGATATGCATGCCAACCGAAAGCATTATTGAAACCTTCCAGGTCCAAAATGTCTGTGTTCTCGAGGAGCATCCATTCTTTCAGCCAGCAAAAAGCTGCTGCCTCATAGTACAATTTTAAGTCCGGCAGGGCAAAACCCCCTCTTTCTTTAGCGTCTGTCAATATTTTAAATTTAATTCTGGGCTTTTTGCCCTGCCAGACAAATTTCGAAATATCTTTCTGCCACCTCTTAAAACATTCCATCTTGTCAAGAGTCTGCAAGGTCTGAAACAAAAATAGCATTCTAGGCAATACATTCATTTTAATCACTGCAATTCGGCCTAACATTGACAATTTCAAATTTGACCATATTTCTAGATCTTTTTTAATTTCTGACCAACATTTTTCATAATTATCCTTATACAAATTCACATTTTTAGATGTCAAATAAACCCCTAGGTATTTCACCTTCTTGACCACCGTCAACCTCGTCTCCTCTTGGAATTTCTCCTTTTCCATATCTGTTAAATTTTTTCCTAGAACTTTGGTTTTTTGCTTATTCAACTTAAATCCAGCTACCTGGCCAAACTGTTGGATTATTTCCAAAACCTTTTTCGTACTAGTGTTTGGCTCTTGCAAAGTCAATACTAGGTCATCTGCGAATGCTCTTAACTTATAATGTTTAACTCCGACCTGCACTCCTTTAACCTGCTGGTCACTTCTAATCATATTCAGCAACACCTCCAGAACTGAAATGAAAAGCAGTGGGGAAATTGGGCACCCCTGTCGTGTTCCTTTTTCTATCTTAAGTTCCTCAGTTATTACATTATTTACAATCAGTTTAGCTTTTTGTTCAGAGTATATTGCCGCCATACCATTCTCAAAACCTTGGCCTACCCCCATCCCATGAAGATTCTTTGTCATAAAGCTCCAAGAAATATTGTCAAAGGCTTTCTCCGCGTCCACAAAAATCAGTACTGCTTTAGTATTTATATTCACCTCTAGCTTTTCCAAGATGTCTATTATATTCCTTACATTGTCTGCTAGGTGTCTTTTTGGAAGAAAGCCTGCTTAGTCCTTATGAATCTTCTCCATCAACACTTTTTAAAATCTTTTTGCCAGAATGTCTGCAAAAATTTTGTAATCCACATTAAGTAGTGATATTGGGCGGTAGTTCTTCAGTTGAGTCTTTTCAGTCTCTGTCTTTGGTATGAGTGAGATAAATGCTTCTTTCCACGATTCAGGTGCCTTTTTTCCCTCTAAGATCTCATTGCAGACTTCTTTTAATGGTTGAATCAACCATTCCTTCAACGATTTGTAGTATCTGGAAGTCAGTCCATCTGGTCCTGGAGATTTGCCCAATTGCATATTCTGAATGGCAGCCTCTATCTCTTGTTCTGTTATTCTCTGGTTCAGATCCATCTTACTTTGATGAGAGATTTTTTGTAGTCCATATTTATCAAGGAATTTATCTATATCTTCTTCATTTTGCGGGCCTTGAGTATAAAGTTTTTTAAAATAGCTCAGGAAACAATTTCTAATTTCATTAGGTTTAGATATATTCTTTCCATCCACTTCTAGGCTTGTAACTGTATTTAGTTTCTGCCTTTTCTTCAATTGCCATGCCAAAAGTTTACCACATTTATTTGCCGATTCGAATGTCTTTTGTTTCATTTGCTTTATCTTCCATTCAATCTCTTGGTTCATCAATTCCATATATTGTGTTTGATATAACTTAATCTCTCTTAAAATCTCCTGGGACTTTGGTTTTACTCTTAATTTTTTCTCTCCTTCCTTTATCTTTTCCAAAATCTTTTCTTTTTTCTCATTTTGTTTTTTCCTCTTTATTGAGTTTTGTTGAATCAAAAAACCTCGCATCACAGCTTTGCTTGCGTCCCAGATCACTCTTTTTTCCACATCAGCCCTCAAATTTATTTCAAAGTAGTCTTTTAAAGTTTTTTGGGCCTTCATAAGGATCTCCTTGTCTCGAAAGAGGGTGTCATTCATTCTCCATCTAAATTGACCAGTTGTTGTAAGTTTCATCTCCATCTTCACAGCGTTATGGTCGGAGCAAGTTTTTGGGCAGATTTCTACCTTCTTAATCTTTGGAGCCATACCACTAGTAATCCAAATTTGATCAATTCTGGTCCAGGTCATCATTGCTTGGGAGAAAAAGGTTCCCTCTCTCTCCAGAGGGTTCCTTGTTCTCCATATATCAATCAAATCCATGTTTTCCGTCATTTCAAAAAAGGTCTTAGGGAGTCTCCCTTCCTTGGTGACTGTTAGTCTTTGTGCCTTGTCCATGTTAGTGGAGACCACACCGTTCATGTCTCCCATAATTATCATATTGTAATCCAAATAGTCCGTCAGAGTTTCATGAAGTCTCTTGAAGAAGTCAGATTTGCCTTGATTTGGTGCATAGATTCCAACAATCAAGAATTTTTCTCCTTGTACTTGTATCTCCACTGCCAAATATCTCCCTTGTTCATCTTTAAAAATCATTTTTGGAGCCCATTTCTCTTTTACATATATCACAACTCCTCTTTTTTTAACTTTGTCTGATGAGATAAATTCTTGTCCTAGTCTTTTATTTATAAGTAATCTCCTGTGAGCTCTGGTTATGTGGGTTTCTTGTAAACATATCAAATCCAATTGTTCTCTGTTCAAAATGTGAAAAACTTGTCGTCTCTTCAAAGGCCCATTGAGCCCATTGCAATTCCAGCTAAGGAATTGCAGAGCCATCTTATTATTTTTCTGACACTCCTCCAACAGCTCCCAGTTGTTGCTCTTCCTCTGATGGTGGTGGTTTATGTCCAAACGAAAGATTCAGAATATCTAATGCTCTCCTCTGTTCTGCAATTGGGTCCACAGTCCCCTTCTGCAAGTCCTCTTGATTTCTTTCCAAAAATTTGTCTTTGTCTTGAATAGTCTTTATTTTCACCTTCTTTCCCTTGTAATCAAAGGACAGTCCCTGTGGGAATTCCCACCTGAAGCGGATAGAGTTTTTCTTTAACAGAAGAGCCAAGTCCTTATAGAAGTTTCTCAAATCCAAAATATATTTTGGGATGTCTTTAAAGATCTGTACAGCTGAGTTTCCAATTTGCAAGGCCTTTTCAAAGTGTAGTCCTAGTATTTTGTCTCTTTCTTCCTTAGATCTAAGTGTAATCAGACAGTCTCTCGGGGTCTTTCTGTTCTGCTTTTTACCCAGTCTAAAAGCTGTTGTAATTTTGAATTCGTCTTCCTCCAGATCCCAGCAATCAGCAAACTCTTGTGTTAAAAACTCCACGAGGTTGTCACTTTCGTTCTCTGGAATCAATCTCAATTTCAAGTTTCTCTCTTTTCTCTGTAGTTCCCACAAAGCCAAAGTTGCGTCGTGCTCATGGACCTTTTTGGCAATCGGTTCTAAATTCTCTTGGGTCTCTCCAGCAATAGCTCTAGCTTCTTCAGCAATTTTACGTGTAGCAGAATTTTCCTCAACCAATTTGTTTATAGATTCTGTGTTCTGGTCTAATCTTGCTGATATTTCTGTTAATTTTTGTGTATTTTCTGAAGTCTGTTTTGTCAGAGACTCCAGGGATTGGTTTATCTTAAGCAAGGCCTGTGTCACGGCATCCATGGAGATAGCTGTCACTTTTTCTTGTCCTGTTGTTCCTGTAGGTCCAGAAGTTACGCCTGTGATCGAGCCTCTTTTCTTTAGTTGTTGTTGCTGCTGCTGTTGCTGTTGTTGTTGCTTGGTCTTGGCTCTTGTGACTATCTCTTCTTGTGAGCCACTCATGTCAAGGTCGTTTCTCACAGGAGCTGTTTCCCACTGGAAAGCTCCACTGTCTTAAGCTGTGCCGACCTTTGCTTTACCCTCTAGGGGGAGCAAATCAAAATGTCCAAATACAAGATGTCCAAATACAAAGGCAAAGAAAGTATCCAAATGCGTAGGAAAAGGAGACAGAGAAAAATTAAAGCAAGTGTAGCTGGAGGCTTGTAACTGCAAATTTCCACAATTTCCCAGTAGATACTGTCTCAGCCTGCTGATATACTGTAGCCAGACAATACAAAAACTTTGTATCACAATGTAACTTTCACAGGAAGAAGTCAGTTCAGTGTCCTATTGTCCTATAGGGCAGACCGTTTCATATTTTTGAGACAGCTGAGGCAGCAGAGGATTTTTCTTTTAAATAAATCATGCAGTTGCCAAAGTCTCTCTTGCCTCCCCTCTGCCCTGCTAGCTAGAGGGGAGATCTAAGGTCCAAATGTCAGGTTTAATTAAACAAAAACAAAGTCTTTAGCGGATGCAGCTTTTGAGTTCCGTTGCTTTCACTTTCATGCAGTCGGGGGGAGGCAGACTTCCTTAATTTTGACCTCCCCGTTTTCAACCAAATCTCCAGATTTTAATTCCAAATAAAGGTTCCGTTTTACTCACGGGTTTTTTCTGTCCAGAATTTACAGGAAGGAATCGGCGCTCTCCACTAATAGCGACGCGGCTTCACCCTGCGGGCTGGGTAGCGATTCTCAGCACCGCGCTCCCCCGATGTCGTTCCGGAGCCTTTAAAAAGGCTCTTTCTGCGGTAAAGGAGGGGCGCTTTTGGTGCCCACCGAATCTCCTCGTTCACAGGCTTCCGCGCCTGTGATTTTAGGGGTCCCCCGCTTGCCGTAGCGGGACAGACCCGAACTCACAGGGCAGTCCTTTTCCGGAGCTCGGAAAAAGGACCGCCATTAGCGCTGGCGCCGACCGGAAGTCTCCATTTCCAACATTTATTATTGGGCAAATGGTATATTTTTGCAAGCTTGACTGGAGTCATGTACCACCTGTACATCATTTTCATAATATTCTCTCTTAGGGCATTACATGCCGTGAATTTAATCCTGGTGGTCCACAACTTCTCCCAGTCAGCAAACATAATATTATGTCCTATATCTTGTGCCCATTTTATCATTGCAGATTTTACCGTTTCTTCCTCAGTGTTCCATTTCAACAGCAGATTATACATTCTTGAAAGTATCTTAGAAAGTATCTGCTGTGTTTTCCCCCTGTAATTTAAAAAAAAATATCAATAAATATCATTTAAAAAAAATGAGAGAGAGAACTTGGAATGTTTTTGTTCCTTCCTCAGAAAGGGAGAAATGGCTACCAAATAAAAATAAATTGGAAAAACCATACTCAAAGAAACTGCAAGTACATAGTTCAGGTAAGAGATGCAGGGGGAAAGTAAAATGACACAGTGCTGAAATGCACTTTCAAAATTTCTGATTTTGGAGTGCATTCTTTGACTTTCTGAAACTTGCAGCATTTCTTGGAGTGCTACATTAAAAGTATTCTCTTGGAAGTCTTCCTTTGTAACCTAAGAAACCTGCCTGGATCAGGCCAGTGGCCCAAGTTCAGCATCCCATTCTCACAGGTGCCTGTGCAAAAACTGCAAGCAGAATCTGACCACAACAGCCCTCGTGATTCTCAGGAACTGATATGCAGAAATATGCCGCCTCTGAACCTGGAGGTACTACACTTGACACATCGCTCATTTGACATGGCATCCACGTGGCTCCCCGCCCCCCAAGAATCTGGGAGCCAAAGTTTGGGTCATTGGGTTTGGTGCTTTTGTAACTGGATTTGTAATGGCTTTTATTCAAATACAATAAATGATTGATTAACTGATTGATGAAAAAGTGCTTTTTTCCTGAGATGCTAACTTTCTCTCTGCATGCCATTCCTTGAACAGCTTCCTGTGCAAAGATAAGGCTTGCTTTCATTGCTCTGTTCATCTGTGCATTTGACTAGTGTTGTGGGGAGGGAAATGCAACCACTGGGCCTAAAAATGTCCCCCTCCTGCCCACTTGGGTTTCCGGTGTGGCCTTCACAGATATTGGCACAACTTGTGTGTGTGTTTTGGCTGCTGAGCTGTGCTCACCATTGTGAGGGCCGAGGGAGTGATGGTGATGCCTCCCCAGCTGCTGCCATTGTCCGTGGGTTGATTGTGATGTCACAAAAGCATTTGGCTGCTGAGCGCGTATAAATGTGGGCCAAGGCGCAAGCCTCAGCAGTTGCCCTCCCCAGAGAGAAATGGGCAGCTCGGTGGCACTCAGCCCAGGTGGTCTCCTGTCCCGTGGCAGCAAGCTGGCAAGCGGAAGGAGGCAATTGCCCGGTGCTGGGATGCTGTGGCCCTGGTGGTCTCCTGCCCCGTGGTGGCAAGCTGGCAAGCGGAAGGAGGCAATCACCCGGTGCTGGGATGCTGTGCCCCTGGTGGTCTCCTGCCCCGTGGTGGGAAGCTGGCAAGCGGAAGGAGGCAATTGCCCGGTGCTGGGATGCTGTGGCCCTGGTGGTCTCCTGCCCCGTGGTGGCAAGCTGGCAAGCGGAAGGAGGCAATCACCCGGTGCTGGGATGCTGTGGCCCTGGTGGTCTCCCGCCCCGTGGTGGCAAGCTGGCAAGCGGAAGGAGGCAATTGCCCGGTGCTGGGATGCTGTGGCCCTGGTGGTCTCCTGCCCCGTGGTGGCAAGCTGGCAAGCGGAAGGAGGCAATTGCCCGGTGCTGGGATGCTGTGGCCCTGGTGGTCTCCTGCCCCGTGGTGGCAAGCTGGCAAGCGGAAGGAGGCAATCACCCGGTGCTGGGATGCTGTGGAGCAAGGAGAAGGCAAGTACAAAGATTACTTGCTGGTGGGATCGCTACTTGAAGGTGACTGACACTCAGCTCTGAAGCTGGTTGATGTCTGGCAATGGACCTGATGAGGTTGCAGCTGGTGGATGGTTGTCGGAAGAATTTGCATTCAGGCTAGTGGATGTTGCGTGGCTAGGCTGGCTGAGATGGGTGCAAACTGGCTTGGAAGCCTTGTTTGTTAACAGGCAGCCAAACAGGAGGAGGAATCTGGGGGGACGCTGTCGGGTGTTGGCCATCCCACTCACCTGCTTGCCTTTGCCTTACAGGGATGTCTGGAGCCGGTGAGGTTTTCCCCAAGTCCAGTCTACAAAGTCATCAAGAGAACCACAGGACATCCCTATTTACATCGGAGAAGTGAACGTGAAATACTGGCAGTGAGGAATGGACAAGGCTGTGGCCATACTTGAGAGAAGGAGCTTTGAAAGGCGACTGCAGGCGGACATCTGCTGCATTGCAAGTGATGGGGCAGTGGGGAGAGAGAAGAAAATGAGGGAGGCAACATTAGGCCACATTAGGTGCACCACTGAACTGCTATGAAGTCACTTTAAACAGGCATGGCTTCCTCTCAGGGATTCTGGGAACTGTAGATGGTTAAGGGGACGGAGACTTGTTACGGTGGTTAAGTATTAGGATTAGGATTAGGGGTAGGGTAGGGGTGGGGGTAGGGGTAGGGTTCCCTTCATGCCAGGGAACTCTGGGAATTGTAGCTGTAGTTAGGGGGCAGGGTAGGGTTCCCTTCTTGCCAGGGAACTCTGGGAATTGTAGCTCTAGTTAGGGGTTAGGGTTCCCTTTTTGCCAGGGAACTCTGGGAATTGTAGCTGTAGTTAGGGGGCAGGGTTAGGGTTAGGGTTCCCTTCTTGCCAGGGAACTCTGGGAATTGTAGCTCTAGTTAAGGCTTAAGGGTTAGCATTAGGGTTAGAGTTAGCGTCAGGGGTAGGGGTGGGGGTGGGGGTAGGGGTAGAGGTAGGGTTCCCTTCTTGGCAGGGAACGGGCCCCCCTAACAACTCTTGGCACCCTTTTCCAACTATAGCTCCCAGAGTCTTTGGGGGTTGTTTAAGCCATGAGTGTTTAAAGCGGCTTCATAGCACATTAAATGGTGTGGATGTGGCCATGGCCTCCCTCACCCCACTGCCTCTTATTAATGAAGAATCGAAAGGATTTCCCAATTCAAATCTCTTGGAAACAGGAAACAAAAATGGAATGGACAAGGCTGTGGCCATACTTGAGAGAAACATTGAAGGGAGACTGCAGGCGGACATCTGCTGCATTGCAAGTGATGGGGCAGTGGGGAGAGAGAAGAAAATGAGGGAGGGAACATTAGGCCACATTAGGTGCACCACTGAACTGCTATGAAGTCACTTTAAACAGGCATGGCTTCCCCTCAGGGATTCTGGGAACTGTAGATGGTTAAGGGGACGGAGACTTGTTACAGTGGTTAAGTATTAGGATTAGGATTAGGGGTAGGGTAGAGGTGGGGGTAGGGGTAGGGTTCCCTTCATGCCAGGGAACTCTGGGAATTGTAGCTCTAGTTAAGGGTTAGAGTTAGGGTTAGCGTCAGGGGCAGGGGTAGGGTTGGGGTTCCCTTGGCAGGGAACTCTGGGAATCGTAGCTCTAGTTAGGGGGCAGGGTTAGGGTTCCCTTTTTGCCAGGGAACTCTGGGAATTGTAGCTGTAGTTAGGGGGCAGGGTTAGGGTTCCCTTTTTGCCAGGGAACTCTGGGAATTGTAGCTCCAGTTAAGGCTTAAGGGCTAGCATTAGGGTTAGAGTTAGCGTCGCGTAGGGGTGGGGGTAGGGGTAGAGGTAGAGGTAGGGTTCCCTTCTTGGCAGGGAACGGGGCCCCCTAACAACTCTTGGCACCCTTTTCCAACTATAGCTCCCAGAGTCTTTGGGGGTTGTTTAAGCCATGAGTGTTTAAAGCGGCTTCATAGCGCATTAAATGGTGTGGATGTGGCCATGGCCTCCCTCACCCCACTGCCTCTTATTAATGAAGAATCGAAAGGATTTCCCAATTCAAATCTCTCGGAAACAGGAAACAGAAAGAAGACTTTGTATCTCAAGCCATTTTGGAAGGTCTTAACTTGAAATGTCAATAAATGTATTTTTGTTGTATTGTGTTGTATAGTGTTGTGATTAACATGGGAAGTAGGGTGGTAAAATCTGCATGCGTTTATAGTAGGCATTTTGCACTCACCTGAACCCTTGCAGGGAAAGGGACAGGGCACAATGGGAAAGGGTGGGGCAACTGGGCTGCTTAAACCACACGCCTTTTCCAAGGGAAGCACCATGGGGGGTGGGCCGTCCGAGAGAGAACAACAGAACACAGAAGAAAGAAGACAGAAGTGGCGCACAGTTCCTTCTGTTCCCTCTCTTCCAAAGAATGGAACGTCAACACACAGAGTATGTGATCCAGTAGTCACACACACTCTGCAGCACGGGAGAGAATGAAACTCCGGACATCCAGCACCCGCTTCTCTGCTTCTCTCGAACTCTTTGACGGTATCCCTGTCCAATCTTTTTTCAAAGAGGGCCAGATTTGATGAAGGGCTGTGAGGGCCGCCGAAACAGCCAACTCAAGTTGTTAACCTTTTTTAGGGTTGAATTTGTTGAGGGTTTGTTTTTTTAGGATTTTACCCCAGGAAATAAACTGCCACAGGGGCCGGATTAAACTGACCGGTGGGCTGGATTAGGCCCCCCAAATGGACCTTGGACATGCCTGATAAGCACACGAACAAGATGTAGCGTGTGCACCATTTCATGTTTTACTGGAAAACTTAAGGTCACTGTTAGCTGGTAGGCTTGGCCTTGGGGGGAAATCCCCCCTTGAATCTGACTTAGGACTTCAGCACTTGCACTACAGAGTAATAGTGTCATCATAATTTCACCATGGCAACCAGCTGCTTCATTTTTTTTTTAGTAATATTTTATTAGGTTTTATCCATAAAAAAAGTTTAGAAAAATACAAAAAACGAAAAAGATACAAAATTACAAAATACAGAAATACAGACATTAAACACAAAAAAGAAAAGAAAAAAGCACATTTTACAAAACAAAAATTCCTTCTTTCTTAATTTCTCCTCTTTGGTTAACTTATTTTCCTGACTCCCTCGCGTCTCCCATTTTTGTATCCCTTTTAAAAGTTAGTTCAGCAAATCCATATCCTATTAGTCTATCTATTTATTAATCAATCCAATCTTGCATTTTACCTTGTTGCTAAAACCCCTGCAATTCATTTCAATGTCCTCAACATTCAAAAATTTTACAATATTTCTGCAAATACGTTTTAAATTTCCTCCAGTCTTCTTCCACCAACTCTTCTCCCTGATCTCGGATTCTGCCAGTCATTTCCGCCATCTCCATATAGTCTATTAGTTGCATCTGCCATTCTTCCAAGGTGGGTAGGTCTTGTGTCTTCCAATGCTTTGCGATCAGAATTCTTGCTGCTGCTGTAGCATACATAAAGAAACTTCTATCCTTCTTTAACACCGATTGTCCAACTATGCCCAGGAGAAAGGCCTCTGGTTTCTTCGGGAAAGTATATTTAAATACCTTTTTCAATTCATTATATATCATTTCCCAGACGGGAGCCTTTCTCTCTCTGCCCTGACTACAATTCTCTCTCTGCCCTGACTACAATTCCCATCCATCTCTGACCATTGACCATGCTGATGAGAGCTAGAGGGCCACAGGTTGCCTACCTGCATCCGAACCCTTCCCTGATAGTGGGTGCATTCGAACTGCCGAATATGGTTCTGCAAGGGCTACACTCTTTGGCACCATCATTTCAGCAGAAAGAATATCGAGATTTCAGCAGCAAGAAGATAAAAGAAATCAAAATACTGCATCAGGTTGAAGGGTTGGAAAAAGCTTGATTCCATAGTCCACATATATTACACAAATCTGCATAGATATGGCTAATTATGCATAACTTCTATTAGTTAAGGTAAAATAACATAACCCCCTCTCCCAAAACATTGGGTGTCCTGTTTAGCCTCTCCCCCTACTGACTGACCTCCGGGATTTCCCCTGGCTTTACCCACCAACATAAAGCCTGTATTCTCATGCTTAGGGACTAGAACAGGCTTCCTCAAACTCATCCCACCAGATGTTTTTGGCCTACAACTCCCATGATCCCTAGCTAGCAGGACCAGTAGGCAGGAATGATGGGAACTGTAGTCTCAAAACATCTGGCGGGCCGAGTTTGAGGAAGCCTGGACTAGAAACTTTGAAAACAACATCAATAATTATTATTAGTATTCTAAACTGCTGGCCCAAAACTCTACACTTGAGTGTTGTGTATGTGCTTGAATAACAATAGACTAACTACTGTTCTGGGAGCAGCAAGAATATAGAAGTAGCTTATTGGGTTGGATCAAGAATCCTACCTGGTGCAACATTCTGGTTTATTATACTGAATAACTTCAAGAAAGTTCAGAAGCGAGGCATTCAGGGGCAAGTATCTATTTTTCACTATTATTAGACAAACTCGTGTAGTTCATAAACCACTGTGTGAGAGAGGTTATACTCTGCCCCCTCCTCTTCCTCTGTCTTGCTTTATTTGTGGATTATTAACCATAGCTACAAGGATCATTGTTTATACAGCATGGAAGGCTGGTGGGGAAACTGAGATGGCTGAGACTAATGAGAGAAGAGGAAGGAAAACGTAAGCTGTGGAGGAAAGGGCTGAGTTTAAAATAAAACACATCTGGATTTTCAGGTTGGGTTAGCACAAGACCACGGTCACCCCCTTCAGAGGCAAGCCACATGCAACGCACAAAAGGAGCTTGAGTCACACCATCAGGGCACACCCCACCTTCTCTGCTTGATGCAAGCAAGGGGAGAACAATAATGTTGTTGTCTAAACTCCTGAGACCCATCTCCAGCCGTTTCTGACAAATTAAGGGGTGGGAGCGGAGAGGGGAGGCTGTCTAAAACAAAGGACAATATGGTGCCTCTACCCCACATTCAAAGTACAAAAGTATACTAGGCTGGTCATCGAATCTTACTTTGGCAACAGGACAATTTCGTCCATTGCACCTAAGGGCAGCAGAATATTAAGAAACCAGAGGCCTTTCTCCTGGGTATTGTCGGCCAATTGGTGTTAAAGAAAGATAGAATTTTCTTTATGTATGCAACAGCAGCAGCAAGATTACTCATCGCGAAATATTGGAAGACACAGGAGCTACCCACACTGGAAGAATGGCAGATGAAGGTCATGGACTACATGGAATTGGCAGAGATGACTGGCAGAATCCGTGACCAGGGAGGAGAGTCGGTGGAGGAAGATTGGAAGAAGTTTAAAGATTACTTGCAGAAGCACTGTAAAATTAAGGAATGTTGAAATGACGTTTGAGTGAAAATAAGTGGTACTGGTAAAGAGATGCTTAAGAAAATGTAAATAGGGATTGATAACTGGAAATGGATATTTATAATAATAGGTTAACATATGGAGTAAGGATGAATGTTAGAGGGTAAGGATTTGCTGAATTTAATATTTGAACTGGAATACAAAATGGGAGGTGTGAGGAGGTCAAGAAACTAGTGAAGAAAATATAAGATTTGAAAATATTAATCTATTTTTCAGTTTTGATTTTTGGCTTTTCTCTTTGTTCTTATTCTTTATTCTTTTTTTCCTATCAACTGTTTTTCTACTGTGTATTTTTTATTTGTTTTGCTTTTGTAGTTTGAATGTTGGAATTTGTTTTTATTGTTTGTGAAATATTAATAAATATCATTAAAAAAAAACACAACTAAGGGCAGCAGAATAGTGTGCTGTGTGTGCACGCAGGGCAGGCCACACACAGCTCTCTCCACCCCTCACCCCTCAATATTTGCTGCCTGAAGCAGCTGCCTCACTCTGTCTCAGAGTAGGGCCAACACAGTGACAGGTGAGCATAGAGTGAAGTAAAATTGATGGAAGGCAAAGGAGCAACTCAAAGGTACTACGCAAGAGGAAAGCCTAATGAGGATTTCCAGATTATAAAGGGAATAAAGATCCCATGGTGTCATGCACCTTTTCCAATTATTTCCTATCTTACTGCTATGCTTGCATTGAGGGTATCTCTCTAATCTCATACCCTCCAAAATTTGCCTGATGAAAATAGGGACGTCCTATTCAATAGTAGTAGTAGTGGTGGTAATAATAATAATAATAATAATAATAATAATAATAATAATAATACAGTTTATACCTCCCCCATCGGACTGAGTTGCCCCAGCCACTCTGGGTGGCTTCCAACATATATAAAAACATAATAAAACATTAAACATTTAAAACTTCCCTATACAGAGCTGCTTTCAGATGGCTCGGGAGTCTGATAACTCCATACCCTCCAACATTCCTCTCATGAAATTAGGGGCGTCCTAAGGAAAAGCGAGTCATTCTGGGATCAAATCAGAAACCAGAGCGGCCTCTGTAGATCCAGGACTCTCCCTGGAAAATAGGGACACTGGGAGGTCTGTTAAGGGGGCAACAAGGTATGTGGCAGAGAATATTTGCAATGAGGAGAATCTCAAAGCCTTCCTCTGGCTGGTGACAGCAACCAGCAAAATAAGACAAAGTAAGGCTGGGCCCCATATTTGAAGAGGCCACCGAGCGAAGCTCCAACAGCCGTGCAATCCCTAATATCCCCTTCCAACGCTCTTTTAAGCACTGAGGAGACTGTCAGGGAGTGTGCATTAGGAAAGATGGAAGGGAATTTGGAAAGGCCTCTTCTCCAAGGTCGCCCACTCCTCACCCTACCCGCGAGCACCCACAAACCATGCAAACCTTGTGCTCAATAAGGGCGAAATGCTTTTTAAAAATTTATTTCTGGGGAATGTGACTCCAGCCACCCAGGGCTTAAGGCATTTTCACCAGGGGACAGGGTGTAGGACAAAGTGATGAGCCAAGACAGAGACACAGCCACATTTATGATGCCTGTATGGTCTCTGGCAGAGGCCGAGGAATTTGCAGAGCAGAGGGTGAGCAAATTAGGCACAGAAGTATTTTAAAATGTGTGGGGGTGAGGATGGAGAGAAAAGTGGCAGGAATGTTTGCCCAAATGACTATAGTCGGTGAAAAGACGTACTGCAATATATTGGTGCCTCGTGGTGAGGTGTGTGGAGTTTAGCACTACCACTACTCCAAGAAGTATTAATATAGTTTTTTGCCCAGGTGCTCCAAATGCCAGTCGGTCTTATTGCCCCCATACTGCAGATGTGGAGACTGAGGCTCATAAAATAGTATCTTGTCTAAAGCTATCAGGAATGTTAATGTTAATGGTTGAGGTGAGTCTTCAAAACATTGCCTTTCTGGTTCACAGCAATTCACACACTTTTTCTTCTTGTTTATTATACAGTTGATAGAAACATGAATATAAAACATGAATATTTCACATGGCTCCCTCCCCTCCCCTCAGGGGAGCCAATTTGAATCAAATATTGCAGGTGCCCAGGTAAGCCCCGCCCCACATAATCACATGGCATGGTGCGCACACACCACTTGAATGGCAATGCCCATCAACTTTGTGGGGGCCTAGCCCCCTCAAATATTTTATTGCAGGAATCAAAGCCCCCACAACCCCTATGCCTCCCCTTCAAGCCACTGAGGTGTGTTAAGTTCCATGTCTTACATAGTAAACAACTTACACATAAACTGGTTTGGAAATTCTGGGGATACAGACTAAAAAAGGAAAGAAAGAAAGAAAGGGGAATTCAAACAAAAGGGTTTATTTTTAAAAAATGTGTTGATTGCGCAGAGGACTGATTAGTGCCAAGTCTGCAAAAATGGTTCTCTCACTCTCCATTTGTCTTCACAATGTTTCTGTACTAAAACACTAGCACCCCACTATTGACAGCACATGAAAAGCAGGTGATGTAGAAATACTGTACTTAACCTGCAATCTTCAGCTTGACCCTGGTTATAAAATCTTACTGTGTTGCTTAGGTTCTGTTTCATCCCCAAATGAGTTCTAAGCAATGTGCAGGGCCTCTGGGTAAGCAATGTCCTGTTGTCAATGCCTCTTGACTACAGCACGCACCCATGCTCGTTTCCAGAGCAGCCGGCAGCATCTGTTCACACAAATGTCCCTGCCCTTCATTCATTTGCTCCTGATTAAACAGCATCCCACAAAGCCCTGGTCTCCTCCGCGTATTAGAGGAAGGATGGAAACTGAGGGAGTCAAAAGAAAAAAAGAAAAAGAATTAGCACCCTTGCAAGTGATCTTGCTCAGCTAAAAAACACACACCCCAAACCACCCAAGGGGATAGGTGAACTATATTCTCCAGCATCTCTGAATCCTCCTTCTAGTCCCAGATAGTTTGGGGCAGGCCATCATTACTCAACAGAGAGGGAAATGAACTTTGCACATGATGAGGCACCTACATTTTTTATTTCATGTTCACCTGTGCGGAGGCACAGAGCCCTGGCATTCAAAACTGCCCTGGTACAATTAAGCCCCAAGAATCATCTCTCTTAGGCGATGGAAAGAGCACAAGAAAGGGGCTTTGAAAAGGATGCTACAGCAGTGCCAAAACCATGCGGATAGAAAGCTGCATGTGCATTGTTGCTTACTCTGGCTCCAGCACGCTACCATCGCTTGACGTTCGAAGCCAAGTGCACATGACATTAGCCACAATCCACCTGTATCCTGTAGCTTTTTGATAAATACTCCCGTTCGATGTGTTTTCCCACAAATCCGCTTCAGTCCAGTTAGACTATGGAAGCCGCGGTTAAACTGAGGTGTGTACATTTTAGGCATTGCATATGCACAGACGAATAATAATAATAATTTATTATTTATACCCCGCCCATCTGGCTGGGCTTCCCCAGCCACTCTGGGCGGCTTCCAAAAAAATATTAAGATACTGTAATACATCAAACATTAAAAGCTTCCCTAAACAGAGCTGCCTGCAGATGTCTTCTAAAAGAATGCTTTAGGGGAACAGAAGTTCAGCGCAAGGAAACAAATCAGGTAACGGGTGTTGTGCGAAGACATCCCCACACTCCTTCTGGTGTGAGCAGCAACATAAAAAAGCAAATCAAAACACAGTGGGCGGAAATGACCTCGCTGTGTTTCAAGCTGCTAATATATACATAGCCCAAACATATAAATCCCTTTGACCATACTAGGTGTTTTGTGTAGGGGCACAGGAGTGAAGCTGGTGTTATCATATAATTGGCATTTGGACTGTCAGCAATAACGTCACACTTTTCTAGCGTTTTCGGTTTTATTTTTTCTTTCTAGGCCAATGCAGTCTGGAGGGGAACATTCAAAATTTGGAGGGCAGAGCAATGATTCTGCCTCCAGGAAACGGGCTGTGCATTTTTGAACGGAAGAAGCAAGAGGGAGTCCCCGGCCTTCTATTTTTAAGCTCCTTTTTTGGTTTGCACGAAGAAGAAGAAACTCTTGCGTCCATGTTGCCCTTTAGCACACACACGGGCAAAAAGCCTCCGTTGTCCCGGAGCCAAAGGGGTGACGAGCAAAGCACTCGGCAGCACAAAGGCTGGGGTTATTTGGCCAGCCAAGTGAATGCAGCGGATGGCAGGAGGAAAGTGAGACCGCAGGGAAGAGAGCAGCTGCTAATCCTCCTTCCTGTTCTAATGAACTAATTAATCACGGTCAATAGGACTGGCAATCAATTCCATCCTCAAGGAGCATGCCAGGTGGGCTCCAGGCAGGAGGGAGGCCCAGGTGGTAGGCAGGCTTGCAGCGACGATTTAACCCTGTATCTGGGAAACCCCCAAGCCGTGGATGGAGATGGGATGTCACTGTCAGTCTGCACTGTGCATGATGCGGGACTCCCGCTGGCAGTTCCTGGCACACAGACATGGATCAAGCTCTGATCAAACAGCGCCTCTGAGATTTCCCTCCTCAGGAGACTGCTCAGACACTCAGATCCCTAGTAGCCATGTCAGCCCCTCAGGACACTCCTGGGTGAAGGCCTTTTGTGGGTTTCAAGCACAGCTAATAGGCCCTATTAGGCGTACTGAGGCAGTCATATAAGGCTGCTGGTTTTGTTTGTTATGAAAGGGCTGCAAATTGTCCCAACATTTAATTTATCATAGTTGTATTTTTGCTGCCAGGGAGGGGGAAAGGTGTTTGTGAGGGTTTGTGCTTCAGGTATCAAAATAACCTGGCAGTCCTTGGGTACTGTGCACCTTGATTTGGGGCAGTGAGGACCTTTGTTGCTCTGCTTCAGGCAGAAAAAATGTCTAGGGGAACCCTAGTTTTGAGAAAGCAGACTTAGGAGAAGCAGAAGATAAGCATCACTGGGAGAAAAAAATGCACCAAACAACAACAACAACAACAACAACAACAACAACAACAACAACAACAACAACAACAAATTTAGCCATGGTAGAAACTGCCATATCTGGATATAGCTTCTGTAAAAAGGATGTTGGAGCAAGTTGGATCTTTTTCAAAAGTGCACAGGCTGCATGCCATCAGGAGACAGTGTTTTCAAAGCAGAGACTAGCCCAAGAATAATGTTCGCAGGGGAAACACCAGGACATACTTCCCCTGGAATCATTCCCAGTCTTTAATTTCTACAGGGAGAGGTTGGTCAAACCAGGCAAATTTATCTCATCTTGAATCCCTTCAGCTTAGGGCCAAATGTTGCAGGACTGGTTGTAGTTAAACAGTAGCAATAAAATCTTTGCATGATTGGAGGCACTCTTATTATTTTGCATGATTCTGGGGCCGAGCTCTGGCCCTCAGAAACACGCTTATGCAGCTGTGCTGTGGCTCACATTCAGACATACATTATTCTATTCTTCTTTTAAAAGCAGCTTCTGCTTTGTCATCTCTAAATTCAGGCACCGAGCAGGCCTGCATCTCCTGACCATCTCTTGCATCTCCTAGTGTTGCAGCAGTGTAGGTCTTCCTGGATGCAACAGCAGCCCAGACAGACATCTTTGTGGTTCTCAGCAGCATCTTTCTTACACTCTGCCAGGCACTACCCAGACACTGATGGATGCTGTAATCACTGGTAGGCAGGCAAGGGCAGAATGTAACAGTGCCTTCCTGCTTTGGGCTTTGCGCCAGTACCTATTCATAAACCACCTCCCAGCCGTAGCAGGGAAACAGGGAGATAGAAGCAGCCAGGGCCATGGCTCTGTGATCCGTCATCCTTCTGACAAGGTTTTAAATTATCCTGCCTGGCACTGCCTCTCTCTCCTGCACGGCACGTCTCGGCCCAAGCGGCTTCATTGCTATGATGCCAAGGGCTCGGACTTTTCACATCTTTCTGCAAGTGCTCAAATTATTCCGTGCTTGTTGTGCAAGAGAAAAATGGAACTGAGAGTAGCCAAGACTGGCTTGGAACTTCTCATCTTGACACTGACCCCCCCCCGCACCCATTTCTCGTTTCTCTTTTATTTTGGCAGCATTTATATAAAGATATTGCACAATATTTTCGTTAGCAGGGTTGAATCCTGGGATAGTTTGCTACAATATAAATTTGCCTCTGAGCACCTTTAGTGTGCCCTCTCATCCCATTACTAAGCAACTGTATCACGTCCACACAAATTTCAAATTATAGAGCAGAGCTTACAAAGCACAATGGGAAATGATTGAAATGCAGTGAGTTCCTTCACAGACGTGGAACTTAAAGGTGAGGACTTTGGCGTGTTCCAACTGGCAGCTCTCTCTAGATCCTATGGTTTGAGGCAGAGGTTTTTCACGTTGCCTGCTACCTGATCCTATTCAACTAGAGATGCCAAGGACTGAAACTAGGGCCTTTTGCATTCAAAGCAGGTGCTGTACCATTGAGTCATGGTGCTTCTGCTGCAGGAATGTTAATAAGGAATTGGCTTGTTTGGGCTCCCAAATATTTTGAGCTCTTTTGGCGCAGTGTTTTTAGTGGCACCTGTGTTTGTTCACAGAACGCTTACATTCTGTTGCTCCTGTCTTTATGGGGGGAAAACAATTCTCAAAATGCTCAGTCAATACAATCTTGAGGGCCAGCTGGCTGAGTCTTCCCCGCTTTCCAATAGCCTGATAGGAAACAAGCAACGGTTCCAATCTTGAACATCGTGAGAGTTGATTATCAGTTTTTGCAATATAAGTAGCTCATTTATCTGTGATGGTGCTCACATGCACATGCGACCATCACCTCTTTATTTTTGCTGTCCGTGGCTGCCAGTTTGTGTTGCCACCCATGACCCTTCTATCAAGATACGAGTACCGGCTGCTCATTCCCTGTCCTCAAAGCACTGAAGGTAAGTATCTGCTCTATAGGGACTTCCGGGTTGGTGCCTCCGTCAATGGCGGAATTCCTCTGATCGGGAGGAATTTGCCCCGTGGGAATTTGGGTTTGTACCGCCACGGCGAAGGCGGAGACCCGTAAAAATCACAAGCGGTAGAAGCCTGTGAATGTGGGATTCGGCGGGCACCTTTTGCACCTCCCCTACTCGCGGGGAAACCCGGTTTCGGGGATCCGGAGCGATGTGGGATGAGTGGCGCGGTGCTTCGAATCGTCTGCTTCTTCCACGGAGCGAAGCCGCATAGCTGTTGTCGGAGAGCACTGACTTTTTCCTGTGAACAATTTGACTCTAAAGTAATTACCCATGAGTAGAGCTGAATTGGGAAGAATTGGATTTTTAAACGTTTAATCTGGCATCGAAACGGGGAGGTTCAATACAGGAAGTCCGCCTCCCCCTTTTGTAGATAAACTGAAGCAAGGAGGCTGCAAGCTAAAGTCTTGGAAAGCCTTTTGTAAAAGACTAAATTTCCATCGGTAAAGAACTAACCCCCCCCCTTTTTGGAGATAGGAGAAGGGGGGGGAGTGGTGGACTGAATATGCCTGTAGGAGAGAGTTAAGAGAGTTAAAATACCGCCGCTCTGACCCTAGAAACGGGCTGCTAGCAGGATTGATGTTTTTTGGAACGTCCATTGACAGTGTTTAGAACGTTCATTGACAGGTAGCTAAACATGAGAATACATTGTTTCTACTGTCTCCGGTTGTTTTCAAAAAAAGGAGGAAAGTAACTGAAAATTGAAACTAACTTTGGATTATTGAAACTGTGTTTAAAAGAGGACATACTGACCGATACAAATAGAAACTGTTTTCCCCTAGTGGAAGCTTTTGAAATTGGTTACTTTACAGGAGCTAGGCTAGGGGAATTTCCAGCTGCAAGATAAAAAAGTGTGAAACTTTGGAATTGACCTTGAATCTCTTAAGTGTTATGGCAAACGGAAAGGAAAGAACAGACGGGATGTCAACAGAAGAGGCCTTAGTGGCTGCATTATTGAAAATAAACGATTCGCTGGAACAACTTCACAAGAAAACAGACGTGATAAATGTGAAAATAGATGCTGCAAATATTGAAATTGACTTAATCGTAGAAAGTTTAAATAACTTGGGACAAAAGGTGAATACCAATTCAGAAACCACCCAGAAACTGACACAGGAATCTACTCTGATATGGCAAACTGCAGATGAAGTCAGGGGAAAAACCCTTGCTGCTGAATCTAAAGCAATACAACTGGAGAGGAGAGTCCCATCCATACAAAGACAACCTGATGAACATAAGCTGACATTCATTATGATTGAACTTAAAGAAGAACAGATGAATTTGAGGACCAGAGCCATATCTGAACTGGAAAAGGAAAGCTTGACAGAGTTTCAGGAGGCGACAGGACTAACATCGGTTGAGAAAGAGAGGTATTTGGGGGTTAGTATGACCACCAAAAATGTGAATCTGTTTAAGGATAACTGTGAAGGATGTTGGATTGAAGAGAAGGGGGATTTGGAAATATGGACAAATCAGAAGTTGTTACTGTTGGGCCGAGTTACTGTGGTGGGGATGAGGGCTGCTGTGTTGCTGGGGATGTTGCTTTTGTTTCAAACATTGCAAGCTTTGGATGGGATGGATTGTTTCAGGAGGTGGCAGAGGGATGTTTTTGGAGTTGTTTGGCAGGGCAGGAAGCCTCGAGTAAAACTTAAGATATTGATGGATGCCAAAGAAGGAGGTGGACCTGCCCTACCAGACCTTTAAATTTCGTTGTGAACCATCTGCTTTTTGCTGGTTGAGAGAATGGCTGCTTCTTGAAAGCACTGAAGTGTTGGACAATGGCAGACGAAGTTGATGGACTATATGGAATTGGCGGAAATGACTGGCAAGATCCGAGACCAGGGAGAAGAGTCGGTGGAAAAAGATTGGAAAAAGTTTAAAGACTATTTATAGAAATATTGTAAAATTAAGGAATGTTAGAAAAATGTTGGAATGAAGTTATATGGCTTTAGTAGAAATGTCATAAGGAATTAAGTATAAATAGATTAATAGAAAATTAAAGGAAAAATAAGGCAAGAATGTGTTAAGATAATTATAGGATAGAAAACAGAGTAAGATGGAAAGGAATTGCTGAAACAATTAATAGAAGTGGAATACAAAAAGGGAGGTGTGAGGAGGTCACTGGAAATAAGTGAATGAAATATAAGATATTGAAAATGTTTGAGGTATTTTTAAATTGTTTTTGTTGGTTTTTGCTTTGTTTTGTTAGTCCATGTAGCGTTTTTGTATTGTATTTGTATTGCTTTTTTTCTTTTCTTTTTTGTTTGTAGTGTTGTGTTGAAAATGTTGAAAAAGTAATAAATATCATTTAAAAAAAGTTTTTAAAAAGTATCTGCTCTATAACCCCACCCAAAGATATATACTTACATTGAAAACCATGCTTTGTGGTCCATCTAAAGCAGCTTCAATTGGGTTTTGTACACATAATCATTTACTCTGGCTCATGTTGCTGGTGTTTGAATCCAAGTGTACACAATGTTAGCTATAATTCATGTGTATCATGTCGTTTCTTGAGAAATACTGCTGATTGATTTGTTTTCTGTCAAACCAGCTTCTATTCAATTTGAACATGTAAGCTGTGGCTAAGCTGAAGTGTGTACATTTGAAACAGTCATTGCACATTTGCAGATGATGGCTTCATAGGGGTTCTGGTGTGTGTGTTGAGGCATGGGTGAACAAACTATGTAATGTATACCCTCCAATATTTCTCGGATGAAAATAGGAATGTCCTATTCAAATAATAATAATAATAATAATAATAATAATAATAATACCCCATCCATCTGACTTGGGTTGCCCCAACCACTCTGGGTGGCTTCCAACATATATAAATACATAAAACATTGAACATTAAAAAACCTCCCAATAGATGTCTTCTAAAGCTTGTATAGTTACCTATCTCCTAGGCTCAAAGGTCACTTAACTCTGTACCCTCCAACATTCCTCTGATGAAAACAGGGACGTCCTACGGAAAAGCGAGACATTCCGGGATCAAATCGGAAACCGGGGATGGATTCTGTAAATCTGGGACTGTCTCTGGAAGATAAGGACACTTGGAGGGTCTGTTTAATGTGTGGAGAAACAAATCAAGCAATTCAGTAATGGTGTGTATAGTAGTTTAAAACGCAACATGAGGTGCAGCAAGGAGGAACAACTCTGCTGCATTTTAAGCTGCTCATGTGTACATACTCCCTACTCTCTTGACTGGCAGCTAGAGCTTGGCCCATGAACAAGAGATGGCAGAAATTAAACATAAGGCCTCATGCATGAAGCTCATGTGTTCCACCACACATGATGCCTCTAGAGGAAATGGATGTTCAGTGATACTGGAAAGCTGCTTAGTACCGGGGAATGAGACTGGGCTTCCGTTATAATAATCATGTTGATGTACTTTGATAATAAGAGTACTGAGTGTATCCATGTGTTTTCTTGTTTGAAACCACAAATGAATCCACAAATGAATAGAGCCTGCCTCATTCTTACACTGTAGCTTCTTGCTACAGATTCCTGAGTACTTAAAAGCATCTGAGCACAAGGAACAGAAATGAAATATATTGAAGGGTGAAATATATTGAAGGGTGTGTGTGTGTTTTCTTATGTCAATATTCTACAATCTTAATCTGGTTTAATGTCATACAGATCAGAAGTCCTAATCAGTTTGGCAAGTATGGAATGAACAGAGTGAGGAACACAGCTTTTCCCATCTACTAAAAAGTGCTTAATAACCTTAACCTTAATAACACAAGACATTCTGTGTATTCGAGTATCTATCCACATACAGTAATGGAAAATGAACTGTTTTCCCCCACAGCAGACTCAGAAAACTCAGACATCATTTGAAACGAGGCAAAAAGAAAACAATCAGCTCTGTCAATTATAATCTAAAAGGTGATGGCTAGGAGGATATCAAGAACGGAAACTTCACACTGGAAGGGAATTCCTGATAAGGATTCAGAGCAAAAATGCAGTCCAGCACAAAGCTGATCAGTAGGGCAGAGAACAAAATTCACCTTTAGACCCTGAATAATTAGGGGAAATCCTCCAGGAAGCGACAAAGGAATGTGTCTGTGTATATACACACATACCTTTGTTCCATCAGTGTGCGTTTTTGAGCCCAAACCCATGAAGACGGTATCTGGCTGCAGTTTAGGAAGCTGCAACTGAACTGCTGTAATCATAGTTCTTCAAATGGAGAAAAACAATAATAAACTTACTTTATGAACTACCATGAGGTAGGTTTCCAAGAGCAAGACACTGAATTCCTTGCAAAAAATAGGGTGAGGGAGAGAGGGGCTGGCCTGCTGAGCTCTTTTTTTCAATCTTGGCTACCCTGAAGTGATTTAATTCAGGGTTGCTGGCCTAAAGAAAAAGCTCATCTGCCATTCACTACTAGAGAGGAAACAGCAAGAGGAGAAAGGTTACTTGGCTTGGGAGTTGTCATGGCTGCCTGGGTAAAAATATGGAACATATGATGACAACATATATATATGCAGAATAAGAGGGCTGGGTGGATAGAGGGCATTGCAGAGAGTGGTGATGTATAAAAGGGGGAGCTCAATGGGACCATGCGTGTGCCCTAAGGAGAATCAGAGCAAAAAAATTGCAGGTTTTTATATGGTTAACTCATTCTGTACACCTACCGTATTTTTCGTCCCATAGGACGCTCCGTCCCATAGGATGCACCTAGTTTTTTGGGAGGGAAATAAAGGAATTCCCCCCCCCTTTATTTCCCCCCCCCAAAGCAGGTCGGGGAAACCGAACCAGGTCGAGGAACAGCGGGATGGTGGCGCTGCGCCTCCCTGCTGTCCCCTGAGCTTGTGGGGCTGGCCGATGTCTGCCCGGTGCGGGGGGCGCTCTGCTTCAGGGCGCCCCTCGCGCTGGGCGGCAGGCTGCTATCTGCAGCCTAGACATCCCTGCGGGACCTCCCGCAGGGCTGCCTAGGCTGCGGATTCTTCCTGAAGCCTGGAGAGCGAGAGGGGTCGGTGCGCACCGACCCCTCTCGCTCTCCAAGCTTCAGCAAAAGCCTGCATTCGCCCCATAGGACGCACCCAGATTTCCCCTTCATTTTTGGAGGGGAAAAAGTGCATCCTATAGGGTGAAAAATACGGTAGTTAATGGTTTGGGGAAGCAATATTTGCTAGCCGCTTTTTCTCAGAAATCTGTACTGTATAGAAGATGGCAATTACATTGGGATGGGGTTCCAAGGATGGGGTTCTCCCCCTGCCAAACAGGAAAAACCTCTAGTAACTTAATGGAATTACTCTCATCCTGTGGGAAAGCCTTTGCAGGAAATGCTTTCTTGTACACGACTAAACAATGTTTTGGTGTCCTCCAAGAAACCCATTTGTCATCCACTGGGGCTCACTGAAAGTTGAAATCTCTGGCTCTTTGTTCTAGCTAATTTTCCCCATTCCTCTAACACCCACACAGTCCATTCTTAAGAGATTCTTCTGGGATCAATCCAGTCTGCTCAGAGTGAAACAGAACCTTCTTTTCTGGCTGTTGACCTGAGGTTTGGCTTACAGTTTAACCCTTACAATGCATATTCTCCTTGTATGCTAGATAGTGGCACTGGGAGTCTGTCTTCTTTTATCCTAAGATTTGCCTCTGGGTTCAGTTTTGTCTCCCAGACTATTTAGCAATGTACAGTAGTTTGGATATTTTGGGCAATGTGCTATCAGTATTCTGACTACACCCAGCACTGCTTCTCTTTTTCATTTGATGCAAGTGAAGAAGTGATATTGCTTAACAAGTGGTTGAAAACTATTGTTTGATTGTATGAAAGCAAGTACAGTGGTACCTCGGGTTACATACGCTTCAGGTTACATACGCTTCAGGTTACAGACTCCGCTAACCCAGAAATAGTGCTTCAAGTTAAGAACTTTGCCTCAGGATGAGAACAGAAATTGTGCTCTGGTGGCGCGGCAGCAGCAGGAGGCCCCATTAGTTAAAGTGGTGCTTCAGGTTAAGAACAGTTTCAGGTTAAGTACGGACCTCCAGAACGAATTAAGTACTTAACCCGAGGTACCACTGTAAACAAAAGCTTGGTTCAGATAAAACACATTTGCTCATGCTGGGTAATCCAATAAACCAGAATGCTGGTGGTATTACCTGCTGCGGATTAAATCACTCTCCTTCTTAAGGAATAGGTTTTATATATTTTTTTTCTAAATACTCAGGGACTAGCTGTCACCTGAAATGAATTTTTCAACTTCATCTACTACGGCAGCGGTGTTCTCTCCTGGAAAAAGAGGGACTCTTCAAACTTGACACATGGTTTTTGTAACTAGAATGGACTACTGCACTGTACTCTATGTGTGGCTGGCCTTGAAGACAATCTGGAAATTTCAACTGACTCCAAAAGCACTTGCACTCTGTGCCTGAGGTGCTGAAAAACTCAGTTCTTTTTGAAAAGGAAATTTCTACTCTAGGATTCTGGAGCATGGGACCATTCTAGATTTTTAAAAGAGTTTTATTTCTTCTTTATGCAACCACCATCTCTATGTATCCTTCACCAATCATTACATGAAGCAGAAACACTCGTAATAAAACCCGTCCACAAGCAAACTTGTTTTCTCATGCCTACTTATCAGAGTGGCTTGGAAGCCAGGCAATGCTTGCTCAGTGTCAAAACAAAGAGACAGATCATGAAGGGGTGATTTCTGTTGAGTTTTGTAGCCACATCCCTTTTCTGTTGCTGGTGCTGCAATCTTTCCCTTCCCCTTTCATAGCTCCATATTTTATAACAACCTCAGAGAAACGGACAGCTGAGGAAAAGCCAGCTCAGATGACAAAGCAATGAAAGAAGCGGGTGAACTGGAAATGCAGCAGGACAAATATCAGCCACCTGCCCATCAGTGACAGATTTGCAGGGTTTATTCACCAGCTGGGGTCGTCCCCCCCCCATCAACTTTCACCAGCTTTGCCTGCCTTTTTGCTGCTTCCACAGCTGGGGCCCCTCCATCCTCTCTCTGGATAACAAGGCACCTGCTCTTTTCCCTCAGCTATCCAGAGTTTCCACCACCGTTTCAAACACGTCGTAGTGGTTAGGCAAAAACGGTTAGACTTGCACATTTCTGCTGCTCCTAAGAGAAAACACAGCACAGCACATGGCACCAAAATAATTTTCTTAGAAGAGCTATATTTTAAAAATCTTTTGCTGAATGGTGGGGCATGGATCCATGCTGGTACTTATCTCTTAAAAGTGTGGCTGAATGTTCAAATTGCAATCAGTATTTTGTAGGGCTCATGATCAACCACATCCTCCACAGCAGTCATAACAGAAGTGGGCACACAATACTGGCTTAAAATGCAGCAAGGTCATTTTTTCTGCTGGGTTTTGAATCACATGTATACGTGATTGTGTTTGCAAGTCTCCAACACCAGTGGGCAGGGGGTAGGCCCAGATGCCTTCATATGGTTTACGTTTCAAATAGGATCAAAGCTGGTTGGGGGCATAGCTGTCAAGTTTTCCCTTTTCTTGCGAGGAATCCTGTTCGGAATAAGGGAATTTCCCTTAAAAAATGGGAAACGTTGACAGCTAAGCTAGGTTGGGGGGGAAGTGCATCAAAACACAGTACATTCTCAAAAAACGTCAGGATAGATGTGGATCGTGGCTAACGTCATGTGTTCACTGCTTCAAAAACCAGTGGTGGGAGTGCACTGGAAGCAGAGGAAATGTGACTATGTACACAGCCACTGGGATGAATTGTGTAAACCCCTGTGCAAATTTCGGTGGGTTTTGTGTTAGAAAAATGTAATATTCATGCAATAAAAGCACAACCTTGAGCATTTAATACCCATGCAGGTCTTTTGCAAAGACTACTAAATAATAATCAGTCATTGAACAGCTGCCACTAAACCACCTTTAAATTGCCATTTTAGTGATAGTGCTGGGAGACTTCTGGCCACGCAGATATTGCCAACCATGACAAGTTTTTAAAGCACATGGAGAGAAACTGTTTTGTCTTTGCTAGAAAACCAAGTCACACTTTCCTACAATAGATGCTACTGCCTGGAATTCTGGCAATTCTCAGTGCCAACTGCCAGAGGCTGTTCTCTTCCAGGGCTCTGCCCGCATAAATATAAGCATAAATGACTCCTAATGAAATTAGATAAGGGAGGCTGGTAATTTGAGAATGAAGCATGAGGCAGATCTGGGAAGTTCATTCAATTCTCAAAATCAAAAACAACAGTAAATCAGAGTCATCTGAGTCAAACAAGCATGTAGGAAACAGTGCACTATATTCTTGAAGCAAGGATGACACAGCTGTAAAGGGACATCTGTTGATTTGTTTTCCAAGCAAATGAGTGTGTGCCCACCTTCAGCAACTGTCTGAAACAAGAACCAGTTTTGCAAAGGAACTTGGAGTGAGGCAATGCTTGACGGTACTTTCCAAGCAGTAGGAAGTTGAATGTCCTTCTGTTCTGCTGTAGGCCTTCAGCTGCTGCATGTTAACTGAGCCGCCTCGTTATTTCCAGCTTATTGCCAAGAGCTGCACTCATGCTTTTGTAAGAGAGATTCCCAGATCCTGTGATGTAAGCAGTTATGACAGAGTGAAATGACAACCTCTTATCATGACTCAGGTATTGTACTGCAGCTTTGGGGATACAGCTGACACATGATAATACCTATCTCATGGTGTGTTAGGTCACCTTATAAACTGGAGTCTCCAGACTTTAAATGTCTACGAAAAAGGAGAAGGCAGGTGAGGAGAGGAAAGCAGCAGTAATATGGGAATGAACTTTAAACTGAGGCCGCTGAGGAGAATGGCCCAGAGCCATGCAGAGACTCTATTATTATTACTATTATTATTATTATTATTATTATTATTATTATTATTATTATTATTATTATTATTATTATTATTACTATTACTATGGCTCTTTGGGATTGGTCATCCGTATTTTTAGTGGACCAATACCTGGTGTTATCTGTTCTGTCCATTTTCAGCTGTATTGATGGCCAGGAGGGTTATGCTGATTTAATTATGTGCTTTTAAGTAAAGGTAAAGGTAAAGGGACCCCTGACCATTAGGTCCAGTCGTGGCCGACTCTGGGGTTGCGGCGCTCATCTCGCTTTATTGGCCGAAGGAGCCGGTGTACAGCTTCTGGGTCATGTGGCCAGCATAACTAAGCCACTTCCGGCGAACCAGAGCAGCGCACGGAAACGCCGTTTACCTTCCCGCCGGAGCGGTACCTATTTATCTACTTGCACTTTGACGTGCTTTCGAACTGCTAGGTTGGCAGGAGATTATGTGCTTTTATTTTGTTGTAAACTGCCTTGAGCTGTGTTCCCTGCACTGGAAAGACAGGGTATAAATTCTCTCAAATTTATTACTAGAATACAGATGTACTATAGCTACAAGAAATTTCAGAGCATGATGTCTCTGTCTGTACTCAGTCCTCCAAGCTGAGTGCTGAATTCTAAAATGTCCTTTGCTCTCTTGGCTGGGAAAAGTGCCAGGAGGTCAGCCTCCTCCAAATATTTCAAATGGGCACACCAATAATATTTTCTGTTTGAGACCTGCCTATCAAATGCAATGTCCAGTTTGGAAGTTAAATGTTAGGTTCAGGGAGAATCCACTGCATGCAGGAGGAAGTTATGAATGGGACTGGAATGAAGAGCCAAAAAGCCCCTCCATTTAAGCAGATAGAGGTGCCATGGTACACAGAATGGCCACTTCCAGGCTGTCACTCTTTTCAGGTGGACTTCAATCACATAAACACCATCCAGGTTGTACAGGTTGATTTAGCACTCCAGGTTGATTTAGTACTCTTGTTCAACAAGCCTAATTCTCCCTGCCCCCGCTCCCCGGTCTTTTTGCCATAAGGAAACTGATGGGGAAAGTATGGGATGACAGTTACTTGACATAATGTCATATAACCTCCACAAGACCAAACCAGAATGAATGCTGAATAAATAGATAGCGTTGTCTATCCTCCCTGCAAACATCGTGCAAACAAAATCAGCATGACTGCTCAATAAACCAGTCAGCTTGAAGTGACCAGTGACAGAAAACAGTGTTAAGGAGCAGAAAAGAAAGCATAAAGATTTAGAGGAGCATTTCAGAAACAAATCCTAGCTTGTCCTGGGATGCCTCTTATATGCTTCATTTCACCAGCTCAACAGCCTGCCACAAATAAAACTGAATGAAATGGACAGAGGCCATCTTTCTTTCTTTTTTTAGGGATCACAAATCCAAACATTACCATAAATGCCGAAAGCATCTCCAGCTCTGTTACGTTGTAAAGGGGTGTGTGAGATGAGGAGCAGGGGAGGATGGCACAAGCAGAAAGAAATGTATGAAATTAGAGGAGAAAAGACAATCACACCAAAGAAATCCACGAAATGATAATTGAGGGGAGTAAGTTAATATCAACATGAAAACAGAGACTGTTATGGTGAGAATTGAAGAGATTGGCTCATTGCTAATTTAACAGGATTATAAATAAATGCAATCTGGTGCCTTTTTTGGTAGCTGCATTGACTGCACGATTCAGATTATTAGAATAATGATAGCATGAGTGTTGTGCATACAGACAGTAATGATGGTATCTTTGAATGGAGAAATACAGCTATGGTTTTGTTTAAACAGCCTACAGGCTACATTTTCTCCCCCTCTTCTTGAGTCCACTGTTAAGTACTAAGAGCATGTGTTGTGGATGTTGGGTAGTGTTTTCCCTTTGGCCTTTTAGTCAATAATAAACAGCATAAGTCAATAATAAACAGCATAAGAGCCAATTGCAAGCTCATGTGTAGCAATGAAGCTGTTGTGTGTAGTGTAATAATTTTAGACCAGGGGATTTCAATGTATAGCTGGCCTCTCTAAGTATAGAGGGAACAGATGTTCAGCCCCTCAAGAAAACAATAAAGATCAAAATGAAGGCAACAGTTTGGCTAGTACAACTAATTCTTGTTTTATGGCCAGGAAAAGGCAGATCAAAGAAGAAAGCAGAGAGCATGGATAAAACTGTAATGACACATGAAGTGTGTATTATCAGTGCTGCCACCCACATTGCAGTCAAAATACTTTCCCCTGCTCTCCCACTTCAGATCACTTGTGCATCCCAAACTTCGCTAGCAAGCTTATTGGCTCTCCATGTTGGATGGTTACTGTTACAAAGTCATACTGTACTACAGTACAGAGCTTTCCAAACCTTTCGTGTTGGTGACATACTTTTTAGACATGCATCATTTTGTGACACAGTTATTCAGTTTTACTAGCAAAACAGTGGTTAAACTAACCCCTTTCCTGCCACGGGAGGAGAACAGGGAGCGTTCACGCGACACACTGCAGCCGACACACTAACGTGTCGCAACACACAGTTTGGAAAGCTCTGCTGTACTACATGTCCTTGTCCAGGCACGAGCCCCCTTACTCTTTTTCTATGTTGTTGTTTGTCTTGCTACACTGCTGTAATTATTGAGAGGTATAAAAGATTGTTGTTGTTTGTCTTGCTACACTGCTGTAATTATTGAGAGGTATAAAAGGCTGTATATTGTCTCCCTGCTTATTTAACTTATATGCAGAATTCATCATGCGAAAGGCTGGGCTGGATGAATCCCAAGCCGGAATTAAGATTGCCGGAAGAAATATCAACAACCTCAGATATGCAGATGACACAACCTTGATGGCAGAAAGTGAAGAGGAATTAAAGAACCTTTTAATGAGGGTGAAAGAGGAGAGCGCAAAATATGGCCTGAAGCTCAACATCAAAAAAACAAAGATCATGGCCACTGGGCCCATCACCTCCTGGCAAATAGAAGGGGAAGAAATGGAGGCAGTGAGAGATTTTACCTTCTTGGGCTCCATGATCAGTGCAGATGGTGACAGCAGTCACGAAATTAAAAGACGCCTGCTCCTTGGGAGAAAGGCGATCGCAAACCTAGACAACATCTTAAAAAGCAGAGACATCACCTTGCCAACAAAGGTCCGTATAGTAAAAGCCATGGTTTTCCCAGTAGTGATGTATGGAAGTGAGAGCTGGACCATAAAGAAGGTTGATCGCCGAAGAATTGATGCTTTTGAATTATGGTGCTGGAGGAGACTCTTGAGAGTCCCATGGACTGCAAGAAGATCAAACCTCTCCATTCTGAAGGAAATCAACCCTGAGCGCTCACTGGAAGGACAGATCGTGAAGCTGAGGCTCCAATACTTTGGCCACCTCATGAGAAGAGAAGACTCCCTGGAAAAGACCCTGATGTTGGGAAAGATGGAGGGCACAAGGAGAAGGGGACGACAGAGAATGAGATGGTTGGATGGTGTTCTTGAAGCTACCAGCATGAGTTTGATCAAACTGCGGGAGGCAGTGGAGGACAGAAGTGCCTGGCGTGCTCTGGTCCATGGGGTCACGAAGAGTCGGACACGACTAAACGACTAAACAACAATAAAAGATTAACAACAAATCTCCTTAAAATACATAAATTGAAACTGTGTGTGAACACAGCTGACATATCCAAGACAAGGAGTGGTATCGGACCATATTTTGTCCCCTTCCCCCAAGAGAAATGACATCCTGGAACCACCAGGAGACTATTGCTTACACTAGCAGGGCAGTGGGTCAAATCTTACCTAGGAAGACTCTTGCTCTGTCTACAATTTCAAGAACCATGCTTTTCTACTGTAATACAAAGTCTAGCTTAAGAGGTATTCAAGAATTGCAAAGCTGCAACACACATTGTCCACAGCCACACTAAGGATATGATCAACAAGCGCCCACAGTGAACTGTGGAGGATGCTCTCCTAACTGAGCAAGTGAGAGGATCTTCTGCTCTCTTTCCCATAGAACGTTTTTCTCCTTCCCTTCCCTTAAAAAGCCCTCTGCTTGAGGGTCTTGCTCAAAGAGCTTGTCATCACTGACTTCAGAGCTCAATGGGTGTGGAATGCTGCTCTCCAGGGACCCTAAGTGCTAACCCTGCAGTTTGCCTTACAGTTTACATACAGATTCTTAACCTGCTGCTTTCAGTATTGTGGGGAAAGGAATGCCAAGCCCTGAGCACTTGTGCATGGAATCAGGGAAAGGAATGTAAGCTTGATTCCTTGAAGTGAGCCTCTTGGGGTGGCACTGGAATTGTTATGGATGCTTGGAAAGCAACACAAAAATGTTAATTTCCAAGCAAGAATGGGCCCCTAATGAGGGGGTGTCTCTGTGTGTTTGTGTTGAGGAGGGTCATGCCTCAAGAGAAGAAATTTAAAGCTTGACACATAATGTAATGCTTGGGATGAGAGCATAAATCTTGCTGCAGCATGGCTGTACTAAGCTATGGGCAGGTGCTGAGCTTACCGCCACCACCATGATGAAGCACTGCAACCCACAGCCCCCTCCCCAATCCCCTTGTATTGCAGGCCTTCATATAATCTTATCCATATGTATTATGTTCAAATATGTCTTACAATATGGAGCTCAGCTCTTGAAATGCTGCCAATACACCTTTGTTCTCTTTATCTGCTGTGTCCCACTCCCATCCCACTTCAGTCCTGGTACTCACTATATGTCTCAAGATATCCCCTATGGAGAGGATGTCAATCTATATTATGTCCACAAATGTTTTCCAGTAGCTAGGACAAGACCTTGCTGTGCTAAATTTCATCTGTGGCTCTGAGCAGTGTTAGAAACTGAGATATGAAAGCTAGGAACTAAATGGTACCTTAAATCTAGGTTATGGGCACAACAACAGAATGTCCAGGCATGATTTTTATATAACAATACAACGCTGAAAATGAATGAATATTCTGAAGATGGTCTCTTTCCCAGTCTTCAGAGAGTAGCTGGAAGTGGAGAGGCAGGAAAAGGTCCTCCTTTCCTTCCACTCTGCAGTTTTAATCTGAAATCTTAGGTGCACTACTGTGCCCAGAGCTGAGAAACTGCTCATACTAATGAAATTCCCTGTCACAAAATGCACCTAGAACAATGGGAGTTTTGAACACTGGCTCTGAGGTTTAAGCTGTTTTCATAAATGATGCACCAGTTTTTTTGCCTCCCTTTCCTGCATCTGCAGTTCAGATGTAAAAAACTGGATAGGTGGATGGATATAAATATATTGGCTAAATGTCCATCTGAACTGAAAGTGTCTTTCATTCACTTTCTATCCATCAGGCTTTCTGTTCCAGTACACAGTACAGAAAGGAATCTGCATGGGCCATTTCTTTAAATAATGTTCCCCGTGCTGTTTATGATTTAAACTAATAGCAAAGGAAATTGTGCTAAGAAGAACTGCTCTTATATCTTGGCTTATTCTTTCAATCTAATTGGTGTAAATACTCAGTTCAAGTTTGTTTTCTACAGCTAATGAATAAAACAGGACAAATGTGATAATATGCAGCCCTGCCTTTAAGACCAGGGCATCTGGCTTTAAACAAGACTCAGATTCTGTTAAATCAATTAAGCTTTGACTCTCCTAGACTTTGGAGAAAGGGCACCTGCACAAATAGAGTACAAACAGCTCTTCATAATGGAAAAATACAAGCACCAAAGAACACCAGGAAAGCAGAGCTTGGGGGAAGCAGCAGACAAGACGGCTTTGGGAGCAATAGGAGAATGTTGCTAGGGACGCCACTGTAGAGAACACTGCGCTGCAGGACTGAAATGAAGCCAAGATATTTTTCCATTACCTTGGCCCAAAGTCATGATTAACCCTATGACTTCCCTGTCTAAAACAATCTCTTTAAGTACAGTTGAGAGATTTTGATGCTTCAGGATAGGCACTTTTGCATCCCAGCTAAACCACAAATGTGGAAAATTATACTCATAAGAAGGCATACTGTTTCGTGTGTTTTTCAGCAACCACAATTTTCTGCAGAAAGGTTGTGGGGGTTTTTGTACCAGAAGCACAACCTAGAGGGAATAAATCCACACTCTGCCCCCAATGTGTACACTAGAGTACACATTGGTGGGGGGGGGGGACTGCCTGAACAAGTGATTATCTGTACATGATACAAGGACAAAATGAATTAAGACAAGCCTGGCTGTTGAATCATCACATATCATAACGCCTAGCAACAAACAAACAGAAGGAGGGACTTTTCGTATCAGGTCTTCTACTGGAGGCTTATTGTATGCTTCTTACTGCAAATACTTTTCTGAAGAAGCTAAAACAACTCATGAATTCTGGAAGGAATGGTAAAATGTTCCATTCTGTTCCAGTCATAACACTTTCTGAAGTAATGTCAACTGCTGTCAAAATAATGTATATAAACAGCTTGAAAGAAAAAAAAGATGGAAAACAAGAACTATTCTAAAATAATATGTTTTGGTTGACTGCAAATAAACTGTCACATAACTTCCTTGCTTTCTTTCCACTGCCAGAGGGAAAAAGTTTTTATATTCCTTGGAGTTTGTCTTGCCTATTAAATAATAAATGTTGCTACTGCATGTTTTATTATTATTATTTACATCATTTCTTTACAGTGGTACCCCTGGTCACGAATGGGATCCATTCCGGAGGCCCGTTCACAACATGAGCAGAAGGCAACCTGCAGCAGCGCGTTTGCACACACGCGGGTTGCGATTCGCCGCTTCTGCGGATGCGTGCGACGTCATTTTGCACGCATGCGAGCGGCGAAACCCGGAACTAACCCTTTCTGGTACTTCCGGGTTGTCGCGGGATGCAACGTGAAAAAACGTATCATGAAGCAAATGTAACATGAAGTATGACTGTACTGCACAATGTATTACAAATATCTAAGTGGTGTACAGAAAACTGAAGTGACAACTTAAACAAGTTGTGGTCAGTGTGGGAAAGCAAAATGTAGATGGACCTTTCATTCGATTGAGCAGGGTTCCTCCTTATGTTCTAAAATCTCTTTTGCTAAAGCAAATGGAAGAAAATCTGTGGTGATAACCTTTTACTAGGACAAATAGAAAGGCATCGGTTTTGATAACCTTGCTACAACTTTTGGAAGGTACAAATCTCAGCAAACAGGAAAAGAGGCTGCTTTTGTTTTGCTTTTTTGCAATTTAGCCTTGAATGAATTTAATAGCAATTTAGCCTTGACTTCTTGCTCAGACAATCAGCATTTGTAGCTTTTTCTAATTTCCCCCAAGCACGCACAAGACGGATCAAATTTCCTACTAGGTTTAATTTAAAACTTGCCAGAACAGGTTTTATGACCCTAAGTACTGAACAAGCATTTTTTTAAAAAGAAAGAAAAGGTGATCAGTGCAACCCCTCATGGTGGGCCAACAACCAAGCATATATGCTTGCCCTTGTAGCTAAAGCACCTCTGTCACAGGTAAACAGCACCCAGACATTGCAGGTGTGTGTGTGTAGGGCTGTTGATGTGAGAAAGGAAGCATAATATGTGGTGAACAAAGAATAGCCTTCAAACTGAATTAGGTTATCAGGTCTCCTGAGGTTCAGAGTACAGAACTTGAGTCCTCAAGGGTAGTCCTTGTGGAAAATGGAGCACTGCTTGGGGAAGAAAGCTCATGCCATTCTTAATGTGGTATAAGCAATTGACAAGGATGCGGGTGGTGCTGTGGTCTAAACCACCGAGCCTCTTGGGCTTGCTGATTGGAAGGTCGGCGGTTTGAATCCCTGTGATGGGGTGAGCTCCTGTTGCTCTGACCCAGCTCCTGCCAACCTAGCAGTTTGAAAGCATGCCAGTGCAAGTAGATAAATAGGTACCACTGCAGTGGGAAGGTAAATGGCGTTTCCGTGCACTGTGGCACTCGTCATGGTCTTCCATGCACCAAATGTGGTTTAGTCATGCTGGCCACATGACCCGGAAAACTGTCTGCGGGCAAACACCGGCTCCCTCTGCCTGAAAGCAAGATGAGCGCTGCAACCCCATAGTCGCCTTTGACTGGACTTAACCATCCAGGGGTCCTTTACCTTTACCTTTTACTTTATAGGGAATTGAGTTAGCACTATGAAGGCCTGGGTTCAAATGTCCACTCATCCAGGAAGCTCACTGGATGACCTTGGTCCATTCCCTCCCTCTTAGCTTAGCCTCTTAGCCACAATCTGGTTGTGGTGATAAAATGCAGGGAGGAAGAGAGCAATGTAGCTCTTTGGAAGAACATGATATAACTAGATTAAATTTCATTTAAAAAGGTTGAAAAAAGCAGGATCACTACCTTCTTTCCTGCTTCCAAAGATCATTTGCTATGCTATGTGCATGTTCACCTCTCAGTCAGCCTATCCCACAATGAGAGGAATAGAGAACGCTAGGGCTGGAACAAACTGTGGAGATATAAAAAGATGGTTTATATTTGGCTATGTGGAATTTCCAGGCTCACAGGTAGTCTACCTCAGGAAACCAATTACTGGTAGGAGAGACTGGGGAGGTGGGAAGGGCAGGGAGACAGCTGTTGATTCCATGTCTTGCTTGGGGGCTGCTAAACTAGACGGGCCTTTGTGTTAACTTTAAAAGTGCATAAGACACAATACTGCAGGGTGGGGATGTCATAATATATGTTTCTGCTTCCTTAACCGAATATTTAACTCTCAACATCCAAAGTCTTTGAAGCAAGGACTTTTTAACAAAGCAAGCATTTTAAGTCAATATCTTTCCCAGAGTTCCCTTCTGCACTGGAATTGTTTTGAATATTTTTTTTATTACTTGTTTGCCACCCTGGGCTCCTTTGGAAGGGCAAGATATCAATGTAATAAATGCATCCTGTTTCTGCCTACTCAGAAGTAAACCCCAAGTTTAAAGGGACTTACTCCCACATAAGCATAGCCAAGGGAGGGGGAGGGAGGCAACTGCCCCCCAAACAGTAAATATCAATGCAAATAAATACAAATCTTAGGTTCTACCCCCCCCAACAAAAGCCCCCAGGAAAATCCTAGCTATGCCCATGTACTCCCAAGGAAAATGTACAGCCTAAAACCCCAAAACTTTGGGTCAGACCTTGAGACCTCAGTAAGGACCTCCCCCCCCCCAACTTTTAAACATCTGCTGAAGACTTTTCAATTCCATCAGGCTTATGCAGGCAGTTAAAAATACGTCCTTTCACAATAGTTAGCTGATTCTTAAACATTTCGCGTGGTTTTTAATTGTATGCTTTTGTGTATCACTGGTGTCTGATGTTTTACATGGGGCAAAGAAAGGCAAACTTTTACACATAGCAAAATTACTGGATTCCTCTGGATTTTCCATCTAGATAAAAGATCTCTCACTCTACTTTGTTAATAACATTATCAAAATAGCACTTTCGGTGAAATAGCAGACAGGATTCCTTCTTCACTTTTTTATATGCTACAAAAAAGTGGGGGCGGGGAAATGAGCTCCTTCCTTCGGTTTGCAAGCTGAGCTTCTTTCATAAAATCGTGAAATTTCACCTCGGATTTAACAAATAACAAGAGTCTTTTGTCTACACTTCCCTCCCCCCCCCCCGCCTTTCAAACGAGGGGGAGAATCCCCTCAAGAAAAAAGGCGGGAAAATTATACTCCGCGTCACAATAATACACTCTCCTTTTAAACCTGGGACCCCGCCCACCACAGAATCACGTGACCTACTAACAGTCGGGCAGCGTCCGTCCTCCCTCCTACTATTATCCTCCCACTGTATTGGGGCGGGGCTTCCCCCTCTCAACGGCCTCGGCAAAGCCACGCCCCCTCGGCACTCTCCGTCAACCGCCCAGTGGCGTTTTTCAAAACCGCCCAATCGTGGCACGGAGGCGAAAAACAACAACGACGACGAGCAAATCACGCGCTGGACGGTTAAACGTCCGTCGGGTCCCCCTGGGTTGATTGGCTGCGGAGCGTTGGCCCCGCCTACCAAAATGGCGGCGCCCATCAGCGCGAAGGTAAGAGCTTCGGATGCCGCGGCGAGTGGGAGCGTTTGATAGACTTAACGGGAACGATCTCCCCACCTTCCTTATTCCGCTGCTTGCAAGTAAGAGAGGGGGACGCAAGAAGGTGGCAACGGTTGTCAAGGCGGGAAGTGGGTGCTGTCCTCTCCCCTTGGGGAAGGGGGCTACGGAGGGAGACCCACCCGGTCTGGGCTCCAGTTCCCTAAGCTGACTTCGGAGACCACCTTCAAGGAGCCCCCTGAGGGGGAGGGGATTTCACTGGAGCCTTTCGTCCCCTCCCCCCTACCCTGCATGCGTCCCTAGTACACTGGCGGGCATGTCCTAACTTGCCTCCCCCGTCTACTGTAGCCACAGCGGACTGATAAGAATCTCACCTTTCGTCTGATGGGGGTCTCCCGTATTTTCCCCACGCAAATAAAAACACACTCGCTTCTACCCCTTTTGCTGTCAGCATAGTCCTTAAATAAAAAGCTCAGGAGGAAGAAAGAAGCTCTCATTTGTAGCACATAGGGACATTTGCTTAGATCTCAATAACTCTCAGTGAAGTGAGAGTATTTTTTTTCTGGTCAAGTGACTGATTTAGGAGCCAGACGTGCTCCCTTCGGAAAATGGAACTGTTGCTACCTGGTCTGAAATAAATACTTTGTATATTCAAATTGGAGAGAGATGTAACTAAAAGCAACTCCTCTTCCAAACTGGGCATTCCTACAAATTTTAAAAGAAGGGATTAAGCCTCAAGGACAAGGGAGCATCGATGTTTGTCTTCAGTGCACTTTCCATCTTGATGCCGAAACAGTCCCTTATTTCATAAAACTCTGAAATAACGTAAAAATCCATTCCTAGCATACTGGGACCTCTCCTTTCAGTCTTTTGGGAAGTGGTGCAGCTCCCTTCAGTGGCAATCAAACTCTTGTCAGTCCAATTATTCCTATTTTTGCCCACTCTCCATGTGGAGCTCCGCTATGGATCTAGTGTTTCTTGTTATCAATGGTGTGGGAATGATTTTGGACCTCTTGGTTCTCTTGCTGGATGTCAACTTCTTCCTCTTTTCCACACTAGTGTCCTTCCTCGTCTGGCTCATTGCATTTGTTTGTAGCCTGCCCAATACCTTGGTTGCTTGTGTGATCCACTGCTGGAATGGGATTACGTTATCCTCGCTATGCATAGCCGAGGCATTGTATTACTTGACTCTGGGCTCTGTGCACACCATCGTCAACATGCTGCGGGGCTTCTTCTCCAGCATGGAGAGCTTGAAAGTAGTGGGCCACCTGTTCACCCACCTGACGCTTAAAAGCAAAGAAATTATGCACCGTGGTTTCTGGAACCTGGTTGGGTCCGGCCAGTCACTTCTCAGGCAAGTGTGTGAAGTGTGTGCCATCGTCATGAGCCTTGTGGCTTACTTCGTCAACAGCATCATCAACATCTGCCTCATTGGAACCCAGAACCTTTTCTCTCTGGGACTGGCCCTGTGGGAAACTGTTGTTGGCCCCTTTCTAAGGGTCACCGATATTTTTGCAGCTTTTGTTGCACGGCTGTCCAGCAGTGCCATCGCTATGGCCATCCTCCTGTGGACTCCCTGCCAGTTGGCGTTTGATCTGCTGGCCTCTGTGAGCAAGCTGCTGCTTAATGTTTTCTTCCTCAACCTCTATGGTTTGATGTTGCTGTCTGTGATTCTTGCCACCAGCATCTTAATCCTCAACCCTCAGTTGACGTGGACACTGGCAAGCCAAATGTCTGGCTATTTGAACACCATGCCTTCTTACCAGCGCCTGCTCAGAGACATGCGCCGCCTGTATCAGATTGTACTCTTGTCATTGGAGATGGTCTTGAGCTCTCAAGCTTGGCGCAGGTTAGCTGACTGGAGCCTCCAGATGGCTAGCTGGAACAGAGGTGGCAGGGGAGGAAACCACCATGTGGAACAAGAGCAACAGCTTTTGATTGAGGGCAACCAAGAAAGGCCAGGAGGACCTGCTGTAGTTCAGGGACCAGCTCCTCCTGGAGCAACTCATCCAAGAAGACAAGGACCACCTGTGACCAATCAGCAGGCTGTACCGCGTGCCCGCCAAACATGGCAGGCAGCAGCTCGAGGCAGCAGGAACCAGCACAGAACAGAAGATGATCTGGAATCAACTACACAACGGAGTCTGCAGTCAGGGCAGCACTTGCAGCCTCCTGGTGAAGGACCAAGCACATCACATGCCAAACCTGCAACAAAAGAGCAGCTTAATTCTCTGGAGGATGACGATGACCCATGGCTTCTTCTCAAAGAACAAGAAGAGCGGAAGAAATGTGTCATCTGCCAGGACCAAACAAAGACAGTTTTGCTACTTCCCTGCCGGCATCTTTGCCTCTGCCAGCAGTGCACTGAAATCCTGCTGCAGCAGGCCATATACCAGCGCAACTGCCCACTCTGCCGGCAGATGATCCTGCAGACTCTCAATGTCTACCTGTGACCTATGTGGAGGGGATAGCTTTTTCCACATTCCTTCAAGCTTTCCATGTGCATTGGCCAAAGCATGTGGGGCTGCTGGCATTTTGTGCCTGCTGCTTTCTATGGCAGCTGGTTGACAGCAGCTTTATGCTGATCGTTGATATTGGCAATGGCTACCCTTTTTATTTCCAAAGAACTATTGCAGTCAGTGCAACTTGGAAAATACTGTGGATGGTTTCTATGCACCTCTGTTTTCATTTTCTTGTTGCTGCCACTAGCCAATCACAGTAATCATCTAGAACTTTGCTGTTGCTAAAGATGTTGAGCCATCATGTTGAGTATACAAAAGTGTCACTTATAAAAAACAACTGGTAAAATGTCAGCCAGAAGCTGACTAGTAATTAAGGTAGATTTCTGGTAAGGAGCTACCTGTTGCAAAGAGAGCAGGGGCTGAAATTGTAGATTTTTTGGCTTTCCTCTAACTTAGCATGTAAACAACAATAACAACCCTTAGCAGGCTTGTTTGGTAAACACTTGGGAAAAATATGTTAATCCTTCCTCCATTCTTTTACTGGGGGTATGAAACAATGTTCTCACCCCGGCATTTCTTTCTAGAGCAGGGGAATGTTCCTGGACTACAGCTCCTGTAATCCCTGACCATCAGCCATGCTGACTAGACTGATGGGAGTTGGAGTCCAATAATGTCTGGAGAGCCATAAGTTTCCCATGTATGTTCTAATAGTGAGACTTCAGCAACCTGAAACTGACCAGTAGGCCAGTTTCATGGTTCTCTTCAGAATATTGTCTAGTTACCTTAACATGTATTTGTGCATTCTGTAGTAGGAAAGTTCATACTTCCAAGCATTGGTGTGTAGTTTTCTGACAGGTGCTATACATAGAAAGCCTCACTAATTTAGCTTGCACTTTTAAAAACCATGCACCACAGAATTCCTACTTTCAAGAAGTACTTCCCAATACCCAGTGAGCATCTTTTTGATGTGTAATTTTGAAAGAGCTGTGGCAGCACTGTCATTTCCCACCCCCCTCCAGGTTTTCTGTGCTCATTTGTTTCAAGACTTCATATAAAAAGCAAGTTGGACACCAAATGTGCAGCTGTGGAGCACAGAGACACCACACACAGTAGTTCACTAGCAAGCTGAAGTCAGGATCCTCTTGTCTCTGCTGGCATGTAACTTCCACAGGTCACCTATGCAAAACTATTACATTCCAGCTTTATTGCACAACTGTTTGATATATATTTTCCCTCTTTGGGGTCCAGCTGGGGAAAGCTGATGTAACCAAATATAGTCGTAACAAGTGGCAAGCCTCTTATCAACAGCGCTGGAGACTGCATGGTTTGACTCCAGGCCCTGTTAAGTCTCTGGTGTGGACTGATAATAAGATAAAGTTTTTTATGACTACTTGTCTGGGTAAGATTTGAGCAGGGTGGTGACCTCAGGAAGAAAGTCTGGCTCTGGATCTGATCGCTTAAGTCCAGAAGGCGAAACCAGTCTCCCAGGTGCAAGTAACATTCGTTCTAGAAGGAAAATTACGAAAGTAGGAAGGGACATAGCCTAGAGTGGTTTGTTTTGACTGTTGCACTTGGCATAAGAGTAACCTCTGGGCTCCCTTTCCCCCCCAGACCTAGTCAGAAAGCATCCATAGCTCTGCTTCTTGGAAATTGGGCACAAGAGCAAATCCAAAAGCATAGAAAACTCAGTGAATAGCTGCTGCTAATCTTCATCTCTCCTGTGTCTAAAATGTGGAGATGAGAAAGACAGATAGTGGTTTACCCACCTCACCTGCCACCCTGATCAGAGCAACCTGGTTTCTTGAATGTTTAAACTGGGAAAAAGAAAGCTGAGAAGTAGTGGTATGAAACCCTGAGAAGTTTTATATTCGTGGTGTTCTCTTGAGCTTTCTAAATTATTGAAAGCTGTTCCTAGTCATAAATGGAGAGCTGCACCTGAGCCGGAGAGGTTTTTGCAGCCTTGTTGAAGCTGTGGCATAACATGGCTTGATCCTGACTGTATAAAAGCACCGGATATCAGCGTCCTTCACAGAATCGTTTTAATAGCATTTCAATGTGGCTGGCACCCTGGTCCTAAGTGTTTGCTTTGAAGTATGCCCTGTTGATTTTAATAGAGCTTACTTCCCGGTGAATATCTCTTTGTAACAGATGAGGTCCACAGCTGAAAGGTCAGGGTGTCATGAATTCCACCATCATGACCTTATGCAGCACCCTTTGCAGCAGACTTGAGCAACGCATCCAGGAGACCTTGCCTTTTGTAACACTGCTCAATGCCCTCTGGGAAGGTTGTTCAACCCTTACCCCCAAAAGCTTCAGGGGCTAAACTTCACTTTGCAAAATGAGAATGAAGACTGGAATCTCAAAGCAGATTTTCCCGTCCTGAAAACTAGAGTGTCTACCTTGTTGAAACACATTGTCTGCTAAGTCAGATGCTAAGATTTGATGACACTTGGTTTGAATGTTGCGGCGGTACGCAGTGTGGGGGTTTCAAAATCAGAATTTTTCAGTTGCATTGTAAAAACGGGACTGTTTAAAACCCTCCCAAAGTGTGGAGTTGTTGTATTTTTAATTGGAAAGTCTTCTGCATTATGTTTTTAATTTTCTTTTAATTCGAACCTTGCAGTTAAATCTGCACAGTGCAGCTGAATCCTAACAGAGTATTTGCCAAGTCCCTTGGTTTTGAGGGAGAGCTGCGGCACCCCTCTGAATGATATGATGTACTATTGTGTGGAGCCAAAGGTTTGGTAAGCTGAAAAATGGATTTGAGCAAATGCTAAACTGAGTGCCTTAATGATGGCAGGTCAGAAAGGAAGACAGTGCTGAAGGCAAGATAGCTATAAAGCTAACAAACTCAAGTGAGCTTGTGATTGTGTGTGTGTGTGTGTATATGGGATCAAAGAGAGTTTATATAATCAGTTGGATCTAGACAGTCAACATGGGTTACAAGGTAGTAGGGCAGACTGCAACTTCTGGCTGCAGATGGGTGATTCTATTTTTGTAATCCTTCTCTACATAACAAAACTTTCTACAAGTTAAAAACAAAGCAGCACATCAGAGAGGGGTTCTTGGTCATCCTGCTCCTTATTATTTACAAGTAGAAAGCTAACAAATTATTATTATTATTATTATTATTATTATTATTATTATTTATTTATTTGGAGGGGAGCATCCAGTAATGTGAACCTGCTCACCTGCAGTCTGAATCAGTACAGGCTCCTCTGCTCTATAGTTCTGCTAGCATAGACCAGAGTTTACATGCACTGATTTGTACTGAGCAACTAAAGAAATGTGCATGTTGGAGAGCAACCTAATTTAGAATAATATGTGATTCTCTCTAACCATCCCACCCCACCCCCAAAAAATCTGTATCTGAGGAGTTTTATTCCAGTCTTTCTAAGCAGTTAGATGTGTAGAACTGCACATTTTGCAATTTTTTTTTTGGGGGGGGTGGATGGATGGAGAATCGAACAGGAGCAGAAAAGTGTGGTGTTACAGCAAAGGCCTGCCTACTGTCCCGTGGAGCTAGCTGCTCACTCCTGATCTGTGCCTTGTTCAAACTGCTGCCCACTCTCACAAACCTTCTGAGTGTTATTTTATAAGAAGATGAAGATGACGTGCAATTGCCTTTTATCCAGTACCTGCTCCGTTGTCTCCTCTTGCAGTTGCCCTTCTTGCTGCCTCTGGAGGGGCCTTTTGGTTTGCTTATGTGGTAATGGCAAAGTCTATTCTTTGCACTATGTAAAATGATTGTTTGCAAATTAAAAGGAACCCTTTTCACAAAATTAGCTCTTCCCACTGTTCTTTATAAACGATTTTATTAAAAAAGGAAGGCACTCAAGGCCTCTCCTTTTTGTTTATTCCATTTACATTTTCTTGGCTGACGTGTCACCGAAAGAACCTAGTGGCTCTGGTGGAACTGAAGAAACTGGATACAAATCCCACACAGAGCCACTGAGTGGTCTTAGGTAAGTTATTATCTCAGCTTCAGTTCCCCAGCTACATGATACAGCTGAAATGAAACCTTTGTTGCCTTCCACAGGCAATGCAACCACACTTTTATTTCCCCCAACTTTGAGGACGAGTAATTTAAAACATATCACTTAGGTAGCATTTTCTACATAATATACCAGCTTGTGTGTGAAAGTCTAAATGAATGAGGTCTCCTGAAGATGTCCAGAACTCATTGAGGGCAAGTCTTATCTTGGGTAACGTTCTGCAGTCGGTATTTTCCACCTCTAGATTTAATCCTTCAGTCCGATGAGGTTGGCTCCTTATCTGCATTCTGACTTGGGGCTGCTGTGAGTTAAATTCTAGCAACCACTTCTGCAAAGGAAAGTCCCTTTTGAGGCACAGCTGGAATCTTGCCAGGCCAGATCGTTGTGGTCTCCCTGGTAGCCACTATGATTCCCTTCACGAAGTTCAGCCAAGAAAGCGAAACCTAAATCGAGTGACTCTCTCACCCTGGAATCCTCCACTGTAGGATGAGAGAGCTACCTGGATGGGTTTCCAGAGCAAGCTGGGAAAATGCTGATTAAGAATTTAAAGAATGCACCTGGGGCGATGATAGTGGTGTTAACATATATTATGAATGAGCTGTTTTTCTGTTAATAACAGTAAAAGCAATTTGCAATCGATAATAACAATGAATACTTAAAAGAGTGTTCAAAGTGCTTTGCAGATGCGGTGGGATGATGCAACAACCCTGTAAATCAGGTTGGTATCATTGTTCCAAAATTTCAGAGGATGGGGTGAGGGAATGGTCTGAGGCTGAAAGACAAGTGGCATACTTTTATAGCTCAGGGGCAAGTTAACTCATTTTTATTTACCGTATTTTTCGCTGTATAGGATGCACCCAACCATAGGACGCATCTTGTTTTAGAGGGGGAGAACAGGAAAAAAATTCACCTCTGCTCAGCACCCCTTCAGCGAAGCGGCAGGAGAAACGGAGCCCCTTCCATTTCTCCTCCCGCTTTGCTGAAGGGGCGCTGCGCAGAGAGGGAAAACTGTGCAGTGCCTCTCCAGCGAAGTGAAGCCTGGAGAGCAAGAGGGATTGGTGTGCGCCGACCCCTCTCTCTCCCCAGGCTTCAGTGAAGACAACCCGAAGCCTCCGGAGCGCAGCGGGAACTGCTGCGCTCCGAAGGCTTGGGGATAGCTCTGGAGGCTTCAGCGAAAGCAACACGAGGAGGCTTTGTGTTGCTATGGCTGAAGCCAAGGATCCTGCATTGGCTCCATAAGACGCACACACATTTTCCCTTAATTTTTGAAGGGGAAAAAGTGTCCTATAGAGCGAAAAATACGTTATTCTGTTTACTGAATTTCTACCCACTTTTCCTCCCAAAGGAGCCTGGGGTGGTGGATATTACACACAGAGACATGTAAGGAGGCCTCAGCTTTTCATAACTGAAAAGGCGCCACAGCTGGCTGTGATTTTGTCTTTTCATGCAGAGGATGTAAATAATGCTTTTCCTGCTGGCTATTTTTCTTCCGTGTTACATGATTCCAGGTGAGTATTTACAAGAGAAAACGTTCACCTAGATCAGATCTAAGGGTTTAGCAGCTTGGGAGGGAAGAAATGGCTGTCAGGGAGACAAGCAAGTGGAATGGATGTACTTCAGTGTCAAGAGTATCAGCTTCAGGTTCAATCTCTGGCATCTGGTGTGGCTGGGAAAGACCCCTGACCCTGGAGAGCTGCTGCCGGTCAGTGTAGACAATACTGAGCCAGGGGGACCAATGCTTAACTCTGTATATGACGCCTTCCTATGTTCCTATGAAGGGACGCGGGTGGCGCTGTGGGTTAAACCACAGAGCCTAGGACTTGCTGATCAGAAGGTCGGTGGTTTGAATCCCTGCCACGGAGTGAGCTCCCGTTGCTCGGTCCCTGCTCCTGCCAACCTAGCAGTTCGAAAGCACTTTAAAGTGCAAGTAGATAAATAGGTACCGCTCTGGCAGGAAAGTAAACGACGTTTCCATGTGCTGCTCTGGTTCACCAGAAGCGGCTTAGTCATGCTGGCCACATGACCTGGAAAAACTGTCTGTGGACAAATATCGGCTCCCTCGGCCAGTGAAGCGAGATGAGCGCCGCAACCCCAGAGTTGGTCACGACTGGACCTAATGGTCAGGGGTCCCTTTACCTTTATGTTCCTATGACAAAGTACTCCCTTCTCAGCCTTACCCAACGCGGTGCCCTCCAATGTTGTTGGACTCAAACTCTCATCAGCCCTAGTCAGTGACCAGGGAAGATGGGAATTGTAGTCCAAAACATCTAGAAGGCTTGAGGGAAGACTGGCTTAAACCAATATAAAAGCGACAATAAAAACAATATACTCATCAGCGGGGCAAAAAAATGGGACTAACTGCCTCTTGGGAAATGGTTTCTGAAATAGAGTGAAAACAGCCACCACCTGCTTTTGGATCTCCAGTAATGAAGGATCTAGATGGGCATCTGTGAATGAATAATTCCAAGGGGTGAATGGCACTGGCGAAAGCACAAAAGACTGGATTGTTTAAGGAGATTTATATTGCAACTGGTGCATAATTAGGCTTTCTTAGAACACCACCTTTAACAAAAAATATTCAAAGTTGCTATGTCTCATGTTTTCAGATATATATTTTTTTAACGTGCAAGCTGTGGAGGTGGTATTTTCCCTTATTCTGGTGTGATGTGAAGAACAAATTGCAATGGCAATGCAGAGTACAGAAACCTGATGCAGACGGGCTTTGTGGTTTTACAAAAGGAATGGAAACGTTTTTACCAGTTGAAAAGTTTTTTACATAAAGATCAGTAACAGGCAAGACAGTCCCTGACCTCAGGCTTGCTTGCTATCTGAAAGACAGAACCCAAAAGGAAAAAGGGATAGGGAGGGAAGAAAAAAGAAAGAAAGCCCAGACCGGGCATAGGCAAACTTGGCCCTCCAGATGTTTTGGGACTACAACTCCCATCATCCCTAGTTAACAGGACCAATGGTCAGGGATGATGGGAATTGTGGTCTCAAAAAAGCTGGAGGGCCGAGTTTGCCTAGGCCTGGCCCAGACCTTAAAAATCTCAAAAGTTCTCAGAATAACTAGCTTGACTGGAAAGAGCTCAGGGAGAGGAGGAACTGATGGAGTGGGTTTTGCTGCCTTGTCTCATCAATCCCTCTCTTGCTGTCAGGTGATGGCTGAGGGGGTCTCTTCCCTCCTTCCTTTCCAGTTTAAGCCTTCTCTCCATAGATTCTTTTCTGTTACTCCAGTCCTTGCTGAAATAAAGACCAAGCTATAAGAAAACCCAAATATTGCAACCACAGGAAATTTAAAAAAAAACCACACAGGAAAAAATACAACTTCAGATATGTGCAGAATATTTTTTTAAAAATACTGGGGTAAAAGTTGTTGCTTTAAAAAGTAGAACTGAGCAGCATTAAAAAAAAATCCTTCACGATATATCTTGTCCACACATCAGAGCTAATTCATTAGCTGTTTGTGATGGGACAAAGGTTTGCCCTTTCAAAACAATTACGCACACATGCATATTCCTTACACAGCCATGTGTATGTGGTGATCTGGTGCTGAGATAGCAGCTATGTGGAAATTTCCTAAGGAAAGACAAGAAGGGCTGAGAGAGACAGCAGGTCTTGTTTATCCACACAGAATCATTAGCCCTGCTCCGTGAGAGGGAACACGATAAGCTAAGAAACCCTTGAGGGGGGGAAAAAACCAAGAAAATCTCGGGACACATCACAGCAGGCTACACCGACCTTGCAATCGCCATATGTTGTTAGACTCCAGCTCCCATCACCCGCAGCGAGCATAGCCCATGGTCAGGGATGATGGGAGTTGGAGTCCTAACAGTAGGTGGAATTGGGCACCCCTGTTCCAAAGTGCCAGGAAAGAGCATCATCGCTTATGCTAGCAGGAAAGTGAAGCACAGACTGACATTATAATTCCCTATTAGACGGTAGTAAGAATGGTATATCCAATCTGGTCCTTGAGCCAGTGGCTTAGCCCAGCTTCTGCTTGTGTACACAGAAATCTGTCTCTGTGATAGAAGAATCAGATAAAGCCAGTCTGGTTGGAGAGCAGCTGCTCCCTTGAAAGCTCCGAAGGAGCAAAAAAAAAACGAAAACCAGCAAGGAGTTTATCTGTAGATCAGAGCACATTTGTATCTTTCTTGTAATGCACATGACCAATGTTGCTCTTCCAGCCTGGTATTTTCTCCCTAGCCATACAGTTTGCACACGGCAGGGCTGTTGGGAGTGATTTTGTCCTGGAAGTTTCTTCTCTCTCTGCTTCTCCCACCTGAGCTGAACGTGAGGAAACTGCCCCCTGCAGCCATGAAAAGCAAGAGACAGCCCCTGGACACTGGCATCTCTGAAAGAATCAAGCAAGCAGGTGATGGGAAGGACCTCTGGCTGAAATCTTGGACAGCCACTGGCACTGCCAGTTATAGTGGGCCATACTGGGCTACATTTATAAATTGTCTGACCCGTTCAAAAGTATCTTCCTGTGATGTCCCAGAGGCAAAGGGAATAGGGCAACTGAAGGTCTGCTCTGATGGATTGAGTGGAGTGGCCTTTCTATTGATATTCCACATGCGACATCAGGATGCAAAAGCATTTCTGGTGGGATGTTAGTTTAGGAGGTTGTCAATACTTCGATTTGTGCAAACTTTCCCAGCCAGGAATAATTTCCCATTGTAAGCGCAACACAAAATGCTGATTCAGGCAGAGTGATTGTGCTCTTTCCTGCATGCATGTTCATCACCTAGTGGCTATAAAAAAGCATTTGACAATGTGTGAAGGAGCTCTCTCATATATTGCAACATGAGGGTAGGCGGGGGCAAATCATTCAATATTTGGTTCACACGTGCAGCTGCCCAGTCGCCATGACAGCAAATCAAGAGATCTACACGGCCACCCTTAGATCCTCAGGGAAATGTGGTCTAAGTAAGGGTAATCTGGAAAAATGCTTCCTCTCTCCATTTGTTCTACAAAGCCATTTCCGTCCATGTTCAGAACACATTCCTCTTTCCTGCCCAGCTGGAGAGCACATTGTGGAGATGGGGAATGGAGTTTAGATCTCACGTACAGATAGTTTTGCTTCTCTCCATGCCTCCTAATCATGCTCTATTTATAAACTCGCCTAGAAAAAGCTCCAGTCTCAGTGGAATTTTTCTTCTTCATATCTTCTTAAAACTGGTGGGAACAAGGGATTGTAAGAAGAGCTTCAAAACAATGTGCCGTTATCTGATTTGGCAACCGCTCATGTGCAATTCCTCCAAGTGGCACGGACCAAACAAAATCCATCTCTTCCATGACGATCCCTGCTTGGACTTCCCAGAGCTCTCCATGTTACTCGCCAAAAGGGCACAATTCCAAGAACCAGCATGGTAGGAAACATGGATCAAGGGACAAGTGGACAAGGTGCAAGATGTACCTGATGAGAATCCCCCTTTAAGTAGAAGAAGTAGTAAAAAAAAAACTGGGAAGGAGGGAACACAAGAGATTCAGAATAGAACTGTGGTGGTTTAACTTCTTTCCCTACTTTATTTTCCCAATGTAAGTTTCTCCTCTCAGTGTTGCACACACCCTGATCATGAAATTTATTACGGTCAGAGACCAGCTTGACCCTGGTCACATGCATAAGGTGCATGGCTTACCCAAAGAACTCTGGAAACTTATTTATTGAGGGTTCTGGGAATACGGAAAGTGGAAAGTGTGGAGGAGAAACCCAATAACATGTTTTTGTGAATTTGAAAGGTAAAAGATGCACCAACCTAGAAGCTTCTCATTTCTAAACGAAGCAAAAAGGGAGGAAGGAGAAATGGATTGTGGCTGTTCATATGACTTTGACACAAATGAATCTTTACTGTGATGGGGAACAAATGACTCACTCAATTCTGGGGGTGAGGAGAAGGCTGGGTGAACAGATAATGACGCTCACTGTTGACCGAAGTCCCTTCTGTTGCTCAGCCATGACTGTCCCAGTCAGACAGAAGCAAGGGCATACAGGATTGCACCCGAGGCAACTTGTGACCAAAATGTGGTTCTCCAAAGTCTGGCCCATGAAGAGAAGGATGCAATTCCCAAAAGCTCATAAAGGTCCCACAGCCCTCCCCTTGCTAAAACTCATTGTGATGTTCTGTGCACCAGAGAAAGCAGAATGATGCGGCCTCCTGCATTGTGGGTTTACTCATAGGCAGTGCAGTTTACACACTGCTTAGCTGTTACGCATAGAGAGAAAGGCAACTTCATCTAGAACAAAAAGGGTTATGTGTCATGTAGCCTTAAGGTTTGGGGTTTTTTCCTCAACAGGAAAAGCTGAGAGCCCTCCTTAGCTATCACCAGTATAACAACAACAACAACAACAACAACAACAACAACAACAACAACAACAACAACAACAATAATAATAATAATAATAATAATAATAATAATACGCTGCCCATCCGGGCCCACAGCCACTCTGGGAGGCTTCCAGTACAATATAAAAAATAATAAAATGTCAAAAACTTCCTGATACAGTGCTGCCTTCACGTTTCTTCCAAAAGCTGTGTAGTTCTTTATCTCCTTGACATCTTAAACCAGGCATGGCCAAACTTGGCCCTCCAGCTGTTTTGGGACTACAACTCCCATCATCCCTAGCTAACGGGACCAGTGGTCAGGGATGATGGGAATTGTAGTCCCAAAACAGCTGGAGAGCTAAGTTTGGCAATGCCTGTTAAACACTAAGGTAGCCTTGAGTCCCCAGGTGTTGTCAGACTACAACTCCCATCATTCTTAGCTAGCAGGACCATGGTCGGGGATGATGGTAGGTGTAGTCCAAGAACATCTGGGGACCCAAGTTTGAGGCTACATTGGGGGGCGGCATGACGCTTTTCTAAGTTTGGGGTGGGGGCGATGTCATGGCTTCATCACTGGTGAGATACATTTTACGGTGACACAGGCTAGGGCCATGGTTCCCAAACATCCCCCCCCCAGACCACTTGAAAAATGCTGTGTGTCTTGGTTTCTCTGCCTGTTGCGGCAACATCTGGTGCAGGGGGCTGGACTAGATGGCCCCTGGGAGTACCTGCCAACTCTACAATTCTACAGTTCTGTGAACTGTAATGTGCTGTGCTACAAGCGGTACAATTTTTAATTGAATTTTTACAGACATGCTGCAGACCACCTGGACCAAGCTCATAGATTCATGGACCACAGTTTGGGAACACCTGGGCTAGGGCCTTCTCTGCGGTGGTACCCCAACTGTGGAAAACACTCCCCTGGAAACATGACTGGCACCAGGTGAAGACACCCCCCCCCCCCGTGTTTGCCTAGGCATTCAAGGGATGCAATTAACAGATGGTGGATATGAAAATGTTCCATGGTTGACTCCATAGGTGATTTTAGGATGCATAAGTCTGCTTGCTTCTTACCTTGCTTTTTGTTGTTGGAACTGTTTCATAATTCTGCGTTTATTTGTTTCTACATTTAAACTGACTTGTAATCTGATTTTGGGATGCAAGAGAGGTTGAAAATACAATTACGATATGAATATAACATAGCCACAGGTATTACACTTTTTGTTAAAGTGGACTGTTTCCGTGCTAGCTGCTTTTCAGCATCAAAAATATGAGGATGGCCTTTCTAGAGAGGTTGGGATCCTTCCCTGTTTGTGATGTGTTGGCAAACAGGCAACTTCCTCGGAGACCTGAGACTGTTGGCAGAGAGTGAGACTCTTAATCTGAGGGACATGGGTTGGATCCCCACATTGGGCAAAAGATTCTTGCATCGCAGAGGGTTGGACTCTACAATTCTATGATTTTGTGTCCAGAGATAAAGAAGGCCAGCAGTGGCCTTGGAGGTATCTTTCCCCATCCCTTGATCTCAACCTCCCTCCCCGTGTTATTGGAAAAGCTCCCTTTGATGTGAGCTAAACCAAAGACTGATTTATCCCCCTAAGCCTGTCTCTCCCCCTCTGCTCCCCACATCTGCCTCCTTTGTCTGGCCGAATCTGAGCCCAGTGCTGTGGGGGGTAAGATCAGACAACAACTTTAATGAGGACGGTGATTTCCCCTGTTAATTCCCCCCCCCCCCCCATTAGCCAGTTGGAGATGGACGGCAGAGAAGGATTCCCTATGGACTGGCTGGGGCTTCCCCCCAGGTGTCCCTCTATGTATAAATTAAGCGGACCCCCAATCCAACCGCAAGCTAGGAAATGAGTTAATGAGCCTGTATGCAGCCAGACATCAGGCAGCTGAGCCATTAGGCTTAAGGCAAGGAGTCAAAGTCATTTGCAAAGCAGCACACGGGTGTAAACATACAGCTTAGCTTCCTTGTGCCTCTGCTAAGGCTGTAGTGGCCTCTAAGGCTGGGGAAAAGGAGACTAGGGCAGGGGCTTAGGGCAGCCATATGCAATTCAAAGCCAACGTCTGCACCCATCTAAGTGCAGTCTGCTGATTTTTCTATTATGTTGTTTGGCTGTCCAAGGGATCATTAGACTGACGCGGGTGGCACTGTGGTCTAAACTACTGAGCCTCTTGGGCTTGCCGATCGGAAGGTTGGTGGTTCGAAATCCCGTGACGGAGTGAACTCCCGTTGCTCTGTCCCAGCTCCTGCCAACCTAGCAGTTCAAAAGCACACCAGTGCAAGTAGATAAATAGGCACTGCTGTGGAGGGAAGGTAAACAGCATTTCCACGCACTCTGGTTTCCTTCACGGTGTTCCATTGCACCAGAAGCAGTGTAGTCATGCTGACCACATGACTTGGAAAGCTGTCTGTGAACAAACGCCGGCTCCCTCTGCCTGAAAAGAGAGATGAGTGCTGCACCACATAGTTGAATTCAACTGGACTTAAACATCCAGGGGTCCTTTACCTTTTACCTTTACCTAGACTGAGAGGTGGGTGAACTTTTTCAGGAAAAGAAGTTTCTTATTTAGCGACCTCCCTGTGTCCTTTTTTTAGAATAATAGAATTGTAGATCAGGAAGGGACCCTGAGAGTAATGTAGTCCAACCCCTTCAGTGCAGCAATCACAGCTAAAGAATCCCTGACAGATGATGGCCACCCAACCTCTGCTTAAAAACCTCCCCGAAGGAGAGACCACCTCCTTCCAAGGGTGCCGGCTGTACTGTCAAATAGCTGTTTCTGTGAGAAAGCCTCTTTCCATATGAACCTCTGAACCCTGATATCTTCTGAGGCCTTTCTTTCGTGTGCCTCTTCCATTCGAGGTTCAGAGGGTGGCCTTTTCTGTAGTGGCTCCCCATGCTCTCCCCAGGGAGGTTTGGCTGATGGCTTCATTATGCACCACATTATGAGGTTTAGTCGGAATCTCCTTTCTTGTAACTTGACTCTGTTGGTTCGAGTCCTACCCTCCAGAGCAGGAGAAAACAAGTTTGCGACATCTCCCATGTGACAGCCCTTCAGATATTTGAAGATGGCTACCATATCACCTCTCTGTCTTCTCCATGCTAAACATACCCAGCTCCTTCAACTGTTCCTCATCAGGCTTGGCTTTCCATACCCGTCACCATCTTGGTTGTCAATTGTGCATTCATGGTGATTTGTGCTCATTACGGTATTAGGGCAGATATATGTAATCCCTGTTGCAATAACTGGGTCAATTAGCTCTTGAAACCCTTTTGTATGCAGAGTGAGCAGCGTTAGACAGGTGAATATTGGGTGGAAAGAGGACTATATCAGTCGCAACCGCAAGAGAAATGATTGTGAAGTGAGAAAAAAATAACAATAGGGAAAGTGTCCTTCCCAATCGCAGAGCAAAGCCAGGTCAGACATTGATCGGTGGATTCACTTAGTTGCTGGGCAAACATCTCTGCTTAGGAAAAACAGATCAAATCAAAATATTCAGTCAGCAATAATTTAATCTCCTTCCAGGAAAGAAGCTTGGGCACCAGGGTGAGGGATGGGGCGGTTCTGAAACAAACATCCCTGAATGTTCTCCATTTGGCGAGAGGGCTCAAGAAGTCATTTCCAAAATCGTTGCAAGTGACAAAGAGGAAAGAACAGAAAGAGATTATTCTCTTTCTCTCACATAAAAGGAGCAGTACAACCCGCCATCATCAAAGGAAATGGATTGTTGGCATGCCTGAGATAGATGAAAAGGAAGTGCATTTTATTGAGTGCTTCATTATCTTGCGAAATTCAGCTCCACAAGAAGTTAGGATAAATATACATGGAGCGTGGAGGACTATCAATGGCTACTAGCAGAGATAAGGACAGAGGCAGTTTACTTTTGCTTGGGAGACTGGGTTTCTCTCAACCCCATTCTGTGTGATCTGTTGAGACAGTGGGGTGGAGAGATCTTACCTGGCACCTCCAGGTAGCAGGTGAGAGGACAGGTAAAAAGGTAAAGATAAAGGATCCCTGGACGGTTACGTCCAGTCAAAGGCAACTATGGGGTTGCAGTGCTCATCTTGCTTTCAGGCCAAGGGAGCCGGTGTTTGTCCACAGACAGTTTTCCGGATCCTGTGGGCAGCATGACTAAAGTGCTACTGGCCCAATGGAACACTGTGATGGAAACCGGAGCGCATGGAAATGCCGTTTACCTTCCCACTGCAGCAATACCTATTTATCTACTTGCACTGGTGTGCTTTCGAACTGCTAGGTTGGCAGGAGCTGGGCCAGAGCAACAGGAGCTCACTCCGTCACGGAGATTCGAACTGCCAACCTTCTGATCAGCAAGCCCAAGAGGCTCAGTGGTTTAGACCACAGCGCACCCGCACCAGATGAACAGACCATCTGATTAGCTACAATGGCTAGGTTCTACCTCCACTATTGGAGGCAGGATATCTCTGAATGCCAGTTGCTGGGAATTTCAAGTGGGGACACTGCTACTGTTGCCCTCAGGTCACATTGAGGGTTTCCCACTGGTTGAGAAGAGGATGCTGGATTAGATGGGCCATTGCCTGACCTAGCAAGCTCTTCTTAAGATTCTTATTACTAAGACCCTGGGCAGCTGCCAATCAAAGCATAGGATGCTACCAGTATTTTGCAGAAGGCATTCAAATGCATGCCAGGAAATGTATGTTTGCACAATTATAGCGGGCCATTATGTCCCCCCCAGCATTTGTTCCCATAAAAAACTAAACAAAATCCAGGGAAGCCATGAAACTGGATATCCTCTTTTTGCTCCAGATCCCACAGCCCTCTTCACAGCTGAGTGGGGAAAACAGGAAAATATTGGCTCGCGATGCTTCTGCAGTCCCATTGCAAGATGCAGGACACAGCGTGTCTTTGTTACATGGCTGACACAGCCCGGGGCTCTGGCTTTACAGCCCAAGCGTCATTTGCAACAGATGTCTGTCGTCAGCGCTGACCCGGGCGATGCTTTCCCTGAGAGGGAGGTCGGGGTCAGAACTGGTAAAAACTGAGATCGCTCCAGGTCAGCCTGAAGCTCCACATCTCCCATTCCTCTCTAAGATCTGCTTTTGGTAGAATTATCTTGTTACCCTATATATCTATCCCTCAGCCCCAAACCAAGTCCTGTGTAAATGGCCTTGTAAAAACCCTGCCCCACCCCAAAAGTCCAATCAAATCAAACCTCCTGGCTTAGCTTGGCAAAGAGCTTGACAGAAATTGCTTTGGTACCACCCGGGCACAGATGCTGGCGGAAACCGACAAGATTCCTTCTTCCCAGCGTCCTTGGAGCCTCCAGGTGAGACCAGATATCCCAAGGAAGTTTGCAGCTTGCTTGGACACTGGGAAAGTTCTGTAGCTGGGAGCAGTCCAGAGACATTAGGGAAAATGAGTGCAACAAGGCCTATTTTGGGCAAGAATGCAGAAAGCGTGCTTCCTTCTCCGTGCTAAAAATAAAGGACCTTTCTTCCAAATTGGGTCACTGTTCTCACACTGGAGAATCTGGGACCAGAGAAGGCAAGCTGACCGGCCCCAGTCCCTTTCACAGCTCTGTAGGAAAGGCTGAGCTGCGACTTTCCGCACACATTGCTTTCTGTGGGCAACACTTGGCATGGATAAATGGGTTTGGGGGTCGCTTGTAGATAACCACAGAACTCAGGCTGCCTTGCTCCCTGCCCCCCCCAGACACAGAATCCAAGAACTGCAGAGTTGGAGGGGTCCATGAGGGTCATCTAAGCACAACCCCCTGCAATGCAGGAATCTTTCACCCAACTGGGACTCGAACCCACAACTCTGGGATTAAGAGTCTCGAGCTACGCAGCAAGTCCATCCAGGGCTTCTGCAATAGGCTGCACCTCGTGAAATTAGGCTGAGGGCTGCACATACACCATTGGCTGCAGTTTCCCCAGCCCAGATTCAGAAGAAGTATTACAGGATGTTGGTCATCAGGATATCGGGTCCTGTTTAGCATTGGCCTATTTGCATTGAGTTAGTATATTCATCACTGACAGTATCACATACCCATTCAACTATCCCAAATTCCAATAAACCATTCATCAGGTAGGTTGTGGGAATAAATGAACTTTCCCCCATCTCTGGTGGGAATGCTCACAGGTTGCTTCACTCTGGAATGAAATTTATTAGGAGATTTCAAAGATTATTAAAACACATATTCAAATATCTACCCAGTTATACCTGCTAAATACATGGACAGGCACTAAGAAGACATTTCACCAAAATGAACTTTTGACACGGATGCTGCCAGGATCGCTATAGCACAACAGTGGAAATCGTTTAAAATACCTGACTATATCCTTACGGTGCCTTTAAAAATCCCTTTTACAAACTCCAACATCCAAAGAAAGGTCCATGTTGAAGGAATAACTATATGCAATCTGGCTTAGGGTTAAATTGATGAATTCATCAGTTCAAAGATAGGGAATGAATCAATAGGTTCTTTAACTTCTAGTATACAAGAATTGAAACAGATGAAGTTTTGCTCTCTTTAACTCTGTTTAATGTGGAGGGGGGGCGGGATGTCACCCACTTATTTTCTCTTTATTGGGCTGCTGTAAAATGCTGAGGAGCAGGAGTCGGGGGAAAAATTGCAACACCTCCCTCCAAAATGCTTTCTACCAGTAAAAAAGATCTCTCCAAACACCGATACCCCCCCCCCCCAATACAGAGATATAAAACAGCACCCAAATCTTTTCATTATATCTAAAACACTTTGGAAGACTGAGAACAAACGAGTGAATATATACATATACACATCCTTTGCATACAGGAATAATAGACTAACAGACTCAAATTTCCATGTCGGAAAAAAGAAATGTCATGCCTGAAACAATCTTACAAACAAAATCCATTCTAGGGTTAATTAACTTGGCCAGCAAACTTTTTAAACTTTGGGCTCAGGGAGCCCCCTAGTGGATAACTCACACCACACGTCTATAACATCTACGCTAAACTTTTTATTGCTGCTTGGTCCATGAATGAGAATTTGTGCACCCTTTCTGATATATATTCTCTGCAGTTGGGCTGTGAGCAGAGCAGTCAGCTTGCAACCTTTATCTTGCCCTAGGCTACCTAATAGGAAAGAGGCTCTTTTCCTACCAGATGGAAAACAACACAGCCAGAGCCTTGATTTCCAGTCCTTTTTAGGTTAAAAATAAATGAGTGAGCAGTGATGGGCCCCTTTCATTGCTGGGAATGTTGCAAAAGAAGACTCTGGATCTGTGGCTGCCTGTAGTGGCTGTGGAGCCTTCTAACAGCCACTACAGGCTGCCATAGCAAGAGAGGGCAGGGTGCTACCCTATTAAGAAGATAACATGGGAAATGACCCATTCACACTATTACAGTGGTGCCTCTGGTTACGAACTTAATTCGTTCCAGAGGTCCGTTCTTAAGCTGAAACTGTTCTTATCCTGAGGCATGCTTTTGCTAATGGGGCCTCTAGCTGTGCGCGCGTCTCTGGCGCGTGATTTCCATTCGCATCCTGGATCAAAGTTCGCAAGCAGGAGCAGCTTACTTCCGAGTTAACGGAGCTCATAACCTGAAGCGTTCGTAACCTGAAGCGCTCTTAACCAGAGGTACCACTGTACTGTTGTTTTTAAATAATTCCTTCTGTGGCATTTTTCATTTGTGCGATTACTCTAATTTCTCTCTGCAATGCCATTAGGGCTAGGTAATATAACAATATATCATCCTAAACCGGTTTGAAGTCCACATTGCGATATTGGTTTCATCATTTTTGACCTGGGAATATATCAGGAATCAAAATGTGTGTGTGTGTGCTATGCAAAAATCACAATGTGGGGAAAATCATGAAGCCAGCCAATGCTTCTCCTGATTCCTGCAGCCCCTGTTAACTCTGCCAGCTCCGATGGTATATCATGAGGTTTAGTTGCTGATATATCACAATGCTGAAAACCAGATACTGTCTGGTATGCCTAAATGCCATATACGAGTTAAGATTGATTTCATGGTTTAATAGGGGTTTGATCCTAGTGATCTTGCTCTGGACCCTCCTTCCCCTTTGACAGAGAGAGGAGGAGCTGCAGAAATACACCAGCCCAGTGGCGTAGCGTGGGTTGTCAGCACCCGGGGCAAAGCAAGTAATTTGCGCCCCCTAACCCGTGGATTTGCGCCCCCTAACCCCAACCCCCAGATGTTGCGCCTGGTGCGGCCGGCCCCCCCTGCACCCCGCACGCTACGCCACTGCACCAGCCCCTACCAGTTGGACTGCTTCTGAGGAACTGTAGGAAAGGGTGGCCTGTCTCCCTATATACAAACAAAAGGACTGAATGTCATGCTTTGCAGTTCACAGGACCGCCAACAGATGGCCACGTCAGCTGCAGCACGAGAAATGACAGGGTAGCCCATGAATGCCTCTTGGCTGACCTTGGTCAAACATGCCTGCTGTGAGGTTTGAAAGAGGAAAGAGAGGCGTTTCATAGAGCCGTTCAGTCAACTGTGCCTCCCTCCTCCTTTAAAAAGGTGTGGAGGTTCAGGTGAGCTGCGAGGGGAGGACAAGGGGGTGTAAAGGAAGGGTGGTTGGTCAGATAATAATAACAATAATAATAATTTTATTACAGTAGTACCTCAGGTTACATACGCTTCAGGTTACAGACTCCGCTAACCCAGAAATATTACCTCAGGTTAAGAACTTTGCTTCAGGATGAGAACAGAAATCATGCTCCAGCGGTGCGGTAGCAGCAGGAGGCCCCATTAGCTAAAGTGGTGCTTCAGGTTAAGAACAGTTTCAGGTTAAGAATGGACTTCCGGAACAAATTAAGTTCTTAACCCGAGGTACAACTGTATTAACATGCCACCCATCTGACTGGGTTTCCCCAGCCACTCTGGGCAGCTTCCAGCAAAATATAAAAATACAATAAAACATCAGACATTAAAAACTTCCCGCTACGGGGCTGCCTTCAGATGTCTTCTAAAAGTCATATTGTCATTTGACATCTGATGTGGGGCAGGGTGGTTACCAAAGGGGTAGGTGGGGCAGGTGAGCAAAGCAAGTGGGGCACAGCCCTAAGTATGTATGTGTATAGATATAGAAAGTAAATCTACTCTGCAAGGAGTATACTGTTTGCTAGTGCACTACAAAGGTCACTTAGCTTCTCTGCTGCACAGCTATCCCGACCCTGGCCTGAGGGGTTGCCAGACCCCTTCTGGGAAGAACCTACAACCCTTTTACAGGCATTAGCTAAAGGGGTGCCGCACCCCTTGGGTTAAGAAGGGCCACAGGTATCCCCACGGGCGACAGCTGTGGCAGAGCCAAGAAAGGGAGTCCTCCGCAAATCGCGTGGCGGAGAGGGGAATCTCTCAGGCAAAGACGGGAGAGTTTTGCCAGTAGGAGTAGACCAGGAATCCTGTGAAAGTGCTATCTGTCTTGATGCTGGAGTAGAAGCCAAGGTAGTCCCCTACCCCTACCTGCACCCAGACTTCATCCTCCGGCTCCAGCCGCACCAGGGTGCCACCGGAGAGCGATGTGGGTTTGGGCCAGTTGCCGTAGAACTGGAAGAAGGAGGCCACCGACTTGCCATTCTTCATAATGTCGAACTGGAGGCTCATGCGGTAGACGGTGGCATGGACGGCGAAGTAGTACAGTCCCGGAATCTCGCAGAGGAACTTCCCCGTGTTGCCGTCGTAATGTCCCTGCTCGTTGACCAGAACCACGTCAAAGACGATTGGCTGGTCGGCCAAGGGAGGGCTGCGAGACTCGGAGCGCTTGGCGCTGAAGGCTGAGCGGGGGGCCACTGCGCACTCCCCAGGCGCCCCCTTCTCTCCGGGGAACCCATTGAGGCCAGGGCTGCCTCTTTCCCCTGTGGGGCCCACAGCTCCTTTATGGAATGAAAACAACAACAACCAAGGACAGTGTTAGGATATGTTTGAGAATGGAATATGGATCTGATGTGTTTTCGCCACGGAGAGGCTTTAACGCAGATATGGGTGGAAGAATTTAGTACTATGCAATATGGAGTGATGGTGGCAGGAATTGGTAGAGGTGAAATTAAAAGAAACAGATGGCTAACGTTTATTAATTATTATGGAACCTGACTTCGACTTTTCGTAGGGAAAAGGAACAAATGATTCTGAGGCACCCTGACTTTAAAGAAATTGTTTAACTGAAAGTGGAGAAGATGGATGTTTGCATGGGACTGAAGGTTTTAAATATATATATATATATTTTGCATGGGCTGAGGGTGATTTTTATATACAGTGGTACCTGGGTTTTCGAACATAATCCGTTCCAGAAGACCGTTTGAGTTCTGAAATGTTTGAAAACCGAAAACTCAGTATGGAAGCTTCAAAACCGAAAACTGAATATGGAAAACTCAATGGTTTGACTTCCAAGGCGTGTTCGAAAACCGAAGCATTTACTTCTGGGTTTACAGCGTTTGAAAACTGAAATGTTCAACAACGGAGACATTCAAAAACAGAGATACCACTGTATGTATGTGTATATATATATATATATGCACATATGCACAAATAATTTTTTTTTCTTACTGGCAGATGGGAAATCGGAAGTTCTTCACTTGCATCTTTTGCTAACTTTTTTAGCTTTTTTATCTTACTCTTCTCTTGAAATGGAATTAGGAAATTATGTAACTGAGCAACGAGTAAGGAAGGGAAGAGAAACATCAAGATAGCGGGGTGGGAAGTCAACTTTCCAATTTGTATTAAATTTGATGTTAATTTCTTGATTTTTTTTGAAAAGCAATAAAAATTGACAGAAAAGAGAGAACACAGTAGAAAGCAAAACACCAGCTATCCCCTTGTCTTGCTTGTGGCGACTACAATAGTTAGAAGTTTGGGTCTTAATTTAAATGACCTCATTTCCCTCAGAGGGGTGAGGAACTTTCAGTCCACAGGCCTTATTACTTCCGCCAGGCCTCCCCATTTGTCTTGTGAGGCCATTTTAGCCGTGCCCAGCTGCTGATGGCTGGGGCTTGCATAGCTCTGAAAGCCAGCTGGCTGTCCACACAGACAAAAATGGGTCACCAGACAGGCTGGCCCTGCTCTATGGAGTTGATAACTCAACACAGAGGACTCCTTCCCCCAATACATTGTGAGACAATAATGCTGGAATTATCCACTTCAGGGCTTCTGCAGAATTAGCTTGCTTAGCATGATAGAAATGGACCTGGGAATAATAGTGCTCCCCTAACCTGCCTCATCTGCATCTAAAGACCAAAAGTTTTCCTTCAGGCACCAGGAAGTCCTTTGAGATCCTCCTAAGGCAGAGGTACCCTTACCTGGTTGACCAACTTCGCCCTTTTCTCCCGGCATCCCTGCTGCTCCGTCACGCCCGTCACGCCCATCTCTGCCTGGCATGCCTTGGTTCCCATGGATCCCGGGGGTGCCTGGAATTCCAGGGTGCCCAGCGCAAAGGCTGGGGATCTTATTGTCCTCAATCTGGACAGAGTCTGTGGTCAATGTAAGCAGGAAGAGGAAGAGGTAGACGGCGTGCTCCATTTCTGGGGGGTCTACAGAGAGAGGAGTTTGTCAGATACCTCCAAAGGGTCTCGGGGAAGTGTTTTTTTTTGCAAACAGGTCCACAAATTTATTTATTTTTTAACAGCTTACCTAATCCAATGCAGTTATGCCCCCAAAGGACCAAGTTTAGTAAACCTTCCTTGAATGGTCACCTGCATGAAATTCCTACTCGCCCTAGATAACTAGGCCTATTAAATCTGGCCCTGGGATGCCTTAAGGGCTACTTTGCCCCCTATAAACCTGCCCATCAGCTGAGACTATCTCTGTTTTCCCCAGCCTTCTGAAGTTTGCCAGCTAACATAGTTAAACTGTTGATGCCCCGCCCCCCTCCAGAAGAGGCAGTGATGGCTGCCAACTGGATGGCTTTGAAAGACAAATTCAAGACAACCAGTAGCTACTAGTTGTGATGCCTATATACTGTCTGCAGTATGACTGGTTTGGTATTCAGTAGCCTCTGAATAGCAGTTCCTGGAAATCACAAGGGTGGGAGAGTGCTGTTGCCCTCGGGTCCTGCTTGTGGGCTTCAGACCGGCTTCTGATTGGTCTCTGTGAGGATGCTGGGCTATGTAGATGGGCCTTTGGTCAGACCCAGTAGCTGGGCTCTTTTTATGTTCTCCCACACAGTTAAAACAAAAAAATCACTGCAAATAGGAAGAAGTGCAGCTGGAAAGAACTAAGCTAGAATGCTTGGCCTAGACTAGACTGAGCAGGGAAAGGGCTCCAGCTCAGTGGGAGAGCACCTGCTCTGCATGCAGAAAGTCTGTGGGGTTCAATCCTTGAATTCCCAAGTAGGACTGGGAATGTCCCCAGTCTGAAACCCTGGAGAGCCACGGCCAATCTGTGTGGATAGTACAGAGCTTGATGGATCAAGGGTGCAACTCAGTCTAAGGTATCTTCCTATGATTTTATGTTGTCCCCTGGTGCATTAGATTTCCAGAGTTTTAATCAGTCAGAGTATTTATTATTCATTTATTATATTGCTATCCCACCTCCAAGGAACACATGGTTCTCCCCATCTTTGTTCAATCCACACAACGTTCCGGCTGGTTTAATTTGAAAGATGGTGTCACTGAGCATGTACAGAGTGCGTTTATCTCACCACCCTCATCCCACAGACCTGCAGCTACGATTCCAGGTCCATCTAGTTTTTATTCAGGTTAGCATTCCACCTCTCCCCGCAGAAATTAATCGCAGCAACCGTTTCGTGAAAAGGTAGAAGAACTCCAGCAAAACCAGAGCAGAGTATTGCCTCTTAGACACCCACCCCCATGGCTGATCTCCCAGGGAGCCTCCACAACCTAATCCAACTGTAAGACTAGCAATTGTGCAACCTAAATCCATTAATGCATATGATTCCCTTGGAACAGTTGGGAGCTTCAGATGGCTCAGAATTATCTGGCTTTCCTGAGCTGCACTTTGTGTATTTTGTGGTGAGCGATGGGGGCAGCGGGAAGAGAGACAGAGAGAGGAGGAAATGTCAACTGGCTCTTAAGCAACCGCCTGGGATGTCGCGCTCCTTTCGCCTCCCATGGAATCAGAGGAAAGAAGCCAGAGCCTCCCAAGAGGCTAGTCCTCTAGAGGCAAGACTGATGCCAGGAGCCAGCCGGGCACGCAACGCAGCCTTCAAACCACAGAATCAGCCTGTGAACTTTTGTCCTGGTTTTGTCCTCCTTCTGCCTGCAAGCCAGCCAGCCTGTTCTGACAACTTGCTCATCTATTTCTCCTTTCCTTTCTCTTTTCTTCCCCTCTCCCTCCTGCCCCTGCCAACTTTTGCCACTTTTTGCAAGAGTGCAGGTTGTCTTAAGAGCTCCTATAAGTTTCAGCTTTGGGATTTAGCTATAGCTAACAGGTCTGGAATGCAGCGAACCCATCCAAAATCTTGATGCTTTACATTCTTTCAGCATTGCCTGAGCCTGGTGAGGATTGGGGGTGTAGTGGGGTGAGTGTCGAAGCAACGATTCTTCAATATCAACTGGCTGAAGACTCGTCATGTTGTTCGGATGCCTGAATATCGCCTTCCAAAGCAACTACTCTATCCAGAACTTAAAAATGGAAAGCGTAATGCTGGTGGTCAACAAAAGAGGTTTAAAGGCTCTCTCAAGGCAAATCTTTAAAAATGTAGTATAAACACCGACCATTGGGAAACACTGGCTTGTGAGAACAGCCAATTGGTGCTGTGGACTTTGAACACGCTCAAACTCAGGATGAAAGGAAGAAACATGCTAAGAGGAAGGCACGTTTGGCAAACCCTCACCATGACCAACTCCCATCCGGTAACCTATGTCCCCACTGTGGAAGGACATCCAGAATTGGCCTCCATGGTCACTTACAGACTCACTGTTAAGACCGTGTTCATGGAAGACAATCTTACTTGGCTACAAGTGATCACCAAAGAAGAGAAAAAAAGAAGGAAAAAAAAGAAGAGAAAAAAAGAAGGATATTCTTTGGGGAGCCTAGTCCCTATATTTCTTAAGCTCTGCTATGACTAGCCAGGGTGTGTGGGTGAAGTCAAACTGCTGCATTATCAGCACAGAAGTGACCTCCTTGGGGTGCAAGCCTGGGCAGTGTGTACAGAGGTCCTGAACTGCCCAGACAACAAGACTCTTGGCATCGTTGGTGGGGTCCACAAGAAAGCAGAGCAAGACGTTTGGCACCAGCTTGGCTGCAGGAGTTGCCAGGTGCACAAGACAGCATCCAACTGTCTTAGGGTCTCCGGATTTGGGTAGGGTTCTTCTCCCAAATATATCCAGCAAGGCAGTGGAGGACCAGAGTTTTCCATCTGCTAGATGTGCTACCTTCCCGGGTTGACGAGCCCCATCTGCCCCTTCCCCCTAAAGCATGTGGAGAAACCACTTTCTTGACCATTGGTCAAGAGACTATTGGTATTGTCTGTTCAATCTGCCAGAGCCTGTCTTTGCATGCAGGGGAAGTCCCTAACTCACCCAGGGTTTGAAACCCATCAGGTACCCTCACTTGGTTTAGCTAGCCAGCCAAAGCCATTCCCAGGGTGTGGCTGCTGTCGCATGCTCACAGCTTCTACGAAGCACAGGTGAGAGCTGAGTGCAGGGTGGGGTGTCCCCCAGCAAAGGTTCTACCCTCCCCCTAACACCCCATCATAGGCGCCGACTCCATGGGGCTTGAGGGGGCTCGAGCCCCCTCAAAAAATTTTTTGGGGGGGCTCAGCCCCCCAATAATCTCGGGCGGGCGCCCTTCCAGGAGAGCGCCGCCGCCGTCCCCCGCCTCCTCCTCACCTGCTCCTTCGCCAGCCAGCCAGCCGCGCGCCCTAATCGGAGGCACTGCCGGAAATCCCGCGAGAACAGGGGAATCCCGACTGGCCACACCTCCCAGCCAGCCAATCGGCTGGCTGGGGGGCGTGGCTTGCCCTATTTAGGGCCGGAGCCACTTTATTTGCATATTAATGAGCTTATTTATTATTCATGAGCTTTCCCGCGTCCCTGCACCCCATACACCGAGGCTCAGCTTTTATATATGTGTAAATATATCAAAAAGATAAATGTATCTGCTGTTCCTCAAACCAAACCCTGGGTAGTCCCTGGTGCCCCTGGAATCTCGCATAGCTCAGATTGGGGTGGCATGCAACTGTACTAATATAGGCAGAAAAATCAGCCATTGACATATAGTTCTATCTTCACGGCTCTAGGATCTCTACTGGTCTGTCTGATCTACACCAGATTGCAAAATGGGGTTAATAAAACAGGCCAACTTAGCAGGACTGTTGCAATAATTACTGAGAAAAAGCCATTTTAAGCATTCAGCAAAAACCAAGTTTCACTACTGACTTTTAGTATTAGTCTCCTACCTGTGGATTGCAAGTAGCAATAACTTTTGCATATAGTGTGTGTGAGATATAATGGTGAATATCAGTCCAGAACGGTTGACTTTCTTTCCAACCTGTGGGGCACTTGCAGCAATCAATGCCCCTCATTCCCACACCTTCCCAAGAGTCAGAGTGGCCTAGCAGATAGTGTTTGGTTAGGACCAGGAGACCCGAGTTCAAATTCTGTAATGTTCACCAGATGCTCCTCTGGGCGTATCCTGTATGTTATTTTGCAGGAAGGCTTCAAGAGCATCCCAGGAAATCTAGGTTTGCGTAATTCAAGTAGATTACAGCACTCTCTTCCTCTGGAGCAACAAATCCACTTTTAAAAAAACAACCAACCCAGACTTTTGGTGGCTGAGAAAGTGATGGGAAAATGCATTGAAAATTGTGGGATGAACGGCTAATTCATGGGAAGATATATAAACACCCCACAAGCAAATTAGGCTCACCATTGTGGAACAAATCAGAATGAATACTCAATTAAAAACCGGACTAACTCGAAATTGGAATCCAGACCGCCACCCCCCGCCCCTTAGTGGGGTCCGGATCAGGCCATTCTTTTTAAAAATCTACAAACTTTGGCCATTTTTATTTCAATTTCCCCAAGAGAGCAGCTCTTTCTTACAGTATATTTTTTTGGGCAAGGCTTTTGGGTGGCTCGGATTAAAATCAATCCCAAAGAAAGCAAAATCTCCTCCCGCTAGGCATTTCCCAACTCCCGGGTGATCTTCTAAAGGGATCGCGTCGGTCCCAAAACAAAAGCAAGGTGGTGTCAGCAAAGTCGGGAGAAACGGCAGCTCCAAGCAGGCAAGTTGGGAACCCGTCGCCCAGCCTCCCTAGCCCAACAGCCCGCGTGGATCTGCGATACTCACGGCGGCGGTGCTCTGCGGCTGGGCTGGCAAGCTGGCGCTCCGGGCTGCTTGGGGAAGAAGGAGGACCGCTTACTCTGGTGAAGGAGGCCGCAAGCCAGCTCCGCCGGCCGGCCTTCTTTCCCCCCTCCCCACCCTCCTCTCTCCCTCCCCTCTCTCCCTCCTCCCCAACTCCGATGGAAACCGGAGAGTTGCAGAGCGGAGCCAAGAGCTACAGGCAAAGCGGGGAAGCGCGTCGGAGGCAGAGGCGCTCCCAGGGACGGGCATCTCTGGGATGGGGAAGAGAGGGGAGAGGAAGGCGGGAGGGGAGGGAGGAGGAAGAGTCAGGAGCCGGCAGGGCGGCGGAGAAGGGGTCAGAGTGGGGTGGGGGTGAGACCGGGGGATCCGGGTTCAAATCCCCCACTCAGCCGTGGAGCTCACTGGGTGAGCTTGAGCGAGTCCACGTTGCTTCTTACCCTGGTCAATCTCGCAGGGTGGTTGTGCGGGGAGAATGAGCTTGAGCTGCTTGCAGGCATGGCCAAACTTGGCCCTCCAGCTGTTTTGGGACTACAACTCCCATTATCCCTAGCTAACAGGACCAGTGGTCAGGGATGATGGGAATTGTAGTCCCAAAACAGCTGGAGGGCCAAGTTTGGCCATGCCTGCAAGGTGGGGTGTAAATAAATGTTCTCTATACAGTGGTACCTCGGGTTACGTAAGCTTCACGTTACATACGCTTCAGGTTACAGACTCTGCTAACCCAGAAATAGTGCTTCAGGTTAAGAACTTTGCTTCAGGATAAGAACAGAAATCGTGCTCTGGCGGCGAGGCGGCAGCAGGAGGCACCATTAGCTAAAGTGGTGCTTCAAGTTAAGAACAGTTTCAGGTTAAGAACGGACCTCCAGTATGAATTAAATACTTAACCCGAGGTACCACTGTATTTCCAAGGAAGCGCCTTCACCCTCATAAAAGCAATGGCGGGGTGAAAGGCAAAGAAACCCATTTCATCAAACACGAAACAGCCAGGACTTTCACTGACGTGGGCTGTCACTTTTAAGAACTTGTGCTTGAGCTTGGTTTTTGCCTCCTCCCTCCTCTTCCCATTTTCCTCTTGCGTCACATCTTTTCAGATTGTGAACTTAAGGTCAGGACCATATTATATCTGATTTTTGTAAGCTGCTCCGACACCCCTTTTGGCTAAAGGTTGAGACAGAAATGCTGTGAACAATCAAAGAAATGGATTGGTGGTTCCATTTCCACTCTGCCCATCATTTTGGTTGTTTTTTTTACCTTGAGCAGGCACTAGAGCTTATTTTCTGCCAGAGCTCACCACAGGAAAAGAAGTGTCTTTGAGCATGTACGGAGTGCCTGCTGCTCATCGCTTAACAATAACTCTCTTCTCCATATGAATCTAACATTAGAGGAGAGAAGCATCCAGGTGTGACTTTGAGGCCAGGCTGAGCTCCGCTTACTCTCCTCTTGAATAAAAAAAAAGTAACATTAACAGACAGGATATGTAACGTGTTTTAAAAGCTGGGAGTCAACAAAACATTACAGAATATTTTCCAACCAGGCAGAAGCATAGGAGTGAGTGTACAGCAGCCTCCCACAACATGGTGCCAACCAGATGTTTTGGACTACAACTACCACCAGTCCCAGCCAGGATATCTGCAACCCTTGGGGGGTTCCCTAAGCCTGCTCATGCAGTACTTCCTTCATGTGGGGGGGTGTTGCTTTGGCTACCTAAAGGCTCCCCCTCCATTTGAGCTTGCTATTAGAATATAGGATAAGGATGCTGGGTGATAACGCATGTCGCTTGATCAATGTGCATTTTATACTGCTGTCTGGGCAAACCAAGCCCCTTGGGAAATGCTTATGCTGGGCACATCTTATAATCCATGTCTACCAGAGAAGGGGGACGTGGGTGGCGCTGTGGGTTAAACCACAGAGCCTAGGACTTGCCGGTCAGAAGGTCGGCAGTTCAAATCCCCGCGACGGGGTGAGCTCCCGTTGCTCGGTCCCTGCTCCTGCCAACCTAGCAGTTTGAAAGCATATCAAAGTGCAAGTAGATAAATAGGTACCGCTCCAGCGGGAAGGTTAATGGCGTTTTCGTGCGCTGCTCTGGTTCGCCAGAAGCGGCTTAGTCATGCTGGCCGCATGACCTGGAAGCTATACGCCGGCTCCCTCAGCCAATAAAGCGAGATGAGCGCTGCAGGCCGAGAGTCGGTCACGACTGGACCTAATGGTCAGGGGTACCTTCACCTTTACCTTACCAGCGAAGGGATGCAGGAGGCATCTTGCAAACTTACTTACCCACGGCTGCATGCAAACCAGCATGGTTCAATCCCTGAAATCCCCAGTCAGATCTGGGAAAGGCTCTCTGCCTGAAACTCCAGAGAGCTGCTGCCAGTTTGCGTGATCAACACTGACCTACATTAAACCAAGCACGGCTCCCCATGCTCCTGCTGAATCCGACCAAAGGCCTGTCTGGTCCAGTATCCTGCTCTGGCAGGATGCTCATTGGAAGCCTAAAAGCCAGGACCTGAGCACAGCAGCATCTCACCACCACCCCTGTGATGCCTAGCAAACTGGTACTTGGAGGATCACTGCCTCTGACCCTGAGAAGACGTCATTGTGGCTATAAGCCCCCAGGTAAGCCTGAACCTCCACGAATTTGCCTCATCTTCTTTGGCTGGCCATCGCTGCCTCTTGGGATAGCAGATTCCTGTGTGACCAAATCCTTCCTCTCGTCCATCTGGAACCTTTCATTATTCAGCTTTCTTTCATTCTAGTATTATGATAGAGAGCAAGGGGTGGGAACTGATTCTCTGCTCCCTCTGCTACATGCACAAGTGTACCACAAACACAGGCACGAATCCCACCCACAACTTGTTTGCAGAGTTTGATGGACGGGACTTGGCACCCAGATCCTGCTTAGAAGTCCCGGAGCATTTTTCTGCTTTGACAGCAGCAGCAGCAGCAGCAGCAGCAGCTGGATGGGCGTTGCTCCCAGATTGGTTTCACAGACGCTGCTGCCGCCAGCTCCTTCCGTAGAAACTCCTCCCTTGTCTTGGGGTGATGCTTCCCAGATTTAAGTTGGACTCTGATGATCTCAGAGGCTGCTGCGAAGGGATGGGATGGAAGGTGAAGTAATTCACACATGGGTGGTACAGAGCTCCTAGGACCATTTAGTTGCAGGTTGGACTTTTTAACATGTTCAAATGCTCTTTCAAAACAATTGCACACAAGTGTGAAAAGTGAGGCTAGATCTCTTTGGCTGACGTGCCAGTTTTCTGTGGGTGGGGAATTACTGATGACAGGAATCCAAGAACTTGTGTATCCTCTCAACTGAAGCCTGAAATGCTGCAGTACCAGGGACAGTGGTTTCTGCAGGGAAGGGCTGAAGCTCAGTGGCAGGGCATCTGCTGTGCATGTAGAAGGTCCTAAATTCAACCCCAGCACCTCCAGGTAGGGCTGGAAGAGCATGCATAGTTTTCCCTCCTCCTCTCCATTTTTATAATCACAACGACCCTGTGAGGTAGGTTAGGCTGAGAGTCAGCAACTGGCCTGAAGTCGCTCAGTGAGCTTCATCGCTGAGTGTTGATTTGAACCCTGGTCTCCCAGGTCCTAGTCTGGCATTCTCACCTCTACGCCACACTGTTGGCAGTGGAAGAGAAATCAAGTGGTTAAAGCTAATAATCCCATTTCAGAGAGCAGGTGGAGGGATAGCATGTATGTAGGAAAGTCCTTGCATTAAAAATTCCTTTTAACTGGAAAGCTAGCATAGGAAGACATGAAGCTCTTTCCCTTACACACTAGCTTTCTTGTGGGTTGTTTTCCACTCCTCTTTTGCTCGGGGATTATTTTTTTAAGGGGATCAGCCGCCACTTGCAGTCTGAAGTAGGGCAGTCTTTTCTACCACATTACCACTTCATTCCACTAAGATCAAACAAATAAATTGTGCAGTCCTGTCAATTATTGGGGGTGTTGGAGGGGCAAGCCAGAGTAATTCCATATCACCCGCAGGTCTGAAGCATCTGCTTTCAGCTACAAGGAACACTGGAAGCTCCCAGAAGTTTTGTCTGTGTTGTTTCAATCACTCCTTAGCTGCTATAATAGCTCGATCTCTAAATGAGGCATCTCTGAAGTCTTCATAATCTTTGCATAATCATAATTAAACCAGATGTATTCTGGAAAGGAATACTTTCAGCAGGGCTTTGCCGCAAGGGCTGGGAGCATTTGACAATTACATGCAAGCACAGAAAACTCACAGGATGTGGTCTGGGATGGAGGATTCAGCTTCCTGAGAATGGCAGCTTTCATTAAACAACAGCAACAAGCGCCTAGTCCTTAAGATATATAAAAGCCCACTGAAATCTCATAAGTCACGTGGGTGGCTGAATAAGATTTGCAATGTTCCAGGAACAGGAATTCAGGGCTCTGCATGTCTCTGCCCACACCCGCTCATGATGAGCACAGACGGAATGCATTTTGCAAAATAAGGAAAAGTCTTGCTTGATTTGCATGGTTTATAGAGGATGCTAAATTCAGCTGTCTTTGACAAATAATTCTGAAGGGTGGTTTTTTTTTGCTTTTTTAAAAAAATGCATGCACAGTTAACTCATGAGCGCAGGGCAGAGCTGAAATGGGAGATTAATGTAAAATCACAATCCATTAAACTACAATCTGAAGCTGTGTTAACTGGAACAAGAAGATGTCCTTCTTTGCTGGTATATAATCAAGAATTATTAGGGTTGTCACTCAGAGAAAGGAACTTTTTGTGGATGAATTGTATGACTTTTAATCAGCGAATCAATCAACTTCATTGCAGGGGGCTGGACTACATGACCCCTGGGATCCTTTCCAACCCTAAAGTTCTATGATCTGAATGAATTAGCATTTTAACAACATAATCCTGGTAGGCAAATCTTCCTTCTCCTTCCTTCCTTCCTTCCTTCCTTCCTTCCTTCCTTCCTTCCTTCCTTCCTTCCTTCCTTCCTTCCTTCTTTCCTTCCTTCCTCACATGTGCTGCTGTAGGCATAATCTCACAGGAGGCTTTTGCTCCCACGTAAGAGAGAAGAAAGAACTCCCCTTCTAAGAAAGGGCTCACAAGCCATGGACTTGTCATTATGTACAGTAAAAACCATTTACATTAATCTTTTCTTTTTTAAAAAATGCCTTTTAAAACCAACCACAAAGACTTAAAAACAAATCAGCTAAATATTACAGCTCTAATTATGATGGAAGCCCCCTGCAGCCTCTGATGTATCATTATCCAAGTTATTTATATGGGCACCATCAAGGCGCATAGAACTTTATGAAGGGTACGAGGACAGGCCTCTGACCCAAGGTGCTTACAATCTAAAGACTCAACCCCAAACTGCAAATTGTCCTCCTGTTGCTCAGATTCCACCGATTCATTGGAGAGACGTCAGTGGATGGCCTACAAAGCATTGCAGCTCAGATCCTGAGGCCTTCTGGTGGGGGATTTCTTCTGATGGGAAACTTCTGCTCGGGAACTGGCAGCCTCCAAAGGGTCTCCCACCAAGCTGGGCAGTGAGAGGAGCGTTCAGCTACACGGCACGTGAAGTAGAGGTTGCGGCAGCCCCTTTATGGCAGGAAGCACTCCAAAGGGTTGTTGGAATCTAGCAGGACGTTGCAGTTCAGGGGCCACGGGAGACCCAGAAGGCTGAGGGATTGCTGGCAGCTCTGCTCGGCTGCCAGGCACACGGAGCGGCACGGCTGCAGGATGCCCCCATCCGGGGTGCACTTGGGTACAAAGAGGCTGCACAGGAGCAAGCGCAGAGATGGGTAGCAAGAGAAGTCCTTCAGCATCTGAAAAAAGAACGAGCAAGGGGCAGCAGGGAAAGGCAGTTGTCAGGTGTTGGATTAGCCCTTCTCTCACTACTCCTGGAAAAAAGTGAATGGTTTACTGCAGGCTTCCTCAGCCTTGGCCCTCCAGATGTTTTGAGACTACAATTCCCATCATCCCTGACCACTGGTCCTGCTAGCTAGGGATCATGGGAGTTGTAGGCCAGAAACATCTGGAGGGTCGAGGTTGAGGAAGCCTGGTTTACTGTACCTAATACTGCGTTTGATGGCCCATCCCTGGAAGTATCCCATGCAGAGATGGTGGTCTCTTGCCCTAGCTCAGTGGTTCCCAAAGGGGGCGCTAATGCCCACTGTGGGGCAGTGGAGCTGTAAGTGAGCATCAGACTTTGAGAAGCTGGTAACATAGAGTTATGGAATTTGAAGCGGTCCCAAGTATCATCTCGTCCAACTTCCTGCAATGCAGGAATCTCAATATCACAGGATCAAGTGGAATACTGTGTCAAGTTCTGGGCACCACTATTTAAGAAGGATGTTGGCAAGCTGGAACATGTGCAGAGGAGGGCAATCAAGATGATCAAGGGTCTGGAAACTAAGCCTTTATGGGGAACGCTTGAAGGAGCTGTGTATGTTTAGCCTGGAAAAGAAGAGACTGAGAGGAGATATGATAGCCACCTTTAAATATCTTAAGGGCTGTCACGTGGAGGAGGGAGCAATGGCTTCATGTTTCAAGAAAGGAGATTCCGACTAAACATTCAGTAAAACTTTCTGACAGTAAGAGCTGTTCAGCAGTGGAACAACTCCCACGAGATGTGGTGGACTTTCTTGGAGGTTTTTAGACAGAGGTTGGAGGAAGAGGAGGAGGAGTTTGGACTTGATATCTCACCTTTCACTCCCCTTAAGGAGTCTCAAAGCGGCTAACAATCTCCTTTCCCTTCCTTCCCCACAACAAACACTCTGTGAGGTGAGTGGGGCTGAGAGACGTCAGAGAAGTGTGACTAGCCCAAGGTCACCCAGCAGCTACATGTGGAGGAGCAGAGACGCGAACCCGGTTCCCCAGATTACGAGTCTATCGCTCTTAACCACTACACCACACTGGCTGGCCATCTGTAATGGATGCTTTAGCTGAGATTCCTGCATTGCAGGGGGTTGGACTAGACGACTTTTTCCAACTCTAAGATTCTATGATTCTAAGTGCATCAGTTTTGCTGAATCAAGAAAACTGAATAGTTGTAATTGGGTTTTGAATAAATGTGTAATTAATTGCTACTGCTTCGAATTTTTACTGTGTTATCTTCCTTAGCGGATTGTGCAAACTGCTGTTCTGAACAATGTGTTATAGGGCAGGAGGCACTGAGAATGAGTTTATAGGGTGGGGAAAGTCTGGGAACTACTTGCCCTAGCTGAAAAGCGTCTGCAAAGAAAAACGCCAATGACGGGTGAAAGCAGGAGGGACAAATCTGAAGATCTGTGGGACCCCTTGTCACGTGACCTGTCAGAGAGCTGCAATACAACCGCTGCTTCTCCAAAAATTATTTCAGTTAGGTTTATTACTGAGACACCTCTTTGGCTAAGCACTCCTGATGGTCGTTGTTAAGTGGATGCATTTAGTGCATTTGCGAATTTTCTCTTTTAACACATAGAAAATGGCTGTGCACTGTGTGGATTATGGTTAAGTCAAACTTCTTTTCTATAATTGTTGTATGATGTTGTGATGTCATTGATTTATAAATAATTTTTTAAAGAATGATCCAAGGGCAGAAAGGGAGTTATTTTCCTGGTTCTGGCTCCAGCTGGCCTAGAACCAAGGACAGGCAGTGGCCAACAGGCTTGGTGGGGGGCATTTTTCAGGGCTCCACATGCCTAGGAACCAATCTATCAATTTTTCTAAAGTGGTGGGAGGGGTGTTGTCCTGCTGGGCCAGATCTTTCTCTCCTGCTCCCCACTCCATGGCAAGGTGCTTTCTGTTGATGTTCCCTGCCTTCCTCCCAAGCCAAGGGTCCAGTGCCCCCCCCATCGCTCTCCCTCACCCCTTTCCCCCTTCCTCCTCCAGGCTCACCATATAGTCTTCGAGATGCTCTTCTGCTTCTTGCTGATCCATAATGGTCAGCCAGATGTTGGGGAAAGAGGTGGTATTGTAACTGAGACCCAAACACATCTCCACCTCAATCGGCTCACAGGACGGCTCTGTAGGTAGAAGGAAAATGTGCAGGTATATGCGTGTTTGTGTGGCAATGTTTCAGATTCAGCTCAGGTACATATTAGACAAAATTGCATACAAAAACAGGTATATTGGGATAAATGTGCAAGGAAATGCTAACAATTTAATGTAAGGGTGTTTGTTTTAAAATTGCAAACTAATGCAGAAATCTAAAGTGCTGAACTTTAGGTTAGGGGAAATGAGAAACTTTGGGGCACCACAATGGGCAAATTTGCCCATCCTTATTTATGACTCAGTCTGACATGAGAGGGCAGCCCTTTTACAACAACTGGTGCAGGACCTCAACTTTGGGAATCTTGTTTCACGAGGAAAGAATTGCTGCTCACCAAAAGATGCATAGGTGAGGCTGGTGCAGTTGAATTCGTCGCTCCCATCCGGGCAGTTGTGCCAGCCATCGCACACCAACGCCTGAGACAGGCACTCGCCATTTCTGCAGGAGAAATCCAGGGGGCTGCACGTTTCTGGAGAGGGGTTGAGAAAGGCGAGAGAGAGGACAGCAGAAGTATTAGGCAGATAACACCCTGCTAAATGGCAGCGTCAGCCTTAAGGGATGGGGAACTTCTAAAGCAGAATGCGACTGCTTTAACACAAACTTATTTTAATTAACCTCTGCAAGGCTCATTCTTTCCCCCCTTAATCTACATGTCAGCACAGATAGCATCATTATATAGTTTTGTCACGAAGTGGCCACTAAATCTGGGTAGGGGAGCCTGGAATTCCCAGTTGCTTTTCTTCTTTCAGGGAAACTTGAAAATTCTTCCAAAGAGTAAAGGAAATCATTTGGCCCAAGAGAAGCACTTGGATGGTACTCTGTCCTGGAACGCCTCATCATTTGATGAGGTAGCAAGGAACTTTTGGGGGGGGGATTAGATTTTGTTTGTCTCTTAATGAGAAACTACCTGATTTGCACTTCCTGAAGCAATGCACAAAATGAAACACAGCTATCCTGTGAAATTCACCCTTCTCCGAATCTTGCGATGCAGCTCTCCAACCAAAAATGTGTCCAAAAATGAATATATTAAAGGAAAGTGTTCATAAAAGACACGCCTTTATGAAGACATTTAATTGCATTAGGAAAAATTGCTTGCAAAAATGTGCACGTTAGTCAAAACCGCATTTATTGGGGGAAATTCGCACTAAAATACTGATAAATTTCCACGAGCTTTTTGTTCTTTTAGTGCAAATTGCTGTGGAAATGTGGTGACCTTTGCATAAGATTATAAGAACGAGAAAGTGAAATTGACAGATTCATCCATGCCTAGTGTGTGCAGTTCTACAGTTTAGCAGTTCATAAGTTTGGCCTGGAGTCAGATGTGAGTTTTCCTCTAATCACATGAGAACGAAAGCTTTGAGGTCAGTGGCATTCCCGCTTAGAGATTTCTCTCTCCCCCCCCGGACGGAATTTTCCTGCTGTAAGGCTAAGTAGTAATTATGGAAAACAACAAACACACACAGAAAAACCCGAACTGCCAAAATGTATGTAATCCCAGGAGGACTAGAGCTTGAGAACAAACAAATGTAGTCCTTCCCAAGAGGTGACCCCCCCGCCCCCGCCCCCAGATCCAGCACCATCAGTGCCACCTCGAGGCTTTTATGAATGAGGCCCCTCCTCAAAGCTCCATGGATGATGTGGCAGAAAGCAGGAGTTTTTCTGCTATTGGGGAAGTAGCTGTTATGAGTGGCAGCTGGCCCCCTTCATAACCCTCTGCCCGAATCTTCCTTCTTTCATCCACACCCCCCACCTTGTTTTCATTTTAAGAAAAGGCATGCTTTTGGTCCTTTTCGTTAGCAGAGGCAGAAGAGAAAATGTGTGGATAGCAGTGCAGTGCGGACTGGTCCCATTAGGGCAAATGGGAGACGACCCTATCGGCCTCAATCTGACCTCAGCTAGCCCCTACCCTATGCTGGTGAGCCAGCGTGGTTAGTGGTTCAGAGCGGTGGACTCGTAATCTGGTGAACCGGGTTCGATTCCTCGCTCCTCCACATGCAGCTGCTGGGTGACCTTGGGCTAGTCTCACTTCTCTGAAGTCTCTCAGCCCCACTCACCTCACAGAGTGTTTGTTGTGGGGGAGGAAGGGAAAGGAGATTGTTAGCCGCTTTGAGACTCCTTAGGGTAGTGATAAAGCGGGATATCAAATCCAAACTCTTCTTCTTCTTCTACCTGCCTGCCTTCTTACTTACAAGCAGTCCTGTCAACCTCCTCCTTAGTCTCAGTGCTGCCCTTGTAGAACTCAGCAGAGAGGAGGATACAGACAAGACTAGAATGAGCTGGATCTGCTCTGTCTCTTATCCGTCATTGGCTCTGGCGCCACCAACTGTTGGCCTCCTTTATTGCTGCCCTACCAGTCACAGTGGGGACCAGCCACTGTGACTTCTAACACTTTCTGTTAACAGAGACAGAAGGGAAGGTATGTGGCCAGCAGTCATTCGGGGGAGCAGGGATGACGTCCCACCCCCACTTATTCAACAGCAAGGAAAACATTTCCCGACCCTCCTCTTGCCAAATCAATTGGATTTTCTGAGAGAAAAAGCCCACCCAATATGCTGTTAAGGAGAGGAAGAGTGGGAGGTTATGCCAGCATTCACAGCTAAGGGTCAAGCTACCATTCTTAATTCGAAAGATACCAAAGTCCCTTTACTGCAAACAACCATAATGTTACAGAAGAGTGTGCAAGCTTCTGAGTGCACCAGAATGCTTCACCAGGCTGGATATCAAGGCTGGGACTGGTGGTGAGGTAGGGGGGGGGGGGGAAACATGGCTTAGTTTTAAAACCACAATGTCTTTATAGTTCAACCTCCCCCCAAATTTAAGGAAGTTTGGCTGGAATCCCAGAGCTCTGGAAAGGTGTCTTCTCTTTGTAATGGGAGGTAACAATTTTAAAAGGAGAGGGTGCCTCTGAGGATGGGCAGAGTGCTGCCCCTTTCTGAGGCCCATGCGGGGAGGGGGGAAGCTCCAGGAGATAATGTGTAAGCAGGGGCTAGTGGTAAACAAATGTTGAAGAGAGAGCTGGCTGGCCCATTCTACCTCAGCTGGCGGTAGACAAAGGTGCCAGGAGCCACCATCACCTACTTTCCGTGGCGTTGTGGGCATGGTAAGTGGCAAAGAACCCGTTGTCAGCTATTCCTTCATCCGCCACAAAGAGGACTGTCATGACGTGCTGTGAGGAGGTCAGGACAGGGGGCAAGTTAGAGCTGCAGAACCTGCAAAAAGAGGAAGGGGAAACTGACTTTTAACAAAGCACCCAATTCTAAATACAGGGACACACACACACAAACACACCTGCTGTTGTTTGGGGCTGGTTATCTGGAGGCAAAGCAAGCACTGACTGAGCAGACAGACTATGGATGCCCAGCCAGAGAGAGAAGTCTGGCTTTGCATGAAGTGATGAATCACTCCAACTAAGGACCGGATCAGAGGCTTTACAACTGGGGTCTGTAGTAAAATGTTGCTGCGTGAAATGCTCCTGCTCAGGGTTCCAAATATAACACGTTCTAGAGTACTCTATTCCATTCCCCTTCCACCTGGTTTTCCATTCCTGTCCATACTCAGCATTCTGTTCCCACTGAGCATGCTCAGTATTCTTGAGTGTGTTTTATTTTGGAGGGGTTCTCCTTTAATTTCCTCTCACCCCTTTAAATACATCACACCCTGCAAGTGCCCTGGAAAAACTAGGACATCCTAGGTTTCCCCATGAGAGCTTGGTGGCCATTTTGGGTGCTGTGATATCACACAATTTCACACAGAGATATTGGCCCGAAAAAATGCTTTTATTGGGGTTATGATCTCAATGTGGCATCTTTTGGCCTCCGTGATCTCGCACGGATCACATGACTTGGTGTGGAAGCACAGATGGGAAGATGTGCATCCCAGTTTGAGGACTCAAGATGCTGGAGGGATATATATGGCAATTCTGTGCACCTTGGGGTTTCCCCCCGAAAGACCTGATCACCCGCTCTTGAGAGCAGATGGTGCCATTGGGACTACAAAAGGATCAACACTCAGAAAATGAGTTTGCTATTTGCATATAGGATAGAGAAAGGAAGACCTGATTGGTCCCTTTGTGTCACCTGAGAGCTGCCACACTGTGCTAGTGGTTTCTGGCTTGCAGCATAGACCTAGGCCAGAGGCTCCCTCTTCTGGTGAAAACCTTCCATTGAAATGTGTATACATTATTCACAGTGGACAGGGAATGGCATTGTGGGGAAAGCAGAGAGGAAAAAAAGCATTTCTCCCTCAGTCAAAATATTAGAACCTGTGGAAATCTGATGAAGTCAAAGGTTGGAAGACTCAGGACAGGCAGAAGGAAGGACTTCGTCACATGGTGCAGGGCTAAATCACAGAATTCACGGTGACAAGATGTAGTGATGGCCATCAATCTGGATGGCTTTAAAAGAGGACTTCTCATCTGGTTGACCATGGAAATAGGACACTGGATTGGACTGGCCCCCTTTGGCCCGATTCTGCAGTCAGGCTCTCCATATATTTTCATGAAACTTCTGGGAATTGTTGGGTTCTGACCATGGTAACAGTTTGAATTCGCTAGTGTTACTGGGGGGTGGGTGGGATGAAAGACCACCATACCTGCCCATGACGCTGGTTGCTCCCATCCCAGCGCTGTCGTACACCTCCACAAAGTCATAGTTGCACTCCTCCTGGGACTCGAGGCTGAAGTTGTGGAAATGCAAGTCCACCACGTGGCCCACGGGCACTGAGATATGCCAGAGGCAGAGCTGGAAGAGAAAGGAAGGTCTGGGAAGTCTACTGTACATGATAGGGGAGCTCCTAGCGTGGCTCAGCATGGCAGTATAAGAGCTGGACTATGGAGGGTTTCTTTCTACTCAGATCTCAGGTTCCTAGGAAGCCATCTTATTCTGAGTCGGAGCACTGGACCATTTAGCTCAGTATTGTCTGCTCTGGCTGGCAGCAGCTCTCCTGGGACATCTCCTGTGTTCTCAGAGACATGCAGGAAACTGCCTTATCCTGAGCTCAGTGTTGTCTGCAATGATTGGAAGCTACTCTCCAGGGTTTCAGGCAGGGAGTTCTCTCCCAGACCTTCCTGGGGATGCTGGGGAGACCACCAATGGCTGGGGCTCATCGATTCTGGTGGGGAAGGTGGCAGAGTCTGTGAGAGGCACAGACAACTATTCTCTAGTTCTGCCTCCATCCTCCCTGCTGCTGACTTTCAAAACTGAAGCCAATCATCAGTGAGAAAGATGGGGAGCTCATCCCATCAGCTTTGCTGTAAGACCAGCTGTATCAGGCACCTCCTGCTGCTAAACTGTGCCAGCAGGTCATTACAGAGCAACCAGAATCAGTGCTTGAGTTTTAGTTTTTCTTGTTCCTTCCCTGTCCCTTTCTCTTTTGTGTCATGTTTTGTTTTGTTTTAAGATTGTAAGCTTGCAGGCAGGGACTGTCTTGCTTTAATAGGCTGTATGTAAGCCACTCTAGGTGTGCCTTTGGCTAAAGAATGGGGCACAAATGCTCTAAATAAAATAAAACAAAAAATAAACAAACAGTGAGACTAAATAGGAGGAAGCTGATAGTCCGTGCTGTTCACTGGGCTGGAAGTAAGTAAGAAGAGAGGAATATGGGGGTTCATAAGGAGCAGGCTGAGGTTGTTAGGACAATGCCCCATTTGCCCCAATGGACAAACCTCCATTGCTGGGGGCTGAACCTACCGGGGAACTTCTACATGCAAGGCTGAAGCTCTGCTAATGAGCTACAGTCCTTTCCCCCAAGCACAAATTTAGGTTCTGGAACTTTGCTACATTTTGAACTTGTGTGCAAATGTCTTCCAGCCCAAGGGCTGGGTCGAGATTCTTTTACATGTGACTCTTCCCCTCTCAGCAGTGCAATAAGCCTCTAACAATACAGAGGTGGAGAATCTTTTTCAGCATTCCCATGCAAACATTCTTCCAGGAGCTACATTCTGGCACTAGGGTGGGCCAAAGCCACATTTACACATCCATCCCCCCACATGCCCACATTTATTATTAGAGGATTGCAGGGTCTGAACTACCACACGCTCTCTACTGAAAATTTCTCAAAAGTCCCACAGTTGCAGCGGCTTTCCAAGAACTGACACTGGACTGCTTCAGATTCTGCCACTTATTAGGGCATTGAATTGCTGCAAGGTAAAAGCATCACTGCCCAGCTCTGTTGGGTGCATGCAAGGTAGTGTGGGGCAAGATGCGTCCCCCTGCTCTGGTCCACAATACATCTCAAGTCGCCACTCACCTGCAGGTGTGGGTATGGCTGTGGGTAATTTGGGGAGAATAATTGCCCTTCCATGCTGGTGAGGGTCCCTCCACAACCTGTAAGGAAAAACACATATTGCGGTGATGGATGGGCTTGCATTATTGGCACCAGAGAGAAGGATATCCAAGTGATTTTTCCCTCTGCACTCTCTCTCTCTCTCCTTCTCTCCCCCCTCCTTTTCTCTTTTCCTATTGTACTTTCCTTCTTCTCACAATGAGAGGCAAATTCTTTGCAACTCCCATCGCTATTTCAGATGAAAAACAGGATAGCGGTCCTACACTCTTAATAGCTGTGCAGCGATACTGCTGAACTAATAATAATAATAATAATAATAATAATAATAATAATAATAATAATTTATTTATACCCCGCCCATCTGGCTGAGTCTCCCCAGTCACTCTGGGTGGCTCCCAATCAAATGTTAAAAACAATACAGTATTAAATATTAAAAACTTCCCTAAACAGGGCTGTCTTCAGATGTCTTTTAAAGATAGGATAGCTGCTTATTTCCTTCACATCTGAAGGGAGGGTGTTCCACAGGGTGGGCGCCACTACCGAGAAGGCCCTCTGTCTGGTTCCCTGTAACCTCACTTCTTGCAATGAGGGAACCGCCAGAAGGCCCTCGGCGCTGGATCTCAGTGTCCGGGCTGAATGATGGGGGTGGAGACGCTCCTTCAGGTATACAGGACCGGTGCCGTTTAGGGCTTTAAAGGTCAGCACCAACACTTTGAATTGTGCTCGGAAATGTACTGGGAGCCAATGCAGATCTCTCAGGACCGGTGTTATGTGGTCCCGGCGGCCACTCCCAGTCACCAGTCTAGCTGCCGCATTCTGGATTAATTGCAGTTTCTGGGTCACCTTCAAAGGTAGTCCTACATAGAGCGCATTGCAGTAGTCCAAGCGGGAGATAACCCCTCATTTCCAGCATGTCCACTCCGATTCCAGTAACAGATTTGGGAACCTGGCCAAACCACTTCACATAGAAGCCCCCTCCCCAGATCTATTCTGAAACAGACAGTGCTAAGCCCCCCCCCCCCGTGTCTGAACTACTCTTTTAGAGTAGTATCATATCACTTTAAACTGCTGTCATGCCTTCCCCAAGAGAATCCCAAGAACTGTAGTATGGTAAGAGCGCTGAGAGTTAAGCAACCCCCTATTTCCCTCGCAGAGCTACCATTTCCAAAGTGGTTTAACAGTCAATCGCTCTTCTGAAGGAACGCTGGAAATGGTAGCTCTGAGAGGGTTAGAATTAGTTGGAATGCCCTTTCAGTAATGGAAGCAGTGGGGTAGATAGAGCGCCCCCTCTTGTACTTCCGCTGCCTGAGGTGGCTGCTTCACTTTGTGTCCTGGGTGGGCCGGCTCTGGTTGGAGATTAGCCCTGGGGACAATCTCATGCATTTACCTAAGAGGTGCAAATTAGGTCAGCTCCAGTAAAAACGTGGACCAGAATAAAGAGAAATTCTGGATGTTCTTAACTGCTCCACCCATAGAAAGGGAAGTTCACAATAAGGTTTGGAGCTCATTTCTCCAGTATTGGCATTCGCCTCCCCTTTGCAATGCCTTCCCACCAATAATTCTTCTGCCACTGCCCCACAGCAACATTTGGGGTCAGCTGCGCTGGCTGTTGCAGACTGTACCTTTGTGCTTTGTGCTACAGTTGGCTTCATCTCTCTTGTCATGGCAGTCGTGATAACCATCACACACGTAGGCCGAGTGGAGGCAGAGCCCCTGGTCACAGAGAAACTCATCCCAGGAACAGTTCTCTGGAACAGACAAAGACGCCTGGAGGACAAGAAGCTAAGGATTCCAACTGGCTTGAAACTTGTTTTGGAACTGGTCGAAAGCGCCATGGCTTCTCCCATCTCCTTGAAATGAATGAGCCTAACTTAGGTTAGGTTCATCACACTGAAACGAACAAAGCTAATTTAGTCTTCTCCATTAGCTTCAATGGGTCTAGGTAAAGGTAATGGGAACCCTGACCATTAGGTCCAGTTGTGGCCGACTCTGGGGTTGCGGCGCTCATCTCGCTTTATTGGCCAAGGGAGCCGGCGTACAGCTTCCGGGTCATGTGGCCAGCATGACTAAGCCGCTTCTGGCGAACCAGAGCAGTGCACGGAAATGCCGTTTACCTTCCCGCTGGAGCAGTACCTATTTATCTACTTGCACTTTGACGTGCTTTCGAACTGCTAGGTTGGCAGGAGCAGGGACCGAGCAACGGGAGCTCACCCCATCGTGGGGTTCGAACCGCCGACCTTCTGACCGGCAAGTCAATGGGTCTAGCAACCAAGTAATAATACATTCCCCAAATCACCAGCACTACCCACTACGTGGAATAAAACGTTTGGAAGGATCTCTTTCAACCCCCTAAGAGAAATGCTCTCTGCCCATGCCCTCTCCACACCACCTGGATTCACTTACTTTCACTGGGCAGAATGGCCCGATACCAGGCAGTGAAGCCCGAGGGAGCAATGTTGTCATCTGAGACAAAGATGACCTGAAGCTGGCTGGAGTTGGTGTTGATCGTTGCCGGTGCCACGGAGCCACAGTACCTGCAAAAGCCACCTGTTTAAAAAGGGAGCCAAGGGAAAAATAGCTAGCTCTTTCCCATGGCCCCCTGGGAGGGAAAAGGGGTGGGAATGGTCAGAGGATATATCCTGCCCTTCCTCCCAAAGGACAGAGTAGCAAAACAGTGCACTTTAAAAAAAAGTCAATTCGAAATAAACCATAGGATGATTGCACTTTACCTGGTACTCCCATCCCACAATGAGGAAGCGTCCTGCTCCTTGAATATCTCCAGCCGGTCGTACAGGCAGGAGGCAGAACTCTCAATGTCTAGCTCCTCCACCTTCAGCTGGATCGCCATCCCTGCCGTCACCCGGATGTGCCACTTGCACAAGATGTTTGGGGGGTAGGGGGCTGGGTAGTTGGGGGAGCTGAAGGTGCCCTTGGGGCCAAGCAGGATCCCTCCACATACTGCACGTGGGGAAAACAACAACAACAACAACGATGACGCTGTTAAGTTGTGGGTGAACATATCAGACGACACAGCGATTCTTCAAGCAGCTCTTGTTTATTCACAGACCCAGAACAGAACTGAACTGAAGGGTTCAGCCAGCCTGCTTATATAGAGCTCCACTACAATGCAACAGTAACAACTTTCTGTAACTATCCAATCACTGAATGTCACTTTCAATTCCTTATTTGTATATGTGGACCCGAGTGAAAATTATCTACAGTATCCCCCTGCTGGCCCAGGGTGAGAACTTCAGTATGTAACAGACATGTCGAGTGGATTTACAGTAGGAATGAGTAATCCTTTGAAGGCTGAGGGCCACATTCCCTTCTGGGCAACTTTCCAGGGGCCACCTGTCAGGGGTGGGTAACAGAGTCTCAACTCTGTGGCTGTTCATTGTACCAAATGGAAAGCAGGTACCCCCCCCCCCACAATGGGTAGGGCTCATGCTTCTAAAGGCAGGCGGGAAAACAACTCTGGCATCAGCTGTCTACTCACGAGGTGCTGGCATGGTGGTAACAGGTGACTCTCCTCCCAGGGACAGCGTCCCTGTGGGCTGGGGGCTTGGTGAGGTCCTGGTGATGGGAGCTGAGGTAGCGGTGATGGTGTGGGCATGAGAAGCCCCGAGCGAGGGTTTGACGGGATGGTGGGACTTCAGCTCTGCTGCCATAGAAAGAGAATTTACAAGGGATGAGAGTGGCTGAGGTTTCCCTCTCCACCCTCAAGCAGCTTTATTCAGAACCAGACCTTTGGCCCATCTTCTGTGGACCAAATAAACATTCAAAGCACATCCAACATGCATTTGAAGCACATTGCTTCCCCTACAAAGAACCCAGGGAACTGTAGCTTGTTAAAGATGTTGAGAACTGCAGCTCTGTAAAGGGGGAAACTACACTTCACTGGGGGGTGGGGAGCAGTGTGAGTCATTATATCCCTGTCCAATCACTGAAGACTTCAGGACAGCCACCATGGCCCTGCCTGTGCTATAAATTTAAAATGGTATTATACCACTTGGAACAACCACGGCGTCCCCTAGATAATCCTGGGAATTGCGGTTTGTTATGGGTGCTGAGAATTGGAAGAGACCCACAATATGGCTCAGACACACAGCTTATATCCAATGTTGTGGGCCTACTTTTGTGAACCTCCTTTCTAGCTGAGCTCAGACAGACCCCCTCTCCCTGTTGAATCTACAGTGCCTACTGAAGACTTCCTTAAAAACCCCAGAAGGCATTTTAATTGAATTTCATATTTGTGTTTTTTTTAATTTTAAAATTTTATTGGAAATTTTACTTACAACATAACATAACCCCGCCACCCCCCCAATACAGAAATCCTCCCTCATTAAACGTGAACATAACATACAATAAGCATAACACACAACAATACAAACAACCAAATAAAAGACTTCCTTCATCATGTATCTGGCTATTTAAGTTATATTTAGAAAAATCTTAATAATTATTCATAAAGGAAACAGGAAATAAGAAGTAAATAAGGAGGCCAGATACTGAATTTCATAGTTTTAGCTGATTTTCATCTTGCACTGAGTCCTTGTACACGACTTAGAAACTGCCGCAACTAAACAGGATGTGAATTGCCAAGACAAATGTGAATTGCCAAGACAAATGCAAAACATCTGCAGGGCACCATGTTGACTACCCCTGCTTCTATTAGATCTTCCAGCTCTGCCTTAAAAGGTGTGTGTGTTGGGGGGGGGGAGCTGGTTGGTTAGGGCGGAAAGAAGTACTTTCTGGGGAAAGCAGGAGGGGCCCACCCCCTCTGGAGGAATTCCGGACAGGTCTTGGTGCCTGGAACTTACGGGATGCGATGATGATGCCCACCAATAAGGCCAGGAGGAGGAGAAGCACCGTGCTGAGAATGGCCACGCAGAGCCAGGAGAACTTGCAGTCTGGCTTGAACTTCCTGCTTGCCATGTCCCGGACCTGTTGGGCTGCAGGCACAGAAGCAGAGAGTCACAGTCATGGCACAGAAACCTCCCAGCATCCTCCCCTGTACCACCACCACCACCACCACACTACCCTGAAACAGGAACATAGGAAGTGGCCTCAGACAAGTGAAGCTATTTGGCCATCTAGCTTATTTATTTATTACTTATTCATTCATTGCATTGCTATGCACCCAAGGCAGTTTGCAGTTTTTAAAGTGGTCAGATGCTAAATGGTAGTGGTGGGTGAGGAGCAGGCAACAGTTCTGACTGGAGCAGTCCCTGATGTTATCTATGACTGCATCCTGCACACGCTGCTTCTGTAGCTTTGTGCTGCCATCTGCCTTACTGCAGGGCAGATTTGAGGCGAAATCATACGCAAAATGAGTCTGCCCCTGCCCCTTGATGGGGGCAGAAACTGCCTTTCATGCCTTGTTTTGCTGCCGTTTCTACGGGGATATACGCTCGGTATTTATTACCCCTGCTATGCAAAAATCTCCAAATGAATCCAAACTTCAATGTCTAAAATCCCTGGTAGAGGACAAGGATCCTGAGATCACGTTAAGGGGAGCCAAATTCTGTGCAACTGCCATAAAACGTAGGGGACAAGCTGTGCTATCATAATGATTAAGGCCTCAAATGATAATTTTAGTGACTAAGTTTTAATTTATATATTTTTAACTGTTGCTATATCTGTATTGTCCCTGTTATACCTAATTGAAAATTCAAATGTATCCCTATCATGTTTTATGATTCCTTGATATGGTATGTGGGCTGGAAGTGGTCTGTGACCGAAATTATAAATTCATTCTTCTGTAGCTTAGCAGCAATGCTTGCTACTCTCAGTCAGCAGTTTCTCTATCATCGACTGTCCCCTGGGAATCTCCCCAGACACACCCCTTGTCCTCAGACCACATCCTTCATTGTCCCTGCCTTGCACCCTCCTTAAGTGCTTCTGCCTGGCTGGAATGTGTCCTTGAACTCTGATGGTGATTCTTGCTTGCTTTGATGTTGGAGGATGTAAAGGTAAAGGTAAAAGGAACCCTGACCATTAGGTCCAGTCTTGACCGAATCTGGGGTTGTGTGCTCATCTCGCTCTATAGGCCGAGGGAGCCAGCGTTTGTCCGCAGACAGCTTCCGGGTCATGTGGCCAGCATGACTAAGCCGCTTCTGGTGTACCAGAACAGCACACGGAAATGCCGTTTACCTTCCCACTGGAGCGGTCCCTATTTATCTACTTGCACTTTGATGTGCTTTCGAACTGCTAGGTTGGCAGGAGCAGGGACCGAGCAATGGGAGCTCACCCCGTCATGGGGATTCGAACTGCCGACCTTCTGATCAGCAAGTCCTAGGCTCTGTGGTTTAACCCACAGCGCCACCCGCGTCCCGCGGAGGATGTAGAGGAGTGCTAATCTACAGCACAAAGGTAAAATTCACACCTGAGCCTCTAGCCCTTCCAGCTATTAGCATGTAGCCCCTGAAAGTTTGCCCAGAAGGGAATGTGCTCCCCCCCCAGCTGAAAAAAATAATCCTCTATTCCTAGCCTCCCCAATCACCTTTGCCCTGAAAGGATTCCCCCACTGGACCACTTGGCTCTGTTTCACTCATGCTAACACCCTCAAACACAGATCTGCCTAGTGGGGCCTTGCCAATGTCTTCACCCGCTCCCTCCCTCCTTCCCCAGTTGGTGATACCAAAGCCGTTGGCGGAGAGTTTGGTGCTGTTTCTGTTCTCAACGTCCGGCTGACTCTGGGCTGGTGCCTCGCCGTCCTCCTCAAACACGGGGTTGGAGAATTCTGTTAGCAAGAACCGCGGCAAAGGTGGAGCCAGGGAGCTGGCATTTTCCTGGGGGAAACCAAGCACCAGTGAGATGTACATATATATTGCTGCAAGCCACACCCCAACCTGCAAGCGGAGGAAGAGAAAAGGATAGCGTCCTTCCTTCTTGTCTTCTTCTAAGATCCCAGTAATGATCAGCTGCCCCCATCTAATATGATTTGCATTTTTTTTAAAAAAACAAACAAATGAACAAACACCTGCACAGTTAAGAGCAAAGACAAATTTATTAACATCATCTCCAACTTGGGTCTCAATTGCTTTTCTTCCACCTGCATTCACCTAAGACACCTCTAGTAGTAAGTGGTGGAGCAAAGAAGAATAAGATGATTTTGTGAAGCCTAGATTACACAGCGCCTTATTTAGGAACATAGAAATATGCCTTTAATACCGAGTCAGACCACTGGCCTACTGAATCCTGTGAGTGGCAGTGCCTCTCTGGTGCTTCCACAAGATTAATTTATACTTTTATGATCAACATTAGGAAGTGGAGACCGCAATGACCATTTGCCACATGGGATTTGTTGACGATTAAGCCTCACTGAATAAGTTTGATAAAGTTGTAATAGTGTATATGAATGTAGATGGGGAATACTTAACATATTAGATTTCCATCGGTTGGGTATCATTGCGATTAGGTCTCTTTAAGAATATTTAATTCTAACTGCCTGCACCTGCCCCATTGCAGGGATTGCTCCTATATAACTTAGTTTCAATGATCATTGATACGGAGCGTCTCTGACTGGCAACTTCTGCCTTCCTGTGGACTATTTCAGCTGAAAACACCTACTGAAAAATCTCCTGGAAACTTTGTCGCTGAAGAAGCCCAATGTGCGAAACAAGGGTGTATCCTGAGAAGTGGTCTATCACCAGCTGCCTTATTGCCAGTAAGTAGTTCTGTTTGTTACACTCTCAAGACATAGGACTATGTAGAAGGCAAGTTCGTTTGTTACACTTTTAAGACATAGGATGATGCAGAAGGAAGATATCAGTATGAAATGGCATTGCCAACAGGAACTGTACATTGTAATTGTTGGTCTTGACAATCTTTGGACTTGACTATCCTTGGACTTTATGACAATAAAAACATTGTTGTTGTTTAGTCGTTTAGTCCTCTGTTGTCCCCTTCTCTTTGTGCCCTCCATCTTTCCCAACATCAGGGTCTTTCCCAGGGAGTCTTCTCTTCTCGTGAGGTGGCCAAAGTACTGGAGCCTCAGCTTCACAATCTGTCCTTCCAGTGAGCACTCAGGGCTGATTTCCTTAAGAAGAGAGGTTTGATCTTCTTGCAGTCCATGGGACTCTCAAGAGTCTCCTCCAGCACCATAATTCAAAAGCATCAATTGTTCGGCTATCAGCCGGAAGGTTAATAGTAATATGATATGTATTGCCACCAGGAACTGTGCTTTACAATTTTTTGATATGACAATTATAGTTTTATTATATATGTTATGTTACTTTACAGCCAGTTATGTGTGTGTTGTGGTATTCTCTGGTGTTTCAGGCATGAGTTTTCTCCAGTCCTACCTGGAGGCATCGAGGATGGCACATGAGACCTTTTGCATGCTCTTCCACTAAGCTGCCGCAGGGGATTGGGGCCTCCTCATCTTCACTATGCCAGCTTCTTTAACATCGCATAGCCTAAGGGTGGGCTGATTTTAGTCTTTTATGATCCAGGTGCTTCAAGGCTGTGTTTGGGGTGGGGCTTAATACTGTAAACAGTTCATGCAGGTATCACAAACAGGATCTTGATGAAAGGTTTTTCATTTATCTGATCTCCTCCAGAGAAGGTAAATCTGGATTAAATGGGGGCAGTAATAGAGGCTGGCATTTTGATGCCAACTGTTTTTTGTGGGTACTGCAAAAATAAAAATAAAATAAAAATGGCATAGGTGGGGAGCACCTTTTCCATAATAAGCACCTACCTGTCTGGAAGGCCCTCTACACTGTTTTGACTCTAGAATCCAGCTATATGTCTGCATACTTAAAACACACAACCCTTTCCCAAGAATTTTTGGGAAAGCAGTTTTTAAGGCTATTGGGTGCATATGCCTGTCTTAATTTCTGTTCAATCAGTTCAGATCCTCTGCTGCAGCCCTCTGGTTGCATTATAAGTGACCCCTTATTGGTAATAAAAATATTTGTCCTTCAACCAATCAGTCTCTGTGGTGCTGGATTTCCATCCAAATCTTGTGAAGGTTATTTCTGGTGGTCCAGGATAGTTAGATTTGCATCAGCCCCTGCTTTTCTGGCTTTGGTCAAAATTATCTTAGCTATTTTGATGGCTGATTCAGTTTTCCCCTTGCTCTGGGGATAGGCAGGTGAAGATGTCAGATGATCAAATTCCCACTTCTTTTGGAATGCCCTGAAACGTCCCAAGACAAACTGTGGTCCATTCCCAAAAATCTTTGGACTCAACATCCATAGGTCTTGGCATCATCCAGATTGCTTCTACTTTTGCTGTGTCCTCTTTCTAACCCTCTGCTGTCAACAGGTGGCCAATAAAAGGCTCTTCCTTTAGTCCTAACCTGACTTTACCAGGGTTTGGTTTCATATTTCTTTTTCTGCCCCTCTCCAAAACACATGCTTAACTTTTTTGTCATGGTTTTTTGTCACCGCCTTTCCATTATCTCCTTCTCCCACAATTAGTATGTCATCAGCAATTACTTTCAGTCGACACAGAAATAGTTCAGGGGCGAAGTTGATGCCCATTGGCATTCACAGCCAACAATATATGCCAAAAGGAGTTGCCAAAATGGTCAAATAGCTTGACTCTGTGTCAAGCTCTACATGCCAGAATCCATTTTTTACATAAAACCTTGGCTCAGGATAGGTCACATACTGCAGCATCAATGGCTGGTAGCGGGTAATGGCTGTGATTTAGTGCTCTGTTCAGAGGTTTAGGATTGATACAAATGCACAGCTTTCTTGAGGGTTTCCAGATAATAACTAGGCTGCTGATCCAAGCTTTATGTACATCAAATTGGGGCTACTCCTCCGAGGTCACCATTTGGGTGGGTGCTATGCTTAAGGTGGGTGGGGAAGCCAGCGTCTACTGAGGCTGGGTCCTGGGTGCAGCTGGCTTTTACAGCCAGGGAGTGGAATAGAGGGAATAAGTTTTCCCTCTGGTCCACTCCACCATGCCACGCCCCTGGGCTCACCTACGATTGGCTGCAACCAGGGGCGAGCCCCAGCAGCCAACACAGCCGGTGGAGGAGGAAGTGATGTCCTCTCCTGGCCACGCTGAAGTCAGAAAAGACCACCAGACACTGACACGGCTGTGCTGGACTGCAGCCACTGCTCCTCTCCAGCTGTCATTAAGTGGTCCTTATGCTTGTCTTCCTCTCTCTCCAAGGCAAGATCCAGATCGAATTCAAACTGTTCTCTCCAGCGCCTCCATGCCTGGGCTAGATTAAATGCAGTGAAATTCAGTGGTGCTGGAGGTTTCAGGCTTCTCCCCATGATCTAAAAATCCTTGCTTTTTTCTGTTTATTTTCTTTGCTGCTTCAACTGGCTTCTATTTCTAAACCGCTGCCATCATGTTTCAGTTGGTGTTGATTATCGTTAAGGATCAGGCAGGAGTATTACAAAACAAAGAACTTTATTTAAATAAGCTTTCTTTAATTCCAAACTCGCTCTGAGCCTCCTGCTCAATGCTGAATCACTGTCTCACTGAGTTTCTTGCCCCGACTGCTGTTCTAATCCTCTTAATTAGTTCCACGTACATTGATAATGACAGCAGTAGAAGACCCTGGTTGGATCACACCAAAGCCCAGCTAGACCAAGGTCTTTGGTGAGAATTCTGGCATTAGGCAGCCATTGGCCACTGTCTGACTTCAGCTGATGTAGTAGACAGAATGTCAAACTCAGATCAGGGCAGACCTGGGTTCGAATTCTTACTCAGCTATGTATCGTACTGGCAGCATATCCTTGTTTATGTGTCCTTGGGGTTCAGGCCCACTGAGTTCAATGGGACTTACTCCCAGGAAATTTGCACTTGTACTTAGGCTTGCAATCTGGGTGACGTTGGGATGGTTATTCCTACTTCATAGGGTTGTTGTGCTGCTAAAACAGGGCAAAGGGAGAAAACAGACACCCTTCGAGGAAAGGTAGAGCAATTTTGTTTTTAAAAAATGTAACTAAGAGTAAAACAGCTGTAAATACTTAAACAAAAATGCGGCTCTGAGCATTTTTCCGTGTCTGATGCAAAACCAAAATATAGCTCAGAATTTCCCTCCCGAAGTTTGGAATCTCTGGTTACAAAGCAAGCCAGTCTGGCCTTGTGAATAGAATACAGTGGTACCTTGGGTTACAGACGCTTCAGGTTACAGACTCTGCTAACCCAGAAATAGTACCTCGGGTTAAGAACTTTGCTTCAGGATGAGAACAGAAATCGTGCTCCGGCAGCACGGCGGCAGCAGGAGGCCCCATTAGCTAAAGTGGTGCTTCAGGTTAAGAACAGTTCCAGGTTAAGAACGGACCTCCGGAACGAATTAAGTACTTAACCCGAGGCACCACTGTACAGTTGGAGTGTGTTGATGCTAAACTACACCTCCATCTCACTTTCTCTTCTTTGCTGGCAGATGTTCTTCAAACCGAGGGATTGTGGCTTTCATCAGGGAAGGAACGCACTGGATCCCTTCCTGCATGCTTTCACAATGTGATAATTGGGTTTATTTTGGGGAATCAGAATGAGAGCAAGCAAGCGCTTTTACATAAGCCTAGCCCATAAGGAATAATAATGTTGCTATATCAGCTATATCCACAGGCACAATCCCCTCCAACCAGTAACAGCACTTGTAAGTCAGATTTCTGAGTTGTTCAAAGAACTAAGCCTCCATGATCTCAGTGGTCCTTACAACCGCTTTGCAAGGAGGGTCAGTATTGGCACAATCATGTCACAGGTCGGGGGGGGGGGGGCTGAGGCTAGGAAACCATGAACTGAGGTATAAACTAGGCTCTTTCCAGTCCACTTTTAGGAGCTATGCTAGTCTGGCATATGCTAGTGTGTACACCAGCCTACTTGTGTGCATAATAGGAATGGGTGATTCTGTCAATTTAATCTTATCTTGGTTTCTCATTTATCCAATTTTAAATTCAGCTTTTCACATTTCCACATCAGTTGGCAATATATATTATATATATATATATACTGTATATATAGAAAAGTCCTTCTGAAAGTTAATCAGCATTTCAGTGCAAATTTCTTCTAATATATAAATTTTTGCATGCAATTTTGCTTCATATACACATTTATGCAGAACAATCTTAACACAATGCATTTTTGTATGTTAATTTCATAAATATATGCATTTCTATGCACACTTTACTCCAATATATGTCTTTTTGTATGCATTACTTGGCTGGAGAACTGCACTGCCAACCTAGCAGTTCGAAAGCACGTCAAAGTGCAAGTAGATAAATAGGTACCACTCCGGCGGGAAGGTAAACGGCGTTTCCGTGCGCTGCTCTGGTTTGCCAGAAGTGGCTTAGTCATGCTGGCCACATGACCCGGAAGCTGTATGCCGGCTCCCTCAGCCAATAAAGCGAGAAGAGTGCTGCAACCCCAGAGTCAGCCACAACTGGACCTAATGGTCAGAGGTCCCTTTACCTTTACCTACAAATTTCAAAGGATGACTGTGTTTCAGTTGTGCATTAGGCAGGTTTGTTTTAAATGCAAACTGAATCAAATTTATCCCTATCCCTAAGTATAATGCAATGAGTAATGTCCTCGCTCCAATAAATTGTTATGATCCCACTGAATTCCAAAAGACTTTAAACTCCCTTTAAATTGCCTACCCCACAACTCCTGAGAATGCATAATTAGGAAATTTATTTGTTAATTAGTTCACAATATTTATATACTACTTGATTGTAATCAATCCTCAAAGCAGTTTACAAAAAACACTAAAATTATCAGAGAAAAGAAGTCAAGAACAACTACTTAAAATATCCAAACAATAATTAAAATCAAGTTATGAGCTACAAACCAGATTAAAGCATGTGCCAACATTCTATGCATCTGGACAGGCTTGGTTAAACAAAAAATGGTTTTAGTAGGTTCTCAAAAGTGTACAGTGAAGGCACCTGCCTGATGTCAATAGGCAGGGAGTTCCAAAGTGTGGGTGCTGCCCCAATAGAAGACTGATTTCTTAACCAATGCAGAATGGGCATTACAAGGCACCTGTAACAGAACCAGTTATGCAGATCGAAGTGTTCAAGTAAACTGATCCCAAGCTGTTAAGGTGAGTCATAAGAGCATAGGAGTCCCTGTTAGACCAGACCAATGGTCTATCTAGTCCAAAATCCTGTTTTCTGGAGTGTCCAACCAGATATTTCTGGGAAGCCCAGTGTGGGAAGGCTGAGTGGGAAACCAGAGCCCGCTTCCTACTATTATTTCCCAGCAACTGGAGCACAGTCTTCCAAATATCTTTAACCTATTTCGTCTAATATTCCACAGACGTAAACAGGGATGTACTTGTTAACTTCCCAATTCACCTGCAGCTAGACCGTTTTGTACCCTGGACTTACTGGTCTCATGCCCCTCACCCTTTAGATCAGAGTTCCCCAAACTTGGGTCTCCAGCTGTTTTTGGACTACAATTCCCATCATCCCTGGCCACTGGTCCTGCTAGCTAGGGAGGATGGGAATTGTAATCCAAAAACAGCTGGAGAACCAGGTTTGGGAAACACTGCTTTAGATGGTCAGGTGTGTTACTTCAGTTGGGAAATAAACATTTAACATGTATCTTTTCCCACCACTTCCCACATTCATGTTTCACATCTGCAGGGTTAGCCAATGTGGTGCCCTCCAGATATTATTGGACCTCCATTTCCATCAGTACAGCCAGCAGAGCCATTGATCGGGGTAATGGGAGATGTCATGCAACAATATCTGCAGCCATAGTGTTAGTTATCCTTGTGTTAGAGAAACATACACACACACCCTCCAACACTTGATTCATCTACATCTTGCACAGATTCAAAAACACAAAGGGGATTTGCTTTTGATCTAAAGATCTAGAAAATAAAAATAGAATTTTAGAGTTTGAAAGGATCCTGGAGGTCATCCGTTCCAACTCTCTAGTCCATGCAAGAGCCATGATCTACATTTTCAAAATGGACCTCACAAGCACCAGTGTGCAACACTGCACCTCTTGCACTACACAATGCCTTCGTGCTCATGTGTGTACTCTTTAGAGACCCAGGTAGTGGGGAGGAGGGGGAACTGAAAGCGGGAATCAAGGCAGCTTCAACAACTCATGCACTAGCAAAAGCATGTTCTTCATGAATGGCAAGAACAAGAGCACAGAAAAATATAGTGTTTTTTTTTTACTAGGCACAGAGACCAACTCTGTATACCTGAGGGAGCATCTCTACTCCCATCATTCAGCCTGGACACTGATATCCAGCTTCGAGGGCCTTCCGGCTGTTCCCATGTTGCGAAAAGTGAAGTTACAGGGAACCAGGTAGAGGGCCTTCTCGGTAGTGGCACCCACCCCGTGGAACGCCCTTGCATCAGATGTCGAGGAGATAAAAGAACTATACAACTTTTAGAAGACATCTGAAGGCAGGGAGGTTTTTTTTTAATGTTTGAGAGTTTTTGTGTTTTAATATATTGTTGCCCAGAGCAGCTGGGGCACCCTAGTCGGATGGGAGGCAATAAATTATATATATAAGGGTGATGTCCTTGGTAAATAAGAGCTATTGGTGTCACTGGCAGTTCCCATAACAGTGATGCTCTGACCTCCCTTTGTACATACCTGGCTCTGATCCAGCGCCTCTGGCTGGAAGATGACCTCTGTGTAGTCCTTCATGGTTGTGGGAGAAGGCGTGGGGAACGTGGACAGGATCCCTGCCCGTCCTAGGCTGCTGCATCCCCCGACCTCTTGCGGCATCCGGTTCGTGGCTGCACACCAGCTCCCCTTATTTTGGCCTTCTGATATTCACATTTGCAAGGAGAGGACAGTGGTGAGGTTTCCCTTCCAGGACCACAGTGGGGACTGTGCCGAAGGCTTGATTTTTCTAACACAGAGAGCCTGACAGGGCACTTGAACCAACGGCGCTTGTCGTAGCCTCCACCACCAGCAAATACCATTGGCTTCCTGGCAGGCAGGCTCATGGGACAAGAAGCCTGCCAGCTCCTGGGAAGTGAAAGAATTTACAAGCATTAAAGTCACCAACCTCCCCCCCCCGCCCCCCACTTCTTAATCCAACTCAGCTGAGGAGGACGAGGTCAGAGGCCCTGGCATGGACAACTTCAGTTTTAAAGGCACAGGATTGCCAAACTCTTTCTCTCTGTCCAAGGCAGCCTGGAACTGAACAGCGAGAGTCTGAAAGGGTCACTACCCAAAAGCAGGCTCTCTCGCTTTCCAAAACAGCAGCTGTGTTAAAAGTGGCAGCGGTTGTGCTCCGTTCCAGAAGCGGTTGCATCCCTGCTCCTGCAATGTACATTACGGGTGCAAGACACAAGCACAGTTATTGAAGCAGCTGTCTGCTGAGTGCCAGCAGAAAGGACTGAGCACTGGCTTCTTTCTCCTGCTGTTCAGAGGTCTCCACTTTTATTCCCTTGGTGTCCTGCCCTGCAGTGACCTCTGCAAAGTCCTTTCCAAACAGCAAAGCCAGAGAGCAACCACTCTGAGCATGCAGTGCTCATTCCCAGCACACTCCCCCCTGGAGATGTCTATCCTCTATCACAGAAGTAGACAGAAGATCAGGATCTGCTGGAAGATCTCTAGGTGACTTGTAGAAGATGGACTTCCAGTTCCTTAGCAGCAATGACAACTTGATTTTTGCCACCTAAATTTGCCTACCGGAAGCAAGGAAGATGAAGAGTGGACTTGCAGATATCTCTCGCGTCTCTCCCATACTCTCCCCAATAACGGCAACACTACAGCCGGCTTTTGTGGAGTCTCTAGGCCCATTGCTAAGTCGTGTACATTCCAGGACACTCTTAGCGCAAAATCTCTTTACCCTGTTACTAAAGCAGAGGAGAAAGGGGGCATTGTTTGAGCGCTGGGTTGCTGGGGAGGCAGGGAGGGACTTGGGCCTCTCGGCAGCCAGAGAAGTGTGTTTTTTGAGGGATTACTCGGAAGCCTTGTGGCACATTCCCCCCGCGGCCTTAGAGGCAGCCTTGGGGATCTTTCATAACATGGAAAGTGGCGCAGTGCGCCACTGAAAGAGATCAGCTGCGCTGCAGGAAAGAGAAGCAGCTCATGGTGGCTTGTGGAAGTGAGCCAGGCTACATTTAGCAAAGACAATACAATAGGGCGTCACCAATGTGGTGACCGTGGAGGCTGTGGCGCCCTCAAAGTCTTCCCTTGGCACCCACACACCCTGCCCTCTCAGGTGTTGAGGGTAGTTAACTTTTTTCTCCACTAAAAAAGGAGGAAGTTGGAAGCTCTTTCCCGCTTGCCAATCTATGTGCTCTTTGAGGCTCAAGACTTATTTTGCTGGATCCAAGTTTTACCCAGAAAAATCAAAATATGTACATGCACAGTTTCTCTTTTTGTCTGTTAGGGGAACAGGGACCTGACCAGGGGGAGGGAGAAGCGACCAGACGAGGGTGGCACCTAGGGCACTGCGTCTATGGGCCTTAAAATGTTGGCAGCTGCTTCAATACAGCCTCCAGCTGGGTCATTGCCACTAGGTCTGGCCCAAGGAAAGGCAAGACAGCCCACGTCGGAGGTCAGATTTCAGGCTAAACTTGGACCTCATTTATTTATTTTTGGCCTTTTCTGTGTGCAATAAACACGTGAGCCCAGGACCCTGTGGACGATTATGCTAGCTCTGCACTCCAAATTAGCATCCACGTTTCCTTACACAAGTTGGATAGAGGCTCCCCTCGCATTGCGCCCCCCCCATGTGTTTACCTTACAGTTAGGTGACATGTTTAGAGAGCTATTATAGTATTACGGTCACCTTACTATATTTTTTATCAACACTGGGGGGTGGGTGCAATTTGGATTCTCTGTCTCAAGCTTCCAAATGTCTTTGAGCCATGCGTTCTACCAGCCTTACTTGGAAAATGAGTCAAGTTTGCTTGTGTATGAACTCCAAACTGCATTTAAAAATATATATACAGTGGTACCTCGGGTTACATATGCTTCAGGTTACATACTTCGCTAACCCAGAAATAGTACCTCGGGTTAAGAACTTTGCTTCAGGATGAGAACAGAAATCGTGCTCCGTCAGCGTGGCAGCAGCAGGAGGCCCCATTAGCTAAAGTGGTGCCTCAGGTTAAGAACAGTTTCAGGTTAAGAACGGACCTCTGGAACGAATTAAGTACTTAACCCGAGGTACCACTGTATATGGAGAAATGTGCACTTAAATGCTGATGGAGTTACATGTGGATTTCTTTAAAAAATATCTGCTGAAATGTGGAGAACTGAAGCTAAGGCAGGAAGAACATGGATGCAAGATTCGTCCACCCCGAGTCACCCACGCGTACACAAACATAAAGAATCCATGGAAGTGTTCATCAAGCTACAATTTTTATTTCTGTACAAGTCTCCCTTATGAGTCACAGGAAGTCCCTCCCCTATCATTGCTTACACAGTAAACAAGCCATTAAGTCAAACTGGGGGGGGGGGGGGAAAGCACACACAAAACAACAAGAAAGTCCTCCTCACACGAACCATTTACATCTTGCATTGCCCATCCAGCCCCCTCCCCACTTTGGGGCCTTAGCGTCAGCCATCTTGAAATGGAGTGAAAATTGCTACGAGTTTTTAAAAAAATGTTTTTTTAAAAAAGGAGCTTCCCTTTGAATGTTATGTGGGGTGTGACTGTGTGCGATTCTGAGGGAGGACTTCATAGGAAAAAGGAAGGGTAAAGGGATTTTCAATGCTACAAGCCATTTGTGGTTTGGCATGGCCAATAATTTCATTCGGTATGCCTGGTTAGGCATCTAATACTCTGCCTGATTCAGTATTGTGGGGTGGGGTGTTAGGTTGCCTCCTTACTTTCCTGACCAAGATTTGTTGCCTTTAAAGGCTTCATGATAGGAGAAACTAAAAATAAAGTGCAGGTCCAACACTCAGACACAACAAAGAGCACACCCCACTGAATTTCTGCCTCTCGTGAAGGTGTTAAAAGGGCCCCTTTCGGTTCCTCTCATGTACATCATATTTTGAACATGGGTTGAAACACCTGTGCATGTGTGTGTGCATGTGAGAGAAAGAGTGTGTGAGGAGATAATAAATAAAAGTTTAAATAAGGTTATTAACATCTGTAGGCTGACCAAAGGCTGTTATCCAGTCCTTTGCCTCCTTGTGAGAAACACATTGCTGGCAGGAGAAGCCGCTGCCTTCACGCAGCCTGTGCCGGGGGCTTGTTACCTCAGAAAACCAAAAAAACTTAAGCAACCGCGTTCCTGGAAACGCAGCACTAACTTCCCAAAGCATTTCTGAACAGGCCTCACTCTGACCCAGGACAGGAGAGAGGGGTACGCGTGTGTGTTTGCACGTGGGCGTTTTGTGGAGGGGAACTGCAAAGAAAGCATTACACCTCACGCTCCTTCGAAAAGGGAGTTTGTTTGTTTTCCGTCCACATAAAAACACCTCACGTTTCACCCGGAAGGTTTTAAGGCACTGTTGTGAGAACGGATAGGCAGGAATCTACCACCCATCGCCCTTTGCTGGAGCCCGTCAAATCCAGCCGGAAGTGCCCCTGGGTTTTATTAGGAAGAAAAGAAAGCTCGTTTCAAAATAAAACAAAAACGGAACCAAGAAGCGTCCCTCCAAACGAGAGCCGGGAGCGAAGGAAGAGTCACTCGAGGTCCTTGGTTGCAGCAGGAAACCAACTCCCGTGCGCCGTGTGGGCTTGCGATGAGCTGCAGAGCTGCCCTCTGTGGTGAGCTTGCGTGGCATGAGCGCACAGTCCCAGGCAGCAGGCATCTCAAGTGGTTAACCAGTCATTTTGTTCACAGCTTTGGAAGAACGGCCTCCTTTGCCTCACACCTCCAACAGGGTAGACAATACGGTGCTGGGAGGCGGGTGGGTGCAGAAACGCCAAGGCTGGGTTCCATAACCGTAGTGCAATTAAACAGTTCCCCGAGGTGCAATGCCTGTCTCCGGGTAGCGCCGTTTCACGGGGAGGAGAGAAAACAGGGGCGCCTCCTTCCGTTGCCCAGGTCCAGCACTTGAGATCCCTTCCCATCACACTTTTGAACCCGGCGAAGGGGTGCAAGCCGTGGGGGGTTGTGTGGATAAAACGGGACAGACAGATTTCTGCCCCATCAAGAGCTGCTGTTCACGGTTTATTATTAAAGCGGGGAAAGGTGGAAATGAAAGAGAGAATCACACACACGGGAAAGGGAGACAGAGAGGCAGGAAGAGAGGGAAAAAAGGAAAACGTTAAAAACCACCCCTGACAACACTAGGGGAGTGATGGAGCTGTGGGGTGCCCCCTGGCCCTCCATTTCCGGCGTTCTCTCCCCGGCGTCTGTGAGGCTGAAGGGCACGCTACTCTTCGACGACAGCCCAGGAGCAGGAGAAAGGCCTTCCCGTAAAAGTCGGCAGCTTTAGTCAATGCTTTATTAGGACTTTCTTTCTCCCCCTTTTTTGTTTGGTTTTGGGTTTTTTTTTAAGAAAAAAAAAACAAAAAAACACCCCGGCTTTAAAAAATCCCTGGAGTCACCATTGTCCTGGGTTCTGTCCCTCCCTCCTTTTTTTCTTTTCTTTTTTGCATCAGAGAGCTGGTGCTCGGCTCTCTTCCTTTTTTCCTCAAGGGTTTGTGATGGGGGGGGGGCATGTGGAAGCTACATGCGCGAAGACGGGCTGGCCAGCTCGTAGAAAAGCAGGTAGGCGTCGCTGCTCCGGACGTGGCTCGAGGAGAGCGGTGTCACGCTGCAGGGGGAAAGAGAGGAGAAAGCAGTTAGGGGGCTGAGGTCTGGCACTGGGGTGGAACCCCAGGGAATGTATATAATAAAAGAACGTAAAGGAGGGTTCTGCTAGACCAAGGAACATCGAGTCCAGCACCCCGTTTTCCAGTACGGGCAACTCCCCGTTTATGCGGGGATTACGTTCCGAGGCACCACACGCTTAAGTGAAATCGCAAAAATTGGGATCACCATTGAGAAAGCCTGCAAATGCCCCCAAAACCTCTGGAAACCCTTGGGAAACCCTTTAAAAAACAAAAACATCTGCCCACCAAACTCCACCACAATCGCTTCTCCAGAGGCCTCAAAGGTTGGTGCAAAGGCTCCTGGGATGGCACTTGCAAAGGTTTGTAGGATTGCTAGATGCTACTTTTGCACTATTTTTTGCCATTTTTGTGCTCCTTTTCATGTGCCTTCTGGGTTTCTAGAGATTGCGCATGCGTGCATAAGAAGCATATGCTCTGCCACTAAGCATGGATGTCCACCGGTGGTGTGGGCAAGGGAGAACCATAATGCTCGGATTCCCAGTTTTCATTTTTTTAAAAAAGACAATGTTTCTAGCATTTGTAGAACCTAAGATTTGAGATACAGGCGATGCTAATCTCCTGCGGGCCCCCATGTGAAAGCTGCAGCCCCCTTCCAATAGAGAAGAACTAGACATACCGTGAGTCATTGAAGGCATGCCACTCTCCGGACACAGGGTTTTTGCAGTAGGCTGTGTAGTGACCTCCCATTGTGGTCCCGCTGTGATTGGAGACGGCGTACAGGTTGTAAATAGCATGATCTGCAAGGTGAGAACAAAACAGACACACACGCCGTCACTTTCATGTTCTGTGCTCTACACATTACTTATCAATTGTGTAAAAAAGGGAAGAAACACAGGCATCAGGACTTCATGAATAACATAGGCAAGCCCTGGTGAAATTTTGCTATAGTCTTATTGAAACACCTCCTTTTTGCTACTCTCAAAATTCTTTTGGTGCTGGCTCGAAATTTCACTTTTGCAGAAGTTTGGTAGGGGGTTAGCTCTTCGCCACCTCTGCATTTTCAACTGGACATCCAGAACGGATGAGAGGTGGCTGCAGGGAGCCTGCAGCATTTTACAGTGGTACCTCGGGTTAAGTACTTAATTCGTTCCAGAGGTCTGTTCTTAACCTGAAACTGTTCTTAACCTGAAGCACCACTTTAGCTAATGGGGCCTCCTGCTGCCGCTGGAGCACAATTTCTGTTCCCATCCTGAAGCAAAGTTCTTAACCTGAAGCACTATTTCTGGGTTAGTGGAGTCTGTAACCTGAAGTGTATGTAACCTGAAGTGTATGAAACCTGAGGTACCACTGTATACATAAAATGCTACTCACTTAGCGCAGCAATAAAGATTTGATTTACAGTGTATACAAGAGGACTAAGAACTGCTTTGCTAGAATGGACCAAAGTCTATCTAGTCCACACTTCTGCTTTGAACAGCTGCTGCCAAGTCTTTGGATGCTTTCACACAGGGCATGGTGGTGATGGCTATCTTGTTTGTTTGTCTCCAGCATCTGGCACTCGGAGATGGACTGCCCTTGTATATGGAGGTTCCATTTAGCTGCAGTTGATAATGTGAAGTCCTATTGTTGATGAAACCTTCCCACCAGTGCCCACCTTGCTCCTCTCAGGCTCCTCCCACCCATTCTAGTTTCTGCAAGGAAAAAACAAAAAACCACTCACTGCAGTTTTGGGATGCAAATTCCCTCAGGTCCAAGTCCTTGAGTGGGAAATTAACGAACGTGGTGAGCTTGCTGGATCGCATCCTTGCTTCAGAGAAACGCTTCAGGTCTGGGATAGGAAGTTAAGGAAGAAGAGCAGACGAACTAACAGGACAGATATATTATGGGAAAGAAAGGAGGCTATTGGGCAACTTGTCCGACTTGTTTCTCATTGTTGGAGCAAAGGGTCTGGGCTCCCTGGAAGCTCTCTGCTGAGGCAACCTGCTACCCACAGAAAATGGGCTACTCCATCATGCATAATCAGGGCTGTGCGTATGCCTTACTGTATTTTAAATCAAAGTTCTAACAAAGCTGGATTCTGTGACCTACACGGCCTATTCCAATCAAGTGCATTTGCTTAGTTTTGAATTTATTCCAGTGCTGTTATTAAAAATTTAATGGCACATTTTTATCCTGCCCTTGTTCCAAGTTGCTCAGGGTGGTGTACAAAGTTTGCTTCCTCTCACAACAACCCTGAGAAGTAGGTTAAGGGGCTGGAGAGAGACTTGCAAAGGTCACACAAGAAGCCTCCCAGCCAACTGGGCATTCGAACCCGGGTGCCCTCATTTGATAGATCCAACAAACTGGATTTCAAGATACAGGAAGCAGCACTGGAACTCCATCCCCCTTCACCACCCCAGCTCAAACTTCCTTGCTCTAGCATGAGGGCTAGAATCTTGCACATTTAAAATCAAAACATTAAAAGCTGAGATCCTGAGATGCTGAATTCTATGCCCAATACAAAACCCCTGTGTGATGTTATTGCAGAACAGTTGCCCCCACCCCCACCTGTGATTCACTTGCCGTCTATATGCTCTCTAGAATAAGGACACAGCCACAGGGAAGGCAAAGGATACGCAACACTAAAATCTTTGGGAACCTCTGGATGCTGAATTTTTTCATGCATTTTGTTCTGGCTTTGCAGCGGCAGCAGGTCTGGAAAATAAAGGGACTCCTGATTAGTGGGAAGATATCATTAGAGTGCTGTGTCACAGGGATAAGGCTGGGCTAGCTCCTCTTCCTCTCCCTTCTGGTGGCCAGGGCTCCTACCCCTTGAGGTGGCAGCTGCCTGCATTCCAGTCCACCTACGCCTATATGCACACAGGAGTGCAGTAGAACCACTAGGAAACATGATCAACAAGTCTGGGGGCACCAACAGGCACCAAGAGCTAGGGAGAAAGGGAGAGCTAAAGAGCAGCAAATGGCTGGATTTGCTTGGAGTAGGAAGTGGGTGGCAGGATTCATTCAGTTTGCCTTTTAAAGAAAACCTACCAAATTTGCACTTCCTTAGCCAGTAAATTAAAAACAAGGGGAAAAACCCCCACAGTTGCTGCTCAAAATTCACTCCTCTGAATTTTTGTGATGCAGTTCTCCAACCAAATATTGTGTATTAAGGTGCATATATTAGCAAAAATCATGTACAAACCCGCGTAAGGTTCAGGGAAACTGCTTGGGAGAAATGCAAAAAAAGAAAAGAAAGGGGGGGGCACATGAATATCCCTTACTGGTTTCTCATCTCCGTCTAGGATGTCCTCCTTGGTGAAGAGATACATGCAGTCAATCAAATTCACCTCCCCGTAGCTCTTCTGCAAAAAGAGGGAAGACACACCAAAGAGGTGGGAGTTAAGAGCGTTCTGCCAGAGCTGGCATGCCGGGGATGGGGAAGGGTGGGGGTGCGGGAGACAAAACAGCACCAAGGTGGCCAGGAAGTAATGGAGAGCACATGGTTACCTTAGCAATGGGTAGTGACAGGTCCCAGAAGGGATCGAAGGCTGTTGAGCAGTAGCCACACTCACTGCACGTCAGAGAACTCTTGAGCTGCCCAACAAAGAGATCTGAAGAGGCAAAAAGTTGGGGAAAATGAAGAGCGGGGGACACACAAAGGAGGGATGGTTCACCGTTGTTGGCTGGACCCAATCAGCGAAGGCTAGCCAAACACTCAACCTCTTTCCCAAACAAGACCTGGCAACTGGTAGCCTGAATGCTACACCTGTCCCAGAATCCCATTCTGCGTGACACTTGGCATCTCTACCAACTCATCTGCCTTACTCACAGCAGAGGACTGGTATTCTGTGTTGGCCTCTGGGTGGAATCTTGCTAGTCATGTGACTACTGCCTCAGGTGGTAGATGCAGTGGCGTAGCGTGGGGGGTGCAGGGGGGGCCGGCCGCAACATCTGGGGGGGCGTGCTCGCACTCGCAGCTCTCTGCCCCCTGCTAAAATCCACGGGTTAGGGGGCGCAAATTACTTGCCTTGCCCCGGGTGCTGACAACCCACGCTACGTCACTGGGTAGATGCAAAGGGGTAGGGAGAGCTGTGTGTGTCACAGGGCCTGTTCTGCCCACCTGCCTGCCAAGCTATCCTGCTGCCTTCTGGGAGCGGTAGAGGTCCACGTCCTGTTGCCAGTTCCAAAGTAAGATTTAACTGCCAGCCTGGTAGAGGCACTATCTAGTCCTTCGCCTCAGGCAGAAACATATCTTGGATCCACCTGGCAGCTAATCTGTGGCTTTCTAGCCAGGTGGAATCCAAATTTATGGGGTTCCATTTTGCACTTCAGATGCCAGCCTGGGGAGAGGGCTTCTCCCACATGCCTCTTAACGGCTGAGGTTTTGATCCAGCCTCCCCAATTAGCTTTAATGACTCAGAAAGCCTTCTGGGCTCTATGATGGACCATCAAAGCCTTCTCAACTCCTGGGCCTGAATCAGGTCACCTTATCTTTCTATGCAAGCTTTGAAATCCAAGGCCTTCTCAAGCTGCTCTGATAAAACAGCCCCACTAAGCCAAATCACTACGGATCAAGATGAAACCGTAAGCCAGCCTTTGTTCTCTGTGTGCAAATTTTAAATAACCACATCAAGGCTCAATTTTGCGCAAAACTGTACTTGAAAGGGCCTCTTAAGGGACAAACTAGATGCTGAGTACAGTTAACCTATCTTACTTTTAGCATTTAAATAGCAAATGTGTGTGTGAGAGAATGAGAGAGCGTGATAGTTGTGAGATCATTTTTTTAAAATTTGGCACAAAATGAAGCTTTCCTCTTAGGCTAAGATCAGCTTCATTGGAATGGGAGAACGGCAGGTAAATTTATTGATTGCAGTGAAGGTGGAAGGGTTAACTCCCCACCCCCTGCTACTTACATACCATCTCCTGTGGCCTGCTATCTGAGGCCACATCTGCACCAGACATTTAAAGCAGCACCATTTGTTAATGGCACCGAGAGTTGTTAGGAGACCAATTTCTGCCCCAGAGAGCTACAATTCCCAGAATTGTTTAACCATCGACCTCTCCCCCTGGGCAACTCTGGAATTATACCTCGGCAAGTGGATTAGCAGCCTCCTAACAGTGCTCAGAGGGACTCGGGTGGCGCTGTGAGTTAAACCACAGAGCCTAGGACTTTCTGATAAGAAGGTTGGCGGTTCGAATCCCCACAACGGGGTGAGCTCCCGCTGCTCGGTCCCTGCTCCTGCCAACCTAGCAGTTCGAAAGCACGTCAAAGTGCAAGTAGATAAATAGGTACCGCTCCGGCAGGAAGGTAAACGGCGTTTCCATGTGCTGCTCTGGTTCACCAGAAGCGGCTTAGTCATGCTGGTCACATGACCCAGAAGCTGTACGCCGGCTCCCTCGGCCAATAAAGCGAGATAAGTGCCGCAACCCCAGAGTCGGTCACGAGTGGACCTAATGGTCAGGGGTCCCTTTACCTTTAACAATGCTCAGAACCCTCAAAAAACTACAGTTCCCAGGATTCTCTAGGGAAGCCAAGACTGCTTAAAGTGGTAGGATGCTGCTTTGAATGCATGGTGCAGAGATGTGGTGTAAGATCTAAAAATAATTAAAAATGTTAACTGAAATCAGAGTTAGTGCAATGCTTGATGCTGTGGGGAATGTGCTGAGTCATGGAATGCCAGGACAAGGCTCCTGTCTCATTCAGAACTCTGAGCTGAAATCACCACCACCTCTACCTGGGATCCTGATGCCTTCTCCTAACTCCCAATTCATCCTGTGGTGGCTCTGGAGTCTCACAGGCTGCACTTTAAATCACAGGTGGGGAACCTTTCGGCCCTTCAGATGCTGGGAGCGGCTGCTGGAGGCCCACAGGTTCCCCCCTGCCCATCTCTCCTGGCAAAGACTTACCCCCAATCCGGCTGTCTTCTCTTGCCAGGTATTTCATCCACATCTGCCTGCCCTTTTCATCATCGCTGCAAAACAGGAGATAGAAAAAGTCCATCCAAGGCTCTTCCAGGGTCAAAGGGAACTCATATGAGAGATTGAAGGGGTGTGTGGAGATCTGGATTACAACTGGGGAAGCTTAAACCCCCAAAGCTCATGGGGCGACCTTGGGCTAAGTCACTCTCACCCGACCCTAACCTACAGGACTGGTGTAAATATACATTTAGGAGGTGTGGGGGCAACTGTGTACAGTGATACTTTTGGTTAAGAACTTAATTCGTTCCAGAGGTCTGTTCTTAACATGAAACTGTTCTTAACCTGAGGTACCACTTTAGTTAATGGGGTCTCCTGCTGCCGCCGCACGATTTCTGTTCTCATCCTGAAGCAAAGTTCTTAAGCCAAGGTACTATTTCTGGGTTAGCGGAGTCTGTAACCTGAAGCGTATGTAACCCGAGGTACCGCTGTATCTTAAAGTATAATTTTATCCTGCTCTTTGGCAAAAACAAACAAACAGCCAACTGCTCCCAGAGCACTTCACAAGTGTCCATAATAAGACATTCCCTGCCTTCAAGCTTACTATCTAATAGGCACAACACAAAATGAAAAAAGGGATTGCGATGGAGAAAAAGCAAAGCAAAGCCAGGCACCATATCCTAGTTACAATTTCTCATTTTTCCAATCTGAAGCCACATTTCCCACATCAGTTGGCAGCTTTTATTTTCTTTTAAAAGCCCTTTTGCACATAGTTTTGATCAATATATACATTTCTGCAAGCAACTTTCCCTAATAATATAATTCATTTTAGGAGCCAGTGCCATCCGCAATCCAATGCCCACCCCCTTCTCTGCCTGCTCTTCCCAGTTCCTTCACACTCTACTGCAACTCACGTGAGATGGTCTAGGTTGTCTTGGTTGCCTTTGGGCCTCACCAGCACTCGGTTCACCTCACTGTGGAGCCCATCAAGGAGAAACCGCAGGAACTCCTGTGCATCTTGCTGGCTGCAAAGAAGAAAATGGTAAGCGTTAACTGATCCCCATCAGAGATGAAGGTAAGGTCTTCCAGATAGGATCATGAGAGCTGGAAACCTAACTCCCACTTGGCTAGTCAGCTTCCTAGCCAGCTTTTGAGACCAAATTCAGGGGAAACGGAGGACTTTTTCAGGAAGAACTGGTGGGTGCAGGCAGGGTTAAATGCCATGGTTCCTAAGCTTGTGATCCTACCTTGCAAACACCCACCCGCTGCCTTTCACATCAGCTGACACTAGCTATGTCTGCATTGAAGCAATTCCTACTATGGTAAATGAATCTTACTCCAACTCTGCACCAGGTTATTTTGGGTGGGTGGATATAAAGGAACCCAAAGCTCAGTGCAAACTAAAAGCATATTTGAGGTTGGGTTTTTTTGCAGGTGTATTCTGCAACATGCCATTGACACATTAATACTGCATTAGTGGTCAATTTATACTGGAATGTCTGCACATCATTCCGCTTTATTATTTAATGCGTTTCCCCAATGCTTATGTATTATTGGCACAATAAAAAGTAGGAACATTTGTGGTAGGTCCCAGGATTTCAGCCAGAAGTAACGGGACACGCACCAATTGGAAATGAACCAGGATAGCCGCTCGAAAACCTTTTGCAGGCACAGACAGTATTGAAAGTGGGATTATGTATAACTACCCTGATACCATCACGTGCACAAAGCATCACAAATGCACAACAAAAAGGACCAGAGGAGCTACATCTGGAGACCACTAATTAACCATCCCCCTGCAACCCAACAAATAATTTTGTCCATTGGAAAATGAGCAGGGGGTAACATTTCTTACTTGTAACCCACAAAGCGGGGCGCGTATCTTTGAATCTGTGTCTTGAATTCAGAAGGACTCACGGATTCATTGGGGGATGATGTCCACAATGCCTGGATGAGCTTGGCAAACTCTGGACAGTGGAGGGGAGAGGGCGATTGGGGAGGTGGGGGCAGAAAGAGAGAAAATACTTGAAGGTTAGGCTTGTCAGAGAAGGGCAATGGCTTTGCCATGGAATCTATTTCACCAAATGTATCTGAAAGACCCTAAAGTCTAGTCTGAACAACTATGCCAACAACAATTTCCCTATGCCAAAACTGGATGGACAATTCCAGCTGGGAGCGTGAAAACAGAGGCAGGTGGTGAATTGGAAAACAAACAAACCAAGAGGTCATATAATATGGATAAGTGGTTCCCAAGTTGTGCAGTACTATAGGTGCAATGATATGGAGAGACAGTGTGGTGTAGTGGTTAGAGGGCTGGGAAACCAGGGTTCAAATTCCCACTCGACCATGAACTTGATTGGGTGACCTTGGGCTGCCTCTCTCAGCCCAGCCTACCTCGCAGGATGGTTGTGGGGGTTAAATGGAGAGCAAAGGGGGGAGGGAGCTCTTTGGAGAAAAAGGCTGGGATATAAATGCAATATATTATAAATATATAGGCTGCCTCCGGACTATTTTGTGGAAGAGAATCAAGTGCACGCTGGAAATTTAGGTTTGCACAATTAAAGTAGATTAAAATGGCCTCTCTTTCTCTTGGTCAAGTATAACAAATTCACTTTGCAAAAAAAGGATCAGACTGCTGTTTGGAAGGTGAGAGGGGAAAGTGCGAGATGAACAAATGACTCATGGGAAGATGCATAAAACCCTACAAACAAATCAGGATGAATGTGGGACAAAGGCTCATTGCAATATACCGCCCGTAATCCCGCAAACAAATTAGAGCGAATGCGTAATACATCAGGATATAGTCTAACCTCAGTGTAAGCTTTGTGCAAGCAAATCAAGATGACTGGCCAGTGAATAGGTCATCTGGGAGGAGACCATAGATAAACAGAGGTCCAACTATTGGTCCACTGAGTTCACTATTGTCTACTCTGGCTGGCAACAGCTCTCCTGGGTCTGAGATGGAGATCCCACATTAGCGAGAGATGCCCCCCGTCAGATGCCTGGCTGTCCACCCCCATTTTGGCACTCCTGGGTAGGCAGGAAATGCATTCCGGAGACTCATCAAGTCCACCACACATGACTGGAGTTTATCTCCTGCTGCAGAGGAGACAGAAAAACGAAGAGGGTAAAACTGAAACCCAGAAAAGCCATTTAGCTTTTCATCAGAGTTCCTTATTGTTGTATTTCTGTATCGTTTTGAGGCTTGCTTCTCCTTTTGGTCAGCTGCGGAGGAAGCACTGAATTTCCTTCTGCCTCAAGAACCAACCCACCCTTCTCGGGGGTTCGGGGGCCTTGAAGTCAAATCTGCCCCTGTGAAAGACCCTGGTTTGAAACTTCTGGGGAGAGGGCAGCTGCCAGTCAGTGTTGACAATATGGGGCCGAGCGGACCAAGGGCCTAATTGGTGTAAGGCTGCTCGCCCTGTGTGTGAAGTGTCACGGTCCTTACCAGCCATGAGGGCCATCTGCATGCGGCTTTTGTTGTTCAGGTCATGGGCGTACTGGTTCTGCAAGCAGTAATCTCGGAGATCTTTGGTGTTGCTCAGACACTGCAGGATTGAGTTCATAAAACACTACAGGAGGCAAACAAATGAACATGCATGAAGTGTAAGGACAAATAGGTCAACTTTCTTTTCCTTTCCCCTTTTTCTAATTTCAAATTCAGCCGGCCACATTTCTGCATCAGATCGTGCCCCCCCCTCCCCGGAAATATCATAAATATCTGTCCGCATTTTAGTGCCCATTCATTCTAACGTGCGCATTCTGGTATGCAATTTTGCCTACTATACACATATTTGCAAGCGATTTTCCCTACTAAGAACTTTATTTAGGTATGTAAAACATTTATACGTCTTGCCGTTCATCACCAAGGGCTCTGTTAGGTGGCTAACAGAAACGAAACCATAAATTAAACCTTTTTAACGTATCGCTTGCAATTTTACAAGCCAAAGCACCGAAACAGAAGGCAGGAACTGGCATAATCCAGCAGCAGTAAGAACCATAAGAAAATACAAGAGAATGTTAGAATCAGGTCAGTAAAGGAACCCCAGCTGTTTGCAGTCTAAATGTCTTCCCCAAAAGGAAAGAGTTCTTTTTAATATATATATATATATATATATATATATATATATATATATATATATACACACACACACACACACACACACACACACACACAGGCCATTAAAGAGATGGTGGGAGCGATGAGCTTGCTTCTCTCAGGAGAGAGCTCCCAAGCATAGACAATGTATGTTTTATTATTGCTAAAGCTCCCTTGGGGCCAGGGTCCTTTAATGGCTGAAAAGTATGCTACGAATAATTTCATATAATTCTCTGGAGTCTTTTTTTTTTTTTGCAATGTGTGTGTCTTTCAACCAAGATTCCTCTTTCTGGGGTGAGGAGATACAAATCTGCATTGCTTTTAAATGCAAATAGTGGCTGAGGCTGACCTGGTCATTAACCAGACTGATAACTTAATTCTTCCTCCCTCCACTTGCTGTGATCCTGGCTAATAAAAACCCTCTTCTGCAGGTGCTGTATGAATGGAAAAGAAAGCTATCATCTCTCCTAGTAGTTGGATTCTGTCTCCTGCTCCCAGTGTAGCAAACAGCAGCTTCAGATGAGGTGTGTCCCCCCCCCCGGACTGCAGCGGGGGGGGGGGAAGGGTTAAAACTCCCCTCCATGTCTGCTGTGATTCTGTTAGCAGTCAGCCTTGCCCCTCTACCCCTATCCTCTATTACCACCACCCTCTCTGAGTTTGAGGCCAGCACCAAAATCTGTATAAGTCCACCTGTACTGTGATGACATCTATACCATAAAAGTAAAGGTAAAGGAACCCCTGACCATTAGGTCCAGTCGTGGCCGACTCTGGGGTTGCGGCGCTCATCTGAATGGAAAAGAAAGCTATCATCTCTCCTAGTAGTTGGATTCTGTCTCCTGCTCCCAGTGTAGCAAACAGCAGCTTCAGATGAGGTGTGTCCCCCCCCCCGGACTGCAGCGGGGGGGGGGGGAAGGGTTAAAACTCCCCTCCATGTCTGCTGTGATTCTGTTAGCAGTCAGCCTTGCCCCTCTACCCCTATCCTCTATTACCACCACCCTCCCTGAGTTTGAGGCCAGCACCAAAATCTGTATAAGTCCACCTGTACTGTGATGACATCTATACCATAAAAGTAAAGGTAAAGGAACCCCTGACCATTAGGTCCAGTCGTGGCCGACTCTGGGGTTGCGGCGCTCATCTCGCTTTATTGGCCAAGGGAGCCGGCTTATAGCTTTTGGGTCATGTGGCCAGCATGACTAAGCTGCTTCTGGCGAACCAGAGCAGCAGACGGAAACGCCGTTTACCTTCCCGCTGGAGTGTACCTATTTATCTACTTGCACTTTGACATGCTTTCAAGCTGCTAGGTTGGCAGGAGCAGGGACCGAGCAATGGGAGCTCACTCCGTCATGGGGATTCGAACCACCGACCTTCTGATCAGCAAGTCCTAGGCTCTGTGGTTTAACCCACAGCATCCCTACTGTACATTAAAAGCACATTAAAAGCACATGGCCTCCCCCAAACACTCCCGGGAACAATAGTTTCCTATAACCCTCAGAGGGGTAAACTACAGATCCCAGGATTCTCTGTTCAAGTGTCATAAATGTTCTGTGTGCATAGGGTGTGGGTGTCTGAGATGGCGAGGCTGTGGAATAAAAAAATTCCATGCAAGACAGGCCCTTATATTTCCAAATGGGCCTTAACAGTTATCACTTTACCTAAAGGTGACTAGGGATCTGATAGTGAGGCGGTTGCATTTTTAATGTTTTCTTCCTAGTTTTATCAACGGGGAACATTTTCAAAAACGCGTTTATTGCCATTTGACGTTGCGCTTTCATACATCATGTGAACTGCCTTGAGAAAATGTTCTTCCTCAGCTGCTCAGGCCCAGACTAGGCCTTGTGAGGTTAAATGCTCCTCCAAATTCAACATGTAGGTGTTTGCGCCTGCACTTAAAAACAACTCTAAACAAGCACTGCATGTTAAACCTAAAAGAGCATTGAATTTCATGAGTTTGGGCCTGAGCGGTTGAGGCTTGGTGGGGTGGGAGGGTGACACACTTCCTGAGACTGCTGCAAAAAGGCCCTTCAGAAGGGCAGGGGATTCCCACCACAGCAAAGGGGAACTGAGGGACAAACAGCGGTGGAAAGAGCTGTCGAAATTTCCTGCGTTGGCGGGGTACCCACCCACCGGGCACGGAGAAGTGCCACACCACTAATCCAGCCGTGACCGCCGGGCTGCACTGGCTCAGCTGGCGTTGTGTGTGCACGACTTTCCCACATATAATGTTCTCATTACAGTGCCAGAGGCAATGTGGCCTCTGAATGCCCGTTGCTGGGGCGCACGTGTTGGGAACAGCGCTGTTGCGCTCAGGCCCTGCTTACGATATGATAATCTTTATTGTCATTGTCCCATACAGAACAACGGAATTGAAAAAATCTACATCAGATATTCAAAACCAACAAGCCTGCCATCCCAGCTATCCCAGCCTGGTTAGCCCCCTAAAAACTCTGATACCCCATAATTAAATACAGTGGTACCTCAGGTTAAGTACTCAATTCGTTCCAGAGGTCTGTACTTAACCTGAAACTGTTCTTAACTGGAAGCACCACTTTAGCTAATGGGGCCTCCTGCTGCCGCACGATTTCTGTTCTCATCTTGAAGCAAAGTTCTTAGCCTGAAGCACTATTTCTGGGTTCGCGGAGTCTGTAACCTGAAGCGTATGTAACCTGAGGTACCACTGTACAATATACTCCCATAGAGGCTACATTACACTGCGTTTAAAACCAAAATTGCATTTGGATAGAAACTGTTTCTCAGGCGGTTGGTCCTAGTCTTTATAACCCTGTACCTTCTTCCAGAAGGCAGAAGCTGAAAGAGATCATTTCCAGGGTGCGCACTGTCCTGCACTATCTCTGCAGTTTCTTATGGCACCTTGCAGGCTTTCCCTTAGAGCAGATGGGCCACTGGCCTGGTCTAGCAGGCTCTTCTTACGTGTGTGTGTGTGTGTGTGTGTGTGTGTGTGTGTGTGTGTGTGTGTGTATGTGTATGCAGTGCCTAGATAGCTCAGTTGGTTAGAGGGTGGCACTGATAATACCAAGTTGCTGCAGGTTCGATCCCCATGTGGGGACAGCTCCATATTCCTGCATTGCAGGGGGTTGGCTTAGATGCTTCTTACAGTCCCTTTCCAGCTCTACAATTCTATGATTCTGTACACAAGGAAGAGGCATGCAAATCACAATGGCTGTAATTATGCCATACAAACTAGCGCATGCATGCTATCCCCCTGGGGCTCCAGGCGCCGGATGTGCGAGGATCTGAGAGGTAGCAGCATGGTGGTGCGGTCATGCCACGCTCTCTCTGCAAGGTGAGCCAAGCAGTGTGAATTTGGCAAGGAGGCAGCAGCAGCAGCAGTGCCCGGCAATGAGACCAGCATCTCTGTGCTTGACCTGCCCAGAGACTAGGTTTAACCTTGTGCTGCTTTTTAAATTGTTCATTTCAGAGAGCTTTGGTTCGGACTTGCGATTCAGAGGCTCAGCTATATGAATCGGAGAGCTCTCCCTTTGAATCTTGCTTCCGCCGTGATCTCACTACGACGTGGGCTTCAACAAGCCACTCTAGCTCTGCCTCAGTCCTGCCATCTGCATTATGGGGCAATAGCTGAAATAAAGTGAGGAGGAAGACGAGGTGGTGGTAGAGGAGGAGGAGGAAAAACAAAGTTTTCCCTTTGCCCTGCTCCTTTTCCAGCATAAACCCGGTCTTTAGTGATAAAAGGTAAAGGGACTCCTGGCCATTAGGTCCAGTCGTGACCGACTCTGAGGTTGTGGTGCTCATCTCGCTTTATTGGCTGAGGGAGCCGGCGTACAGGTTCTGGGTCATGTGGCCAGCATGACTAAGCCGCTTCTGGCGAACCAGAGCAGCACACAGAAACGCCGTTTACCTTCCCACCGGAGCGGTATCTATTTATCTACTTGCACTTTGACGTGCTTTCGAACTGCTAGGTTGGCAGGAGCAGGGACTGAGCAACAGGAGCTCACCCCATCGTGGGGATTCGAACCGCCGACCTTCTGATCGGCAAGTCCTAGGCTCTGTGCTTTAACCCACTGCGCCACCCACGTCCCACTCTTTAGTGATAGATCAGAACAAATGGCAATCTGGGGAAGACCCAGATTGTCATTTGCTCCAACTGAGCATTAAATAGCAGTTTCCCCAGGTGGGGGTAAGGAAGTGTGGGCAAACTGAAGGGGTGGTCTGGATCTATCACTGCAAGTGCAATGCAAACAATCCATATATCTGGTTTTTATTATGTTGAAATGCCACACAGCTCGCCAACAGAAGCCAAGGGCAAACTAGTGACCTAACTGGGTATACATAAACTAAGAATTAAGGAACAGGGTGTGCCGCAGAGTGTAGGCTCAGCCCAGGAGCGTGTGATCGGCACCACTATCAAAACTCACAAATCCTTTCATGTGAAAACCCACTTCTGGTTCACCCCATCCCAAGTGTCTGTCGCCCCCCCCCCCCAGCAATTTGCGGTTTAAGCTTTTAGGATCTTGCTGTTCTTAGACACTAGGCGTCAGAAGCCCCTTTCTGGTCTACTCAAATCACGCAGAGGCCTGTCAGCAGATCTCAGGATGCAATCATACCATACCGTTAGAGCAGCACCATACCACTTTAAACAGGTCCATGGCTTTTCCCAAATAATTATTGGGAGCCGCAGTTTGTTACGGGTGTTGTGAATTGTTAGGAGACCTCCCTTTCCCGTCCTCTCCTCGACAGAGCTATAATTACTAGTGTGGTTTAACAATCAGTTCCTCTTCCCAGAGAACTCAGGGAATTGTAGCTCCCCTGTGATGGGAATCTCAGGGCCCTTAATAAACTACATCTCCCATAATTCTTTGGGGGGAACGCCATGGGACTGTTTAAACTGGTACCATTCACAGTGTGAATGTGGGCTCAGTTCTCCCGCCCCAGTGCAGATATACCCAAGTGGAGGGGGGACGGGGATGGAAAGAGGAGTGGACTCACAGTGTTGCCGAGGTTCCGGAGGCCGGTCAGCCCCTGCACAGTTTTGGAATTCTGTCAAGAGAGAAGAACATGCATTGGTTGTGAGAATGCGGTAACTCCGGGTCGGGTGGATATGCAAACACAGCCAAATCCAAGGGTGGTGGTGGTGGGGAACAAACAAAGGGGGTTCATCCTCCCAAAGATTTGGGATAACGGGCATAAAGATTTCAGGCCATTAAACCCACAGCTTGCAGGGAACCTCAAACCCCTGACACATCCCTTGTCAATATTTGCTGAGCAGGATCAAGGCTTAAGGGGAAGGTTCCCTACTGGGGGGATAGTGGAGGTGGTGGGGTCAAGAAACAGAGCCTACAAAGCGAAGCCAGTGCCCTGCTTTCCCCTACTCTCAGCGCCAGAAACGAATGAGTGCCAACTCTAGCAGCAGCTGACAAAGCCTGTGGGAAATTTCTGCTATCACAACATCAAAGGCTCTGTAGTAGATGTGGGTATTAATATCTTGCGCTCCGCCAATAGATCTCAAGCGTTCAGGTTCAGTCCTAGAATATGGAAGTCATGGCGAAGGGAGTGGGGAAGAGACAGAGAAGGCGCTTCTGTGCATGTGCAAAGAGCTTTCATTTTCCAAAAGTAAGTTAAGGCAATCAGACTCTGTCTCATCTAGAACTGGGCACCCCTGGACTTCCAGCATGACCCTGAGTTTCCCCTCACCTATTAAATGAATCCAAAGGGCTGAATGAATGAATGAATGAATGCAAACTTACTGTATTTACTTATTACCAGTGCTTTCCCCCCAAAAAAAAACATGTTTAGGGGTACTCTAATTTTGACTCAAGAAAATCACCATTTTATAGTTCAAATCGGGAAAAATAAATACAGTAAATGGACAAAAGTACAAAGATTCACAAAATGTTTAGGGGTATGTGTACCCCTGCGTACCCCCAGAAAAAAGCACTGCTTCTTACTGCGTATGTGCCCCAACTTTTCTCCAAGGATCTCAAAGTGGCATAATATGGTTCTCTCCCACACCCCCATTTTATCCTCACGGCAACCCTGTGAGGTAAGTCAGGCTGAGAGACAGTGACAGACCCAAGGTCACCCATTGTGGGATTGGAGCCCGGGCCTCCCAGGTCCTAGCCTGACACTCTAACCATGATACTACACCAGCTCTCCTACTTGGGAGAAAGGCGCGGCAGACAAATTAAATATTAAATAAGCAGGCAAACAAACAAATAAATTCAGGACTGTCTAATGTTGCATATAAGATCATAATGTCGTTTGTAAGAAGTACGGATGAAAGAATCTGTCAATTGCAGTTTCTCACTTCTCTCGTCTTAAATTCAGTTCTCCACAGTAGTTTGCAAAAAGTCCTCATAAAAACCCATGAGGCGTTTTAGTGCAGATTTGTTAATTACATTTTTTTCTGAGCATTTGCATCCCGCTATTCAGCCAAAAAAAGGCTCCCAGAATGGCTTATGTACAATCTTAAAAAACAACAATAGCACACAAGGGGAAAAGGCCAAGGAGAGAAAAAGGGAACGAACGAACGAACGAATGAATAAAACTCTGTCACCAATTTACTCGAACACACACACACACACACACACACACACACACACATATTTCGGCATGAAACTTTGTCTAATACATGTACAAAGCAATTTCCCCTATATAAAGCATTTTTTATGAATATATGCATCGTCGTGCGCATTTTACCTTAGCAGGTGGGTTTTTGTACACATTTGTTGGCTGGAGAACCGCTTTGCAAAAACCGCTTTAAGCAAACAGTAAGACAGGGAAGGCAAAGGGAGGCCTTTGGCAGAAGAAAAACAAGAGAGGAACATACAGCAGAGAGAGCCACCCAAAGTGTTGCATCAACCCCTTGCCCTCCCATGGAGGTGTCTGCAAAGCACTCAGTTGACCTTGTGTTCAGGAGGGCAAAATCCCGGGAAGCCAAAGTCCCATTTCCTGTACATGTGGTGCCCCACACATGGCAGTGTAGCAGCCAGGGGAGTAACCAAGCTTGGCAAGTCCCCAGCAGCAGCAGCAGCAGCACCTTGGCAGTCTGTTGGGCCTGGAACACAGAACCCTGCCCAGAGGGCCTGGAAGGGATCCAGCTGGCACCCAGCAGAGGGACAGAGGTCATGTGGGCATTGCTCAGGGGGGTGGGGAAAGAGAGAATGGAAAAGCAGGGAGGACAAACTTCATCTCTGCATTTTGCATCTCTGACATAGGTAATGCAAGGAGTATCTGCTTTTCAATCTCCAGGTGGGCAGGGAATACATGCCACCCCCCGGCTGAAACCCTAGGAGAGCCACTGTCCATCAGTGCAGGAAATATTGAGCTAAACAGAACAGCGGTCAGACTCAATATAAGGCAGTTTCCCATGCTCCCAACTTGGGAAAAGCAGAACTTCATTGTTCTGGATAAAGGCCGCCTACTGAAACTGCAGACAGCCACTAAGAGCTCTCTGCTTGCTGCGTGGCTTCAGAGACCTGTCGTAAGGAGGCGAGACACAGGGAGAAAAGGTGGCTTGGAAGCACTGCACTTGATGACAGCCTTCATTCTGCGCTCCTGGTAGAGCATGTGCTGTGGGTGCAGAAGGTCCCGGGTTGAATCTCAAGGATCAGGACATAGCATCTGAAGCATTTCTAGCCTGCTCTCCAGCCAAGAAGGCTCTCAGAGTGGGCACAACACATGAGGCAAGAGGGATGGGGAGGGAGGAGGGGAAGATCAAGGTCGGGCGCCAGTTCTTAAAGTTACAGGTCTAATAATGCAGCTATATAGTTCTATTGACGTACAGTGGTACCTCGAGTTGCGGACGTAATCTGTGACGGAGGCACGTCCGCAACCCGCAGCGTTCGCATCCTGAAGCACCGTGTCTGCATAGGCACAATTTGGCGCTTCTGCACATGTGCAAAGCGCGATTTAGTGCTTCTGCGCATGTGCGAGTGGCGAAACCCGGAAGCAACCCCTTCCGGGTTTCCCACAGTCTGCAACCTGAAAACACGTAACCTGAAGCGTCCGTAACATGAGGTATGACTGTAGATTATGCCTGTCTTGGAAAGCAACTCTGCTCCAGAAACCTCCCCTCCCACACCAGATCAGGCACAGAGGAGAGCGGGGGGGGGGGGGGGGGAGAAGGACCCAGAATCGTATATCTAATTCTATTCTCATATAGCTGACTAGAATCCTCACCGGAGGGAGCTCGTTGAAACTGCCCAGCAATGTCTGTGTCAGTTTTGGTTGTCTTGGATTGGACAAAGTCTTGGAGGTTGCCGCCTATTAATGGCTATTGACCATGATGGCAGAATAGAGGCTCCATGGGCAAAGGCAGCATAGCCCTGGGTAACAGAAATTAAGGCAAAAGAAGCAGGGCGATGAGGGCTTCTTCCTTCTAGTTCTACTGCAAACCTCCCCCGATCGGATCGGTGCCCCTGTGGGGCATCTCTGCTGCAGACAGAGCCCGTTGGACTTGAAAGAGCTTAAAGAGCTGGTGCCTGATCTTGCCTTTTCCCCTCTGCCCTCCGCTTCCTTCTTTCCTTTTGTCGCTTGTCTTTTACAACGTAAGCGTGAGAGGGGGCAGAGACTGCCTTGTTTCAACTGATTGCATGCAAGCTGTTCTGGGAGCCTTTTTTGGGCGAAGAGTTGGGGTGTGTGTGTGTGTGTGTGTGTGTGTGTGTGTGTGTTATAATGCACTACAGTAGTACCTCTGGTTGCGAACGGGATCCGTTCCGGAGTCCCCTTTGCAACCCGAGAGGAATGCAACCCGCGTCTGCGCATGCGCGGGTTGCGATTCACCGCTTCTGCGCATGTGCGTGGCGTCATTTTGCGCATCTGCGCATGCGGCGAAACCCGGAAGTAACCCTTTCCGGTACTTCTGGGTCGCCACCTGAAAAGACATAACCTGAACCGAACGTAACAAGAGGTATGACTGTATATAAATTCATAAAATGGTTTAGGGCTGCAGGCTGAATGGAGGGATGCCCCTGTCCCCCCCCGCCCCGCTGGACTGGGTTTGGGGTTCAGTGGGTTAAAGCATCAACGCTTTTTCTTACCTCCTTACATTTCTGGCACCCCAGAAACTGAAGAGGAGGAGGAGGAGAGGGGAGGAGGAGGTCCCTGCTGCTTCGCCAGCTCCAAAATAGCAGCGCTTGGCATGTGTTTGTAGGAGGGAAAGCAGCCTCCTCTCCTGTTCCTGACAACAGCCCAAAATAGACCGGCTCAAACAGCACACGTTTCTGCTCTGGCAACACAGCCTTATGTCACATCGGGGGGTGGGATGGGGACAGGGATGGGGACAAGTGGACCCCTATTCTCCATATCTAAGGGAAGACAGAATTGCAGAGGAGGGGAGAGAGAAGGAAGGGGTTTGGGGCTCCTTAATGAAATAACAAGCCCTGATTAAGGATGGTGGGGAAATTCAATTTGGTTTGCATTGAAAGGCGATTCAGCCCAATTTGTGCATGAGAACCGAAACACACACCCAACCTTTTGAAATTTGCACTTCTCTCAATTTCGCAGTGCGGTCCTCCGGGCAAGTCATGTGTACAAAAATGCATGAGCTAAGGTAAACACTGCATTTAAAAATGCATATACTGGTGAAAATAACAGGAAAAAACTCATTATCTCAGGGAAAATACAAATACAGTGGTTTATTGGTTCTCGAGCGTAACAACAACAACAACAACAATAATTTATTATTTATACCCAGCCACTCTGGGCGGCTTCCAACTAAATATTAAAAACAGTACAGCATCAAACATTAAAAACTTCCCTAAAGAGTTGTTTATTGCTTTGACTTTGCTTTGACTTTCCGTTCGACTTCCAAAATGTTCGAAAACCAAGGTGCAGGCGTCCTGGAAACAATAGCTGACAGCTGCATTGGATGTTTGGCTTCCGAAAAACATTCAAAAACTGGAACACTTACTTCTGGGTTTTCGTGGTTCGGGAGCCGAAATGTTCGCGTACTGAGGCGTTCGAGAACCAAGGTTCCATTATATTAGGAAAAGTATACATTGCTAAAATGTGTTACTACCCAAAACATATTTACATAGAATGGGAGCTGATGTGTTGTGGTGCAGTGGTTAAGGTGTTGCAGTAAGGCATGGGTTCAAATCTCCACTTAGCTGTAAAGCTCATTGGGTGGCCTTGGGCAGTGACAGTCTCTTAGCCTAACCTACCTCCCAGGGTTGTTGTGAGAACAAACTAGAGAGGGGGAGAATCACGTAACCACCTTGAGCTCCTTGGAGAAAAGGTGGGATACAGATAATAATAATAATAATAATAATAATAATAATAATAATGGTAATAACACATAACATTGTAAAAAAAAATATAGGAGAAATTTGAACTATATTGCTGCTGAATTTTCATGAGGACTTAAAAAAATCACAAACTGATGAGAAAGCGTGGAGAACTGAGCTTAAAATTGGGTTTTTGGTTTTTTTAAAGAGAAATTTAAATGGACATATGCCTACATCCCTAGCCCTGATTCCCTAATTCCACAAATATTAGCTGAATCCCACGCACCTACGCTCTTATTATTATTATCAACAATATTTTTATTATTAACCATGCTATTAAAAATCGCTGACACAGCCAGTTTGGGTGCTGTGGTTGGAGCGTTTGACTCAGCTGGGAGAAACCTAGGTTCAATCTCCTCCCCTTGAAACATTCTGGGTGATCAAAGGCCAGTATGTATTTCTCTTAGCCTAACTCAGCTGTTCTCAACCTGTGCGTCCCCAGATGTTGTTGGACTACAACTCCCATCATCCCTGAGCTCTGGCATTGTTAACTAGGGGTGATGGGAGTTGTAGTTCAACAACATCTGGGGACCCACGGTTGTTGTAAGGACAAAATGTGTGCAGAAAAACACACACTCACACATACCCAATAACCCAGCCCTTCCACTTTGAGGACAAGGTGGAATAAAGATAAATTAAGATAGTAATTACAGTCACTACATTTGCTTTGATGCAGAGGATTTTGGGCTTCTGTGGTGGAAAAGTAGCCACCCCGCTATCCTTCTTCAGCTGTGATGCTTACCTGTGAGACAGGCGAAGACTAGAAGTGATGCTAGGAACAGAACAGCCTCAAATTTAACCCCTCCATCTAGTCTAGCACCCTGGTGGAGGAGAACATCTCCCTCCTCTCTACTTGTCAGATCAATGTGAGAGCAATGTTGTCCTCCGGAATGTTGCTGGACTCCAGTTCCCATCAGCCCCAGGCAGCATGGTCTGTGGTCAGGAATGATGGGATCTGTAGTCCAAAATACCTCTTGAGATAAAACATCTGAAGAACTGAGAGCAGGCAGTAGCCCTCCCTCCTGATCTGGTCTGCCTTGATCAGCTGAGGTTGTGGTATGTGTTGAACAGCCACACGCAAAAGTGTAGTGTCCCTTCGTGATCCAGCCACACCCTTTATAAGATTGTGCAGCTTTCCAAGTTTATACAGTAATCTTATAATTATACAACAATAATAATTAGGGATGCATTGCATCGCTCAGTGCAGATCTCCACGTGTTCCATTTGAGCTAGATCTATTTTCTGTGCACGTACATTGGCAAATGATTTGGAATGCTCCAATATCTTATTCTGGAGTGGCTTAAGCTGCACATTTCATTGTACACAACAGAACTTGCGCACCATTCCCTTGAAGCTGAAGCACCTTGAGTTTTCAGTGCTCCTAAACACTTAGCTTTGGAGCAGATAGCGGCTAAAAAAATCTCCCCTTTCTTGCTGACTGGGTGGTTTTAGGTCGCTGGAGACAGGGACCTTGCTGCTGAAAGAGTAATGGGTCTTTGACCCCAACCCACCCTGCTACCTTGGATCACTAGATCACTGGTGAGACCCACTGCAAGCATATGGCCAGAGGGTTGGCAGAAGCTGAATAATGGTTAGCCACCTCTACCCTGGTTGAATAACTAAACCTGGAGGCATATGCTAGCTGACAGGTGGCCAGAGAAAGAATACTAGTTTTGAGAACTGAGTTGTTCCTGCTCTCCCATCCTTGCATCAAAACCTTGCATTTTTTTTGTGCTGATACAATGGGATGCATCCTGGCACCATAAGCACAGTTTTTCAATGACCACGTCTAGATCTTGAATGGCAACCAAGCCACTAAGTGCCACTCAATTATTACACTGAAAGCAAGCACTGAGTTAAGCATCCTGATAGCATCACCTTAGGGTTTGCACCCTAAAGGCATTTCCTTGGAAGTGTGTTTGGTGGCCACCTAAACAAATTTAGCTGGATCTGGCCATCACAGAAGGTCCAGAAGAACTGTGTTCTCTTCTGAGCAGTGACAAGGACACGAGAGGTGCCTACAATGTGTGTCAAAGGGCAAGGAGGTTTGGAGAGGCTGTGACGGAGGTGACCTGATGCTCTGAGGTCTCTGGGGGTGGCCCAGCCCTGCTTAATCTACGTACATCCTTCCCGAAACATTTCCCAGCCCAAGGGAGTAGACAGAAAAATCTCGGAGGAGAGAACAAGGAACCGAGAGTGTGCTGGGGAATGGCGCATCGCCAAAGCATGCGGGACCAGCCAGCCGGCATTCCTCTGCTATGGAGAGGAAGAGGCCGGCCCCAGATGAACAGTCAGCCCACGCAAATCCAGAGGAAGGAGGAGAGAGAGGGGAAGAGAGAGAGATGGGGAAAGCCACTGCTTGCCCTTGAGCACCAGAACCTTGTTCCAGGAAATTCCTCACAAGCAGTGCTCCCAGTCTGACACAGGCACAGAAGGAACGGGTGTGCATTATCTGGGACCTATCCAGATGCCTCCCATTCTGACCCAGAAACCCAGGTCTCCATGGGAGCACAGGCAGAATATGCTTTATAGAGAGTTAGGCCACTGGGTCCATCTAGGTCAGCGGTGTCTACATGGCAGTGCTCCTGGGAAAGGCGCTCTGTACATGTTCATCAAGCGGAACTCTCTTGTTTCAAAGGCCCCAGGATGTGCCAGGGCATTGAAAACCGGTTTGGAAGCCAACAAACCTTGGAAAAATTAAACCCTGCAGCTACCTTTCCTGCAGCGTCACTGGGCTGGGAAAGGACTCATGATGCCCCAACTCCCTGCCCAAGTATGTAGGCAGTTCCTTGTATTGGGAATGGTTTTGACGCAGACCGCGGACCCCATAATCAAGATTTATCCAACTGTAGGATGCAGGGCAAGGGATGCGGTTGGCGCTGTGGGTTAAACCACAGAGCCTAGGACTTGTCGATCAGAAGGTTGGCGGTTCGAATCCCCGCAACGGGGTGAGCTCCCATTGCTCGGTCCCTGCTCCTGCCAACCTAGCAGTTTGAAAGCACATCAAAGTGCAAGTAGATAAATAGGTACTGCTCCGGCGGGAAGGTAAATGGCGTTTCTGTGCGCTGCTCTGATTCTCCAGAAGCGGCTTAGTCATGCTGGCCACATGACCCAGAAGCTGTACGCCGGCTCCCTCGGCCAATAAAGCGAGATGAGCGCCGCAACCCCAGAGTCGGCCACGAGTGGACCTAATGGTCAGGGGTCCCTTTACCCCTTTACCTTTAGGATGCAGGGCATAATGTAAAACCAGCTTGAGTTTCATTGCCAGGGGCTGGACAAGATGACCACTTGTGTCCCCCTTCTGATTCTACTGTTCCATGATTCTATGACTATGGGGCAGCTCTGCAACTCGTGGTTTAAAAACCAAACACTGATTAATTTAATTAATAATAATAATAATAATAATAATAATAATAATAATAATAATAATAATAGACATTTCCTTGCAAAATGAAACCCACTATGGCAGCAGCGAGGAGAGAAAAGCTCTCTCTCCAAACATGCCGCCAGCAGCAGCCACCTGGTTACAAATGGCTTTTCCTCCGTCTCCCTCCCCTGTCCTGACAACTGAACTCTCCTTTCCCTTCCCCGGTCAGCTTGGATCACAGCTCCCTAGCTGGCCTCAGCTGCTGGAGCTCAGCAAGCGGCGCCAAGGAGGTTTCAAGCTGCCTGTGGGGAGAGAGGCACGGACAACTCTTACATAACATGCCCAGCTCCATTCATCGACCGAACAAAGGGGCTGACCTGCCCTGAGCCACAGGTGCCGCGGCGGAAGGGAGTCTGTTACGTAACGGCGTGGAACAAAGGCGCTCCCCGAAGGGCAGTGGCCCAACGAGGTCAAAACGGTCCCGGCTTCGCGGAGGGAGCGAAGCCACGTGGAGAGGGGGAAAGACCTGGCGCCTGTCTGTCCCTCCCCCCCAAACATCCCATGAGATCCTTTTTGCATGCTCGGCTTTTATTCACTCTGAATAACTACCAACACTCTCCCAGCATTCAGAATGCAGATTCACTCCTTCTCTCTCGCACACACTTTCACCCATAAATAAGCACTGAAAGGGTTTGAGCATGGGAGGAAAGGTCAAAAGGTGAAAGGTTAACTTCTCGGTTATCTTGAGAGCATGCCCTTTAATTTACTGGGGCTCTCTGTCCGGGGGTGAGATGGGGGGCAAAAAAAACCAGAACGCAGCAATTTCCAGTCTCCTCCCCAACTGTGCCCCTTCTTAGAAATGGAGACCCGGTGAGCAACACCCAAAAGGTTGCTCCCACAGCAGAAAACTCTTGGGACCTAAGTACCAGGAGTTAACAGCTTATTGCTTAATATCGTAGGCTGCTCTTGCAAACTCCATCTTTTAGAGGAAAGGCGGAAGGTCTCCTTGTCACCTCTAGTTCTTGCAGAACTCCTGCTTTTTGACAGCGGGCGTCTGCACCCACACAACCGTCTTCTGCTCTAGCAGATAGTTAACTACCTCCCCACTTTTAGCTTCTCCCACCCATCCACCCATCTTTAAAGGTGCGATAAGAACAGGAAGGAGGCGAATTCTGGCTTTGCTATGGGGTGGGCAGCACTCACACTTTTTAACCCCCTCCCAGGCTGAAAGCTGGATTCAGCCTCCACACCAAGTCCACACAGTGATATCAGGAGCAGAGCAGAGACAAGGACCCAGGGCTCCTGCCAGGCAGCAACAGAGCGGACTGCTAAGATTGCTGAACTCATGCCCACCCAACACATGCGGTGCGAGGCCCACCTACCCACCCTGCGATTTGTGGCCGGTCCACCCGGCAAGGCAGGGGAAACCCCTAGCCAAACCCAGCTTAGAAAATGCCATGAGGATGATGTGTGTGTTTGGGGTGAAGCCGAGCTGTACCTTGGTTTTATTGAGCACCAGACCCACAAAGGCAGAGACCAGCAGCGATCCTGGCATGGGCGTCTTGGTCCGCAGCTCCTTTGGCATGCCAGAGAAAGGCGAGACGGGGGGCTCTTCGGGGAGGGTGACCGTGTAGGAATTCCGCATGCTGCGAGGAGGCACCCCTCGCCTCTCTCCCCCCACAAGCTTCCTTCGGTAGGAGATCCAGGTGTGGAAAAAGGTGAGACTCAGACGGGTCTGATCCTCTCAACCCCTTGCTCTGCCTGCTCAGACAGCAAGGAAGCGTTCCTCCAAAGCAGAGATGGACCCGGTGGAATAAAAGAGGGAGAGGAGCTGCTGAGTTTAGCGTGCCTTCTGCCCCAAGCGGAACCACAAGTGCTTCTTCTCCAGCAGGGAGGAAAAGTTTGGCAGGTTCTTCTGGCTGGACATGGAAGTGTGGCAGAGCGCGGGCGACCCTCCACACTGCGGCTCCTGCTCGCGTCTTTAAAATCCAGGGTCCGCCTCAAAGCTGTCACTCCAGGCAAAGCCGCTGCTGCTGCTTTCGCCTTCCCCGCTGCTGACGGCACCTGAATCACTCTGACATCAAGCAGGGGAGGTGGAACAGACGCCCAGGCAAGGCTGCACAGAAGAGGGCTCCCTCCAGGGAGGTACCGACGGCCAAGGCTGCAGGCAACTTTCTGCGCCGGGTGGGGAAGCCAAGGGGAAGTGTGACGGGTGGCTCTGCCTGGTCCTGTTGGGGTGCTCGAGTGTCGTAGCAACCCGGCTATGCAGGCCCAGCGATTTAAGGCACACACATACTCAGAGCAGGCACTGGGGGCGTGTAGAAGCCGATGAACTTTTCTTCCGGGTGGAACTATGACTCTCATCTCAGCCAGACAGAAATACTGTACTCAGTGCTATCCGTGACCTGTCTGTCTGTCTGTCTTTTTATTGGAGTCAGGGCCATAGCTGTCAATGTTTTCCTTTTTTAAAGAGAAACTCCCTTATTCCAAATAGAATTCCTCGCAGGAAAAGGGAAAAGTTGACAGCTGGCAGGGGAAGTATGTCGAAAGAACCCGTTTTTTTCACACGTCCCACGGCGAGGCGAAGTGACTTCTCTGAGTCCACATGGTGAGGCAATGGTGAATCTCAGAAGGAAAGTCGGTTGCCCTGCACAGAGTTGCTGCCAAAAGTGAGCCAACCGAGACCCCGCAGTGCCTCTTCCCCAAAGTAATGCCCACAGGTGGCATAGCTTCTCCCAGTGGCCCCCTCTTTCCCAGGCAGCATATGAAACTACCCACATCCCAGTAGCGGGACAGAGAAAGAAGGGAGCTCTCTTGGTGCATTCTGGTTGTGCATTCTGCTGGTAGCCGAACTCCAATCCTGCCAAGGTGTCTAATCTTTGAAGGGCAGAACAGTGGCATTGAGAAGGAGTACTCAAGAGACCACCCAGTCCAAACCATCTTGCACCCAAAGGCGTTCATTCACCAAGCCCGCCACAGATTAATTTTCCACACCACAGTGTGAATACTGCAGCAAGAGTGCTGAGGCGGCTGCTTTGAGACTCTTTTGTGGCTAGTTCCTCCGAACCTGTGTTCCCCACCCCCACCCCCAAACCACTTTGCTGATGTGGGTGGGAGAAGGAGGGGCAGAAAACTAAGGGGAAGAAAGAAAAAGGTTGTATGTGGGGAAACTGGAAGGAGAGAGCCCTGCAAACTCGAGGGAGCGCCTTTGTGACACCGGCAGCTGGCATGCCAATCCCCACCCGCCTCTGAGACCTATTTGCATGCACAGCAACCAACACACCTCACTTTTATTTCTTTTATCATTGAAACTTTTCAATAAAATATCAACATCGAAAATAAAAGGAAAGGAGCGATAGCCACTGAAGTACAAAAGGACAAGAAGGAACGCAGGGTATCCCAAGGCAAGCTATGGCCATTGGGTGGCATTTTACCCACTTTGTGTAACACTAGCTGACCTCCAGATAATTTGCTGGTGTCAGCACTCTGCAAGGGGCTTGAGGTCTGATGCCAAATCCAGCACTGGCTTGGATTTCAATGACAAATATTTCCTCTGCAATGAAGCACCCTTAACGGAGTATCTACTGCCTGACAAGCATCCTTCTTTACACACAGAGAGAAACTGAGGCACAGAAATAAAAGGGGAAGCTCCGTGAAGGCGCAGCAACTACGTTGCCTAGGAACCCAGACTCTCCTGCAAAACCACATATTCCCCACAGCCATCGCAACAGACCCATTGTCTGGTGACCTCTTAAAATTTCCAGACGGGACTGACCAAGCGCCTGACACAAATCTATAAATCCCCCGGCCAATGGTCAGATTGTCCCGCGGTAACTTTCCATTGTTTACGTCAGATGCTTTCAAGAGTCAGGATGAAGTTTTGGAAAGTTGCACTCGAGGTTGTTATTGCCACGTATCTATGCAGCCATAAAACCAAAGCATACGACCATAGGAAGAGTCTGCGGGATGAGGCCAGTGGCCCGCCCAGTCTAGCATCCTGTTCTCACAGTGGCCGACCAGACGCTTGTGCAAAACCCGCAAGCAGGATCTGTGCACAAAAGGACTCTCCCCTCCTGAGGTTTCCAGCAACTGGTATTCAGAAGCGCTGCTGCCGCCAACCGTGAAGAAAAGAATGAACAGCTTTCCTTTCCTCTTTAATAAACCAAGCACCGTTCGTTCCTTTTTGCACTGTTTCCAACCTTCTTCCATCCTCCAACCAGATCTCTTTGTGCAGACGCTGCAAGGGAACTAACTTTAGCCTGGATGAGGTAGGGCTATTTTTGGTAGCGTTAAAAATAAACCCAGGGAGACATACATACATACATATATTGCAGCACTATTTATCTACAAGATTTGTAAGCCTTTCATCAGCATGACACTGTCACTCCAGGGAACGCAATCTGCAAACGCAGAGATAAAAGCACACGGGAATAGTAAGGAACTGCAATTGCTGACGCACGAGGATGGGCAAACGCTCCCATGCGTGCCCGGGACAGAGGTGATAGGAACGGCGCATTGTTACACCGCACACAGACCCAGGCGACAGCAGAAAACGTAATTACGGTTCTATAACTGTACCCAAATTGCTCTGCGCTCAGCGTGTTTTTGCAATCATGAACACAGTTGGAACGCAGGCAGGCTGCACACCCACACAGAGTTGAGAGTCCAGAAGTACACAGTGCCAACCCAGCGTTCGGATATCAGGAGACTGCGCAGGAAGACAGACAGAGGCGGCGGCATTGAAATAACAGGGTCCAATCACCTATGGAAGCCCTTTTTGTATGCAAGAGTGAGAAGCGTTCAGCTAGAGCACCTCGGTTAGAGAGTTGACTTTACCTCTCGCAATCACAGACACAGAGAAGCAGTGGCGTAGCGTGGGTTGTCAGCACCCGGGGCAAGGCAAGTAATTTGCGCCCCCTAACCCGTGGATTTGCGCTCCCTAACCCTAACCCCCAGATGTTGCGCCCGGTGCGGACGGCCCCCCCAGCACCCCCCACGCTACGCCACTGCAGAGAAGACACTTGTAGGGAAGAAAATAAGAAAGCTGTTTACTATAGGAAATGCCTAACTGGGCACACAATTTTTGAGGAGGTGCAAACCAGGCGCCCCCAGTGGGCTGGGGCTCTTCTCCGCTCGCCAAGGGCTGTATCAGCTGCCCAGGCTCCCCCCTGTGTGAGCAGGCAGGCAGTCCAGCTTGGCCCCACTTTGGTCCTGCGGGGGTGGTTTGCTCCGGTGGCAGGGGTTGGGCTGGCACCCCTGCCTGGCACCCACCCACCCTTGGCTCCAGCAACTGGCACAATGCCATTGTGTCTAACGTGAATAGAACCGTTTCTCGCTCTAGTCTGATCAACTAGTCTAGAGGACAGCATGGCAGCCATGCTTGTGCCTTTCCTTTCTCAGAGGATAGCTACAGATGACCTCTCACCTTGAGGTCTGAGAGAGAAGAGTGAGGAGGAGGAGGAGGAAACGGCAAGCAGGATGCAGCCTAAGACTTATCAGTCCAATCAACAAGGTGATGGAGAAGTAAGGCACTAGGTTAAAGGTACAGAGATAGTCTGGGGACCTGCCTTAACCATATGCAAACCCCTCTTCCGCAAGCTGAGTTGCACCCAAACTTCCAACAGGAGGTTTCCAGGTTATCACTGTTTCCAGATGGGGTTCTGAGCTCTTCCGCAATTCCTCTTGTCCTGGGCCCTAGAGAGCGCAGATCCAAGTGTCTTTTGTTCTCCCCTGCTTTCTGGGAATGGCTTCGAGTGGTTTTGCCTTTGCTCCCTGGAAAACCCGCTCCTTAGCGCTCCATGAGAACTTACAGCGGCAATCTGCAGAAAACCAGATTGTTGTTTCGTTCCGGATTCGGCCCAAACTGTGGGTTTTCCCAGGGTGGGGGAAAGAGGTGAGGCAAATGGAGGTGTGGATAAGCCCTCAGTCCTATATTGGCAAACCCTGCTTCTGAAATTTTAGATGACTGGGAGGTTTTGCGCAACAAACTCGCTTTCCCCGGGAGATTGGGCTTTTCGCAATAAGGGAAGTGACATGGGAATATACCAGAAAGCACAGGTAACACTTGCTTTGACGCAACGCCATCTAATTTCTCACCATCGACAAATCAAGGAAGAATGTTCATTAAATAGCCAACATCATCTCATCTCTCATCTCCCTCTCATCAGAATGAGTTCCCTGGGAAGAGGGGCTGCTTGTTAAATCATGCTGGGAACTTTAGAGGGGAATAGGCCCCTTCGAACAACTCTCAGCACCCTTTACAAACTACAGTTCCCAGGATTCTTTTTTTTTGGGGGGGGGGGAGAAGCCATGACTGTTTAAAGTGGTATGATACCGCTTTAAATGTATAGTGCAGATGCGGCCTGAACTGATTTTATAAATGTGCCACTGTTGCAGCTATACTCATTCATGAGAAAGGCAACGGGTGTAAACACAAGGTAAAATCCGTACCTGCTGCCTTGCAGGAACATCTTCGGGAGAATAAAAGGCTAAGGAGTAAACCATACACAAATCAGAACAGACCCATGGAAGTCAATAGGCACGAATAACTTAGGTACATTCATTTCAATGGGTCTACTCTGTGCAGAACTCAGTTTAATGCAACCCATTGCTTGTATATATGTAAATGTTTCATTAGCATTTTTAAAACGAACACAATTATTTTGTGTGTGTTTTTTCTGTACTGTAAATTGCTTTTAGGAAGCCTCATGTGAAACCTATCCAATCAATCAATCAATCAATCAATCATTGCATTAATGCCCCCTAAGAGTATACCCACTGAAATGAAGAGACCCAAGTTAGCCATGTCTATTAATTTCAGTGAGTCTGACAAGCACCAGAAAAAAACCCGGTGTCAAAAGACACTTCTCTATTTTCTGATTTTTCTTTTCTTTTTAAAAGGGCATTGAAGAGTCCTGTGTGATATGAAAGCTGCCACAGTTGGAGAAATGGAGGAAGGGGAGAGGGAGATACTTACTTTAATGGATTTGTGGCTTCTTTAAGTAGCTGCTGGGATGGCTCTCTGACCACCAGGGAAGGAGGAGGAGGAGGCCTCCTCCAAGTGTCGGATAGCCAAGAATTCCTAGAAGCCAGTTTATGGATGGAGCATGAGGACAGCTGAATGCCTTCCTGCGGGCAGCAGCGGCCAAGGCAAGTGAGGGTTAGGGCAGACCTCAAATGGCCCCGGAGAGCCTGCGTGGCACGTTGCATGCCAAAGGTGCAGCCCCAGTTGTGCAGAAGAGGGAGTTTCAGCAGGGAGAAAAGTTCCAGCTGCTCTCAAATGACAGTTCTGAGGTTAGATTGCTGCAATATGCTCGGTGTGGAGGTGCCCTTGGTGGTAATTTGGAAACTGCAATGGGTTCGGAATGCAGCGGCCAGGGCGACCGAGTGGAGCCAGCAGTTCGGATCACATTGTCCTGAACTTGAGCTGGGTTGTAGCTCAGCAGCAGAGCATCTGCTATGCAAGCCGAAGGTCCCAGGTTCAGTTCCTAGCATCGTTCTGCCCGGACACTGAGATCCAGCGCCGAGGGCCTTCTGGCGGTTCCATCATTGAGAGAAGTGAGGTTACAGGGAACCAGACGGAGGGCCTTCTCGGTAGTGGCGCCCGCCCTGTGGCAGGGGGTTGGACTCGATGGCCCTTGTGGTCTCTTCCAACTCTATGATTCTATGAATACCCTCCCTTCAGATGTCACTTTAAAAAAGGGATACAAAAAAGGGAGGCGTGAGGAAGTCAGGAAAATAGGTTAATTAAGGAGGAGTTCTAAAAGAGAGAGCTTTGTTGTTTTTTTCATGTGTTTCTCACTTTTTATTTTTTGTGCTTAATGTTTATATTTTGTATTTTGTATTTTGATTTTGTATTTTCCTGTTTTTGTATTATCCTCTTTGTTTTTCTGTTTTTGTATTTTTTCTTTGAACTTTTTTACTGAGAAAATCTAATAAAATATTTATAAAAAAAAAAGAACGGACCTCCGGAACGAATTAAGTACTTAACCTGAGGTACCACTGTATATGATTTCTTAACTGTCCTTCACCTGTCCTAGGACAGACTACAACAATATAATATACAGATACAAAAACTATCTCTGTTCCAACTAGAGCAGAATATTATAATGCATACAATCATGCGAGAATTATTTGCATTTTCAGCAGAACATGCCAAAACCAAAACCAAACACCAAAACCACCCAGCCTTGATTCTTGTCGAGATCAAGATGGGAATTAGAAAAAAGGCAGTGTAGTCAAGCTCAACATTGAGGTTTTCAGAAAATTCTATCCCGACTGCCAATTATTTTATTTTATTTTTTGAAGCGGCTTTGGTCATTTTATAGAACGAGAGGGTGGAAAATGTTAGAATTAAAAGTAAATGATTAATCAAGGCAAGCTGGCTGCCATACAACTCCTGGGCAGCCCCAGTGCGGAAACTCTCAAAGCGGGGGGCTTCGTAGTGGAGCACACCCCTCTTGCATTGGTGGTGGGGCGGATGCAGCAGTGACCAGGTGGTCTCAGGTTGCCCAAAGAACAGGCTGTGATCTTCCTACTTGGCAACGGCCACCAGGTTCACCAGCCTGGGACGATGCAGATGGGTGATTAATGGGGCGAGAAATTTCCGGAAATTCCAGACGTCAGGAAGCAACGGTGTGGAGAATTGCAAGCATGGGGGTGAGGTGAAGAGCTATTGGTGGATCCAAATGGGGGCTTGGCTCAAAGGCCAGATTGAGAGAGAGACCCCAGGGAAACATCAGAGAGCTACCCTGCAATGGGGCTGAGAAGCCATCCAAAGGCAAGAGAAACCTGAAGGCTGCTTTGCTTAACCCGTTTTTTCTTCCTAAGTTACATGTCTCCTTTCTGTGTGTTCTCTGTTCCCACATTCCCAGCATGTTCGTACTCCTGTCTCAGCGACTTCTACACAGGCTTGGTTGTGCCCACAGGATGCAAGAGGGAAAGATACCCCAAGGAGGCGCTCTGTGGAGAGCTGGCGTCCAGCACCAGGCCCGTTGGTGGAGCAACTCTGCGTTACAAAGATGTTTGCAAATGTGGCACGAAGGATGGCACTGTCAACCCTGCCTTGTGGGAATCCGTTACAGGCAACTACAGTGCCTGGAGGCAGGCAGTTAAGTCGTGTGTCTGAAGTGAGAGCTGGACCATAAAGAAGGCTGATCGGCTGATCGCCGAAGAATTGATGCTTTTGAATTATGGTGCTGGAGGAGACTCTTGAGAGTCCCATGGACTGCAAGAAGACCAAACCTATCCATTATGAAGGAAATCAGCCCTGAGTGCTGACTGGAAGGACAGATTGTGAAGCTGAGGCTCCAATACTTTGGCCACCTCATGAGAAGAGAAAACTCCCTGGAAAAGACCCTGATGTTGGGAAAGATGGAGGGCACAAGGAGAAGGGGACGACAGAGGACGAGATGCTTGGACAGTGTTCTCGGAGCTACCAGCATGAGTTTGACCAAACTGCGGGAGGCAGTGGAAGACAGGAGTGCCTGGCGTGCTCTGGTCCATGGGGTCACGAAGAGTCAGACACGACTAAACGACTAAACAACAACAAACAAGCAGTGACCGGAGGAGAAATGGCCACTGGGAGGAGGACAGAGAGAAGAAATGCCATGGTGCATCTGCAGTGGAACAGCCGGACGCCTTCATCTGCCCCAGCTGCAACAAAACATGTCTCTCCTATATCGGTCTCTACAGCCACAGCAGGTGCTGCAACCGTCCAACAGCTTGACCTTACCCCCAAAAGCGCACTCCTCCATCGTCTCCCAAGATTGACAAATGTTAGCAAAAAAACAAGGATCTCCTCCCCTCTCACTTAGGAATGCAATTCTAATGTTATTTGCATCAAGATTGTTTAACGGTTTGTATGGTATTATATATCGTATAGACCCACCTACTCCAGCACTATGCTCCCACAATACCCTCTTGCCTCTCGGAATCCTGCAAGTGGGAACTGAGATCTTTCCCAACTTGTCATTCCCAGATATTGGCATTCAGAGCCATGATTCCTCTGACAGCATCTATTTTCATTGTTTTTTCTAAGCTGCCCAGAGGACTTTGGTCCATAGGCAGTCCAGAAATTAAATGAAATAAATAAATAGGAAGGAAGGAAGGGAGGAAGGAAGGAAGGAAGGAAGGAACACTACAAGTTATGTAGCTGCATGCTACAACTTCAGCAAACATCTAGTTTGGCCCTGAACAAAAATGAGGTAGAAACGGTGGTGTAGGACCTGTGATGGATCTTGTTCCCATATGCAGGTCATCACTTGATGTTGCAAGTCAGGGCGGAGTATCTAATTCATACTTTCCAACATCATACGTGAAGTGACACAGAGCCATCCTTAGAAATTCACACTTTCCTGACTTTCGCAGTGCTTGCTCTCCAGCCAAGTAACGTATACAAAATAAAATAAAATATGTGTATGTTAGGATAAAATGCGCTTTTGTTAGTGAAAACAGCGTACAAAAATGCACTCTTATCGGAAGACACTGCTTTGCACAGATGAGTGCAAAAGGCGAAAACAGTGCACCAGCATGTGTACGTTAGGAGAAATGGGCACTGCTAGCAAGTTTTCATGGGGATTAAAAAAATAAATAAAATTGCAAACTGATGTGGAAACAGGGAGAACGGAACTTAAGGTTGGAACTTAAGTCTGGAACGTGAAATTGGCAAATTTGCCCATCACCAAAGTGATGAACACACCCTGCACACATCGGCCCCGACTGGCTACTTGGTGTATACTTGGTGGTGTGTACTTGGTGGCAGTGGTGCAGAGAATAAAGAGGGCAGGGATAAGAGGAGCTGAGGTCTTGGAGGTGCAGCAGAGCACTAGTGGGTTGAAGGAAAGCTTTGGAGACAAGACTGTGTGGCAAGCTAAGCCCTACTTATTTACCAAGGCCTTTAAACTCAATTTGGGCGCCATTTGGATCTATCCGTTTTTATGGTCAGCAGGCTTACTGATTTTAGTCTTCTGCTTGTGCTGTCGGTTTTAACTTTTCCAGTGGTTTTATCTATTTTGTTGTTTCAATTATCTACTGTACACCAGCCTTCCCTCACTAGGTGCCCCCTGGATGCTTTGGACTACAACTCCCATCAGCCCCAGCCCCGAAGCTGATGGGAACTGTTGTCTAAAAAAATCTGGAGAAGCCTGATCTACAGAGTGGTATTATTGGAATACCTGACCTGTCAATGGGCTCGGTGACCTTGTCAAATGAAGAAAGGACCTTGCCATATGGTTAAACCCAGCTCTCTTTTTGACAGGGGTGGGGAACTTTTTCCAACCCGAGGGCCACATTCTCTTCTGAGCAACCTTTCAGGGGCCACTTGCCCCTGGGTCTGAGGCTGCCTGCCCCTGCCTTACGAGAACAGAGGCAACCCATGTGTGCTGGGCTGGGAGAGCAAAATGGCAACATTCCCTCCTAGCTCAGATCAGATGCAAGAAACAAGCCTAGGCTGACACTGGAAAAGTTTGCTCCTCTTCAAAAGTGGTCCTGTTTTCAGCTGCGGAGTCTCATGCCGACAAGTGCCTCTCGTTCTGCCCCACCCCAAGATGGCAAAGTCCCAGCCTCCCTCCCTCCCTGGGGTGGCTTAATATAGGAGCAGCTCTGCAAGGCAATTCTTCTGGGTCACTTGGGGTTATGGCAGCCCAGTCCAAATGCCCTCTGCATGCTTCTTGGTTGAGCTATTTGGTAACTGAATACAGGCATGCCCTGGGGTTACAGAGAGGGGAGCTTAATGATCCCTGCTGCTATTTGCTGGTCTTGGGTTTTAAGAGTCAGGCAGCAAAATAAGAACCGTTACAGAAATGGATTGGTTAAGTTGCAATGCAAATTCCCGAAGAGCGTGTGTGTGTGTGTTTTATGGGAGTGTGTGGCCGGGACTGTGTTCCGTGCCATTAAACTGACAGCGCTGTGGGGTCACACCAGTCACATGGGATTTGCAGTGCGTTCACACTGCCAGGTTACTACAACCACCGGATGTCACACATGACTGGCTAAAAATTATTCCTTCCCCCCCAAAGATACTTGAAAGAGATGATGCAAGAGCTTAAGAAGAACACTACAGTATCTGGCTCTGACCTCCATCTCCCACAAAGACCCAGGCAGTATGGCCAATGGTTAGGGGATGATGGGAGTTGTAGTCCAATAACACCTGCAGGACAGCAGGGTGGGGAAGACTGTCTGCACCATATGAAGAAGGAATTTACAGGATGTGTGTAGAGATGGGTGTGACTGCTTCTGGGGTGAAAAGTGAAGGAAGAGGGTCCTTTTTATAACAACGGCATCCTCCAAAGGCTCCTCTGTTCTTGAACCTCATGTCCCACAAAGGCACAAACCCAGGGCCGGGCCTGTTCGTGAGGCAGACTGAGGCAGCTGCCTCATGTGATGGAATCCAAGGATCATCTCTGCTGGTACCCGGCTGCTGCCGCCGCCAAGGAAGCGAGGAGATGTGGCTGTGTCGGCTTCCGGGTTCCAGTGAGAGCCCTGCGAGATCGCACAGAGGCCTTGCGAAATCTCACCAGAACCCAGAAGCTGCAGCCATGGAACCCTAGGAAGTGGTTTCGGTGGAAGCAGCAAGGGGTGGTACACACACTAGGCAGCAATTTCCTATTTTGCCTCAGGTGGCAAAATGGGACATCCTACCCCTGAACACACCTGTATCTATTAGGGCAGGGGGGAAGGAACATGTGGCCCTCTACTTGTTGGAAGCTGGACTCCAACTCCCCCAGCCAGCATGGCCAGTGGTCAGAGCAACATCTGCAAGGCCGCACGTCCCCCATGTACATAGCTGTCAACTTTCAGATTTGAAAATAAGGGATCAGCAGCCTCACCTGTCCCGGGGACAATCTACGGGATATCTAACAATCCGGGATAGCAGCGGGAAACGGTGCTGGAATAAGGGGATTTCTCGCAAAAAAAAGGGAAGGTTGACTGCAATGCCCATGTATCCCAGCATGCTTCAAAAACCAGGCTTCTTCAAGACAATGCATGTCGTCTTCCAACTTATCCGCCTCTAAATCAGTGGCTATATTTGCATGAAGGTTCTGGTAGGCCCATCGTGCTAGGGAAGAATGCATTGGGTTTTCCTCCTATCATCTGGGACTCTGCTCTGCTGATTCTTACGTTGCATGCCAGGCACGCATATAGGTAGGAAGGGATGACAGAGAATTCCAACAAGAACAGAAACGTTGAGTGGAAACGGCCGATGTTTGCTTATTCATCCCGTGTCCACAATGGAAATCAACCCGGAGAACATGACTAATATTCGCTGATAGCTTGGGTCGCTTTCAGTTCTCAAACGACATGTAACAGATTGCCTCCAATCCTAAGTGAATAGGCATACCAAGTCAGTGGGATATCGGGGCAGACAAAATCCCCCGTTATCCACGCTGCCTCATACTCTTGCGCCTGCTTCCGTCTCGAGGCTGTGCATGGGTGAAAGAAATAACCGCTTGCCCGGGGACCCTCAGGAGCACCCCAGCTGCTTTGCTGGCCTTCTCGGTGTCTGTCCCAGACGGAGCCAGATGGTGCGCTGCGTGCCCATGTGAAGGAGGCGTGTGCAATGCCAGCTGGGAGGCCGACAGCCCCTCCCACCCAGCAGCCAAGCCCAGTGTTTGGTCAGGGCCAGCTGACGCCAGGCCAGCGGAAGGAGGAGTAGAGGGGGAGGAAGAGGCAAGAATTTCTGAGTGAAGGAGAGAGGAGGGATTTAGGGATGGGAGAGGGGAGAGTAGCTCCCTGCCCCCCTAAAGAATAGCTGCCTCCTTAAAGAAGATATGTCTGCAAAAACTGACTGATTTGGAGGATTAGACCCCAAACTGGCATTTATTGAAACGGTAATATTCAAAAGCCAATGGAGGGAACGTTTCACCTTCCCAGGACATTCTGGGTCCTTTTTGTGATGATTTGTGCTTTCAGTACTGCTTGCAGCTGCAAAAGTTCCAGGGCAGGCATCCTGCTTTGCTTGCAATTGGTCCATCTCCTGCAGCTCCCAGCTGATATTCCATGACATTTCATACCACCAACTGTTACAGTGCTGGCTGGGGCTGGTGTGAGCTGTGGTCCAAAACTCTAGGTTTAGGAAGGCTGGAATAAGCGGTGAGCTTCAAAATCCTACACCCCCCCCCAAATTAAATAATAATAATTTTGGGTTGTTCTCAGAGTGCTGGCATGGGGTGTGAAGAAGAGGAACAGCGCTGGCATTTGGTGGGCGGTTAGCGACAGAGATTTTGCCAGGGTTCAGGTTTGGCTTAGAGTCCTGCCACCAGTCCCTGGAAAGACCACCTGCTCCTTAATTTTATGTGATGGGGGCCAGGTTGCATTTCCCCCAGTAGTGAGAGGAAAGGCACTCTGCACATGCTCAGAGGTACTTTCACCTTTGCTATTACTTCATACCTGCACCTTCAATGGTGGGGAGGGGCATGGCTACAGATTGGGATGTGGGCAGGGAGGCGTCAAGTTGGCAGAACTAGAGGGGCCACCCGAACCAGGAGCAATGGTTGCTTCTGGACTAGAGGCTACAAGCTCTAGGCTTCAGATACACATTGCTTGAGAAGTGCTGCAATCTCTGCCCATGCAGAAGATTCATGCATTTCAGGGGGTTGGACTACATTGACTCTTGGGGTTCCCCTTCCACCTCTACGATTCTATAATTCTAAGTATCGCTCCCTGTTCTGTCTTGCCTTTGTCGCACGCAACACGAGTTCACCTTCGAAACAAAAGCTACGTTATTCGTCTCACGGTCTGCTGTGGTGAAATGACGTGCCGAACGTCGTTTACGTGATTAATTAGCATAAACGATATTATTCTACCTCATTCATTTTACCCAATCTGTGAACCAAGGTAGTGGAGCCCTAAAACGAGGGGGGAAAGAACTGTACCACTTCAGACTGTGTGCATGGAATGGGGGCGGAGTAGGAAGTTCCTTTCTCACTTAAAAACAAAGTGACTGCAAGTTAGAAAACAACTACTACTCACACTAATGTATTAGGGGGGGGGGTGAGGTTCTAGTCCAGTTCATTCCCTGTTTGTTTTAAATGAGGGAGGATTGAGAAAATGGTACCCTCCGCTGGCCTGACACCTCTACCATGAAGTGGTACAGTCCACTCTGCCATCCTACCTCTGGATTCCACCAACTCAGTGTGCCCAGCTGTGAAGCACTGGGTCTAACCAGCAGTAAATCGCCATGCAGCCCACCTGCTTTGCTCAGGCTGGAGTGGAAAGTTACCGGCTGTGGTGTGAGAGAGTTCAAGAAGGCCACGCATGCATGCAAGCGCACGTGAACCTTTGCAAAGCAGGCGTCTCCCAGAATGTTAAGTGCTCTCTGCCACCCGTTTCTAGTCTAGCTGAGTTTACTGCAAACATGGAAAACTTCCCTGAGCTATGGAAGTGACCGGCGACAGCCAAGCAAACAAACAAGCCCTCCTTGCAACGCTGTCTACTGAAGGGCTTAATCTGTACAAATAGTTCTCCAAGGCTTAGCTCTCAAGACATTTCTGTATACCTTGCATCCACCTGCATTGCAACGGAGCGAGCCCCTGAGCATGTCCCGAGTGGCTTTCCACACCAAAACTGGCGGCACTGAAGAGCTTCTGAGATTGCACCTAGCCTGACCCACACAGTTCCAAGCGTGCATTTTCCATCTTGAGGACCAGAAAGTTGCTTTTCACAACACTGAGGTTTTCTGGATTACTTGATGCCAGTTTCTGTGTCTGCGCAGAACCACAGCACACACTCGGGTCCTGGTTATGCCCTCTCACTTACATACCCTTCGCCCCAAATAAGTTGCAGCTGGTTGCTGCCCAGGGGCGAGGGAGTGGCACTCCGCACGTGCTCAGAAATACACCCACTGACTCGTATGATAACCTCAACACTGGAGAAAACAGGGTTTGGAGGACAAACTCTGGTTTGTCTTATGATGAAGCAGGCATCCTCTCACCCCCATGAGTGTCTATGCTACCTTTTAAAATGGCAGCCTTCAGCCACTCTGTGGAGACAGGAACAAGGGGCTGGGCCATGGAGGAGGGATAAAAACAAGTGCTGCAAGACTGGAAGGGCACCTTTGTTGCTCCCAGCGAGTGGCACGCCAGCTGGATCTGCCATCCTTGGCATTGCCCATCCCTGGTTATGTCATCTCTGCTGTGTTCACAAACAGTTGGTGGCGGCGCAGCACTGAATGTACCAGCGTGCCAGCCGTGGCAAGCGAGCTCTTGCAGCCGACTCTTCCTGCTTCCACCCAGCCAGGACCCTCCTTCTTCCTCTAAGCTGCCAGCTCTGGGTGCTAGTCAAACACAGCTGAATCCTGAATCACAAAAGGAGTGGTGATGGAGGAGGAGGAGGAGGAGGAGCAGAAACTTCTTTCTGTTCCCAAGCCATGGTGTGTTTTTTTCCAGCTGCAACTCGCCAGAACTCAGTTCTGGCCCTTCTCAGGCGGGCGCCACGGCCATCAGAAGAGAACAACAGCACAGTCCCGAGCACTCCTTCCAATGCCAATCTGGGCATCACCGCTGTGCCTCCTTAGCTCTGAATCTGCCAGGGTTGGCAGCAAAGATCCATCTTTGCCCAACCTCCTGCTTCCCACAGTGACCCATCTGATGCCCCTGATAAGCTCACAAAAAGGGCATGCGCTGCCACTCCCCTCCGCAAGTATTACTCTGCTAGACTGTCTCCGTCCACAGAGATTCCAAACCATAGAAAGCAACATTATTTAGGGGATTTGTTTTCGCACACAAAACTGCATTGCACAAATAGAAGGATGAAGGCTTCGACGAAATGCTTTTGCTCGTCTTACTTCACTTGGGAACGTAACCAGGAAACAAGCTTAGGAAATATGTTTTTAAATCTCTCCATGGAGATTCCAAACCACAGAAACAACATTCTTTGTGGAGGTTTTGCTTACAGACTCCACTAACCTGGAAGCAGTACCTCGGGTTAAGAACTTTGCCCCAGGATGAGAACAGAAATTGCGAGGCAGCGGCGCGGCAGGCTCCATTAGCTAAAGTGGTACCTCAGGTTAAGAGCGGTTTCAGGTTAAGAATGGACCTACGGAACGAATTAAGTTCGTAACCCGAGGTACCACTGTACTTAGATTAGCTGGGCTGTCCCACTGATTTTTTAAAATAAATAAATAAATAAATAAATAAATAAATAAATAATAATAATAATAATAATAATAATAATAATATGACCCCCTCATTTTTCTCAACCGTCCTTCCCTATCAATAATATTTATTTGTGAAAAGGGGGTGAGCACATGACAGGCTCTTGAAAGCATGATGTGAAAGTCCTGCCCTCCAATCTTAAACACGTGGAGACCAGTTGCAGTTACTTAGGCGAGAAAGGAATTCACTCTGTGCGTGCTCAGCAGCACCCTCAGCCATCACTCTCGCACTTTGAATGGGTATGCCATTCAAAACTGAAAATGTGGGCCTGAAAATGGTGAGAGTCTGCTTCAAAGGGGTCCCTGCCTGACACCAATCTAAGGGCAATGACTTTATAGACTTACGGACGGGGAAATAAATTGGGAACCTTACAGTGTCACTATTTGGGGTCCTCTGCTGAGGGCTGGCTGTGGACTCAGTGGGAAGCCACGAATATTTAAATGCGACACAAAAGCGCTCTGACGGTGTGCTGCGGGTGTGAGCTCATGCGCCAAACATCCCGCGCGCGTCGCATCCCTAAAGGCGAACTAATTGCACATTGCTCTATCATGCGCAGAGGAAGAACCAGGGAAGCACGCCCTTGAGGCGCCTGTGTGCATATACACATGTGCACACACACCTCCATGTGCTGAGACAGCTGTCTGGGTCCGTGACACACTCTGGGGAGCACCTCTCGGCGGGCCCCACCCCAGACCTTCTCTAATCTGCTCCACGGGGGCCTATTGACATAGCAAGAGTTTGTGTGTGTTCTTAAGCGAGCATTAAACAATTATACCTGTTACATAAACTCAGGGGACTAGTGCCAAGCAGGGAGGGAGAGACTGACAGGGAGACTTAATTACACAGGCTCTGAGCTCTGCTGCCAGATCACCTGTTCGCTGCCAGGACTGGGAGGAATTGGTCCTCCCGGGAGACTCAGTCCCAAGGGCGAGAAGGCCTGAGAATCTTGGCATTGAGGGGGCCTAATCTGAGGCAGGGCTCCATGCCTAGGGCTTGTGCCCCAGGATGTGTTTCTTAGGCAGGTCACCTCACCTTTCTCCTTTCTCTCCGCTTTTAGGAAGCTCTCACACACGGCACGTTAGATAGGATAATGGAGCGACCCCCAGAACCTGCCCTCCTAGGCGTAACAGGTGTATTATCCATTTATAGTTAATAACTAACCACGGTAACTATGTCAATATCATCATGCGCTGTAGTATCTCGTTGCACTTAGCTACCTTGGGAGTATTGTGCTCTAGAAGTCATGTTTGCGTGTGTCGTGCGATGCACACAGATATGTTCATTTAGCTTTCAGGGTGCAAGTCACTGTAGGATAGGAGGAATGAAGCAAAATAATACTCTGCAGTGGCTCTCCGTCTGTGGAATGCTCTCCCCAGGGAAGTTCGCCTGGCGCCTTCATTATACACCTTTAGGTGTCAGGCAAAAACGTTCCTTTTTAGCCAGGCCTTTGGTTGACCTGATGGACATCCTATACCCTTTTAAAATGTGGCTCTTTTTTGCGGGGGGGGAGGAGTTATTATTGGGTTATTGTTCTTGTTTCGATTTTATATATTGTGATCTTTTCTGTGAACTGCCCTGATACCTCTGGGTATAGGTCAGTACAGTGGTACCTCGGGTTACATACACTTCAGGTTACATACGCTTCAGGTTACAGACTCCGCTAACCCAGAAATAGTACCTCGGGTTAAGAACTTTGCTTCAGGATAAGAACAGAAATCGGGCTCTGGCGGCGCGGTGGCAGCAGGAGGCCCCATTAGCTAAAGTGGTGCTTCAGGTTAAGAACAGTTTCAGGTTAAGAATGGACCTCTGGAATGAATTAAGTACTTAACCCGAGGTACCACTGTATATAAATCCAATAAATAAAATAAAAACTGCACTAACATTCCTGCAACAGAGATTAGTCTGCGTGTTGGGCAGGAATGCCTGTGCAGGTTGCTAGTTCAATTCCCGATGGTATCTCCAGTTAAGAGGGAAGACAGCCTGTCTGAAAGTCTGGAGAATCGTACCAAGTTATAGTAATCCAAACCATGCTGAACGAGATTATCTCGCGGCAGATTCCTATGTTTCATTTGCTCCCACCAGCCACAAGCAGAAAGATGGCAGCTGTAGTCCAGCAAGAGCCACAGGTTCTCCATCCTGACACGGGAAGCTTGTTTTACCTTGGAACCAGTGTCTGAAATTTGTCAGCTGAACTTTGCACCTGGCTATCGGCCACTTGCGACCGAGTGAAGATGCCCGGGTGCCAGGATGGCGTCTGATGTCTCCGCCACCTGTAGGCGCATATCTGGGGATCCTTGGATGGATATTGACTTTTTTTGGCACACACCAGCAGCACATCCTGTAGAATTCTACCCATTACATTTTATCTGCACAATCAGAATGAATTTCAGGAATCAAAAAGTCATATTGAAAAAATTCGACTTTCGAGCAGTCTGCCTCCAAAATAGCAACTAGGTATTCTGTTCTAGTGGCCATAATCCTCTTTTAAAGGAGCGATTTGGTGCTCAGCTTATATATCTGAGTTTCTAACACAGCTTGGAGCCCACCTCCCGTGACTTCTGAGAAAGTCCTGCCTGTCAATGTGAATAAGAAGTGTGAAGGAAAGGCATTTGTCACGCAAATGAACATTCTGGCCAATGAACATGATATGAGAGAGAGAGAGAGAGAGAGAGAGAGAGAGAGAGAGAGAGAGAGAATGAGTGAGTGTTTTGGACTTGATACCCCGCCTTTCACTCCCCTTAAGGAGTCTCAAAGCGGCTAACAATCTCATTTCCCTTCCTCCCCCACAACAAACACTCTGTGAGGTGAGTGAGGCTGAGAGACTTCAGAGAAGTGTGACCAGCCCAAGGTCACCCAGCAGCTGCATGTGGAGGAGCGGAGACGCGAACCCAGTTCACCAGATTACGAGTCCACTGCTCTTAACCACTGCACCACACTGGCTCTCAATATAATAATATGGCTCTCAATAATATGTCGCATTACAAGAACCAAACCTGAACAGGCTTTGCTTAAGCCTGCCGTTTTGAGAACAGGAACCACAGAGAGTTAAATCCATGCCCGGCAGAACTTTCCATTCGCTCCAGACAGTTGTCGGTTTCTCCTTGGCCCTGCATCCATGAGGGCACGTTGGTGACCGACATTGCTCTTTGCAGAAATATTTCGCACTGCGGCTGCTCAGGTGTTTCTGATCCAGGAACACAGAGAGCCTGGGGCAAAGGCTGGTTGTGGGAACAAGTGACTCAAGTTTGGCCACGTTTGACCTGACCCTGGCATGACAAAACCGGGTCGCCGTGACATGACCGCATTTCCTGGTGGCCCCAGGTGCAGAAAAGACCCAGAAGCGCATGGGAAGTTGAGACCAACATAGACCCAGAGCTGAACGTGAGCCAAGATTTACCTAGTGCTCAGCAATGAGTGAGTTTCAAAATGACCAAAACTTGCATGCTCCCACCCTACCCAGCAATAATTCTGAAGTAGGGGAACAGGGCTGTGGGTACCTGGAACTAACCTCCATCCCTGCTCCCTGCAGAAAAATATCACAGTATGCTAAGCCAGCGAAACCTGTTATTCCACACACAGACAGCCTGGAAAGGAAAGCAAACAAAAACAACCAGATCTCTTCCATTTGACAAAAGCTCCTGCTTGGTGTGTTTACTCGCTGAAGCCAAGGGGCAACTTCTGTGCCCGAAAAGCAAAGCAAATCCAGCAACCGTTAAAGCAAACTTAAGCCTGCAAAACGGAGCAAACTGGTGCTGAATCTGGAAGAGTGACACGGGATGCACTGAAGGATGGGGAACCAGATTAAAGGAACCGTAGGCGATCGATTGACTCTGCTGTGCCACAGCAAAGCGCCATCACCTTATGAACTTAAGAACTTAAGAAAAGTCCTGCTGGATCAGGCCAGGGGCCGATCCAGTGCAGCATCCTTTTTTCACAGTGATCAGCCAGAGATGTCATTGCGAAGCCCTCAAACAGAACCTGAACACAAGAGTCCGCTCCCTCTCCTGTGGTTTCCAACAGCTGGCATTCAGAAACATTACTGCCTCCGACTGCAAAGGCAGAGCATAGTCATTGTGGCTACTAGCCATCGATAGCCCTCTTCTCCATGAATTCGTCTCATCCTCTTTTAAAGCCGTCTAGGTTTAGCTATGCGCTGTGTGAAGAAGTGACTTGCTTTTGCCCATCCTAAACCTTCCAACATTAAGCTTCTCGGGGATGTCCGCAAGTTCCAGTGTTAAAAGCAGCTTTCCCCAACCCGGTGCCCTCTGGAGGTTGTTGGGCTCCCGACTCCCATCAGCCCCAGTCAGCACAGCCAACAATCAGGAATAATGAGAGCTGGAATCCGATAACAACACCTTAAGGGCTAGAGGGTGCCTTTAGAACAGGTGTGGGGAAGCCTTCTGCCCTCCAGAGGTTGAACTACAGCTCCCATCATCCCTGGCTGCTGGCCATGCCAGCAGGGGCTGATGGGAGTTGTGGTTCCCACACACTTGCCTCACGAGCAGCATTCTCACCCCGGAGGGAATGCTCCTTCTAAGATGTCACTAGCCGCTTGCCGTTTTAAGAGGAGCTGTAGAATTGTAATTATTTTAAAGCCCACAGCTTGATGAATCAGGGCATCTTTTTAGCCTACCGAAAAAGAGGTTTTTAAGTTTGTTTTTAAAGAAATATCTTACCAGTGGATCAATTAAATGGCTACTTGTGCTCTTTAAGCCCTGGTGGTACATGCATTTTTCAAACTGGAGGTTTCCCTATTGGAGAAAGGCTGTAGCTCAGTCATAGAGCATCTGCTGTGCAGGAAGAGGGGCCCAACTTCAATCTCTGGTATCTCCAGGCAGAGCTGAAAATGTCCCCTGCCTGAAATCCCAGAGACCCGCAGCCACACAGGGCTAATCCACACATCCGTTTCTCTGCAAGCTTTCCCCTGGGAACCCAATCTCTAGTGCAGAATCAGAACAAACAGCAGCTGGGCTTTAAGTGGATTGCTGTTAATAATAATAATAATAATAATAATAATAATAATAATAATAATAATAATAATAATAATAATTTATTACTTATACACGGCACATCTGACTGGGTTGCCCCAACCGCTCTGTGCAGCTTCCAAGAGAATACAAAAAAACGCACACTACACCAGACATTAAACACTTCCTGATATAGGGCTGCCTTAAGATGTCTACAGAAGGCCATATAATTGTTTATCTCTTTGACATCTGATGGGAGAGTGTTCCACAAGGCGGGCACTACTACTGAGAAGGCACACTGCCTGGTTCCCTGTAATTTCTCCCAGGGAGTGAACTTCCAGATGGTCCTTGGAGCTGGATCTCACTGTCCAGGCTGAATGATGGGGGTACAGATGCTCCCTCAGTTATCTGGGCTGAAGCAGCTTAAGGTTTTAAAGCTCGGCACCAGCACTTTGAATTGTGCTCGGAAATTTACTGGGAGCCAGTGAAGATCCTTTAGGACCGGTGTTATATGGTCCTGGCGGACACTCCCAGTCACTAGTCTGGCAGCCACATTCTGGATTAAGTTTCTGAGTCACTTTCAAAGGTAGCCCCACGCAGAGCACACTGCAGTAGTCCAAGCGGGATAGATAACCGGAGCGTTTGCCACCCTGGTGAGACAGTGGGCAGGCAAGCAGGGTCTCAACCAGCATACCAGATGGAGCTGGTAGGCAGCTGTTCTGGGCACAGAATTAACCCGTGCAGTTCTCATGTAGCACTAAAGAGCAGGTTTGCCAGAGGAGAAAGGCGGGGGGAAGGCAAAATTGCTCAAACCCATGCCTAGAAAGCACAGTGGAAAACTGGTCAGACCTGTGCTTTCTAGGCACAGGGTGAGCAGAAGTGTCCCCCCCCCCCAATGTAGACACAATACAGTTGTACCTTGGTTCTCGAATGCCTCGTTACTTGAACGTTTTGGCTCCTGAACGCCGCAAACCCGGAAGTGAGTGTTCCGGTTTGCAAATGTTTTTCAGAAGCCGAACGTCTGACGCGGCTTTCGATTGAGTGCAGGAAGCTCCTGCAGCCAATTGGAAACTGTGCCTTGGTTTTCGAATGTTTTCGGGAGTCGAGTGGACTTCTGGAAAAGATTGAGTTTGAGAACCAAGGTACAACTGCACTGAGTTAAAAAGGACCAATGGCCTGGCTAAGAACGAGGCCGCTTCCTATCTTCCTAACTAACCCCTTGCACAGGCCTTGTTCAGGCTGGGGCTGTGCCCTGCGACACACGCAGCAACAATGCCAACTCCCTTTTCCCTGGCACCACAATGCAAGGCCTCCCGCCCCACTTCCATCCCCGAAGCCAGAGCAGAGCCCTACCTGGGCCTCCTTGGCCAAGATGTCCGTCCGACTGTCTGTCCGCTCCCATGGTTGAGTCGAGGAGCAGCTGGTGGGGCGCAGGGTGGGCGTGATGACCTCTGGGGTGGAGCCGTGGAGGCCGGAGCCTGGGGACCGCCCGCCTTTGCGCCTGCTGGACTCCAGGTAGTCATTGACATAATCCGACCGGTAGTAGCTCTGCAGCGGGCACAGGTCCTGGCGGCTGCGGGCGATGTACGAGGCACGGGCAGGGGGCGGGTCGGCGCGGTACGAGTCCGACAGGTGCATGGAGGTGATGTCCCGCGCCAGGTCCGAGTGGCTACTGGATTTCTTGCGGCCCAGCGTGGCGCCGTAGCTGGTGGATGGGCTGTTGCCATAGGAGTAGCTGGGGGCCCCTCCGCTCAGCCCCCCGCTGCCCGGGGTTCTCACCGGAATCCGTCCATAGCTGGGGCTGAGCCTGGTGCTGGAGTCCGGGCGTTGGAGCAGCCGCCTGTCGTAGGTCAAGGAGGAGGAGGACGCGGTGGTGCCCGATGTCCGGAGGTAGCTGGAGGGCGCGGTGGGCTTGAGACTGATTTTCTCCTTGTCCGGGTAGGAGGAGGACAGGTTGGAGGAGTAGGAAGAATAGTTCCCATAGCTGGTGGAGGCCTTGCTGTACGACGAGGTGTCCGAGTAGCGGGGAGTGTCGACATAGCGTTTCAAGGTGGAAGACAGCTGGGACATCCTGCGGGATGGGGCACTGGGGGCGGCGCTGGTGGCATTGGCTAGAAAAAAAGGAGGACACGATGACAGCGGTTAAGCTAAGGACGGCCCACTACTATTATCAGGGTTGGGCCCAGGTTTCCTGAAAGAGCGTCTCTCCCTATATGAACCTGCCTAGGTATAAAGATCCTCAGGTAAACACCTTCTCTCTCCCCCCCCCCCCAATCCTTTATTATTTTATTCACATAATATACCTTCTTTACAACAAACAACTCCAAAATAAACAGACAACTCCAAAATAAAATCATATGTAACAAAACCGTAAGTCTCATGTTTTCATTTATACTGATCGCCTTCTCTCGGTCCCATCAACACCAGAAGCATGGTTGGTGTGACATGAGAGAGCCTTTTCTGTGGCTGCCCCCACATCATGGAAGTTTCTCCCAAGAAACGCTAGACTGGCTCCCTCTTTGCCCTCCGGGTATAGGGCGGTATATAAATTCAATAAATAATAATAATAGCCTTCCACTGGCAGGCTAAGACCTTCATGAGACATGCTTTTGAAAACTAAGGTGCAGATGATGTTGGCCACTGCATCAGGGCAAATTGTGCTTTAATGCTGGTTTGAAATGTAGTTTGAGGAACTTGACCTGTTGTTTTCACGTATTGCGGGGGATTGTCAAAAGATAACATTATCTTTAATTATATACCTAATATATGGGGCTTGATTATTGATCGATGTGCCCTTACACCTCCAAAAGATTGATCTTGATACATTGGAAGGACAAAAAGACGACCGCTTTTGATCAATGGATAGATGACATGGCAACTCTTGCAACCCTTGAACGGATCGTTTTCAGACAAAGATTATGTATAGATAAATTTAATGATCTTTCCAACACATTTACTGAAACCATAGTGACCTGTGAATCAGTGTATATTTGAGGGAAACAATAAGTTCATCCATCTACATATGTTTTATATAGTTCTTTAATCTTAATTAAATTCCACTGTTCTATTGTTATTGTTGTTTTCCTCTATATTTTCCTTTCCTTTTCCTATAACTCATTCTAATATTCTTAATAAATAAAACAAAGTAATTTTTTAAAAGGAAATAGTAATGCTGTGTGTGTGTGTGTGCAGATTCAAAAAATGCAACCACATAGGTGTCCGTGGGAAACTAAAATCTCAATGGGGCAGTGGGTGCGAATCAACCAGCCCCGGAGGCAGGTGTCGCAGAGTCAGAACACCAAGGAGCCAGCTCCAAAACAGGAACAGCAGGTGGCATAAACAGAAACTCAACCCTTGATTCCTTTGCTAAGGTGTGTTTACATTTGCAAACCCTGCAGCCCTACATAAAGGCCACCGGCGCCCTCTTCTGACCAAGACTATCTTTGCAACAGAACAGCAATACGATCATATCACGGAGGAGCTCTCTTTCAAACTAGAATTTCTTGCAGATCAACACCATCAGCGGGTTTTTTTTTACTGGGTGATACCCAAGGGCACATAGTAGCGGCACCTTTTCTTCTTAAAAAAGAAGCAGCAGCAAGCACTGCACACCATTATACATTTAAAGCGCATCCAATGAACATTTAAATCAAATGACTTTCCCTCAAAGAATCCTGGGTGCTGTAGTTTGTTAAGGGGGCTGGGAACTGTAGTTCTGTGATCTACCTCAGATAATAGAGTTGTCTGGCCCAGATCTTTAGAGCGCTCTGTGTGTGTGTGTGTGTGTGTACGGCCTTTATCTTCCAAGGAGATCAAGGTTGTGTATATGGTTTTCCACCTCCCTATTTCCTCCCCACACCGACCCTGTGAGGTAGGTTAGGCTAAGAGATGGTCACCCAGTGGGCTTCATGGCCGAGTGGGGATTCAAACCCAGCACTCCCAGGTCGTAGTCCAACACTCTAACCATTACGCCACTCTGGTACTGTTGTGCCTTTAACACAGCTGAATTAGTGGGGCAATTCTACGAGGAATTCTCCCATCCCTTAGAAACTCAACAGGGAAAAAGTACGGCTTGCACAATTCAATCCCTGATGACATCTCCAGATAGGTTTGGGAATGTCCCCCATCTGAAATTCTGGAGAGCCCCTGCCAGCCAGTGTAGACCAGTGTTCTACAATCTTGGGGCCCCAAATGTTGTTGGACTATAACTCCCATCATCCCGCACCACTAGCAAAGCTGGCTGGAGATGATGGGTTTTATAATACAGCAACACCCGAGGACCCATGGCTAAAAAATACACCGGTGTAGATAATAATAATAATAATAATAATAATAATAATAATAATAATAATTTTATTTATACCCCGCCCTCCCCAGCCAAGACCGGGCTCAGGGCAGCTAACAACCAATAATAAAAACAAGTTGATTGAAATATAACTTAAAAACAAGATTAAAATACAACATTAAAATGCAGCCTCATCACAGGAGGAGAAAGGAAAAAAGAAAGAAAGAGGGGGAGGGAGTCAAACTGATTCTAAGCCAAAGGCCAGGCAGAACAACTCTGTCTTACAGGCTATGCGGAAAGAAATTAGATACCGTAATAAGATACTAGTTGAGACCACTTTTTTACCAGGCTGGCCACATACTATTACTGCATGAAGATGGCAGGGGGCTTCACCTGTGGGATTTCTGCCTGCCACCCAGCTATTCAAGGCACAGCCTTTCCTATCTCAGGAAATAAAAATAGCATGGCCATTTGCCAAGGGAACTGCCTCCAAAACACAGCTCCCTGGGAACGACATGTTCTTTCATGAACCTCTACACTTGCAGCACACCTGCAGACGCCTTCAGGTAAGCTTTTCCCAGCAGCGATAGGCCTCATGCCCGCCTGCCTTAGCCGCTTCCCAAGCGCCTCATCGCCCAGGGTGACCCGCAGCTGCCCGCACTTGACCCATCATGTGCAATCACGAGGTGCGCCGTGCAGGTTGCGTTGTGCGCGATTGCCGCCACTACCTCCCAGGGCCAAACAGACTGCTTTGCTCATGCAGAAGCACGACCCCTAGTGTCGCTTCTAGGAAACGCAATGCTGGGCCTAAGATTAAATCTCCAGCTCTGCTAATAAGAGGCCTCTGACAGCCCTGTTTTCCACTTCTGCTCTCTACCTCGCGAGCACCATCTTCCCACGCCGTGCTCGGCTGAGCCTTGCAGGCAGATCCCGGTGCTTGCTGGCTTTTAGGCTGCCCAGAAAAAGCTACACTTGCTTTTCTTGCTTCCTTGTTCCAGCAGCCTCTTGCTGAAACCTGAACTCTCCCGGGAACCCGGCACAACCTGATCACAGCCCTTCCACAACCTAGTACCTGCCAGCAGCTCTGGGCCACAGCTCCCTTCGTCCTGACCATTGGTCCAGGCAGTTGGAACTGACGGGTTGAGCGCAAGGGAAGCCCCACACAGAGCACATTGCAGTAATCTAACCTTGGAAGTATCTGCTGCACAAACTGCTGCCGCCATCTCCCTCTGTGAGGGATTGTGCATGCTGTGCTTGCTCTTATTCAACCATCTCAAACTCCACTTTGCTCTATTTAATCCAAACAATAAAGGTTATAGTTACTAGCAAGTCTTATGTAAGCCCTCCATTCCAGCGGGATGATTGTTGGGACTGACTCTCCACTACCATTTGCTTTGGGGAGTGACTCAACGACTGCCCTGCTCGTGGCCTGACCAATTGTCACGTCTAGGGCAATTATTTCCCAGCCCCCCCAGGTCAAACTGGCTAATGACTCCGTGGGATTTTATTAATCCTGTCGGCGTGTGGCCTAGACTCACTTGCCTGAGTCATTCAGAGCTATTTTGCTCTGCATGTATTTTACCCCATAACTGCACTTGCTGGCGATGCGTCTGAATCACAAAGGCTGTTCCTGGAAGCCTCTCTCAAGCTAAGGTGACTAGAAGACACTGGACTACAACTCCCATCATTCCTAGCTAGCATGCCCAGTGGAAGAGGATGATGGGAGTTGTAGTTCAAGAACATCTTGTGCCCAGTTCTGGGCATCACATTTTAAGATGGACATTGACAGGCAGGGACGTGTCAAAAGGAGAAAGGCAAGTGTGATAGTAATGTGTCTGTATACCCAGGCCACATCTTCACCATACATTTAAAGCACTATTATAATAAAGTCATGGCTTCTCCCAGAGAATTCTGGGAAATCTGGTTTGTTAATGTGCTGAAAGTCATTAGGAGGTGCCAATTCCGCTCACAGAGCTACAATTCTCAGAGTTCCCTAGTAAGAGAACTGATTGCTAAACCACTCCGGGAATTGTAAGTCTGTGGGGGGTACCAGGGGAGTTTCCTAACAACTCTCAGCACCCTTAACAAACTACAGCTCCCAGAAATCTTTGGGGGAAGCCATGACTGTTCAAGAGTGTTTGAAATGTGCAGTGCAAATGGGGCCCAGCTGTGAGCAAATTTACTTCTGGGTAGATGCTCCAAGTTTGCCATTAAAAAAAAAAAATATTCCATTTCAAGCATTTTTAAATTCAAGAGTGCTTCAAACATATGGTTCGGATATGTGGCCCAAGTCCTATAAAGAACTGGCTAAATTTAATCTGAAGAGAAGATTAAGAGGAGATATGATAGCAGCTCCCCACATATCTGAAGGACTGTCATGAAGAAGATAGAGCAGGCAAGGGCTATGTATACAGCTATGTATTTAAAGCACATTCAAAGCACATTTCCTCGCTCAAAGAATTATGGGCCCTGTAGTTTGGGAAGGGTTGCTGGGAACTGTAACTCTGTAACTCTGCTAGACTACAGTTCCCAGAATCCTCTGAGGGAAAGAATGCGCCTCAGGTGTGCTTTAAAGGTATAGAGTGCTCTCTGCGGACTTGCAGACTGAAAAAGGCTTCGGGGTGGGGAAAAGTTGGCTTCGTGTTTAGCAAAAGCTGTCGAGCGAGCAGTGGCACCACCTGCAAGTTCAGGAGCTCTGTGCCACATTCTTGATCTGTGCCCGTGCCTTGATTTAAAAGCACAGACAAACCGCTCAATCTTTTCAAAATCTCGAAGCAGTGTTTGGAAGGTGGGGTTGTGGGGCTGCTGGAACAGAGGGAGACACCGTCTCCTACACCGCCAGGTCACTAAGTCTGCCTAGCTAGTATTCCATGCTCTGACTGGCAGCAGGTCTTTCCCATCACTTGATCCTTTTTTTTAAAAAAAAGTGGATGATTGAACCTGGGACTTTCTGCAAGGAAAGTGCTTGCTGTTCTAGAAGAAATTTAAAGACTATCTGAATAAATATTGTAATATTAAAGATATGTAATCACTTGAAAGAATCAAATAGGCCTAGGACTAAACTGGGATTAGATAAACAAGTAAGAAAATGTATGATAGGAAAAGTTAGGAAATATGATTATGACTGTGATATGGTTTTATGAAATAATGATATTGGAAACTGCTACATATAATTACTAAGAAATTCAGATGGAATTTAATTAATTAATTCAGATGGATTTTAATTAATTAATTAATTGTTAGTGTAGTGACGATTTGTTCTATTTTATGTTTCATATTCTTTTTTCTTTCTCTTTTTTATATTTCTCTTTTTTCCTTTATTATTGTCAACTTTTTCTTTTGTTATGTCTATGTATGGAAAATAATAAATATTATCGGGGGGGGGGGTGCTTGCTGCAGCCTGGCCTTGCCTTTCAGCTGCGGGGTGGGGATTAGAGGAGCTTTGCAAGCAGCCCTGCCCCCTCTACTCCTTTCAGCTCAACACAAGCGGCTTCTCCATCAATAATTCAGGTGCACGGATCGACTCCAGTTTGATGCAAATGGGGAAGGGAAAAGTCTTCCCTGATCTAGCCAAGGAGCTGGGCCTGCTGTTCATGTCAAAGTCCCGCCTCTCCTCCTACCTCACCTGCAAAGTGGGCAGGGGATTGGGATTTGAGGGGCATAGGCTGTTGGAACCCAGGGGCGAGGCAAGCCTGGCTGGTATCTCAATAAATGAAGGCTTTGATTGGTGCAGGAGGAAGAAAACTGGACCAGCTACACCTCTGGGGTCCTGTGGTTGGTAGGGTTCCCCGTAATTTCTAGATGAAATACTCCTATTTCCACATGAATCATTAGATAAACCTGTTGTTTTGTGGCAAACTGCTTCTACAGTTTCCTTTTCTGCATTTGTTTGTTGCACAAATTACTAACTCTCTGGCACTTGCTCACTGAGAGGCCTTGGGAAAATCATCACCCGCCAGTATCTTCAAGAACACCTGCAGCCCATTCCCTACACCAGTGGTTTCCAGTAGCACCCTGGGGTGCCTTGAATGATGGTTAGGGGTGCCGCGGGCAACACTGGCCTCTGTCCTTCTTTCCTTCCCTCCCTCCTCCAATGCCCTCATGTCTCTGCCTCCCAAAGGCTTGCACAGCTGTTTGTTGCACCAGCCCTGGCTATAAGCTCCCCAGGTGAATGGTGTCTCTGGAACTGGCCAGGGGGTGCTGGTTGCCAGAAGCTGAAGTGGCCTCAGAGTAAGCAAGCAAGCAGGCCGAGTCCAGCCAGCCAGTCCCCCAGCCCTTGCTGTTAGGAATGGACAGCCAAGTCCCAGGCCCCTGTGGGGCAGGGTGAGGAGGTACCTCTCTCTGGGGCAGGGGGGTGCAGCTCAGAGACTAGAGGTGGCAGCTGTGGCTGCCCGGAGGACTCCCAAGGAGAGAGGAGAGGAGGCTGAGGGAACACTCCAGAAGGGAGGGTGTTTGAAAAAGGACAAGAGGCTGCCAGCTCTGCAGGCAAGGGGTAACACAACTGGGCTCCTGAGCCCCACAGGGGTGCCGCAGAAAGAATGCAGCTGATAAAGGGAGCTGTGGACTCAAAAAGATTGAAAACCTCTGTCCTACACAGAGGGAACTCTCCTGCAAACTATGCCTAAACTATTGTGGTAGCAATTGCAGATGGAGATATTTCATGCTGTATTCATGCGTAGGAGCTGGGGAGCTGTAGAGAGCTGCAGGTCTGCATTGAGTGTGCCTGCAATTTCTCACATGCATGATTATCCGCCCTGAGATTTTTTGATAAAAGGTAGTAAAGGTAAAGGGACCCCTGACCATTAGGTCCAGTCGTGGCCGACTCTGGGGTTGTGGCGCTCATCTCGCTTTATTGGCCAAGGGAGCCGGCGTACAGCTTCCGGGTCATGTGGCCAGCATGACTAAGCCGCTTCTGGCAAACCAGAGCAGCGCACGGAAACGCCGTTTACCTTCCCGCCGGAGCGGTACCTATTTATCTACTTGCACTTTGACGTGCTTTCAAACTGTGAGGTTGGCAGGAGCAGGGACCGAGCAACGGGAGCTCACCCCTTCGCGGGGATTCAAACCGCCGACCTTCTGATTGGCAAGTCCTAGGCTCTGTGGTTTAACCCACAGCGCCACCTGCGTCCCCAAAAGGTAGTATATAAATTTAAATAAATAAAATAAATAATACCCAAAGCATATGCATGCTCTGCACTAAAACAAATTATCCATTAACAAGATAGTGGCTCAGTCTCAGTTTCCCATGTGTAAAATGGGAAGAAAACACAACCTTTAGAAATTAGGAATAAGGCTTTGGCACAGGGGAACACAGCTGTGTTTGCAAACTTTTTTACTTTTTAAAAAAAGAAATTGATATAAGCTACAGCAGAATAAAGTGGCAGAGTGGGGAGATGATTAGGTTGCACAAAACCCCACAACTTTCCACAATACTGCTTGGTTTTAGGCAGATGACCTAACAGATTTCAATAATAACAATAACAATAATTTGACTCAGCTTTGGTTTGGGACATGGCTTTTAACAGAAGCGCTGCAAGAGGCAAAGTTATCCCAGAGCATGTGCAGAGTGCCTTTCCCTCATCATTCAGAAAGTGAAACCAAAAGCCTCCTCTCAACCCTGCCCTGCAAAAGACGTCACAAACACCTCAGCAGCAGCAGTGCAATTAGGTAATTTTAGATTCTGGACTTAATGAGTTGCATTCAACATTAATCATACTCAGAGTAGAACTACTAAAATTAAAGGACTTAAATTAGTCATGTCCATTAATTTCAATAGGCCTACAATGAGTACACATGACAAATGCTGAATACAACCCAAAGGGGTTTTGTTAAGATGATAATTGGCAAAGCTAGCTTTCCACATTTTGACATGAGTGAATTAATCAACACAGGCTATGTACATACCATAAACATACTTATAGCACATTCCTATCCCTCAACTCCCCGGGAACCATAGTGAGTGCTGGGAACTGCAGTTCTGTGACGGGAAAACTTAAGTTGCCAGAATTCATTTTTTTTTTGTTTAGGAGAAAGGGGTAGTGCGCTTTCAATGTACGATGTGTACACAGCCAATGCTGATTACTTCACTCATTTCAAAACGTGGCAAAGCCATCCTGGCTCAGTTTTGGGGGGGTTGGGTTGGGGGGAGCTCTCCTGCTCATTCCTTTCAGTGGGGTCCTGTCCTTCTGCCCCGAAGTCTTGCCCTGACGGCGAAGCTGCCTCTAGAGTTACAACCGAAGTTCTCTTGAGCTGAAGGGAATAAAGTCCAAACAGACGGGAGCCCTTTCCTTCGGAAGCTAAAGGGATAAAAGCAGCAAGTGTACAAAAAATAAAAACATCCGTCCGCAACGGGTGCGCAAGTGCTCAAATGGGGCTTTAAATGGTGGCTTCATCGGATCCCACCACTAAGAGCCACAGGTGGGAGCCATGGCCTAAAACTTGCAGCTGCACAGAGGAGAAAGACTTCCCAAGTCTTACGTACCTTGGTGGGGCTTGGCTCTCCAATGAGGAGAAAGAAGCTGTCGTCGTCCCAAACAGACACTCTGAGAGGGTTTCTTTGGGGGGAGGGAAATAGTCTGGTCAACTTGAGGGGCAGGTGCTGTTCTGCTACACCCCTTGAGTCCAGAAACGCCAACCGCCCCCCTCCACAGGGAAGCAGGAAACTTTGGGGTGGCCTTACGGTTTGCCCTGGCGTTTCTCCAAGGCTAGCCGCCTGTTGGTGTCTCCCTCCTAACTTCTTCCTTTTTTACTTTCGAGTTGGACAGCTCTCGCAGGGCTGAGAGTCGCTGGTTGCTGGGGAAACAGCCCTCTTTTCCAAAGGCCTTTCAAGATGCCCAGCGTAAACTCTGGGCTTGGCCGGCCGCCCATGGCTAGGAGCCAGGCAGCAGGGAAACAGGCGGCCGAGGGAAATGCTCTCTGGGGAGAGGAACCAGCCGCATGGCTTTGGGGCTTGGAAATTCCCTTCCAGAGGGTACTGCTGGGCAGTGGAGGCCAGCCCCTTAGAGGAAATGGGGCAGTGCCCCACTAACTGGCCTTGGCTGACCCCCAATCTGCCTGCTTCTTTACTTACAACCCATGCAGGGGTTGGTACTGCCTTCCACCTTCCTCCTCTCCCTCCTGAATCTCAGGGTTTCCCCTTGCAGAACTCAGCAGAGAGGAAGATGGGGACAAAACTAGGATTTGTTGGCTCTGCCCATCATTGCCTCTGGCTCTACCCAGGCCTCACCTGTAGCCTCATGCCCCTTTAAACAGCCACAGTGCGACTCATGCAACACGTTGGCGATTAATATACACAGAATAATAAATAAAACATTCTTTACCAACCTTCTGATAAAAATACAAAACAGTAAACAAAGCCACAGAGACTTGAGAACTACCCAACCCAAGATGAACTTATAATGTCTGGTTTCAATAGATTGTTCAAATGCTTAACTCAGTCTTTTAGGTAAGTTCATGAAGATACCAACAAAAGGTAAGTTCGGTGTTATTCACAATACTGAGAGATGCTAGTGGAGTTGGAGACGGATGTTAATGAAGTTGTAGACGACAGGATGCCGGCGTTTTGCACCTGTTTTGCCCTGGCAGTCCAAGTAATCAAGAGGTCGCTGTTCGCCCCTGATGGAGCCCTTTAACTGGGGCTTGCAGGTAGCACACTCCCAAGATAGTTTTCCGGGCTTCTTCAGTGGTCTAATCTCAAAGTCTTGATACATATATTGATATTCAATCTTAAAGAGAATACTCTTTCTCATAGCTGTCAACTTACAGATTTGAAAATAAGGGACCAGCAGCCTCGGAAATAAGGGATCAGCAGCCAAAATAAGGGATTTTCCGGGCACAGGTATGTTCAACTTCTGAGCCCCTTCGAGCCAAAGGCAGAAAGCCCAGCCAGCAGCCAAACGAAGCCTCAAGCGGTGGTTCCCACAGCGCAGCAACCCGGCAAAGGGGATGCAGCAAGGAAAACCACCGTCACCTCTCCGCTGGGAAGCGCTGAGCAAAGGCGAGTCCCCAGGCAACGCGACCGATTTGATCGGCACAAGGCATGCAAGCTCCACCCCCCAGTCATTCTTAGACTCCTTATTGGGTGAGCAACGCAGCCAAGCAAAACAGTTGGAGCCTCCCTCCTCCCTGGCCGGCAGGGAGGGAGAGGAGCTGCTTCCTTAGAAACCCAGGAAATTTAAGGGACATCATCAATAAGGGACAGCAATGGGACATGGCGCTGGGATAAGGAAGTTTCCCGCCAAATAAGGGGCGGCTGACAGCTATGCTCTTTCTTGGCTTAAGCTTAAGAGACTGGTTTGCTTAGCATTTGTCTACCTTTAAACAGCCATGGCTTCCCCCAAAGAATCCTAGGAACTTTATGGCGAGAGTTGTTAAGATGCCCCTATTCTCCTCACAGAGCTACAGCTCCCAGAATTCCATGGGAAGGGGGATTGATTGCTAAACCACACCGGGAACAGTAGCTCTGTGAGTGGGGGGGGGGGGATAGGCGCATTTTAACAACTCTCAGCACCCTTAACAATCCTTTTCCAGCTCTTTCCACCCCACTTTTGCGCAGAATCCCATCTTCTACACAAGTATCTTTAAACAGAAGGTACAGAAGTCCCATTCTCCTCCTCCTTTACAGCCCCTCTTTTCTGAAAACACCTTAAAATGGGAGATCTGTTTGCTGTCTCTGCTGATTTCTTAGATCTTATGTGTGTATTTTAAAGCATTTATATACCATTCAGTATATCAATAATATCTAAGTGGGTTGCTTGCCACCGGAGTGAAAGTATGCAGAACACCACAGACTGGAAAGACAACCTGGGAAACTCCATGAGGAGAAATCAGGAGCAAAGGCACCACAGCCTCCCAGGCTCACCTAAGGCCTAATCTGCTCTATACATTTAAACCAGCACCATGGCACTTTAAACAGTCACGGCTTCCCCCTAAAAGTCCTGGGGACTGCAGTTTGCTAAGGGCCCTGATAGTTGTTAGGAGTCCTCAATTCTCACAGAGCTACAATTCCTGGAGCATTTTAATGGTCAATCCCTCTTACTCAGGGAACAATCCCAGGGAACTCTGGGAACTATAGTTCTGCGATGGGAGAAGGGGGTCTCCCAACAACTCTCAGCACCTGAGGCAAACCGCAGTTCCCAGGATTCTTTGCCTGTGTAAAGTGGCATGATACTGCTATGAACCTGCAACACAGACGGGGCCTAAATTATCTCCTCTCCAAGTGCATCAAAGTTGGATTCCCATGTTCACTTGCCACGCTGAAGCTTCGTAACGAGTTTTAGCACGGCAGCATATCTACACAAGACCTTTGCCAATGGAGTTAGTGCTGGATTGTTCCAGAAACTCTGTGGGCCACTGGAAAACCATCACAGGAACAAACCGCAACGCCGTGGCCAGAACACTACAGATGCCAGAGAAGACAACCATCACTTCATCTTGCAGAGTCATCTCCAGGCTACCAATCACTGTTCACTCCAAGCAGGCCCCATTTGGCCCCAGAGGCCCAACCTGGAAAAGTCTCGTGCTACCTCAAGTCCTGCAACTCCAACTGAGGACTGCACAGAGTTTTGACTGAACAACTCAAGTCTGAAACGGCATCATGCAACCCACCCGTGGATGCTGCAGTGATGCAGGCAGGTGCCTTCAGCCATCATCAAAGGACCGAAATGCTTTGTGGGTCCAAAGAATGCTCAGCACAACTATCCCACCAAAATCCAAATTGTAGTGCTCTACATTTTGAGACCTTTTACCTCTGCAACTTTTTGGACCTCTCACTGTGGAGCATCACCCGCTCGACTCTCAAAGAGATAAATTTGTCTTAACCACACACAGACATCCACACCCTCGCCTGCCACTGCCCTCCTGCAGTCAACAGGTTGGCCCTGGCAAGGGGAAAAAAAGGGCCTGCAAGGATATAAATTACCGTTTGTGTCGCTGGGGGTCATGTCTTCTTTCCTAGCTGTGAAAGGCAGCTGCTTCTGGGGTGGAACACGCTCTAACCGATCGTTAGCAGTAGAATGAGAACAGGTTTTGCCAGGAGAATCGCCAAGGCAGGATATAATTAAGTGGGATGGAATTTGGCACGCGCAGCCCAGCCGACACCTCAGAGCTCAACGCCGGCGCGTCACTATCTTAAGTGATTCCAGTGAAATCATATGCTTAGTTTTGTGCAACGAGAAAGCCCAGAGCTCTTTCGCGTGGTTGTGCGTGTGCGCACATGACCGCACGTGGCCAGAAAAGCATCCCTGTGGCTCTTTCTTACAGGGTTGAATAAACAAACAAACAAACAAACAAACAAATAAATGAATGGAAAAGAAAGGCAGGTGCTCAAAAATAAAAACGCACAGGTGTCCTAAGGAAGAGCTGGAGCTCAGGGATACATGCAAGTTCTGCTTGCAAAAAGTCCTGGCAAATCCTAGCTATGACCCCGGTTTCAAACGACAGAAGGTCACTGGTGGTCAGCATGGAGCAGCTTTTGCCTATGCAGAGGGCAAACATAGGGAAAGGCTGGTGCAGACAGCACTGAGTTAGGCTGCACCCACACCAAACATTTAAAGCGTACAGTGGAACCTCGGAAGCTGAATGCCTTTGAATGTTTCGGCTCCTGAATGATTGAAAACCGGAAGTGATTGTTCTGGTTTTTGAAACATTTTTGGAAGCCAAATGTCTGGCACGGCTTCCGATTGGCTGCAGGATGCTCCTGCAGTCAATTGGAAGCGGCGCCTTGGTTTTTGAACTGTACCGGGAGTCGAGCGGACTCCTGGAACGGATTAAATTTGAATACCAAGGTAGACCGTATTAAAGTTGTGGTTCCTGCATTGCAGGCAGCTGGACTGGATGTCCCTTGGCATCCCTTCCAACTCTACCGTTCTATGATTCTACAAAAGCATGGTCTCCACAAGAATCCTGAAGAAAGGTCTGGAAAAGCCATTTTCAACCTGGGAGGAGAGGGGGTTGCGGGCAGAAATCCCTCCCACATCTCACACGCGGGGGCTGGTCCTTACCCCTGTGTGATCAGGGAATTCCCGGGCGTGTCGGCGACCCGGCCCGCCAATCAGCGGGCTGGGGAGGTGTGGCCTAGCCTATTTAAGGCTAGGCATGCCCGGGGACCGCCCTCTTTGCCCCTTTCCAGCTGAGCGGTTTTCCCATCCCACTCTCCCTTTAGGTTTAGCTAGATTTGACCTTGCTATGGACTTCGGTTGGTCGGTTGCTATGGACTTCGGTTGGGGCCTGGTAGGAATTTTTCTAAGTCGGCACACTTCGAGCCTTTTGGTTTTTTCGCCTACCTCGTAGCAAACGTCACAACTTATTTGGTATTGGCGGTTAGGCATTGGCAGGGGTCAATTGTTATGCAAATGAAGGGGGGAAGGAAGCGCCATCACCTTCCCCAAAAAGAAAGGGTAGTCCGGTAGAGGACTCCGGGGGGCGTTGCCTTGTCTGAAACCTAGGGAGGTAAGGGCCTCCGGCACGCCCCAGAGCTGTGACACCCGTGGGATCCTAGTTGGCGTACTTCAACAGGACTCCCACGGCTTGTGGACAACCCTTCCCGGTCCCCATGCCGGGTAGTCGATAGGAGCCAATGCCTAAGGCCAATACCTTCCAATTCTGTAATCAATAAAGTTGTGGCCTTTTTTATGTCCATTAACCTTAAATACTGTGTCCAGTGTCTTTATTTCACATGGGGGAGGGGACTTGCCACGCAACCAAGCCTTATGAGGAACAGTTGAGGGAGTTGAGTATGTTTAGCCTTGGAAAAGAGGAGACTAAGAGGAGATATGATAGCTATCTTCAAATATCTAAAGGGCTGTCACATGGAAGATGGAACAAGCTTGTTTCCTCCTGCTCCGGAGGGTAGGACCTGAACCAATGCTTCAAGTTACAAAAAAGGAGGTTCCAGCTGAACATCAAGAAGAACTTTCTGGTGGTACAGTGGAACAGACTCCCTTGGGAAGTTGTGGACTCTCCTTCCTTGAAGGTTTTTAAACAGAGGTTGGATGGTCTTTGGTCATGGATGCTTTAGTTGAGATTCCTGCATTGCAAAGGGGTTGGACTGGATGACACTTAGGGTCCCTTCCAACTCTATAATTCTGTAACTTTAGTTTAGCAACCACAAAGCTACAGTTCCGGGACCCTACAGTTCCCAGGGTTCTTGGGGTGGAGGTGGTGGTGTTTATGCAGCCCTAGGTGGTCTGATTTGACCAAACTGCGGGAGGCAGTGGAAGACAGAAGTGCCTGGCATGCTCTGGTCCATGGGGTCACGAAGAGTCGGACACGACTAATCGACTAAACAACAACAACAACAACAACAAGGTGGTCTGAATGCATGACTTCAGGCTCGCTATGTTCCACAACGGCCCCATTTATTGAGAGTTCACTCCAATTTACTTGCAGAGAGATTAGGTGACCTCAGTTATTTAACCAGCACTCATTTTGTACAGAGGTCAGATGATGTTGCATCAAAGCAACAGGCCCCTCACACTTTCTAGTGCATCTCACCACTACTTTCTAAATCACAAAAAGGCCCAATCTTTTGGGAAAGCAGCTGTGCAGGCAGCTAAAACTGCACAACTATGCCTAGGATAATTACAGTGGTGCCTCGCAAGACGAAAAGAATCCGTTCTGTGATTCTCTTCGTCTAGCGGTTTTTTCGTCTTGCGAAGCAAGCCCATTGACGGATTAGCGGATTAGCGCTATTAGCGGCTTATTGGATCAGCTGATAAGCGGCTTAGCGGCTTAGAAAAAGGGGGGAGGGGGAAAAAACCCCGCAGGAACTCGCAAGACATTTTCGTCTTGCGAAGCAAGCCCATAGGAGATTCATTTTGCGAAGCACCTCCAAAATGGAAAACTCTTTCGTCTAGCGAGTTTTCCGTCTTGCGAGGCATTCGTCTTGCGGGGCACCACTGTATCTTGATTTAGTGTGATTTAGTTTGCATTGTATTTGTTTTTGTTTCCTTTTTGGATTTTTAAAAATAATTTAACAACAACAACAACAATAATAGGAAGCCTGCAACTTATGTGGGGGTAACATTCCAGGGATCACGCCTAAAGCCAAAATCGTGTATAGTCAAAATACATTACGTGCAATGGCAGGTGGGGTTGCCGAAGTCTTTTTCCTCAGAACCTTGCCCCTTTAATTTTTTATAGTACGTTGCCCCATGCATAGAGCTGAAAGTGTGCAAATTGAACTTGCGTAAGTTGTGGGCTTACTGTATAGCTGTGAAACTTCAGTTTTCCAGTATGTGATTAAGTCCCACCTCCAAAAAAAGTGACGGTCCGAAGCACCTCAAATTCCTCAGTACATGCCATACTTTTAAAGTAGCTTCAAAAGAATTCTGGGAACTGTAGTTTTCACCTCACAGAGCTATGATTCTCAGCACCCTTAATAAACTGCAGTTCCCAGGATTCTCTGAGGGGAAAGAATGTGCTTTAATATATACGCAGCCTCAGTCTATGTCAGGCATAGGCAAACTCGGCCCTCTAGATGTTTTGGGACTACAACTCCCATCATCCCTAGCTAACAGGACCAGTGGTCGGGGATTATGGGAGTTGTAGTCCCAAAACATCTGCAGGGCTGAGTTTGCCTATGCCTGGTCTATGTGCTCCCTAGGACACCCTCACAGCAGTCAATGGCTGTATATCCAGTATACAGTGGTACCTTGGGTTACATACGCTTCAGGTTACATACGCTTCAGGTTACAGACTCTGCTAACCCAGAAATAGTACTTCAGGTTAAGAACTTTGCTTCAGGATGAGAACAGAAATCGTGCTCCGGGGTGCAGCAGCAGCGGGAGGCCCCATTAGCTAAAGTGGTGCTTCAGGTTAAGAACAGTTTCAGGTTAAAAACAGACCTCCGGAACGAATTAAGTACTTAACCTGAGGTACCACTGTATTTAAAGCACACACACCCCTCGAAGAAATCTGGGCCCTTGTAGTTCCCTTTATAGAGTCCTGATTCCCAGCTGCCCTTAACAAACCACAGTGCCTGGAATTATTTGACGGAAGCAATGTGCTTCGAATACGCTTTACAGGTGCACAGAACCTTCGCCCACGAGGGCAGAGAAAGCCCATCTTAAAAAGGCCAGCTCCCGGCCCCAAACCCTCCCCGTGGGACGCTTACCGTCTGTGACTGCCACGTCTATGAGAGCTTCGTTCCCTGTGATGTTAGAAGCAACTTAGCATCATACCATTGTGGCTGCTCCGGCTGCAGGAAGGAGGGAAGGAGACAGCAGGTGAGACACACACACACACACCTGCATCCCGTGGGAACTCAGGCGCAGGCAACTGGCAGGAGGGAGAGCGTGGCAATACTGAGAAAGTCCCTGAGGGTGGAAGAGGGAACTTGGGCCATTTCCTGGACTTGGCGTGGCTTCTTCTCTCTCCCTTCCTCCCTCTCTCTCTCTCCCAGGCGTCACCAGGATCAAGGATGCCTGCCACATTTTTGGAGCGCCTCCTCACCTAATGGCTTCAAAGGGCTTGGGAGGTGTTGCGGTTCACCCCGGCCAGGTATGCAATCATCATTCCCACACTGCAGAGGCCAGGATTCGGGAGGCGCTCAAAGGGGAGTGGCCGGCTTGCAACTCCCGCAGCCCATTAGGAGGGAGGGGAAGCCAAGAGCGACTCAACAGCTGTAGACTCCATTGCCTTCCACCATTGGAGGCAATGTGATTCTGAAGACCAGTTGCTGGAAACCAAAGGAGTATTTAGGGGGCATCTGCCTGGCCACTGTAAGAACAGGGAGCTGGACCAGACTGGCTCCCTTTGGCCTGACCCAGCAGGGCTTGTTTTAAAATCAAAGAATTGTAGAGTTCGGAAGGGATCTTGGCAATCATTTAGTCCAACCCCCTGCAATGAAGCTGTCCCATATGGGAACCGAACCCGCGACCTCGGTGTTATCAGCACCATGCTTATGTAACTCTTGGGGAAGTGCTGTAGCTCAATGGTACAACACAAGGTTCAACTTCTGGAATCTCCAGGCATGGCTAGGAAAACAACAAACCTGGTTTAAACTCTGGGCAGCTACTGCCAGTTGCTGTAGACAATACTGAGCTAGGTGGACTTGGCCCATGGCAGCTTCTTACATTCCTTATTCAATCAATGACTACAATGAGGACTAGAATATTAGAAAGGCCTTTTCCTCAGCACTGGGTGACATCAGCTGGACAGCTGTTGTACTCAGGTCCTGTTTGCAGGTTTCCCATCTGGTTGGCCACCATTAACAGGATGCTGGATTTGACGGCTACCCTTATGTTCGTCTTCTTATGAAAGCCCATGTGAAGAAGAAGAAGAAGAGTTTGGATTTGATATCCCGCCTTTCACTCCCTTTAAGGAGTCTCAAAGCGGCTAACATTCTCCTTTCCCTTCCTCCCCCACAACAAACACTCTGTGAGGTGAGTGGGGCTGAGAGACTTCAAAGAAGTGTGACTGGCTCAAGGTCACCCAGCAGCTGCATGTGGAGGAGCGGAGATGCGAACCCGGTTCCCCAGATTACGAGACTACCGCTCTTATCCACTAAACCACACTGGCTCCACTACATGTGGTGTAGTGGTTAAAATGTCAGACTGGAACCTGGGGGTAAAGGTAAAGGGACCCCTGACCATTAGGTCCAGTCGTGGCCGACTCTGGGGTTGCGGCGCTCATCTCGCTTTATTGGCCGAGGGAGCCAACGTATAGCTTCCGGGTCATGTGGCCAGCATGACTAAGCCACTTCTGGCGAACCAGAGCAGCGCACAGAAACGCCGTTTACCTTCCCACCGGAGCGGTACCTATTTATCTACTTGCACTTTGATGTGCTTTCGAACTGCTAGGTTGGCAGGAGCAGGGACTGAGCAACAGGAGCTCACCCCGTCGCGGGGATTCGAACCACCGACCTTCTCATCAGCAAGTTCTAGGCTCTGTGGTTTAACCCACAGCGCCACCCACGTCCCTTGGAACCTGGGGGACCAGGGTTCAAATCCCCATACAGCCATGAAGCTTAAGGGGTGACCTTAAGGGGCCAGTGGCTGCCTCCCAGCCTAACCTACCTCACAGGGCTGTTGTTGGGGTTAAGTAAGGAGTGGCAGAACCATGCACACCACCCCAAGCTCTTTGGAGAATGCAATGAATAAAAGCGTTCTTTGTCGTACAAGGTTCTCAGCAATGCCTCTGAACAACTCACTCAGGATTTCAAGACTAAGCCATTGGTTTTAAGCTTAACCCAGACTTGAATAGGTCCACGTGGTCGCCTCTCCCAGTTGGGTAATGGTGCATTTTGCTGTGCAGACATTCTTACTGACAACCACAAACAACTGCCCACCTTCTAAGACTATGCAGGAAGAAGAAGCTTTTGGCAGGTGCAGACATCAGCGTTTCAATATGGTCAGCATGTTTTCTCTGCCACTGCACCCCTGGTCCCAACCTTGTTTAACAGCCTGATGAAGAGTTCTGGTGGACTCAGAAGCTTGCTTGCTATATTCTGACATTTTGATTGGTAATAATAATAGGACCTGGGGAGCTTTTGTGTTTCTTCTTTAAGGGAAGTGGTACTTGAACCCCTCAGCCATGCATGCTAATATAACCCCCTGTCCCTCTGCTTAACAACCTGTTTGATGGGTGTATCTCTGAGAAAGGCTTTTTTTTTGCCATGCAGAGGAGTGGCAAACAGCGACATGGAAGATTGCATCACTGGCCCTGCTATGAAATAAGTAATAATAGTGTTTCAGCATCGCTGCATTACACCATTAGCCTCTGCTAAGTAACTATCATCTTCAGCTACCACGCTTTCTAGAAAAAAAGGGGGGGAGGGATCTATTTTTTTGGAAACACTGCTGTGAACAGGAAGAGGGTGATCTTTTGAATGCTTCGGACCATCAACACAGACTGTTGACTTAAACAGGTACTTGTGGGCAGGTTAACCCTCGAGGACTAGTAACTTCCTTTGCTTTATTTGAGAGGGAGGCATAACCAGCCTGGAAACCATCATGAACGGCAGCTATTTATTATTCTACTTAAATGTCGCTCGACTACAATTCCCATCATCCTTGACTATTTGGCCATGCTGGTTGAGACCAGTGGGCTACCAGTTCACAACTACAGGTTTAAAGTAACTCTAAACTATTGCTTATTATTGAACAGAAGCCTGCCTTTCCTACGGCTCCCAAGTAAAAGGACCAGAAACGTGGTATGTGTGTGCATTTGTTTTTCTTTTTAACTCATTGTTTCCCCCTACAACTGTTACTACTGAATATGTAGACTGATAACATGAAAGCTTGGTTGCTCTCAAGAACTTCTGACATGGATGCTAGCCGCAGCTAGGATTTCAGTAGCCCAGCAATGGAAAACCTTGAAAAATCTGCATTTGTCTTTGTGTTATAAGAACTTGTGGGCTCTGGCTATTGTGGAGGAAAATAACACATAAATTGCAGGTCTCCAGAGGGATGAAGAATCCAGAATGCTTCTAAGTCACCTGGTGGGATTTTATTTCTTATGCTTCAGACTTAAGATGCCCAGCATTCACCAGGTACAGTACACCTGATGGGGAATATGGATGTCTTGAATTATAATGGAGTGTTACTACTCCTTCCTCTTATTATTTTTGGCTTGTTTTGTATAGGGTAGGGTGTAATGAATACCCTGCTACTGCACCTTTGGGTTGTTAGTAAGTGGTCATTATGCTACAAAAAATAAAAATAAAGAAAAAGAAAAAATAATCTAGCCAGTTGCTGAAAATGCAAAGCTAGCCACTTTCGGGCTCTTTCAACTCTTCCTGATTCCTCTGGATGGGAGTTTTCGCCTCAGCTGTGACTCAAGCGTCACAGATCACGCCTTGGTGGCTGTCCCCTATAATTAAGTGTCCCAGCAAAGGGGTCAATAGTCGAAAAGGCCACTGAGGGTGAGGGAGAAGGATGAAGAGAGAAAGAAAACCTTCAAGATGTTTTCCGTCCTCTGTGATCAGAGAATAGGCTGTTTTCTTCCCCCTTTCTCTTTTCCATAACAGCCTGGAGGGTTTTCTCGGAGGCCCTCTAGTCAGGAGCACTGTTGTTGTACTGGCATGGCTGTTTTGCAACAACAACAACAACAACAACAAGCCTCGCAACGTTTTGACCTGTTGCTGTTTCGAACCAGATATTTAGGGCCGAACTCCACAAGAAGCAGGAGATCCACTATCGGATCTCCCCGAGTGGCTATTTTTAGTGAAAAACAGCTGCGGAGGCAGGCCCCGATTTGGATGGGGCAGCAATAGGGGCTGGAGGGAGTTTATTCCTTTCCCCCCTAGTGAAGTTTCCCTGATCTAAACATTTACACCTCTAACCTTGAAGCTATTATTTACCCGGGGGGGGGGGAGCTGGACAGGGTAAGAGTTAACTCCCCCTATGCCATTTCACCTGTCTACATTGGCTTACACTCAGGTAACAGGGACACAGGACTCCCTGAGGTACACTAGAGACAGTCAGGGCCAACCCAAGACATTTTGTTGCTTGAGGACCAAAGGATGATTCCTTCCCCAATTCCATGTACAAAAGCCCACAAGGCTGGCAACTGAGGCCTCACCAGCACTATAGCAGGATCATACCACTTTAAACAGCTGTGGCTTCCCCCAAAGGGCACTGGAAACTGTTTAAGGGTGCTTAGAGTTGTCAAGATGCTTCTATTTCCCTTGTAGAGCTACAGTTCGCAGAGTTCCTTGCGAAGAGGGACTGGGTTGTTCAACTGCTCTGCAAACTGTGGCGCCCAGACGAATCTGATTCTGGCTTTAACTTCACGTCTACTCAGCCCTATTGAATTCAACAAGGCTTACTCTCAGGTAAGTGGGGTTAGAACAGGTGTAGGGGACCTTTGGTCCTCCAGCTGTTGTTGCTGGACTACAACTCCCATCAGTCTTCCAAGGGATGATGGGAGTTGTAGTGCAGCACAATCTAGAGAATCAAATGCTCCCCACATCTGGGTTTGAAGTTCAACTGGACTCTCTCGCAGATAAAAGTCATTACAGACTTTAGAGGCCTGCAGGATAGAAACTGGATGAGGTGAAGGGAGGTGAAGGATTGGGAAGACTCTCAAACAAACCCTGCTTTTGCTGCTGTTTACCATTTGTGCTGTTGCAGCGGGAACGATGTTGATTTATTTGTTTAATATTGTTCACTGCCATTGTGATATTGACTCTTAGCTGCACTGAGAACCCTGTTTCGGAGGGTGATGCAGGAATATATATTCCAGAAGATGTTATGACTCCCAACTGACAAATGTCTGTGCTGGCTGGGGCTTATGGGAATTGTAGTCCAAAAAACAAAACAAAACCTCCAGGCTGCGTGCGCGAGTTTGTGCAGCAAAGGATTGCTAATAGAATTCTCAGTGCCCTCAGCAAACCGCAGTTCCCAGGATCCTCTGGGAGAAGCCATGACAGTTGAACTGCTATAGAACTGACTCAATTATCTGGCCTAGCTCTTTGCAAAGGATGGCGATGAAACCCCAGCAATGGAAAACCTTGCCGCCAAGCTCAAGACAACTTGGGCCAGCACACAGCACTCTGCACATGCCTAGAGTACACTCCAAGGAGAGCATGCTACAGACCTTTATGGTCATGGCATACACTCTAGGGCTGGCATTAAAAACAGGTTTCTGTGCACTAGGAGAGGGGCCAAGGGCCAAGTGGCTAAGACTGGAGCTGGGATCAACTGAAGGGAGAAGGACAAAGAGATGGTTTGCCCAACATGAGATGGGCATGAGATGGCATAGGAAAATGCCTTATACCGCATTTGCCCAACTGCTGCCATTTACCAGCATTCATGGCTGGTCCATTAGGGCAAATGGGGCACTCGCCCTATTTGCTTCCTTACAGCCAATCTGGCTGTCACCTTCCTCCACCTGAGCCTCAATGTTCTCCTAGTGAGGAGGAGGAGGATGGGAACAAAACTAGGCTGTGTTTCACATTGCATTTGTAGATCACTGTACACACAGGAGGCGGGGGTGTCTTCACTCGAAGCACATGACCCGATCGTTTCCCGTGAAACATCCCACACCCCACCCAAACTCTGATTCAATGAAGCTGCCTGATGCGCATGCGCAAGGGCTATTTCACCTGCACATGCTTCATCTCAACTGCAGCTTATGTTTTCAGATTGGATGGAGGCTGGTTTGAGAGGCAACACATCAGTCAGCAGCCTTTCTCAAGAAACTACAGGATGAGGCGGATTGTGGCCAAAGTTATGCATACACAGCTTCAAACACAAGTGGCAAAAGCTTACTGGAGTCAGAGTAAATGGTAATATTGGCTCTAGCTTCACCTTCTCTTGGCCTCCTTGCCTTCTGCCATAGTGATCCTGATAGGCACCAGCAACCATCCAGTGACTTTCAACCCTGGGTCCCCAGATATTTGTTGGACTACAACTCCCATCATCCCTCACCACTGACTAAACTGGCTGGGGATGATTGGAGATGTAGTCCCAACAGTGTGTGAGGACTAGGGCTAGGCGATATATCGTCCAAAACCAGTTTGAAGCCCATATTGTGATATCGGTTTCATGACTGTTGACCTGGCAATACATTGCAAATCATGATGTGTGTTTGTGTGCTTTGCAAAAATCACAATGTTGGAAAAACCATGCAGACAGCCAATGCCTCTACATGCATCCTTATTTCAGACATATATCAGTATATATATATCCAATATATATACCAGATATCACCCAGCCCTATTTGGGACCCAAAATAGAAGAATGATAGCCTCATCTGACTGGCAGAGCTTCTCTGGGGTCTCAAGCAGAGAGAGAAATCTCTCCCATCATGTGATCCCTTTTAAACGAGAGACTGATCCCGGGACCTTCTATGTGCTGAATTATGGCCCCTACCCTATCCTATCCATCTGGTCCAGTACAGTGTACTCTGACTGGCAGCATCATCTTTTGTCTTTTCATTCAACTGCTACTTGATCCTTTTTTTAAATTGGAGATGCCAGGGACTGGAACTGGCACCAAGCAGGCACTCTCCCTACAGAACAATGGCCCCTACGCAAAAATTTAAAGCCATAGCCGCTCCTCCCAACCACTACCCCCCAAAGCACAAGAGCCCCTCACTTTCTCTGCACTACCACTGGCTCCCAATGACCACCAGGGCACCAAGGAAATTTGCAGCTGGGCTCTTTAAGGTTGTGGGGGCCTCTGCCATCTAAGGTCAGAGAGCACCCCCAGCTTCTGAGCTTTCTGTCGGCGACGGGCATTTTCTTTTTGCCAAGCGTACACCAGGGGAACGTCGTGACGCTTCTCTGCATTGCAGCAAATTTCAGCAACACCCCCAAGCAGACTAGATTTCCATCAAACACCCCAACACCCCACTACTTTCTGGGTGTGCTGACTTAAAGGAGTGAGCCTCACAAACTTAACTTTACAGTGACAAGGGAACTGACAGCCTCAGGAAGTGGTGGACTCGCCTTCCTTGGAGGCTGGATGGCCACCAATCAGAAATTCTTAATCTGTGGTTCTTTCATTGAAAGGGGTTGGACTAGATGGGTCCCTTCCAACTCTACAATTCGATGAATTCCATGACACCATTTCCTGCACTTTAATGCCCCAGCATACACCCTCCTGAACAAGTGGGGTGTTTTGTTTTGTTTAAGTTATGACTTCAGCCCAGGTCGAAAGCATGGACATTATAAAGGCAGCAGAAACAGGAAAGGGGGAAATGGACTCTGCAACCAGTGGTTCAGAACAGAGGCTGACCAGGCCATTCAGTCTGCTGAGCCCCTACTATGCCTTGATCTCCCATCAAGCAACAACCAACTGCTAGCCCAACCAGCTTGCTGTGGACCAGTGTTTCCCAAACCTGGGTCTCCAGCTCACAGACTTGGTGAGCAATAGAGTTCCACATCATCTGGAGGGCACCACGTTGGCGATCGCTGCTCTTGACACAGCTGGCTGCCTGCTACCTTTCTGCTCTGCCTGAGATAAAGCACTTTGCACATGCTAATAATAATAATAATAATTTATTTATACCCCACCCATCTGGATGGGTTTCCCCAGCCACTCTGGGGAGCTCCCAACAGAATATTAAAAACACGATAAATCATCAAACATTAAAAACTTCCCTAAAGTTTGCCGATTCCTACAAACACCTATAACCGGTCCGAAATAAAGAGGTTTATTAAAGTTTTTTTAATAATAATAATAATAATAATAATAATAATAATAATAATAAACCCCACACTTTGGATTGCTTAACAACTGCATTAAGCACACTGGGAGAGTAATTTGAGTAAACGCATAAAACTCCCATCCCCGCAAAACATCTCAGCCTAGGAAGAAACAGAGTTGTTTTGGACTTGGTCGAGCTATTTAAGGGTCCCTCTTTAAACAACCCTCCAGCCTTCCTTCCGCCCCGGTTTGTACCCACCTGTGCGCATGGAACAACGGGCCTGAGGAGTAGTGGCATGGGGCTCAGTTCTGTCTCCGCAAGGTGCTTTTTCTGCGGCAGGATCGGGTGGAGAGAAAAAAAGGTAGGTTACAGAGCCAGTAGGTACTAACCTGTTTGTGAAAGTCAGATTTGTGGGGGATTTCTGGTTGTGTTTTTTGGCAGTTAAAGAGAGGTGGGAGGGAGGAGATCTCAACAGGCAGCTCAACTTCTCCAGCACAGAATGAACTCGAATGCCTTTCAGTAGTGGTGTAGTCCACAGCAGAAATTCACAGCTCAGGTTACCAGCCAGATAAATATAGTGTCTTATCTGACCTCACAGGATGGCTGGAGCACTCTCACATTCCAGCGTGGGGAGACTTTAAAGGGGCAGCGCAGGAGGGGGCCAGCCAGGCAGGGACAGGGGCTCATCTCTGATAGAAAGGTGGGGGCAGGTGGGCCAACAGGACTCGACTCTTGGCGAGAGGTAGGAAGAGGGCATTGGGCATAGGAAGTGAGTAAGCTGTTACAAGAAAGAGAACTAAGGTGAACAGAAGGATATGATTGGAGAGGAATGGCTGAGAAACGGGATTCTTCCCAGTCTGAAGTCAAGCTAATTTATAAGGACAATAAGCTCACCCCCCTTTTTTAAAAAAAATAAAACTGTTATTCACTGGGTGCTGCAGACTGCCCTCAATATCAGTTTTTGGAGCAGCTCGTGCTGTTCATTTTAAGCTTTGTTTTCGTACGCACAGAGCCTGTTTTGTTTTTGTTAAAAGCACTTGTAAAACAATCATTGAAATTATTATTGTAATAACTCCACGTTCATATGAGGAAGTGAGCAGCTCACGCACAGAGCCTTAATCAACCGGCGTGACCCCCTTAGGCGCAGATAGTATCTCTCAGCCTCAGTTCCGTCATCTGTGAAATGGGAACATTAGCACAACCTGCCTAGCAGCGTGACGGGCATTGTCGCAATGACAGACGGGGAGACAGAAAGGGGCGTTACAATGTCCTGAACTCTGGGAGCAGAAATCTAGAGCAATCAACCAACACGCTTCCCATTGGGTAAAGGAGCTGCAGGGTGTCACAGTTAAAGGAAGGAAAAAGGGGAATGCTTTTAACTCACTTGGAACCGTTTTTCAGAGGGATGAGAGGCTACCCCCTGGGAAGTCTTTAGAGAAGGGGCACCTTCCAGATTCTGCTGTACTACAACTCCCACCAGCCCCAGCTGATGTAGCGCAGCAGCATTATTTAGAGGGCCGCAGTTGGAGAACGCCCTAAGATGCAAACAAATCCACATAGCAACACAACACAAGAGAGTCACACTCTGGGAGGCGGAGCCACTGCTTGGGCCGGCTGCCCCAGGGCTTATTCCAGGCACTGACTCAGCCTGCAATAACAGGGAGAGATTCCTCAACGCCAGCTTCATCATTCCTGGTGTTAACAACAGCTCTGGCTTCTCGGTCACATGCACTGCAGCGCAGACAGAGAGCCCAGGCAGGGCTCAAAAGGGCTTGAGGCTGCTGCTGAATTTCCGTAGAGGAAACCACATTTTGCCCCAAGAGCTCCAGCAAGCAGCTAATAGAGAACGCTGCCTTGCCCGGTGAGGATCTGCAATGTTTCCTGACATCCCAGAGCTGGAGTCTGGCGATGGAGGTTAAGCCAAACTGTCTTTCACCATCTGGCTGACCATGCACAGCTCTCCGGAGTACAGGGAGCAATCGCATGAGCCACCACCAACAATAAAGGTAAAGGGACCCCTGGCCATTAGGTCCAGTCGTGACCGACTCTGGGGTTGCGGTGCCCATCTCGCTTTATTGGCCGAGGGAGCCTGCGTACAGCTTCCAGGTCATGTGGCCAGCATGACTAAGCTGCTTCTGGCGAACCAGAGCAGTGCATGGAAACGCCGTTTACCTTCCCGCCAGAGTGGTACCTATTTATCTACTTGCACTTTGACGTGCTTTCAAACTGCTAGGTTGGCAGGAGCAGGGACCGAGCAACGGGAGCTCACCCCGTTGCGGGGATTCGAACCTCTGACCTTCTGATCGGCAAGTCCTAGGCTCTGTGGCTTAACCCACAGCGCCACCCGCGTCCCATACCACCAACAATACTTTTCTTCAAAAAAGAGAAAACTGAGTTCTATTTAAACTCCTAGGATGCATTAAAGACAACTTCTGGAACTTGCAGCGTGCAAGAAGTTGGGGGGAAGAGTATACACACTGGATGGAAGGGGATAAACTCGTTCCTTCTCCTGATGCACTTGTTTTATTATTACATTTATATTCCACTTTTTGTCCAGGATGGTTAGGTTCCCTGTCATCCTCACAAACATGAAAGGTAAGGCAAGGCTAGGAGTTGACGGTGGGCATCAAAAGCCCAGTGGGGATTTGAAGCCCGGTCTCCCCCAAGCCTTGGCCTGACACTCTGTTAAGTGACTCCCTGCAGCTCTTTAATCTCAAGGTTGTGGGTTCGAGCCCCACGCTGGGCAAAAGATTCCTGCATTGCGGAGGGGCTGGACTAAATGGTCCTCATGGTCCCTCTTCCAGTTCTACAATTCTATGCAACGAATCTGAAAGGAAGCTGGATAAATAGACGATTAAGTTTCACCTCTCCACAGACATAATGCAAAAGCAAATCAAAATGAAGGCTCAATTAAAAAAAATAATTGCCTGGAAGTGACTAGCAAGAGAGAAATGAAAAGTAGTGTTCTGTGATGCTTCTGAGCATGTGCAGAGAGCCTTTTCCAGACCACCTCGGTGGGTGCAGTCTGTCGCCATACTCAATCAAGAGTCCGTATCCTGGGGAAGGTCCTTTCACATATGGGACTGGACCCCACCACACGCTATCTTAGACCCTGAACTTGATACTATTATTAATAATAATGACGGCGATAGTGCTTTTAATCTCTATGCCGGTTGCCTGCCGTTGGCTACCTCCCCTCCCCACGTACTTTCATTTAATCTGCCAGAGCGTAACCTGGGATAGGTCTGTATTCCCGGGTGAGATGGGAGCTAGTAACTTGGGAAAAGGCGAACGCGCGTCGGGGAAGGCTACCGTAACGGCGCAAGAGTTTCTCCAAGCCACGGATATACACACCGGGCCCCGATGCTTCGCCACGCCTTCAATCGCGAGGAGGGGCCCAACTCCGGAGTTGCCGCGGGCGGCGGGCGTCTCTAACCCGGGCGAAGGAAAGCGCCTCCCCCGCCCCGCCTGCCCGTGGTTAGGGGTGGGGATCGGGGCGCGCCCCGCACTCACCTGGCTCTCTCCTGGGGGGACGAGCCGAACCCGGCCGGCTCCATGGAGCCGCTTTCCCAGCCGCCAGCACCTGATGTCACAATCCGGGCGCAGCTGACGCACCGCGGGGCCAGAAGCGACACCCGCGTCCCGGAGAGCGCCGCGGGGCGGCGCGCGCGGAGAAGGGAGAAGGCAGGACCGGGAGCCGGAGAGAGGGAAGGAACGGAGCAGGGGGACCCAAGCTTAGGGTTTTTTCCCCCGAGCTGGCTGCAGTAGCTGCACGCGAGCTAGAAATGCACTCTGCACGCGCTCAGAAAACGCGCAGCTCCTTATTGCTTTAATAGCACGCCTTTCTCCCAGTGCAGGACCCCTAGCGGCTAATGGCGTAAATAAACTAAAAAAACACACAGAACATATATATTGAAAATGTAGGTCAGCCTGTTTAAGAGCGGCACCCCCTTGAAAGCACAAAGAAGTGTTTTGCTGTTTACTTTTGAAACGAGTAATCTCTTAAGCTTTTCGCGGTTTTTTGTTTTCTTTTTACAACGGCATAGCAAGCGACCCGCCTGCTTCCGAACAAACCTGCTGGCCCATTTTTTTTATGGATCCGGTGCGCTGCTGGCCATTTACGCACACGCGTAGTGGCAACGACTCGCAACCTGCTGGCGCGAACGCTTTCCTGGGGAAGTAAATAAACCCGCATTAAACTAAGCCGGGATTCCGGCTGGCCACGTGGTCGAGCTCGCCACGCGTATATAAAGCTTCCTTGGCCTTTGGCGAAGTTGGCGGTTTTCTGGAAATAAGCCCTGGTGCAGGAAGGGTCGGGAGCGGATCGTGAGTGGAGGAAAGCGTCCTTACCGCTCTATCCTATATATGCGTTTCCTCGGAAGTAAAGGCCGCTGTGTTCAACTTTGGATCGGTGCATCAGCTTTGGAAGATCGAACTACGCCGCAGGGGGATGCAGCAGATTGCTGGAGTGAACTTTGTCGACAGAGAGCTTCTGGAGTTCAGGCCCGGACTGGAATCCAGCCTCTCGCATCTGCTGCTTGTTTAAAAGGAGATCTTGAAATGCAATCCCTTAAAAAAACAACACCCCGCTAAAAGTGCCAGATTTATTATTGCAGTTTTTATAGGGTTGGCATTCATTTTTCACAGTGGCCTAGCATGCAAAAATGAATTAAGTGGGTGCAGGTGTTTATATCTTCCGGCAGGACATGAAATGGCGGGAGAAGCTACAGCTTCCTGTTAACTATGCATGATATGCAGAGATAAATTGGGGCTGGTAGAAAGGTTTGCCAAGCTGCCTTCTGCTCACCCTCAAAAGACAATAGCAGCTCGACCGCATTCAAGGCAGGCCCATCTGAAAGCCAAACCCTGATCTAATAATCGGACTCCATACCAGATGCGGAATTCAACAACGTAAGGATTTATTGTGTGCAGACAGATCATCCAAGGGATGTGCACATAACAACACGCAGCAATCTACTTGTTCATTTGAAGCAGCACAACAAAAATTTAACACATTAACAACTCATTTTGCATTTTCAGTTGCTGGGGTGTAAATACTGGAACCCTCCTTTTTTAAAAAAAAATATAGTGCTGCTATGTATGGGGATGTTAGAAAACTCCTCTCTCCTAGCTAGAGCAGTGTCTACATTAAAGTGCTGTTCAAGTTTCATGGGATGGAGGGGCATTTTGCACACCCGTATCCTAGGGATGGGGAATTTGGCTGATTGCATTTAAAGACAAATCTGTCAAAGTCACACTTTCAGAAACAGCCTTAGAACTGAAGCACAGCCATTGAGATTGGCTCTTATCTGATCTGTTGCAGCACAGTTTTCCAGCCAAACCATGTTTATGAAAATGCCTACGTTAGTGAAAAAAGCCGTACAAAAATGCATTGTTTTAGGGTAAGTTGCTTGCAAGAATGTGTACGTTAGTCAAAACTGCATGCAAAAACCCAAGCTCTTTAAGGGGAAATTCGTGCTAAAAATGGTGAAGGATTTCCAGGAGGATTTTTGCTTTTTGAAATTGCTGCAAAATGTAGACAAATTCAGACTGGTAAAATGGTAATTTGGTTTGGCCCAGATGATTGCCTTCTCAGACCGCTAGATGGCAGTGCAAGGCAGCCCTTTGCAGTAATGTTTTCTATCTGTCGGGAGGACTTAAGTGCTAAAGGTGGATCTCATCTTCCTCTTTGGTGAAATCTAGGAATTGGAAAGGCACCTGGTCATCTGGAGAGGGCACTGAAGGTGAAAGGCAAACTCCCACCCCTCTTCGCATACTCCAATCTGAATAATAATTGTGGCATCCCCTAGGGCACTCTGAGTTTTGGCGCCCAGCGCAAATGAACAGGTTGTGCTCCCCTAAATCCATCCCTGCCCCCCTAATCCTGGCCTGCCTACCAGTAGTTTGATTTGCAGATGTCAGCAGGTGAAACTGTATATTCTAATCCATTATCAGTAAGGCCAGCTTCAGGTATGCAAGGGTGTGGCCTAAATGGGCACTGCAGAATGTAAGGTTTTTGCTGCAAAATTATTGCAAAGCTTTGGCACTGGTTGAGATAAAATTGGACCATGTTGGATTTTTGGGTGTTACCTACAGACACCTATTTGATGTATCAATGACTGTTGGGCAAGGCCCAAAAAAATGCAGGTTTCGTATTGCAAAATGCTGCAAAGCAACTGCGAAACATTGGCACCAGTTTGGAGTGGATCCAGAATTGTGGGATTTGTAGTTAATGAAGCTCACAAAGTGTCGCAGGTCCACACCGTCGTTGGAAACACCAGTGCAGAAAATGCAAACGGCTGTTGATTAAATACTGAGGGGACAGTGCCTATTGGTTTTTCTTGTCATCGGGGTTACCAGTCAGGTTGGCATGGGGAAACTTTGGCCCTCCAGATGTTACTGAACTACAACTCCCATCGGTGTGAGGCAGCATGGCCAATGGTTGAGGCTGATGGGAGTTGTAGTTCGGCAACCTCTGGAGGGCCACAAGTCCACACCTCCATTAGAGCAAGGGTGGCTGAAATCTTGGCAATTGATTTGCCCAGTGCCCACCCCTCCCTGCACATTTTTCTGGACCCCAGGAGCTCACCAATATGGAGGCAGCATATGTTTGCAGGCAGCCACCACATCGACTGGTGACTGGGAGCGGCCGCCGAGACCATATAACACCGGTCTTGAAAGACCTACACTGGCTCCCAGTACGTTTCCGAGCACAATTCAAAGTCTTGGTGCTGACCTTTAAAGCCCTAAACAGCCTCGGTCCAGAATACCTGAAGGAGCGTCTCCACCACCATCGTTCTGCTCGGACCCTGAGGTCCAGCACCGAGGGCCTTCTGGCAGTGCCCTCGCTGCGAGAAGCCAAGTTACAGGGAACCAGGCAGAGGGTCTTCTTGGTAGTGGCACCCGCCCTGTGGAACGCCCTCCCACCAGATGTCAAAGAGAAAAATAACTACCAAACTTTTAGAAGACATCTGAAGGCAGCCCTGTTTAGGGAAGCTTTTAATGTTTAATAGGTTATTGTATTTTAGTGTTCTGTTGGAAGCCGCCCAGAGTGGCTGGGGAAACCCAGCCAGATGGGCGGGGTATAAATAATAAATTATTATTATTACTGCTATTGTGGGGTCCCTTAGGTCAATCCTACTTGCAACAGAGGCTGGCAGATAGCTAGGAGATATTATCTCCTATGCAGACAAGTAACTTGTATCTGATGAAGACAACCAGGCAATGTGGTGCCTTCCATGGTTCCAGTTACAGATAGGTAGCCGTGTTGGTCTGCCATAGTCAAAATAAAAAAATTCCTTCCAGTAGCGCTGCTGAATTGCAACTCATTACCAAACTTAAAACCATGGAGAGACCTGGTTTGAACAAAGACATTGGATTCTTATCTCATTATACATGACTAAGCCATTCTTCACCTTCTCACCCCTTGCCATTTCCTGTAATACCTATTACAGTTGTTAAGAGTCGTCAACAGGCTCATCTCAGCTATCTGCCAATCTCCCATTCCCACCACCCTTCTGAGTAATACCCCTCCCCACCTTCTCACTATATAGAAGGATCTGGCAACTTCTGTTTCAGTGTATCTGAAGAAGTGTGCATGCACACAAAAGCTCATACCAATCACAAACTTAGTTGGTCTTTAAGGTGCTACTGGAAGGATTTTTTTTATTTTAACCAGGCAATGACAAGGTCTGTTGGCCCCAGAGCAAGAAACGACTCGCATCAGATGAGGAATTCAACAATCTAAGGATTTATTGTGTGCAGACAGATTTTTTTTTGTTTGACATAATTTTCTTTGACAATAAGCTGTGGAAAACACGCTACAAATGTTCACAAAACAAGACTAGGACAATGAGCAGTGTTGGGTTCTGCCTCCCCCCTCCCCTCGCCAGATTTCCAATCCTCAGATGATGAATTGCAGTTAAAAATCAAGTCTGGCTGGGCAAAAGATGGTTACGGAGAAGCTACCTGAGCAGTAAAATCGGGGGAGACAAGCCAAAGGCGTCAGCTTGGAAGGGTCAAGGAGCAAGCCTTAGCCGAGCACAATGGCAGGGGCTGATGAGAGGCTGGGCACTGGCTGGGTCTGGTAAGTGCTGAGCGAGGCAGGATAGGGCACCAGGTTGCTGAGGGCAGGACAGAAGCAAGGAAAGGGGCCAGCTCATAACCACCCATGGAATCTGTATTTGTGGAGATCCACCTAACCAAACATCTCACCAATAAACCTCAGCTTCCTGTTTGTTTCAGGCCTCAAACAACAGCCTGTAGCTCTTTCACAATGGATCTACAGTATCGAGATGCAAGTTCTCTATCACCCTTTCTCACTTTCTTATCCAGCAAAGAATTGCAACAGCTGTAAGCGCATCGCTCTGTTTTCAGTTGCAGTCCCACTCACTCTCTGTGTTTACAAAGCCTGGTTAAAAAAGGGGGGTCCGTCCTCCCCCCTTTTTAAAAAGCACACATTTTACTCGAAATCCCACAAAACGTGCATGTGACATGCAGATATCCACTTGCCCATTTCAAATGGCATAACAAAAATACAGCACATGAGCAGCTTATATTTTGCACCCTCAGTTCTGGGCACATAAATACTGGAAATTTATGGTTTGGTTTGGGTTTTTTTTAAAAAATAGTGCCATTATGAGTTGGTGAATGAGGTGGTGGTGGGAGAAAATTGAGAAAATTGCAGGTGCACAGTGTTTTGCAAAGTCAGCCAAAGGTTCTAGTCCACAGTTTTCTAGTAGGCTAGTAAAGCAAATTGACTTTGGCCATTTGCAGTTCAAAGAAAACTTTTGCTTTCCTTCATGCTACTCAGAAAGCAGCTTAGAAAGAAATAGTTGCTGATATGGCTAAAGCAAAGAGTGGTACTGGTGTGAGAGAACCCACAGGATATAGCACCTTGCAAAGTCTATTCAAGGTACTAGTCCACAGTTTTCTACCAGTACTGGTAAAATAATCTATTTTCTCTCATTTGCAATTGGCAGAGTTGGCTGGGTACATTTGCTTTTCCTCTAATATCTCCTGGAAGCAACCTTCTGCTGCCAAGAAGTGACCAGGGAAGGTGGCTTGCTCCAAACGTGCTCCAGGAATCCAGACTAGAATTGCTTTGAAGGCATAATGAAAAGCACTTTATATTAAGCAGATTTTGCTGGAACGACAGAAATTAGGAGGGCCTGTTTTGCTCAGCTGCGATGCAGCAAGAGAATGTAAAGAGTGGACCTTTTGAGAGTCAGGTAACGATACCATTAGTCAAACAAGCCCTGTTTCTGGGTAACAGCCTGTAGACTCACGCCACTTAACGTTTGGAGGTGGACTCTGCATCAATCTGTCCAAATCTTTGAGAACTGGGAAAGTGAACTGTTTTTAGCTTATTTATCAATGCAGGGTGGGAGGGTTCTGAATGCAGCTTTGAGGCAATTTAGATCTAAGCAATAGAGAGGAAAACACTGCAGATTTAATTCCCATGGTGATTTTCATGGAGCTGTGGATCAAGAGGTCCTCTCCTTATGCTCTATTACTCCAAGATAATTTCTCCCTAGCCTGTTGCAATCCAAGGTATTCCCCGCTCCCCACTCCCAGCTAGCTCTGACTGAATAAGTCCACACGGTTCCCCCACCAAACACCTACTTTTGGCCCTTAATTCCAGTAGCGCTGAGAATCCAAGACGGCCTCTCCACTTAGGACTGAGCCAACTCTAGGACTTTCTAGCCGCAGGTGGGCAACTGGCGGCCAAGGAAAACATTTCACACTCTTTACAGCTGAACACTTTGCTTGCTTACTCAGTGGTAAGACTCTGTGGTCAATGAGGACACTCAGATTAAGGGTCACTTCCACTTCTATTAAGAGTAAACCCATTGAAATGAATGAAACCAACTTGGGCATGCCCATTAAACTTCAGTGGGTCTACTCCAAGCAGGACTAGCATTGGTAAAGCCCTGCAGCAGTGGCGTAGCGTGGGGGGTGCAGGGGGGGCCGGCCGCACCGGGCGCAACATCTGGGGGTTAGGGTTAGGGGGCGCAAATCCACGGGTTAGGGGGCGCAAATTACTTGCCTTGCCCCGGGTGCTGACAACCCACGCTACGCCACTGCCCTGCAGGACTGCAGTCATCTTCTTGGCACCCAAAGAATTGTGCAACCAGAGGAATATCTACAGTACGGCTGTTTTATACCCAGCCAGATCATGGGCTCATCTCTCAGTCTTGCCCTTTCCTATCTGGACTGGGAGGGCGTGGCCCTGGTTGGCTCCGCCTACAAAGGCTGTTCAAGGTTCCAAGAGACCACCAGGGTGCAGATTGGCTAGGGGTTGTTGCTGGTGGTGAAGATTTAGGTTTGGAGATGCATGGATTTGGTCACAGCACTACATGGCAAGAAAGTGGCAACTTCCAGAGCAGAGGGGAGCAGGGAGACTCTGCAGCTGATTTAGCACACCCACCCACCCCGTTACTGCCTTCATACCCCTATGCTAGACATCTGCAGCTGCAAACTGGGGAGTTGGGGTAGACAACCACACTTAATGGTGCTTTCCAGCCTGGTTGCCCAGGGGTCATTTCTCCTGGCCCCTGGTAAAACTGTGCTCCCTTTCCTTCCTCCACCTGAGGGCTGGGGGAAGACCATAGAATGAAAGAAGGGTTGGAAGGGAACACAAGGTCCAAGCCTCTGCAATGCAGGAATCATTTGCCCAGCATGGGGCTCAAACCCACAACCCTCAGATTAAGTGCCTCGTGCTCTACTGACCGAGCTATCCCATGCAAGCAAGCTGCTCAGCTATGCTTCCCAGCTGAAAGATGGAGGGCTATGGCTTAGTGGAAGAACATTTTGCTGTGCATGGAAAGGTCCCAGGTTCAATCCTTGTCGCCTCCTGGAACTGTTGCCTGAAACCCCTGAGAGCTGCTGCCAGTCAGTGCCCATAATACTAGGCAAGGTGGGCCAATTGTACAAGGGGGTTTCTTTGACACACTAGGCTTTTCTTCAGAGAAAAGACCAAGATCTGTTTTGCTGACAGACTAAAAACTGGTCACCTTGGGCTGGGTTAACCGGAAAGCTTTGCCCTGATACTTGATAATGTTATGAGTTATGGGTGCCAGAACCTCTCTATTCCCTGGATCCAGTAAGTGTTAGAATTTAATCAAGGCTTGGAGTATTAAACTGAGCACTAGACACTTCTAATCCCTGGATTCTGCAAGTGTTAAAAGCTAATTGAGATAAGTTAGGCTGCTGGGTGATGGGCCATTAAGAAAACAAAGGACCAAAGGGCTTGTCCTCAATGAAAAATGGGTGGGGGGCCTTTTTCAATGGATAAAGCCAGAGTTTAGAGTAGAGAGGTGAGAAGGAATGTGCCCTAGAAGCAAAGCAGCAAGCTGGAGAGAGAGAGAGCAAGAGAGCGCAACATTAGAAAGCCATGTTTGATGTCCGTTTGAATCCAAGGCTGTAGGTATGGAAGAAACAAGACCCTTTTGGGGTGCTGATGCTGTGAACCCCTCCATCGTAGTTTAATAAATAAACAATATATCATAGATAAATAAACCATATATATATTAAAGGCAACACAGTCTCTGCCAGGCCTCATTTCCTAAAGGAAACACAAACCCTGGATAAGCTCCTGGAACCCCGGAATCTTGAATTGGATTGGTGTGCAACACTGGCGTCAGAAGTTGGGATTCGGGTTTCCTGGAGGAGGACCTATGAGAGATGTGTGCCTGAATCGGAGGGAACAACAGCAACTCTCCTTGAGTGGCTTAAGAGAGTGAAGCAGCAACAAAGCAGGCGGTTGGATAAAATGGGTCAGCTGCTGGCAGAGTGGCCCCGAATTCCCCATGGAGATGAAAGCATGACTAGGTGCGAGGTGAGAGCCCTGCCTCATGAGATGCTACAGGGGTTTGGAAGTGACACAGGAGCTCAGCTACAAGACGCCTAGATGGAAGGGTGGCCAAACAGACCCACTGTGTGGCTGGGCAGCTGAGGGGCTTGGACCGCAAAGTTAGTAGCTGAAGGCAAGGGGAAAGACAACACCTCCAGCTGGCTGGAGCTGAGCAGCTGCTGCTGACTGATTTCTCCACTCCCTCGGAGCCTGCTGTGGAAAAAGGAGAGTGCAGGAGACAGGGACACACTGCAGGATGGAAGTGAAGAGCTGCTGCCTAGAGATCTCTTCACTCCATGTGTGCCAGCAGTGCAGGGGGAAAGACACAAGGTGCGCGTGTGTGAGCAAGGGGAATCGGCACTTGCGGAAGGGCCAGAAAAAGAGAGGTGTGAATATTCGTGCGCAAGTAGAGCAGCGGTGTTTTTCTCAGTGGTGGAAAAGACACCGGAAAAGCTAGAGGCATAAGTGGCCTGCCGAGGTGCCAAAAAGAGAAGAGATGCAGCAGGAGAGAGGTGTGAGAGAGCATGCAAGAAGAGCAGCTGGTGTCTGAGGAAATGGATGCGATAACCGCCCACAATGATTTTGCCCCTTGTGGACTTGCACAGTCGGGACCCATCACTATACAGTGGTACCTCTGGTTGAGAACGGGATCTGTTCCGGACCCCCGTTCGCAACCTGAGAGGAACGCTACCCGTGTTTGTGCACGCACGGGTGGCGATTTGCCGCTTATGCGCATGCACGTGATGTCATTTTGCGCATCTGCACATGCGCGAGCAGCGAAACCTGGAGGTAACCCTTTCCGGTACTTCAGGGTCGCAACCTGAAAAGATGTAACCTGAACCGAACGTAACAAGGGGTATGACTGTACTGGGTGCAGCCCAGCACTCTCAGTCACCCAGGATCCCATGGGTGTTGGAGGAAAGAGCCACTGGGAGGATTACACCCCTTTGTTTAGGCCCATGAAGCATTCAGGAGATGTTGGGAGTAAGCAGAGAGGGGGATGCCTGGCTGTTGGGAGGAAACAGAGGGCAATTTCTGGCCACCAACTTAGGGAGTCTGATCCTAATGAAGGTATCCCCAGGTAAAGACTTTGATTTTCAGTTTGGGGGCAGGGGATGAAGTGGACTGGCCCAGGGTTAGCAAGAGGAAAAAAGATGAAGGGGACCATCAGTGTGCCAGTGCAGAAGCAGATGTGTTCCTGGGAAACCCAGCCAGATGGGCATGGTACAAATAATAAATTATTATTATTGTTTCTTGAAGCCCTGCATGCCGCTGCAGAGACTGTTTGGGGACTGGAGTTTGGAGCCTCCGATCCACAACCAGAGGGGAGGGGAAAGAGAAATTTGAAAAACAAACCCTGAATGTGTGATTAGAGCCCCAAAGTAACTGTTGATCTACTTGGAACTGAGAACTCTGAAATCCCAAGACAGGCAAATTGCTGCCGGGGACCATCCTGGAAGTTTTAGTAAGTTTTATTTATTTTCTGAATGCTGTTGATTTGTGTTTTTTGCATGTTTGGGGCTGTTGAATGATTTGTAGGAACTGTTCAGCTAACTGTATGTTTGAAAGCTGCCTTGTGCAGCAAGAGCACAAGGGAAAGAATGAACAAGGGTGCTGAGAGCTGTATCCTGGCTTAAACATGTCAAAACTCACTATCTTGGACATGCCAAGTGTGGAACGCAGAACTGACTCAGAGTGTGTGCTAAGGAGAAAGGAGAAAGCCTGACTTGTTTGAAAGGAATAAGCTGTTACTGTACTCAGTACTGGGTTGGGTTAAAAGTGTGATTGTGTATTCTTATCTGTTTTTAACAATGTGTGTTCTAATGCCTTGGCTTACTTGTCTGTGAATTTTCTACAGGGAAGAGATATTTTGCTGTTTGTTGAAAATGTGTGGACAGGTGTCTGATTTTTTTTTTTGGGGGGGGGTAGTGTTATGAGTTTGTGGATGCCAGACCACTCTAATCCCTGGATCCAGTAAGTGTTTAACCAAGGCTTGGGGTGTTAAACGGAATGCTAGAAGCATCTAATCTCTGGTTTCGGCAAGTGCTCAAAGGCTAATCAAGTCAGGCTAGCCTTCTGGGTGATGGGCCATTAAGAGAACAAAAGACCTAAGGGCTTCTGCTAGATTGCAAATGGGTGGGTCCCCCTCCCTCAACAGATAAAGCCAGAATTTAGGGTTGAGAGGTGAGGAGAGATGTGTCCTAGAAGGAAAGCAGCAAGCTGAAGGAAGAGAGGGAGAGCAATGTTAGAAAGCAATATTTGATGTCTGTTTGAATCCAAGGCTGTGACTATGGGAGAAACATGACCCCTTTGAGGTGCCGATCCTGTGATCTCCTCCTTCATAGGCTCAGGTTGTATATATGTGTAAATAAACCATATATATTAAAGACAACACAGTCTCTGCCATGCCTCATTTCCACAAACCCTGGGTAAGCAGCTGGAACCGCTGGAATCTCACATCACTTGGAGACTGGGGTGCCATGCAATAACAATAATTTTAAAATCTTCCTTGAAAAACAAACAAACCAGGGTTAGCATAACAGTTGCTTGGGCTAGGATTGATTTTAATTCTCCTTCACGGAACCCAGCCAATTCGAGGATCCTGTTACGCAGAGCAAATGATGGGCAAGTTTGAAGCTCATCCACCCACTGCTGCACTCCAGGCTCTCCTAAATGTAAGAAGAGCACTGCTGGGTCATTTGCACCTGAGCTCAGCACCCAACTTTCTGAACTTGCCCACACTGGGAAGCCCACAAGCCGTGCATGAAAACAAACAAATGAAAGTCACAGCATACAACTCTCTCCCTCACTGCTGCTCCCTGGCAAACAAACAGTGACAGGTTGGCAGGGATTGAATCTGGAGCCTTTTGCATGCAAACACATGACTTCCATGCCACTAAAGCTATGACTCCTTCGTTCAGCAGCCAGCGCCCACCCCCGGTAGTGAATTTGAAAGCTTCTGCTATTCCTTTTGCAACCTAACCCTGGGTGCAAGAGATTTCCCATTCTCTCGCGGAGGATTCCCAGCAGATAAGGAGGCCACGCTGCAATAAGGACCGCTGTGGACTTCAGAGGGGAAAGGGCACTCTGCGTGTAGGCAGTGTGGCTGTCCTCCAAAAGTTAATTTATTTCATTTAACAAAATGTTTACACTGATTGTACTTAAACCTATAAGTGGTTTGCAAGAAATATGCAGGCTCTCAATGCATGCTGTCTCCCTCACAACTCCCATGATGCCTGGTCAACAGCCACGCAGGCTGGGCGCTGATGGGAGTTGGAGTCTAAGATCCCGTTGGCTACCCCTGCTCTATGCCCACATGGGGCTGAACCCCGCCTGCCTGCCCCCTCTACGTTTTGCTGCGCACCTCTTTGGTTTAAAATTTTAAAAGCATGCTGAGGCTCACTGGCATTGCCTCCTTCCCTCGATTCTCTAAGACAAAGCTGCGGAAAACCAGCAGCGCCCTCAAAAAGCAGGCCACATTTGGGGGAGTTGGGCAAAAAAAGAGAGGAACCAAAATAGTCAAAGTTGCCATGGGACAAAACAAAAAGAAAGGGCAGTGGCACATAAATTCTGCCATGCTTGATTTCCGGATGATGTGCTGAGGATTCCCCCCCCTCCTTTTCCTGTCCGTCCCCATTGGTGACCCATTGCTTGAATGTAGCGGCATGATACTGGCTTTTAGCGCAAATCAGTCACTTTCATCAGCTATGCGGCTATATAGAGATATAGAGAGATAATATTAAGAGATACAATCGGGGTTTGGCGTCAAACCGTCCTCCTTATCGGCTGCCTCTTTCTGGAACAAGAACAACAATGAAAAAAGGAAAGGGCCACGATGCTCTGTTGGGTTGAAGTCCGCTCCGAGCCGGCTCTCCCCATCCTCCCCCCCTCCCTCCCTCCCTCCCTCTCCCCATTTTGCTCGCTTCTCCTTCTTTACAGGGACACAAAATCCACAGCTTGCAGGAGAGGCAACGAGAGCAGCAGCAGCAGCAGCCAGGAGGTGTTTTGGATCAAGAGACTGATTCCTGCACATTTCTCCAGCCGGTCTGTAAGAAACAAAGGGCGCATTCAGACGTGGGGAAAGGGCTGCATTAGTTTTCCAGATGAAAACACTGTGCCTGGGAATCCCGACCTTCTCTTTTATGCCGTCTACTTGTTTAAGCATTTTTTTAAAAGGGAAATCACCTTAGGAATGGCAATCAGTCTATCAGAATCATTCAATAAAGTCATAGATAGATATGACAACTCTTGCAACCCACAAACGGATCAAAGACGATGTATGGACAAATCTAATGATATTTGGAAAGTATTTATCAAAACCATAGTGAGCCATGAGTCAAGGCAGACTTGAGGGAAACCATAAGTTTATCCATTTACATACATATTATATAGTTCCGTAACCATAAATATATTTCCTTGCCATATTCTTGCTGTTGTTTTCCTTTGCCCTTTAAAATGTTTTTTTATGTATCCTTTTAATTTTTTTCTATTTACTTTAACTCATTGTGCCATTCTTAATAAGGATGATAATAAAATAAAGTCACGAACCCAAAATAAATCACCAAAAATGTGCCTACCTGATTTCTACCCTCCCTTCCACCCCCTGTGAATTTGGGTTGGCTACTTTGCTTCCTGTCTTAAATCTAACCCAATAAACATCTTTGCCTGCATTCACACTTCACCACCCTTATGGATGAACAGACCCATCCATTTTTGGTTCTGCGAATTTCTCATTCTTATCCAGCCTTAATATCAGTTCTCCACAATTCTGAAGCAATTTGCGCTTAAAAAAAGAAAAGTTCATCAAAGTTTGACAGCAGTTTAGTGTGAAATTCTCCTGCTACACCATTTTGACAAATATACACATTTTCGCCAGCAACTTCCCACAATACAATAATTTTGGTCTCGTTTTCACTAAAATAGGTGCCTTTTTTTGCATGTTATCCCCAGGATTTCCATTTCTGTGCACATTATTCGGCTAAAGAACGGCACTGCAAAATGTGGAGAAGTGTGAATTTTGAAGGTTAGCTGTGTTCTGGTCTAATTGTGAATTGGGAAGTTTCTTGTTAAGATGGAAACGAGATTGAATTTCTCTCCCACCCATCCACCCCATTTCAGGACCAAGACCAGCTCCTCTGAGTTCTTTTCCTGCCTCGCATCTAGGCCTCCTCACCTTTGAAAACTGAGATGTTCTTCATCTGGTTATCCTCATAGTCGTTGGTGATCTTCAGCCTGCACACATAGGTCCCCTCATCGGCGGTGGTGAAGCCCGCGAGGTGAAGGCACACCAGGTTGTTGGACACAGTGACGTTGGCCCGGTTCTTGTACATGGCGTTGGGGACGTTCTGGTTGCTGGCAACAACAACCCCCACGCCGGTATCCCTGCTCAGGCGGAAGTCGTAGCTCAGGGCATTCGAAGTCTTCTTTTCGTACGCACAGTCCAAGCGCAGGCTTTGGTCACTCATGCAAGCAGTCAGGCTTCTAATCCTCTGGCAGCGGGCAACTTGGAGCACTGAGGAAGGCAAGAGGTTTTCACCAACACAGGGAGAAACAATGAGCTGCAGAGCTGAGCTGCAATCCCTGCAGCCTCATCAGTTGGGAGGTGAAATTAATACAAGAGCATTTTTAATCCATCAAGTTAGGTTAATTAACTCATCAAAGGGGAGAATCCCTTTCGGGTCTCTCTTTCTGGGTCACTGCAAGGACACCACCTCCTTTGGGAGGGGGCTGGTTTCTATTGTTTTGATTCATTTACAGTGGTACCTTGGTTCTCAAACTTAATCCGTTCCAGAGGTCTGTTCCAAAATCAAAGCGTTCCAAAACCAAGGCGCTTTTCCCCATAGGAAGTAATGCAAAACGAATTAATCCATTCCAGACTTTTAAAAACAATCCCTAAAGCAGCAATTTAACATGAATTTTACTATCTAACGAGACCACTGATCCATAAAATGAAAGCAATAAACAATGTACTGCAGTCACACAATCAATCGATCGATCAGTAGCTGAACTAGGTTGCACACAGTCACAAAAACAAAACAAAAAAGAGCTGCAAAAACGCAAAATAAACTGCGAAAATAGGCAGACCTCAGTGTGAAACTCGAAACAGAAGCGTGGCGCTCAAAATGGAAGCGTAACACTCAAAACAGAGCATGTTCAGCTTCTGAAAAAAGTTCGCAAACACTTACTTCCGGGTTTGCAGTGTTTGGGTTCCAAGCTGTTTGAGTACCAAGGTGTTTGAGAACCAAGGCATTTTTTTCAAAAAAATACTTTTCATGTAAGGAAGTGGCACCCTTGACATCAGTACAAGGAAAGAGTTTTACCTGTCACGAGGACTGCAATACCAATGGTGGACTTCATCTTCCTTTCGGTCTACGGTGTGGAGCGTGGGAGGAATCTAGGAGTAGAAAAGGCACCCAATCATATAGAGATGGGACCGGGAGGGCAAAAGGGGAATTGTCAAAAATTATTCTGGCTGAACACAGCTGGTCTCGTGGTCTGAAGCTTATTAGAAAGCAGGAGCTAGATTTGGGGGAGAGGGCCTGCAGTTCTCTAGACAACACACGCCACACACCCCTTGCTTCCCGCCTCAGGCCCTTGATTCCCCTCCACCTGGCCCTTCTCCCCCTGCAGCGGAAACCATGACTCAGCGCTGGGTGAGCTAAGTTGGGGATGAGTCATCCTAAGACTCCTGCAGTGGGGAAAGACGCCAAAGAGACGGGTGAGGAAGCGGAGAGCGAGACAGGCAGATGGAGAGAGTGTGCCTTTTTGGCAAAGGAGGTGCTTTTGGATAGATAGAAAGATAGATAGATAGATAGATAGCCTCTTCCAGACACTTCTGGGGTACATGGGAACAAGGAACTTATAAATTATTTTAGCAGAAATCTCCAGCCTGCTTTTCTATGTCCCCACCCACATCAACCCCTTCAGCTAGGCTCTAGCAGACAGCACGATGCCTTAGAAGCAGCACAATCTCTCTCACCATCCCTAAGTAATAAACCACATGAGCAAAGCACTGCCATCTCAGGCGTATCTGCTCAGAAGCAAGCCCTGCTGTGTTCACCAAGTAACATTTGCATTCATTGCCCCATCTGCTTTTGTCGCTGGCCCTGCCCACCCATGTCATGTGGCCTCAGAGGTCAAAACGGTTTCCTGCTCCTGCTATAGGGAATCGCTGCTGTGCACGTTCTGCCTCCCAGCAGCCTTTGGTGCCATGCGGTTGGCTTTGTGAAAATCCTGCACCCTCCTCAGGTCTTTTCCACCTTTCCTCCCAAGTCTCCAACACAACACAGTTTGGAACCAGGAAGACCCCAGACTGGGCTGCTCCACACTTGCCTCTGGCCCACAGAGGGAAGGACACTGACTCAGAAATATGTTCTCTCTCTGCCAGCCCAGACCCAACGTTCCTAGAGGTTACTCAGCCTTCAGAGAGCGTCCAGAAGAAGGAAGCCTTTAGTCGTGGGGCAGCCATCAAAAGCGTCTCTCAGTGGGATATTATTGCCCCTTCTGGCATGGCAGAAGGACGGCCCAGAGGAGGGGAGTGGAACCTCAGTCCTAGGAGCTGAATGAGGCCCTCCAGGATGTCTATCAGGCCTTGGGGTTCTCTTCAGAGTGCATCAGTTGCTAGAGCATGAGTCTCTTAATATCAGGGTCAAGGGTTTGAGCCCCATGCTGGGCAAAAGATTCCTGCACTTCAGAGGGTTAGACTAGATGAGCCTCCAGGGTCCCTTCCAACTCTACAATTCTTTGATTCTATGATTCAACCTCCATCTCTTCACTAACCACTCCCCTCTCCAGGCCACACCTCTTGCCAGCCCTGTTCCACATAATCTGTGAAGGCTTTTGCCTGGCTGGAATTTGTCCTTGAACTCTGAGCACGCCTCTTGCTTGCCTGGATGCAGGTTAGAGAGGGGCGTGCAGCCTGCTGTACAAACATAAAACTTAGATTTCATTGCATCAGTATTTTTCATTGCATCAGTATTGGCAGATCCATCAAGGGTTGCACAGCTGCTAGCAGTTGGCTTGCTCCTTTGGCAAGGAGAACGATTTCAACTCCAGTCTTTCATCTGGCTTTGAAAAACCTATTGTCACTTGGCTCCTAGCCCCTGCCTATTCTTCTCGTTTCAGGAAGATGGCAAAAAAGCTTGGTTCTCTCCCCACCCCAATTCACTTTCTTCTTCATCATCATCAACATCATCATCATCTTATTTGTATGCTGTTTTTCCATAGTTAAAACTATGCTCAAGGTGGCTCACAAAGTGGTTTACAAAATTACAAATGTAATAAAAGTACTCATAAATAATAAACAAAACACATTCAAAAGTACACAACCAGATTTCCACACAAATCGTAAGATCTAAAAATCAAGATACCGAAAGATTGAGATCAAAAACAAAAGCCTCAGCTTTTGTAGCTGGAGTCAGTCTGGGCCTCAAAAACACCCCGCCCCTGCCCAACTTTGTCTTCAGAAAGACTCTCTGGAGACTCCAGCCTTTCTTAGAAAGTTGCACAGTCTGAAAGACAGTTCCTCATACTCCCAGATACATCAGGACTGGAGTGAGCAAGGAGCGGCACTCTGCACATGCACAAGGGCTCTCTGCTTCATGCTGTCCCCTCCCTGCAGCACTGAAAGCAGGTGCCTGAATAAACCTCCCTGAGCTTTACAGCTCGGTTGCTTTAGAAGGCACAGGTCTGACAGGTCCCTGAACCCAAGGGGCTTACAATAAGACACAGGGGAAAACAACAGCAGCGGGAGGGAAATAGAGGCAGGGCAAAGACGCAGAAAGCTATGCAGTTATTTCAAGCCTATGCCCTTTTGCTGTGGCAATCAAACAGTTTTGGGTCTTTTGCCTCCTTCTACACCTTCCTGGTCTCTGCTGCAAGCGGAGGGAAGGAGGTCTTGACTCACTGCACACATGCCTTGTACCAAGGCCTCAGGCTTGAAAGGCCACAACTCTAGTTAAGAGAATCGAGTAGCTAGTGGTGCAGAAGGCCTTTCTCTGTTGGAGATCCTGAAGAGCTGCCAGTCAGTGCAGACAATGCTAGGCTAGAAGGACCTGATAAGGAGGCAGCTTTCTACACTTTTATTTCACTTGTTTCCTCGTTCAAACCTGTATGAAGTTTTGCTCTGGGAGGGGCAGATTTACAAGACAAGGTCCTTTGGGTGTTGCCTGTTTCAGGGTTTTGATTTTGGCATATGGGTTTTGCTGTTTCAGGCAGGCTGGAGTGTGTGTGTTTGTGTGGCTTGCCTGGCTTTTAATGTTTTGTTGTTTTTTAGAGAGCGCATTGTGCATTTCCGGAGAGCGGGGGGAGACAGGGTGTGAACACGTGTTTTGCTTTTTTGCTTTGTTTTCCGTGTGCCTCCATCTAGGTGACCCATATTTTTTTGTCTTCGTGATTTGTCAAGCCCACATGGCAACAGTGCCCATGGCCGTTTCTCATGCTGCCAAAACATGCCTCCCTTGAAACCCTCAAAAGTCTGGGGACCCCTAGTGGCAGAATGCATTGGCAGCTGATCATGGAGAGGATGTGCAGTGCAACGGGGGTAATTTTCTCTGTAAAAGGTCTGTGCTGATGTCTCCCACTCTGATTTTCTTTCTTTCTTTTTTTTACCCAGAGTACTAAGCAGTAAGAAGGGATGCGGGTGGCACTGTGGGTTAAACTACAGAGCCTAGGACTTGCCGATCAGAAGGTCGGCGGTTCAAATCCCCGTGACGGGGTGAGCTCCCGTTGCTCAGTCCCTGCTCCTGCCAACCTAGCAGTCAAACTGCAAGTAGATAAATAGGTACCACTCTGGCGGGAAGGTAAACGCCGTTTCCGTGCACTGCTCTGGTTCACCAAAAGCGGCTTAGTCATGCTGGCCACATGACCCGGAAGCTGTACGCCAGCTCCCTCGGCCAATAAAGCGAGATGAGCGCCGCAACCCCAGAGTCGGTCACGATTGGACCTAATGGTCAGGAGTCCCTTTACCCTTTACCTTTACTAAGCAGTAAAGGTTACCTCCCACTGAGTCAGAGCACTGGTCCATTTATTTCAGTATTGTCTGCAATTATGGGGGTTTCAGGCAGGGGCCTCTCCCAGCCCTACCAGGAGAAGCCAGGGTGAGGGACTGAATCTGGGACCTTCAGCATGCAAAGCAGATGCTCTCCCACTGAGCTAAAGCCATTTTGCATAACAAGAACACAGGAAGGTGCCTTATGCCAGGCCTGAGGTTTCACCACCTCTATTCCCGAAGGAATCACTGGCCATGCCCTCTGTGACTGATGGAGACCAGTAACATCCAGAGGGTGACAGCGGCCACTTCCACAACCCAGAGCCTTCTCAAGGGGCTAACTTCATACAGTGGTACCTCGGGTTACAGACGTTTCAGGTTACAGACTCCGCTAACCCAGAAAAAGTACCTTGGGTTAAGAACCTTGCTTCAGGATGAGAACAGAAATCATGCTCTGGCGGTGCGGCGGCAGCAGGAGGCCCCATTAGCTAAAGTGGTGCTTCAGGTTAAGAACAGTTTCAGGTTAAGAATGGACCTCTGGAACAAATTAAGTACTTAACCCGAGGTACCACTGTATTTTTAGGATTTTGCATTTGAATCCCCACTTAGCCATGACGCTCCACTGGGTGACCTTGGGACAGCCATCCTCTCTTAGCCTAACCCACCTTACAGAGTTGTTGTGAGGATGAAACGGGGGAGAGGAGAACCAATGCACATCACCTTGAGTTCCTTGGAAGATGAAGGAGGGATATAAATGCAGCAAACAAATAAATAAATTGAAATTGAGCCGATGTGGCTCATCAGCTTGCAAGGGACCCCCACCCCCTCTGTAGCTGCAGAGGGCCCCCTCCGTACCCCAAAATTATCCCTTCTGTTGTTTTGAGTAGCTGCTGCCCATGCTGACTTCCGCGGTGGGAAGATATATTACAAGATGACTCACAGGCACAAAGCAGATTTAATGCTGGAGAGTGAGGATTAGGACACAACCCATTATTTTTAAAAAATTAATTAGCAGTTGGGCTGTGTATGTGAGCGGCTGTTCTGAAAACCCAGGAAGGTCTGCTGTGGGGAAGGGGGTTTAATTGAACCCTTTCCCTCAGGGTGACCTTTTGCCAATTCCTCCCCACCCCTCCACCACTGCTATTAGCTCTGTGGAGTAAAAATACAGATATGAAAAGGTGTGTGTGTGATTTGCATCAGAAAAGGACGCAGAAGGTTTTAACTTGCTCCAAGAGCACCATCTACCTCCCCCCCTTTCAAAGCAGGCCCACCGGGTTGCTAATTAGTAAAACTAAAGCTCATGGAAGAAGGGGGATATAGGATGCTGCCTTATACTGAGTCGGACCATTGGTCCATTTAGCTCAGTACTGTTTACACTGAGTGGCAGCAGTTCTCCGGAGTTTAAAAGACAGGAGATGCCGGGGATTGAACCTGAGTCCTTCTGCATGCAAAGCGGATGCTCTACCACTGAGCTATGCTCATAGTTGAGCAGCAGAGCCTCTAATCTGCATGCAGAAGGTCCCAGGTCCTATCCCTGCTTCTCCAGGTACGGCTGGGAGGCAGCCCTGCCTGAAAGCCTGGAGAGCTGCTGCCAGTCCAGGTAGATAATACAGAGCTGGATGGACAAATCGTGGGACTCAATATCAGGTAGCTTTCCAAGGTCCCTGAAAGGGGATGTAAGAGAGGAAGGGTGGAGAAGAGCCAGTGTGGTATTTCTGGTTAGTTTGCCCGACTAGGACCTGGGATCAAATTCCCACCATGCCATGAAGCTTACAGGGTGTGTGACCTTGGGCTCGTCATCGTCTCTCAGCCTAGCCTACCACGCAGGGTTGTTGTGCGGATAAAATGGGGAAGCAGAGAAGCATGTACGCCACCTTGAGTTCCTTGGAGGAATGGTGGCATAACTAAATAAGAGAAATAGGAATTTGGAGGAGGCAGACATGGGCTTGTCAGACGGGCATCTGTTGTTATGAACCGCTTCCATCTACTGCACACCCCAACTCCTCCCCTTTTCCTAATGGTCATGCCTTAATTTGATATCAAGCCTGCCTTTGTCTTGCTGCTTCCTTCCCTCTCCCCGCCCTACATCAACAGGCACGCTCCGTATGGAGCAGACTTTGGTAATATGGCGCCCTGAGCGAGGACAAAATTTGGCAGAACCGGCATGATTGGTTAGCTGTGCCCATGTTGTAAGAATAGCACCACTGGGCATAGCCTGAGTGCACTGTTTATGCAGAAGCAGCCCAGTGAACACTCGGAACAAATAAAGTCTTTCAAGGCAGACAGTAGGAGAATTCATAGCCCTGCAATTAGTTTAGGGCATTTCTCTCGAGCTGTGCGATGTCCTGGGTTTGTGGGGAAGTGGCACAGCTGAGTGGCAGAACGTTTTCTTTGCATGCAAAAGTTTCCTGGCATCTCCAAGCAGGGCTGGAAATGTCCCACCTGAAAATCCACTGCAAGTGACTGTAGCCAAAACACTAATCCTATGCGTGGTTTTCTGCCTGCAGAACAGACGATACGAAACTAGACGGACCAATGGTCTGGCTGATACTGAGCCAGATCATTGGTCCATGTAGCTCTTTATATTCCACACCAACTGGCAGCAGCTCTCCAGGATTTCCTGCCTGAAACCCCCGAGAGTTGCTGCCATTTAGTGTGGGCAGTACTGAGCTACATAGACCTATGGCTCATTATAAAGACCGCTATATGTTCCTATAAAGGAGCTGCGCTGACATGGAGAAGGTTCCTCCCTGGTGACCAGCTAAAGAGACAGACCAAACTGCTGTCAATTGCAGCCAGCCTGCAGATCTGCAGCCTGAACAACAACAACAACAGCCTGTGCTGATGCTTCCTTACCCCCCACTTTAACGCCTACCCCACAGGAAATCGAAGGACCGGTCTAGACTGCACCAGCAATGCAGTCCACCATGCTGCTGCTGCAGGACTGGCTAAGGTGCTGCCCTTGCAGAACAGGCATCTGCAGAAAAAGCCTCGCCAGCAGAGCGCTTGGCACAGGGTCTGCGGCACCGCCATGTCCCGCACCCAGCCTTCCCAGACTGCACCTGCGTTTTCCACATTCCTAGACCTTGGCGCGGTGACCGCAGCGCTCCTGACACCCAGCTGGACTCTTCCACCCAAGGAGATCAGGTTACTGGTTCGAGGGCAACGGCTCTCTACCCTGTAGGCGATACTGCAGCAATCCCCCCCCCTCCCCGAAGCCATGTGGCGCTGATACAGCAAGTATGCCTGCGTTAGGCAGTCTTGGAAATCGGATGCCGGATCCGTTCCATCAATACAGCCTCTCTTTCACACACACGCATTTCTGGGCAGGCGACGAATTTCTCCCCCTCCCTCCCAGCACTTTCTGCATGTGGCGGTGGGGTCTGTAAGGCGGAAGAACGGGCAAATCTGCAAGAGGAAGGGCGGGGTGGCAACCCCCTCCCACAGGGAGACCCTCCTAAGAATACCAAGAAAAGCTCTAGGGTGCTGAGAAAGATGGCAGCGCCCAATGGTGTCGCCCTCCGGGGCTGCTGCTGCTGCGTCAGAGGGGACCCGAGAGGGTCACTAAGGCAGAGGAAGCAAAAGCGTAAGAGACCCAACCTTGCCCCCTTTGCCGTCCTTTTCTCTGGGGAAGCGGAGTCTGGCCCACAAAAGCGCAATAAAAGGGTTAGTCTCTAAGGTGACAGGAGACTCCTTGATGTTTTTGCTGCAAGAGTCCCACCCGACGACTACGTCCCTCTGGAAATCCTGCTCCCTTGCAGGGCATCGCTCCCCGCTTCAAGCGAGATCTCCATCCCTCTTTCCATGCCCTTGCCTGCATTCCAGATCTATTCTCCTCCACCTCCGTGGCTCCTCCACTCGCCTCTTTCCTCCTTCCTGCTCATCTCTTTCTTCCTCGGCTCTGTCTCTCCCTAACAGAGCAATCTTGGGCACGTTTGCTCACGAGTAAGCGCTGTGCTTGTACCTTTGCGCAAAGGAATGCAGTCTTTTTTTTATTCGTGTGTTCATTTCCCCCCGGGCGGTTAGCCGCTCCTTTCCTCCATCCCACCTTTCCTACTCCATCTTCTTCCACCTCTCTTCATCGCCCACCCCACCCTCCGCCTCCGGTTCTGCGGCCTCACGTCTCCAAAATTTCCCGGGGGTGGGGGCAAGAAAATATGAACAGGAGACAGCGGTCTCCGCTTCCCGCCGAACCCCCTTTCCTCCCTGCCCTCCTCCTGCAGCCGCCCCACCCTGGAGATGGGCTCCTCCGGCGGTCCCCTGGCGAAAAGCGAGCCCCGTTACCTGCGTCCGGAGCGAGGATGCTGCGCGTCTCTGTCTCCTGCAGTCTGGGGCAAGGCGAGAGACTGCTGCACGAGGCGACAGGGAGGAGGGGCGGGGCTCCGGGACACGCCCCGCCCACGCAGCCCCACCCCCTGCGGTACAAAGCGGACTTCTCTGCAGGGGTGGGGCGAGCGCCTTCAGCAGCTTCTGGAGCCCGCTTCCACGCCACGTGGTACACCGCCGGGAAGGAGAGGCGGAAGTGACAGCCGTGGTGGCTGGGCTGCGTCTCTCAGGTGTGCCTCAGTATTAGGGACTCGCAGTTGGGGAGAGGGCTCAGGTTGGTTGGTGGGCGCAGGTTCTACTTGAGGGCTTCACAGAAGACATTTGGTTAGGCTGATCTCCACAAATACAGATTCCATGGGTGGTTATGAGGCAACCCTTACCTCTTGCCTTTCTCTCACAAACCTGGTGCCCCATCCTGCCTTCCTCAGCTCTTACCAGGCCCAGCCAGTGCCCATTCCTCATCAGCCCCTGCCATTGTGCTAGGCTAAGGCCTGCTCCATCACCCTTGAGCCTCCCAAGGACCCAAGCTGATGCCTTTGGCTTGTCTCTCCAGTTTTACTGCTCAGGTAGCTTCTCTGAGAGCTGGACCACGAAGAAGGCTGATCCCCGAAGAATTGATGCTTTTGAATTATGGTGCTGGAGGAGACTTGAGAGTCCCATGGATTGCAAGAAGATCAAACCTATCCATTCTGAAGGAAATCAGCCCTGAGTGCTCACTGGAAGGACAGATCCTGAAGCTGAGACTCCAATACTTTGGCCACCTCACGAGAAGAGAAGATTCCCTGAAAAAGACCCTGATGTTGGGAAAGATGGAGAGCACAAGGAGAAGGGGACAACAGAGGACGAGATGGTTGGACAGTGTTCTCGAAGCTACCAGCATGAGTTTGATCAAACTGCAGGAGGCAGTGGAAGACAGGAGTGCCTGGTGTGCTCTGGTCCATGGGGTCACAAAGAGTCGGACACAACTAAATGACTAAACAACAACAAGCTTCTCTGTGACCAGTTTTTGGCCCAGCCAGACTTGGTTTGTAACTGCAACTCATCAGCTGAGGATTGGAAATCTGGCAAGGGGGAGGGGGGAGGCAGAGCCCAACGCTGCTCAGTGTCCTAGTCTTGTTTTGTGAACCTTTATAGAGTGTTTCCCACAGCTTATTGTCAAAGAAAATCATGTCAAAGACCAAAAAAGGAATCTTGTCTGCACACAATAAAACCTTAGAATTCCAATAAAACCTTATTGAATTCCTCATCTGATGTGAGTCTTTTCCTGGAAGCTGTGTGTTAGTTAAGCACAATGAGCCTGGCTGTTTCGGCAAATCTGCAGAAGTCGTTCGAAAGGAGACCGTATGGTGCTTTCCAGTTCTGTGTGTGTCTCTGGGAAAGCTTAAGGACTGAGTCAGCATACATTGCCGGCACCTGCCAACCAAGCCCAGCCAGGCTTGCTAACTGGAAAAAAAGACACAAACAGCTCTGCTCACTGTTCCTTCAAGAGAAACGTGGTCCACAGATCTCAGAAGGGGTGCAGATAACCTTGCTAACGTTTGAAAATCAAATCTCCTGAGAAAGGCACAGCCGTGGGGGCCGTTTGAAAAGTTGGCAACCATAGCATTGGCACATTTCTGTGGATGAGCACCAAACTGGATGTGCAGCACCTCATATGAGACATCACCAAGGAGTTTGGGGTGGGGTGGGGCTCAGACCTCTGCTGGGAACCCCGAAGAACTGCTGTGTGCCATCATGAAGATCTTCAGCTGTTTGAGACCCAGCACCCACCTCTGACTCCCAGCCATAAAGGTAAAGGTAAAGGGACCCCTGACCATTAGGTCCAGTCATGGCCGACTCTGGGGTTGCGGCGCTCATCTCACTTTATTGGCTGAGGGAGCCGGTGTACAGCTTCTGGGTCATGTGGCCAGCATGACTAAGCTTCTGGTGAACCAGAGCAGCTCACGGAAACACCGTTTACCTTCCCGCCTGAGCAGTACCTATTTATCTACTTGCACTGTGAAGTGCTTTCGAACTGCTAGGTTGGCAGGAGCAGGGACCGAGCAACAGGAGCTCACCCCGTCGCGGGAATTTGAACCGCTGACCTTCCGATCGGCAAGTCCTAGGCTATTCCCTATGTATTTTTAAAAAGCACTATTGTATATCTATATTTTCCATTTTGTCTTTATATGCAGATACGGTTCAAGCCTTGAAATAAAATTATTTGTCAGCATAACTCTTGTGAAAATTGTTTATATACTTACTTATTTATAAGACTTCAGTTATCCCCAGGGTAAAAAAAGGGGGGGGCCATTATCTACCTAGCCCGGGCCTCTGCCTGGTGCTGCAAGGCCCTGGTGCAGAGTTAAACTATGGAACTCACTGCCACAAGATGCAGTGGTGGCTACTAACTTGGATGGCTTTAAAAGAGGAATAGACACATGTGCAGAGGGGTGAGGCTACCAATGGCTACTGGCCACAAGGGCTTTGTTCTCTTTCCTCTGCTGCAGGCAGTATGTCTGTTAATGCCAGCTTGCCTGGAGTCAGAAGTGGAGAGAGAGAGAGTGGGAGCTATTGTGCTGTTGCCTTCATGCCCTGCCTGGGAGCACCTTGGAGCCATCTGAAGGAGCGTCTCCACCCCCATCGTTCTACCCGGACACTGAGGTCCAGCACCGAGGGCTTTCTGGCAGTTCCCTCATTGCGAGAAGCCAAGTTACAGGGAACCAGGCAGCGGGCCTTCTCGGTAGTGGCGCCTTCCCTGTGGAACACCCTCCCACCAGATGTCAAAGAGAACAACAACTACCAGGCTTTTAGAAGACATCTGAAGGCAGCCCTGTTTCGGGAAGCTTTTAATGTTTGATGTATTATAGTATTTTAATATTCTTTTGGAAGCCGCCCAGAGTGGCTGGGGAAGCCCAGCCAGATGGGCGGGGTATAAATAGTAAAATATTATTATTATTATTATTATTATTATTATTATTATTATTATTATTATTATTATCTGATGGTCCACCACTGTGGGAAGCAGGAGGTGGAACTGATGGGACATTGGCTTGATCCAGCAGGGCTCTTCTGATGTTCCTAGAATCTTAACATGGTGAACTTCAAAAGTATGAAAGATGTGGGTGGATGGAGTGATGAGATTTGGAGGGGGAGAGTAATAAATTAAAATTTTGTCTAAAATGTATAAGCTGCTGCTCGAATGGCATTTGAAAGATGAGGAGGTAAAGTTGGTTATGATACATCGGGCCAAAGACTTTGGATATAATGTACAGTTAGAGGATTGGGAAAAACTGTGGAAAGATGGATTAAAATTTACTGCATGCAATGCCTTAAAAGAAAATGTGATGAAAATGATGTATAGGAGGTATATTATGCCTGTGAAATTAGCTTAAATGTATAAAGTTAGTAACAAATGTTGGGAATCTAAAGAAAAAGAAGGAACATTTTATCACATGTGGTGGGAATGTAAAAAACTGAAAAACTTCTGGGAAATGATTTATAATGAGATGAAAAAGATGTTGAAATATACATTTATTAAGAAACCAGAAGCATTTTTACTTGGCATTGTAGGAGATGATATAAATAGAAAGGACTGTAAGTTGTTTTTATATGCAATGACGGCAGCAAGAATATTACTGGCACAAAAATGGAAACTACCGACGAAAGAAGAATGGAGAATGAAATTGATGCAGAATTAGATAAATTAACAGGAAGAATTCGAAACTTGCGGGACCAGAGATTCTCAGAAGATTGGAATAAATTTACAGACTATTTGAAAAATAATTGTGATGAACAGATTACGCTAGTAGGTTTGCAAGAAGTTTTGTAAGGTGAATTATCCGAAATATTGCAAAAAAGACAATGGGGAGAATTATTAGTTAAGGGTATTCAAGGTAATATGAAATTAAGAAATGCATAATATGTGATAAATAATGGAAAATCACCAGAGGCGTTGATGGAAGTCCAAAAACATTGTGTAGGAGGAGAAGTATGTTGTATGAATGTTGGAAATAATATGTTAAAAAATTAATAAAAATGTATATATATTTAAAAAAGAGATTTGGAGGGGGAGAGAGAGGGATAAAGAGAGAGAGATGTGGGTGGCTGTCACCATGTGGCAAACAGATGCTTCTGGCAGCCACAGGAATTCAAGCCCTTCTCTTCTCCTTGGACACTTCTTTTCTGGGTCCTCCAGCAATTTCAGGAATTCAAGATAGAAGGGGCCTCAGTTCCCTGGAAAAAAGATTCCTGCCCATCCCTGATTCATCTCTCTCTCCATCCAGGACACTGGCCTTCTTTCTTGCTGCATGAGAAGTTTGGCAAAAACAGCCCTTTCCTTCTGGAGAGTGATCACACTAGGGAGGAGGGGAGGAACTGATGATGCACACGGCTGGCCTTGCATTTTGCACCACCAGAATCTGGCTCCACCTCTGAAGGATGCCAAAAGCAGGAGGTTTTTCCCTTCATTGTTGAAATGATCCTGCAAAGTAAGTGTGTGTGTGTGCATTGCCCTTTCAGCTTTCTTCTTCCCTCCTTCATTCCCCAAGACATTTTGACAAGCCCCAGATCACACGCTTTTAATTCTGTGCTGAAAATTCCTTTGCCAGAGTCTTGTCCCTTCCTGATTCATCTTCCTGTTCTAGCTAACAACCCCTGAGATGTTTGGCAAAAACAGATATTTCTCACTAGCAAGAAGCAGACTCAGCCTCCTCATCACCATGGAAGCAGCAGTCTTTGCAGAAATGTCACAGGCTTAGAGAGCTTGAGATAACTTGTGCATCTTGCAAAATGGGGGTGGGGAACACAAACAAGTAAAAAATGAGAGGGAGGGCAGGTGGTATTCACAAGTCCTCTCGGAAATGGGGTCTGTGCCTTTGGACAGGTTCCTGCCCTGTGTTACTTCATTCCACATGCATCCCCTCCATGTACATTGCTGACAGAATGGGTGGCTGTCCCAAACATCTGGATAGCACCAGGTTGACAAAACCTGGCTGGCTCTTTCCATTTCTCTCTTCTCTTCCCCTTAGGCTGCAGCACACTGCTCTGTTCTGTCCCCGCTTTGTCTAGCATCTGCCTCTCCCAGGGGCAGATTTTTTAAAAAAATAATATTTGGTAATATGGCCCCTTGAGCAAGGCCAAAATTTGGTGCTCCCAAATGGATCTTCTCAATTACGTATCTTCTCAATTTTGTGCCCCCTTGACTTGGCTCTCTGTGTGGAGGAACCGACTGCACCATCCCAAAACCAACGCTGTTTCCCCAACAACCCAACAATTCTGCTCATTGGTGTCTGGAGCCCATTGGGACCGACAGGACTGGTTGGATGCAGAAGAGTGGTGGGAGGCACCAGCTGGAGAACCCCCAAGGGAACCTCCAAAGGAAGAAGGCTAAGAGCCAGGGGATTGGTGGTGGGACAACACTGAGTGGTCGGAGGGAGAGGAGGGAGAGGTGTCAGAATCTGAAGAGGCAACAGGCTTTAGTGAGCAGGGTAGGTCTGTGGCAGAGAGCAGTTCAGAACCAGAGGCAGAAGCGGAGGCTGGAGAGGGCGTGGGGTCAAGAAGCAGAGTGGAGACTGGCTGCTCCAGGGAGTCTCCCCCTCCTGCTGCAAGCAGCTCCCTTCCTCCCTGGTCTTCCAGAACACCCAGAAGAATGAAGAGAATGGAGCAAAGAGAGTAAAGATGAAGCAGCCTTAGGCTGCTGGGGAAGGAAGCCGGGAAGGAGGAAACTGAGAGTGGTGGGATGGTGAGGACCTTCAGTCTTCGCCACTGCCTCATTGGGGCAAGTCCACCACAAACTTCAGAGTTGCAAATGTTTCCCCATAGAAGAAGAAGAAGAAGAGTTTAGATTTGATATCCCGCTTTATCACTACCCTAAGGAGTCTCAAAGCAGCTACCATTCTCCTTTCCCTTCCTCCGCCCACAACAAACACTCTGTGAGGTGAGTGAGGCTGAGAGACTTCAGAGAAGTGTGACTAGCCCAAGGTCACCCAGCAGCTGCATGTGGAGGAGCGGAGACGCGAACCCGGTTCCTCAGATTACGAGTCTACCGCTCTTGACCACTACACCACACTGGCAATTTTAATCTGTGATTTGCCACCCTTGCAGATGCAAGGCAGAAAAGGCAGTGCTTTCATCTGGGTTGCTGCAAATCTGCATTATTTTCAGAAAACAGAAGAACAGTGTGGTCATGGAGAAGTATTCTATACACAGAGCAGGTTGAGAGATCCTTACCACTGCATCTGCCCAAGAAGAAGGAATGGAATGGCTTCTCGTGCCCCATCTTTGGCAAGATGCAGCTCACGAGCTCTCGTGTTTCTCTGTGACCAGCTTGAAAGAGTCTTCAGGAGAAAAGTGTGCTACCCTGATGTGTATAATAGAGACCCCTGTAGAGGCAAATGCTTTGTATCTGGGCCATAATGATCTGAGAGGGGGCTGGACTTCTGAGTGAGGAATCTGATTTGCAGTTATGCCAGTTGTGGGTTCGATGGACACGCGCGCGCGCGCGATGCACCAAAATTATTCGGATTCTGTTTCATATCATTCCAAATATTGACAAAAGCAACACCCCAGTCCTTGTGCATCCTCAGCCCGGTCTCTGCCATGCCAATATTTCACCCCCACCCCTCCTTTTCCATATTCAGTATTTATAAGCTGCCTAGGCAAGGACCATACCATTTTAGCACTCTGCACAGCACCTATTATACAGCTGGCGCTATGCATCAGCTGAGCAACAGACAGGATTTGGGCTTTGATTTATATCCTTGAGCCTACAGTGCTTGGGAAGCAGATTTTCAAAGGTTTCTGAGCCCTTTGTAACCCTGAAAAAGCTGCAGCTTTTGTTGAAAACCTAATATTATATCTGTTTCATGAGTCCTTCAATGACATTCACGTGGTGAGGTTTTTTTTTTTTTGTCTCAAAACTACGAGTTTTGCTATATCTACAAAAAAAGTCTTCCTGCCAGCTGCTTTCACCAGGTGGTGCCTCTATATTTATGTAGTTCATAAAGTGTTTTTTTAAAGAAGGGATAAGAACATTATCAATAAGGCTGAGACAAACCTACTCACTTTTCTTTTTGTGAACAGTTTCAAGAGTTTTACAAGGGTACTTCCCCCCCCCCCCCCGGCTATTTGGATGCGTGCATTTTTATGAATGCTAGTGTTTTCATTCATTTATGTTGCCCTCACTTGTTCTCACTTGTAGTAGCCTTCATTTGCCCCCAGTGACATAATCAAAAAGCCAAATCTGATTTGCTGTTTAGTCGGGCTTCTGCCTTGAATTGCATAGATGTGTGAATTAAAATAAAACCTTTTAAACTGGTGAAAAAGGCACCATTGATTATTTGGGCATGATACTTAAAATAAATAAATAATTGCTTAAATTATTTTAATGTTAACCCTTATTAAAACTATAGATGGCAAAGAAAAGGCATTTCCTCCTTTATGAAAACGAAGGAGGAATATAGTCCTTCTTAGATGGTTCCTGGTATGACATTCATGCATGGTCTAAGAAAATTATGCTTCCCACCCACCATCAAAGACTGTGACAAGCAGTGCCGGATTTACATTTAAGCTAAACAAGCTATAGCTTAGGGCTCCACTCTCTGGGGCCCCCAAAAAATTAAAGGGAAAAAAATGCATATTTTGTTATGTGCAAATGGCTTTAGATTCCCATTAGGTCCACAAATTACCATATAACATATATTCAACACAAAAACCAGCGTCAATTTGTTGTTGACAAAGGACAGCTGGACATACAAAGGGCCTCATTACCTTCAATAGCTTAGGGCAGTGTTTCCCAAACGTTTTTGGGCAACGGCACACCTGTTTACCGGAAAAAAATCTCGCGGCACACCACCATTAAAGCCCCGCCCCCGTGACGTCATTCGGGGAGCCGGCGGCCCGGGCCTGAGCTGGAAGGAGAGGCGGTGCTTTTCGGCACAAGGCAATCGGCCTGGAATTGTTTCCCGCGCGCTGCGAAAGGGAACAGCTGCGGTCGCGCGAACCCTCCGGCGCTGGGAGGGGAAAGGGCGGAGTCGCAGAGCACCAGCTGGCCGAGCGGTTGCGCGCAGCGTTGCGCTTTTGGAGAGCGTGCGGCTGCTGCTAGGGGATCCGGGGACGTGAGCAGGCCTGGCCCGACCCGGGTTGAAGGAGGACAAGCCGGCAGCGCGCCAAGTGAGTTCGGTTGCGCGCGACGGCCCCCGCTCCCCCCACCCCGCCGGATCCTCGCCGCCGCCGCCTCTCGCCCGCCTCCCTCCCACGGCACACCAGCCGATGTCTCACGGCACAGTAGTGTGCCGCGGAACACCGGTCAGGAAACACTGGCTTAGGGCCTCATCAAACCTGAATCCGGCCCTGGGGACAAGCAAAAGTTGGGGTTTAGTGACAAAAAGCCAGAGTCGGGGACCGTAATCACACAATTGCACAGGCCACTTTGGTATTTGCAGAATGAATGGGAATGGGCAAAGGCTACTTGAGCTGTGCTCGTATCACAGGCTCTGCATCACAAAAACATTCTTCTCTCCCAAGGCAAAACACCAAGTGTCCTGGAGACACCCATGGCCACGCCACTGGCATCAGATGGACTTCACCGTCTCCAGGCGATCAGCGGTGAACATTGTTTGTGTCAAACGGTGTTCCCACAGTGCAACCAGTGGTGGAGCGTGGGTTGCCGGTGCCCAGAGCAAAGAAGAGTCGTTCCGTTGACTGGGGAGGTCACTTCCTGGTTGTAACGGAGAAGCTGTTTTCATTTTTTTTAAAAAAGATATTTATTAAAATTTCAGCATATTACAAAAATAAGAGAAAAAAGTAAAATAAAAAATAAAAAAATAAAAGTACAAAGTAAAAAACAGTTAAAAACAAATCAGTCTTTCCATATCTTATCTTTCATTTGCTTGTTTCCCTGACCTCCTCACACCTCCCTTTTTTGTATTCCAGTTCAATTAGTTAATTCAGCAAATCCCTTCCCGCTTTGATTTTATCTTAATCTTTTATCTTAATATATTATAACTTTAGGTTATCACCTGTTAACAATCCATTTTTACATATTCCTTTATAATATTGCTGCTAAAAACCACTTAGCTTCAATCCAACATCATTCTAACATTCATTAATTTTGCAGTATTTCTGTAAATCTTTAAATTTCTTCCAATCTTCTTCCACCGACTGTTCTCCCTGGTCTCGGATTCTGCCCGGAGAAGCTGTTTTCAACAGAGCCCGGCAAAGCAACAAAAGTGCACCGAGTACCGAACCTTTGAGCCCCCTAAAAAATTTGCACCCGGGGCAGCTGCCCCTGTGCTCCCCACCATGCTATGCCACAGGTGCCGCCTGTGACACAGATCACTCCCTGGTGGCAAGCAAGATGCCTCTCCAGCCAACCTCAAATCAACACTGCCAGAACAGTCACACCCGAACGTTGCAAACGTTTCTCAGATTCCAAGCTTGACCATTGCCCTTCTTGATAGAGTCTTGCAGTGCAGGCTTGAAGAGGTGCCTTGCAAAAGATCCTGAAAAATGAAATGGAGAGAGATTGAGATCTAGATGACTCGGGTGCGTGAGCCACAGTGGCGTAGCGTGGGTTGTCAGCACCCGGGGCAAGGCAAGTAATTTGCGCCCCCTAGCCCGTGGATTTGCACCCCCTAACCTGTGGATTTGTGCCCCCTAACCCTAACCCCCAGATGTTGCGCCCGGTGCGGCCGGCCCCCCTGCACCCCCCACGCTACGCCACTGGTGAGCCAAGCCACAAAACTGACACAAAACGCCTTTATTTCTAGGAAGTTCTTTACCCCATTAGAACTGTGGTATCCCAGTCCATTAATTCCACAGTCTGTGCTTTTAGATATTCTCTGCAATTTCCCTTTGGAAGCCCACAAGGCAGGCCTAGAAATGGCTATCAGGTTTTGCTTCCAGCTGCAAAACTGTGCATCTGATTTGAGGAATGCTGACTCTAGCTGTCCTCTGCCAAGTGTGGCAGTTTGAGGGGAACCCCACCCTTACCCCAAATCTTAGGCTGGGAGGGGATGATTTGCCCTAGAGGGCTGACAATATTTCAGTTTGATCCCTTTCGCTTGGGATGCTTGAGCAGACGTTTATTATTTGCACTGTGAGTTCCTTGGCAAAAATAAAAATAAAATCTCCTCCCTTCCAGGTTCCTCTTTGCATCCTGGATTTCTTTCCTCCCCCAAACCATCTGGCACAAACACACATTTTCTTTGAGAGAGAGAAGCAGACTCATCATTCTCAAAACCACCGCCACCGCAGAAGTGTTTCCCCTGAAATGTCGCAGGGTTTTTGAGACACTTTCTAAGGGCCTTTCCCCAGCTCACCCAGAGCCATATGCCAGGGAAGCAAGTTTTGGTTTGTGAGATTTTGCTGGTGTTGGAAGCTGGAGAATACAGAGGCTTGTTTTGCTCTGTGCTAGATCCAGAGCTGTGACTTGTTGTTTAGTCATTTAGTCGTGTCCGACTCTTCATGACCCCATGGACCAGAGCACGCCAGGCACTCCTGTCTTCCACTGCCTCCCACAGTTTGGTGAAACTCATGCTGGTAGCTTTGAGAACACTGTCCAACCATCTCGTCCTCTGTCGTCCCCTTCTCCTTGTGCCCTCCATCTTTCCCAACATCAAGGTCTTTTCCAGGGAGTCTTCTCTTCTCATGAGGTGGCCAAAGTATTGGAGCCTCAGCTTCAGGATCTGTCCTTCCAGTGAGCACTCAGGGCTGATTTCCTTCAGAATGGATAGGTTTGATCTTCTTGCAGTCCATGGGACTCTCAAGAGTCTCCTCCAGCACCATAATTCAAATGACACAGAAATGACACAGTTGAGAGATCGAGAGAGAGAGGTTTCAGAATGAGACAGGTTTGACAGTGGTTAAGAAAGTGAAATACCTGGGGATTAATATGACAGCAAAAAATGGGAATTTATTTAAAGACAACTATGAAAAATGCTGGGCCGAAGTGAAAAAAGATTTAGAAATTTGGTCAAACTTGAAGCTTTCACTGCTGGGTCGTATTGCTGCGATAAAAATGAATGTATTGCCTAGAATGCTGTTTTTGTTTCAAACATTGCAAATTGTGGACAAAATGGATTGCTTCAAGAAGTGGCAGAGAGATATTTCTAGATTTGTCTGGCAGGGCAAGAAGCCCAGAATAAAATTTAAGATATTAACTGATGCAAAGGAAAGGGGTGGATTTGCCCTGCCAGACTTTAAACTTTATTATGAATCAGCAACTTTTTGCTGGTTGAAAGAATGGCTGCTTCTTGAAAATACAGACATTTTGGATTTAGAAGGCTTTAACAACGTATTTGGATGGCATGCATATCTGTAGTATGATAAGGTCAAAGCACATAAATCACTGAAGAATCATATTGTTAGGAAAGCATTGTTTAATGTCTGGATAAGATATAAGGATTTACTGGAAAACAAAACCCCAAGGTGGTTGTCACCGACGGAAGCAAAAGCACAGAAAAAGCTCAATATGGAGGCCAAGTGGCTGAAATATTGGGAAATTCTGGAACAAGAGGGAGATAGACTGAAATTGCAGAGTTTTGAGAAACTAAAAAACAAAGTGCGAGATTGGCTTCATTATTATCAGATAATGGAGGCATATAATTCGGACAAGATAATTGGTTTCCAGGTGGAAAAATCAAAATTAGAAACAGAACTGTTAGAACCCAAAACTAAGATTTTGTCAAAGATGTATAACTTGCTGTTGAAATGGAATACTCGGGATGAAACGGTGAAATCTGCTATGATTAAATGGGCACAAGATGTTGGACATAACATAATGATGGCTGACTGGGAACAGTTATGGACCACAGGTATTAAGTTTACGGCATGTAATGCCTTAAGAGAGAATATTATGAAAATGGTATACAGGTGGTACATGACCCCAGTCAAGCTTGCAAAAATCTATCATTTGCCCGATAATAAATGTTGGAAATGTAAAGAAACTGAAGGTACATTCTTTCACCTTTGGTGGACGTGCCCAAGGATTAAGGCTTTGTGGGAGATGATATATAATGAACTGAAAAAGGTATTTAAATATACCTTCTTGAAGAAACCAGAGGCCTTTCTCCTGGGCATAGTTGGCCAATTGGTGCCAAAGAAGGACAGAACTTTTTTTATGTATGCCACAACAGCAGCAAGAATACTCATTGCAAAGTATTGGAAGACACAAGATCTACCCACCCTGGAAGAATGGCAGATGAAGGTGATGGACTACATGGAATTGGCCGAAATGACTGGCAGAATCCGAGACCAGGGAGAAGAGTCGGTGGAAGAAGATTGGAAGAAATTTAAAGACTATCTACAGAAATATTGTAAAATTAATGAATGTTAGAATGATGTTGGATAGAAATTAAGTGGTTTTCAGCTGGAATACTATAAGGGAATATGAAAAATGGATTATTAATAGGCAAAAATTTAACGTTACAATATTTTAAGATCAGTGATTAGGATAAACAAAGAGGGTAAGGATTTGCTGAACCAACAAACTGAACTGGAATACAAAAAAGGGAGGTGTGAGGAGGTCCGGGAAATAAGCTAATGAAAAATAAGTAATGGAAAGAATGAGTTGTTTTTAACCATTTCTATTTTGTATTTTATTATTATTATTATTATTATTATTATTATTATTATTATTATTATTATTACTTTGTAATACTTTGAAAACTTTAATAAATATCTTATAAAAAAGCAACAACAGAATGGATAGGTTTGATCTTCTTGCAGTCCACGGGACTCTCAAGAGTCTCCCCCAGCACCATAATTCAAAAGCATCAATTCTTTGGCGATCAGCCTTCTTTATGGTCCAGCTCTCACTTCCATACATCACTACTGGGAAAACCATGGCTTTAACTATACGGACCTTTGTTGGCAAGGTGATGTCTCTACTTTTTAGGTTCTCCAAAAACCTAATGGGGAGGCAAGGTCTATTGGAATGTCAAGGCAGTGAACCCCTCTGTCCTATGAACAGGCTGTAAATAAAATGAGACAGCCTAAAGACTCCATGGTCTTCTTTTTATTTTTTATTTATTGATACTTATTCAAAGATATACAAAAGTTCAAACCCAATGCAAAGTATCTTTTTTAAAAATAATGCACCAAAATAAAAGAAACGTTTCTAAAATCTAACCTAAGAAGGACAGAGGAAAGAAGGGAAAAGGAAAACAAAGGAAGAAAGCATTCCTGCTCCACACCTTCAGCTCCACAATTCTACGAGTTCCCAAACATAATGGAATTATTAATTCACCAGACTAGGTTATTTAGTTCTCTGTGTTGTGAATTTCCCACTACAGGAGAGGTAGTTAGCAGTGCAAGCCTGACACCTAGTGGTCAGTTCTTTGAGGTGCAGGCTGGCCACCCCACACCCGTTGAGAACTCTCCCAAAGGATACAGAAATCAGATACCCTTTGGGGAGAGAGCTAATTGCAGAGACTAGATTGACCTCCACACCCCCTGCCACAATGCAGTGGAAGTGTGGGGCTGCTGGCCTCTTTAGCTGTCGTAATTTACCTTCCTCTTCCAACAAGCCTTTTAAGCAGAGATTCGTATCTGTCTTGGGATTGTTATTTAAAAACGTCTTATCGCTTGGTCTTTGCTGACCTGGGCTACTTTCGGAGGAAGGGTGGGATAATAAATAGAATAAATCAGAAACATAATAAATAAACAAATAAATTGTTGGAACAAACAAACAAACAGCGGGGCTGTGAGGGCACCATTTGCCTGATGCCTCTGTGGCACAGGAGGTCCAATTCCCTTGATGATGATTCCAAAGTGAGGGGTGGGGAAATGAAATTGTGAATCTCACGCCTGCATCCTAGGATCTTTATACATTGCAAGCCCTCCCTCTGCTCTAGGTATGGAGGGGTGGCAGTCTGTGTCCCCCAGACATGGATGAATCTACAGTGGTACCTCAGGTTACATACACTTCAGGTTACATACGCTTCAGGTTACATACGCTTCAGGTTACATATGCTTCAGGTTACAGACTCGGCTAACCCAGAAATAGTGCTTCAGGTTAAGAACTTTGCTTCAGGATGAGAACAGAAATCGTGCTCTGGTAGCGCGGCAGCAGAAGGAGGCCCCATTAGCTAAAGTGGTGCTTCAGGTTAAGAACAGTTTCAGGTTAAGAATGGACCTCCGGAACAAATTAAGTACTTAACCTAAGGTACCACTGTATTAAGAAACCAATGAAGCTTACATTTCAGGGCCCCTAATCCCAGAGGGCTCCCAGAACCAAGTTTAGTTCACATCGCTTAAAATATTGGGGTCTAACAGACCCAATTTGAGTGGCATGACTCAGATGGATTAATTTTTTGTTGTATTTTGTTGTTGTTTAGTCGTGTCCAACTCTTCGTGACCCCATGGACCAGAGCACACCAGGCACTCCTGTCTTCCACTGCCTCCCGCAGTTTGGTCAAACTCATGCTGGTAGCTTCTAGAACACTGTCCAACCATCTCGTTCTCTGTCGTCCCCTTCTCCTTGTGCCCTCAATCTTCCCCAGCATTAGGGTCTTTTCCAGGGAGTCTTCTCTTCTCATGAGCTGGCCAAAGTATTGGAGCCTCAGCTTCACGATCTGTCCTTCCAGTGAGCACTTAGGACTGATTTCCTTCAGAATGGATAGGTTTGATCTTCTTGCAGTCCATGGGACTCTCAAGAGTCTCCTCCAGCACCATAATTCAAAAGCATCAATTCTTCGGCGATCAGCCTTCTTTATGGTCCAGCTCTCACTTCCATATATCACTACTGGGAAAACCATGGCTTTAACTATATGGACCTTTGTTGGCAAGGTAATGTCTCTGCTTTTTAAGATGCTGTCTAGGTTTGCCATCGCCTTTCTCCCAAGGAGCAGGTGTCTTTTAATTTCATGACTGCTGTCACCATCTGCAGTGATCATGGAGCCCAAGAAAGTAAAATCTCTCACTGCCTCCATTTCTTCCCCTTCTATTTGCCAGGAGGTGATGGGCCCAGTGGCCATGATCTTCGTTTTTTCGATGTTGAGCTTCAGACCATATTTTGCGCTCTCCTCTTTCACCCTCAATAAAAGGTTCTTTAATTCCTCCTCACTTTCTGCCATCAAGGTTGTGTCATCTTCATATCTGAGGTTGTTGATATTTCTTCCGGCAATCTTAATTCCGGCTTGGGATTCATCCAGCCCAGCCGTTCGCATGACGAATTCTGCATATAAGTTAAATAAGCAGAGAGACAATATACAGCCTTGCCGTACTCCTTTCCCAATTTTGAACCAATCAGTTGTTCCATATCCAGTTCTAACTGTAGCTTCTTGTATATGTAGCTTTGTTGTATATGTTTGAACAATTCTGAAGTTTGACAGTCGATAGCACAGATGCTGTAAAGGTGTGGTGATCTGTCATGGAACAACCCCACCGAAGAAGACCGCAGTGGTTACCCAGACCTTGTTGCTAGTTGTGAAGGGGTCCTCGTGACAGTTTCAGGGCCCCCAAAATATAGGTCCGCCATTGCCCCCAGATGGTGTTGGGCAGCACTTCCCATCACCCCTGACCATTGGCCATGCTGGTGCCTGTCACCATGACCAACGTTTTGCTAGTAATGAGCAGGAGTCCAGGGCCAGAGTTTGGAAGATGCCACTGCAAACAGATTAAATGTGTTGCTACAGGGCTTTAAAGAGAATTGGAACTAAGAGGTGTGACATATAGCCATATTTTAGCAAGAGATACATGAACAGTGGCGTAGGACGGGGGGTGCAGTGGGTGTGGGCCACCCCGAGTGTGGTGGGTGCGGGTCGCCCCAGGTGTCATCACTGAGGGGAGTGACAAAATGGCCAAAATATGTCTTTTTAAAATAAGAAATTCCCATCATGAAAAAAAGGTTTTAAGTGCTTATGCTCACAATGTAAACAAACCAGAAAATAACACTTTCGACTGTAAGTATCTTATTTTTCCTTCTTTTAATATTTTCAATGTGTGTGCGTGGGGGGGGGGGGTGACAAGAAATTTTCCGCCCCGGGTACCACCTGACCTTGCTACGCCACTGTGCATGAACTCGGATATCATTTTGTGGAGCCATTAATGCTTCTGAAAACCACTTGCTGGGGTGTTAGGCGAGGAGTAGGTCCCCTGGTGGGGGACCTGAACTCTCCCCTGTGGCTCCTAGAAGCTTTGACAGGTGATGGGAAACCGGTGGGTCTCGAATCCTCGGTGAGTTAGGGACTTCCCTTGCATACGAAGACAGGCTCTGGTGGATTGCACAGAGTTTCTGCATGTGCTGTAGAGGGAAGTGAGGGGCAGATGGGGCTCGTCTTCCTGGGAAGGTAGCCCATCTCAGGGGAAGGAAACTCTGATCCTCAACCTCTGCTTCGGGGGAAGAAAAGGCTAAGCAGTAAACCCTACACAAATCCATCCCTGAGGTGGTTAGATGGTGCCTTGTGCACCTCCTTCCGCAACTCCTGCAGCCAAGCTGGTGCCAAACATATTGCTCTGCTTTCCTTAGGACCACATCAGTGGGGCCAAGAGAGGGCTTGTGGGCAGTGGCAGAGCAAGGTTAGGTGGTACCCGGGGCGGAAAATTTCTTGCCCACCCCCATTCGATTTTTTTTTTTTTTTTGCCTGCAACAATGGTTTGACTTTACAGTCTTACCTCGGGTTGAAGTAGCTTTGGGATAAGTATTTCTGGGTTGTGCACTGCGGCGACCCGGAAGTAATGAACACGTTACTTCTGGGTTTTGCTGCTCGCACATGCGCAGACGGTCAAAATGACATCACACGCATGCGCAGAAGTGGCGAATTGAAACCCGCGCACGTGCAGATGTGGGTTGCGTTCGCTTCTGGATGCGAATGGGGCTCCGGAACGGATCCCATTCGCATTCAGAGGTACCACTGTATTTCATTTTTTGGGGGGGGGGGGTGAGCCAAAGTTGTTGAGCTTTTGGGGGGGGGGCTTGCAATGAGGAACCTGCTGAGGGAGGACTGGCAGGCAGACCATTTCGTCAGCGGGAAGCCTGGGCATGCCAAAGCAACAGCGTCTCTCACAGCTGTTGGCTGCCACAGCTAGGTTTATGTTATGTACTGAGTTGAATAGGATCCAAACTGCAGCAGTCTGATTGGTCCTAGAACAATAGGATCCAAATTGCAGCAGTCTGATTGGTCCTAGAACAATGCAGCAGTATGATTGGTTGGCAGGAACCACCCAATCCGGCTCCAGATAGAAGTGAATCCACAACCTGATTGGCTTACAGTAGAATTCCGGGATTAGCCAATCATGTGCAGCCCATTGTGTAAATAATGTATATATAGCAGATACTGTGAGGGGACATTCATTCATTCCTCCTCACCACTATGAGCTGAATAAAGAGCATGAAATCACTTTGCGACTCTGAGTATATTTCAGTTTACCTCTGAGCAGGAGCTTGGCACTAAAGCAACAGCTTCTGCCCCACTTCCTTCTCTGTTCCCCACAAGGATCTGGATTTGCAGAGAGGCTGGGAAGGCAGCCTAAACGGAGCTGCAAAGCTTTATGAAAGCGCCTTGCCACGGATCACGGGCATACCTCTCTCTCTCCAGCACGGTGGAGGCCAGAGGAGGTGGGTGGCATGATCCCGGTGCATGTCAGCCAGGGTGGGGGAGAAAGGGGGCAGCAATTGAGATCTACACACCCACCCACCCACACCAAAAAGAGAGAGAATAAAATGCTTGGCAATGTTGGGCTCTAATCTGCATACCTGTGATGGCCTGGGATTCAGACTCGGAGGCTGAACCTGAGGAATCCCAGCCTGCACAGGATCCCCCGCCTCCAGAACCAGCTGAGCTGGGGCTGGGGTATGAGCCTGAAGGGTCCTCACCTGTGCTGGGTCCTCAGCTGCAGGCACCAGCTGAGTCTGCTCTGGCTCCTGAGGTGATGGAGGACCCATTGCCTGCAGGTGCTCCACTCTCAGCCCCGTCAGGGGAAGCTGAGGTTGCCTCTGGGTCCGGTAACCCTCCAGCCTCTCCTGAGCTGCAGAGGCTCAGGGCAGAGAGGTGCAGGGAAATAAGTTCCCGCAGGAGGAGTGCTCGCCTCCAGGCCAGGTGAGGTGAGTCACCAGAGGATCGGGGCCACCCTATGCCTCGGGGCAGATAAAAGCCGGCCAGCCCCAGTCCCAAGTTGCAGGAGCAACGTTGTTGGTAGCCAGTTCCTGCCTGAACCCTGTCCTGCTTTCCTGCCTGAGCTCCTGCCCTGCCCTGGCTCCCTGCTTGCATGCCTGTTCCTGCCTGAACCCTGTCCTGCTTTTCTGCCGGAGCTCCTGACCTCACCTGACTCCCTGCCTTGGAACCCGCTTCAGCTTTGACGGACAGCCTCCATACTGCACCCTCGACCTCGGACTGGACTCGGACCTCGCCTCACAGTTATCCCACAGGACCAGCACAATACCACCCCTTCGCTCATCATCTGCCTCCCTCATCTCCTTTTGGGGATATCGCGTGCCTTGCAACGAGGAACCTGCTGGCGGCCATATAGCTGAGGGAGAGCCGGTGGATGGGCCATATTGGCACTGGGAAGCCTGCGCATACCAAAGGAACAGCGTCTCTCACAGCAGTTGACTGCTGCCCAGCATTTTGTCACCCTCCTCGCACCGCACCCACCTTGCGACGCCTCTGCTTCCAGGTTTCCCTACAGGCAGTGAGAACAGGGTGCTAGATTAGATGGACCATTCTACTGATGCGGCAGGATCTCTTTACATTCCTAGGAGAGGCGTTGGAAATGACTTTCCACATTCAGTCCCAGGATGGCCAGAATGGATAGCGCAGAATGGATAGCGCAGCCCAAAGAAATAACTGGTTGCCCCTGCAGCCAGTCTCAATTGCCGTCGCATTTGTGAATCCAGCAAAGCAGGCAGGGAATTTGATGGTCGTCCACAGATGTGGGGCCTATTAGGAAGATAAATGCAACTTGGTCTCTGCAGCTCCTGCAAAAAAAGAGAGAGAGAGAGCGGGGAATGGATATTTATAGGCCCCAGATAGGACTTTGTGAATTGCTTTGTCGGATCAGCCAAGCGTTCTGCCTGCAACAGCAGCCAGCAAGATGCCTGTGAAAAGCCTTTAAGCTGGGGATGAAAGCAGCAGTCCATCCCTCTTGCCTTTGGCTCTGGTATCCACAGGTAGACTGCCCCTATAGATGGAAGGTCAGCCAGTCAATCAATACATCTCTTTATTATGGTCAGTTACTAGCATTCCAAAAAGAAGCATTGTACTGTATACAATAGTACCAAGCAAAAGAGAGACAATATTCAGTCATTCTACTTCTCCAGATTCACTGGGGCATTTATGTTGACAATGGGGGATTTTCCCTGAACCTCCACTCTAGAACTGTTGATGGAAGAACACAAACATGCCAGGCAGAAAGGCTCTATGCTGCTTTTGAACAGGGAGCAAATAAAGAAAGTTTGATGGTTTATAAGGACTGACATGCTCTGTCAATTAGCATTTTATCTGAGATTCAGCCTGGATAGGACTGGGAAAGACGTCTCCCTGCTTGAAATTCTGGACAGCCCTGCCAGTCCTGAGCTAGACGGACCAGTGCTTTGGAGCAGCTTTCTGTGTCCTTAAACCACAGGTGATGGGCAGGTGGGCAGCCACCTGTCAAAGGGGTCCATGGAGGGTTGGCCAGGTCTGGATCCATCCCTGCTTCAGAGGATGTCCTCCATTAATCTGCTTACCAGCGCCTGCGATATACTTTCATCCTTGAGTACAGAGCCAGTGCAAAAGAACAAGATGCCTTTTGGGGGGCGGGAAATAACTGACGGGTCTTAAGCACTTAACAAAGGCACCCTTAAACTTTCTCCGGATTGTTCCCATTGTGAAAATTGAGGCCGTTGCCAGGACAACGAGAAAGTGCTTAAAATTAGATTCAGATCAGGGGCATCCCAAGGGTGACACTGCAGAGGTGTGGGCAAGAGGAAGAAAAGGAAAATCATTATAGTCTTATATTATTATCCTAACTTTCCTCCAAGGACCTCAGGGCACAATACAAGGCGCGCCCGTCTCCCTGTTTTAGTCTCACAACAACCTTGCGAGGTATGTTCCGCCAAGAGAAACATTTCCCCTAATATAATACGTTTTTGCATGTTATTTTCACTGATATCGTCGTTGTTGTTTTTTTATAAACAGGTGCCTTTATTATATGCATTTTTGTAAACATTGTTCGGCTGAAGAACTGCATCGCAAATTTTGGGTGAGCGCAAATTTCGAATAATGGTTTCGGCAACAGATGGATGGAAGGATGACAGTTCGCATTTTGCTTTGGAAATTGCAGATTTGATGGATTCAGATTTAAATGTACACCTGGACATATGGCAGCAATAATAATAATAATAATAATAATAATAATAATAATAATAATAATAATAATAAATAATCTGACTGGGTTTCCCTAGACACTATGGGCGGCTTCCAACACATATAAAATAATAATGAAACATTCAACATTACAAAAACGTCCCTATACAGGGCTGCCTTCCAGTGTCTTCTAAATGTTGTATAGTTACTTATCTCCTTGGCTCGGGGGTTGTATAACGCCAAACCTTCCAACATTTTTCACATGAAAATAGGGACTTCCTAAGGAAAAGCTGGACATTTCGGGATCAAATCAGAAACCGGGATGGTGTCAGTAAATCCAGGACTGTGCCTGGAAAACAGGGACACTTGGGAGGTCTGGGGAGAAAGACTCCACCCACCATTGAACCCAATGTGTTTTGACTATGCACAATTTTGACTTTAGGCTCAATCCCCAGAACGTAATCTCCTTGTAAGTAGCGGTCTTACAGCACTTAGCATTTTCAGCTTCTGAATTTCTTGTAGCTGTTTCTCCATTTCGCCACAAGGGGACAATGTGTGTTAGAATACAGTACTGTACACAGCCCTGTTTTAAAAAAAAATGACAAGAAAATAATATCTCACCTGCTGGTGACATTTTGCTGTAAATACAGATTGCACTACACTTGCCAAACTATGGAATATGGGGCTTGTAAATCCAGTGGCGTAGCGTGGGTTGTCAGCACCCGGGGCAAGGCAAGTAATTTGCGCCCCCTAACCCGTGGATTTTAGCACTCGAGTCTCTTCCGCGCCCCCCCCCCCGATGTTGCGCCCGGTGCGGCCGGCCCCCCCTGCACCCCCCACGCTACGCCACTGTGTAAATCCATGGTTAGAGACCTCTAATCACTGACCCACAAGGCTCCGATATTCCATTATTTTGGAAGTGAAAACCCTGAATGACTTTAAGATCACTTCTCAGACTATCCCGTGGTTTCAGAGGAATAGAAAATTGCCACAGAGGGAAAGCAAGGATAAAAAAGGAGGACACACACACACGCACACACACACACCATGGCTGCAACTTAATGAAAAGGAGATTTATTAAATATTTGGAGGAATGTAATCTCCCTTTTGCAGCGCTAATACTTAACCAACACAGCTACGGACAATTTAAATGCAATGATTCCCTGCTGCCACAGCTACATTTGCAAAAAAATACATTTGAGATAAATCAAGGAAGGGGAAGCATTAAAGGCTTCCCAAGATCTGTAAACAGGAATTAAATCAAGTGCGAAACCGCTGTAAATACTTCAAGCCCATCCTGAACTTTCATGCACTGCAGTCTCTGGGTGGGGGAAAACTGCAGAATGACCTCCATAGCACCGAAAGCTATTTTAATTGCTTTCGCCCGGGTGTGTAAGCTGAGAATCACACGCGCATAATATCAGAGGAGGTGAAGTCACCCGGCTGGGCTCGGAGGAGTGAGGAGCGCAGGCCACATCTCTCGTCTGCTGCACGAAGCAAAAACAGGACGGGAATCAGATGTCGCGGCCCAACGTGCCGGCACCTCGCTGCACTTCATAAGGGCGTTGCGGCAGGGCAGGAAAGTGCTCAGGAAAAGGCAACTCAGGGCTGTGCAGAATGTCCGAGTGCAGCGTCATTAGGCAGAACGGTGGACAAGTCAGTCATGGGGAGAGAGGTGGGTGCAAGAAGACAGGACAACGGAACGATGCACAAGCCTATCTCATGGTTGAGATGGGATTTTAAGGAGAGGCAGTGCGGTGTAGTGGTTAGAGACTAGGACCTGGGGGGATCACAGTTCAAATCCTCACTCTACCATGAAGTGTGTGTGTGTGTGTGTGTGTGTGTGTGTGTGTGTGTATACAGTGGTACCTCTGGTTACGAACTTAATTCGTTCCAGAGGTCCATTCTTAACCTGAAACCATTCTTAACCTGAGGCACCACTTTCACTAATGGGGCCTCCTTCTGCTGCCGTGCCACCAGAGCACGATTTCTGGTCTCATCCTGAGGTAAAGTTCGTAACCTGAGGTACTACTTCCGGGTTAGCAGAGTCTGTAACCCGAAGTGTTTGTAACCCAAGGTGTTTGTAACCCGAGGTACCACTGTATATAATTTTCATTTCGATAATTTTACAATCCTTTTAACATCTCAAAACTCGACTTCCTTCCCCTTCTTCCTGCAGTTCCTTAAATTTGTCCTTTACATTTTCTGCGTATTCCAAATTAACTGAACTTAATCATTTATTCATCTACTTTAAATATATACTCTTATAAAGCTGCAGGTTATTACAACAATCCTGCCAATGTTCTTATCCTGTTTACAGTTTGCTTGCAAATATCCAATAAACCGTTTCTTCCATGGGACCTTTTGACAGCCGCCGTTTCACAGGCTCACCTTCCTCGCAGGGTTGTTTTGAGGCTAAAATGGGAGAGGAGGAGAACTAGAGCTCCCTATAGGAAAGTTGGGTCACAAATGCAGCAAATAAAATAAACTATCCCCAAGTTGCCTGAGGGTGGGAGGTCTAAAATACGGTGGAGCGAGCAGGGGTGGCAGCCACTAGTATGTGTGTGTGCAAAGCTAGATACTCTCTTCGAGCGTGGTGCTGATAATGCCAAGGTTGCAGGTTTGATCCCCGTATGAGACAAGTTCAACCGCTGACATCTCCACATAGGGCTGGGAACGTCCTCTGTCTGAAACTGCTGCCAGTCAGCATAGGTCATACTGAGCTGGATAGACCAAGGATTTGACTTAAGTATAAAATAGATTCCTAGAAATGGGACGTGGGCGGCGCTGTGGGTTAAACCACAGAGCCTAGGACTTGCAGATCAGAAGGTCGGCGGTTCGAATCCCCACGACAGGGTGAGCTCCCGTTGTTCGGTCCCTGCTCCTGCCAACCTAGCAGTTCGAAAGCACGTTAAAGTGCATGTAGATAAATAGGTACCGCTCTGGCGGGAAGTTAAATGGCGTTTCTGTGCGTTGCTCTGGTTCGCCAGAAGTGGCTTAGTCATGCTGACCACATGACCTGGAAGTTGTACGCCAGCTCCCTCGGCCAATAAAGCGAGATGAGCACCGCAACCCCAGAGTCGGCCGAGCCTGACACATTAGATCGCCAGTCGTGTTGATCCAGCCTGGGGCAAACCAAGCATCTCCAGGAATGTTGTTAAAACTCAAGTGTTCTGCAAACTTCTGCAGTGCATTCAGGTTCATGCCGAGCTGCTGATGCGAACAGAGTGATGCCCTCGCGAGTGTTTCATGGGAACAGTGCCTTTGGCGGTGCTGCGGTGTCAGCTTGGAGCGCTGGTCAAAATGTCTGTCCTAGACAGGCTTGTAGGTGTGAAGAAATATATTATAGCTGATGGAGCGGCTTCTATTGAGGGTTGCCGTCCTCCTGCCAACAACCAGCAGAGGGTGCTGTTGCCCTGTGTTGAAACATATGCAGTCGGAGACCACTGGGCCAGGAAAGAGGAAGGGGTCTGTTGCAGAAATAGGGAGATGTGATGGAGCTGCAGAGCCTGGTCTAGGGGCCCCTGTAGAGCTGGGGGGGGGGCATCTAATGGAGGTTTAAAGCATTTTAACTCAGGGGCAGAGCACACAAATGCATGCACAAGGTCCAAGGTTGAATCTAAGGGAAACTGCCTTACCCCAAGTCACATCATTGGGCTATATTGCCTACACTGACTGGCAGAGGCTCCTCATCATTTTCAGGCAGGGGACATTGCATGACAAGGCCCCGTAATCCTGATGCTCCCTAATTATGAAATAACCAGGCAAGGCAGCAGATAGAGTGGTACCTTGGTTCTCAAACTTAATCCGTTCCGGAAGTCCGTTCCAAAACCAAAACGTTCCAAAAGCAAGGCGTGCTTTCTCATAGAAAGTAATGCAAAATAGATTAATCCGTTCCAGACTCTTAAAAACAACCCCTAAAGCAGCAACTTAACATGAATTTTACTATCTAACGAGACCATTGATCCATAAAATGATAGCATTAATCAATGTTCTGTACTATAAAATAAACAAGACAGTACTGTAGATGATCAAAATTAAAATTAAATTATTTTCTTACCTGCACTCATGATAGTCATTGTTTGGATGGAGGGGCTTTTATCCATTACTGCAGTAACACAATCAATCAATCAATCAATCAATCAATCATAAAGCGAAAAACAAGCCACAGTCACAAAAATGAAAAAGCCACACAAACAAAAACACAAAAAATAGCAAAAACAAAAGCACCAAATATCATCTCAGAACACTGCAATCAGAAACGGAAGGCTTTAATTATGATGCGGGGCGGGGGAGCTCAAATGAGCTACACAAGGGTAAAAGCGGGAGGAAAAAAGCCTTAATTACCATGGGGGGGGCAACTCAAATAAGCTGCACAACAGTAAAAAAGGAAGGAAGAAAGCCTTAATTACTTTGCGGGGGACTCAATTTAGCTGCGCAACAGTGAAAACGGAAGCTCAGGCGCATGTTCGGCTTCCGATGCAAAGTTCAAAAACCGGACTAAGCCGCTTCTGGCGAACCAGAGCAGCGCACAGAAACGCCGTTTACCTTCCCGCCGGAGCAGTACCTATTTATCTACTTGCACCTTTGACGTACTTTCGAACTGCTAGGTTGGCAGGAGCAGGGACCGAGCAACGGGAGCTCACCCCATCGCAGGGATTCAAACCGCCAACCTTCTGATCAGCAAGTCCTAGGCTCTGTGGTTTAACCCACAGAGCCACCTGCGTCCATATAGCAAGGTCTAATCTCCATTGAGAAACTGAGGGAAAAGGAGAGGGAGGGTGGGAGGTCTGACGCCAGTGAACTGGGAAGGAGGCCTGGGCAGGTCTCAATTTATCCCCCCTGGGAGTGGACCCAAGCAACACTTATGGGTCAGTTGGGTCTGCCCCCCCTGGGGAAATCCTGCCCATGCCGGCCCACCATTGGCCAAGTGGCAGGCAGGCTGGAATCAGCAACGTTCCCAGGTCACTGTGGCCAGGCTGCAATGCTCTGCCACTGAGCTATGGTGTTTCCTTCCAAACAATAGCAAGATTTAGGGTTACGCTGCCCATACGGAGCCAGAACTTTGGCCCATCTAGCTCAGTATCGTCGGCACTGACTGGCAGTGGCTCTCTAGGATTTCAGACAGGACAGGGGATATTCTCATTTCTTCCCAAGGATGTTGGCGATTCGATTGAACCTGGGAAAGCAACTGCCCTGCCAATGAGCCACAGCCCCTTCTCCATATATACCAGGTAGAACTTCTCTGGCATTTCCAGGTGCAGATTGAGGGGGCAGGGGGTGGAATCTCATCTAAATCCTAGGATAGCTGCTGACTTCAAGGTACAGAACGAAATGGACCCCTGGACCAATGGCATCCAAAACATAGACGGAAACCTGCTCTCAGGGACCACCAAGGACAAGGTGGTCCTGATAATAATAATAATAATAATAATAATAATAATAATAATAATAATAATAATAATAAAATAGTAGTAGTAGTAGTAGTAATTTATTATTTATACCCCGCCCATCTGGCTGGGTTTCCCCAGCCACTCTGGGCGGCTTCCAGCAAAACACTAAGATACAATAATCTATTAAACATTAAAAGCTTCCCAAAACAGGGCTGCCTTCAGATGTCTTCTAAAGGTTTGGTAGTTATTTTTCTCTTTGACATCTGGTGGGAGGGTGTTCCACAGGGCGGGTGCCACTACCAAGAAGGCCCTCTGCCTGGTTCCCTGTAACTTGGCTTCTTGCAGTGAGGGAACCGCCAGAAGGCCCTCAGAGCTGGACCTCAGTGTCCGGGCAGAACAATGGAGGTGGAGACACTCCTTCAGGTATACTGGGCCGAGGCCGTTTAGGGCTTTAAAGGTCAACACCAACACTTTGAATTGCGCTATCTTAAAGAGATGTTCAAAGGAATAGCGAACATGCAAACAACTTTCCCAAATATATGGTAGGCTAGCGGCCTCGTACCCGACGTTGTGCGGGAATTCCATGAAACCAAAAAGTCTGTGCAGTTTGGAAAGGTTCGCGTTGGCATCTTAATCCAAAGGGTTAATCCAATGCTATCCAAACAAGGCTGAAAAACTGCTTCTTGATCTCCCACTGTGCCCATTGTGGTGTTGGGCATCTTAGGAAGCATCCCAATGCACTGTCAGCAAACAAACAACTTTACAAAATGAATAGGGCAAAGACCTGTGCCTTTTGGCTGATGAGGGGGCCAAATCCTCTGGGATGTGATTAGGGCCTCTCTCATTCTTCCCCAAGGGCGTTGCTCTCCCTTCTCCTCACGCAGCTCCTGCCAACCCTCCTCCTGCTCCCGGAGGATTGCGAAGGAGAGGATTGTGGGAAGGGACTGTTAATCAGGCCTCATTTGCGATGGCGGTGAACTCTCGCGTTTCATGGCCTGCATCCTAAAAACCTGCGTTCTAATTCCCCACAGGAGCAAGATTTACACTTTCAGTTTTATGTCTAGTTGGTTAATGGCCCATTACTGTCAGAAGGATCAGTAGCTAGAAGTTAAATCCTGCTAGATTTATGATAAAGAGGGAGCCAAACACTCTTGCTGAAAACAAATAATTCTTGTATTTTTACTGAAAAAATACAAGAATTATAGATCTGCCAATTTACCCCAACTCCCCACGGGCTGGTTTGAAGATAAACGGAATTATAAAATTTTGATCAAAAACAAAAAACTCCTGGCACAGAAAAGAGAATGGAAATGCCTAATAGATGCATCCAGAGAGAGAGATTCGGCCACCTTCTGGAGACTGGTAGCAAATGGAGTGCGACCTACTTCCTCAGAAGTGGAGTACACTATACCTGCAGGGACTTGGGAGGCATTTTTCCAATCTTCATATTCAGCTCTGCCTTTGACTCAGCCACTAATACAGTGTGTGGCAGGTGATGAGTGGCCTCCGGTGTCGGTCGCGGAGATTAGGAGGCTTATTCAGGCACTCAAACACAGAAAAGCCCCGGGAGCAGATAACATCTCTCCTGAACTTCTCAAAGCCAATATTGACTGGTGGGCCCCAGTCCTTGCCACCCTTTTCACCAGCATAGATCAAACAGCAATAATACCAGAGGACTGGGGATTGGCAATCATCGTTCCCATATTCAAGAAAGGCTGCAAACTTGATCCAGCCAATTACAGACCAATCAGTCTCTTAAGCATCATCAGCAAACTTTATGCAACTCACTTACGTGAAAAGCTTGCGGACTGGCTGGAACAGGAGCACATCCTAAAGGAAGCCCAGGCTGGTTTCAGGGCACATAGATCAACTCTAGACCAAGGATTGGTATTGCAACATCTAGTGGAGAAATACACCTCAAAGAAAGGAGGCTCTCTCTATGTAGCCTTTATAGATTTTAAATCAGCCTTCGACTCGATACCCCGGCACAGACTTTGGGAAAAACTAAATGTCACAAACATCGATAGACGTCTTTTGCTTCTTATCCGTAGACTACATGAAAACACTCGGATCCGTGTTAGATGCGACCGTTATGGGAACCTATCAAAGGAAATCCAAAGCTCCCATGGTGTCAAGCAAGGCTGTGTTCTTGCTCCTATTCTTTTTAACTTCTATATAAACTCCTTAGTCGGAAAGATGGAGGAAGCAAGCACTCATTCCCCAAATCTAAATAATACACCAATCCCGGTCCTTTTGTACGCGGATGATGCGGCACTTATTTCCTTCTCTTGTGTGGGTCTAAGAAAACTTTTACGAGCTCTTACAGAGTATTGCGAAGCTGAACACCTAATAGTAAATTACACTAAATCAAAAATTATGGTGTTCTCCAAGAGAAAACTCCGACATAAATGGAAAATTAATAACCAACCTATTGAGCAAGTAACATCTTTTAGATATCTTGGAATAATTTTTGATGAGAAGGGATCCTGGTGCCATCAGATCAAGAATTCCATTGTAAATGCGCAAAGATCTTCCAGAGCTATTATAAGATTCTTTTACAGAAAAGGAGGTCAATATGTCCCTGCTGCCTCCCAGGTCTTTGTTGCAAAAATACTTCCACAATTGACGTATGGCACCCAGATATTTAATTGTCAAAAACTCAAGTCCCTGGAATCTGTACAAACTAAATTTTATCGTTCCCTACTAGGGTTACCTACCTGTGTCTCTAACACTGCCATTAGGCTGGAGGTTGGCCAACTCCCTATTAATGCCAGGATATGGATCTTGAAGATTCACTTCTGGCTAAAACTCATATTTTTCCCAGTGGGAGTGGCTCCATTGACTCTACTAGACCCGTTCCAGTCTAAATGGAGATTGTCGCTTTATGAAAAATTGAGGGGCCTGGGGCTTTCCTCACAAGAACTCATAGCCTCAGGCTTTGAAAAGGCTAAAATGATGGTGAGCCAGCGAATAGGAGATGTAGAGCTTCAGGACCATATGAGCAAGATAGATAAATATCCAGCTATCCAAGATTATGGAAAAGGGTTTAATCTAACCCCATATTTGCTGGACCTACAAATCGCAAAATATAGGCGGGCGTTTACCCTTACCAGATTTGATGTATTGCCATCTGCCTTACTAAAGGGCAGATACGAGGGCACACCCTATGCTGAACGAGTTTGCCCATGTGGTCTGAAGGAGGTGGAAACGGCTTTACATGTGCTGTTACACTGCGACCTTTACGGGGACATCAGGTTACTGTTTATCTCCCCTATCGTTCAGAAATTTCCAGGTCGATCTGAATCTCAGCGGCTGAAAATCCTACTAGGAGATAAAAACCCAGAAGTAACACTGAAAGTGGCCAAGTTTTCTGCGGCCGCGATCAAGCGGAGGGCATTAGCTGTAAAAAAGTAAAAGATCTGACCCCTGGATAAGCCCCCCCCTTTTTTAAGCCCATACATATACTGTAGTGCATATATGAGTATGTATATGTGTGTGTATATGTGTATTGTTTTTATGTATAATTTTACAACTTTTAATTGACACCATCATTCCCTTGTAAACTATTGCTGCCTTTTATGTTTTTTTCTTTTCTTCTGGTCTATGACCGTAATAAACTATTCATTCATTCATTCATTCATTCATTCATTCATTCATTCATTCAGTAGCTAGAAGTTAAATCCTGCTAGATTTATGATAAAGAGGGAGCCAAACACTCTTGCTGAAAACAAGGAGAGCCCAAGGTAAGCAGAGGCATCGTTATTTTGTGGGAAACGGGACTCCAGGAAGGTTTGGCGAAGAACGAAGCCTAAGAGACAAAAGGGGCAGCCCCACCTGCACTAAATATTTATTGTACCACTTTAAACAAATATGGCTTCTTATTCTGGTACTGTATTCTTATTCTGGGAAGTGTAGCTTGTTGAGGGTGCTGAGAGTTGTTAGGAGGTCCAACCCCCCCCCCCAAAGCTACAATAAAGAGGGATTGATTGTCAAACTCCTCTCAGCACCCTTAAAGAACTATAGTTCCCAGGATTCTTTGGAGGGAAGCCGTGACTGTTAGAGTCAAGCTGCAAGGCTGTAAGACAAAAAGCGTCTGTCGCTACTGGCTGAACAGACACGAGGAAGGGCAAAGCAGAGAAATGGGTACCTCTTTAATGAGGCACCGATGTTCCAAAAATGAAGCCCACCCACAGAGTCTTAATAAGGGATGCCACGTTAATGGTGAATTCTGGCGCCTCTTTTTCTAGACAAATAGCACTGCTTAAGGGAGCTTGTCTAAAGCAGGAGAGGCCAAACCAATACAAGCAGGAGACACCAGCCTCTTGCGTATTGTGGATTTTTTGCTTGGATATTTTTACTGAAGCCTTTCATTGGTGCCATAAGAGATACTGGTGGGCACACTGGTGCCCATGGGCATCACATTGGTGAACCTTGCTCTACCTAGTCAAATGTAACCTAACAGCGGTCCCATCTACCCATTCATTGTCCAGCCAGTAGAAAGGACAGGGAACAGCTGTGTAGCTCAGTGGTTAGAGAGCTTCTGCTCTGCATGCAGGAAATAGGAAATCGATTTGGGGGGGTCTGTCTAAAACCTTTTGCGTTGTCTAAAACAACTTTTGGGGTTCCTTAAAAAAAAAAGCTCACAATTTTTTGTGTCTTCCCCAAAAAAGCTCAACAATTTTTGGAGTGTCCTGAAATATTCCCTGCCTCTCCGGCTAGGGCTGAGAGAGACCTCTGCCCCAAACCCTGGAAAGCTGTTGCCAATCAGTGCTGACAGCACTGAATGAGATGGACCAATGGTCTGCCTCAGTATAAGGCAGCTTTCTATGTTTTGTGATGGCAGCCTTTATGTGAGGAGAAGTGGGAGAGCCCAGGAGAGAATCTCCACTGGGAAACTGAGGAAAAGGATGACATGGGAGGTGGCGGTATATGGAGCCTAGATCATCATCATCATCATCATCATTTTATTTGTATGCCGTCTTTCCATAGTTGAAACTATGCTCAAGGCGGCTTACAACATGACAAGATTTACATACTTACAAACATAGCAGAAGTCATAAACAATAAATGAAACACATCAAAACGTACACAACCAAATGGAAACAATTTCCATGTAAATCATAAGATCTAAGACTAAAGATACAATAATAATATCAATAAGCTCTCTCAACCTCCCCATAAACAATACTCCAGCCCAGGGGTCACCAAACCTTTTCAGCCGAGGGCCTGTCCACTGTCCCTCAGACCTTGTGGGGGGCCGGACTATATTTTGAAGAAAAAAATAATGAACGAATTCCTATGCCCCACAAATAACCCAGAGATGCATTTTAGATAAAAGGACACATCCTACTCACGTAAAAACACGCTGATTCCCAGACTGTCCACGGGCCGGATTTAGAAGGCGATTGGGCCGGATCTGGCTCCTGGGCCTTGGTTTGCTTACCCATGCTCCAGCCCAAGAATCTGTTCAATAGCCTCAGTTTTTGTAGCTGGAGTCAGTCAGCACTCCACTCTCCCAGGCCAGATGGGAAAAGGCCCCCAAGATCAAAAGCGAAGATCAAACATTCTTCCAATACGCAACGGTGGCGGCTAGGATCCTGTTAGCGCAAAACTGGAAAACCCCTAACATCCCCACGGTTAGAGAATGGCGGACGAAATTATTTGAGTATATAGTTAGCGAGATTGACACAGAGGATCAGGCATCAAAAAAACGTAAAACTAAAGAATGATTGGAATAATTTTTTAAGTTATATTGAAGGTAATTTGGGAATTAAAAAAATAACAGTGGATGGAATTTAAAACCTGTGATGTATAGAGTTACTATAATACAACTGCAGAATGGGTATAAGTCTATCTAACCTAAATCGAGATGGAAGGAAGCCAATGTGTAAACGTCTGTAAGTTTGTTTCTTTTTATGTTAATATGTGTTAATCTGATATCTATTTCCTATACTTTTTCTTTTTCTATCTTTTTCTATTTCTTTATTTTTACCTTTTAAATGTCTGTATGTTTTGGCTGATGTAGTTTGCAAGAACTTAATAAAATTTACAAAAAAAAAAAAGGCCCCCAAGGCAGGGTGCAGGTCTTCCAGGGATCACAGCCAAGATGGTCTCATTTGAAACAACACAGATAAAAATTAAAGTTTAAAGAGGAGCCCTCACTGCTGAGCAGCAGCCGCAGTCCTTTTGAAGCCTGTCAGGCCCCACTGCAAGCCAGGTGGAGAGAGGCAAGGGCAGGGGCCTTCAGGCCCTCAGCAGGCAGTTATGGGAGAACAGGAGGGGGGTGGAGTTAGAGGCATCCTTTCCATCAATTCCCATACCATCTCTGCATTTCAGATCATGTGCATGCGTATACCCATGCCCCACTCTCACCTCTGAGTGGGGCTCCTTAGCTTCCGGATCTGTGGCATTAAAGGCGCTCTCTGCAGAAAGCTCTGTCAACATTACCGACCTCGCCGGAGTGAGGGTTTATAGCCGGACCATAAACAAGTTCTGCGGCCTTCCCAGCGCACTAAGTGAGTCCCCAGACAAGGCAAGGAAATGGAGGCATGTTATTTATTTTGCAAACAGCAGAGCCATTTATTTCGGTAGCTGTTGTGTAAGCAAGGGCTGCGAATGAGAGAGTTTGGCAAGGGGGCAGCTGGGTCTTGAAAGATTGGGCGATGTTTGCGCAGCCTCAGGCAGGTAAGGCTCCTGAGGAGAGTCCTGAGACCCAGACAGAAAGGGGTGGATTTCGTCCTCCACCCCTGTGACAGATATGAACATTTGATTTCTTTCTTTCTTTATTGAATAAAATGTCAAATTAAAAACAACAGCCGTCTTGATAATTACTATGACAACACCTTGAATTGTATTTCCCTTATGTTGTGCCGCCCTCAAGATTTTCCCTCAGCGGTGGGAAGTTTCAGGAGAGCTTTGAAAAAAGGATCAGTTTCCTGCTGAGGAAAGAGGGTAAAAGGTGTTTTTGTGATATCACCTGCCTCTGCAAATATCTGACTTGGAATGAAGCGGGGAAGGAACATTGCAGGAGACAGGACACTCTTTTTGACAGCTTCAGACCACGCACTCACCCCGAAGCAACAGCAGTCCCCTTGCAACCCAGGCTGAAAGCGGCAGAAAATTAAACGTTAATAAATGTCAACAACAGCATCTCTCCTAAGCCTCTGATTGCCCCTCCACTGTGGCAACTCAAACTTCTCTCTTTTTCTCTGGCTGCAGTTGAGACATAGCTGAACGGACTGGCCTCAGGTGAGGGTGCCCATTGCATCTCTGTATGCGATACTGCTCTGGCCCGGCTCCCTTCTAGTCAGCCTCCGCTGGAGGCAAGTAATTCTGTCATGTTTTGGCATTCTGCCACTCCTGATAAAGAGACACAGAAGTATTATCCACTCTTTTTTTTTGGGGGGGGGGAGAGTAAAATTAGTTTTTATTAAAGATTTTCTTGTGTTTGAAAACATGGAATAAACAAATAAACATGGAAAAGTACAGTCATACCTTGGGTTACAGATACTTTAGGTTTCGTTTAGAAGTACTGGAATGGATTACTTCTGGGTTTTGGCGGTTGCGCATGTGCAGAAGCGCTAAATTGTGGGTTGCGCATGTGCAGAAGCACTGAATCGCAATCCGCGTGTGCGCAGATGCGCAGCTGTGGGTTGCGAACGCTGTGAGTTGCGAACGTGCATCCCGCACGGATCACGTCCGCAACCCGAGCATCCACTGTACATATAGCATGTCCATTTTTGATTCGTAGTCCTTTTCACAGTTCATTTACATTTTGTATGAGACACTATCGTCATAGACATCATGCAGTTGTGGGGAAAGAGAGAGGGGAGACAGAGGGAGAGAGATGGGAGGCCAATGTTCTTTGAAGAGTTCCTGTTGTACCTCTGGGTAAGCCATAGCTCTGGGCTTGCATTCCAATTTGGTGCCGTGACTCACACAGAAATCTAGGTGCAGGGCCCTTTAAAAGCATGTCGTGTTTTACCTTTCCATGATACACAATATGATACACACTGATATATGCACCAGTTGCTAGAAGGTTTAGGAAACCCTGTTATAAAGCACTGATTCCACCCCTTTGGCTCAGCACAGCAGTGCCAGGAGTATGGAGGGGGGAAGGGACAAAGCAGGGATTTGGATATTCTGGGAGATCAGGACCTCCTCTAATTATGTACTTCAGCCCAAGAGAACCTTGCCTGCTGATTAAAAACTAATCACCTCCCCTTCTTAGGAATGACTTTACCTTCAAGGTCTCCCCGGCCTTAATCAGGCCCCTCAGTGGAGACACTTAGCTTGCAGCTCAGTCCATTCTCATTAGCCGCTCTTCTCAAGCATCAAAATGAGAGCTGTGAAGGTGTGGCCAAGAGTTGGGAGAGTTTGAGCGATGGGCTATTGTCATACTCCCTTTGTTTCTTGATTGGTGGCAAGGCTTGGGTGGAATCTTCCATGTGGACGACCCTCTCTGATTCTGGATTTGCTCCTCAGATCTGGGCGGGGAAGCCTAAGGCCCAGATGAAATCCATACGCTTCAACATTTCTCAGATGAAAATAGGGACATCTTATTCAACAACAACAACAATTTATTTGTACCCCACCCATGTGACTGGGTTGCCCCAGCCACATAATATTTCACAAAACATAATATTGCATGAAATATTATTGTAACATACAGTGGTACCTCGGGTTACAGACGCTTCAGGTTACAGACTCCGCTAACCCAGAAGTAGTACCTCGGGTTAAGAACTTTGCTTCAGGATGAGAACAGGAATCATGCGGCAGCAGCAGGAGGCCCCATTAGCTAAAGTGGTACCTCAGGTTAAGAACAGTTTCAGGTTAAGAACGGACCTCCGGAACGAATTAAGCTCTTAACCCGAGGTACCACTGTAATTATGTTTAATTTTATTGAATATTGGAATGAAAGTTGGGAAAGCTAATCTACTTGGAGCAGTGTTGGAGGGAGCAGGGAAGAAGGAACATCTGTGCCGGTGTATTAAACTTTGTATTAAACTTGTATTAATTTGGTGACAATCGGTTTTTTAAAAATTGGAAAATCAATAAAAATAATTGGCAAAAAATCATAATAAAACATTAGACATTTTAAAAAACCAACAACTTCCCAGTACAGGCCTGTCTTCAGATGCCTTTTAAAGGGTGTGTGTGTGTGTGTGTGTGGTTTGCATAGCTCCATCCCCTGTAACATTTCTCTGATGAAGATAATAATAATATAATAATAATTTATTATTTATACCCCGTCCATCTGGCTGGGCTTCCCCAGCCGCTCTGGGCTGCTTTCAACAAAATATTAAAATACAGTAATGCATCAAACATTAAAATCTTCCCTAAACAGGGCTGCCTTCAGATGTCTTCTAAAAGTCTGGTTGTTGTTGTTCTCTTTGACATCTGCTGGGAGGGCGTTCCACAGGGCGGGATGTTCCACTTAGGGACATCCTAAGGAAAAGTGGGACATTCCGGGGTCAAATCAGAAATAGGGGCGGCTTCTGTTAGTGCGGGACTGTCCCTGAAAAATAGGGACACTTGGAGGTCTGGAAATGAATCCCGAGACCATGCCTCTCCCTGACTGACCCTTGGGAGGAAGGGGTGGAGCTGTAATTCTTTTCCAGAACATTCTCTCGTCTCACTGTAAATTAAGCCCCGGAACGGTAGCTCCGTCTCCTTCAGGCACAGCCTAGAACTGCGCGCCAAGGCTGAGGCCATCCATCACGCCTGCATTCGGCTAGGAACTTTGTTGATAAAAAGTGTTTCCTTTGCAGGGGGATCTATCATTCTGGCAGGCGCTTTTTGGTCTATAATAAAACACACGGCACCCTTCTTTGTTTGTTTCCTCCCCAGTTTGGGCTTTTATTATTATTATCATTAGGAAGCTTAATGCCATGTATCTCGCCGCTCCGTATAAATAACTCCTCCAAATGGAAGAGGTGAAGCTGGCGAATGGGCAGCTGTGCCCCCCCCCCACTTGTTTTTCTTCCCTAACGGGTTCGACAAGACAGATCTGCGAGAATATGATGCTGCATCAGGAAGATGGATAGGCCCGGTTTGGATAAATGTGTTCAACTGGGTGACAAACAGCTTGGTTGGGTGGCAGGTGCTATATTTATCCAATGCAAATAGCCTTTTGGTGCTAATTTCTTTAATTGCCAGCAGTGCAAGGGGTGCCAAAAGGGGCCGCTACGAAAAGAGCAACGAAGGGGAGGCACCTTTCTCCATTAAAACCCCAGAATAGATAGAAAGATAGCCCATAAATTTTGAAAAGTGCTTGGTTATTTCTAGGTTCAGCTGCCTCTCAAGATATTGTTGCCAAACTTAGCAAATGTGTTCCGAAGACTTCATCACAATTTTGGATGCTGGGTGCCATTTTGGATCAACATGGGAGATCGAAATGTGATTTTGGCATGATTTCATACCTTTTTTTTACATAGATTTGGCCTCCTCTTGAGATATCATCACGACACATGGAACAAGGGTTCCTGAGGTGGGGTTGGGGGTCTTCATTGACATTTGGATACCAGGTGCCATTTTGAATCAGGATGGTGGAATAAACCATGACTTGGGAGTGACTTCACCTATTTTTTTGTCATACCACCTCCACTTGGGATATCCTTAATTCAGCAGGAGGGTTCCCGAGGTGGGGGTGATTATTTGTTGATGTTTGGATGCCAGGTGCCATTTTGAATCAAGATGAGAGCGACCGAAACATGATTTTGGCATGACTTCACACGATTTGGGGTGGGATGGGTCCAAACTCACAAACTACACAATCTATGTAAGAAACACAACATTTTTTGGTTTCAAAAAATATATTGGGCAGCGTTAGGCATGCTGCGCTCATGTTTATGTGTGTATCCAGTCTTGGTTTCCTGCCACAGGAATTAGAAAACGGTTACCCCAAATTCTTTGGGGCTGCCTAGCACATACACAGTCCTGAAGACAGGAGTCAGAGCTAGTGTGGATTATTAGCAGTGCTCTTTTTCTGGGGGTACGCAGGGGTACGCATACCCCTAAACATTTTGTGAATCTTTGTACTTTTGTCCCTTTACTGTACAGTGGTACCTCTGGTTTTGAACTTAATTCGTTCCGAAGGTCCATTCTTAACCTGAAACTGTTCTTAACCTGAGGTACCACTTTAGCTAATGGGGCCGCCTGCTGCCGCCGCACGATTTCTGTTCTCATTCTGAGGTAAAGTTCTTAACCCAAGGTACTACTTCCAGGTTAGCGGAGTTTGTAATCTGAAGTGTTTGTAACCCGAGGTACCACTGTATTTATTTTTCCTGATCTGAACTATAAAATGGTGATTTTCTTGAGTCAAAATGAGAGTACCCCTAAACACTTTTTAAAGAAAAAAAGAGCACTGATTATTAGTATGGATGAGCCTTTGGCTTTCTCTTCCTGCGTGTAGCCGGGGCTGGTGGTGGGGCAGAGTGGGGCTGCTGACCCCTCCCCCCAAAAAAAAATCAAGTACGGTAAATAAATAAAATTACTTAACTATCTGACCAATCGCCTCACAGTTAGCTTGGTTCTGTCCCCCCCCCCAAGTCCTGCCCACCCCAACATAAATCCTGACTATGCCCAAGGAGTCAGTGAGATGGGAAAGGAACAGGGCTTAGAGAGAAAGGGCATGATCTAGAAAAATGCCAGGAGCTTGACTGAAAGGCTCATTCCAGCCATAAGTAGAACTCTCAGCCTAAAGAATTTAGGTAATCTCCCTCTTTCTTGGTTTTCAGACAGCACCCAAATTCCCTTCTTTTTCAACAAGTTTTTGATTCCATTTAAGTCTGCCGCCTCAACCCCACTGACCTGGGAGTAAGCCACACCAAATTCCATAGAGCTACCGCCTGCCACGACAGCCACGCTGGGATCCCTGCTAGGTCGGGATATGCGGCAGCACTGTACGGATCAGGGCCCTAAATATCTGTCTCTGCCAACCCTTTGTTTGGTTCCTGTTTTGCTTTGTTCTCCTGCCTGCGCTGGATGGGGCTGGGTTTTATTTTGCTCTCTCGTGCTTTTATGGAAACGTAGAGAGCTATGCTTCGATTAATTAATTTGCTGCTCTTCGCCATTTGCCGGCCCATCTTTTATTCATGCCTGCGTGGCGCAGATGCGAGTCGCTGCCATAACATAATGCAGCATCAATATATAACCCTCAGAGCTGCCTGCATGAAGCAACGTCGGCTTGCCGGAGAGTAATGTGGGTCTGCTGGGTGTTTGCCCCAGAACCTCTTCCACGCAGCCTTGAATGCTTCACAGAGGGGAAAGGAAAGCCTTCGAACTTTTAACACCTCTGTTCTTAGCTTCCAGGTTCATATTGCGTTTGCCAGAACTCATAAGGAACAGTCGTTCACCAGGGACTGGCATTGAGAGATAAAGGGGAGGGTGTGTGGCCAGGGGTGGTGCGCCCTGTTTCGCCCCCTGAGGTGGAACAGGAAGAAGAAGAAGAGTTTGGATTTGATATAATAATAATAATAATAATAATAATAATAATAATAATAATAATAATTATTATTATTATTATTATTATTATTATTATTATTTATTATTTATACCCCGCTCATCTGGCTGGGCTTCCCCAGCCACTCTGGGCGGCTTCCAAAAGAATATCAAAATACTATGATACATCAAACATTAAAAGCTTCCCTAAACAGGGCTGCCTTCAGATGTCTTCTAAAAGTCTGGTAGTTGTTGTTCTCTTTGACATCTGGTGGGAGGGCGTTCCACAGGGAGGGTGCCACTACCGAGAAGGCCCTCTGCCTGGTTCCCTGTAACTTGGCTTCTCGCAGTGAGGGAACCGCCAGAAGGCCCTCGGTGCTGGACCTCAGTGTCCGGGTAGAACGATGGAGGTGGAGACGCTCCTTCAGGTATACTGGACCGAGGCTGTTTAGGGCTTTAAAGGTCAGCACCAACACTTTGAATTGTGCTCGGAAACGTACTGGGAGCCAATGTAGGTCTTTCAAGACCGGTGTTATATGGTCTCGGCGGCCGTTCCCAGTCACCAGTCTGGCTGCTGCATTCTGGATTAGTTGTAGTTTCCGGGTCACCTTCAAAGGTAGCCCCACGTAGAGCGCATTGCAGTAGTCCAAGCGGGAGATAACCAGAGCATGCACCACTCTGGTGAGGCAGTCCGCGGGCAGATAGGGTCTCAGCCTACGTACCAGATGGAGCTGGTACACAGCTGCCCTGGACACGGATTTAACCTGTTCCTCCATGGACAGCTGTGAGTCCAAAATGACTCCCAGGCTGCGCACCTGGTCCTTCAGGGGCACTGTTACCCCATTCAGGACCAGGGAATCCCCCACACCTGCCCGCCTCCTGTCCCCTAGAAACAGTACTTCTGTCTTGTCAGGATTCAATCTCAATCTGTTTGCCGCCATCCATCCTCCAACCGCCTCCAGACACTCACACAGGACTGTCACCGCCTTCACTGGTTCTGATTTGAAAGAAAAGTAGAGCTGGGTATCATCTGCATACTGATGAACACCCAGCCCAAACTGACGATCTCTTCCAGCGGCTGCATGTAGATGTTGAAAAGCATGGGGGAGAGGACAGAACCCTGAGGCACCCCACAAGTGAGAGCCCAGGGGTCTGAACCCCCCCCACCACTTTCTGAACATGGCCCAGGAGGAAGGAGCGGAACCACTGTATGACAGTCCCCCCAGCTCCCAGCCCCTCAAGATGGTCCAGAAGGATGTTATGGTCGATGGTATCAAACGCCGCTGAGAGATCCAGCAGAACTAGGAAACAGCTCTCACCTTTGTCCCTAGCCCGCCGGAGATCATCAACCAGTGCGACCAAGGCAGTTTCAGTCCCGTGATGAGGCCTGAATCCCGATTGGAAGGGATCCAAATGGTCCGCTTCTTCCAGGCGTGCCTGGAGTTGTTCAGCAACCACTCGCTCAATCACCTTGCCCAAGAATGGAAGATTTGAGACTGGGCGATAGTTGGCCATCGTGGCCGCATCTAAAGATGGTTTTTTAAGAAGCGGTTTAATAACCGCCTCTTTCAGCGGGTCTGGGAAGGCTCCCTCACAGAGGGAAGCATTCACCACCCCACGAAGCCCATCGCCCAGCCCTTCCCAGCTAGCTTTTATAAGCCAGGATGGGCAAGGATCAAGGAGACAGGTGGTTGGTTTCACTCGTCCAAGCAGCCTGTCCACATCCTCGGAGGTAACAGATTGGAATTGATCCCACACAATTTGACTAGACAGGACTCTAGCACTCTCCCGCCATGGCCCTGCTCCCATGGTGGCGTCTACCTCTTCCCGAATCTGAGCGATTTTATCTGCAAAAAACTTTGCAAAATCATTGCAGGAGATCATGTGGCCCGTACTGGGCCCCGATGTAGCAGGTGGTTCCGCTAAATTGTGGACCACCTGAAAAAGTCTCCTGCTGCTGTTTTCTGCAGATGCAATAGAGGCGGCGAAGAAAGCCTTCTTCGCCGTCGCTACTGCCACTTGGTAGGCTCGACACTGAGCTCTAACCTGTGTCCGGTCAGCTTCAGAATGGGTCATCCGCCACCGGCGCTCTAGCCGTCTCAACAATTGTTTCATTGCCCTCAGATCCGTGGAAAACCACGGGGCTGTCCGGGCTCCATGCAATCGGAGAGGGCGCTTCGGAGCCAAACAGTCAATAGCCCTGGTTAACTCCACATTCCAGCGGGCCACCAGGGAATCAGCTGAAAGGCCATCAACATGGGATAAAGCATCCCCTACCGCTCTCTGGAAACCATTTGGATCCATTAAGTGGTGGGGGCGGACCATCCGAATCGGTCCCACCTCCCTGCAGAGGGGAAGGGTCGCGGAGAAGTCAAGTTGCACCAGGAAGTGGTCTGACCATGGCACTTCTTTTGTTTCGCTTTTACTTAGTGTCAGAACACCAACATCCATGGAGGTAAACACCAGGTCCAAGGCATGTCCGCGGCTATGGGTTGGGCCAGACTTATTCAGGGACAGCCCCATGGAGGCCATGCTTTCCACGAAGTCCCGAGCGGCCCCTTGTAAGGTCGTGTCGGCATGGATATTAAAATCCCCTAGGACAACCAAACTAGGTGTCTCCAGGAGAACATCCGCCACGACCTGAAGCAGCTCGGGCAGGGAATCCTTGGTGCAGCGGGGAGGTCGGTACACCAAAAGGAATCCTGTACTGCCCCTATTGCCCAACTTCCAGAACATGCACTCAGAGAACTGGGTCTTCCCAATAGGACGCCTGGTGCAAACTAATGACTTCCTAAAAATCACTGCAACCCCCCCTCCCCGCCCACATGACCTGGGTTGCTGTGCGTAAGAGAAACCTGGTGGACAAGCAGCGGCAAGGACAGGCCCATCTGCTTCATCCAACCAAGTCTCTGTTACACATGCCAGGTCAAGTCCTCCATCCATGATCAAGTCATGGATGGCAGTGGTCTTATGAATCATTGACCTGGCATTGCACAGCAGCACCTTCAGGTCATGTGGGTATCCCTTGCTGATTCTAGTATCCGTCCGGACAGGACCAGACCCGGAGGCAGGGATAGTGCTCAGACAACGACTAAACCTGCCTCCTCTGTAATGACATGGTCTGGTCTTAGCGTAACTCCTCCTCCTACCCGTGATCACTGAGATCGGTTGTCCCAGCGCATCCCCCTCTGTGGAACATACCCCAGCCATTTTGTTGGCTGGGACCCACTCCCCGGCAGCCCTGACCCTTCCCCTTAAGAACAGAATAAGACCTTAAAACAATAAAAAACACCAGAAAACAAAAAACAATACAAATGAAAAACTATAAAACTTACAAATCCATTAAAAAATCCATTAAAATCAAACAAATTCCCAACTAAACATCCATCCCACCCCTATCCCCGTCCCCGCATATATAAAAAATTAACGGAAAAGGAACATTTTAAAACATTTTAAAAAGAACTCTGCGCCCCTCCGGATCCCCCTGGGCTGCAGCAGCAGTGACAGCAACCGTCCCTGTGAGGCCTGTCAGGCCCTGCCCTGGGCCAGGTGGTGAGTGGCAGGAAGGAGCAGGGCCCTCAGACACTCATACAGGAGAGTCCTCATGGGCAGCAGACGCAGCAGTCCCTGTGAGTCCTTCAGGCCCCGCCCTGGGCCAGATGGTGAGTGGCAGGAAGGAGCAGGGCCCTCAGACACCCACTACCCTAAGGAGTCTCAAAGCGGCTAACATTCTCCTTTCCCTTCCTCCCCCACAACAAACACTCTGTGAGGTGAGTGGGGCTGAGAGACTTCAGAGAAGTGGGACTAGCCCAAGGTCACCCAGCAGCTGCATGTGGAGGAGCAGGGTAACGAACCCGGTTCACCAGATTACAAGTCCACCGCTCTTGACCACTACAAAACACTGGCTCTCAGTGCCTCTTTGACCTGCCTCTGCTGCCACCACCACCTACATCAACCTTTCTCAACCTTGGGTCCCCGGATGTTGTTGGACTGCAACTTGGGGGATATTTACAATGCATGTTTGCTGGATAGGCACATGATAGGAGTCAAAACTCACAGAGTTTTCCTGTAGGTTTGCTAGAGAGAACTCTGGGAGCCACTCCCTTTGTGGCCCTGACAGGGGGAGGGCATAGCCATATATAATCTCCTCACCTGGCTGGGCACCCCCCCCCCTTTGCTCTTAGCAATGTAGAACCTATTTTAAGTCTGAGCTCCATTGCTCAGACTCCATTTTAAACTAGACCAAACTATGGCTTTACCATTTTAAGCCTGCCAGAACAAAGCTGCTGTTATCTGCTATTCTTCAACCAGGAATGCTGAGGGAATAAATGTTGTATTTACCTTTTACAAGACTGTGTGGTTATTGTTTGAGGGGGGGGGGGCACAGGAGAATCCAGTTTGTCTTAAAGAATCCATGGGATGTAATCCATAGGAGCAGTCAAGTACAACATTCCTTGTTTCCCTAGAGTGGACACAGGCAGGAGGGTGTTGATCCAGTCAGTTGAACTTCCTGTTACACCTGGTTTGGAGCATCCTCGCTCTGCATGTGACCAGGTAGGTGAGTGTGACCCTTCCGGACCCTAAAAGGAGGCTAGTCATGCAGCCATGTCTCTCTCTTCCATTTTGGCCACTGCTCCTGATGCTATCTGCTGGCTCTCTGCCAGCAGCACATGGGCGCATCCTTACAGGGATGTCCGCCACACTGTATCTGTAACTATAAGCTAAAGCCTGTCTTCAGGGATCATACTGTGAACTGAATGTGAGTAAACTTATAAGGAAGACTCTTGTGTCTCTATTCTTTTAGGAGGCAACCAAAGGGGTCTTACCAGGAATATACTCCAATCTGGGCATGTCAGATGGGATTGCTTAACTAAAGATATTCAAACGAATCTGCAATTAGCCTCTTGCTGTGTAAAGGGGAATTTGCTCTGCTATATATATGACTCACTAGTGTGAGTTAGGAAGGATAATATGTAATCAATATAACCTCTCCTACTATCCACAACATGGGATGCGGGTGGCGCTGTGGGTTAAACCACAGAGCCTAGGACTTGCCGATCAGAAGGTCGGCGGTTCGAATCCCCGTGACGGGGTGAGCTCCCGTTGCTCGGTCCCTGCTCCTGCCAACCTAGCAGTTCGAAAGCACGTCAAAGTGCAAGTAGATAAATAGGTACCACTCTGGCAGGAAGGTAAACTGTGTTTCTGTGCGCTGCTCTGGTTCACCAGAAGTGGCTTAGTCATGCTGGCCACATGACCCGGAAGGTGTACGCCGGCTCCCTCGGCCAATGAAGCGAGATGAGCGCCGCAACCCCAGAGTCGGTCACGACTAGACCTAATGGTCAGGAGTCCCTTTACCTTTACCTTTACTATCCACAACGTTCCCACAAATCTTGGATTACTTAAACTAAAAGGTTAAAATTGGCTTATCAAAGCTTTTCTTTAAGATGCAAAGGGATAAAACTCTGCTGAACTCACAAACGTAAGGAAGGAAAATATCTAATAAATATATCATCTCCTAGCATCTGTACGCTTCCCTAAACAACTCCCATCTCCCATACAGTGGTACCTTGGGTTACAGACACTTCAGGTTACAGACTCCGCTAACCCGGAAGTAGTACCTCGGGTTAAGAACTTTGCTTCAGGATGAGAACAGAAATCATGCGGTAGCAGCAGGAGGCCCTATTAGCTAAAGTGGTGCTTCAGGTTAAGAACAGTTTCAGGTTAAGAATGGATCTCTGGAACAAATTAAGTACTTAACCCGAGGTACCACTGTTTGCTTGAAGGTGCATAGGCAGCAATGCCTGCTTCAATCTCTGGAGGGGAGGCTGGGTCATGTTTTCAGTGGCTTCAAGGCAGGGATTTCAAGCACCCCTCTTTCCCCTTTGCCTTAGCTACTAAAACGGGGTTCAATGATGCAAAAGGAGAGAGGAATCCTGCACTGTTTCCCCATTCGCACAGAATCCAGCTTTCCCTAGAAGGGAACTGTATAAGCTTTAAGAACAGAGAGAGTGCACATTTTGTGGACAGCCTGCAAGAAACCACAGAGAAGGATCACGAAGGTTCTACCCTCGCAACGTGAGGCCTTTAACCTTGTTGTAATGGCATCCAGCGAACGGTGACATTTACCGTATGCCGATTGACCCAGCTGCTGTCTCCCTTTCATCCCTGCTTTGTCAACGAGATGCCAGCAGCCTTGGAGAGCAAGCATAGGTGCGCCAAGGTGAAACCTGGCACAGAACCCTGAGCTGTGCGGTGGCATTTGGCATTTCCCTGCCTCTCAAATGCAGCACTTGATTTTTGCAGCATCCTCTTTGGATATAAATGGGTTCTGCACCTTGGCGGGGGAAAAACCCAAACAAACTACTTTGGGGTGCTGCCAGAGGGAAGGGTTTTTCCCTCCTCACCTTCTCCTGCATCAACACACACAAAAGTCCGACGCACAATGAGAATGATTACGTGGTATGGCTGTTGCAGGGCTGTGTGATCTTCGAGTGCAAGTGGGAAGCCAGTCTACTTGCAAACGGGTCAGGGAGAAGACCAGGATGAATCTGGCTTCCTGACACGTGATCTGTAAATATGTCAGGGGCTGTGTGAGTTTGCAGTGGCATAGTGTGGGTTGCCAGTGCCCCAGGCAAGGCAAGTACTGTACCCTCTAAAGCAAGAATTGCGCCCCCTAACTGGTGCCTCCATGTGGAGCTGCTGCTGCCGGACAGAGAACATGTGCATACCTCCTCAGACTGGGGAACTGCCACTACTGCGAGTCTTGCCATCCATCTGCTGGCAGGGGATGTTGCATGGCCAAGGGATGCGAGCGCCCATCCTCTCCTTGCTCATGCTCGGTGGGCTCTTCATGTGAGGCAGGCGGGTGGGATGGGGAGTGTGTCCATTCAGGGTGGTAGCCCCTAATTTTATTTTATTTTTTGCACTTGAGGCAATCACCCTGGTAGGACCTCCCCATTATGCCACTGGGTGTGTGTGAGTAAGAAAGAGCAAGCGAGAGAACACATTTATTTATGGTATAATGGTCACTAGCTTAACTGCCTATCAAATTGAATTAAGAGAAATTTGTGGAGGCTGGATCAATAATTACCAATTAGTCATGAGAAGTGGGTTCTGTAACAAAGTGTTGCTCCATTCCTCCTCCTTTTTCCATCTCCCTTAACAGACCGTCAGTATCCTGTCCTCATGAGTTGTTTCCTTCCCTCTTAAGCCACACTTAGAAGGTTTTTAAAATAATAATAGTAATAATAATAATAATAATAATAATAATAATAATAATGTTTTCCCCTTACTTCTGCAAACCTTGGGGCCTGCTGATACATACCTTCCTCTTGTGTATGTGGTGATGCCATTTTGACCAAGCAACGATTGGAACTCTGTGCATTGAGTTTGCGATTTGGAACTGGTGGCCCTCTAGGTCAGGCATAGGCAAACTCAGCCCTCCAGATGTTTTGGGACTACAACTCCCATCACCCCTAGCTAACAGGACCAGTGGTCAGGGATGATGGGAACTGTTGTCTCAAAACATCTGGAGGGCTGAGTTTGCCTATGCCTGCTCCAGGTGTTGCTGAACTCCAATTTCCATCATCCCTGAGTGTTGGCTATGCTGGTTGGGGCTGATGGGAGTCAGAGCCCAACACTGTCTGGAGGGCTGCAGGTTCCATGTCACTGATGGCTATATGGAGCCTCGGCTTGAGTGCAGACTAAAGCTTCAATCCTGTGCACACTGACCTTAGTAGCCACACCACTGAACTCAACAGGGCTTGCGTCTGAGTAGACGTTTGTGTGATTGCATTGTGCAACTCTGCAATCGCTAATAAGTTTAACATCCCTGGTGCTGCTTGAGACTGAAAGACCCTTAGGAAGTTTGGACAAAACACCACTCTTTGACCACGGGACTGTGTGCCACACGGTCATGCCGGAAAACCAGAGCAAAATAAAACTTAGACGGGCAAAGCAGTGATGTCAGAGAATTCCAACGCGTGTGGAAGTTGCTGACGTTTGCTTATTCATTACACATCTGGACCGGAAATCAACCCAGTGAAAAGAAACCGTATTTTCTGTTTTCAGTCCACAAACCATGCACGAATCTGACAACTCCCCATGTGCATTGTGTTTCCTTTGCACTGACACAAATGGTGTGAAATGACACAGTGTTGATGTTGTTTAGTCGTTTAGTCGTGTCTGACTCTTCGTGACCCCATGGACCAGAACACGCCAGGCACGCCTGTCTTCCACTGTCTCCCGCAGTTTGGTCAAACTCATGCTGGTAGCTTCGAGAACACTGTCCAACCATCTCGTCCTCTGTCGTCCCCTTCTCCTTGTGCCCTCAATCTTTCCCAACATCAGGGTCTTTTCCAGGGAGTCTTCTCTTCTCATGAGGTGGCCAAAGTATTGGAGCCTCAGCTTCAGGATCTGTCCTTCCAGTGAGCACTCAGGGCTGATTTCCTTAAGAATGGAGAGGTTTGATCTTCTTGCAGTCCATGGGACTCTCAAGAGTCTCCTCCAGCACCATAATTCAAATGACACAGAAATGACACAGTAATAATGTAATAAATTGTGTGAAAGTCTGCTGACAGTGGGAAGAATAACATAGGTGTGGTTTTTTTGGAAACTAAACCGCAGTGGAAAGGAAACAGTACCGTACCAAAGACATACTGGTCGAAATTGAGGCCTTCTTATTTCCTTGCAGGGCCAGGAAAGATCCAGGAAGGAGTCCACAGAAGAAGTTAAATGAAGGATCCTATTATCGGGGGTTCCGTCCGGGAGTTGAAGGGTGCAAGAAAAGAAATGGTGATGTTGGGTGACAGGAAACACACTTTGTTCTCGTGTTGCTTCTGTTCGGCAGGGGGTGGGGGTGGGGACATGTGGGATGAGTTGTGCAAATGCCAAGAGCAGACTTTATGTGGGGTGAAGGGAGTTTGTGTGTGGCAGGGGGAGAGGGAGAATTAATGAATGTGGCTGCGCTTTCCGGTCTGTGGAGGCTGCGATCAGCAGAATTTCCCTGCAGCCTCTTTAGATATGTCTAAATTAAATGTCAGATTTGCATATCATTTTTGCATTTTGGAGGCCTATTACACGGCAACAAAAGGAAGCGAGCAGAGAAGAGGCAAAGTAGGGGGAAGAGACCTATACCAGTTTTGGAATCTATCCAGGAGATACAGGCTGGTGGGCTGGTTTTGCAAGGAGCAGATCCCACTAGCGCACCAATTAATGCTTCAGCCTTCGTTTCTGTGAAATGTAAAACCGTTCTACACCATATTACCTTCCACCTAACACCATTAACCCTCTTTGCAGCATGTTCTTATTTTAACCCTTTTGCTCCAAACTATTTTAACTCTCCAGGACGACACATGTCCCTGTGAAAGACTCCTTGTCTTTGCGGACTACAAAAACCATGATGCTGTGAAAACCACAAGGCAATGAAGCATTCGTGCTCAGAAATAAGCAGAAGCGCAAAATGAAATAAAAGCTTTTTTAAAAAAAGAAATATCCAAAAGCTTTCCTTAAATCAGTGAGCTGATAATATTCAGTTAAGCAGAATACAACTGGAACCTACTGGACTTAGTGCTCAGCTCTAATCACTACCGTTAAGTCAACAAGAAACGAAGATGGTCCCCCAGCAAGTCTGTTGTTTTTCTTGGTATTATTTTGCATCTGATTTTGAGGTACTAGTTATGTTCTTTAAAGGGTAATACCATGGCTCAAGTTTGCTTGAAAGTTTCCCTTTCTCAGCTGAATTTTTGCATGTGCCCCAACCCAGATCCCAGCAGTATAAACATTCTAAGGAAAGTGTGCTCTGCACATGCCAAGAAGTGCTCTTGACTTCATCATTATCTAACGTGATTCAAAGCTGGGTACTGACATTGAAAAATAGGCAATTGGTGAGCGACTCTCCTAGGTCTAGAGGCCTGGCAGATTTTGAGTCATGTTTAACATTAGCTCAGGCCTTTTGCAATGTTTAATTTTGAATGTTACATCAATCAATGTGAAGAGTATGAGAGTGGGAACAGCATGCACTAGCCCCCTCATTCACTGTACACACATTTTGAACTTTGGAAAACATATGTGTTCTCATGCTGTCCGTTTACATTATTGTATATTTCAAGCATCCTTCTCTCAAATTGTCTGCAGCCCTTTACAATTTGAACTGGGGGGGGGGGACCAAATACATGCTGACAACATTGACCCCATCTGTGTCCAACGATCTATGTTATTGAACTCTTTTTTTTTTTGCTCTAAATTATCACCTTTCTCATGAAAGAAATGTCAGTTGTGTACACATCATCGGCTTAAAATGCAGCTAGGTCATTCTTTCCCCCAATTCTGAATGAAGCTGGTTTGGGCAAAAGCAATGCAACAAATTGCAGCATTTTTGAAGAAAGGATAGATATGGATTATGGCTAACGTTTCATGCACCTCGCTTCCCAAACTAGTGATGCAGATTGAATTGGGTGGGGGATGTTGTATGCAGTTGCAAGACTACAATACCTATGGTGTTGTGCAACTGTGAACAAAACACACATGTGATAGGCATGCAGATGCAACCTGTTGAACTGGCAGCTCAATTTCAAAACCAGGAGAAGATTCACAAAGCAGGATTTCCCTGGCAGAATTTGTACCTGTCTGTCAAGGATCACCCACTTCTCTTTTCTTAAACCAAGATGTCTATGTAGGGAACGGATGCTTTCCCTGCTCATCTCCTTACTCTGACGCAGGGCGGAATGTTCTGATTCCCTACCCAGCACTTCTGAATCACAGAGAGAATTCAAGAGCTTTCTCTTCCTTCTTTTCGACAAGGAATGCAGGGGAGGGGGGCAAAGGTCTGTCCCCTGGGCACTCCAGTAGTGGTAACTTTCTGAGTTTCTGAGCCGCGGTTTTTCTCTTAATAACCAAAGCGTGGCATGAAAAGAATTGATGCAATTACTTGTTCAACGAGTTCCTCATTACGGCAAGTTCCAAGAGGGATTAGAGCTCTGCTTCCTCCCCCATGGTCCCCATTGCCAACTGAAGACCTGCATTCAAATGAGAGCTCGCTGTGCTTGCTAGGGGAAGCCGGAAGCGGCAGCTGCAGCCTTGAGGTGTTGCAGTGCAGCATGCATTCCTTCACCCCGCCTGCCTTAGCAAATGCACTGGGCCAGGAGATGCCTCGATTGCTAAAAAAAAGAAGAAGCTCAGATTGCAAATCTCAGGTTGCATTAACACCTTGGACCACCAGGTGTTTCAGTTTGGCCTGTGAGCCCTTCCCCCCCAAACCACGCCCATCTGTCAATCGGGTGACACCAACTGATGGGTGAGTGGGGTTTCAATCCTGCTTCATTTGCTGGCATGCGCTAGATCTGTAGGAATGATTAACAGAAGCACTTTTTAAAAATTGCATTTATCGCCCACCTTTTCCTCCAAGGAGCTCAAGGTGGAGCGTATTATTCTCCCCTTCTTCATTTAATTCCCACAACAACCCTGTGAGGTAGGTTAAGCAGGAGAGGCAGTGACTGTCCCAAGGGCGTCCAGTGGGGACTTGAACCCTGGTCGTCCAGGTCCTAGTCTGATGCTATAACCACCACACCACACTGGCTCTCATGGTGCCCAGATCACGAGAAGTCATAGTTCTGCTCTGTCTTGCATTTGGCTAGGTAGAGATTGGGAGTACGGTGTCCTGCATGCTGTCTTTTGAGGAGGACATGGAATGTACCTAGAGGAGAGTGACCACCTCAGGATGGTAAGGAGTCTGGAAACCAAGAGGAAGGGTAGAAAGATCTGGGGTGGTTTAGCATGGAGAAGATGACGAGGAGGCACGATTGTGGTCTCAGAATATATGAAGGACTGCTATGCAGAAGATGGGAGTAGACTTGTCCCTTGTTGCTCCAAAAGAGAGAAGGAACTGTACATGCCACCTTGAGTTCCTTGGAGGATGTAAACCTGCAGGCATGACACAGCACATGGAGCTGTTACTGAAAATGGTCCTTCCTGTTACAAGTTCTTCTCTGTCGCTTACTGTTATGAACTGAGGTGAATCCTAGAACAATAGGATCCAGAATGCAGCAGTCTGATTGGTCTGCAGGAGCCACCCAATCCAGCTCCAGGTGGAAGTGAATCAGCGACCTGATTGGCCTGCAGGAGCAGCCAATCAGGCTTCTGGAGGAGGTGAATCCGCAACCTGATTGGCCTACAGGAGCAGCCCAGAATTAGCCAATCATGCGGGGCCCAGTGTGTAAATAATGTATATATAGCTAGAGGTTTTGGGGAAAGTTTCATTCATTGCTACTATGAGCTGAAATTCACACTCAACTCCGAGTATATTTCACTTACCCTGTGTTGCTCCATCATTGTGGTATGTGTCTTCCTGTCTCTTCTGTGGATCACTGGCAGAACATTAGGCACTAGGAGAGTAATAAATAGTTAGACAGTTAGGTGCAACTTCCATGTCCATAGACAGTATATCTGAGGAGCTGGGAAGAAACCAATGGTGTAAGGACACAGGAAGAGCCCTGGTGGGTCAGAGCAAAGGTTTATCTAGTCCAGCATCCCATTTTCACAGTGGCCTAGCAGGTGCTCAGAAGCAGGACATGGGTACAGCAGCAGCAGCTCTATCCCTCTGCTGCTCTCCAGGGAGTGGTATTCAGAGGCAAAATAGCCATCAAGGTTAGTAGCCACCAATAGCCTCAACCTCCAGGAATCGGACTAATCGTTTTTGAAATCCACCCAATTTGGCGGCCAATGCCACATCTTGTGGAAGTGAGTTCCGCAGTATAACTCTGCGGGGAGTGAAGAAGCACTTCCATCTGCCTTTCCTGAATCTCCCACTGCTCAGTTTCAGAGGATGAGCCTCTCTGCTTTCTCTGTGCTCAGCATAACTTCACACAAGACAAAGGATGGCTGTCTTTATTTTCTTCTTCTGAGGCTTTCTGGAGGCCTCCACTGGACACACAAAATTGGCTTAGGAGTGCTCTGACTCAGCAAGCAACTTTATCTATCAGCAGCAGGTTATCTATATCCCCGGCACATAAAACCATCAAATGTGTGGCGTACCCCCTCTTATCGCCACAAACAAATAGAAAGAAAATGGAACAAGTAATGTAAAACTGAACTAAGCAAAACGGTCGATATTCAGCCATAAAGCGGGAATTGCAAGAACGACATGCATGGGGACTCAATAGAGTAATAGCTCCAGTGATCCAGGAAGGCATGTCTTATGAGGATGACTGGGCTGTTTCAGGGCTTATCCAAACAATAATTTGGCCTGCTCAGATCTGCAAAGAAGCGCTTTGCAGAAAATGGGGAACAGCTATAGCTCAGTGGATCTCCTAGGTTCAACACCAGCATCTCCAGGTAGGGTTTGCAGAGCAACCCTGGAGAGCTTCTGCCAGTCAGTGTAGACAGTAGCGAGCTACACGGACCAATGGATTTGTTATAAGGGAACTTCCTATGGCCCTATGTGGGTTTTCTTGAGCAACCCAAGGTGTCACCAGACAGTCGTTCTGTGGGAGGAATTCAAGCACACATTGGAACCTTTCGTTTGCACTATGCTCTGCCTCCACGGTAGGAGACAGAAATGCTCCTTAATACCAGTTGCCAGAAACTGCAGGATGAGAGCTTGCTCTTGCCCTCAGGTCCTGCTTGAGGGTTCCTCCACAAGCATCTTCATGGCCACTGTGAGAATGCGGGACTAGATAGGCCCCGGGCCTGGCCCAACAGGCTCTTCTGTTGTTTTGGAAGTGGATGAAAGGGCTCTGTCATCCCAGCTCGACAAACCCACTTAAAAAAAAAGAGAGAGGACTTTTTCCAGTTTGGAAAGAAGGCCACGCTCACTCCATACATTCAAAGCACTATGATACCGCTTTAAACAGTCACAAAAGGTAAAAAGGTAAAGGGATTCCTGATCATTAGGTCTAGTCGTGACCGACTCTGGGGTTTATTGGCCGAGGGAGCCGGTGTACAGCTTCCGGGTCATGTGGCCAGCATGACTAAGCTGCTTCTGGCAAACCAGAGCAGCGCATGGAAATGCCGTTTACCTTCCCGCCAGAGCGGTCCCTATTTAACTACCGTATTTTTCGCTCTATAAGACGCACCAGACCACAAGACGCACCTAGTTTTTGGAGGAGGAAAACAAGAAAAAAAATATTCTGAATCTCAGAAGCCAGAATAGCAAGAGGGATCGCTGCGCAGTGAAAGCAGCAATCCCTCTTGCTGTTCTGGTTTCTGGGATAGCTGCGCAGCCTGCCTTCGCTCCATAAGACGCACACACATTTCCCCTTACTTTTTAGGAGGGAAAAAGTGAGTCTTATAGAGCAAAAAATACGGTATTTGCACTTTGACGTGCTTTCAAACTGCTAGGTTGGCAGGAGCAGGGACCGAGTAACGGGAGCTCACCCCGTTGTGGGGATTCGAACCGCCAACCTTACTGACTGGCAAGTCCTAGGCTCTGTGGTTTAACCCACAGCGCCACCCCAAAGAATTCTGGGAGCTGTAGTTTGTTAACGGTGCTGAGAGTTGCCAGGAGACGCTTGTTCCTTTCCCAGAGCCACAATTGCCAGAGCAGCTTAGCAAGCCATTCCTCTTCACAGGAAAAATATGTGACTGTATGAGGGGAGTAGCAGTGGTGTGGATGTCTTAAAATCTCTCAGCACCCTTAATCAACCACAGCTCCCAGGATTCCTTGGGGTCAGCCATGACTGTTTGAAGTATCGTGCTTTGAATGTTTGTGTGAATGTAGCCAAAGAAGCTATTCTCCTGATAGTGTGAACTGGCTCCGTGAGGGTCCTTCTGGTCAGGTTCTGTGGCTTTGTGTGCCGGGCAAAAGCGCAGCCATGCACTGAGGGAAGGAGCCTTTGCTTTTTAAATATATATATATTTAAATTAATGCTCCTGTTCTGCTGTGGGTTCATCTGAGGTGGGTCCTTTCCTTGAGAAATCAGCAGAGCGGAGTTTAACCGGAGGCATCTCCCGCCCCCGCCCCTGTGATGTAAAGGAGAGATTTCTCATTCCTTAGCTGTTTGCAGAGAGTAAGAGCCACCAGCGCTACTCTCCTCTCCCGGAGGGGGCAGTTGGTTTCTTTGAGCTCCATATCTAATGAGAGGTGACAAGATCTTTCGGGCCGAAGAAGAAGAGGGAACAAAGAGGAAAGCTTGCACTGAAATTTCGGAGGCTATTTCTGGGCCTGTCAATTTTCCTGCCTTCCCTTTCCATAGTGAGCGCAGCCGCTCAAAGGGACAATCCAGCTTCTTCTCTGCTGTTTTTCAAAGGCAGCTTCCATCTTCTCGGTTATGTTTTTTCCTCCAGCCAGGCATAGTGGGAGCAAAGGCTGGCTGATCTGGGCTGATCTCCCAAAGCAAGAAGATTCTTCCTTGCCCCATGACAAATCTCAAACCAGATCTCCACAACCATGTTTATTTCATCCTGCACACACACTTGCCCAGGTTTCGCAAACCCTTCCCTGGTTGGTAGGTGGGACTTGCACAAAGCCCCATTGATTTATGGAACTCACTGCCACAAGATGGCTTTGAAAAGAGATTGTGCAAATTCATGGAGGCGAAACCAGTCAATAGCTCTTCGCCTGATAACTAACCAAAACATCCACACCTGGAGGTAATTTACGAGGAAAGAGCAATGGAAGAGGGCCAATGTGCTCATGTCCTGCTTTTTGGGTACTGAAGAAACCAAGATGCTGAATTAGGTAGGCCTCTGGTCTGAATTGGCAGAGCTCTTTTGATGTTCTTAGGAATACTTGTCAGTGGTGGCTGGTGCCCATTGGACTAGTAAGGCAGGGAGACCAACAGTAGGTGGCGCCAGAGCCACCCCTGACTGGCAGGAAGCAGGGCAGGCTGAGGTGGGTGGGGCAATACCCTATGTGCCTAAATGGACCACCCTCCTCCGTTACAACAGCCAATTGTCCATGAGTACTTCTTGTCCCTCCCCACACCAATGAGCAGACCAGGCCGGAACTGCAGAAATGGAGGCGTGCATTTGGAGAAGAAGCAAATACAAATGGACAACAAGCTTTGCATGTACGAGGTACCAGATTGAAAAGGATCCCTGATGGCTCCCTGCAGAGCCAAAGTGGACAATAATGGGCTGGATGAACCGCCTGATCTGGTGGTATAAGGCATATATTCAACTCAACTCAGCAGATGGCTCATGACAACATGTGGCTTCCTCCCAGGGCTGGCCTAATATCAAAGAACAAAATGGCACCCCAGTTCCATGACTGGACTGGCAGTGGAACCCCATTCCAATGCTGGCCACCTGTAGCATAGCTCAGTGGCATAGCCCACTGACATCTCCAAGTAGGGCTGGCAGAGAGCCTCAGCCTGAAATTCCCAGAGAACAATCACCAGTAGACTAGAGTGGTAGCCAAGATGGTGCCCTCCAGTTGTCGTTGGACTCCAACTCCCATCAGCCCCAGCCGTTGTGGTCAAGAGTCAGAGATGATGGGAGCTGTAGCTTAACAGCTTCTTATATTTACCTGAGGGCACCAGGCTCATTTAAGGCGTATATTAGAGGCCATTGGCTCTGATCTCCAGCCAAGAGGGGGCTGACACGACTGCCTGCCCAGCACCTGAGGCCTGATGTGATTACCTTGCTCTGCCTAATGGTAGGGTCAGCCCCACTTCCTCTCACCAGGCATGGCACTTTGCTGACCACATCTCAAGGCCCACCTTGTTCCCTCCCCCCCTTTCAAAGAGATAACAGACGAAGGCATCGTTCAACAAACGTAGACCGGCTGGGCTGTGGTGGCTGCACATCTGGAAAGCTTGTCATGTCTAATGGGGCAGACGACACCAAACAGCCAAATGTGGAATATCCTTAACAAGGTCAGAGGGAGGTGGCAGGGAGAGCTCCCGGATAATTTGGTGACACTGATGTGACATTGCCTCTGAGACTAAAGATGCCCTCAAGGCACAAGAAGGGAGGTGGTGGAGTATGGGAGGCAGGAGGCAGGTGGAGAGGGATTGCGGCTGCAATAGCTGCTACCTGGGAACAACTGCACTTTGTCAGGTTCCTTGGTGGGGAGCCTGGAAGCAGCTTCTTTTAACACTGGCTGTGTGCTGATGGATGATCTAAAGCAGGGAGCTGGTGGGACTCATCATTGCCTGGCAGCTCCCCAAAGGGGGGGGCACAAAATCCAGTTGCAGACCTTATTGGCACTTCTGGTACAAAACTTAAGTGGTTTTACATTCAGTTTTCCAGGGTGAAGTCTATACAGGTGCAGTAGGCCATGTTAGACCCTGGACTTTGGCCACATCCACACCATGCATTTACAGTGCTATGATACCACTTCAAGCACTCATGGCTTCCCCCAAAGGATTCTGGGAGCTGTCGTTTGTTAAGGGTGCTGAGAGCTGTTAGGAGTCCCCTGTTTCCTCCCAGAGCTACAATTTCCAGAGTGGAAAGAGGGATTGTGGTGGCAGCAATTGCCTCCATCGCAGCTAGTAGCCATGTATTGTCTCCTCCCCCATGAACTTGTCTCATCCTCCCTTTTTAATAATGTTTCTATTTATTTTTCATGGCACAGAAGCTACCTTTCGAGAAAACAATGCTTACAACAGTAAACAACAAATAACATGTCCCGATGAAATTACAGACTTTTGTCATGCTGTGTAATGAAGTTTCATTTGGTTACTCTGAAAGGTCACGGCACATTTTCCCATGAGTGTTGGGTGGATTGCTGCCGCAGCCTGAACAATTTATGTATTCAATAAATATTTGCCATATGTTATAAAAGGAATAGCGATTGTGTTTGCTCTTCGCCGCTCCGACTTGACATGTTAATTTCTCAGCCAATGCTATTGACCAACCTCTGGTGTACCAAAGATCTATGTTAAGCCCAATGCCGGTTTTCCAACGTCTAGCTATCTCCATATGTCAAGGGAGAGGCTAAGAGGTCATCATTAGGGTAATCTTTAGCGGATGGGATCTTAAGCCCAAGTAGTGCTAGGGCAGGAAACATTTCAATTGTTTTGCTATATAGTCTCACCCTCTCTTATAGGGATCCATGTTGGTGGGCATCACTGCTTCCTGCAGAAGTGAGTTCCATAGTTCAACCATGTGCCGTGTAAAAAAGCAACAGGCTACATACAAGCCAAAGCCGCCTGGCCCTTGCTCTGAGCTTGTTAGACAGGCCTTTGTGAGTGTGCCTCTGATTCTGGCTGCGGAGGAGGCTGAGATCTCGGCATCCGTCTTCCTGTCAGAAAACCCTCAGCCCTTGAATAGATTTATTCTCCGATCTGTAAGCTATTTAGCACAAAGCCCGGCTAATAAAAAGCAAGGCAAATGAGTCTGGAGAGTTTATCGGCAGGACCGCAGAGAGCCCGATCACTTCTCATCGACCGGGCTATTTTTATCCTGAGATTACCAGAGGGGGCTGGCTGAGCCGACTCTCTCTTCCTCTCGCAGAGCTTTGGAAACAGGGCAGATTGGCAGAGGCTGGCTGGGGGGGGGGAGTGGATGAGTAGACGGAAGGCAGGGCTGCTAAAAACAGAATTTGAGAGAAGGCTTGGCGCCAACCTGCCGTTTAACCCCAGCACTCAGGCTGAGGACGTGGGAAGGGAAAGGCAAGAGCTGCTGTGAGCACGCACAGAGGGCATGCACCTCACCAAATATTGAGGAACGACTAAGGGAGCTGGGCATGTTTAGCCTGGAGAAGAGGAGGTTAAGGGGTGATATGATAGCCATGTTCAAATATATAAAAGGATGTCACATAGAGGAGGGAGAAAGGTTGTTTTCTGCTGCTCCAGAGAAGCGGACACGGAGCAATGGATCCAAACTACAAGAAAGAAGATTCCACCTAAACATTAGGAAGAACTGTCCCTCTGCAAACCACGGTTCCAAATCTATACTGACCTCCTGCTCCTGGGAAGATTTAGGAACCTGATCAGGAGCAGGGGGAGGGGGAGGCTCCCACTATTCCTCCTCAATGCAGCCCTCCTCAGCACGGTCCCTGACACAATGCCTCCACGTCCGAGCCCCACCCCGCGAAAAGGATGCCTTGCTGGCTGGCTGCAGAGAATGGAGCTGAACTGGTTGTCTCTCAGAAGCAGTGCCTCTGCCACGTGCCAGCTTTGCTCATTGTGGGTGCCCAGCCCCCACAATAATATTATCTGCATTGGCTCCCAGTACGTTTCCGAGCACAATTCAAAGTGTTGGTACTGACCTTTAAAGCCCTAAACTGCCTCGGTCCTGTATACCTGAAGGAGTGTCTCCACCCCCATCATTCAGCCTGGACACTGAGATCCAGCACTGAGGGCCTTCTGGTGGTTCCCTCATTGTGAGAAGTGAGCTTACAGGGAACCCGACAGAGGGCCTTCTCGGTAGTGGCGCCCACCCTTTAGAACACCCTCCCTTCAGATGTGAAGGAAATAAGCAGCTATCCTATCTTTAAAAGACATCTGAAGGCAGCCCTGTTCAGGGAAGTTTTTAATATTTAATGCTGTACTGTTTTTAACACTTGATTGGGAGCCACCCAGAGTGGCTGGGGAAACTCGGCCAGATGGGTGGGGTATAAATAAATTATTATTATTATTATTATTATTATTATTATTATTATTATTATTAGTGCCTAAGCACCCACGCCCCCCTGGAGTTGGCTCCTAGGATGACCCCTTACTGAACAAAGGTAAAATTCGCATTCTTTTTTATGCCCACTTTTGCTTCTGGCCCTGACTGTGACTGGCATGTAGTCCCCTAAGAGCTGCCTTGAAGGAGATGCTCCCCTGGGGCTGAAAAAGAGACCACCTCTCAAAAGAAGAAGAAAAAAGAACACAATGATGGACCCATTGCACATGGTGACCTTTCCCCCTTTCAGCTGTTCCCAGCTGAAGAGCTGGTAGTCAGAAGGGGACCAAGGGGGTGAAATGGGCTCTACACCCCTGTGTTAGATCACCCTCAGTTAAGAAGAAGAGAAGACTCCTGCTTAGTCAGACGGTCTTTCCATTTATTCCAGCATCCTGGTACTCACAGTGGGGAAACCTACCGACAGGGCATAGAGGCAACCACTGTCCCCTGTTAAGTCTCCTGGGAGCTGGTATTTAGAGGTATACTCTCCCTGACAATGGAGGTTCAATATAATTCATTGCCATTGATCAATCACAGTTAATAGCCATTGATTAACCCACTCTGAAACAAATTGCGCTGTCCTCTCTGGAGAGTATTTAAAGAAGACTATAAAATGTTTATTGAGGCAAAACTCCCTGGCCTCGCCGGAGAGATTGGCTTATTATACACACGCCCTGGAAACGAGGGTAATAAAAAAATTGGGTCAAGAGAGAAAAAAAGAATTAGACTGTGCAACTTCCCACCTTTGGTTCATTGGTCCTAACGGGATGCTTGCAAGGTACCAAAGAGATGATAATGAACAGCTCAGGTTTATATTAACAGAGATGAGGCTAAATTTGGAAAGCACTTTAGTTGAGAATCAATTAGTATCAAATTCACTAAGATGGCCTGCTGGCCAGAAGGATAGGTTTGGAGGGCCTTATTAGTATCAGACCCTGCTGGAGCGCTGGCCCGAGAAACCATTGGCATCACCCATTTGCCCTGGAATGGATCTGGGTTCTTCAAAATGCACTTCTAACAGAACAATACAGTGGCACCTCGGGTTACAAACAGTTTGGGTTACAAACGCTTCAGGTTACAGACTCTGCTAACCCAGAAATAGTACCGTGGGTTAAGAACTTTACTTCAGGATGAGAACAGAAATTGCGTGGTGGCAACGTGGTGGCAGCGGGGGGCCCCATTAGCTAAAGTGGTACCTTAGGTTAAGAACAGTTTCAGGTTAAGAACGTACCTCCGGAACGAATTAAGTTCTTAACCAGAGCTACCACTGTACCAGAAACAGGGTTGACCAAAGACGTTTCTGCTGCCTGAACTGGAGCAGAATACAGCACCTTCCCCCAAAGTCACAGAGTTATTCTGGCAGCTGAGGCAGAGCATTGCCCAGGCTCTTGTCCTTTTCCCTTGCTGCAAAACCCCAACAATAATGAATTAAACAGCTAACCATTTACCTCCTTTTCAAGGCAACCTGAAACAGCCGCCTAAGGATGGTCCACTCACTTTGCCTAATGGTAGGGCTGGGCCCAAGACAGGGGCAGACATGATGACCATGGTGAAAAAATAGATTTTAATACAGTGCCACCAATGCACATAGCAAGTTATTTGTGTTTATTCCTTTCACTGGCATCCCACTTGCTCTTCCACCATGGAATTCAAGGCAGTGTGTATGGCAGGGCAGGAGAGTCTGTGGGGCGCCACCTGCTGGACTACAACTCCCAACACCCCACACCCCTCACTGGCCCAGCCTCATACTCTTCATGAGTGTTTTTGTCTGGCAGGAATGTGTCCAGTGCTGGCAATGCCTCTTGCTTGCCTGGAATTAGGCTAGAGAGGCCAGTCTGCTGTACAGTAAGCCAGTCTGCTGTACAGTGGCATAGCATGGGTGGGGGCACAGGGGCAGTTCCCCCAGGCACAAAACTGTTACCGGCACAAAATTTCAACACCCGGTGCTGCCTCAATACAGCTGTGTGCTTCCGTTGCAGGGCTCCTTTGAAAACGACTTCTCCATGTGAAACAGAAAGTAACTCTCCAGACAATGGAACAACTCTTCTTTTCTTATCTCTGTGGCTGTGACCTCCTGGGTGACTTGGATGCTGTTAGGTGGTTGAATGTGCATGCACACACTGTCGGTTTCCCTCCCTCACTCCCACCCATCCCCTTTGTGCAGCCCCGGGCACTGGCAACCCATGCTACACCACCACTGCTGTACAACGGTAAAATAGACATTAACTGCTTTGCTAATTTTTGCCTCTCGCCCCACCCATCACTGTCATTTGGCCCTCAGGTGGAGGGTAAAGGATGTCTCCTTCCCCCAATTTAATGCATTTATGTCTTGCATCACAACAAACTGAGTGTGTCTGCATTGAGGGCACAGTGGCCTTTGCGGGAAAACAAGGTGCCCGTCTACATCACCAGATCCCAACCAAAGTGGAAATTTACCCTAACACTTTGGTTGGTTTCATCCTCAGATTAAATTAAGGACATTTCTCACTCACTCTAACTGAGCATTTCCTATCAGAAGAAGGGTGAGCGCCACTACCACAACTATGAGACACAGCACACAAACCCTCCACCGTCCTGAAAAAACTCCTTAATCCTGATCAATAGGGACATTTCTCACTCCTCCAAACTAGGGCTGCCATACGTCTGGATTTCCCTGGACATTTCTTGGGATTTCAAAGGTGGAATTGACTCCGGGGGGGGGGGCTTCTGAGAGGATCTCTGATCCACAACTGACAATCCTCGGTCCCACATTTTTTGTCCCTGCCCCCTTGCAAAGCATTTCCACTACCACCAAACCAACGGTACACCACACTCTCCCTTAGTTTTTGGTAGATTTACTTACAAACACCCCCCATAAATTTTAGAAAGGGTTAAGATTAGACTTAGAAACACACACACAGTCATACCACGGGTTACAGCTGCTTCAGGTTGTGTTTTTTCGGGTTGCGGACCGCCGAAACCCAGAAGTACCGGAACAGGTTACTTCCGGGTTTTGGCGGTCACGCATGCGCAGAAGAGCTAAATCGCGCTTTGCGCATGTGCAGAAGTGCCAAATTGCAACCCACGGGTTGCGAACGCTGCGGGTTGCGAATGTGCATCCCGCACGGATCACGTTTGCAACCTGAGCATCCACTGTATATAAAAACAAGACTCCTTGCACTCCACTTGCCCTTTCTTCCTGCCCAGGGTGGTCCTGTCCTCTTACTGCCCCTCAGAGCTGGTTTGTCATGTGGGGCTGGGCCTTGGCAGCACCAGCATCTCATCCTCCTCACCCCAATGGAGGAGGTCAGCAGTGGCAGCCATGGAGAGGCCACGGAGAGGCAATGGGATGCTCCCTCACAACTCCTCCTGCCACCATTGTCATCACTCAAGGCAAACACCAGCTCATCCTCCTTCCTGAGCTCAACAGCGGTGGGGGAAATAGGGACATTCAGGGATCAAATCAGGAGCTGGGATGGCTTTCCTATTTCCGGGACTGTCCCTGGAAAATCAGGACACTTGGAGGGTATGCGGTTCCAAGGCCTGCCCCTGAACCAGCTGCCTCTCCCTCTTCCACTTGCTCCGAGTCACGCTTTGGGGCTTAAGTTTCTTCACTTGCACAGCAAAGCATAATGGGAGTGAGCAGGATGAAGGCAAGAGGGAGCATTCAAGGTATGGCACGGTTGGTTGAAACTCAAGGCCTCTTCACAAGCCGACTTGTAAATGGCAGCTGGAGTTTCTCCTGGGGAGGGGGCAGTGTGTGAGTGTGGGTGCTAGGTAGGCAGAGCAGCCTGTAAGACCACAATAGGATCAGTGGCAGAACATTAGGCACCAGCAAAGTAAGAAATAGATAGGTAAAAGTAAAGGTACCCCTAACCGTAAGGTCCAGTTGTGGACGACTCTGGGGTTGCGGCACTCATCTTGATTTACTGGCCAAGGGAGCCGGCATTTGTCTGCAGACAGCTTCTGGGTCATGTGGCCAGCATGACTAAGCCACTTCTGGCGAAACTGAGCAGCGCATGGAAACGCCATTTACCTTCCCGCCAGAGCGGTACCTATTTATCTACTTGCACTTTGACGTACTTTCGAACTGCTAGTTGGGCAGGAGCTGGGACCGAACAGCGGGAGTTCACCCTGTCGTGGGGATTCGAACTGCTGACCTTCAGATCAGCAAGCCCTACGCTCTGTGGCTTAGACCACAGCGCCACCCATGTCCCTTCGAAGAGTTAGATGCAACTTCCATGTCCGTAGACAGTATATCTGAGGAGCTAGGAAGAAACCAATGGCGTAAGGACACAGGAAGAGCCCTGGTGGGTCAGAGCAAAGGTTTATCTAGTCCAGCATCCCATTCTCACAGTGGCCAACCAGGTGCTCATTATGAGAAGCTCAGAAGCGGGGCATGGGTGCAACAGCAGCTCTATCCCTCTGCTGCTCTCCAGAGGCAAAACAGCCATCAAGGTTAGTAGCCACCAATAGCCTCAACCTCCAGGAATCGGACTAATCGTTTTTGAAATCCACCCAATTTGGCGGCCAATGCCACATCTTGTGGAAGTGAGTTCCGCAGTATAACTCTGCGGGGAGAGAAGAAGCACTTCCATTTGTCTGTCCTGAATCTCCCACTGCTCAGCTTCAGAGGATGAGCCTCTCTGCTTTCTCTGCGCTCTGCAAAACTTCACACAAGACAAAGGATGGCTGTAAGACCATGATGGGAAGAAATTCATTCAGCTCCCATTTTAAATATAAACCTACCTAAGTTGTGTTTCCCAACACCAACACAAGGGCTGAAACACAGCTGTCCTTAAATTCAGCATTTCTCTGAATTTTGCAGTGCTCCAAGGGGGGAAAAAGTGAAGAAGGAAGCATATTTTAGGGAGAAATGTGAACAAAAGAGTATATATTAATGAAAATAACCTGGTTAGAGAAACAGCTTGCAAAAATCAGGTGAAGGCATAGTCTACCATCTTGAATCAAAATGGTGCCCAGTTGTCCAAATGACAACAAAGTCTGCTGCCTCCACCTTGGAAACCTCCATGCCATGTTTGGTGGCTGTATCTCAAGAGGCGGCTGAGGCTATGCCCCAAAACGGGTAAAGTCACACTGAAGTCATGATTCGGAATAGCTGCCGGTGGCCCAACATTGACCAGAACTGCCACGTTCACTTCAGGAACCCTCTTGCCATATAGGGTGAAGATAGCTCAAGAGTTGGCCAAACCTACAGAGAACAGGTAAAGGGACCCCTCACCATTAGGTCCAGTCGTGGCCGACTCTGGGGTTGCGGTGCTCATCTTGCTTTATTGGCCGAGAGAGCCAGCGTACAGCTTCCGGGTCATGTGGCCAGAGCAGCGCATGGAAACACTGTTTACCTCCCCGCCAGAGTGGTACCTATTTATCTACTTGCACTTTGATGTGCTTTCGAACTGCTAGGTTGGCAGGAGCAGGGACAGAGCAACGGGAGCTCACCCCATTGTGGGGATTCGAACCGCTGACCTTCTGATCAGCAAGTCCTAGGCTCTGTGGTTTAACCCACAGCTCCACAGATGGACAGACAAATCACTTTTCCAAAATATGCAGTAGATAAATAAATGCAAGGAAGGCTAAGCAGGCAGTAAACTCCTTACAACATCCCTCTTACCTCTCCAGTGCACTTTCCTTTCCTTTAGATGCTTGCCTCTTCCTGGAACGGTTACATAAATCCCTTCACTGTGCTCCCCCCGCCCTTCCAAGCTGTTAAGGCTAGCTGCCCCCTCCCCGGTCCCCACTGTGCTTGTATAGTGACTGCCATAAAAATGAGATGACATTCGTGGGGTGAAGCTGGGGACTCCAGCTCGTTATACGCAACATTAAAATTAAAAATAGGCCAAACTCACCGGGCTGCTGTCATTAAGGAGGCAGCGCTTTATTGCTCATTTTTTACTGCCAGATAAATAATGTTTCAGGTGTGGTGGTTAAATAATTTTCTGGAAAAAGAAGTTTGTGGATGCAGAAGGGGGGAGCGACTAGCTTCATCCGCACAACAATCCAATAATCCTTTCTCAGCGCTCCAGCCATCTCTCTCCTCACAACCTCATCCATTGCTCCCCGAGGTCAATCTGTGCTTTGGCACTGAAAACCTCCTCCTTGACGGTTCGTATAGAAATATAGGAGCCAAAAGGGGGGAAAACCCAAGTATATTTGAGCTCCTTTAAGTTGCTAGTCCATGTTAAGAAAAGACAAAAATGCTCAACAAATGAGACACATATCCATGGCTGGGCATTCATGGGACAGAATGGACATTTGCTGAGCCTGTAGCACGAACGTAAGAAGAGGATTGCTAGATTTGATTGCAGTTACAGATAGGTAGTCGTGTTGGTCTGCCATAGTCAAAATAAAAAAATTCCTTCCAGTAGCACCTTAAGGACCAACTAAGTTAGTTCTTGGTATGAGCTTTCGTGTCTGAAGAAGTGTGCATGCACACGAAAGCTCATACCAAGAACTAACTTAGTTGGTCTTTAAGGTGCTACTGGAAGGAATTTTTTTATTTAGATTTGATTGGAGCATAATAAGAGCCTGGGTGCTGGATCAGGCCAGTGGCTCATCTAATCCAGCATCCTGTTGTCACAATAGCCAACCAGATGTCTTTGGGAAGCCCAAAGGCAGGACCTGAGCACAGCAGACCTCTCCGCACTTATGGTTCCCAGCAATGGGCAATCAGAAATAAAGTGCCTCTGGCAGTACACAGTAGACAGTACAGTACAGTGGTACTTCGGGTTAAGTACTTAATTCTTTCCGGAGGTCCGTTCTTAACCTGAAACTATTCTTAACCTGAAGCACCACTTTAGCTAATGGGGCCTCCTGCTGCTGCCACACTGCCTGAGCATGATTTCTGTTCTCATCCTGAAGCAAAGTTCTTAACCCGAGGTACTATTTCTGGATTATCAGAGTCTGTAACCTGAAGCATATGTAACCTGAAGCATATGTAACCTGAAGCATATGTAACCTGAGGTACCACTGTAAGTTGATAGGCTTGTCCAGTGCTTTTTTCTAGGAAAAAAGGTGCTGGAACTCAAAGTCTCAGTTGCCAACCCAGATGCCGAATCCAACGCAACCTTGAAACCAAAATCACATGGCAAGATGCCTGGCTCACTGCTGTTTCGGCCGACATCCTGTATACCTCACCACTTAGGGACTTCCATTTCTGGGTGAGCAGACTTCTTAAACAAAGCAGGGCAAAAAGAAGGTGCCAGAACTGCGCTCCGGCACATTCTGGCAGAAAAAAAGCCCAGGGCTTATCCTCAATGAATTGAAATGGTCCAGGCTCATAAATGTGGTGCTCTGAATGTTGTTATGCGTCCTCTGACCCTGGTCATTCCATCTCTCAGCCATGAGATATAGCCATTCTCCTGCCATAACCACCTTCCCCTTCTCCATCCGCTTCTGAGATGTGTGGTGTAGGCAGTAGAGCAGGGGTCAGCAACCTTTTTCAGCCATGGGCAGGTCCACTGTCCCTCACACCATGTGGTGGGCCGGACTATATTTTTTTTTTGGGGGGGGGGAAATGAACGAATTCCTATGCCCCACAGATAGCCCAGAGATGCATTTTAAATAAAGCACACATTCTACTCATGTAAAAGCACCAGGCAGGCCCCACAAATAACTCAGAGGTGCATTTTAAATAAAAGGACACATTCTACTCATGTAAAAACATGCTGATTCCCGGACCGTCCGTGGGCCAGATTGAGAAGGCGATTGGGCCGCATCCAGTCCCCGCGCCTTAGGTTGCCATCCCTGCAGTAGAGGGAGCAAGCTGCCGTTACCTTCCAACCATGGAATGTATTCTGCAGCCACTCAGCAGGATGCAAGTGGATGGATGTGCAGTTGCTAAGCAACCACAGGGTACTTCCTCTGATCCACGAACTGGCAGAATAAGATTCTTAAACACCATCTGTGGAATGACCAATTCAGACTGCTAGGACAGGCCCACACAATAGTCAAATTAATTATAAATGCAGACAAGCCTTTTTAATTATCTATCAATCTATTTCATAAAATTTATACAACACTTGATTGTAAACCCCCCCCCCGAAAAACAGGGGTGGGAATCCTGTGGCACTCTAGTTGTTGTTGGACTATACCTTCCATCATCCCTGACCACTGACCATGCTGGCTTGAGCTGATGGGAGTTGAAGGCTGACATCATCTGGCCAGCCAAAGGTCCCCCAGCCTTGGCGTAATCTACTCTCTTACCAGGGCAAGTCTTGATCTCAAAGGGCCCTTGTCTCCCTGCTAAGGTGGAGATGACTTTGCCCTTTTCCTGCAAGGACATCCTTTGAAAGCAAGGATTGTGTTGGCTCTTCCAAAGAGCTCTGTGTGCGCGTGTGTATGTGAGAGAATGCGTCTGGATGCATTTGTGAATGAATGTGTTTCTAAGAGAGAGACCGAGAGAGAGACAGACAGACACAGGGACAGAAGGGTGAGGAGAATGGCCCCATCTGCACTAAACATTTAAAGCAGTATCATACTACTTTAAACAGTCATAGCTTCCCCAAAAGAATCTTGGGAACTTTAGTTTGTTAGAATCATAGAATTGTAGAGTTGGAAGGGACCTCTGCAATGCAGGAATCTCAGCTAACAAACACCTGAAACGTAACTGGCTGTGTATTCACATAAACAATTCTCTTCTGTATTTTTACCACAGTATCAAATATTTCTCTTGCACATAATCAACACATAAAGTACAATAATATAAACGGAAGTCCCAATAGATCAGTTCATTCATAAAGTCCAAGTATCTGCTAGTTTCTGTTCCACATATGTCTTTGTATGTTCATGAAATCCAAATGGGAGCTTACTACAATTCCACAGAATCTTGACAAGGATTCCCAGAATAATGCCTTGTTTCGCCTTCCTGGGCTTCATCAGTTGTACATATTCTAAACAATATAAATGAATATAATATCGTATTTCAACATATTATAACAAATAGGAATACTATAAACAATTATACCATAGAGGTACATACCGTAGATAGTATATCAAAATAATGGAACTTATGACATGGTGGTTTCTGCAGTAAACAACAGCTGTTACAATGTAAGTTTATATAGACAGGGGCAATATTGATTTTAGTTACAGGTGACGGCAATGTACAACTACAAAGTTTCCTTCTTAAAGTGATCCCTTTAAAACAACAGATGTGAAACAAACTTTATCCATACACAGGTGTTATGCATACACGCTTATAACTAAAATCCATACTGCATGTTGTTTTGCAAGGAATCTTAGCTAAAGCATCCATGACAGATGGCCATCCAACCTCTGCTTGAAAACCTCCAAGGAAGGAGCGTCCACCATCTCTTGATGGAGACCGTTCCACTGTCAAACAGCTCTTACTGGCAGAAAGTTTTTCCTGATGTTTTGTTGAAATCTCCTTTGTTTGTTAAGGGTGTTGAGAGTTGCTAGGAAACCCCTAGTCCCCTCACAGAGCTACAGTTCCCAAAGTGATTGAATAGACATTCTCTCTTCCCAAGGAACTTTGGGAATTGTAGTGGGGATTGTAGCCCTATGAGGGGACCAGGGGGTCTCCCAAAAACCCTCAGCACCCACAGAAGTCTGGTTTTGCAGCTTGACTTGTACTGCAGAAAGAGGGGGAGGCAACAAGTGCCAGATTTTGTTCCCTCGTTGTACACTAAGCTGGTTTATACACACACACTTGCACACCTCTCTGTGTTCTCCAACCTCACAAGCAAGAGGCATGATCAGAGTTCAAGGAAACATTCCAGCCAGGCAAAAACAGTCAGGAGGGTGGGCTGAAGCAGGGCCAGCAAAGGATGTGGTCTGGATAGGGTTCTGAGGGCCAGAGAAAGAGAGAGGCATGGAGGGCTGCATCCAGTCCCCCACCCCAGCGCAGGGGATAGATGGCCTTCAGTCTGGGGTTCAAATCCCTCTTCACTGGGGTTGGCTTTGGGCCAGTTATAATCTCTGTCTGGCCTGCCTCATAAGGTTGTTTGTAAGGATAGCATAATTCCACATGCACCAGCCTGAGCTCCTGGAGTTGGCGTGATGCACAGAAAAAGATGGAATTATAGCCAGCTTTCACAGGCTCGTGGGAACAGGGCAATCTTCTTGCATGCATCAAGCATTCACGTCGGTAGATAAAAGCCGACAACGCGATCACCGGAGAGAAGCTCCTTTGGTGGCCCAGCGGTCTGATGGCTGGATTAACGATACTTAAAATGCATTATTTGCGATAGTCCCCTGGTTTCTCAGCATTTGAAGCGAGCGCTATTGAGCCTTTGTCCTTTGCACAGCACCTGGCTGGTACAAGAAGACTCTGACCTTGGATGGGTCCAGATGCTTAATAGAGTCTTTCAAAGCTCTGGAAAGTTGAAAAGGTATATTTTAGTTGCTTAGTGCATTATTATTATTATTATTATCCTCATTCCTCTCCTTCCAAACTGCTTATTGCTTCTTAATGTCAGGAAGCACCCTGGAGGGACAGAAGCACTTAAGCTGCATTCCCTTTGTTATTGGCTGACGGAGATGCGCCAAAATGGTGCCTTCTTTCCTGGTCCAAATTGGAAGATGCTGCTTCTGGCAAAGCTGTGTGGGTAGCAAGTGGGTTTTTTTCCTAATCAGCCGGAAGGCCATCGGCTTCTCCCGTAATGCAGCAATAAAGCTTCCAGCAAGGTAAGGAAGCACACATCAATTTCCCGAAGCTGTCAACCAATTAACAAACATTTTTGTTTATTACTCGTCTGCCTTTGAACCGATGAATCCATTAAGCTTAACTAAATGTATGTATTCCCAAGGCAGTAATAGGGGCTCCCCCTTTTCTTCTGAGATAATGAAGACAGGGTAAGGTAACACACAGTTTTATAAGTCAAAGCTACAGTTCATGGGTAGAATGGAAGAACGGTGGATGGACTGATAGGGGCAAACTTCTGGTTGGTTCCCTTTCTCCCAGTACTGCTTCCATCTGCATCAGGACAAGAGGTGAGATAGCAAGGCCCAGCCCGTTGACCAGGCTGAGAACAATTGCTGAGAACAATTGCCATTTGCCCCTGGCTGCATCAGAGAACAGATGAGAGCAGCAAGGACCACTCGGTTGGCCTAGCTGGGACCAAGCTTCATTTGGCTCCTTCCTTCCCAGAACTGCCTCCATCATCAGCGTTTGGTCCCGGAAGTGTCAGGGGGAGAGATGAGAAAGCAGCAAGGCCCACCCCACTGGCTTAACTGGGATCAACTTCCATTTGGCTCCAGTCCCCTCCAGGTGCCCTTCTACCTGTAAAGGTAAAGGGACCCCTGACCATTAGGTCCAGTCGTGGCCAACTCTGGGATTGCGGCGCTCATCTTGCTTTATTGGCCAAGGGAGCCAGCATACAGCTTCCGGGTCATGTGGCCAGCATGACTAAGCCGCTTCTGGCGAACCAGAGCAGCACAGGGAAATGCCATTTGCCTTCCCGCCAGAGCAGTACCTATTTATCTACTTGCACTTTGACATGCTTTCAAACTGCTAGGTTGGCAGGAGCAGGGACTGAGCAACGGGAGCTCACCCTGTCATGGGGATTCGAACCGCCGACTTTCTGATCGGCAAGTCCTAGGCTCTGTGGTTTAGACCTTAGGACCTTCTACCTACTTGGTTGTTAAGAGCAATTATGCAACATTGTGCAAACACTAGGAGCTGAACTTGCTTATTTTCCTCTTCCCTCCTCACTCTCTTCTTCCCTTTTCTGTTTTGTGTATTCCATTGTAGGCCATAATTTAAAGCACCTTAAAGGCACCAGCCGAAAGGTGGCATGTAAAAAAAACAACACAGTATATTAACAGGTCAAATAAAGTAGGAAGATCAGCCTGAAGGAAAGCTGCCTTATGCCATTTACCCATCTAATCCAGTATTTTCTACACTGCCTGGCAGCATCCCTCCAGAATTTCAGTCAAGGGTCTGTCCCAGTCCTGCCTGGAGTGGGTTGAAGAACAACAATTGTTGTGGTACGTAAAGCCAGCAATGAGAGTTCCCCTCTCTCCATGTTAGCAGTACACCACTCCCTTTTGTACCACACATTCCATTTCATACCTTCCAACATTTTCTGATGCAAAACCAGAGATACTGTATTTTTCGCTCTATAACACACACCCGACCATAACACGCACATAGTTTTTAGAGGAGGAAAATCCGTAGGCATGCCACCCGTAGGCATTCCCTCCATAACACGCACAGACATTTCCCCTTACTTTCTAGGAGGAAAAAAGTGAGTGTTATGGTGCAAAAAATACGGTACATGTCTTCCAGGATGTGCTCCTGGCTGAGTCATGTGACTCACACCTTGCAGGTGCGAGTGCGGCAGGAGAGCGCTCAAGACTGCGGTGCCCAAAATGGCTCTCGAGAAGAAATGGGATGTCCCTTTTTATGGGACCCTTGGAAGGTAGGCTATTTTGCTTTGCTAGGTTTGCTGGAGAACGCCCTGTTCCGTGGGATTTAGCTTCATTGCTTTCTACCACAGCCAACTTGTTCAGACTATGGCTGCTGCCATAGAGAGAAGTGGCCAAGAAGAGACCGAGACTCCTCATAAAACGCAATGAAAAGAAAACCAACCGGGCGAGAAGGAGACAATTTTTTTGTTTGAGTTTTCGAAAAGAAATCCTCATTTCAGAGAGAAAGTCTTTCCAGCTGGGAGGCTTCAGCAGGAGCATGACGGCTGTGTTTGTGTGTGTCTTTGCCTCCCACCTCCTCAGCCACAAATGTCATTATAGGGCTCCGTTGTCAAAGCGGGCAAGGGAGCTCCCTCTGCCGCCGGCCGCTTGCCATTGCGGCGGAAGATGCGTCAACCCTTCCACTCTGGGGGACTGAGGCACAAATGCCAGCCGACGTGCCCAGCTGTGGCGGTGTCAGCCATTTGTATAATGGCCCATTGTTGCTGGATTTAATTAGCCGTGGTTTGTTCGCTCGGCAGACGCAAATGAGGTTTTAATTTTTTGTGTGTGGCTCGAGAGGTGGTTTTTCTCTCTTTCTCTCTCCCTTTCTTTAACCGATTCCTTCCCCCTCCCGCTCTCCAGACAGTGCTACGGTCCTCCTGCCGCGGCCTCCTCTTTGCCGAACGTTTCCTTTGATGAAGGGAGGATGGGAAACAATGTCTGGAAATGAGCTTGGCGGGGGTGATGTGGTGCTTCTGGTCAGGCACAATGGGATGGGGAGGGGGTGATATTCTAAAGTGGGGTTATCTATTGCAGACACACAGTCCCGAGGCGTAACTCCTCTGGCATCAGGAGCGTCATACGAGGCCCTTCTTGGCAGAGGGATAATGGGCCTGGCATATGCAAGGTGTCTAGAGATGTGATGTCATATTACAAAGAAACTGTTTTGTGTGGCAATCCAACGCCGTCTCTCTAAACTGTTATCCTAAGAGGAGGCCAAGTACCAGTCGTTGGGCCTCCTGAAAAACAAGGCTGGCCATTTTTGCAGGCTTGTCAAGAGTTGAACTTTGACCTCAGATGGGATTGGCTCCTCCTCAGATGGGATTGGCTCCTGGGCTGGATCTTTCTGATTGGGGAAGAGCTCTCCCTAAGCATTTCTGAGTCACATCGTCTCCAGATTTGGTCTGGCTCAAGAGCAAAAGCCACCACTGTTCCTCCATAGCTTCAAGGGCAATAGATCAGAGGGTCCCAGGTTCAATCCCCAGCTAAGGCTGGTAAGGACTGGAACTCTGGAGAACAGCTGCCTGTCAGTGCAGACAATACTGAGGTGGATGGACTGAGCTAGATGAACATAGGAAATGGCAGCTATCTATGCTCAACCAACCTGGCGGATGTGATATGGGTTGAACCTTGTTTCCTGACATGGCCTTCTGACCAGCCAAGAACCCTCAATAAGCTCTTCTAGGTCACGTCAAACTTTTGAAAAATAGCCATACAAATGTTAAATATTATCACAACCCCTTCCTTGCTTTTCTGGCACATGGCCTGAAAGCAAAATAAACAACCAAAACAGCCTAGCTGATCTGAACTCCCTCCAGTGGGCTGGCAACCCCACTTATTGCTTAATAGTAATTTTAAAATACATACCATTTATAAAGAAAAAAATGCATCATTTGTGCAGCAATTGTGGGGTCCCTAAATCCAAACTGGAAGTGACCCTCTCTCCCTCTGCTTCTCTTGCCAGGGCTCAAAGGCCTTGGGGGCCCTTGGACCAAACACCTCACATGGTCCCCACCACAGAGGGTCTATATCCCCATTGCAGCAGCTCCAGAATGTTCTTGTCATTGGGTTTGATGCTGGCCCTGCTAAAGGACCCCCCCCCTTATAATAAATCTAGATGTCAGTCCCCATGTCTCTCAGTTTCTAATGTTTCTATAAATCCACCTCTCCATGTTTCTGCAGAGGTTTGCCTTAAAAAAATCCATATGAAAATTCAGCCATTTTGTGCAAGCACCTCCTAACCAAACACATCTTTGCTTGAATTTTATGTAACATACAGATTTTTTTGCAAGCAATTTCCCGATGAAATGCTTGTTTGTATATCATTTCCAGTGGCATGTGCTTTTCATGGCACGCTTTCCCTTCGCAGGTGAATTTTAGCACCCGCTGTTTAGCTGAAGAAGTGCACTGAATTCAGAGAAGTCCAAATGTCAATGGGTAGCTGTGTTTTGGTTCAAAAAGTGTGAATTAAGTAGTTTCTTATTAAAATGCAAACAAACTTGAGTCTCCATCCCACATCCCTATCTATGGTTGCCTTCTCTGTGTTAAAAAAACAAACAAACAAAATTTCTCTGGCCATCAGAAGCTGAAAGGATGAAAAATCCCTGGTTCTTAGCCCTGCCCAGCTGCTCCCTGATGAGTAAAACCCAGAGCCAAATCCTGGCAGTGGGGAGCAGAGACGAAGTTTCCAAAAAAAAGAAGCTCTTTAGAAACGTGCCTGGTTCATTTCTGCAGTTGGTTGCAAGCCTTTGTGGCATAAATCGCCCCTGAAATGCCTCCCCTGACCTTTCCCATGTGAGACTGTTTTGCATAAATGAGCATCGCCGGCTCAGGCGGTTTGATCCTGGCAGGTTTGAAGCTCGATAGTCGGCTGCCTTCGGGCAGATGGGGATGAATGTACCAGACGGCGAAAGGAAAGGCTGGGGTCTCTCCGGGATGCCGGTTCTTTCTCTTCCTTCCCCCTGCAGCTCCACCTCACTGGCCATGGAGACCTTCCTGCAGCAGATGGCATTTGATTCCCTAACGCCAACATTTAGCCTCCTCTGGAGCTGGAGATGTAGCGTTACACCAGGGTGCGGTGCTTACGGGAAGGAGAGAAAAGGGCAAAATGCAGACTGCAGAGCCCCGTGACTGGCTTTGTCAGAATTCCCGGCAGCAGGGCTTAGTGGTTAGAGCAGGCGATATAGCATGAGAATGGTGGTAGGGGTTCAAAGAGTGCTAAGCCAGAAGATCCCTGTGTTTCTGTTGTTGTTCAATAATAATAATAATAATAATAATAATAATAATAATAATAATAATAATAATAATTTATTATTTGTACCCCGCTCATCTGGCTGGGTTTCCCCAGCCACCCTGGGCAGCTTCCATAAAGACCAAAAACACACTAAGATGTCACCCATTATAAACTTCCCTAAACAGGGCTGCCTTAAGACGTCTTCTGAATGTCAGGTAGTTGTTTATCTCTTTAACATCTGATGGGAGGGCTTTCCACAGGGCGGGCGCCACTACCGAGAAGGCCCTCTGCCTGGTTCCCTGTAGCTTTGCTTCTCGCAATGAGGGAACCACCAGAAGGCCCTCGGCGCTGGATCTCAGCGTCCGGGCAGAACGATGGGGGTGGAGACGCTCCTTCAGGTATACTGGGCTGAGGCCGTTTAGGGCTTTAAAGGTCAACACCAACACTTTGAATTGTGCTCGGAAACATACTGGGAGCCAATGTAGGTCTTTCAATGTAGGTCTTTCAAACATACTGGGAGCCAATGTTATGTGGTCTCGGCAGCCGCCCCCAGTCACCAGTCTAGCTGCCGCATTCTGGATTAGTTGTAGTTTCCGGGTCACTTTCAAAGGTAGCCCCATGTAGAGCGCATTGCAGTAGTCCAAGTGAGAGATAACCAGAACACGCACCACTCTGGCAAGACAGTCCGCGGGCAGGTAGGGTCTCAGCCTGCTTTAACCACTACACCACACTGGTTCTAACAGCAGATTACTGTGTTCACATGTCACCTGGGCCATGAGCTTGCCAGATGGCTGAAGCAAAATGCTATAGCAGGGGTAGCCAATGTTGTGGACTACCAGATGTTGTGGACTACAGCTCCCATCATCCATGACCATTACCCATGTTGTTGGGGTTGGGGCTGATGGAAGTTGCAGTCAATCTGTTGTTATGCCTTGCTTCTTTACTCTCCGCTCTGATGGGGAACGAGAGCCCTTCCTTCCATTCATCCATAGATGTATGAGCGTTTGTGTGTATTCTGTTTTGGGACTCACTGGTTCCACATACTGGCCCTTCTGTTGTGCAGCAGGGTGAATCAGAGGAAGGTTAGAAAAGTTTTTGGAGGGGATAAGAAGCAGCTGCAGGGGGCTGCTTTGCAAAGGATTTCTCTGCAGGGAAAGCACTTGAGAAAAAGCGTCCTTCAGGATGGCTCTCCTTTGAAAGCATCTTCTCTGTGGGAACAGGGCTTTCAAAAAAGCATTTCAAAAGATTGAATTCCTTGCTCTCAGTTGGGGGGCAGAGACACAAGGCCTCCTTCCCCTGCCTGCCTCCCAAACTTACATTTAATTATGGTTCTAATAAACCCAATTTTGTGGGAAATTTTCAGTCAAACCTAACAATGCATATTTGCTAGTTGGTATATGAATGGGTTAAGGAAAACAGAGTTCTAATTTCTAGAGTAGGCTCAGTTAAGTCACTCTTCTCCTGAGTGGAAGAAGTAAACCCTATTTCTTGTTCGATCTGCCTCCCCCCTCCCTCAGGGGGCAGACATGCCTCAATTTAGCTTCCAGTCTTAGACATGTGCCTGAGGCTGCTTTGCTCTTTTTTTACCTAAGAATATTGCTGTCTGCATTTCTTATTGTTGCTACAATGGACAATGCATGGCTGTGAGCTCATATAAGTAAGTAAAGCATTTTTAAACTTACTTCAGAGTGTGGTCTGTTTCATTGTGTGAGGGTAGAACTTGGGTTCAGCTGCTTCACACATACAATATTTTTCCGTGTATAACATGCCCCCATGTATAAGACGACCCCTATTTTTTCGACTGCAACAAACATTAGAAGCATTTCTGTACATCTTTGCTAATTTTACTGGTGTTAAATACCATTTATACATCATTTTCATATAGTTTTCCTTCAACGAACAGCACGCTGTGAATTTTAAATTTTCCTTCCATAGTTTTCCCCAAGACTCAAGTTGAATATTATGCCCTATATCTTGTGCCCATTTTATCATTACTGATTTGACTTCTTCGTCTTTCGCATGCCATTCTAGCAACAATTTGTACATTCTAGATAATAATTTATCATTAATTTCCAGTAATTCTTTTTCAAACCTTGAGAATTCTGTACTGAGTCCCCTTTTCTTATCTGTTTTAAACACATCATTTATTTGATGATATTGCAACCAGTCAGTAACTAACTGTCTTATGTCTTCCATATTTTTAAATTTAAATTTTCCATATTTTTAAATTTAAATTGCTGTTCAGTGAGCAACTCTTTATAAGTTGCCCATTCCGCTTTTGCGTTAACCTTTTTTTTAAGGATATTGCTTCTATTGGAGAGAGCCACCATGGTGTTTTCTGTTCCAACAATTTTTTATACTATCCCCATACATCATAGATTGCATTTCTTATTACATGATTTAAATAACCTTTGTGGACTTTGGTCTTCTCATACCACAAATATGCATGCCATTCAAATCTGTTGTCATGACCTTCAAGGTCTAAAATATCTGTGCTTTTCAGAGTTATCCATTCCTTTAGCCAGCAGAGACAAGACGCCTCATAATACAGTTTTAAATCTGGCAAGGAGAAGCCCCCTCTTTCTTTATCATCTGTTAGTAATTTATATGTAATCCTTGGTTTCATTTTTTACTTTTTCCAGTCATATTTTTTACCAATACTTTCATTTTATTTTTGTTTAGCTTAAATCCTGCTACCTGTCCAAACTCGTACATTTTGTCCAACCCCCTTGGTATACTCACCAATGGATTTTCTACTGTTATTACAAGATTATCTGCAAATGCTCTCAATTTATACTCTTTGCACCCAACTGTTATACCTTTTATTTCTTTTTCAGATCTTATATTTCTCACCAATATCTCCAATAGTAAAATAAACAATAATGGTGACAGGGGGCAACCCTGTCTTGTTCCTTTTGTAATTTTACATCTTTCTGATATTGCATTATTCACTAATAACCTTGCCTGCTGGTCTGTGTATATTACATTAATTCCTCTCAAAAAAGTTTCTCCAAAATTCATAATCTCTATAGTTTTTTTCATAAAGCTCCAAGACACATTATCAAAGGCCTTCTTTGCATCCACAAACATCAATGTCGTCTGCTTTTCATTCCTGACCTCCAGATATTCTATTATAACACTTATATTCCTTGTATTATCCTTCATCTGTTGGCCAGGAAGAAAGCCGGCTTGATCATGATGAATTAACTCTTTAAGCACCCCTTTCAAATGGCTCACCATAATATTGGTGAATAATTTATAATCCTTGTTCAGCGGAGATATTGGCCTGTAATTTTTTTACCAAAAGTAAATTTGTGTCTTGTTTCGGAAGTAATGTTATATATGTCTCTTTCCAGGATTCAGGAATTTCCCCTGTTATCAATATCTTGTTCATTACTTCCCTCGATGGTTGTATCAGAAAGTTTTTTTTAATAATATTTGGCTGATAAGCCATCCTGCCCTGGAGATTTGCCTGTTTTAGAATATTTGATCCCTTGTTGTATCTCTTGGATATTTATACGTACATTTAAGTCATTCATTTTTTCTTTCAGAATTTTAGGTAGATTACTTTTCATTAAATATTCTTTAATTGTGTCTTTATTTTCTTTGCTGGCTCGATATAACTCTGTATAATATTTCACAAATTGTCTTCTAATATCTTTCGGGTGATCTATTATTCTACCTTCTCCCTCCAATTTGTTTATCACATTTTGTCCTTGCTTCTTTTTTTGTGGCCAAGCAAGCAGTTTCCCTGGTTTACTTGCAAATTCAAAATTCCACTGTCTCAGACAATCCCCAGATTCCTTAGGCAGTGGCAACTGTTAAGCCAGTTTATGTTTGTACTGGAAACAGGCCTTCAAGGGGCAGCCAAGAGCTGCTGGTCAAATAAAGGAGCTTCTTCTCTTTTCCAGCTGGTGCTTCCTCTTTGTCGCTCCCATCCCAGCCCTCCAAAGTGCAAATTGTGCCTGATGGGATGCCCAGCTGTGGAAGGAGATTGTAATTTTCCTTGACTCACCAGCTGTCAATCAGGAGAACAATACCCTTCTAATGAAATGGGAATGGTATCACTGGCTGGTGTGCCTCGCTCTGTAACAGGGAGACTGTTAGTGGTTTTCACTGCCCAGAGACAGAAAGAGATAAAGCAGGAGGGAGAGGAGGAGGGAGGGGAGGGAAGCAGGGATTGTGTTTGTGCTATATTTAGGTTTTTACGCACATTGTACTGCATCACCTGGAGAGCTACATCTGGGGGCCAAAGAGTCTTGCTTTTTCTGTACATGGAAAGCTAATGCAACAGGGTGAAGAAGAGAATGGGCAGCCAAGCAGGAAGACTTTGGTTCAGATCTTGCCTCTGCTGTGAATTCTGTAGGTTGCTATAGGCAAGCCATTTCCCCCTCAGACTTAGTCCTCATCTGCAGTTTCCAAATGCAGGACAAGACCTTCCTAATTAGACAAATTAACAGGAATTAGACAAATTAACAGGAATTAGACAAATTAACAGGAAGGATTCGAAACTGGCGGGACCAGAAATTTACCGAAGACTGGAGTAAATTTACGAACTATATGAAAAGTATTTGTGATGATCAGACGACGTTTGTAGGTTTGCAAGAAGTTCTGGGAGGAGTATTGTTGGAAATATTGTAAAAATGGAAAAGGGGAGATGATAAGTTAAGAGAGGTAAAGACAATATAAAATTAAGTAATGCATAAGAAGAGGTTAAGACGGAAGATCAGAGGTGCTGATGGAACTCCAAAAAAAGTGAATTTGTAATAATTTGTGTGGTACGTTTTATAATTTGTATGTTAAAATTAATAAAAATGTATTCAGAAGAAGAAGAAAAAAAGACCTTCCTAATTAAGGAATCAACCTGTTGCCACATCTAAGCCAATAGTTCTTTTCCTGACCAGCAGAGTGATGCATCCATGTTAGGCAGGAGGGGCTGGGGTATTGGAAGCAATGGCAAGTGGATCATGGAGCTGTGTGTGTCCCGCTTTGCACACCCCCTAAGCTGGCTAACTGCCCCCAGGTATACAGTGGAAGATGTTGTCCTATTGCCAGGGCTGAAGTCAGATTCAGCTCCCTGTCTTATTGTCTGCTGAACATGGAATGGGAGGAGGGCGCCATTTTGTCCTTCATCTCAGCTAGCAAAATATCTTGAGCCATCTCTTTCTCTTACCAATAAGCAACTGACTATTTCTGATATCAAGCTTGTTCAGCATTACGGGATTTTGGTAAGGATTTACTGAAAGCCAACCTCGATATGAAGTAAGAGATCTGTTCCCAGTATCTCCAACATTATTTCTAAAACTTTGAAGAAGCTGTGCAGAGTTGCTAACCCAGAAAGGATTAACTTGGGGATGGACAATGTGGTACCCTCCAGAAGTTGCAGACTACAACTCCCATCATCTGCATCCTGTAGCCATGCTGGCTGGGGCTGATGGGAATGATAGTCCAAAACATCAGAAAGGCACCACATTGGCTATCCCTGGATTAGCCATTTCTTCCTACACCAGTTCCCTGATCTGAACCCCCTCTAAACACTGCCATTAGCTCTGCTAGAAGAGAGAGGAGGGGGAACTATTAAACAACTATTGTTACATTTTAAAGAACTGCAATGTATGCGATTTCAATTGGGTGATGATGATGATGAAATGCTGTACCCTGCCTTGAAAGGGCAATTGCACGCTCAAATCAGATTGAAAATAGAATAACATGAGATGCCACTAGCTTTCCTGTCTGTGGAGCTAATATCAGCTTTGGTGTATTTGCTTGTGATTTGGATCGTTGCAGAAATACAGATACATCTTAGCAGCTGTGGTTCGCAGCACACTGCACCCCATGCTGTACAATGGAATTTTGTTCAGTCTTTTGGGCTGCTGCAGCACGCACAGAAACCATATATGTACTGTAATATATATTTGTTCCCACCCATCAGCACATAACACATTTCTCCCCTGCTATTCAAGAGGGAAACTCTCTGAAAAACAGTGCAGGAGGAAAACACCCTCCCTGAAGTGCCCTGCTCCCATCAGCAAGAGTAGGCAGAACAGTCTGTCCGTCTAATCCAGGGAAGTCCTGTTGAGGATCAGAGGCACGGCTGGCAGCTATGCACTGACCAGCCATGGAGCTGTCCAGCAGTGCCGGCAAGAGGATAATGAGCCTGAGCGACAAGCTCTGAACAGCAGGGAGCTGTCCAGGAGTTTGCTGGGAGCTGTTTCATCAGGTTATCAAATCCGCAGCGTCCTGGGAAGCAGCTGGAGCAATCCTTTGTCAGCAATCCATTCCTAACACCTTTCCCTAAAAGGTTACAGTGTTTGGGGATGGAGAAGAGAAAGAGTGTCCGGGAAAAGAGAAAGTGTATGCACATTGCTATTCATATTTCCCTCCCTCTCGTGTGAAGCACATGTTGTTGTTGTTTAGTCGTTTAGTCGTGTCCGACTCTTCGTGACCCCATGGACCAGAGCATGCCAGGCACACCTGTCTTCCACTGCCTCCCGCAGTTTGGTCAGATTCATGCTGGTAGCTTCGAGAACACTGTCCAACCATCTCGTCCTCTGTCATCCCCTTCTCCTTGTGTCCTCCATCTTTCCCAACATCAGGGTCTTTTCCAGGGAGTCTTCTCTTCTCATGAGGTGGCCAAAGTATTGGAGTCTCAGCTTCAGGATCTGTCCTTCCCGTAAGCCCTCAGGGCTGATTTCCTTAAGAATGGAGAGGTTTGATATTCTTGCAGTCCATGGGACTCTCAAGAGTCTCCTCCAGCACCATAATTCAAAAGCATCAATTCTTCAGTGATCAGCCTTCTTTAGGGTTCAGCTCTCACTTCCATACATCACGACTTAAGCCCAGCACTATTTTTCTAGGGGGGGGGGGTGGGAAGTGCTGGAACTCATCACAAACACCTCCCTTGTTCTCTTATAATGGCAATAGTGTCCACCCGAGAGGTGCCAGAACTGAGTTGAAAAAATCCCTCTTTCAGGGTTTTCAATCCCCTGGGGTGGTGATAATCAAGAATGGGGAGTGAGGACACACTGCCAGGCTCCACATCTTCTTCTTGGTATGACAACTTATAATTTCCAGACCTTCACTAGCCCAACAGAAAGCTGCCTTATACCAACTCAGCTCATCGATCCATCTAGCTCAGTATTGCCTACACTTGCTGGCAGCACCTCTCCAGGGTTTCAGGCAGGGCTCTCTCCCAGTCCTACCAGGAGATGCCGGTGATTGGACCAGGGCCTTCTGCACGCCAAGCAGCTGCTCTGCCATTTAGCTGCAGATCCTTCCCTGCACCTGGGATCTTTGGGCTCAAAAATGAAGTGATGTGGGTGATCCCTGATTGGAACTCCCTGTGTTTCATTCATTTTATTTTCTCAGAGCAGCTGCCACACTGCTAACTTGATGGGGACAGTGCTGTTGCTGAAGGTGCTGACCTTCACTGTCTGAACCATTTCCCTGATCTGAAACACCTCCCTCCCAGAAAGACCCCCATCTGGGTCCTGTATTTTCCCCACAGTGAGTCAGGTCATTTTCTTTCTTTGCAGAGGAAAGGGGGATGGTTTAGATCAGCGACACAGAATGTGGGTCAAAGGGATCAAGCCAGAGGCCTTCTGCACGCAAAGCAGGTGCTCTCCCACTGGGCTACAGCCCTTCCCTCTGTGCAGCGTCTACCACAGCACAAGATAACCTTGCCAGCAAGGTATTTTTGGGGTGGGTGGGAAGAATACTGAGCTGCATTGCAGGGAGATGGAATCATATTAACTCCTAAAGATATGGGAGGAAGCACTGCAAGGAGCAATTAAGAGCTGGATTTTATTCCTGCGTCTGTTCCTGTGTTCCGCTTTATCACCCCTTTTCTGTTTCTGTTCCAAGGAGTTTTATAAAGGGGGGGAAAAGTATTATGTTCTGAAGTCTTAGGGTTGGGAAGACAAGGAGGGTGGGGGTGAAGTTGTGACTGTTCTGGGCCTCCGCTGCTCCCCACCATTTCTAACTCTCTTCCCCATCCCTTCCTTTTTTCTATTCCCTCTCTCATCTGAGAGCCAGCTGGCTGTAGATCTATTTCTCTCCTCCGCTGTGCCTGCGCATTGGAAAAACGCACGGAGAATGATCAAGGTGCAACCTCTTACCATTGTTGAAAAGATTTTAAATGCAGTTCTAGGGGGGTGAAAAAGGGTGTGTGTGTGTGTGTGTGTGTGGAAGAGAAGGTGGTGGAGAAAAAAAAGCAATTTTCTCTTTAAACTGCTGGATGATTCGAAACAGATATGTCAGGTGGAGAAGGGGAAATAGAAGAGACTCTGGAAAAACTTTGGTTTAAAAAAAGAGAGCGAAGACAAGGCAAGATGCAATAAAATGGAATGCCTCGAAACTCTATCTGCTTTCATCTCCTGTAAAACAATATTCATATTTCCTAAGGAATGGAGATCTGCAACTTATTGGTGCGCTGGTGCGTTGTATTAAAAACGCACACACACATGCGAGCTCACACAGGCAACTCGCACAGACTGGTGTTATGATTGCCAAGTGGCCAGAAAAAACAGAACCACCAAAGCTTGGCTATCTTTCTTTGCTCCCTACTTTTTATTTTCTTTCAGTCGGAGGACAAAAGTGGTTCTTCTTTCTCACTTTGGGCCACTGCGATTTAGCAGTATGCCTAAGGGCAGCCCCTGCCAAGGTGGTGACCTCCAGTTATTTTGCAATACAACTCCCATCAGCTCTAGCCAGCACTGGGTGGGGCTGATGGGAGTTGTAGCCCAATATATTTGGGGATTGCGGGAGTTGTAGTCCAAAATGTCTGGAGGACACCACATTTGCAAAGCTTGCCTTCGAACGTTGAATGAGCTCTACTGGATCAGACGAAAAGTTCCTCTCCTCCAGCTTCTTCTTACAGTGACCAAACCGATATCCCTGGGAAGCCCCACGTTGGGCATAGGGACAATAAACCCTCCCACACTGCTTGTTCATAGCCTCCAATGATCAGGCAGATTGCCACTGAAAATTGAGGTTCCTCTTAGCTACCTAGCTTAGGAGCTGCTGACAGTGTGTCATCTCATCTGAAAACCATCTCATCTGAAACAGTCTAAGCTAGTGGCTACTGTCACATCATGTGGCAGTGAGCACCATATATTACTTCTGCCGCCTGTGTGAAGATGTATTTTGACTGTATTTAACTCAGTCCGCCTCCGCACAGACCTACTGAAATCAATGAGCCTGAGTTAGTCATGTTCATGAACTTCAGTGGGTCTACTCTGAGTAGGACCAATGTTGGATATGTATGTGAGTGTGAGCCTACTGACCATCAGTTTCTCAGGCAGCTCTGAGTGTTATGAAAGTTTCAGGGTGGTAGTCCACTATGTTTTACTCAGAGCAGAACTACAGTCATACCTCGGGTTGAATGTGCTTCAGGTTGAGTGCTTTCGAGTTGCGCTCCGCAGCAACCCGGAAGTAACGGAGCGCGTTACTTCCGGGTTTTGCTGCTCGCGCATGCGAAGACGCTCAAAATGACGTCACGTGCATGCGCGGAAGTGACAAAATGCGACCCGCAGATGCGCAATCATGTCTTACGTTCTAATCAGGATGAGAACGGGGCTCCTGAATGGATCCCATTCGCATCATGAGGTATAATAATAATAATAATAATAATAATAATAATAATAATAATAATTTATTATTTATACCCCGCCCATCTGGCTGAGTTTCCCCAGCCACTCTGGGCGGCTCCCAATCAAGTGTTGAAAATAGTGCAGTTAAATATTAAAAACTTCCCTGAACAGGGCTGCCTTCAGATGTACCACTGTACAGAGGTACCACTGTATTGAGTTTTTACAAGCCCCCCAACTGCAGTTTGAAGTGGAACATTCCCTGCACACGTTGACCATCTCGGTGAGAGCTGGTCCTTAATCACGTAGCCTGGTGCTGACAGCCGCTAAGGAGAAACTGAACACCCTTCTCTCTGCTTCCTATTACTTTGGTTTCCGTGCCTGTGCTCTGCCATCCCCCCTGCCTCCAAATCATCCATGAAATGTAACTGTGCAGAAAACTAGCTAGCGTCTTCCTTGCCGAGCCCAAGAACGGCAGATCAAAAATGACAAAAAGGAAAACAGCAAGATGTGGCCTTTGCCGTACCCAGGGGTTCAGTCCCTCCCCAGCCAATCTGTGTGCAGATGGGGGAGGGCAGAAGCTGCCGCTTTAATTAGTCAGAAAATTAAAACAAAATTGTTCCGTTTAGCTCTGGCTCTCTCTTTTTTTCTCTGTCGATTGTTTCCACTTGCACATGCCCTGAAAACTACACATCTAATAAAAGGCAGCTCAGCAAAGAGGTGCTTTCAACATACTGAGCTGGCTTCTCTGATGACATTTGGCAGGTGGTAGAATTTCTGCAATAGATGGATTTAAAAGGTAGAATAATGTGAGGGGGAAACACACTGGTCTAGGGAATGTTAACAACATCTCTGGAGCAGATGGAGGCCTCTCAGTATTGTGACATGCCACCTATCTATGAGCAGTGAGAGAATCCAGGGGTTCTGGGTACTTCCCCAAGTTTGGTTTCCTTGGGATACAGGTCAGCGGATACTGTGGTGTCTTAAGGACATATGCTTTTATTTACACATATATACAACCTGAGCATAAGATGGAGAGGCTCCCAGCAGAAACATCTCAAAAGATCTTGCTTTGCCAATGGTCACAGCTTTGGATCCAGCACAAAGGAAGCGAGTCTGTGTCTCCAGCTTATAGTCTGCTTCCAGCTCAGTTCTCTCACACTACTCTGGCTATTGTTCACCTACCTAGCAGGTGGGTGAAGGTGGTGGGTGGTGAAGAAGAAGCCCACCCATTAGTCTAGAGGACACCATCACTTGGTCGTACCTCTGGCAACTTAGCTGGGATGCTGAGGAGGACATTAAAATGGCCAGCTCAGGCCATCGTCTTATGAAGAAACTTGTCAGACTAATTCAGCAACCTTCTCTGTGAATAGTCTAACCCTCACTGGGTGCAGGAACCCAAGAACTGGGAGGTTTTCAGGGCATCATCCAGGATGACCTCCAAATCTATCACAGTATTATAGTCCCCACAAATATGTGCCAAGTATGAAGACCACTCTGTCTCCACCTGAAACAAAACCCTCAGCTGTATTCCTGCGGTGTTGCAGTCAGAGAATAAGTGGTGAGGTCCTCTTGTGGACCAGGAACTGGAAGCAGACCTGAGTTCCAGTTAAACTAACATTTTATATTGATGCTCACACAACCAGCACGTACAAAGGAGGCTGGTGCATCAGGGAAAAGGAGACACTGCCCCACTGCCCTCAGTCTGCCCTCATCCAGCCCCCACCTGCCTGCCTCTTTCTAATACCCATTCCAGGGGGGTAGCACTGCCTGTCAGCTCCCTCCTCCACCTTAGTCTCTGTGTTGCACTTGGAGAACTCAGAAAGAAAGGAGGTGGGGACAAAAACCAGGATTAGTTGGCTCTGCAAGTCCTTGGCTCTGTCTCCATCAACCATTGGCTTCCCAACTTTCTGCCCCACCAGTCCCAATGGATACCAGTAACCACAGAGCACATAGGAGCACTATGCACAGAAAGAACAATTGCACTTTCTCAATGAAGTATGGCTCTGCCACCTCCCCGCTTCCGAAATAAGGAAGAAAAATGTGTTGCAATAATTCCTCATGCGAAGGCTGCCTTGCTTCTTGTTCTTGGGGGTCTTTCTGATTCCTTGACTAGAAAAACGCAACAGGCAACATGTCTGCCCATCACTTTTGAGTTCAGCCTCTAGGATTGTACATGGACTTGTACTCACTTAGCTGGCTTTAGGAGGCATTAGATATAATGACTGTGACTTTTCCATGCCCTCTCCTGCCTCGTCTGTCTTCGGGGTATGCAATGAAGGCCTAGCAGCACAGTCAAAGCAATTAGAAGAGGGATTCCTTCTCAGAAGAGTGGGGAGTTGTTTGCTATCAGGCTCAAAAGAGCAGGATTCTCCACCAGCTGTTGTAGGAGCAGCTGGCAGTGAAGTATGATGCAGATCAAGTTGCTGGTTTTTGTAAGCCTCTAGACTTTTCTTCCAGGGTGTATGTGTGTAAACATCTGGGCATCTGGGACAGAGTCTCCAATTTCCAGTTACACTTCTGGTTGTAGGCTAGGGGCAACTACAACTGTGCTGGGGCGTGTGTGTTTATATGCGCATGTTATGATATGAAGAATTGAGCTGCTTGTTTAAATATCAACTGGGCAGGTGCAATAGCTCAAAGTTCCACTGTTGGGAATGACAGCACAGATCTAGACTGGTGCATTTTACCCTTTTAACCTGAACAGACCAAAATGATTCTAAAAGCCATCAAAACCCATGTTGCAATGCAACTGAGTCCAGCATAGGCAGGTCCTGCTATCTGCATGCTATCACTTACCTGCACATTAGAAGTTATGCCCAAACCTCACTATATGCTCTATAGATTCACTTATCTGAACAGCAGACTTCCTCACTTCCTTGTTTGTTTGGGCTTTGCTGACCAGTGGCAGCTATTTTTGGGTAGAAATCACAGAGAGAAGGAGGTGGGAGCAAGATTGGATGAATCAGACAGCAGGAGAAATGAGACAAATAACTCCCCCCCCCCTTGTCTCTCTTTTGCTGAAGCCATTTCCGGAAGTAACCATGGAGAGAAGGGGAAAGAGAGCAGGCAAATCCCATATTAGAAACATTTCCATAGGAAACAAGGGAAATAGTGGACTCGTTATGTGAACGCTCACTTAACCAACATTTTCCAGGGAATGAATTGTGTTTGGTAAGCAGGACCTGTGTGCATGCACACACTGAAAAGTTCAGAGCCTGTGATTTAAGTGGGAAATTGTTAATTAGCAGTGCTACTACAACATATAGGGACGCGGGTGGCACTGTGGGTTAAACCACAGAGCCTAGGACTTGCCAATCAGAAGGTCAGCGGTTCAAATCCCCGCGATGGGGTGAGCTCCCATTGCTTGGTCCCTGCTCCTGCCAACCTAGCAATTCGAAAGCACATCAAAGTGCAAGTAGATAAATAGGTACTGCTCCAGCGAGAAGGTAAACGGCGTTTCCGTGCACTGCTTTGGTTCGCCAGAAGCGGCTTAGTCATGCTGGCCACATGACCTGGAAGCTGTACACCGGCTCCCTCGGCCAATAAAGCAAGATGAGCGCCGCAACCCCAGAGTCGGTCACAACTGGACCTAATGGTCAGGGGTCCCTTTACCTTTAC